>NC_059425.1:178757206-180047206 GCF_021028975.2 Sphaerodactylus townsendi | reverse complement strand
TTCTTTGGAGGTTTTTAAAGAGAGGCTGGATGGCCATCTGACAGGAGTGCTTTGATTGTGTGTTCCTGCATTTCAGGGGGTTGGACTGGATGGCCCTTGGAGTCTCTTCCAGATCTATGATTCTATGATTCAGCTAGAAGGCTGGCAGCTCCTGCTATGGAGGAATATACCAAAACGACTAAAAATGTATCACAAAAGCTACTAATTAACATCAAAGAAATTCTACTTCAAGGCTTTAAAGTGTAGCATTCGTTCACTATTTGTTCAGAAAAACATCGCTCAAATGTATCATTAAATCCTGATAATTCAGTTACAGTTTGCTGAAAATGAATTCTCTGAATCAACCAAAATTCACAGCACACACAGTAGATTAACAACAGTTAAAGTTATTCTACATTAGAATGAGTATATCAGGTTACAAGGAACAAAATCCTCTGGAGAACACAAGTTGTTCGTTTGGATCTTGTGTGCTGGATTTTAAATACTCGGCTCAGAGAAGTCCGGTTGACTTCTGTGGAAGCGTTGGGGGTCCTTCAGCTTGAATGGTCTTTTCTGCTGATTTTTGACGAGGCTATGAAACAGGTACAAACTGGGGTCTTCTCAAGTACTTTAAGCCCCTTTCGCACATGCAGAATAATTAACTTTCAATGCACTTTCAATGCACTTTGAAGTTGTGCGGAATAGCAATATCCACTTGCAAACAATTGTGAAAGCAGATTGAAAGTGCATTATTCTGCATGTGCAGAAGGGGCCTACGAGAAGCAGAAAGAACTCTAAGCCAAGTGGAAATTCTTTAATATTAAATTAATCATTTTTGTGGTACATTTTTAATTGTTTTAGTGGGTCTTCCACTGAGCCCTGCATGAGCACAAGAAATCTGATGCCTCCATGAGGAAGGGGCATGAGACCTTCTAGCTCAGGGGTCTGCAACCTGCTGCTCTCCAGATGTTCATGGACTACAAATCCCATCAGCCCCTGCCAGCATGGCCAAGTGACCATGCTGGCAGGGGCTGATGGGAATTGTAGTCTATGAACATCTGGAGAGCCAGAGGTTGCAGACCCCTGTTCTAGCTCAACTCTCTAGAGCCACATAGCTGCAGAGTAAGCTACTAATTGCCAGCACAGGCCTATAAAGGGTTCTGTTCTACCCTGTGTTGAGCTAGGATCCACACACAAACACACACCCCTACTAGCTGCCCTGGCCTAATAGTACAACAATAGATAGATCAACAGATTAATAATAGATCAGCGGAGTCCTCCACTCTTCAGTCGTCTGCCGATTGTTAGAAAATGAGAATAGCTTCCAGAGGAAGAGCCATTGTATCTTTCTTGAAATAGAACTTTCTGGAACAAACCAGTATTTCCCCAGTTTACAAGATTAAATATGATCAGGTATCACCTTCATTGAGATATAGTGGTGGAGTGATGTTTTGTCAGGAAACGTCTAGGCAGGACGTGGGAAGCGTTTCGTGATATTGATCTTTTCCTACTTCTAACGGACTGGTGTTTAAGACAGAACCCTTCCAATGGGCAGAGCTCAGCAAAACAGCTACTTCCTTCGGGGGCCAGATGTAAGCTGAATCAGAAAGTCAAAGTGTTGGGGCCGAGGATAGCGATATTATTTCCTTGCAGCAAACCAAGAGGTGTTCTAGCGTAGTCAACTGAGATTACTTGTGAGAGCAACTGTCATATTTGCAGCGAAGCCGAGAAGGGTCACCCTGTGGCAAACTGTGACGGTGCTGTGATTTTAAGCTGTCCTTTTCTTGGTTAAACCTGGATTTGCTTCAGAAAGGTAACTTGCAGGATGTGGGTTGTCTTTGTGATGGGCTGTCACTCCGCCATCGCTCTTTATACAACCTGAACAATAGCAGTGAGCCAGCATGCTTGAACTGCAGTGAAAGCTCTCAGTGTACTTGTTACAATTTCTCGTCCCGCTGGGATGCGTAACCCTTGTAAACATTATTAAAATTAAACCCTGCTTTAATGAACAATCCTAGAAATATCAGCTGGTTCAATGTCATCCGTCTGTCAAATTCCTTCATATGTGAGACTTTTAACGTTTCATAACCGGAATGTAAGTTGCCTGCGCCAACGCAGATTTGATTTCAGCGGGATTAAGACTTCTCAGCTGTCAGAATAAGGGTTTTCACTAAGCCTGGAGGATTTTACTTTTCGTTAAACTGGCCATCTCCGACTAGTTGAGCTTTTGGCGTCCTTTAGATTAAGGAGACTTTTCAGAGTCGGCCGTTCGGGGAATGAGATACTAAACTATTTTGGTCTCTTGACAGATTTAGCAATGCAATTGAATCAAGGGAAATTTGAATATAATGGGTCGTGCGGGTGAGTAATTATTTAAACTGTTAACTCGATGCAGAAGTTTGTCACTTTTAATTATGTGCTGCTGGTGGGGAGCGGGGGGAAGGAGGCAGAGGTTGGGGGTTTTGTTCTGGTTTTTGAAAGGAAGCCAAAAGATTGAGGCTTACGCTGGGGGGGGGAGGGGGAGGTGCTGAAAGGAATAATAGAATTATTGTGTTCTTCGGAAGTCAGCCCTCACACAGGAGAGCCAACGCGGTGTCGTTGTTAAGAGCAGGTGAACTCTAATCTGGAGAACCGGGTTTGATTCCCCCCTCCTCCATATGAATGGTGGACTCTTATCCGGTGAACTGGATTTGTTTCTCCACTCCTACATTCCTGCTGGGTGACCTTGAGTCAGTCACAGTTCTCTCATGACTCCCTTAGTTCCACATACATCACAAGGTGTCTGTTGTAGGGAAAGGAGTTTGTAAGCCACGAGTCTCCTTACAGGAGAGAGAGGTGGGGTATAAATCAAAACTACTACTCCTCTTCCTCCTCCTCCTCTTCTTCTTCTTTAAGGTCAACTGGAAAGCACAAAAAGGAGACTGTATGCCATGCAGATTTGGATTAAGAAGAATAAGAGTTTGGATTTATACCCCGCCTCTCTCTCCTGTAAGGAGACTCATGGTGGCTTACAAGCTCCTTTCCCTTCCTCTCCCCACAACAGACACCTTGTGAGGCAGGTGGGGCTGAGAGAGTTCTGAGAGAATTGTGACTAGCCCAAGGTCACCCAGAAGGAACGCAGGAGTGCGGAAACACATCTGGTTCACCAGATAAACCTCAGCCACTCAGGTGGAGGAGTGGGGAATCAAACCCAGTTCCCCAGATTAGAATCCACCTGCTCTTAACCACTACACCACGCTGGCTCCAAGGAGACCAGACACTTTCAAATGGGTTAATAGAAAGGGCCAAGTTTAACTAACGTATTTATTGGCAGGGACCAAAGGGGGCATGCATCACCCCCAGGCCAAACCCCATTCCAGACCCACCAGATTAGGCCACTCCTCTTGTTTGTGCATCCCTGAATCTGGGGCAGAGGCCACACTGGCTCCAGGCCTTGAGCATCCAGATGATGCCCTAGGGCAGTGGTGGTGAACCTTTGGCACTCCAGATGTTATAGACTACAATTCCCATCTTCTTCTATTGCTGATGCCAATTGACCATGCTGGCAGGGGCTGATGGGAATTGTAGTCCATAACATCTGGAGTGCCAAAGGTTCGCCACCACTGCCCTAACGTGCTCACCTAAGCTGTATTGTGCACCATTCAGGTGACTCATCCTGCGCTGCTACAGCTATCTGGGCAAACCAGTGCTTAGGCATTACAAGCAGGAAATTGCCTGTTACCATTTTCAATCACAATAGGCAAAAACCCTACCCAACCTAGTGCTTCTGTCAGAGAGGGGAAAAAAAATCTTGCTTGGCCCCCCCCCCCCGGGGGGGAAAGGATGCGGGGGTGTGCTTTTCTGTGGGTTGAAGGCGTCAGTGAGTGGAAGAACCAATACCCATCTGTGTGTGTTTTAAATGCTATTGAGTCGCTTCTGGCTCATGGTGACCCTATGAATTGATGTCCTCCCAAATGTCCTAATGTTAACAGCCTTTCACAGGTCTTGCAGACTAAGGACTACGGTTTTCTTGATGAACTCAGTCCATCGTGGTGTAGTGGTTAAGGGCTCGTGTATCTAATCTGGAGGAACCGGGTTTGATTCTCCGCTCTGCCGCCTGAGCTGTGGAGGCTTATCTGGGGAATTCAGATTAGCCTGTGCACTCCCACACACGCCAGCTGGGTGATCTTGGGCTAGTCACAGCTCTTCTGAGCTCTCTCAGCCCCACCTACCTCACAGGGTGTTTGTTGTGAGGGGGGAAGGGCAAGGAGATTGTAAGCCCCTTTTGAGTCTCCTACAGGAGAGAAAGGAGGGAATATAAATCCAAACTCTTCTTCTTCTATTGCTGAAGACTTTCACAGCTGGAATAAATTGGCCATTGTGGGTTTTCTGGGTTGTGTGTCTACAGTCTGGTAGTTTTGGCTCCTAACGTTTCATCTGCATCCATGGCGGGCATCTTCAAAAATATGTCACAGGTCAGATGTGCTTCTCTCTGTGGCAACAGAGAGAAACACATGGAGAGAAATACATCTCACCTGTGACATGTCTCTGAAGATGGCAGCCATGGATGAAACATTACGAGCAAAAACTTTCAGACCAGAACAACACAGTCCGGAAAACCCACAACAGACGATCTCCTTTCTTCCTGTCAGTTTTCGTCATTGTTTTGTTTCCACACCCATGCATAGTACCAAAGAATACTATGGCATGGATTAACTTGATTTAGGTTGCCAGTGACTCATCCTTATATCTAGTCAGTGACACATCCTTGCATCTAGCAAATTTAGAATGACAATTTTTAAAGAATCATGAAGAAGGAGAGTTTGGATTTATATCCCCCCCCCCTTTCTCTCCTGTAAGGAGACTCAAAGGGGCTCACAAACTCCTTTCCCTTCCCCCCTCACAACAAACACCCTGTGAGGTGGGTGGGTCTGAGAGAGCGCCGAAGAACTGTGACTCGCCCAAGGTCTCATGTGGAATATTCGTGTGTGTGGAAGATACCTGAGCTAATCTGAGTTCCCCTGGTCGCCTCCACAATTCAAGTGGCGGAGCGGAGAATCAAAGCCAGTTCCCCAGATGGGGAGGGCGCGCAGCTCCTTGTACTGCCGCTACGCTGGCACTGATGAAGTACGATCTTGCTTGTATTTTTTATGCAGTACAGTTTGTACCAACAGTTTATTTGTTGGATTTATTATACCGCCCTATCCCCTAAGGGCTCTTGGTAATTCAGTTGAAGGAATTTAATTATGAGAGCCTTTAGCATGATCCCTGGCACATGAAATGTGCACTGGTCATGTAGCCAGTCATGTCACTTGGTGTAGTGGTTAAGAGCAGGAGAACCGGGTTTGATTCCCCGCTACGCCACTTGAGCTGTGGGGACTTATCTGGTGAACCAGATTAGCTTGTGTATGCCAACACATGCCAGCTGTGTGACCTTGGGCTAGTCACAGTTCTTCTGAGCTCTATCAGCCCCACCTACCTCACAGGGTGTTTGTTGTGGTGAGGGAAATGAGAGTGTAAGCCCCTTTGTGTCTCCTTGAACCCTCCTCCTCTTGGTCGTTGTTGTTGTTGTTGTTGTTGTTGTTGTCATTGTCGTCATCATCGTCCTCCTCCTCCTCCTCCTCCCATTTGTAAAAAATCCACTCTGTGAATTCCCAAATTCCTTTTAACTGGCTTGGTTTGGGGGAAAGACAGACCAATCATTTCAGGAGAATCTCATCAAGGGACACAGATGGGGTGCACAGCTCCGGAATGCCCAGGGATACTATGTACAGGAGCAAATGTCAGAAATAATTAGCAGATGATGTACATAGCTTACATTCATTACGGTGACTTTATTTTCCACGATTCAGTGGGTTAAAATTGCAGCAGCTGTCTGTGTATATCTTGAAATGTATGTTGCCGTACATTTTCAGTGCGAAGCCTTGGTTGTTAAAAACGTATCTTCTATCTGTGCATTTGTGTGTGTGTTTTGAAATTCAAGGTATCTTCTTAAACCAGATTTTATGCGGAGACCTGACCGAACATTTGACCCTTTCTCTGAAACTCCTGTCGACGGCGTGATCGCAGCAACATGTTCAGTTCAGGTGAGAGGCATCTGTGACAGAAAACTACTTTGTCTAGAGCAGTGGGGGCGAACCTATGGCACGGGTGCCAGAGGTGGCACTCAGAGCCCTCTCTGTGGGCACTCGCACACAGAGTTCATCATGTGGGAGGGGGGGAAATCACCCACCCACACACACACACACACACACACACACACACATTTAGGCTGGCCTGGGCATGATCCTTTACCTGGGAGTAAGCTCGGTTGCTGGCAATGGGGCTTGCTTCTGGAATGATGAAAGCGCACTCCTAGGATGGATGATTCACCCATTTGAATTTGCACGTTTGCTTCCGCATAAAGCTTACTACCGGGTAACACCGAGCCTCGGAGCCAACCATTTTTTCTAAACTAAAACCTCAGTATTCAGGGGAGTAAGTGCTGTGGTGGCACTTTGCGGGTAATAAGTGGGTTTTGGAGTTGCAGTTTAGGGGCCTGCGGTCTCAAAAAGGTTAAACGTGCTGGTCTGAAACGGCGGTTCATAACCTCTGGAGTCGCGACCCCTTTGAGTCGCGACTCTCGCTTTCACAGAATTAGCCTAAGACTCTCTGCATCGGGTTTCTTCATCTGTAAAAATGGATCAATGTTAGGGTTGGGGATGCTTTAACAGGAGGAACTGTATTAAGGAGATAAGTTTAGGAAGGACAGAATCTGCGGGTCTAGAGGTCGGAAGAACAGCATGAAGAGCAGTCAAAGAAGGGGAGCTCAGTGGCAGGCCACATGCTTGACTTGTACCTGATCCCATACTCAGTGCAGCAAAGAGTTCTTCAGTGGCAGGGCTGAGAAGAGCATCTCCACCTGAGCCTCCAGCAAGTTGCTGCCAGTCATATAACGCAGCGGAATGGTCTTACACATTAAAGCAAAAGTTCATGTGATCCAGTGAAGGTCATATGAAGTTTGTCTTGAGGTTTGTTTTGCCAGTTCATAGGCCAGAATATAATTCAGTTGAAAGGGCCATTTCCTTCCCTAGCCGTTCAGTAAGATTATCTGTTGAGCATTGCACCTTGGGCATGTTCAAGTTTGCTTCTAACCGAAAGACTCTACCTCTTTGTTTAAAGGTAATATCCGGTCAGTTTTTATCGGACAAGAAAATCGGCACCTACGTAGAAGTGGATATGTATGGCCTGCCTACAGACACGATCCGCAAGGAGTTCCGAACGCGGATGGTGATGAACAACGGCCTGAACCCTGTTTACAATGACGAATCGTTCGTATTCCGAAAGGTACGACAGAGCGTTCCAAAATGATGTTTGCGTTTGTTAGCCCTAGTCGTCAGGGATGTTTCTGCTTGAGTCTGAGCACCTTGAAACTGGATAATTTGTGACAATCGAGACTTGCTAGAACACAGGTGTCAAATTCGCGGCCCTCCAGATGTTATGGACTACAGTTCCCATCATCCCCTGCCAGAACCATGCTGGCAGGGGATGATGGGAACTGTAGTCCATAACATCTGGAGGGCCGCGAATTTGACACCTGTGGTATAAACTGACTGATTGCCAAAGATATCTGAACACCTGTATTCACCATCTTGAACATACCAAACAATTCATTATCGATAGCCAAGCTTTATACTCCTTTGACAGAGATTCTAATCTGTGGGATCTGCAACAGACATTTTTGGAATGACAATACTCTCCTAATGTAGTAAAGATACAGATCAACCAAGCCAGAATATCAAGGGATCTCCTGCTACAAGAAAGGCCCAAACAGCAACTCACCGCTACTTGTGGTCCACGGACAGCTCTCAGCTCAAACTGGTTCAATGCATCATTGACCTACAACCTATACTGGACAATGATAATCCTCTCTGATAGGAACTGAGGCAAACTTTTTCTTGTCCGCTGTCACCTATCCTGAAACAACATTTTTATCCACAATAACATGTCCTAACAAGGGCACAGACTCTGGGACCAGGTCTTAAACAGCAGTGGCGTAGTGGTTAACAGCAGGTGTACTCTAATCTGGAGGAACCGGGTTTGATTTCCAGCTCTGCCGCCTGAGCTGTGGAGGCTTATCTGGGGAATTCAGATTAGCCTGTACACTCCCACACACGCCAGCTGGGTGACCTTGGGCTAGTCACAGCTCTTCGGAGTTCTCTCAGCTCCACCTACCTCACAGGGTATTTGTTGTTTGGGGGAGGGGAAGGGAAAGGAGTTTGTAAGCCCCTTTGAGTCTCCTATAGGAGAGAAAGGGGGATATAAACCCAACTCTTCTTCTTCTTAAACACGCCAACACGTCCATCCCCATACTCACTCTGACAACACAACAACCAGACCTAACAACACCCGCAACACCATCTCAGGTTCATTCACTAATTCGTTATCCAGCGTTAAGATATACAATCAATTATCAGCAATGCCTTTCCGCTCTCTACATTGGAGAAACACGTCAGTGCCTCAGCTAAGAAGTTAAATGGGTATAAATCCAACATCAAAAATCACAACACTCAAAAACAAAAGGGCAAACATTTAAACCTTCCAGGACATTCCACTGTGACCTTAAGAATGGCCGTCCTCAAACAGAGAAGCTTCAAGAGGAAATTCCAACGTGAGACTGCAGAAGCTGGCTAATTCATCAGTTCTGAACAATGGACACCCCTACGGATTGATTAGAATCACTGGACTCTTATCTCACTACAGAAGCTATGTTTCCATGCGTACACATTTCTTCCTTGCTGTAATCAAGATGATTGCATTTGGCATTGCACCTTTGCGTCTTGTCTCCTTTCTTTGTAACGCTCCTCTTATCTTCTGACTAGGATATAAGGGTGCCAAGATTTCCATTCCAGCTCAGATCTGACGAAGGAATTTTGAGTCTCGAAAGGTTAATATCCTGAAAAACTTGCTGGTATCTTAAGGTGCTACTTTGAACCTCAAATTGTAGTTCTCTGCACAGGCTTTTAAAATGAAACATGAATGCATTGGTTTCATCTCAGGATTACTCTGGAGGGGACCTTTTGAAGCTCGGCAGAGAGCACGGTTACCTGCCACAGAGGAGCACTTCAGGAATCTAAGTACACACAGTTCTCACTGTTCAAGGTGAGAATGAGGTCTATAATCAGGATCTTCCCACATTTTTCTACAAGGCTGAAAGCCACCAATAAGAAGAAGAAGAAGAGTTTGGATTTATATCCCCGCTTTCTCTCCCAGGAGACTCAAAGGCCAGCAAACTCCTTTCCTTTCCCCCCTCACAACAAACACCTGTGAGGTAGGTGGGGCTGAGAGAGCTCCGAGAAGCTGTGACTAGCCCAAGGTCACCCAGCTGGCATGTGTGGGAGTGTACAGGCTAATCTGAATTCCCCAGATAAACTTCCACAGCTCAGGCGGCAGAGCTGGGAATCAAACCCGGTTCCTCCAGATTAGATACATGAGCTCTTAACCTCCTATGCCACTGCAAGAGTAGGATTGGGACCGGGGTATATTTGTGTGTGTACGCATGTAGGAGCCATGCCCTTTTCTAATCTCAGTCATCCTCACAGAGCGGCTATCAATGTAGCAAACTCACAGGTATTTTATATTTTTCATTCTGTGGCACAAATAATGTTTGGATTTGTATTCTTCCTGTCTCTCCTGTATGGAGACACAAGGTGGCTTACAAATTCCATACCCTTCCCAGGCACCTTGTGAGGCAGGTGGGACTGAGAGAGTCCTGAGAGAACTGTGACTAGGCCGAGATCACCCAGCAGACTTAATGCGTAGGGAGCAGGGATCAAATCCAATTTGCCAGATACGAGTCTGCTGCTCAGGTGGAGGAGTGGGGAATCCGCTCCTCTTAACTGATTATTAATTAGTGGTGGCGAATTTTGCACTCCAGATGTTATGGATTCGACATTTGCCCCCCCCGCCGGCCAATTGGCCTCGCTGGCAGGGGCTGATAAATTGTAGTCTAAAACATCTGAGTGCCAAAGGTTTGCCACCACGCAGCATACTCTGTCCCAGGATGTCTAGGACTTTATTCAGTCCTGCCAGCATGGGCTAATTTGGCCTTTGGCAGTAGGAATGATGGGAATTGTGGTTCAATATCTTGAGTCGCCAAAGGTTTGGTTACCATCTAAGACTAAGCACCATGCTGAGTTCCTCTCTCATGCCGGTATACATATGTGCCACAAATAAGAAACCGGTATGTTTATGCGTTCACAGCAGATTGGCAGCGATAAGTGAAATGAAGAAATTATACACATGTAACTGAAGTGGGTAAAACTGCATATCAACTGAATACTAGCGGTCTGACATCAAACACTTCAGAGTCCTGAAGAGATTACTCTGTTTTGAACACTGTTGGACTGTAGTCGTGTTGAGTAGACAGTAGCCTGATCCTTACCTCACGGCCAGCGTGGTGTAGTGATTAAGAGCAGGTGGATTCTAATCTGGAGAACCAGGTTTGATTTCCCCAGTCCTCTACCTGAGCGAGTGGCAGAGGCTTATCTGGTGAACCAGATGTGTTTCTGCCCTCCTACGTTCCTGCTGGGTGACCTTGGGCTAGTCACAGTTCTTCAGAGCTCTCTCAGCCCCACCTACCTCACAAGGTGTCTGTTGTGGGGAGAGGAAGGGAAAGGAGCTTGCAAGTAAGGTGGGGTACAATTCTACTTCTTCTTCCTTGTCTGAAGTTACAGCAGTTGGCCAGTAGGAGGAGCTCTGCTACGTAGCATGGATAATGAAGTCTGCATCTTACAATTGGAAAACTGCCATGGGTTTTATGTTGGTGTTTCTGTCAGAGTTACTAATTGATGGAACAGGGTCAGAATCCCCCCTCCCCTCCCAAGAGAAGTATGCCGGGTGACCTGGGGATGGCTTCCCTTTCAAAGCTTCACCCACCTGATGGGACTGTTGAGATTTTATAGGGAGATAACATGCATGCCACCCTGAACTCCGGGGGAGGGCGGTCTATAAACCCAATAAATAAATAATAAATAAACTCTGGGTAGGGCAAAAATGCATGATTAGCTGAAGCCAGGAGCACGGAATAGGATCACGCAGGAAAAGAATAAGCTCTCACACTGAAAAGGTAACGGTGTCATCTAGTGTTTCTGTTGATATGTAATTAGTAATCAAATGCAAGCATTCCTGCTGACATCATATCAGTGAGCCAAAACTGACTTCGCTCCTGTTTGCAAACAAAACTGATGATTTCGATGGAACACCAGCCCGTTATAGTGCAAAAAACAACAACAACTAGGGTTCTTAACTTCAAGGATAGCTTTTCAAGAGAAGAAAATAGCTTAGTTTGCAAAAGGCTAGGCAAGCCTTTCTGGAGCACGGATTGTCAACACGGACACTTTCCCTGGTCCCTGCCAAGTATTTTAGAAGTGAGTGGGGGTAGGTGGGTCTTTTGCTCAGCAAGACTTCTGTCAGCCATTTTATAAATCCTGACTGGTAAACAAAATGGCTGAAGGTGTGTTCAGCTTCATAGTTTAGCACTAGTCAGCATTCTATAAGCTCCCCAAGATGTTCACGGATGACAATTCCCATCAGCCCCTGCCAAGTGGCCATGCTGGCAGGGACTGATGGGAATTGTAGTCCACGAACATCTGGAGAGCCACAGGTTGCAGATCCCTGGTTTAGCAGAAAGCATCATACAAGTTATGAAAAGTTCAGGTGACAGTTGGGCTGCAGTAGAAAAGTAACAAGTGTTAACCTTTGATATTATTGATAGAGAACCTTGGACCAATCAGGGGCTTGTTGCTTGGGCAGGATAATGTATCCATTATATGAACCTGAGCCTGAACTGGAGTTGGTAACCTTTCTGTGTGAAGTGCTGCTTCTTGATGATTCCTCTCTGATAATGAGCTATGTGCTGAAGAAAGCTGTGTGCTTTAATATGCTGAATAGAGCTGATAGAGAGTTATGTTTGATAAGAAGTGTTCTGTATAGTTCTATTAGTTTGTATAGGTAGTCTTATATATACCGTATATACTCATGTATAAGTCGAATTTTTCAGCACATTTTCAATGCTGGAAAAGCTCCCCTCGACTTATATGTGGGTCATTAAATTTTTTTGTGTTTTTACTTTGCCGGCCAGCAGGGGGCGCAGTTTTTATGCTAGTGGCACCAAAATTTCAGGGTACTTTCAGAAGACACTCCTGATGTTACCAGCCAAGTTTGGTAAAGTTTGGTTCAGGGGGTCCAAAGTTATGGACCCCCAAAGGAGGTGCCCCCATTCCCCATTGTTTTCAATGGGAGCTATTAGTAGATGGGGCTACCCTTTTGAGGGTCCATAACTTTGGATCTTCCTTCTGAACTGAACTTCACTTTCAAACCTGGCTGGTCTCATCAGGAGAGTCTCTTTATGATACCAGCCAGGTTTGGTGAAGTTTGGGTCAGGGGATCCAAAGTTATTGATCCCCAAAGGGTTGCCCCATCCCCCATTGTTTACAATGGAAGCTAATAGTAGATTTTCCATTTCTGATAATATCCCTCCTAAAATCTAAGTTGAGTTACATTTGGACATATAGATGATGATGAGGAATCCAGTTTTGAAGGATTTTAACTCTTCTGTTTTAGCTTGGTTGCTGATTGAGCTAAGGTTTTTGTACTTAAGTTATTGTTGATACCCTATTGTTCTTGTTGACCCTCTTTTCCACTTACAGAGCCAGTTTACTGTTTTTCTTTGAAATAACTATTCAAAAACATTTAACCTACTGATGCCTCAATTGATGTAATTTTATTGGTATCTATTTTTATTTTTGAAATTTACCAGCAGCTGCTGCATTTCCCACCCTCGACTTATACGCGAGTCAATAAGTTTTCCCAGCTTTTTGTGGTAAAAGGTGCCTCGACTTATATGCGGGTCGACTTATACACGAGTATATACGGTACTTGGAACTTCTCAAGTAAAAGCCTTCCTGTGGAATGAAGATCCTGTGTGGAGAGTGTTTATTCCATATGTGAAGAAGGTTCCTGTGTAAGCAAGTAGACTATCCCTTGGGGATAGGGCGGGATACAAATATAACAAATGAATTAATAAAAATCAGAATCTCAGAATCTTCCACGTGCGATAATATAACAGCAGCAACCCCATGAAAGATAGGATGAGTTCTAATGCTAATCAGCCAGGAAGAGAGTAGGAAAGTATGAAGGAATTTGAATGGGGGAAAGATGATCGAAGCAAAGCATCTCTAGGCAGGGATCTTGGAAATCCAAGAAAGGGGAGACAATGAAGGTGACCTCAAGAGGTGGGCAAGATGTTAGCATGGCTTCCGCCTCTTCACCGAACTGCCAACGCAAATGTCTGCCTTAGGCTAAAACAGCAGATCTGCCGCCCAAATAGAATTCAACAGTGCCATGCAAGAAGGAGATAGGAAGACTGGCTGCTTAGGATAAAAGACAGCGAAACCCCCCCCCCCCCCCCCCGCCCCAGAAGCCACCTATGGAAACAGCTACGTAAAGAGAAGGATTCAGTGACGCAGAGAGTCAAGGGCGCATTCTACAAAGCAGGTGCAGAGCAATGAAATTTGACCACACATAATATAGTCCATGGATCACCTTTTTGTTTTCTTGCTCAGAGTCATCCACAGCCTAAGGGAAACAAAAGACAGATATTACATCCCAGAGATTAAACGGCAACACTACACACTCATAACTCAAAGCAGAATAGCGCTGGACGTGTATTCAATGCTTAACCTTCCTGTGCGGCGTGTATGTATGAGTCACAATTCATTGTTGCTGCCTCACTTTCAAAAACTTGCAAAACATTAGAAGGGGTTAACTGTGAAGGGGGGGGGGTCTCTGTGATGAAGGAGGAAGAGAATGAGGATCCAGAGTCAGAGTCCTGGCGAACCTTGGCTACGAGAGTCCAGGATTACTTTCGGTTCCTTTATTTTTTTACTGGTGAAAAGGCTAGGGGTCTCTTGAAAGCTATCTGGAAAAAAAAAGCCGGTAGGTTTCAAAACATCTCTTTTGAGCCAAGAGATTCTGTACTAACATTTATTTCCTGTCTAGCATTTATTTCCTGTATTGTATATGCTTTTTAATCCATTTTTTATTATTGTTGTACTGTTGTCTATGCCAATAAATGCTTGCTTCGTCTATAATTACAAGAGATTCTGTTCGAGAAACAGTCCTGGTCAAATATTCGGGACAAATGTTTTGCTGCGTTGTTCTTGAAGCTGAACCAGAAACTGAGATATGAAAATCGCACCGTTGGAGAAGGTGTGATGCAGCTGGCCATTAGAGACACAAAGCAGGCCACCTGGGCCACAACCCAAAGACCACAAGGGGTTGTAGACCACTCGGAGTATGAAGGTGGACCATGCGCTACAAGGAAAAACCCCTTCTCAATCAGATGCAACTTGGAAAATGATGGAGGAGAACAAGAGAATGCAAGCCAAGCGTTCTCGTTCACGTGTCTGTAATTCCACTGCAGTTTGTTTTAAATTTTAAAAAACCCTTTAAAGAGCGGTTGGGAAAAGGAGAACTTCTACTGATATGGCTGCCTAGATGAAGAGCAGAAGAGAGTCAAAGAAGGGAAAGAACGGGCCGGAGGCAATTACGGAAGCAGAGTTCTCAAAGCAGGCGACGGAGCTTGAATGAGTCCCTGGGACAAATAGGGTGTGATGTATTTATGGGGTGTGATGTATACATGGAAGTGTGGTAGAAGAAGGGAGACCAGTCGGCTGGTGGTGGTGGTTGAAAGTGCGGTCAAGTTGCAGCCGACTTGTGGCAATCTTGTAGGCTTTTCAAGGGGACAGCTTAAAAGGGGTGATTTGCCGTTGCCTGCCTCTGTGTAGCAACTCTGGTATTCCTCCTTGTTGGTTGCCCCACTCAAGTACTGACCAGAGGTGACCCTGCTTAGCTTCTGAGATCTGATGAGATCGGGCTAGCCTGGGCTATCCAGGTCAGGGCGACCAGCCAGCTAAACCAACCAAAAACAATCAGGAGAACTATTCTCTCATGCTCTCGGGATGTCCTCTCCAAGTTCAAATGTGGCTTCACATGGTGACTCCATAATGTGCGTAGTGCGGAGCGATGTTTTGTGACTCCGGGATAATGTGACTAAGGCATAATGAAAAATTCTTCTGGATTTTCATTATGTCTTAGTCACGTCATCCTGGAGTCACAAGGGAAGACGCTCCACACACATCCAATAATTAAGACAGAAAAGCCCCTGATACACAAAAAAACAACGGGCAGCTTCTGGACTGCACTGTAGGCCTGTAAGATCCAGAATTGTTCCAATCGGCATTTGAGTAGGCCAGCCTGCAGATTGGATGTCCCTGTGTTGTGGCGCGGCTGTACCATCATTGGCACTCCACCGATGTGACATCTTTTGGTATTGTCTGTCCCTCCTCGGCCTTGGAACTGGGGAGCCATCATTAGTATTATTAACATTGTTTTCCTGGCCTTTAGAATGCTGCTTATTCTGAGTTAATGTATTTTTTAACTATTTATCACTTTCTCTATTTATTGTGCATATTGTTTTAGTTGTGATTTTGTTGTACACCGCCCAGAGCCCTTCGGGGGTGGGCAGTTTATCAAATTTAATTAATTAATTAATTAATTAATTAATTAATTAATTAATTAATTAATTAATTAATTAATTACAACAACAACAACAACAACAATAATAATGAGCAGAGTAGCTGAGTCACTCTGCAAATCTGGCCACATCTTTCTGCACCTACAGGCTGGGGCCTGATGAAGAGAGCACTGACTCTCAAAAGCTTACACCCTGAAACCCTTGTTGCTCTCTGTATTGCTACTGGACTCAAATCTAACCAGGCTACTGCAGTCTGGAGAATGGCAGGCTGAATGGCTGCTCCCTTTAAAGTATTTGAAAGGCTGTTGCTTAGAGGAGGGCAGGGAGCTGTTCCTGTTGGCAGCAGAAAAAATGTTGCTCGGGGGGGGTGGGATGCAGGCCAGATGCAGGTATGTTGTTCTCAGAATGCCAGAAGCAATCTTTTTACAATCCTTAATTTTTTTTGTTTGATGTTTCTGCAGAGCATCTTCCAAGGGTACAGCAACTGATATATGATGGGGAAACTTTCTCTGAGAAAGGGCAACATGCGTTTTCTAGAAGACGCCATACGTTTTAAATGTCAATGACTATGTGCAAAAACTATACGTTTTATTGATTCTGATATATGATGGGGAAACTTTCTCTGAGAAAGGGCAACATGCATTTTCTAGAAGACACCATACGTTTTAAATGTCAATGACTATGTGCAAAAACTATACGTTTTATTGATTCTGATATATGATGGGGAAACTTTCTCTGAGAAAGGGTAACATGCATTTTCTAGAAGATGCCATACGTTTTAAATTTCAATGACTATGTGCAAAACGCTTTACCAGTTCTGTTACACACAACTGACATCAGCTGTCCGTCCCATCTCTTCCAGCTGGCCAATTCAATGGAAAGACACCGAATCACAATGTATGGTGAAGAGAAAAGAAGTTATCCTACCTTCTTCATGTTGTTGGCCACAGATTCTTTTTGGCTCAAGTCATCTGCAGATAGCTCGCTCCCAAATTTATATTCAGGGTGGGCTTCTTCTTCTTGGTCAGCTGCAATTCAAGCCAAAGAGAAATAGGACATATTAAGAAACTTACTGGAATTTTAAAAAAACAAGGCTGCAAAGTTATGGGAAAAACCACTGGCTTTCCTTGAATTGTTTTCATGAACTGAGGTCTATGCAGTAGCAGCAAACAGTCAGTGTGGTGGCCAGCGTGGTGTAGTGGTTAAGAGCAGGTGGATTCTAATCTGGAGAACCGAGTTTGATTCCCCACTCATCCACCTGAGTGGCAGTGATTTATCTGGTGAACCAGATGTCTTTCTTCACTCCTACATTCCTGTTGGGTGACCTTGGGCTAGTCACAGTTCTTCAGAACTCTCTCAGCCCCACCTACCTCACAAGGTGCCTGTTGTGGGGAGAGGAAGGAAAAGGAGCTTGTAAGCCACCTTGAATCTCCTTACAGGAGAGAAAGGTGGGATATATTTCCAAACTCTTCTTCTTCTTAGCACATACACAATTTGCTACTCCGTCACTGCCTACTACATGAGAGAAGGTGATATTTCTCTTTGTGCTTTGCTTTCCCACCATCAGCACATACGTTTATGGCTTAAGCAAGGTTGCTTACATGGCCTTGTAAATACATGGAAGATGGGAGCTGATAGATCTAGCCAAGATAGCTAAATTGAGCCTCCAGGTTAAGAAGCAGTAAGCCTATGGTGGTTGTTGTGGTTGTGTGTGTGGTGGGGAAGGGGGTGGTGGAACAAACAGACAATGCAGAACAGCATCTGACTTGCCACTCCCTTTCCAGCATAGTGTAATGGTTAAGAGTGGCAGACTCTAATCTGGGGAATCAGCTTTGCTTCCCCACTCCTCCACATGAACCCTGCTGGGTGACCTTGGGCTAGTCACAGCTCCCTTCAAACTGTCTCAGCTACTTCACAAAATATCTGTTGTGGGGAAGAGAAGGTGATTGCAAACCGCTTTGAGACTCCTTAAAAGTAGAGAGAGCAGGATACAAAAGCCTACTCTGCTGAAATTCATTTTGTGAGTTTGGGCCCAGCTCTCTAATCTGTCCAGGGATTCTAACCCTGTCCTCTGAGGCATTAGCTATCCCTAATGTGGTGTCAATTGCAAATTTCTGTTGCCTTTCTCCCCAATGAAGCTTGCATCATTCTCCTCTCCTCCACTATATCTTCACAAAAACCCTGTGAGGTAGGCCAGGTTGAGACAGTGTGAAAGGCCCTAGATCCCCCAGCAAGCTTCCATGGCAGAGAAGGGATTCAAACTGGGTCTATCCAACTCCTCTGACCACTACACCATGCTGCTTGTTCAGCTGCACAAGTTCCTTGCAAGGTCTCAGAACAATAAAATGTAAATTAATTGTCAAGTTCAAGGTCTCTCAGCAAGATAATCTGCATGTCAAATGAGCCAGTGAGTTGCCATAATCCAGTGGTGTAGTGTCAACGGGGCTGGGGGGAGGCACAACGCCCTGGGCAGAGCTGTGGCAGGGGAGTGGGCCGCATGGAGCTGGAGCTGCCCAGGGCTGGGCCATTGGCAGTGCTCGGGTGCAGGAGCTGCAGGCGCGTGGCGCGTCTCCCTAACACAGTCCCCCCTCACTCTGCCCCTGCCATAACCATTTGCAAAGGGAGGGAAAAAGTTAAGTGAGTGAGTGAGTGAGTGAGTGAGTGAGTGAGTGAGTGAGTGAGTGAGTGAGTGAGTGAGTGAGTGAGTGAGTGAGTGAGTGAGTGAGTGAATGAGCGAGTTTATTACAGTCATTGACCAACCATCATATAAAAATAAAATTGGCAAACATACAAAATGGAAAATACATAGTTAAGTTACAATCTATCATGAATTAAAATAATCACCAATTAAAATTTTTTAAATCCTCTTACAAATACACCACGCAAACTTGGCCATATTTAGAGTTATCCTCTCATCGGATCCAGCTGTTAAATTAGAAATAATGGTTTTTCTTTCTGTACCCGGGTATTTACAGAGAAGAGGGTCAATCAGGAGTTTGTGTTCTTCAGTCATCTTGTTACAATCAAATATAAGGTGTTCCAAAGTTTCGTAAGAGCCATCATGGCAGGTACATAAGAAAACTTCTTTTAAGATCTCGTTTTGTTTGGGGGAAAGGAGGGGGGGAAATCTCAGACCCGCCTTACCACTTTCGATCTCTTCTTCAGTGTCATCTTCCAAGATGCTGACCGGAGCAGCCGTTTCGCCAGCTTCCATCATACTTTTCAAAGCTTCGAGCTGTTCTATTTAAAGCAAACAAGACATACACCACACAAAAACGAAACAAACAGAAAGCATCATCCAGTTGTTAAACAAAATCTACTAGGAGAACTAGCGGAGGTAAGGCTACTTGGCATAGCCTGCTCTCGTCAGAACCAGAAAGCCAAGTTGGGTTGGTAATTGGAAGGGGGACCTCTGAGGAAGACTCTGCAGAGGAAGGAAATGGCCAACCTCCTCCACTTCTCACTCGCCTTGAAAGCCCCTTGGTGGGGTTGCCATACCTTGGTAACTAAGCAGGATCAGTATTTGGATGGGAGACCACCAAGGAAGACTCTGCAGAGGCAGGCAATGGCCAATCTCCTCTGCTCCTCACTTGTCCTGAAAGCTACACAAGGGAGCTAAACAAGGGAGACCACCAAGGAAGCTAGACAAGGGAGACCAGCAAGGAAACTAAGCAGGGTCAGTATTTGGATGGGAGACCACCAAGGAAGACTCTGCAGAGGCAGGCAATGGCCAATCTCCTCTGCTCCTCACTTGTCCTGAAAGGCCCTTGCTATGGTTGTCATATGTTGGAAGCTAAACAAGGGAGACCACCAGGGAAACTAAGCAGAGGCAGGCAATGGCAAACCAGTGGCGGAGCTACAAGGGAACGAGGGGTGCAGCGTGCACATGCTTGGGATAGGCAGGGCTGGTTCCCAGGCCACCCTCCCCCTGCCCCCCCCCCCCCCCGCAGTGCCCTCCTGTGGCGCCCCCAGGAGACCTTGGGACTCACAAAATCTCCTGGAAAGTATAGTCCCCATCAGGCCATTTTTAAGCCTGAACTGTGAATAGGCCTTTTTTTCAGCCTGAAAAAGTTCTGGAAAAGGAAAGGAACTAAGGTAAGTGTGGGAAGGGGGGACGCCACGGGGGAGGCGCCGGGGAAGGGCATGGGGGGTGGAAAATATAGACTGTCCATATAACCCAAACATTTCCTTCTCTCTGGACACAGTGTGTAACAGACTTCCCTCTGTTATACATACACCTCTGAAGATGCCAGCCACAGATGCAGGCGAAACGTTAGGAACAAGATCCACCAGACCACAGCCACGCAACCCGGAAAACCCACCAGAACCAGCTGAATCTGGCCATGAAAGCCTTCGACAGCACATCTGGGAACAGTCCCAGTAGCCATTTTCCTTGATGCCCTCAAAACAGCCTCCAACAAGAGACCGAACGGTGGCTTATTTTGGTGTTAGTTTCAGTGTTTGCATTTTCCTGCACTTACTTCTTTCTACTTCAGGTTTCAGCCTTTTGTTTTTAATAAGTATCTTCCTCTTCAGGTCATTTGGGGACGGCAAGGATCTCCCGGCTTCCAGCTGCAGCCAAGAAATGAAGCATCATTAGGCACAGCTTTTACATGGTTACGCTTGGCAAGATCTAAGTCCCTGGGATTCACAAAAACCGATCTGGCCTGCTGCCACATGCATCGGTCTCTTTCCTTCGCATATTATTGGCTGGCAATGGCAGCCTGTTGACTTGGGGGCAGCACAGTTTGATTTACGGTTTGGTCCTCTCTGCCATTCTTTAAAAAAGAAACTGCATATTTATGGTATTAAAAGACAAAATATGCTAACATTATACAAATACTATACATACATTTGGGTGCTGTGTGGTTTCCGGGCTGTATGGCCGTGTTCTAGCAGCATTCTCTCCTGACGTTTCGCCTGCATCTGTGGCTGGCACTTAGAGGATCTGATGTTGGGAAAGCAAGTGGGAGTATATATCTGTTGAGTGTCCAGGGTGGGTGGAGAAACCTTGTCTGTGAGTAACAAAGAAGGCAAACCAGGTCAATAGTTGAGAGCGCCTGAATAGAAGCATGAGTAACAATGAAGACTATAAGCATGGGCGGGTGATAACATTCTGAGGTAGCAAGGTCACTGGTATACGGGAGCATCTGAATAGAAGTATCCTGGCTCTTTGTTTCTTTGCTCTAATTGGTCATCCTGTGTTTGCATTGTGGGATTGGTTAGACACTGTCTTGACTCTAGTATTTTCACCTGGTGTTGCTCTGTTCATTATGCCGCAGTGTTGAAAAATACTAGAGTCAAGACAGTGTCTAACCAGCTCCACACAATGTAACATCAGGATGATTATTCCTTTAGACAAAAAAGAAACAAAGGCCAGGATACTTCTATTCGATGGATGCGTTCCCACCAGTGATCCTTCGCTATTCCAGTGTTAGCTGCCCATGCTATAGTTCCTTCATGCCGTTACTCAGTACTTCATTCAGATGCCCCTCAACTATTGACCTGGTTGCCTTTGTTACCACAGACAAGGCTTCTCCACCCACCCTGACACTCCAACAGATATATACTCCTAATTTGTTTTCCCAACACTTCAGGATCCCTCTTGAACGATGCCAGCCACAGATGCAGGTATGTAAACGGCCAGGAGAGAATGCTGCTAGAACACGGCCATACAGCCCGGAAACCACACAGCACCCAAGTGATTCCGGCCGTGAAAGCCTTCGACAATACTATACATACATTTGATGCATTTTGGAGATTCTAAACTTTTTCTATGTCATCTGCTGGTCTCCAGCCCCTTCCGCACATGCAGAATAATGCACTTTCAATCCCCTTTCACAATTGCTTGCAAGTGGATTTTGCTATTCCGCACAGTCAAATCCAACTGCAAAGTGCATTGAAAGTGGACTGAAACTGCATTATTCTGCATGTGCGGAAGGGACCTTCGGGTGTCATCTGCAGCTTCTGCAAAAACCCCGACTGAATGGCATATTAAATATTCCCATTTAATTTCTCATGCCGACCCACAATATATCAAAGCTGTGATGGGGAAAATCATGATGTGGAAGGGATAACTGTACTCTTGCTGCCCATTTGAGAAATATTTTTTCCAATAAAATACAAATACGACTGGAAGGTACCTACTGGATGAGTCTCTAGTGGTTGCTTTAATAGAAGGTCTCCAAAAATATCTTCACAGTATTTTGACATTTTGTACTGCTGGTATTTGCTGTAAACAATTGAAGATTCACAGTTATGAACCAAATAGTATATGGTATAAATCAGAGTATACTCTTAATGTGATAAGCTCGACCCGCGACATATGTCGAGGCAACCTTAATTTTACCACAAAAAACTGGGAAAACTTATTGACTACAATGAGCAAGTCGAGGGTGGGAAATGCAGCAGCTGCTGGTAAATTTCAAAAAATAAAAAATAGATGCCAATAAAATTACATCAATTGAGGCATCAGTAGGTTAAATGTTTTTGAATATTTATTTCAAAGAAAAACAGTAAACTGGCTCTGTAAGTGGAAAAGAGGATCAACAAGAACAATATGGTATCAACAATAACTTTAAAAGTACAAAAACCTTAGCTCAACCAGCAACCAAGCTAAAACAGAAGAGTTAAAATCCTCCAAAACTGGGTTCCTCATCATCATCTGTATGTCCAAATGTAACCCAACTTTAGATTTTGGTGAGGGATATTATCTGAAATGGAAAATTTACGACACATTAGCTTCCCATTGTAAACAATGGGGATAATATTCTTTGGGGTCAATAACTTTGGATCCTCTGATTCCAAACTCCATTGCAAACCTGGTTGATATCATAAAGAGACTCTCCTGAGGAGACCAGCTGTGGTTTGGTGAAGCTTGGTCTCAGGAGGGTCTTTAAAGTTATGGACCCCTCAAAAGGGTAGCCGCCCATCTTTATTAATAATTCCCATTGAAAACTGAATGGGGAAATTGGGGCATCCTCAGTTGGGGGTCCATAACTTTGGACCCCTCGAACCAAACTTTTACCGCCAAACTTTAGTTGGTATCATCAGGGAGTGTCTTCCTGAGGAGGGTACCCTTGGAATTTTGCGTGCCGCTAGCGATAAAAAATCTGTGCCCCCCTGCTGGCCGGCAAAGTAAAAACACACAAAAAATTTTAATGACCCAGATATGGGTATAGAGGGAGTTTCTCTTTTTCAGCATTTAAAAAAATGCAACTGAAAAAAATTCGACCCCCCCCTTATACTATGAGTATATGGCGGTGGTATATAAGATAACTTTTAATGCTCTCTGCCCACTACAGACAGAAACTATATCTGAAGAGTTTAATCATGCATAAAAATTGAGCACTGCAAATTATTTTGAGGCTGCAAATAAAACATTTTGGCAACTAAAGGGGGTCAAAAGAATGCAGAACTCCATGTGGGAAACATTTTATTTCCTGCCTGAAAACATTGTAAAAGGTTTGTGTAGAAAGGGCCAGAGTTTCTCTCTTATCTCACCACTGCAATATGCAAGATGAACAATCCTTCATAAAATACCTGCAGTGATTTTCAAATGACAAGATGACGGGATACTCGGACGTCACAAAAGCTGTTTCCTTGATGGCTTGAATCACATCCTTTAAAATACAGAGGAAAAAGTTACAGGATGAGCAATCAAGGCAAGATGTAAACAAGGTGAAAAACACATACACATGCTGGAATTTATTTATGAAGTAAATAACGGAAAACTGAAGCCACCGACAAGCGACTGCTGTTGGTAAAATCTAAATGTTGAAGCACTGAAGAAAACTTCTCCCACAAAATGGCTTTTAGACACAAGAAGAAGAAGAAGAAGAAGAAGAAGAAGAGGAGGAGGAGGAGGAGGAGGAGTTTGGATTTATATCCCCCCTTTCTCTCCTGTAGGAGACTCAAAGGGGCTTACTTGGCAATCTCCTTGCCCTTCCCCCCTCACAACAAACACCCAGTGAGGTGGTGGGGCTGAGAGAGCTCTGAAAGTGCTGGATGCATGTGGGAGTGCACAGGCTAATCTGAATTCCCCAGATAAGCCTCCACAGCTCAGGCGGCAGAGCTGGGAATCAAACCCAGTTCCTCCAGATTAGAATGCACCTGCTCTTAACCACTGCGCCACTGCTGCTCCCAACCAGAAGCGTCCTTGAAGAGCCTTGGGAGTTACTTGGCCCCAGTATTTATGCAAAGACAGGATATGGCCTTTGCCTATAAAAGGCACTCTGAATGGCTGTCGGTTTTGGCCACCTTTGCCTGACAAGAAGCACACTTCTGGAAGAATGCTCCGCTCTTTTTCGGTCCAATAAGGAATGAGAAGAACGGTAAAAAAGAGCAACGTTGAAGAGATTAAACTCAGCAGCAGAACACAGAAAACGGCATCCTCACATGGCGGCAAAAGAAGAACTGAGGGATATCCCCTCCCCCTCACGAGGTCATGAAGGTAGGAAAATTGATTCACAAGGAAAATCGATAAGGAAAGGTGAAGAATCCCTCCCACAACTGGCCTAGGCATCAGAGCTGGGATCCAGCAGGTTCTCACAGGTTTCCAAGAGTAGGTTACTAATTATTTGTGTGTGCCAAGAGGGGGTTACTAATGGGTGATTTTGCCAATGCGATTTTGCCTCAAGCTACGCCCCTCCTCTCAGCAGAAGCTGCCAAGTAGAACTGGAAGCAGTCTAGGGCAGGAGGGGTGGCAATGCAAGGCAGCATGGTGCCCGCGTCAAGGTATCTTCGCATTCCCCGCCTAAGGATCATGCACGGCTACAAGGCCCTTGCCACTAGCCCCGCTTCCAGGGAATGCTCCTGTTCCCGGAATGCCCGGCCACGCCCCCGTTGTGCCCCGCCCAGCCCCATTGGCGCTACGCCACAGTTTGAAGCCCACCACCATGGGAACCTGTTACTAAAATTTTTGGATCCCACCACTGCTGGGCATACACACTCCAATTGTGGGAGACTGCATAGTAAGACCTTGATGATGAACCTTCAGATACCTCGGTAGAGTAGCAGCATTACAAGAGGAAGTTTACTCTACATAGAAGTACATATGAAAATGCAAAAAATGCTTAAACAAAAATTTCCTTTTACTGCTAAAAACTATGTTATTGTGCAGTTTGCCTGAAAGTCTTCCAAAGAAGTTTAATGAACCATGTTGACACTTATTAATAACTGCAAGGGTAACAATTGCATCCCATTGGAAAAGTGAGAGATCTCAGCATAGCACTTTGGAAAGATAGAGAATATGCTACAATGGCCAAATTAACAAATCTTCTGAACAGATGGTCAAAACAAGAGTTTGATGAGAAATGGGAAATGTATTTTTTTATTTGAGGCTGAATCAATTATGTAAGAATAAGAATAAGTAAAATATTCATTTGTTAGTAAGATATAAGTAACTTATCATTAAGCTATTAAGTAACTTATTATTATGTTATTATAATTATAGAATTATATTATTATATTATAAGTAACTTATAATATAATAATCTAATAATAAAGTATAATTATATTATTATAAGTAACTTATTAAGTTATTAAGATATAAGTAACTGCTGATTAGATACTGTCATTTTGGAATGAAAGGTTAGAGGGTGATGAATTTTAAAACTATGTAGGCTTAGAAAGGTGTAATTGTGGTTGGGATCACACCTTTTGCATTTTAGGACAACTAATGGTTACCTTGAAAAGAATGTCTGTACACATCGCCTTCCCATGTGTGATGATTGGTTCTTGGTCTTCACCCTTTCCATCCCAGCAATCCAGTTCAACGCATCTAGAAACCAAGGCAAAAAAGTTCTGAACTCACTTTCCTGTTCCCTGAAGCAATTAACCGTCAAAAGAGAGAAAGACAGAACTCCCTGCAAACTATCTGGCGTACGAAACAGAAGCTCAGTTCATATACGTTTGGTGAGCACACAAAACATCTGAGGGAAAAGAATTTACTACCCGCTGTGGGATTTCATTGATGTGATTGTACCCTGCAATCAGTCAGATGAAAAATCACACTCATTCGAATGTAGGTTAGCGTAGATGCAGCTAAGCTGTAAATAAATGACACTGGGATGTGTTCCACGGTGTATCTAGGAAAAAATGTAGCCTGGTGCAAAATCTGAGTTTTCCGCTCCCCCCCCCCCCAATCTTCGTCTGAGGGGGGATATGATTGAAGTCTATAAAATTTTGCATGGGGGGTAGAAAATGTTGACAGAGAGAAATTTTTCTCTTTCTCACAATACTAGAACCAGGGGACATACATTGAAAATGCGGGGCGGGGGGGGGGGATTAGGACTAATAAAAGGAAACATTTTGTTCATGCAACGTGTGATTGGTATTTGGAATATGCTGCCACAGGAGGTGGTGATGGCCACTAACCTGGATAGCTTCAAAAAGGGCTTGGACAGATTGATGGAGAGGAGAAGTCGATCTGTGGCTACCAATCTTCATCCTCCTTGATCTGAGATTGCAAATGCCTTAGCAGACCAGGTGCTTGGGAGCAGCAGCAGCAGCAGCAGCAGCAGAAGGCCATTGCTTTCACATCCTGCACGTGAGCTCCCAAAGGCATCTGGTGGGCCACTGCGAGTAGCAGAGTGCTGGACTAGATGGACTCTGGTCTGATTCAGCAGGCTTGTTCTTATGTTCTTATAAAGAGGCATCATTCTTCCTCTGGTACCAGAGACCCATCATGACTAGTAACCATTGATAGCCCCCATCCTCCATGAATTTGCCCACTCCCTTTTCAGCATCTTTGAAGCTCGAAGCTATGACCACATCCTGTTTTGACACCTTCGCTGAACATTCATCCAATATATATTTAATCAAATGCAGTAGTGAATCAGATAAGTGTTTTATAACAGTTTCAGGGGGTAGCCATGTTGGTCTGCAGTGGAACAGTTATATCCAAGACCAGCAGAGTCTTAGACACCAATGAGCGTTTCAAGGTTCAAGCTTTCAAGAGTGAAAGCTCCCTTCATCAGACAGGAGTGCGAATGAAGATCCTTGAGTCTTTTTATCACAGTCGGGGGTGTTGTAAAGAACGCTCGTAAAGAATGCAGAAGTACAATGCATACTGTAATCAGATTAGCGCAGAGGACAAATGCTTAGAGGCAAAAAATTAGCATCGACCATGAGGTAAATTAGCATCTACAGCGAGATAAGAATCCAACGTCCCTATTCAGCCCCAGGGGGTTCATTCTTGAAAGCTTATACCCTAAAACTTTTGTACGTCTCTGGTGTGTTACTGGACTTAAACCTAAGTGTCTACACAAAATCTATATGGACTTCTGCTTAATATCAACTTAAAACACCATCTTGGCGTCCAACCTGCATCCAGATAAGAGGACTTGTCTATACATCTCCACAGAGGACCTCCCGCCAAACTGCCTCTCCTGTCAGATAGGTATTGTGGGAAGAGCTGATGAAGTAGTGAGCCAGAGGCTGTTCCATCTCCTGGTACGATTCTAAACGGTCAAGGAAGACGGGCGCATTCTCATCTGACATCAAGTACCGGCAAAACCCATCACTCGACATGAGACCTGAAATCAGGAAACCCATCATTTCTAAAAAAAAAAAAAAAAAAATCGTAAAATCCCAACCCGGGCTGTAAGAGGAGAGAAAACTTCGGCGCTTGTCTTTATTAAAGTCTAGGGACCCCAAATCCCTAGGAGAATGGGTCTTTGGTGTATATATCCAGGAAGGGGCGAGTTCCCTGTTTCCTCAGATGTGACACAAACGCTATCGAGATATTGGTGGGGGATGTCAGTTTTTAAAATATGAACATGAATACCAAGTGGCCTTTCTTCAGGTCTGGTCTACGAAGGCTGTTGTGTTTCAAAGCTCCACAGATGAATCACATCATCTGTCTGCAGAGCTACCATGAGAGGACTCTCCCTGAAGCTCCAGGAAGACCCCGATGTCCTCCAGTTTTCAAGGGGGGAGAGGTGGACATTTGATACAGGACTGCGAGTGGCCTTTCTGTAGTTACAGAAGACTAGAAAATAGTGGTTTTGAATCTGGGTCAATTTGTTTGCTGCTATCAGTGTCCAGATCCTGGAAAGGACCACCAGATGTTGACAGGAAGGCATCTTCCAAGATAACTCCTGTGACCACTGATTAGAATCTCCACCTGTAGGAGCATCATAGAATCATAGAGTTAGAGGAAACCACAAGGGCAATCCAGTCCAATTTCCTGCCATGTCTTAAAGGAGGGACTGGGGAATTCTGGAGGAATTTTAAACCATCCGGGTTAGATCCCTTCCGTTTATTTGTTTATTTGTTTGTTTGTTTGTTTGTTTGTTTGTTTATTCGATTTGATAAACTGCCCTACCCCCGGAGGGCTCAGGGCAGTGTACAATAACAAATAACAACACAATAAAACAAATTGAATATCCCCAATTAAAAAATATAAAACCTTAAAACTATAGCAGCAGTAACCTTCAATAAGTGATTAATAATAAGAGACGTCTGGCATCAAACCCCAGTGATCAAACCCTGGGAGGGAGGGGGTTGGCAGATGGTCAAATATATAGCCAGTGCGCGGGGCAGCAGAAGGGGGCGGGCTCAGCAGTCGCCCCCCCCCAAAAAAAGTTTCCAGACAATACCTCTGGAATCTGAGGTACCTGGTTTCAGAGAATAGCAACAGTGCTTCTATGTCACAGTCAAATCAAAGAACTACCATGGCCTGAGAGCTGAGAAAGAGAATAGATAAGTCTGGATCTGTTCATCAGTTAGTGGTGTCAACAATTCTCCTTCAACTTTATGGGCTTTGGTGTCTGGTGAAGCCCTTCCTATTCACTCAGACCTTTGGCCTTTGACCCCCCCCCCCCTTTGTGTCCCCTCTGGAGGCTGCCAGTGGGGTGGGGGATGGTATGTGGGTGGGTAGTACTATGTTTTTTGCGATGGTTGATGTTTTTACTGTTGTTTTTACAGTTGTTATTGTAAGTCGCCCTGAGACCTCTCTATAGGCTGGGGTATAAATTCCAAAAATAAATAAATAAATCAGAAATAAATGATCAAGACCAAAAAACTTACAGAAATTATCATTTTATCATTACATATCATTATAGCAAGAACCCTGACTCACCTTTGTTTTTTAAATCTTCATCTGGCTCGTACATTTCAACTATTTGCAAAGCTCTTTTATTATCGTAGAAGGGAAATAAAATTTCGTTCAGGCGAGGATCCCGCTGGTGCTAAAGTCAGAGAGAACAGGATTTAGACCGGTGAATTGCTGCACGGCTTGACTTTTGCAAACATTTAATTGATGATGAGGCAGGGGAGGGGTTTTGAAATGGAAACCTCGGCTATTCTGCCTGCAAACACACTTCCGATTCTTTTTTAAAATCACAGCATGTTGCAGATAAACTGATTTTAACAGATGTCAAATGTGGCTGCGTAATGCGCATTACTGTTCAAATGCGAAAAACACATGCAAGCAGTGCGTACAACAAGATCACAGGAATCACTTATCGCCCCACCTCACAGATTCATTGATAAATACATCTTGTCCAGTCCAAAACTGATTCGAATAGACAGGCTGAATTATTTTAGCAATAGATCACTTCCCGATTTCCCAAGAATCACATTGTCACTCTTCAAAAATATTCAAACATAAAACACAGAAAGCGCTCTACTGGAAGATGATCGCTTTATGATTTTTTTAAAGGATCCTACAAAGTCAGCAAATCAGTTTCAGAGGAAACCTGTGTCCATCTGTGGTAGGAAAAGCTAGATTCAAGGCCAGGAGCCCCGCAGAGACCAACAAAATGTGCGGGGGGGGGGATTCACTTTAGAAAGTCCAAAGTTCCTTACATGGACTCCAATTAATCTGTAAATTAGTTGTTAAATTTATTTCGACACATTTCAGTTCATTAGATCAGAAATAATAACTTGCATGCAAAGAAATTCAAGTGGAGCTCTGCTTTCCAGATGAACTTCTTGTGTCCTCCTCAATGCCTCTCTCCCCACCTGCCAACCCCATGGAACTATTCCTGAATGTCAGAAATGCAGTTGGGATGCCCCATGCCATTAATGGAACCTTCCCCACCCCTTAGGAGAGAAGGATCACTCTTCCATTGGGTTCCAACGCATGAGATACAAATGCTGTTGGCACAAAGGAAGAAAAAAAATCCTGAACAGAAAGAAAAAGGTTTCAGTTAACTTGGCGTGAAGATCAAGAACAGCGGTTCTCAACCTTCCTGATGCCGTGACCCTTTAATACAGTTCCTCATGTTGTGGTGACCCCCAACCATAAAATTACTTGTGTCTCGGTTCCTAAGACCATCGGAAATATGTGTTTTCCGATGGTCTTAGGCGACCTCTGTGAAAGGGTCATTCGACCCCCAAAGGGGTCACGACCCACAGGTTGAGAACTGCTGACCTAGAATGGTATCAACAAAAATCGCTGGCCAAGATCTAACACACCATTTGTAAAGTTCTGACATTCAAGTGATGGAGTTGACGTTAAAACCATGTAGTCCAAAATGGCAAAATGAGTATCTGAGGGACTCATGTAAACCAACAGTTTCCCAATCTCATCAATAGATTCTACAAACGTTCATTTTTTAACTTTTTGATGAAGAAGAGTTGGCCTTTATACCCCGCCTTTCCCTCCTGCAAGGAGTCTCAAAGTGGCTTACAACTACTCCCCACAACAGACACCTTGTCAGGTAGGTAGAGCTGACAGAGTTCAGAGAGAACTGTGGACTAGCCCAAGGTCACCCAGCAGGCTTCAAGTGCAGGAATGGCAAATGCAGTTCACTCGAGGAGAGGGGAATGAAACCCAGTTCTCCAGATTTGAGTCCACTACTCTTAACCACTACACCATGCTGCATATTAAAGGTCCAATTTGCTATTAATTTTTTTAACGAAAACCAAATATACCTCAGCTGAGTGGTATGTAAAGTGGATCCAAGCAAAATAAATCAATGATCATAGAAAGACCTTTCACCAAGGCCCAGATAGAAGCGTGAACCAAAACTCAGAGGTGGCCATCTTCTCTAAAAACCGAGGTAGTTTTCACCACCTTCTAAATGCGGAAATGCAAGGAGGTTCTTACTACCGAGATGAAGCGCACAGCTGAGAACACACCAGCCTTCATAATCCACCCAACTAACAGTCTGCACTGGATGGAGAACCATTTAATTCACTCTCCCTTGGCTTCCTGGATATTTAAGTTGAAGCCGATGAATGCTAGAAGCAGGCTGCCCTTTCCTAAGCAAGCGTCTCTCAGGAACCGTTCAGCCCAGCCATACGTTTGCAATGCCTGGGAGCAGGGGAATGCTTTGCACCAGGGGCAATCCTGCCAGAGGGACAGGGGGTAACCCCTGTCCCCGGGCACTGCCCATCAGGTCACATGGAGGGGCGCAAAATTGCCCCCTGCACACTGAAGCCTGCTGCGGAACTGCCGGGCACCCCTCAACTTGAGGGGCACTTCGGCGGGCTCATAGCGGGCTCTATTGGAGGCTGGCATGTCAGCAGAGAGGCCAAGGAGTGTAGGAGCCAGCGTCAGGCGTCTGCTGAGCCATTCCTCGAGCCCCCACCTCCCTGCAGGCTTGCAAAGATAAGTGGACCTTGGGGGTGGGGGGTCCCGCAGGGGTGGTACCCAGAGCCAGTGTTGCCCTCGGGTGCCATTCCCCCCCATACGCCTCTGCTTTGCACTGTCTGGTTTCAGATACAAGAAATACAACAAGCAGAGGGGTGGGTTCTGGAGCACTATGGGATGCCATGTGAAACTGGTGGAAATGGCTCTCAGCCTTCCCCCTTGTGAGAGAGGGATAGCAGGAGTGGATGGGAGGTTACTCCAGAGTTATCAGTCATTCTCCAAGCAGTCAGAAGAACTCTTCCATGCCTTTTTTCCATGCCGCTGTAACCACTTCCTTTCCCTTCCTTTCGAAGCAGCAGCCTCTCTCCTCTTCCTCGCACCCTTTGCTCTGACAGCATCTACCCCTTTCCCTACCTGCCTTTCCTCTTTCTCTGTGAGCATACACACACTCCCTCGATCTAGAGAGGAAAAGAATGTGCTGCTGACTCTTTCCCCCTGCATCAAAGTTGCTCGTTGCTCTGCCGGGGGAAAACACGGCAGTAAAACAACACTGCCTCATTGTGCGGTGCAAAATACAAATTTAGGGGAATGGTGGTCAGCTTGGGTGTTTCATCACCCAAGCCCTGCAAGTCCTTCTCTGAAACGCTGTAATTTTTGTTATTGGCTCCACCTCCTCAGCGGCCATTTTGTGACTGGTATCTCCCAAGGCTCTGAAAGAAAGCTAAGCAATTCCCAGAAATATAAAACCTGCCCTTTCCTGCTGTACATTACACACCAGTCTCCAGCATATACCTATGAAAAACCTCAACATTCACAGGCAGTAAAACTCTGGATCCCAGAGCCAGGAGGCTACAGGAATAGGCCTCAGCCTCTATGCCCTGTTGGTTTGCCCTCCAGAGTAACTTACTGGCCACTATAACAGGATGTAGGTCTAGATTCGTGGTGGCGAACCTTTGGCACTCCAGATGTTATGGACTACAATTCCCATCAGCCCCTGCCAGCATGGCCAATTGGCCGTGCTGGCAAGGGCTGATGGGAATTGTAGTCCATAACATCTGAAGTACCAAAGGTTCGCCACCACTGGTCTAGATGGACCCTCATAGGTCTGAGCTAGCAGGGCTCTTCTGATGTTCTTACATGGGGGAACTGACTAGTGAGATCCAGATGTAAACTGAGCACCTCAGGCCTTTGTAGGCTCTCAGGATTTCGCAAAGGTACCTGAAGATGCCCACTGCCGCTACAGTTGGCTCAAGGAAGGCCAATTTAAACAGTGAGAGAGGAAGAACCGACTGGAATATTTTCCAGTTTCCGGTCATGACTGTTGCCCAGTGGCGTAGCGCCCAGGGGACAGGGGCAGGGGTCTTGCTGGGGGCATGCCAGGGGCGCAGGGCACACATGTGCCCCGAGAAGAGTTCGCCCTCGCTACAGCTCTGCTGTTGCCCGAAGCTGCATAATGACCATGTGGAAATCCATTAACATTTCTTCTTTGAATGTAGTTTGTTCTTCACGAGAATGATTACTGATGAGGGGAACAAGTCTCCTCAACCTCAAGAAGGAAGAGAGGGGAAAGAACACAGAACAGCAAGGGAGATCCTCTCTTTGTGGAGGCAAAAAGAGAAGTGAAGGAGTGGTGCTTTCTCCTCCTGGCCATATGATCATTTTGGTATTAACTGTCAGAGGGAGGAGGGGTGCTCCTACAAGAAGAAGAAGGAGGAGGAGGAGGAGGAGGAGAAGAAGAGGAGGAGGAGGAGGAGTTTGGATTTATATCCCCCCTTTCTCTCCTGCAGAAGACTCAAAGGGGCTTACAATCTCCTTGCCCTTCCCCCCTCACAACAAACACCCTGTGAGGTAGGTGGGGCTGAGAGAGCTCCGAGAAGCTGTGACTCGCCCAAGGTCACCCAGCTGGCGTGTGTGGGAGTGCACAGGCTAATCTGAATTCCCCAGATAAGCCTCCACAGCTCAGGCAGCAGAGCTGGGAATCAAACCCGGTTCCTCCAGGTTAGATACATGAGCTCTTAACCTCCTACGCCACTGCTGCTCCTAGAAAGCTTTGGAAACATTCTCTGCACTGGCCAGCACACAGCGAGCCTTATTGGGAGAGCGCATGGAAGCCACAATGATGATGAAGAAGAAGAGCTTGGATTTATACCCCACCATTCTCTCCTGTAAGGAGACTGAAGGTGGCTTACAAGTTCCTTTCCCTTCCTCTCCCCACAACAGACTCTTTGTGAGGTAGGTGGGACTGAGAGAGTTCAGAGAGAACTGTGACTAGCCCAAGGTCACCCAGCAGGAACGTAGGAGCGTGGTAACACATCTTGTTCGCCAGATAAGCCTCTGCTATTCAGGTGGAGGAGTGGGGAATCAAACCTGGTTCTCCAGATTAGAATCCACCTGCTCTTAACCGCTACACCACGCTGGCTCTCCTAATAATACATACTCTTTTTAAAAAAAATTATTAAAAAGATGAAATTAATAACAATACAACAAAAACCATTAAACCACAAACGGTTAAGAAATAAAGGATAACGGGGAAGAAAGGTGCGTAAAAAATAATAATACATACTCTTGAATCCTTCAGTGGATTCAGACTCTTCAAAAACCCTGCAAGTGGAGAGGATGGCCACATTTTGCATCTTACTGACTACATGGCATGAGGAGGAGGTCATCTCAGGGCAGATTTTAAAACATCAAGAATATTACAAAGAGAATGACCAGAAAAATGCCCACAGAAAAAAGCCCACAGTTGTGAATGCCCACAGGAAACATGCCCACATGAGAAAGCTTGAGAAGGCTTGTATGACTGCAGGGAGGATTGCCTTTCCAAGCACTGAGGTCAAAGGGGGTTATTTTCATCTATACTAGGCTCTCATCAGGAAAATTAAAAATGTTGGCTTGAAGACTGACTATGGTCGCTTTCCCACTTACCGTCTGCTGCGCGCCACTTCCGCCAAGTAGCGCGGGGTCCCCCGGCACTCCCCACTACAGGGGCAGCAGCTCCTTGCCAGCCGCCTACGATGCTTTTCTGCCACTGGAATCGCGGCTCCCCTCAGCGCCAAGAGATCATTCCTGGCGCTCCTCAAAACAGCGCCTTTTGATGACCCCGCGCAGAGCGGGGTCATGGGGAAGCCTGGGGCGCACCAGAAATGACACGTGCTGAGAGTAGCGCCGGCACAGGGGGGTCGAGGTAAGTGGGGAAACGACCTATGAAACATTGGCCCCTTCCGCACATGCAGAATAATGCACTTTCAATCCACTTTCACAATTGTTTGCAAGTGGATTTTGCTATTCTGCACAGCTGCAAAGTGTACTGAAAGTGATGCATTACTCTGCATGTGCGGAAGGGGCCTAATAGAAACCTATTACACTTAAGTCTGCTTTCCTCATGTCTTGCTGGTATCGCCTCACCCCAATGGTGGGATTCAAATAATTTAACCACCAGTTCTGGTGGTGGGATTCAAATAATTGAACAACTGGTTGTTTACAAGCACCCTTTTAACAACCGGTTCTGCCAAAGTGGTGCGAACAGGCTGAATCCCACCACTGACAACAACCCTTTATTGCAAGTCGCATCCTCTCCAGCCAAATTTCACAAACAACAGGTCAATGCAATACTTCCCAAGGCACATAATCAGTGTTTATATGTTATTCATCGGAAGATTAATTGGAAACAAAAAAACACCCTCCAAATTTTACACAAGAGAAGCCCATAAACATGGGTGCCCCTTCAGAAAAACTCCACAAGGCATCACAACACGATGACCAGTTAACACACACAGTAGCTGCACAGCACGGCCAGAAATCAACACAAGCACTCGCAAAGCCAGGCATGAAGGGAAGCCGGATGCATCACGAAGGAGCTGATCTTTGCGCACAGATGAGGCTAAAATGGAAACATCAGCAGGGGTCAGGAGCGGAGCAAACGGTGGAAGGGGGCATGCGATGAGAGGGGCTGAAAGAAGCAAGCCACGGCAGACAAACTTCTACGTAGTTAATGTATGAAAAAGCTTACTTCATTTAGAAAGCTCACTAATTGGTCTACCGTTAAATAATCAGTTTTGTCGCCATTGCTGAAAAGAAATTTTTTAGACAAAGTAAGTTTTCATGTAAGTTGCTACAGCAGGTACGATTTACATGTTGACATTTTTTGATATGCTCAGCAGCCGTCTAATGTCCTAACGGGGATCTAAGCTCTGCTTTTTCGACATAGGAGCAATGATTTGTAAGGGACACTAACTAGCCTTGCTACAAACAGCAGCCCGCCCTGCCCCCGCCCCTACTTCCTGGTTCTAATAGATTCAAGCGATTTAAAAACCAACATGTAAGTCTTCCATTTTAAAATCTTAGTGAATGAAATTTCATACAGTAAGACTTTCTTAACCTAGTTAGTTCACGTATTATGTTAATCATCTTCAAAACAGCAGGTTAATTTTGTAGGTTAGTAAAGCCAGTACAAAAACAGTCCTCAGTACTTCCTTTGATAGTTTTTGAAAACTACTAATCTTAACTTTTACTGAAATTTGAGCCCCTGGAGAAGATGGTACCTCTGTCTACTAAGCTATGATTCAGAGATACCGTCCTTGAATAGGGTAAGATTGTAATTAGGTTAAATTGCACACTACAATCTGCTTACATCTTCCTAAAGAGGTCTTCGATGTCGGTGCGAGGACATATCTTCTGCGTCAGTTCATAAAATTTTTCGTAAGTAAACGCTGGAGGCTCTATTTCATCGTTCTGCAAAGGAAAGGATAACTGGTGTGGAATCGTCCCAAACACGTGTTTGACATTTTGACTACACAAACCCAAAATTACTGGTAAGAACCCCACTTGTTGAGTCAAACCAATATTCTATCCCACCCAATATTGTATTTCTGAGAGCGCCCAGACATAAACATTGTTTGCAACGAACCCAGCACAAGACTGTCACCCTAAGTTCAATGCCCAGAAACACCAGCTTAAGGTTTTGCAAGTATGACTCACAGACCAGATTGGGCTGCTATCCACAATATTTCACATACTAGGGCAGGGGTAGGGAACCTTTAACACTCAAAGAGCCATTTGGACCCGTTTTCCACGGGAAAAGAAAACACTTGGAGCCGCAAATAATTTTTGACATTTAAAATAAAGATAACACCGTATATATTGGGGTTTTTTTACCTTTTACTCCACTCATTCTGAGAAGCGCGTGGATGCGTCCGCCCTGCTGCCTGCAGGGTGGGCAAGGATGAGGCCAGCGGCTCGGCCTTGCCAGCTGCCGGGAAAGCACCCACCCCGCTACAACGGGGCAGGTGATAGGAGAAGCCCGTGGCGCGGTGCAGCCCAGCCGGCCGCAGGCAGTTGGTGCGCCCGCCCTGCTGCCTGCAGGGCAGGCAAGGATGGGGCCGGTGGCTCGGCTCGTGGAGCCGCAGTGCAAGAGCAGAAGAGCCGCATGTGGCTCTCGAGCCGCAGGTTCCCTACCCCTGTGCTAGGGTATTTAACATGGAAGTATTCGGCATCTTGCCGAATATTATTTGAAATAAAAACAAGAGAACTCAGAGATAATTCAAATTCACACGGCTATGTGAGATGGGTATCTTTTTAGTCCACCCTCTACAAAATGCCTTCCTTATAAATAGTGTGTAAAGATGGTACTAGTGGTTGGGATAGCCTGGGAATAATCTTCAGCTAGATCAACTGAGTATGTTGTATCATGACCCAAATCTAAAATTGATTAGCTCTTCATGCTTGAAAATTAAATATAAATACCTTGCCACTGGGAAGACCCAATTCCTTGAGTGCCTGAAAGATCACCTTTTCGGTTTTACCTGATGCAAAAGTTCGGGTAATGCTAGGGAAAAGAGAAAGGAAAGTTACTTGAAGACACTGAGGAATCCATCCACAGAGGTGACTCAGACACCACAGGGCTTCCCTTCTGGGCCATGCCTGCAAAGGTAACTTTAGCAAAAAAAACAACTAAGGAACATCCTGCCATCTAATCATTATGTATACAGACTTAGCATTTCATACAAGTCAGGAATAATTCCCTGAGAACTTTCAGTGAAATTGATTTATGCAATGGTTCTGAACAAGTGGGACCTCTAATTGACTAATTGTGTAGGTTTTCCACTGACATTACGGGGAGAGATGAAGCCAAACCAAAGGCGTATCTAGGGGAAATGTAGCCCGGTGCAAAATCTGCGTTTTCCACACACACATACCTCCCCCACCACTACCAAACAACTTTTTTTTGCACCAGGTCTTGAAGTTAGTGCATGGACCCAGGGGGAGGAGGAGGGGTGTGACTAAATTGCTGCAGCCCAGGAACATTTGACCCCATATGTCCCCCTGGGCAGCGCGCCCCTGAGCTAAACTCTCTCTCTAGTTCTCTTTTTGCCATAGAATGGAAAGACTTTGGTTTCTTAGCATGATCATTCTTAGCATGATAATCCTTCCCTTTTTATAATCTGTGGCCTTTTACATCTCGGGCCTTTCTGTTCCCTCTTCAGAGGGACTTTTAGATTGCCGGACGCGATGTTTTGTGCGCTGTTTTAAATGGTTTTAGTGTGACATTTAGAGCCCTAATTTTATCATATTGTATGGATTTATTGAATGTGCTCTTTTTGTTATTTTAGATTATAACAGTTGTTGGACACCACCCAGAGCCCTCCGGGGGTGGGTGGTATCGAAGTTGAATAGATAGATAGATAGATGGATAGATAGATAGATAGATAGATAGATAGATAGATAGATAGATAGATAGATAGATAGATAGAAAGAAAGAAAGAAAGAAAGAAAGAAAGAAAGAAAGAAAGAAAGAAAGAAAGAAAGAAAGAAAGAAAGAAAGAAGCCCAAGATCATGGATCCCAGTCTCTTGGGAGCAAGGTTGCTTTGCGACCCCTGAAATCACTGAACCAGAACCAAGGAAGTTTTCTAACCAGATTGAAATAAGCTTGTGTGTGTGTAGGAATACCCTCATCAGGCTGCAACCACACAGACCAGGAGAAAACATACATCCATGGAGGGGATTTTGGCTAAGCCTAACTATGCAGCATCTCTGAGCCTGTTTGAATAACGTCATAAATCACACAGTTTGGCTGTTATCACAATTTTGGAGTCTTTCTAGCCTGTCTTCCATGGCCTATATCAGGAACTTCCTGGTTGTGTGTTTTTTTTCCCCCTTGGAGCCTTAAAAATACCTTTTAAGACTTTTGCAAAATAATTTCCAGGATGTGGATGAAAATAATGAAGCATTTGATTTTTCAACCTGAACACTGTATGACAGGTTTGGTATTGAGCCCCATTGTGCTTCAACCCCCTTCTTTCGCCCACTTTTGTGATTTTTGTTACAAAAATCTCCAAAAAAAAATCTTCCCAGAAACATCCAATGAAGTTAGCTCTGACTCACAAAAGCTCCTGCTGGAAGAAAGTTTGTTACTCTTCAAGGAGGCAGGAGACACCTAATGTTTTTTTTTTTTAAAAAAAATAGCAACTGAGGTCATGGTACTAAACAGGTAAATAAAATAAAATCTGTCTAAGGCAGGGGTGTCCAACTCTGGTGCTTCAGATGTTCATGGACTACAATTCCCACCAGCCCCTGCTGGTATGGCCAATTAGCCATGCCAGCAGGGGCTGATGGGAATTGTGCTCCATGAACAACTGAAGCGCCAGAGTTGGACACCTCTGGTCTAAGGTTCTCAAGCAGTTTACAAGCTTCAAAAGACAGCAGTGGCTAGTATATCCGTCACCTGCACATTTTATGTATGAGTGTGTTACAGTCATATTGTAAAACGGACCAAGAAAATTGGAGCTCTTCTATTCAAGAATCTCAGCTCAATCCTTGCATTGTCAGAGGTTAAGGTTAAGAGGTGACATGATAGCCATGTTTAGATATTTGAAGGGATGTCATGTTGGTGAGGGAGCAAGCTTGTTTTCTGCTGCTGCAGAGATTAGGATCAGGAGTAATGGGTCCAAGGGGAAGGAAAAGAGATCCCACCTAAACATCATGAAAACCTTCCAGACAGTAAGGACTGTTCGGCAGTGGAATACACTACCTTGAAGTGTGGTGGAGTCTCCTCCTTTGGAGGTTTTTGAAGAGAGGCTGGATGGCCAACTGTCAGGAGTGCTTTAATTATGTGCTCCTGCATTGCAGGGAGTTCTACTTGATGGAGCAGCAGTGGGGTAGGAGGTTAAGAGCTCGTGTATCTAATCTGGAGGAACTGGGTTTGATTCCCAGCTCTGCCGCCTGAGCTGTGGAGGTTTATCTGGGGAAGTCAGATTAGCCTGTGTACTCCCACACACGCCAGCTGGGTGACCTTGGGCTAGTCACACCTTCTCGGAGCTCTCTCAGCCCCACCTACCTCACAGGGTGTTTGTTGTGAGGGGGGAAGGGCAAGGAGATTGTAAGCCCCTTTGAGTCTCCTGCAGGAGAGAAAGGGGGGATATAAATTCAAACTCTTCTTCTTCTTCTCCTTCTCTTCCAACTCCATGTTTCTATGATCCTATGATCCAGTTTGTTCCTTGCTTGCTTGCTTGCTTCCTTGCTTCCTTCAATTTTTATACCGCCCGATCCCCAGAGGGATTTAGTACTTCTTTATCCTCCCATTTTTCTCTGGAGCTACGTAAATGGTTCTTTGCTGCTCCAACTCCACCCCAAGCACCACTGGATGAATCAACTCATGTGGATTGGGTGTGTGTGTGTGTCTGTGTCATGCACTCTCATCTTCAGAATGCAAGTCCTTTCATCTGGCGGCATCTTCTATGGATCCGTCCTTTCGCTTGGTCTCATGACGTATCCTGCTATCCTAAACAGAAGTACGCTCTGCTCTTGACTGGCCAGTAATATAAGCCTAGCTCTACAAATGGGCACGAAGAGACAAGACCACATCCTCTAAGGCCAGAGACTGGTCGGCAAGCCTCCTCCTGGCTCTCCAACACCTGCCAGGTCTGGATTAAAAAGCTTGCAGCAAGCAGAGACGGCACTGCTATTATGACTAACTTCTTTCTCAGTTGGATCTGCTACCCCATTGCCCATATTAAATCTTGAGATTCAGATGGTCTGTCTAACACTGCCTGACAGAAGCAATGGAGGCACACACACACCCCACCACCAATTACTTACCAAAACAAAAACAGAACACACATACACAACTTATTGGATTACATTTTCTGCCATCAATAATAATTTTGGGCAACCGTCATCAAAAACAGTTCCTGTTTCACATCCCGCTGTAGCCTTGGAATGTCCCGCTGTATGTATTTTTCTCATCTCCTATCTCCTGGTAATTTCTCCAAATGTCCAAGTGGCCAGCATTACCGGAAGCGAATGATGAAAAACTAATGGTAAAGCAGAGACAGTCACTGTCTCGGGACTGAAGATAATGCTGAATCCTATTATTTTTATCAAAGCTAGCAAGTCTGGTAGTAACATGTCCAATTATTACTGCTTCCTGGACGTACATCTTGCAATGAACAGGGAACTGCCTCCTCCAGTGATCTCTCTAAAGCTCCCATTTGCCTGCCTCAGCCCTGCCAAAGGCTCATTCTGCACATGCAGAATAATGCACTTTCAAACTGCTTTCAGTGCTCTTTGAAGCTGTGTGGAATAGCAAAATCCACTTGCAAACAGTTGTGAAAGTGGTTTGAAAATGCATTATTTTGCGTGTGCGGAAGGGGCCAAAGATTTGGGTTTTCGGATGAAGCAACCGTTGGGCTGAGTGCTTTGGGTTCACAGTCTCGGAGACCAAACTTCCCTTCCGCTTTGAGTGGAAGACTCATAATCCATCCCAGCCGTGTGTGTGTGTGTGTGGGGGGGGATGTTGGCTTCAAATACAGTATCCTGAAGGACACACATTCTCCAAGGTGAACAGCATTGTTTGAGCTGTGCCAACACAATAACGACTGTTATCCATGGCCAGGGTTGAGGGTGAAAGGTATGGAGCGGTACTGAGTACCAGTAAGAAAGAGTCAGTATTCATTACCTCCCCAAGTTTCCATCGAGTCTCCCATGATAGACAATACTGACAATACTTTCAGTCTCAGTCAGGGCTAATGTCTCTGACAGGGGTTTTTAACTGAATCACCACAACACACACACACACACACACACACAAAATCTTATCAGGGTTTTAAAAAAAACTGAAAAAATCCCAATAAAGTTGAATATGATTTGGCTTCACTGTCTGAGAGAGCTTCAACTTCAACTGAAGTCCTTAATTCAGTTGAAAGTCCATCACCCCCATGTGGATTTGGGAACCAAAAACGTGGCTGAGAGAGCGCTTCAACTGCTCTCTCCTCCTACCACTGCCATTTCCCAAGCTGGGGTGGAGAGGGAGAGGAGAGAAGTTCTTCCTGCCACTGCTTTGCAATTCCATGTGGAAAACTGGAATTTTTCCAGTTCAAGTTTATAAACCCAAAAAAGTTCAGTAAAACCAATGTATATCAGTTTTATTCGGCTTTACCGAAATTTCCGAGTTTTTATTTCTTGTGCCCGAATTTTACCAGGTGCGATAGTTTGTGTTCAGTCCTAGTTTTTAAGTTTCTAATAACTTCAGAAGATACTCTCTCACTGCAAAAGCATGGGCACATGTGTCAAATCTTGCCGGAACTGTTTTTTGGCAGATCTGAACATTCCTTCCGAAATGCAGGACCTTGTGTGCGTGTTTTGTCTGTAGAAACCCACTGTGATTCTCTCTTTTTTCTGCAATTACTGAATGTCACTGACAAATATTTGCCAAGAGTCCTCTCACTTGGGGCAGTCCATCTTCTGATATGTCTCTACATGTAAAAAGCAACAGGTAACTCCGCATTCTCAAGTGCTGTAGGGGACCAGTTTGGATTGTGCACTCAACACAACACATGTGGTTCTCCAACAGGGGCTGTTTCAGGACCTTTTCCTCCTGTGCGATGGTTCCAACTCAAATTGGATCTTGTGGTACTTGGAAACTTAGTTCCCAGTAACAGCTATGTGATTAAAGGGAATGTAAAAGAAGCAGTGAAGATTATGGTTTCCATTCAAATCCCGAACCAAGGATCTCTACAACCTCAGAGAGTTACATAAAGCAGTAAAGAGGTCCTTGTTTTCCAAACCTCTAAGGGGCGCAAAATGAATTTGGGACTAGAATAAGGTTACTAGTTCTTCCCCCTTCCCCCAGCTACCTGTGGGGGTGGGGGTAAGGTGGCCAGATCCAGATTGGTAAAGTCCTAAAGAGTTAGGGGTGGAGCTTGTGAAGGACAAAGACCTCAGTGTGGTTCAATGCCACACAGTCCCCCCTTCAAACATCCATTTTCTCCAGAGGAATTGATCTCTGTCATCTGGAGATAAGATGTGAATCCAGGAAATTTCCAGGTCCTACCTGAAGGCTGGCATCCCTAAACTAAGAATACTTCCCCAAGTCTGTCCCCAGGTATCATCAGGCAAACAGGCAAGCACTGGGAGTTCTCAACTGAAACTTAAGATTCACAGGCTCATAGAAGCAAATTTGGATTGAAAACATGCTGTGCGGAGAGAGAGGGCTGATGTTTTATACAGCATAATCTCCTTGACTTGAAGTGGTCCAAGGATGCCACTAATTGCCCCGGTGGGGAAACTGATATATCACCCCCAATGATATACAAACATTTCCCCCAACAAAACCACAGGAACACTTTGGAGTCATTTCAGATTGGGAAAAGGGCATGCAAGGAGAATGGGAAGCTTAATCCTCTTCCCCCCCATCTATATTATTATTATTATTATTATTATTATTATTATTATTATTATTATTATTATTATTATTATTATTATTATTATTATTATTATTATAGATTTCATAGCTGCCAGATCTTTAGCTGGTTGTTGGCCTTCATTACAATTCGAGCCTCACCCAGAGGCCTAGGAAGTTATAATATATCGGCATAGTATTCATGCGGATCCCAGCAGCGCTGCCTTCTGAATTTGACAGATTATTATTATTATTATTATTATTATTATTATTATTATTATTATTATTATTATTATTATTATTATTATTATTATTATTGTTGTTGTTGTTGTTGTTGTTGTTGTTGTTGTTGTTGTTGTTGTTGTTGTTTGTTGTTGTTACTGTTGTTGTTGTTGTTGCTGCTGCTGCTGCTGTTGTTTGTTTGTTTTATTAATCTTATATGCTGCCCTCCCCCGGAGGGCTCAGGGTGGTGCACAACATGAATAGATATCTAATATCTAATATTTTAATATCAATATACAATATATAATATCAATATAATAGAGCACAATATAAAATAATTTAACAATCATAAATAAACGAATATAGGCTCTATAATATTAAAATACTACCCCTTTAAAATACAGCATTACAAGTTACCAATTACAAATATAACAGGTGGTGTCCAGCAGCTAAAAACCCTCCTGAGAGGGGAACGGCCTGCCAATGTTATAAAGGGGGGGGGGGGGGGGGCGCAATCAGCGGCCAGTCTACTCAAAAGCCCGGCGGAAAAGCTCAGTTCGCACCGAAATTGGCACCGAAGCCCTCAGAAATGTTGGTTTCAGTCAGGAGGTCCTGGCGTGTATCTCCTTGACAGAACTCAGGAACAGTTGTCTGGTGTAGTCAGGCCCCAAAGAGAGAGGGGGAAACCCTCCATTTTTCTACATGGTCTGGGGAAAGGAAGTGAAATCTCTCTGCTGCACGCAGAAAGGCAGGAAAAGGTGCCCCGAATTACAAACCATCTCCTGAGGCTTGGCAGGAGGCAGAGATATTCTCCCTCCCCTTTCCACATTGCCAAGAAAGATGGAGCAGGGCTCCCCCCACCCCACCGAGCTGAGGAAAGGAGCAATTTCCTGAAGAGGGGAGAGGAAAAAACAAACCTCCGTTTTTATCTGTCCACTTTTGCGAGATCTCCTGGACCCTTGATTAGGTAAGACCCAGGGCTCATGGCCAGGGCTGGCAGACAGCCGAAAACTTTTATCAACAGCAAGGGGGGGGATGCTTAAGCCCCCCCTCCAAAATGTCATTGCTGCACAGAAGAGTAGGGAACGGTGGAGGGGGGAATATAATATCCACAATCTTATGATATCACGCCCCGAGCCCCAACGGGAGAGCTGCAAAGCTTCAGCATGCTTGTGAAAGAAAAGAAATTGCACAGAAAAGAAATTACACAGTAGAGAAAAGCGAGGCATGAATCCAAACTCCAATGTGGCGCCCGGGGCTACTTTGATGTATTCATTTTCCAGTTGTTATTTTATGTATCGGTTGCAGTTTTCAATGAAGAATGATTGGGTTTCGTAATTGATTTTAGAATATTAATTTTTCTTTTTACTGCAGAACCACAGCTGTTTTCTTGAACTTGAACTCAGTAGCAGCCTCATTCCAGGACATTCTCGCCTCTCCTCATCCCGCTGCAGCCAGATGAAGAAGAATAGTTTGGATTTATATCCCCCCTTTCTCTCCTGTAGGAGACTCAAAGGGGCTAACAATCTCCTTGCCCTTCCCCCCTCACAACAAACACCCTGTGAGGTGGGTGGGGCTGAGAGAGCTCCGAGAAGCTGTGACTAGCCCAAGGTCACCAAGCTGGCATGTGTGGGAGTGTGCAGGCTAATCTGAATTCCCCAGATAAGCCTCCATAGCTCAGGCGGCAGAGCGGGGAATCAAACCCGGTTCCTCCAGATTAAATACATGAGCTCTTAACCTCCTACACCACTGCTGCTCCTACAAAATGCAGTTCCTGAGGAAGATACAAAATGTGCCCCCCAAAATGCAGTTCCTGAGGAAGATGCTCCCAGAAAAAAAATAGGGGGAAAGAATGGAAGAGAATGTACCCGCTCCACTGAGCTGCAGAGGCAGAGCAACAGATTCAACTCAGAGGCCCCTTCTGCACATGCAGAATAAGGCACTTTCAACCCACTTTCACAACTGTTTACAAGTGGATTTTGCTATTCCGCACAGTAAAATCCAGCTGCAAAGTGCATTGAAAGTGCATTATTCTGCATGTGCGGAAGGGGCCAGAGTGATTCAAATATCTATGGAAATGTATTCACACCAGCACAATCTGCAGCAATACTGAGGAATTGAATTGAGAACAGTTTTCACCCCATGGCTGTCATCTACACAGTTACCACAGAAGTACATCCCCTGGAGATTACTGCATCCAGCAAATGGAAACTGCTGGAAATCCCTGGCCCCAGACAAATCCAGCTGGCCTCAACCAGGGTTAGGGCTTTTTCAGCCCTGGCCCCACCTGGTGGAAAGCTCCATCTAATGAGCCCCAGAATCTGCTACAGTTCCTCAGTGCCTGTAAGACAGAACTGCTCCACTAGGCGTACAGTTGAAGCAGCTATGGCTTCTCCATCTGGCCTCCTCCATTCCACTCCACTGGTCCTTCTGATTTGGTTCTCTCCTCGGGAAAATGAATTATACATCTCTGTTATTTTATGCTTTCATTGCTGGAAGCTGCTCTGAGCCAAAAAAGGAGGAGTGGGATGGATGGATGGATGGATGGATGGATGGATGGATGGATGGATGGATGGATGGATGGATGGATGGATGGATGGATGGATGGATGGATGGATGGATGGATGGATGGGTGGATGGGTGGATGGGTGGGTGGGTGGGTGGGTGGGTGGATGGGTGGATGGGTGGATGGGTGGATGGATGGATGGATGGATGGATGGATGGATAGATAGATAGATAGATAGATAGATAGATAGATAGATAGATAGATAGATAGATAGATAGATAGATAGATAGATAGATAGATAGATAGATAGATAGATAGATAGATAGATAGATAGATAGATAGATAGATAGATAGATAGATAGATAGATAGATGACGGACAGACGGACGGCTGGCTGGAAGGACAGATATATAGATGGATGGACAGACAGATGAACGGATGGATGGAAAGACAAATGGCCAGATAGACAGACGACAGACAGATAGATAAATGCCCCACCCAGTGAGAAATGAAAAAAAAAAACCAAGGTCATTGAACTCCATCCCAACATATAACAATCTTTTTTTTTTTTAAAAAAAAAAACAAGCTCTGGCTGATTTTAAAATTCTTGCTGGGCACACCACTAACCAACAAGTACGCTCACCTCCTAACTGGAATCTTGCCGTTGGTGTTTGTCAGAAATGCCAGCTTCATCCAGCTAAAAGGTAAGAGAAGATAACATGAAAACACATTCCACAGGAGAAATGCAACGAGACACAGTTTCAGGGGAGGAAGGCAAAAAAGCAGGCAGCAAAACCGTGCCACATTCTCACGAATTTCACACAGCACAAGATCAATGAGATACCCTTTGAAAACCATGAGCTATGCTTTCCAGGATTCTACTCAGAGCGGAGTGAAACGCTCACAAGGTTCAACCATCCTAAACATCTCCATATTCCGTGCCGGAACTACAGCAAGAGAGGAATTTTAAGACTTCTCTAGTCCATGATTATGACTTTACCTCTAACCTTGTCTACGGTCACGTGGATGGAGACAAGGAGTGACTTACTGTGCAATCCTGCCATTAGTTCCTGCCATTTTTAACATCTTTCAACACCTTTTAACTGTTTTTGCATTAGAAGAAGAAGAAGAGTTTGGATTTATATCCCCCCTTTCTCTCCTGCAGGAGACTCAAAGGGGCTTACAATCTCCTTGCCCTTCCCCCCTCACAACAAACACCCTGTGAGGTGGGTGGGGCTGAGAGAGCTCCGAGAAGCTGTGACTAGCCTAAGGTCACCCAGCTGGCGTGTGTTGGAGTGTACAGGCTAATCTTAATTCCCCAGATAAACCTCCACAGCTCAGGCGGCAGAGCTGGGAATTTGTATGCCAATAAAGGCTTGTGTGTGGCTGGCATCTTCAGAGGGTCTGAAGATCCTTTGAAGATGCCCACCACAGATGCAGGCAAAACGTCAGGAGAAAATGCTACTGGAACACGGCCATACCACTTGGACAACCCACAACACCCTAGTGATTCTGGCTGTGAAAGCCTTCAACGATACATCTGGAATACTTTTTAAAAGGTCTGCCCAGCACATTTGTAACCCTCCCTTCCTTCCAAGAGGCGCAGAGGTAGCACATATGGTGTTCCCTTCTCCCACTTGACCCTGGCAACCACCCTGTAGGTTAGGCCAGGCCGGGACAGAGCGCAGCTCTGAGGTCACCCAGTGATCCTCTGCAGCACAGGGGAATCTGAACCCAGTTCTTCCAGCTCCTAGAAAAGTATCATGCCATATTGACTGTCCTGCTAGTCATGGCCAATTGTCATGACTAGTTCTAAGTTAATTAACTCGTGTCTCCAGGACTCCCTCCGAGGACTCTCAGAAAAACGCTAGGTTTTGTTGTTTTTAACAAGAGTTCTCAGAGAAAGCAACAGTCACACAAAGCTTTAAAAGGGGCTTGGACAGATTTATGGAGGAGAAGTCGATTTATGGCTACCAATCTTGATCCTCTTTGATCTGAGATTGCAAATGCCTCAGCAGTCCAGGTGCTCGGGAGCAACAGCCGCAGAAGGCCATTGCTTTCACATCCTGCATGTGAGCTCCCAAAGGCACCTGGTGGGCCACTGCAAGTAGCAGAGAGCTGGACTAGATGGACTCTGGTCTGATCCAGCTGGCTTGTTCTTATGTTCTTAAGACAGGTCTGGAAATGGGGGGTGGGCGGGCATTTTTTTGTCTCCTGAAAAGGTAATCAAAAGCTCACAATCTTCTCCATGCTCTGCCCTTGGATGGTGCTGTTGGCCATTCAAAGTGATGGTCTCCCCCCAAGAAGGATCTTTGTGCAGAACTAGGCCACTGTGCCTCTTTTTGCTCCCCAGTAAAAGTTCAGTCCAGGCCAAGAGCAGAAAACAGAATCTCTCCCTGCAAGAGTGGATTTGACTTCGGGAACATTTTTTTCCCTTTAATTTGTGTGGGGGAAAGTTATGAACCGAATATTAACACCACATTTCTCATGGATGTTTGCGTCCAAAGGGGGACGTCTCTTGCAATCTCCCCAGATATGATCTCCGGCTGGACCAAGTAAGGAAAGGAATTCTTTTTTTCGAAAGGGCATGAAGGAAAAATATGTGGCTAAAGGGGGGGGGGCAAGAATTGAAAAGGTGAGGGAAGAAAAGACTTACTGTTTCTTGAGACATGTCATGGGACAGACGTTGTTAGCTCTAAAGTTATGGATGACTGATCTGAGTCCATCCACCCATTGCTGAAAGACAAGAGATTAAGCAGTCAGTTGTGGGAAATGCCAGCAGGATCAAGCAGCGCCTTTTCTACAGCACAAAGGCTAATAATAATGACTCCATGGCCCTTGGGAGCTTCATCTGTTTTCTTTATTTGGATATTGGATATATTCCACTTTCACCCCTTATAGGGACACAAATGGCTTACACAGTTCTGCCTTTCCCCATTTTTATCCTCACAGCTACAACAACCCTGCTAAGGCGGTTCGGTTGTGAGAGAGTGACAGGTCAAAGGTCGCCCAGCAAGCTTCCAAGGCAGCGTGGGATTCGAACCCAAATCCTGGTCGGACACTTCAACCACTATAACACGCTGGCTAACACATATCTTATATTGCCATGGTGGCGAACCTTTGGCACTCCAGATGTTATGAACTACAATTCCCATCAGCCCCTGCCAGCATGGCCAATTGGCCATGCTGGCAGGGGCTGATAAGTATGATCAAAGCTATCTGGAGTGCCAGAATGCACTTTCCCACCTATTGCAAGATAGGTCAGGATTAGTACACCCGTAATTTCCCTGATTTGCTGTGGAAGCTAATTAAGTGACCTTTTGTCTATTGCAATCTCTCAGACTTACCCACCTCACAGGGTTGTTGTACGGCCAAAAGGGGGAGGGGGAGAACAATGTGTTAAGCCACTTCCAGAATCCAATTTGGAAGGAAAGAAGGATATACACAAACAAAAGTATTTCAGCCGTCACAACCAGATTCAGTTTTGATCTGTGCACCTTCTTCACTGACGCCCCTCCTTTTTCCATTCAGCTCAACAATTCCTTCTCGCCTTTCGTTAGGTCTCGAACCCTGAAGCAATAAACAGACTCTGTAGTGTTGATCAGCAGCGTTTATTGATAGCCACCGAAGCACCTAGTTGGACAAAGCCAGCTCTGGGGAATCTGGCTTTTGCTACCCATTTTATCCCAATGCTAAAAAAAACCTTTCCCTTTTTCCCAAGGAATGTGAGAAAGAGTTAGTTTGGAGCCAAGGAGCCCCAAGGTTGGTGATAGATAGAGATAAAGCCACCTGGCATCCTACCCCCACGGGACTAAAGTGTCAGGGGAAAGCCTAGTTATCCACATAGCATGTGAAGCCATAAAGCAAAGATCAAGGAAAGAATGCCCAGAATAGCAGTGATAACATATAGCAGGCTGGTTACATATATCTTGCAGTGGAGTAGTTACATATATCTTGTGGCAGTTGCATTGGGTTAGGAATGCATCATAATCACCAGATACAATCCCCCTGACACCTTTCACTCAAAGCCATATAAAGCAGCTGACCTCGTCTGCACTGACTTCATTCGGTTGCTGCTGCTTCTTCCTCTTTTCACATCTGTGCATTTAAGTAGCATCCCAAATCAGACATTTGCTTTTTATCTCCTTCATCAGGGGAGCTTTCCTAAGGACAAATGGGCAGGTCCCCAAGTGCTCACATGAGCAGCCACAAAAGACGTTCCTTCTTGAGTACCGTATATACTCGTGTATAAGCCGACTTTTTCAGCACATTTTTAATGCTGTAAAAGCCCCCCTCGGCTTATATTCGGGTTGGCTTATACTCAAGTATATACGATATTTATATACAACTGTATGTGCCCTATGTGCTGATAACCTCACACCAGCTATATCTGAAGCTCTGTTTGGACATACAGATGATGATGATGAATCCAGTTTTGAAGGATTTTAACTCGTTGCTGATTGAGATAAGGTTTTTGTACTTTTAAAGTTATTGTTGATACCATATTGTTTTTGTTGACGCTCTTTTCCACTGAGCTAGTTTACTGTTTTTCTTTGAAATAAATACTCAAAAACATTTAACCTACTGATGCCTCAATTAATGTAATGTTATTGGTATCTATTTGTATTTTTGAAATTTGCCAGTAGTGGCTGCATTTCCCACCCTCAACTTATATGCGAGTCAGTAAGTTTTCCCAGTTTTTTGTGGTAAAATTAGGTGCCTCAGCTTATACTCAAGTATATATGGTAATAACATGGGAGTTCCTGTATTCACTGCTACATAGCCTTTGTCTTTAAAAAACTAATAAACGCAGAGAGAGTTCATTTAGAAACAATCCAGGATTTCGACAGTGCAAACTGTCCTCATCTGATAACCATATAAATTATGGGTTTGACCTGAGGCTGTTCTGGGGTTGCCTTAAGATACATTCTATAGGTTGTCGAATATTGCCATTCAGTTTGTTGTTGGCCAGCTGGGTGCTTCTATAAGAAAGCGTTGGGCTAAGATCTGGGAAACCGGGTTCAAACCCCCATTCTGTCATGAAGTTTCCTGAGCAACCTTGGGCATGTCACTGTCAGAGTAACCTACCCAACAAGATTGTTGTAAGGCTAAACAGAGGAGGGGAGAACAAAACCCAGCACTTTAGCTCTTTTGAGGAAAGGTGCAGTAAAATGTACTAAATTCAAAAGTAACTGCATTATCTAACTGTGTCATTTGTATACGCAGGAATCTGCTGTCAAAAATCTTTCTCATTACGTTTTAGCGTGTGTATTTTATGCAGAGCCCAGAAACCAATTTATTGTAAATATAATCCCAGGCAATCTTTCTTCAGATTTCGATAAACAGGTACATTTGCTGTGGGATACCGATTCTTATGTATCCTACAGAGTAGCTATCTTTGCACTGACAGTAAGAAAGATTACAGCCAAAAGGTCTATAAACAAAGCATCTACGCTGAGCGGTTGAAACATATTTTTCAACCACTGAGTATTTTAACATAGATGTCACAAAGTTAACCAACCTTCCTTCCTTCCTTCCTTCCTTCCTTCCTTCCTTCCTTCCTTCCTTCCTTCCTTCCTTCCTTCCTTCCTTCCTTCCTTCCTTCCTTCCTTCCTTCCTTCCTTCCTTCCTTCCTTCCTTCCTTCCTTCCTTCCTTCCTTCCTTCCTTCCTTCCTTCCTTCCTCCCTCCCTCCCTCCCTCCCACTCCTCCCTCCCACTCCCACCCGCGACCAGCTTTTGGCCAGCCAAGTACAATAAAATTCTACAACTACTAAAATTCAAAAATGTATTCCAAGAAGCCCCCAGGGCCCACTAGTCGAAGATGCAAAGCCATGCAGAGTTACTTAGAAATATACCTCCATCAAACTCAATAGAACAGTGCTGGCAAACCCATGGCATGGGTGCCTGAGGTGGCACTCAGAGCCCTCTCTGTGGGCACACACACACAGAGTTCATCATGTGGGGGGCGGAAAAGCATCCCCCTCACACACACACATCTAGGGGCTGGCCCACGGGCCCACTGAGCAGTGATCGAACCTGGCTGCTCCCGAGTTCCCGGGCAGAGGGAGCAGAGGAGGAGGCAGAGATGCTAGAGAGAGCAGCACAGAAGCCCGGTAGCCATCAAGGACTTGCTGGAGGCTAGAGGCAGACTGGCCCTATACTGCTCGAAGCTTGGTGGGGGGGGCGGAGGAAGAGGGGAGCCAACCGGGTTTTTCTAAACTAAAACCCTCAGCATTCAGGTTAAATTGCCTGGTTGGCACTTTGAGATAAATAAGTGGGGTTTGGGTTGCAATTTGGGCACTCGGTCTCAAAAAAGTTCGCCATCACTGCAATAGAACTTATTCCACAGGAAATGTGTATGGGATGCATGCATACATAAATGTTACAGGGCAGGCACTAGGTGTCACTAGAAGCACGGTAAGCCTCACCACAAAGGAGAGCTAAATTGGAAAGAGGAAATTGAACAAAGCAATAAAAGCACCATTAACACCCAAGTAAGTTTCAGTCGGAATCAGTTATACAGCCTCCCTTATTCTAACAAGTGATCGATTCTTGAAAGTGGGGAAAGGCCTTCAGGAAAGTCACAGAGACGAGGAACTCAGTCCAGGGAGCTTGATGCCGCAGATGGCCATCTGACACAAATGACAGTAAAACACAGTATAATGTAAACAAGACATGGAGTCCCCTGTAATAAAGGCTACTGATAGCTGGCTTGTAAAAGCACTGTAGAAACGAGAGACTTTCCTTGCTGAGGTTTTGCAACTGGAATCCTTTAAAATAAATTGTAGTGGAGTCACAGTTCTTTAATCTGTTCAAACCGTTCGGCACTTTTATCCAAAGTAATTCAAAACCATTCACAAACAGGCTGATGGTTCTATCACAGTGATGGCGAACCTTTTTGAGACCGAGTGGCCAAATTGCAACCCAAAACCCACTTATTTATCACAAAGTGCCAATACGGCAATTTAACCTGAATACTGAGGTTTAGGAAAAATGGTTGGCTCCGAGGTGTGCGTTACTCGGGAGTAAACTTGGTGATTGTCGGTGGCTTTGCTTTGAAGCAACCATGCAGCTCTTCCAACGGTGAATCACGACCCTAGGAGGGTTTAATCAGAAGCAAGCCCCATTGCCAGCAACCAAGCATACTCCCAGGTAAGGATGTAGCTTTAGTTCCAGCGCAAGATATGAAAATCAGTGGGGTTAACAGCTTTAACAGGGTTACCTACCCTGCTTCCCCAAAACTAGGTCTTCGGTGTAATTCTAATAATCGGGCTCAGTGGCCCAGGCCAGCCCTTAGATGTGGGGGGGGGGGGCACTCTGCGGTACGTGCCAACAGAGAGGGCTCTGAGGGTGCCACCTCTGGCACCCGTGCCACAGGTTCGCCACCACTGTTCTATCGTGTTTTGACAGCCTTCACATGTGCACGTAGTATTTTGCAAGACAAATAAGATTATCTGACAGCAAGGCTGATTCTGGGAACTCAGGCAGATCACAAGATGGAGAGCAGCTGGAGAACCGTGTTTGATTCCCCCCCTCCACCTGAGTGGCAGAGGCTTATCTGGTGGTAGAACCAGATGTGTTTCCATGCGCACATCTACGTTCCTGCTGGGTGACCTTGGAGCTGAGTCTGACAGTTCTTTACGGAACTTCCTCTCAGGCTACACCTTGCCCTGGCACAAGGTGTCTGTTGTGGGGAGAGGAAGGGAAAGGAGTTTGTATGCCACCTTGAGTCTCCTTACAGGAGAGAAAGGTGGGGTATAAATCCAAACTCTTCTTCTTCTCTTACATGTTCTTATGCCTCTAGTCTGCCACTGCAGCTTATTTTGTCCTCCCCTTCTTCATTTGATCTTCACAACAACCTTGTGAAGCAGGTCAGGTTGAAAGTGTGGGTCTGCCTCAAGGTCATGAATGAGCTTCAGTAGCACAAGGGAGGACTCAAACCAGGTGTCTCCTACATCCTCATTCAGCATGCTAACCACTACACCACAGAAGTCTCTTCTCTAGATCAGAAGCAAGAACACAATGCCTCAAACACACACAAAAAAATCCCACTCTGCTTGTGTGTGCATCTGTACGTGTGCATGCAAGGACAGGAAGTCCCTCAACAGCCAGTTTGAAGAAGAGAAGAGTTTGGATTTTTTTTCCCTGCCGGATGTTCACCAAAAGAGTTGACAACATCATTGGTTTTATGTACTGTCGAAGGCTTTCGTGGCCGGAATCACTGGGATGTTGTGGGGTTTCCGGGCTGTCTGGTCGTGTTCCAGTAGCATTTTCTCCTGACATTTCGCCTGCATCTGTGGCTGGCATCTTTCAGAAGGATCTTCCAGAGGCCCCCTCTCATCTTCAAGATGATCCTCTCTGATGATGCCAAATCAACAAATGCAAGCTTAAAACGTCAGAGAAAATGCTACTGGAAGAAGAAGTATAAGAAGAAGAAGAAGAAGCTGGAGTATAAGGGGAAGAAGAAGAAGAAGAAGATGAATAAGAAGTAGAGGAAGACGAAGAAGAAGAAGAGGGAGGGAGGGAGGAGGAGGAGGAGGAAGGGAAGGAGGAGGGAGGAGGAGGAGGAGGAGGAGTTTGGATTTATATCCCCCCTTTCTCTCCTGCAGGAGACTCAAAGGGGCTTACAATCTCCTTGCCCTTCCCCCCTCACAACAAACACCCTGTGAGGTGGGTGGCGCTGAGAGAGCTCCGAGAAGCTGTGACTAGCCCAAGGTCACCCAGCTGGCTAATCTGAATTCCCCAGGCTAATCTGAATTCCCCAGATAACCCTCCACAGCTCAGGCGGCAGAGCGGGGAATCAAACCCGGTTCCTCCAGATTAGATACACGAGCTCTTAACCTCCTATGCCACTGGAACACGACCATACAGCCCAGAAACTCCACAACACAGCATCATTAGTTCTGGCCATACAGAATACCGAAAGGAGATAAAGCGGGCGAGCGGGATAGCAAGCAATCCAAGTGATCGTTTGGTTGTCCTAGCTGTAGAAATGGCGGTGGGATTAAGGACAACTTCGTCTGTTGGGACATGACACGTTATGGGGCCAGGTGGAAGTCATGTGAAAAGATTTCATAAAGAGCTGAAGCAAAAAGAACAAGTCAAGGCCGGCCATGAAACGATGGGTTAACATTTTTGCCTTCTACGTGGACAGGACTGCAGCGAGCCCTACGCTAAGATGACTTCAATCAAACTCATCCTTCCAGATGCATTAACTCAGTATTAAGGACCTACTGTTGATGGAGACCACAGAGGTCTTTCAGAACTAACTATGGAAAAACTTGTATGACTTTGCCCACTTTTTCTCCATCACAGCTGAACTACCAGGGCAGAGTTAAGGAACTGCCAAGTTTTCCAAATCAAGGTTATTATTAAACTTTAATCCTTGAATTATGCAACTCCTTGGTTTCAAGCCTTTTTAAAAAATAAACATATTAGCTCATGTTCCTTAAAATGTCAAGCCTAACTCTTTGGGGGGGGGGGGTGGATTTAATCAAGATATCAAATCAAGAGTTGAACTAAGAGACAGAAAGAAATCTGAAGTAGAAGAAGAAGAAGAAGAGGAGGAGGAGGAGGAGGAGGAGGAGGAGGAGGAGGAGGAGTTTGGATTTATATCCCCCCTTTCTCTCCTGCAGGAGACTCAAAGGGGCTTACAATCTCCTTGCCCTTCCCCCGTCACAACAAACACCCTGTGAGGTAGGTGGGGCTGAGAGAGCTCTGAGAAGCTGTGACTAGCCCAAGGTCACCCAGCTGGCATGTGCGGGAGTGCACAAGCTAATCTGAATTCCACAAGCTAATCTGAAGAAGAAGAAGAAGAAGAAGAAGAAGAAGAAGAAGAAGAAGAAGAAGAAGAAGAAGAAGAAGAAGAAGAAGAAGAAGAAGAAGAAGAAGAAGAAGAAGAAGAAGAAGAAGAAGAAGAAGAAGAAGAAGAAGAAGTATCCTGCGTGTGAGCTCCCAAAGGCACCTGGTGGGCCACTGCAAGTAGCAGAGAGCTGGACTAGATGGACTCTGGTCTGATCCAGCTGGCTTGTCTTATGTTCTTATGAAGGAGGAGGAGGAGGAGGAGTTTGGATTTATATCTTACTTTTCTCAACCTTAAGGAGTCTCAAAGTGGCTTACAATTCCTTCCCTTCCTCTCCTCACAACAGACACCTTGTGAGGTAGGTGGGGCTGAGAAAAAGAACTGTGACTAGTCTAAGGTCACCTAGCAGGCTTCCTGTGGAAGAGTGGGGAATCAAACCCAGTTGTCCAGGTTAGAGTCTAGCTGCTTTTAACCACTACACCATTACACAGCGCAGCACAACTTGTGGCTTACCGCATGCTCCAAAACCCTAATTTAGTAGCAAAGTCAGGGGAACAGTTTCAAGCAAATATCAACTTAGCAAAAATATTAGTTAAGCCTCGATAGCACCAGGGTGTACCAGGTAGATCGTGCCCGTGTACAATTAGGTCATAACCTGAATTAAAAGCGGGTCACCACCAAGCCACAAGGACCAACGTCAGATATTTCAGGAGCAGATGAGATAGGAGCACGGGGAGATGGGCAGCGAGGTAAGATACAGGCAGCAAATCAAGCGGGTCTCTTGTTGCAAGATAGGATTGCTTGCAAAAGCTGAGATTGAAGATGAGCCCCATCACCTTCAATTAAAGGAAGGGGACTGGGGGAACCTCAACTTTGTATGAAGAAGATCCCAAGGTTCAATCCCCGGCATTTCCAGTTAAAGGGACCAGGCAGTGGGTGATGTGAGAGACCCTGGAGAGCATCGGCCAGTCAGACTAGAACAGTGGTGGCAAACCTTTGGCACTCCAGATGTTATGGACTACAATTCCCATCAGCCCCAGCCAGCATGGCCAATTGGTCATGCTGGCAGGGGCTGATGGGAATTGTTGTCCATAACATCTGGAAATTAAGAGTTCCTATAGACTAGGCTATAGGTGTCAAACTTCAGCGACCCCTCGAAGTTATGGACTACAGTCCCCATCATCCCCTGCCAGCATCTTGCTGGCAGGGGATGATGGGAACTGTAGTCCATAACATCTGGAGGGCTGCGAGTTTGACACCTGTGGACTAGACAATATTGACCTTGGCGGACTTTAGTAAAAGGTGAAAGATTTATGCGATCTGAAGAGAGACCAGAGTATATGTGAGAATTTTACTGGAAGACCGAGTTTCTTTTATATCTCAGCAGGTAGCTAAATTTTGTATGATGGCACATAATAAGCGAAGAATCATGTTAGGACCAAGAGCCAGACCACATGAAGGTGACCGTAATAATGCTACAAGCTGATGATATTTTTTGTGTATAGACTTATACCATGGATTTCTGTACAAATTCGATTTTTCTTTTGTCTATTGTTCTTCCTTTTTCTTGTTCTTCTCTACTCTTTTTTGCTGGCCGAATGGCCGTAATAAAACTGAACTGACCTTGGCAGACCGAGGGTCTCATTCGGTATAATTGTTTGAAAAGTTGCAAACTATTATTTACAAAGTCTGGGAGCAGCCCTCTATACTGTTGCGGATAAACCAATTTCAAGCAGTGGGGAGTTCCAACGGCACAGCTACAGAGTTCAGTTTCCTTGGGAGGAGAGATTATCAAAGAGACTCATGAGGTCTCCGTGATATTTGTTTTATTTACTGACACACAAGCAGAGAAGCATGGACACAAATAGGCTCTCAGCCGATCCCTGGAGAGCAACTTGCACAGCTTCCAGCTAGAGACTCTTAACCCCACCCTGTTCTCTTTTTCCCAAATGGCTCTTTTTCCCACACATTTTAGTGAAAGACTCTAGTCCCAGACCCTGAGGGAGGACGGCCCATTCAGAAAATACCTCTGCCACTCAAAGACCGTGATGCTTGCCTTTCTGAAGGCAATTTAAGTCAGCCAAACCACACAAAAATCAGGCTCAGCTCAGACATCATGTGAAACCAGGCTTCTTTTCAAACTATGGTTATTTCATGAAGCTCCAATACTGGTTTGCTGGGACAAATGCTAATTTTGTCACCCTTGCCCGATAGCTAGGGAAGGAAGTGCCAAACATAGGATACACTCATACCTTCAGAACATGAATCTACCCAACTGGTACAGTCATCTTCTGAGGCCCTGCTTTGAGTGCCCCTATCTTTGGAAGGCAGACGGCAACCCAAGGCAGGGCCTTTTTAGTTGTGGCATTAAGATTCTGGCAATCCCTCCTCAGGAATGTTCCTCTTCTACCACACTTGTGTTCTGCCTCACAGTCAGCCTGCCTTCCTTTCACTGCAGACTTCCCGTTAACCTGATGTTTTTTGCCTCTTCCAAAACCAAATGCGGTCGATCAGAGAAGCCATGTGGCTTTCGAATGAGGGGAAAATGTTTTCTATCACTTCACTTTCCCTGCGAAGCAGAACGGTGTGCTACTCTTTGCCGTCCCGCCATGCCTTCCCCCTTCTGCCTAGTTGCTCTTCCGGTCACTCTATCATTGAAATGTTAATGGACAGTGAAATCTCTTAAATTTATGAATAGACCAAACCAGGGGCGTAACGAGGAAAACTGGAGCCCTGGGCAAAACCTGAGTTTGATGCCCCCCATGGGTGGTGGAAGGAGGCGGAGCTCCCCTGGCCTCCCCTGGTGGCTTATGGCTTCCTGTCCTGATGACACCCCCAAGTTTGGTGAAGTTTGGTTCACGGGGGACAAAGTTATGGACCCTCAAAGGTGCAGCCCCCATCTCCTTAGCTCCCATTGGAAACAATGGGGGATAGGGGCAACCCGTTTGGGGGTCCATAACTTTGGACCCCCTGAACCAAACTGCACCAAACTTGGGAGGCATCATCAGAACAGTCTCCTTATGATACCCTGAAATTTTGGTGCCGATATCTCTAAAAATGCGCCCCCTGCAGGCCGAAATGTGAAAAAACACCAAAAAATTAAAACGCAGGAGCATGCCCTGCAAAATTCCTGAGCCCTGGGCAGCTGCCCACATTGCCCAAGGGACATTACGCCACTAGACCAACCCCCCCCCAGAAGACAGTGGTAGGTGACCTCCCCATTCGGATGAAGGAGAAAGTGACCAGCGGCCAAATGGAGGAAGCTCCGTAGTGGGAGACTCCTTCAGAACAGGGAACCACAGTGGAAACCACGGAGCGAGGCACCCAGCCACGTGGCAGCAGTAAGTGCACAATGGGCCACAGTCTGCTACCAGAGGGTGAACATATTGTTGCTTTATCTGACATGCCTTCAATAATTTCTCCTCCCTGACAAACGTTTTTAATCAATGTCTCCACGTGTATGCACAGGCGAGTGTGTTTTAGTTCTAGTTTTTAACTGAAGAAGAAGAAGAAGAGTTTTGGATTTATATCCCCCCTTTCTCTCCTGCAGGAGACTCAAAGGGGCTTACAATTTCCTTGCCCTTCCCCCCTCACAACAAACACCCTGTGAGGTAGTTGGGGCTGAGAGAGCTCCGAGAAGCTGTAACTAGCCCAAGGTCACCCAGCTGGCGTCTGTGGGAGTGTACAGGCTAATCTGAATTCCCCAGATAAGCCTCCACAGCTCAGGCGGCAGAGCGGGGAATCAAACCCGGTTCCTCCAGATTAGATACACCACTGCTGCTCACTGTATTATGTGGTCCATTTATACCGCTCTTTTTTAGTTGCTAGCCGTCTCAATGGCCCTGACTCAGCTGAAAGGCAGCATATAACTTTTTGGAGTAATTAGGTCACAAAGAACCACGATTAACACTAATCGTAAATAATAAACCAACTTCAGACAATGGGGTTCAGATCCTAACTAACCGCGGTTAGTGCAGTGATCCAAGGCTGGATGTTCATCCTAACCACAGTTTGTCTAGTTAAACCACAGGTTTGTGTCGTAACTAAGGCCCCTTCTGCACACGCAACATAATGCGTTTTCAAACCACGTTCACAACTGTTTGCAAGTGGATTTTGCTATTCTGCACAGCTTCAAAGAGCACCGAAAGCAGTTTGGAAGTGCATTATTCTGCATGTGCGGAATGAGCCTAGGTTAAAAGCCCCAACATGGTATGCAGCAGATTTCAACAGACTGTGCCTCAATGTGGGCACCCAAACAAAAAGAACCAAAAGGAGATTAAACTAAGTCTTCAACCTCCTCCCCACTGTTGCTGGCACCTGGGATTTAATTCCCATTCCAAGAAACGTCCTCCAGCATCTCAAGAGAATTGCTTCCAGACTCATTCCTTCGGAAATTAACAAATAACCCCTAGCAAATTCTTTTCAACAGGAACAGACAATCAGAAACGTTCGACTCCGTAACCACCCACACGTCTGCAGCGCGCAGTATATTAACCAAAGCACTGCAATAGTACATTCCAATCAAGGAGTACGGAGCTGTTCCCATTAAATGTTCATAGCTGTTTTGCAAATATGTTTTGACTCGAAGATGCTATTAAAACGCTCCTGCCCGTTAAGCCGAGCTTTGTGTTTTCCCCGATGACCTGTTTGCACCTCGGTTGCCTTCTCTAAAGTACCATCTTCTTGAGACCATTATTATTCCCCACATAAATTGCCACGCATGCATATTCAACTGCCCACAACCACACTGAAAATGAGCTGGCAGCGCATCCCTTTGGAGACACTATCCAATGGCTCCTCTCTTTCTCATGCTGGTATTTGGGGGGAGCCGTCAGCTATGGCCCAAGAAACCAAAAAACAAGCACTTTCTCAATCAAGCTTGCCTACGAATGTGAACGAGAGCAACATAAAATCTGGCACCAGCAAGGCCATTCTAGTATTCCTTGCCCTCCCATCTCTTACAATCAGCTAGTAAAGCAGGGGCGTAACGAGGCAGCCCTGGGCAAACTGTAGCCCTGGGCAAAAGTTGGATGCCCCGCCCCCATGGGCGGCCACTCCACCACGACCAAATTTCTTTTTGCACCAGGACATTGGTGCCTGCAGGGGGTGCAATTTTAGACATATCAGCACCACAATTTCAGCATATCATCAGGAGACTGTCTTTATACTACTCCCCAAGTTTGGTGAGGTTTGGTTCAAGGAGTCCAAAGTTATGGACTCCCAAAGGAGGTGCCCCATCCCCCATTGTTTCCAATGGGAGCTAATAGGAGTTGGGGGCTACAGTTTTGAGGGTCCATAACTTTGCCCCCCCCCTGAAACAAACTGCACCAAACTTGGGGGGGTGCCATCATCTCCAGATGATACCCTGAAATTTTGGTGCCGATACATCCAAAAATGCACCCCCTGCAGGAACATCCTAGAAATGTGCCCAAGGATCTTTGTTCTGCATTGAGTTTTCTGCAGTGCTGTCAATGGGGGTTGCAGGCTGTGGGGGGCACATTTCTGAAGGCACAGTCTCAAAACTTTCAGGGTCTCATCAGGAGACTGCCCTAATGACACCCCCCAAATTTGGTGCAACTTGGTTCAGGGGGGCCAAGGTTATGGACCCTCAAAACTGTAGCCCCCAATCTCCTATTAGCTCCCATTGGAAACAATGAAGGATAGGGGCACCCCCTTTGGGAGTCCATAACTTTGGAATCCCTGAACCAAACCTCACCAAACTTGGGGGGTAACATAAGGACAGTCTCCTGATGATAAGCTGAAATTATGGTGCCGCTAGCCTAAAAACTGCGCCCCCTGCAGACCAAAAATGGAAAACCACTAAAATACCCAAAAACGAACCCAGCATTTTGATGCCCCCCCCCCAGGTGATGCCCTGGGCAGCTGCCCACCTTGCCCAATGGGCATTATGCCAGTGCTAGTAAGGTCTTGCCCAGACTACTGGATCAATAAAATTCAGGGGGTATCAGGTCATTTGGGAGGCAGCTGCAGCTTTTTCTCTTTCAGAGTGGTGAAGTGGTTAAGAACAGGTTGACTCTAATCTGACTCTAATCTGGAGAACCGGGTTTGATTCCCCACTCTTCCACATGAGTGGCGGACTCTTATCTGGCGAATGGGATTTGTTTACGCCGCTCGTACAGTCCTGCTGGGTGACCTTGGGCTAGTCACGGTTCTCTCAGAACTCTCTCATCCCCACCAACCTCACAAGGTGTCTGTTGTGGGGAGAGGAAGGGAAAAGGAGTTTGCGCGCCCCTTTGAGTCTCCTCACAGGAGAGGAAGAAAGGATATAAATCCAAACTCCTTTTCTTCCAACAAGCTTTCGGAGGCACAATACCAGTGTGTTGCTTTAACGGTAATGGCTGGTTGATTCTGATATTTTTATTCCTTAACATTCTGCAAATCACTTTGAATAGTTTAATATAACAATGGTCCAGCAAGAGAAGAAACTGTATGTTGTTGTAATTCTTGTGTCCACGGTGCGTTTTATTATGGATACTTTTTGTGCTGTTGCTTCTTACTCTGTTTACTTTGTGATCCACCTCAATCCACACATACAATCTTATCTGGATTTACCTTCAATTTACTTAGCCCATGAATACCCATGCCATTAATAGTCTGACATTCCTAGGACTCCTTCTTGTTTTCTGCTTTGTCTATCACAAAATACATCCAGACACCCCTTCCACCAAAATCCTCGAAACATTGTGCGCACCATAGCTTCTAAGAACCAAACTGCACGCAGACTCTCATGAGTGAAACAGAATATTTACTGAAAAGCACCATGAAGCCAGAGACCCAGTGAGCCTTTGCAATTCTCTTTCTGATGTCCTAAACGGCAAATAACTGCACAGGACTCCATTGAAGATCTCTGTATGCTGTCACCCAGAGAGATTCTGCAAACCTTAAAAAGCAGACTTCTAGAACAGGAATACCATATCTTGTTGGGCCAAGCAAATAAATCATGCTCACCCCTTTCTGTCGGGATAGTACCAGAACAGGGGCACATAGCCAAATATCTTGAACTATTAACTGAACCCCAACAGAGATGGATTATTACAAGGGCCAGATGCAATACTTTTCCATCGGCCATTACAAAGGGTCGCTACCTATCTATCCCCCTCCAGGATCGGGTCTGTTCACACTGTAAAAACCAAGTGGAGACTCTTGCTCCCATTATACTTGACTGTCCGAGATATGTGGGTATTAGGAATTTCTCTCCTGGGTGGGTCTTAGACAAATCTGAAAGAGACTCTGACAACTCTGTTGTGGAGCTTTTGTTAAATAACACAGAGGCCGTGCTCTTGGAAAAAGTAGCAAAATTTCTTTTACAAGTGACAGAATTTTCTAAGTAACATCCAGTGCTAGATACAGTTTATCTGTGTTTTGAATGTACTTTTGATTTGTACTTCAGAAATGTCTGTAACGCTCTGGAGCCTATTTTAATATGCCTAATAAAGGTTGTTGTATTGACTCCATACGCAAAAATCTCATTTGTCCTAAATGCTGCGATTTTCATGTCAGAGACATGACATAAAGTAAAACAAGCAACACTACAATACACAAAAAACAAACAAACTGGGGAGGATCTACTGTGCAGCAGCAGATGAATTGCTATCAATTCATGTTTAAGATCACAGGTTCAATTTTTGGCATCTTCAGCTACAGGATCTCTGGCAGCATGCTGGGAGAGCCCTTGGACAGCCATACCCAGTTTGAGCAGTGAATACTGCAGTAAACAGACCAGTGGGCTGCCTTGGGATAAGACGGCCTCAAATACTTCTATCGCCCTTAAAGCCGCAGGCCCACAATATTTACCATTTCGAGATTTCTTTTTTCTTTTGGCACTTTGTGAAATGTCAGATGATTTATTTTTTTTCCATTCAGGCTGCATGGTGTGGAATGGATAAATACAGAAACACGTCCGTTGGAGGGGAGTCAAGACCAGAGTGTTATTCGTTGTTGTTTTTTAAGTCGGATGAAAGCAAAGTCCGAACAGTCTTCCAGCAGCCCCTACTTTGAAGACTTACAGATAACATCTCTCGCTGTAATTTAATTTTATCGCACATCTACACACTTCCTAAGTTGCCCTTCAATCACATCCCCACATGGGGGAAACACCCTGTACTGCCAGCCTCACTTTGTAAAACCACTTTGCTTGTTTGTTTACGGATCGGTCTGGTTTCCTTGTAGAATGAAGTTCCAGCAGATCGGCGTCCTTTAGGATTCCACGACCAGTCGCTTATTCTCCCATAGGCTGGAAGATTTATACAGAGAAACGGAGGTGCGTTTAATTGTGCCGTACCTTAGCGTCTTCCGTGCTTTCTGCCACCATATATGTGAAGCTGATGTTCACCAGGTCAGTGCCACTACAGACACACACGATGCGCCCTTCCAGTTCATTTTCTGTTTTGCCAACAGCTTCTAGAACGGCTAATATTTTGGAGTCCTGTCAAAGACAATACACACCTTGTGAGTCGTCCAGAACTAAAGCAGAAAGGGATGTTCATCTTTTGGTACATTCATAGGGGAATCCAAAGTGTGTGTGTGTGTGTGTGTGGGAGGGAGGGAGGTGATGTGGTGGCGGTGTAACCAGAGGTGGGATCCAGCAGGTTTTCACAGGTTCCTGAGAGTAGGTGACTAATTATTTGTGCGTGCCAAGAGGGGGTTACTAATGGGTGATTTTGCCACGCGATTTTTGCCTTAGTTACGCCCCTCCTCTCAGCAGTAGCGCGCAGAACTTGAAGCAGTCTAGCAGGAGGTGCACCAAGGACTGGTGCAGTGGCTGCGTCCTTACCACAGCCCCGCCCAGAAATGCCCAACCCCCGGAATGCCCCGCCATGCCCCCGTTGTGCCCCGCCCAGCCCCATTGGCGCTACGCCACAGTTTGAATCCCACCACCATGGGAACCTGTTACTAAAATTTTTGGATCCCACCACTGGATACACTATCCTGACATTGTTCAGTTTTTGTTTATTTGTTGCTGTGAGACTTTCCATCCCAACCAGGGGTTGGATCCAGCATAAAATTCCTGCTTCTGCTCCAGCTCTTGCACAAGCCAAAGGGCAAGAAAAAGACAACGGTAGCTGCTTGAGCAAGTCAGACTTATCCCTTCCACACATGCACAATAATGCCCTTTTAATCCACTGTCTCAATTGCTTGTAAGTGGATTTTGCTATTCCGTACAGTAAAATCCAGCTGCAAAGTGCATTGAAAGTGCATTGAAAGTGCATTATTCTGCATGTGCGGAAGGGGCCTCAGAGTATTTCCACTTGCATTTGCATTTGTACAAGAATTTGTGAAACCAGTTTCAGGCTGCTACAGTATACAGGAAGGGAAGTGTGAGGTGTTGCTCTAGATCTTGCACAAGTGAAACTGTGCTGTTTATGCCTCCGTTCATGAATCCCTGAATCCTACTCCGTGTTTGCTGCAGGTGTTTCTAATGCACTTCTCCCCTTTATGGCAGGGGGCTGCAACCTGTGGCTCTCCAGATGTTCATGGACTACAATTCCCTTCAGCCCCTGCCTACATCCCAGGGATGCTCCATCCTCCACACAACCCAGTGGTGGGTTAAAATCGAAGCCAAACTTAATGAGTTGGGCATTTCCTTGGAGGACCTGCTAATGTTAACAGAGCAGGAGATCTATGGGGCTATCAAGAAGTGACTTTTTGATAGAGAGTTTCAACAGATGGTACAGGAAGCTAATAAAACCTGTTCCCCGATCTCTCTGGGAATACCTGTGGATAGATTAATTGTAGCCTGGTACCTTTATCTCCTGGTTGAGGCCCGGTGGCGTAGAGCAATCACCTTAGCTAGGTGTAATGCCCTGCCTTCTTCCTTTAGCCTTGGACGCCACCTTGGAATTCCACATAAAGAAAGGAAATGCCCGTATGGCATGGGTTCTGTGGAAACAGTATCTCATATGCTGTTGAATTGTCCTTTTTATGAGATAGGTAGGAAGAAGCACATAATCCCCTTCCTGCATGGAAGTGAAGGCATTACAGATAAACAGAAGGTTATATATCTTTTAAACAGCCACAACTACGAGCTGTTGGAAGCAGTGGCTAAATTTTTTAATGGTGTTATTTTAACTCGTCAGAAGTTGTAAAGGCTGTTATTATCTTGCAATGTTAATGTTAAACTATTTATATGCCATTAAAGGTATTAAAAAAAAATTCCCATCAGCCCCTGCCAATTGGTCATGCTCGCAGGGGCTGATGGGAATTGTAGTCCATGAACATCCGGAGAGCCACAGGCTGCAGACCCCTACTTCATGGCATTTTAATCCACTTATTTTGGCAGCTTTGGATCCTCTATCATTAATGCACAACCGATATAAAAACCTTGAAAAATTAGCAAAGTTGTAAAAAGGGGACACAAGGAAACTTTGCAGGAATTAACATTTATAGGCTCGAACCGCCACAAGCCAAACTGAAACAGCAGTTTTCCAAGCGAACAATGAGGGATGGGAAATCGAATCACGTCTCTATCGTTAAACTTTTTGTTCTATAGCCTGTATTCTGTGGCACTTACGTATCCGTCGCTTAAAAACAATAGATTTTAATCTCTACCCGTTCCAATATCAAATCAAAACTTCTGGTGTTTTAACAAAACTGTAGAATGAACTACAGCAATACCTTTGGTACTGCTCCAAAGCGAATACTATTGATAAGGGAACATTCCAAGACTTGCCCTTCCTGAAAAAAAAAAACAAAAGAAAAGAAAGGGTATGAGGTCGAAGGCATTCGCACATCCAAACAGGAAACAAAGCAAGTCCAGAGTAAGAAGCACAATCACAACTGACACAGCGAGGTACAGATTCTATTAAGTGGGGTTAAAAAATATTCATCATCAATATACCTATTTCTCAAGCGTGAAACCCTTCTGCAGACACTGAGATCTGAGGATTAGGAACATGCTTACCCCAAACAAATTTTTCTGCAAATGTGAGAAAGCCCCTCGGTTTGCAGAAAAATCTGAAAAGTTTTAAAAAAATCATTGTGGGATTTAAATTCCTCAAAATTGCCATTGGTAAACTGGACAGAGGACCAGCAGTGGCTGTTTCTGAGGCAGGGTCCTGGAGTCACCGCTGGACCCAGACAGAGCACAGTCTGAAGCAGAGGCGGAGCTACAAGGGGACCAGGGGGGTGCGATTGCGCGCCTGCAGGGGTGCAAAAATTTTAGGTTTGTTTTTTGTATTTTTTGTGTTTTTCAGTTTTTGGCCTGCAGGGGGTGCACTTTTAAGGCTAGCAGCACCAAACTTTCAGGGATTTTTCCGGGGACTCTCCTGATGATACCACCCAAGTTAGGTGAGGTTTGGTTCAGGGGGTCCAAAGTTATGGTCTCCCAAAGGGGGTGCCCCATTCCCCATTGTTTCCAATGGGAGCTAGTAGGAGATGGGGGCTACACTTTTGAGAGTCCATAACTTTGGACCCCCTGAACCAAACTTCACCAAACCTGGCTGGCATCGTCAGGATAGTCTTCTAAAGATACCCTGACATTTTGATGTTGCTAGCCTAAAAACTGTGCCCCCTGCAGGCTGAAAACTGAAAATACACTAAAAATACAAAAAAACAAACATTGTGGGATGGGGGCAGCAAAACTCAGATTTTGCACCAGGCTCCATTTTCCCTAGCTATGCCTCTGGTCTGGAAGAAGTGGCAAAGCCTGGGAGCTGCTCCCGGCCAGTTGCAACAGCAGCAGAAGGCACTCTGGGTTTGGTCATGGCTGCAAACTGCTTTAGGCCAGACTTCGGCAGATTTTGGGGATTACTCCAGGCTCAGAGAAGCTCCAATACCACACTTCAAGGTAAGTTGTCTTTGTCAGCAAGTGGGAGGGACATAGGATTTCCCCTCACGAGTTTTGTAGCAGGTGCCTTTATATTCTCGCAGTGAAGTCAGCCAATTCTGAGGATACTTAAATTTGATGATAACAGGCTATGAAAGGGCAAGACAGATCTGTCTGCAAACCCACACAGGGTTTGCAGAAAAAGTGTGAAATCTAAAGAAATAGTTTTTAAAAACCCCAAATGATAAAAGGTGTGCCTGTACCTTTAACAGACAGATTCTCTCAGTGGCTGTTACTATGTAACTGCAATCCCACCTCATTATGGCTAGGCCTGTCACTTCACTGGATCATTTGATACCACCCAACTGTGCAACTCACCCAGGCCTAGCAGCTTGCTACTGTTCAACAGCAGCCACACCAGTGAAACCCAGTGTGGTGCAGCAGTGAGCACTGAAGAGTAGGGTTTGTCACATGTTTAAATCACCCATCTGCCATGGAAGCTCACTAGGTGATATTTAGTTAGTCACATCCTATCTTACCTCATAGGGTTGTTGTGAGAATAAGGAGGGGAGTGATTGGAGCTGCTTTGATCACCAGTGTGGAGAAAGGTAGGATATAGAATTAGGTCAGTGATGGCGAACCTATGGCATGGGTGCCAGAGGTGGCACTCAGAGCCCTCTCTGTGGGCACGCACAAACAGAGTCCCCCCTCCCCCACACATCTAGGCTGGCCTGGGCCACTGGGCTCGATTATTAGCATTAAACTTATGACCTTGTTTTGGGGAAGCAGTGTCGGTAACCCTGTTAAGCACTACTAAACCCCACTGATTTTCATGCGAAGAACTAAAGAGTGATCCTTTACCTGGGAGTAAGCTCGGTTTCTGGCAATGGGGCTTGCTTCTGAGTAAACCCTCCTAGGGTCGTGATTCACCCATTGGAAGAGTTGCACGGCTGCTTCAAAGCAAAGCCACCGACTACCACCAAACTTACTCCCGAGTAACACACGTCTCAGAGCCAACTGCTTTTTCTAAACTAAAACCTCAGTATTCAGGTTAAATTGCCGTGTTGGCACTTTGCGATAAATAAGTGGGTTTTGGGTTGCAATTTTGGTGGTCTCAAAAAGGTTCGCCATCACTGAATTAGGTAAATAAATAATAAATATAGCTGAAGAGGGGAGGTAGCTGAAAGGTAGGTTGGTGAATGGCTGAGAAGGAAAGAATAAAGCAGGGAAAAGGGGGAAATATGGGGGTTGCCAGGAGGAGAGAAAGGGGAAATAATGTTTGGGTCACACTGAGGCCCCTTCCGCACATGCAGAATAATGCATTTTCAATCCACTTTCACAATTGCTTGTATGTGGATATGGCTATTCCGCACAATATAATCCAGATGCAAAGTGCATTGAAAGTGGATTGAAAGTGCATTATTCTGCATGTGCGGAAGGGGCCTAACAAATGCACACCTGAAGGTGAAGCAGCTGCTGCCATCTCCATGGTAATCTCACGAAGCAACTCAGGTGATCAGCCAAACGTAAGCAGATGGGATGCTGCTACTGTATTTGCCTCAGCCACCAGCACGGAAGTGGGCAGTAACAGGCGGGCATAGAAGCAGCATCAGCCTTACAAATGTCATCAGCAAGACAACTACCCTAATGCAGTTCTCCACATCTGCAGACTTCCTTTCTGGTTCCACACATGTGTCTTCCCAGCATGCCTTCCTGCAACAGAAGGCGATTGGGAGCTCTGAGGGAGAGGTCTATCCCAGCAGACTTGACAGTTTGAAAAACACCCTTTTCCCAACGGTGGCTTTTCTCTCGGAAATTAAGGCCCTGATCATTAGGAGGTGACTTATCAAAAACAGCGCTCTTCCATAGGCATGCCATGCTTTTCAGATCGGGGGATGTTTCCAAAGACAGCAGTGTTTTTGAAATCAGTTAACTGTACCTTTCCTTCACTTTTCCATGTTAGAAAAAAACCAAATTCATCCACTTTAAAAAGACAGTTGGGTTCAAACACAGAAGATTCCTGTTGGAAGAGAAATACAAAATAATCAGCCAGCTAGTCAAAGAAATAATTCAATAGATACATCTATTACCCCACGCATTTTTCAGATCATATATTTTGAAGGGTGGCGTAGTGATCAAGAGTGGCAAACTCTAATCTGGAGGACTAAATTTGTTTCCCCACTCTGCCACATGAAGCCTGCTGGCTGACTTTGGACTTGCCACAGTTCTCCGCCAACTCTCTCAACCCCATCTATTTCGTAAGGTATCCGTTGTGGGGAGGGGAAGGGAAGCCAATCACAAACTGCTTTGAGACTCCTTAAAGGTACAGAAAAGCAGTAAATAAAAACTAATTCTTCCTCTTCTTATACCTGAACCAGAAGGTATGTATAGTGGTCTGATGTAATACATTAAATATAAGACACATATGACAAATCCAAAAAACTGGCATGCCATTTCAGTGCACCAAATAATGTTCTGTATCTTATTCTCTCTGATGCAGAAGGGCAACAGATGGATAACGTCTCGCCCCATATGTCCCAGGTAGGCCTCTGCGGTCGTCAGAGGCCAATTTACTGGTGGTCCCTGACCCCTCCATGATGCAGCTGGCCTCTACACGGGTCAGGGCTTTTACGGCCCTGGCCCCTGCCTGGTGGAACACCCTTCCCTCAGATGTGCGGGCCCTGCGGGATTTTGGCGAATTCCGCAGGGCCTGTAAATTGGTTTTGTTCCACCGGGCCTTTGGTGAAGCCAGCCATGGACTCTCACTCCGGGATGCCCCTGTGTTGCGTGCCATTCCATCATTGGCACCCCCAATTTAACACCTAAGTTACACTGCTGCCCCCACCTGGCCTTGGGACCGGGCGCCACACTCTTATAATGCTGTTGTACTGTGTTGTACTTTACTGATGCTGCTAGGTTTTATGAATTTGTGAACTGTTTTTAGCTTAATTTAAGTTATTTTATGATGTGTAATGTTGTCTTTGGCCACTGTGTGAAATACTGTTTTGGCCTGGTGTACACCACCCAGAGCCCTTCGGGGGTGGGCGGTTAAAAAATTTAATATATATATAAATAAAATAAATAAACTGCGTTACTTGATCCACTGCAGTGACACTGGTGGTCTTTAGCCACTCAAACCCCGGACGCACCTTTAATAACCCGAGGACGTCAACATGGAACCCAGTTTCAGGTTCCACCCTGGTCCCACCTCAACTTGGGAGGAAGACTCTGGAGAAAGAGTCCTCAAGGGCTGAGGAACACCTCTCAGGACTCCACTATATCCAAGAGTTCCTGTACCCCCACAGTCTCCAAGGGATGGTCCCCTGCTTTCTCTACCACAGCAGGATTCCATTCTAGAACCTGTGGGAACAAAGCAGATCAGGAACTACATCACTGGTACTCTCAAAGTCTCACCCAAGATTCCAGGACCAAAGAAGAGAGCCAGAGCCGAAGTCTGGACTAGATGAACAAGCACACTCCAGGGTCATACAGAAGGAGGGCACCCCTCTCTTGACCAATGGTTCTTTAAACTTTTGGGGGCCACTATCTCCTTGGTTTCATGAGCTGGAAAATCATGGATTTGTACCACCAACTATATACAAGATCCAGTTGTTATGGACAAAGGTTTTGTTTAAAGAGCAAAGAGCACAGATTTACAAACTTGTAAAATGGAAATGTTGAGTGAGTGTTGGGTAATCAAATGCGATCATGGAGACTTAAAAGGACTTGAAGTCAAGAGTTCTAGAGGCACCAATGGCAAGAAACAAGCAGAGAGGCCAAAGTTTGTAAATCTGTGCTCTTTGCTCTTTAAACAAAAGCTTTGTCCATAACAACTGGACCTTGTATATAGTTGGTGGTACAAATCCATGATTTTCCAGCTCATGAAACCAAGGAGATAGTGGCCTCACTCACTCAACATTTCCATTTTACAATTAATATTGTGCTGTTCCTCTGGTTTGGGAATGTGGACAAGTATGCAAAAATATTACATATATCCCACCCTATCCTCGTGGGGCTCAATGAATAACTGCCCCAGGTTAGGCACATGCATAAATGGGGGGGAATTAAGGGGTTCATGGTGTTAGATTTCGTTTAGAGTCATGGATATGCCCAGTAGTGTGTGTGAATGCAGTTTATAGAAACTTCTCCAGAGACATAAATGTAAAAGGTAAAACTTATATTTATTCAATCATCTTCAGTTCACAACTTTGTTCCAAGAAAAGGTAGATAGAAAGAACCCTAGTCTAAAGAGATTACTTTCCCTACAACAAGTGGGCACAACTAACGCGCCATCACGTGTGTGCAGGTGAGAGGACGCTGCAGTGGCAAAGGCCCCACTGAGCAGGCTGCCATTGACCATGCGCTCGGGTCAAAGGCTAGAGCAGAAGTGAGGCTAGCATGGGGAAGAAAGGAAGTTAGTGGGCAGTCTCCTGGCCCAGACAAGGAGGGCAAACAAGAGAGGCAACATCACAGAGTGAGATACACAGCACCCCCCAGTGTCCAGGCATGCAGAAGTCACTTATTCCCACACATGTGGCCTGAATTGTATGGAGCCTGAAAGCACCAGTAGAACCAGCAAGCACATTGTCTGTCATGACCTAGATACATCCTCACCATTTTCTTTATTTAAATCGCAGTTATACCCTTAGATAGAATGGGCTTAATTGTTTTTGTGCAATATTCAATGGGAGTGAACTTTAGTTAGACACTGTCCCTTTAAGAAGCCCCCTCTAGGCAAGAGAACTATAGAATTTCTTATTAGTTAGTAGTCCCTTTTTTCAGTTTGTTATAGTTTCAGGCGTCTGGAAGCTGGAGACGGCAATATCCCAGATGTCTAAGATGTTATGTATATGGTGTTAGAGATCCACAGGACTCAGAGTAAACAAGTTTCAACAGGATTGCAGGAAAAAGAATCCAGTTAGAGGACACCGGGGGAACTCAGAAGAAGCATAAACAGACCAGACTTTCTTAGAAGCAGTTAAGGAAGAATTGGTGCCTGCAAGCTCCTCAAACAATCTCCAACTGTTTCCAGCATCGCAAGTATTCTTTATTAGTTAGACTTCATGGGAGGGGTCAGAGTCCTAAACTTTCAGTACTATTAAACTGTTTTTGAGCTGTTGCTCATTTGTCTATGGGTCTCACATTCTGTTCTGGCTGAGTGCAAGGCACCTGGTATTAGATTGCTTGGGAAACAGAACATTGTCACAGAAGGAAACATACCACGAAGGGGTGCTGGGATCACAAAGTCCTGGTTCTGGGCATTTGCATTCAGTGTGCAGAAGGACAACTACAGGAAACAGGAGACTGATCCGCCAAGATCAGAATGACCCAACCCATCATTGCTTCACTCCTATACAATGACTTTAACTGATGCTCTTAGGATTCCTTTAATCTTAGATAATCTTGATCCTTACTTTTGCGAAAGCGTAGCAAAATATCTTTTAAAGATTATAGATGCAACGCTAGATGGATACTAAGCATTAGATTGCTATCATCATAACAACAACGTTGCTTACATTAACTATTTGCTACTGGTATACAGTGCCTACCTCTGCCAGCAACCTTTGGGTTCACGGTCACCCAAAGTCAAATAACCTGTGGGTGATTCATTGAGAGATGTCGTAGTTTTGTTATTGATTGCCAGATGGAGTGACAACTGAAGGCTGTGGCAACCTATGGGAGTCAAATCAATTGTTTGCCCATTTCCTCGCCCCCTATCCCTTGTTCTGTGTTAGGTGCCACTTTAACAAACTCTGTGTTTTATAGTGGAGTGTTGATACTGTGTGCTGTTGTGATGCCTGGGCTCTGTTGGTGGGTTTTCAGTCTGGTCTGTGGAGAGGTGTATAGGAATGGCACTTTTGATGAGTCCATTTGGACTAAACTATTGATAAGACTCTGAATGGCTGTTGTATCTATCTGTCTCTTATGGACAATTGTTTTATTGTATTTTGGAATGCCAATAAAGGCTTGTCTATATACCAGGAGACTGATCCAAAGGACTATATGACATTCCTGGCTTCATGGAGGCTAACAGGGCTTGTGGGAATCTACTCTAGGCAGAAACAGCTTTTTCCTTATGGGGAACAAAATATACACCAAACTGCTGCAGAATAAAAATAATCACAGATGGACCATCGAGCCCATAACAACCATACAGCAAGCCTTACTTCATGAGTTTGCTGGATGCTGACGCGAATGTGAGGGATAAAATATTGAGCTGTCTTGGCAGGCCTTGATGTTCAAAAATACCTTTCCTTCATTTCAGGAGATTAGGGGATGAAGTCAAGTGTTACTGAAGGGATTTACTGAGACTAATTTTCTTTTTATTTGTTGTTACTCATCTTGTTAAACGGATCCGCTGGTTAATCTATCAAGAGCTGGGCAGATTAAGCCGGGAGGTTCTGTTTATGTGAAGACGGCTAAAGCGCCAAAACGATGCTGCCCGGCGAACTTCAGCTAGGCAGGAGTCTACCCCCTAAATCGATTCTTAAAAGGACGGCTGAGCAAATGATCAGATAAAGGGTGCCCCCCCCCCAGTGGTGGGATCCAAAAATTTTAGGAAGAAGAAGAAGAAGAAGAAGAAGAAGAGGAGGAGGAGGAGGAGGAGGAGGAGGAGGAGGAGGAGGAGTTGGATTTATATCCCCCCTTCTCTCCTGCAGGAGACTCAAAGGGGCTTACAATCTCCTTGCCCTTCCCCCCTCACAACAAACACCCTGTGAGGTAGGTGGGGCTGAGAGAGCTCTGAGAAGCTGTGACTAGCCCAAGGTCACCCAGCTGGCATGTGCGGGAGTGCACAAGCTAATCTGAATTCCCCAGATAAGCCTCCACAGCTCAGGTGGCAGAGCGGAGAATCAAACCCGGTTCCTCCAGATTAGATACACGAGATCTTAACCTCCTACGCCAGTGCTTTACGCCGCCAATGGTGGTGGGATTCAAACAGTGGCGCCGCCGCACACACGCACCTCCAGTCCCTATTGGGCAGGGAGGTTGCTTTAGTAACCCCTTCTCGGCACTCAGAAAAAATTACTAACCACTTCTAGAGAAGTGGTGAGAACTGGTTGGCTCCCACCTCTGGTTCCCCAGGTGCAATCAGTCACTCACATGATATCCTTCTCTTTCCACATGCACACTGGCACAATTCCTTTTTACAAATTCACAAATATAAAAATCATTTCATTTCATTTTAACCTTTAATGGCATACAAAATATAAAAATCATGCTGAGTGCTCTTATAAGCACATCTCACTGGAGTTGAATAGTTAGTTTTTGGTTATGCAGTCAGACGCATGGTTCCTCGGGCAAATGGAAGCCAAAGTGGCTCGGCCTTTGATAACAAAGCTTTTCAGGTGACATTGGCTCCCACAGAGGATTTCCCCAGACAGAGAAGGGGACCACTGTCTCTTGATTCCCCCCCTTCGACTCCTGACCTCCATCTCCCCCCTCCTGCTGTTCGTGGGGGAGTATTCTGTCCCCCAAAACAAAACATTTTGGGCTGTAGCAAGAGCAGGAAAAAATGGGGAAGTCATACTCAGCTGATGGAAATCATTTTTGCCAGGGGACAGTTCCAGTGGACACAAGTATGCGTTTCTACGCAGGAAATAGTCAAGGACAGAAAAAGAGCTCAAAGGTAGCCGCTGCCCTTAAAAAGGAAAAGGGAAACTTGGGTTTGCTTTCCTGCAAGGAAATGAAAATTGGCACTTCAAACACATGACTGGTTCAAAACTATCGTTTAGTATCACATCTAAAACAGCCCCCAGGGTACATACATGTTTTGCTTAATTAAGAAACAAAACCCCACTCCGGAACAACAGCAACTTGTACCAGGGGAAATGGGATTGTTGTTCTATTCTACAGCTTATTGCTTGCATCAGCTTGCTCCCACTTCACGGCCTTCTGCGTCTGTAATTTCATTTTCTGCATTGTTTATGGCATGTTCTATCATATGTACTCTTCTTTATTTGCACCGCTTTCTAGGGCAAAGGGGCAAGATCAGCACACGGGCGTTCTCTGTTGCAGCTCCATCCTTGAGCATCCTTGAGGAGGCCAGAAAGGCACCGACGCTTCCGTCACTTCACGAAGCCGAGTACAACAGAACTGTCCGGGAGGACATTTTTATCAAGGAAAAAGGCTGCAGTATAAAAGGAATGGTTTGAGCTGTAATCTATTCTACTGCTTATTGTCTTGCTCATATCGTATTATGATGATTGAGGCTTAGATCAAGCATGGGAGAGCCACGCTTATCTCACCCCAAACCCCAGGTTCTTTTCCTTCCAACAACTCCAGACCAGCTGAGTTCTCAAAGATTTATTGAAAAACAAAAATCAAAGAAATAAAACATAAATGCAGTTACAGAGATTGCTCAGCTGAATACATTCTTAGGTTCTGTTGGGACCTCCTGCCAAGAGGTACTTCTCTTAGTTTAGCCCATGATAGTGTCACCTTGGTCTTTGTTCTTAGTCTCCAAGAAAACTTCCCTCCTTGCCATGAGGTTGCCCAAAGCCTTTGAAGTGCCTCATTTGGGCATCTTCCTGCCCTGAGTACATTTCCATGGCCTTTTGGTTTCCCCATCCTGTGATCAAAGACCATTTTAACATGTAGGTGTGATGCTGCTAGCTTTACAGCATTACTCCATCACAGCATTGCTTTTTTACTTCTGTATTTCCATTTGTTTCCAAGTTTCTACGATCAATATTTGGAGTCGCTCAACACGTACCCAGTGCTCTTCTTGGACTGGAGACTGGGTTGGTTTGGACAGCCACTGGGTCATCTTCTCTGTCAAGCTCTTCTTTTGTGCCATTTTTCTGCAGTGCAGTTTGCTGCTTTCGTTTGGGCTCTGAGGGCTTCTTTGTCTGTTTTCACTCCACTTCCTCTGAGGCTCTTGGAGACCATGATGTCTCCCAGTGGCAAAGGAGACAGCTGCCCTAGGTCTGTGTCCTCATCAGAAAGAAAACTACACTGAATTCCTCCTGACCGTCACTGTCCTGGGGGAGAGGATGAACAAGGAGGAATGAACACAGGAGAGGAATGAAGGCGTGTGAGAGAGATTACGTCTGAGGATTAAGATCACTCTTGCAACAAGGATAGACCTTGGAAGGAGGAGGAAGAAAATAGGTGGAAGTTGGGTAGGAAGAATAGCTGCTGCAGAGAGCTGTTTTCCACCAGCTCTCCCTGTGCGAGGCAGGAAATAAACTGAGCCTGAGAGACAGGAAATGAGAAATTTGGCCCTATCTCCCTAAGTGGCTGGTGAGAAACACCCAAGATCCAAGTATGTCCTCAGAATGACATGATGACTTTTAGATCCATGCACAAAAGCCCCAGCATGCAAACAGAGCTGAACAGTGGGATTTTAAGAGAACCAGCGTGGTGTTGTGGTTAAGAGCAGGTGGATTTTAATCTGGAGAACCGGGTTTGATTCCCCATTCCTCCACCTGAGTGGCAGAGGCTTGTCTGGTGAACCAGATGTGTTTCCGCACTTCTACATTCCTGCTGGGTGACCTTGGGCTGGTCACAGTTCTCTCTGAACTCTGTCAGCCCCACCTACCTTACAAGGTGTCTGCTGTGGGGAGAGGAAGGGAAAGGAGCTTGTAAACCACCTTGAGTCCTTATTGGAGAGAAAGGTGGGGTAAACTCTTCTTCTTCTTCTTCTTCTTCTTCTTCTTCTTCTTCTTCTTCTTCTTCTTCTTCTTCTTCTTCCTCTTCGCAGCCACATTTCATATTACTATCATAATTACAACTATCAGAACAGTTCACAGACCTGAGTAAGATTCTGAGTAGGCTTGCTTAGGATGGCACTGTTTGTGTCACTGTGGTTCCTTGTGAGTCATTGTCAAGTGTGGGCCATGACAGTCACCTCTTCCACTCCCTAATCAGCTGTGGATGAGCCCATACTATCTGGGGGCAATATTAGGTAAGACGCCTTACCTCCTCATATCTGTCGAACATAGCACCCTCTTGAAGAAAGGATGGAACCGGCTTCTGCCAGTTGAATTCATATGGTTTCGCCATTCTTTTTTAAAAACCCTGAAACAAAACAAAGAGAAATTAAGTGTCCACCTGTCGGAACAGAAGGCAGCCGAGCAGCGTATTTGATTTGGTACAAACGATAATAAAAGTGGTTCATTAGAACTTCTCTAGCCACCATTTATTTTCTATGACAATTTACCCCTGAACACAGTCAGCATTTGAAAAACAGAGAATTAGATTCATGCTTCAAATATATCTGAGCCACACAGAATATATCTACTCCTCCCCCACTCCGAAAGTCAATGAAAGAAAGGGCCCTTCCTCAGTGGTGGGATCCAAACATTTTAATAACAGGTTCCAATGGTGGTGGGATTCAAACAGTGGTGCCGCTGCACACACGCACCTCCAGTCCCTATTGGGCAGGGAGGTTGCTTTAGTAACCCTTTCTCGGCACTCTAGAGAAGTGGTGAGAACTGGTTGGATCCCACCTCTGCCCTTCCTTCCCGCCCTCCTTTTCATGATCCACCTAAATTCATAGAATCAGCATTACTGTCCGATGGTCATCTAGCCTCTGCTTAAAAACCTCCAAAGGAGAACCCACCAACTTCCAAGGTAGTCTGTTCCACTGAGGAATTGTGTCAGGAGGTTGTTCCTGAAGTTCTTTTGATTTAATTTCATTGTGCTCTGGTCCGACCTTCTGGGGCAGAAAACACCTCTGCTCCATTTTCTATACGACAGTCTTTTACACTTGAAGAATTCTCCTCTCCTTCATTTTATGCTCACATCAACCCTGTGAAGTAGGTTATGCTGAGAGTGTGACTGGCACAAGATCACCTGGTATGTCTCCATGGCACAACTGGTAGGAAGAACCTGGCTCTCCCAAATACCAGTCCAACAGTCTTAACTACTACTCCACACTGGCTCTCACTCCCCTATTTCTATTTGTACTACTTCACTCCTTTGCCTTTCTAGCCAGCTCCACACAAACATAGGATGACTATAGACAAAGGAAACAAAGGCCAGGATACTTCTATTCAGATGCTCCCACCTATTGACCTTGCTATCTCCATTGTTACTCCCATGCTATAGACTTCATTGTTACTCATACTTCTATTCAGATGTCCTCACCTATTGACCTGGCTGTCTTCTTTGTTACTCACAGACAATGTTTCTTCACCCACCCTGGACACTCCAACAGGTATATAAACTCCACTCGCTTTCCCAACATCAGATTCTCTGAAGATGCCAGCCACAGATGCAGGCGAAACATCAGGAGAGAATGCTGCTAGAACACGGCCATACAGCCCGGAAACCACACAGCACCCAAGTGACTCCGGCTGTGAAAGCCTTCGACAATACATAGCATTACTGTTTGCTTGTTAATTGCCCCTAAGTCACAGAGAACTTTTGGTGATCCCATAGGGTTTTCAAAGCAAGAGATGTTCAGAGGTGGTTTGCCATTGCCTCTATGTAACTATAGATAGTTAAGGAGCACTGTGTAGGGACAATGGAATTATTTGGGGGTCTCCCATTCAAATACTGACCAGGGCTGATTCTGCTTAGCTTCTAAGATTGAATTAGCCTGCAGCATCCAGGGCAGGACAGAGAATTTAGAGGTGGTTTACCATTTAGAGGTGGTTTACCAGGAGAGCCAGTGTGGTGTAGTGGTTAAGAGCAGGTGGATTCTAATCTGGAAAACCAGGTTTGATTCTCCACTCCTCTACCTGAGTGGCAGAGGCTTTTTTGGTGAACTGGATGTGTTTCCCCGCTCCTACATTTCTGCTGAATGACCTTGGGCTAGTCACAGTTCTTTGGAACTCTCTCAGCCCCACCCACTTCACAAGGTGTCTGTTATGGGGAGAGGAAGGGAAAGGAGTTCATATGCCACCTTGAGTCTCCTTACAGGAGAGAAAGGTGGGATATAAATCCAAACAACAACTCCTTGTACTCCTCTTCTTTTCTTCATTACCTGTCTTTGTGTAACGACGACAGAATTCCTTGGAGGGGGGTGTGGTCTACCATCCAAATATTGACAAGGGCTGACCCTGTTTAGCTTGCATCAACCAGGTCAGCGCAGAAACATTTAGAGGAGGTTTGCTAATTGTCTGCCTCTGTGGAACAACCCTGGACTTCCTTGGTGGCCTCCCATTCCAATACTGATCCTGTTCAGCTTCCAAGATCTGACAAGATCGAACGAGCCAGGGTTATCTAGGTCAGGACGAGGCCATCATTATTACGTCATGTAGAAAGGAAGCACTCTATTTATGCTCCTTTCTGATAAGATAAAAATGGCTAAGCTTCTAAATAACTCTAATGTTGAAATCTCTGAAGCTGTTGCTATATTTTTACTCTGTGTACTGCAAGTTGTGCAATAATGCACAACTCTTTAGTTTGGAGAGGAGGAGGCTGAGGGGGGATATGATTGAAGTCTATAAAATTATGCATGGGGTAGAAAATGTTGACAGAGAGACATTTTTCTCTCTTTCTCACAATACTAGAACCAGGGGACATTCATTGAAAATGCTGGGGGAAAGAATTAGGACTAATAAAAGGAAACACTTCTTCACGCAACGTGTGATTGGTGTTTGGAATATGCTGCCACAGGAGGTGGTGATGGCCACTAACCTGATAGCTTTAAAAGGGGCTTGGACAGATTTATGGAGGAGAAGGATTGGTTATGGCTACCAATCTTGATCCTCTTTGATCTGAGGATTGCAAATGCCTTAACAGACCAGGTGATCGGGAGCAACAGCCGCAGAAGGCCATTGCGTTCACATCCTACATGTGAGCTCCCAAAGGCACCTGGTGGGCCACTGCGAGTAGCAGAGAGCTGGACTAGATGGACTTTGGTCTGATCCAGCTGGCTTATTCTTATGTTCTTATGTTCTTATGTTCTTATTGTATTTGGAATTCTTGACACACACCGGTTTTACGCCTAATAAAGGTTTTGGATTTGGATTTGGAGGAAGCACTCTCAACCACAGCCAAATTAAAATTCACAAACATTCCCTCTAACACAAGTGAAAAACCTTCAAACAACACTAAACAATATTTATTCCTAATTTTTGAACTGAAAAAGAAACCAAAGACGACTTTCTAAGAAAATGCACACGCCTGGAAGCCGGAACGTATGGATACTACAAGAATCTAGAGGCCAGACATAATTTGATGAGTATCAACTCATGATACGGGCAAGGAAAACAGCAATAACAAGCCATCATGTGATAAATGTTAACAGACAACACAATTTTTATTGGAAAGGGCTAAAAACGGGTTCAAAATTTTGCAGTAGCTTCTAGTTCAGTCACTCGTAATTGATTGTGTTAGCAATCGGCAAAATTGCATTACCGAAAGGAGAAACTATTAGGAACGAGGGGGGTTGGGTTTTTAACTCCCCACCTCCCACAGAATTTAAACACGCTCTTAAGAGAATTAAGACTGACATTTTAACTGAAGCTCCTTCCCCCTCGAGGGAATGAATGTTACATAAGCGATCCCTTTGCTGAAGCAAATACGTGACCTTCAATTTTAAATTACGACTTAGAATAGAAGTTAGCAAAGGAGTTGCGCGTTCCTTGGAGACAAGCAGCCAATACAAACGCACGGCGCTGCCTGCTAATGAAAACTATTTCAGACCTTTCATGAAGGGCAATGGAAATTATTGACATTTGAGTGCACTCTCTCTCCCTTTTAAGTTTTAATGTCAGGCAATTAGTTTTGAAAATAGATACATTAAGAAACAACTACGACGGAAAACAAAGGAGAAATAACCCTTGCCCTTAGCCCTTGCTTCTCTTCCCCGTGCCCTGTCGGCCTTAAAATTCCTTGGGGATAATCTTATCCGTGCCCTAGGCATTAACTAGGCCCAGATCTTCAACTATTACATTTCCTAAAAGCTCAAGATTATATCTCTGCCCTATCTTTTAGCTGAGCACTGGCAGTAGCCTCCGGCATGATAAAATATTTATTCAACCACAAACTTTATTAAAGTAAACCGTGGCATAATACGAGCTTGTCCTAACACTGCAGAGGGGTTTTTTTTTAAAAAAAAATACAAACAATGTTTATATTTACAAAAGTAAATTAAAAAAGCAAACAGGAAACTAAAATTGTACGTTGGAGGACTAAGAATTGGATCCCACAGGGGACCCCTGCAGATGTTAGCAGCCATTTCCCACCCCCACTCCTGCTAGAGAGTCCGTTCGCTCTCCCTTCCAGTCTTTCCTCTCAAGCAGAATTTGGGATATGTTTGGGGTAGTTGTGAAAGGGGAAATGGTGCTCCGCCAATCAAAATCTCTACCATCCACTGAGACTTCCATTAGATTAAGGTGACCAGCCATCCCGATTTTCGCGTGACACTCACGCTTTTGCACGATGTGTCCCACGTCCCGCCGGGCTTCAGCAGGCAGAGCCACCACCAGCCAAAGGAGCAGCCTGGCTGGAGTCGCGGATTAGAAGCTCTCGGCCTTATATCACGCAGGCTGCTCTTTCGGCGGATAGCCCTCAAGCAGTTGAATATGCTTGACTGGAGCCACCGCGCTGGGCACCTAAGAGCACCGGCGGGCAGTAAACTCCGTAGCCAGGCTAAGGTAAGCTGGAGATATACAATGAATGACTAAAAGACGTAATTCAAATATTTAAAGAGAAACCAACGCGTTGCACCTACCGCTATGCAATATATATTGGTATGACTCAGTTATAAACAAAGTGCAATAGACAATAAACATGCGCAGTGCTCTTATCCTATGTACAACATCAACATCCTCTAAAGTATACAAACAGAGTCCTGTAGGAGAATGCAGAATTAACCATCATATGAGCGTCTTTGGAGTGCCCAATTAGGCGTCAACAATATAGGCAATAGATTGGTTCAGTATCAAAGTACTTCTGTACTTTGTGCAATCGCTTTATGAATCGATACTGAACCGATCTTTGATACTGAACCAATCTATTGCCAATATTGTGGACACCACCACCCACACGTGCCAATGACTCTGGATCACCTTCCTCCTTGGTCACAGCACAGAACATTCTCCTCCGCTAAAACCCCTTAAAAACAGCACGCCTGGAAGATTGTTTTCTCCACCGAGGAAGGAAAATCCTTTCCAAGTGAGACAGGAAAAGGAACCCTGGTTCCCTTGGTAACCCAGCCTCACCCTTGGTGTGTGAAGCAACAAAAAGCTGGCAAAAGTCTCACTGTCTGGCTTGCCTTCTCTCCCTGCAGAGATCCGCAGGGATGGGGAGGCATGCCCATCATTGTCCTTCTCGTCCCTGGGGTCCGGTCCAGAGGCAGTGGTGGGATTCAAACAATTTAACAACTGTTTCCGGTGGTGGAATTCAAATAATTTAACAACTGGTTGTTTAAAAGTACCATTTTAACAACCAAGTGGTGCAAACCTGCTGAATCCCACTACTGGTCAGAGGGCAGCGTGGGTGTGCCTCCCCATTCCTGCAGAGCTCCGCAGGGAGAGCAGGTAAGTCTGGGGAAAGAAAATGGAGCATTTCCCTGGAGAAAGCATTGTGCCGCCTCATTTTGGAGGTGGCAGCCGTGCAAACAGCATCCCAGGTATGGCGTTTTTACTGCCCCGGGGCGCTGTTTATAGCCCGTGCAGACTCCGCCAAAGGGAATGGAATCCAGAGTTTTTACCATTCTGGTAAATCCTTGAATTAGCTCAACTTTGTGTATACACAATAAAAGCATGCAGAGAAAAATCTTTAAAAAGAATAAGATGTTACTCCACAGTGATATGATCACCAGCTTGCAGGAGAAGTGGACTTTGCAGGAAGGTGAAGCATCTAAGCAAACACGGATCCCTTTATTCCTTGCGTCAAAATCCCCAGCTGTTTGAAAAGGAATTTTCATTTTCTAGCAGCTGCTTATTTGGGTTTAAGGAGAGGCTCAAATGTAATTATATTTCCGATAGCTTTGGATGGAAAGGGGGAGAAAAAAAAGCTCGTTCCACACTAAGAATAGCTAACATCATTAAGCTCATCTGTCACTCAAACTCTGCTTGGAGCAGAATCCTGCAAAATCTTCCCCTAAGGGCATGCCTGGCCAACAAAGATCATCGCTATTATGTTGCAGATATTATGAGCATCTGAGACATGCCAAGATAGAAGTTCGGTGGGCGGCCTGGAAACTTTCCTTTTGTCATGACCCCACAGAGGCTTTTGTTATTTCCCCATTAAGCTTTGGTTACCCCATAGTTAGCATGGTTTTAGTTCATTGTTAAGTCTTCTAAGGAAGGGTATTTTAGTTAGCTCCTGTCCCTTTAAGACATTTCCCAATAGGCTGTTTCCTTTCTTTACCCAGCAATCCCCTGGTTTTAGTTCTAGCCAGTCAGTCAGAGTGAGGTGCTAAGAAAAGTTGGAGACTGGAATATTTGTGACGTATATAATATATGGTGGTCCATAGAGCACAAGCGTTTAAATTACAGTTAGAACTAGACAAAGACTGAAAGAACTGAAAAGAAGCAAAGACACAGTGCACTTTCTGAAAGCAGCCAAGAGAAGACACAGTCTACAGCTTCAAACCTGCTCAAGACAAGGGGTACTCTTGATTTGATAGACCCAAGGGTCTTAATTTCAAGTAATAAATCTATTGTTGAACTATTGGCTTGTGTCTCCCCCACTCTGTCCTAGCCAAGCACAGGGCACCAAAAATAGATTCACCTGGGGGGCAGAACACCTTTGCTGTTGAAGATGTTTATGTCTAAGGGTGGACAATATACAGTCCAAACCAATATATAATGGGCTTTTCCTCACAATTCATTTAAAACATTTCAAGGCAGGAAATAAAATGTTTCCTCCAAGGAATTTCGCATTCTTTTTACACCAAAACAGTTTATTTCCAGGCGCAAAATATTTTAAATGAATCCCCTTTTAAAACGATTCTCTGGGTTGGAAACGCTTTGAAAACAGTTCAATTGCTGTGCTGTCGCATTGACTAATATCACTTCCCTGAACTTCCTCCTCGGCGGCCATTTTCCTCGAAATACCGCCAGTTCTCCCTCGCCTGTTTATTTGCAGCATTTGACTGTTTGTTCTTTTATTATCAGGGGGCCAATATTCAAAGCATCAAGTATATGAAGAGACAAGAATGCAGCATGAAACTATGAAGCACTGGAGCTTCAATTCAACACAGAACTCAAAAAAGGGGGAAAATCACAAAATGGTGGCCAGGAATCATTGATGAATATGAACCTGTGTGTGTGTGTGTGTGTGTGTGTGTGTGTGCGTGCGTGCGTGCGTGCGTGCGTGCGTGCGCACGCACGCACGCCAGAAAGGGCCTGGGTGTTCAGATAATCACTGTTCATTCATGAATTTTATCTCGCCACTTTGGCTGACCTGTCTGGCGACCAAAGCACAGGTCTTTACCATCATGGCTCTGTGAAAAGGGCTCGTCTTTGAAGATTGTCAGAAGACACAGTAAGAGCTGGCTGTTTGCCAGGGCTTTTTTTTTGGGGGGGGGGTGAATCTTTTGAAGGGGGAGGGGAGATTTGGGGTTTGATTTTTTATTTTTGGTTTTAACGGAAACTGTTTTTCACTGTTGTTGTAAGTCCCCTTGAACCGAGAAGAAAGATTCATCTGCCTATCCCAACCGTATCATTTTGATAACTCTGTTTACCAGTTAAGGAATCTTATATCGCCATCAATGTGATTGGGGTGCTGTGTGGTTTCCGGGCTGTATGGCCGTGTTCTAGCAGCATTCTCTCCTGACGTTTCACCTGCATCTGTGGCTGGCATCTTCAGAGGATCTGATAGTAGGAATGGAAAGCAAGTGGAGTATATATACTGTGGGTTTTTGACTTGTGTGTAAACTGTAGGGTAACTGACAGTCGTACCCACATAGTTCCGTGGGCAAAAAGTGTGCTGAGCTGCGCAGAAACACAGCTTTGCGGAAACAAAGCGTTCTACCATTCCCACTCCAACTCAATTGCATGCGCTAAGCGACATGGCTCCACAGAACTTTTTTTAAAAAAATCCCGCCCCAACACAATGCAACAGCAAATGAGGATAAGGAGAGCATAGCCACTGAGCAGATTGCGCGTTCGATTGCGCGATTGCGGGGATTCCTGCATTGCCACTACATTGAGTGAAACCTGGATAGATTACTAGACTGCAACTGAGGTGGGGAGGAAGAAACCATGATGAAAAAGTGCTGATTCTTTTGGAACCTAGTTGTATCCAGATGGAAATTCTCAGTGGAAATTCGGCCCAGCAGGAGTAATGAGTTCAAGGTGAAGGAAAAGAGATTCCACCTAAACCTCAGGAAAAAACTTCCTGACAGTAAGGGCTGTTCGACTGTGGAATGCGCTACCTTGGAGTGTGGTGGAGTCTCCTTCTTTGGAGGTTTTTAAAGAGAGGTTGGATGGCCATCTATCAGGAGTGCTTTGATTATGTGTCCCCGCATTGCAGGGGGTTGGACTGGATGCCCCTTGGGGTCTCTTCCAGCTCTATGATTCTAAGGCAGGGAAGAGTCATGAAGACAGGGCCATAAGAAAACAAAACAGATATTTGATGAAAATATATTCTCCTTAAGGTTAACTTAAGAAACCAGCTCTGCAAGGGTTAGTTAGAATAGTAAAAGTAGAGAATTAGCTGAGTAGGTGCTATAGTGCGGTATATAAACCCAATTAATAATAATAATAATAATAATAATAATAATAATAATAATAATAATAATAATAATAATAATAATATGCATCAGAATTTTCTGCAAGTGCAGCTCGAGCCCTTCAATCCCGCTGTTCTGTCTGTTGGAATGTGCGACACGCACCGCTGGGCTGGTCCACACTTAACTAAACTCCAACACTTTCCCCATCCGTATAACGTCAAGCATAAACATGTTTGTCTACATGCATCAGATGAAATGGGCTTCGGGCCACGATATTTAAGACGGAGTAAATCTTGTCAGTCTTTAAGGTGCCACTAGACTCCCGTTCATTTGACCTCGCCAGCTTAGCTCACAAAGCCCAGTTGCTGTTCAGAACTGATAGTGAGGGTCTGCGAGCCAGGCAGCTTTTTGTTGCTTCACACACCAAGGGTGAGGCTGGGTTACCAAGGGAACCAGGGTTCCTTTTCCTGTCTCGCTTGGAAAGGATTTTCCTTCCTCAGTGGAGAAAACAATCTTCCAGGTGTGCTGTTTCTAAGGGGTCCTAGCGGAGGAGAATGAAATGTTCTGTGCTGTGACCAAGGAGGAAGGTGATCTACAGCCATTGACACATGTGGGTGGTGGTGACACCCTTGTCATCTGCTTGATAGATTATTCATCAGCTTGGGAGCAGCAGTGGCATAGGAGGTTAAGAGCTCATGTATCTAATCTGGAGGAACCGGGTTTGATTCCCAGCACTGACGCCTGAGCTGTGGAGGCTTATCTGGGGAATTCAGATTAGCCTGTGCACTCCCACACACGCCAGTTGGGTGACCTTGGGCTAGTCACAGCTTCTCGGTGCTCTCTCAGCCCCACCCACCTCACAGGGTGTTTGTTGTGAGGGGGGAAGGGCAAGGAGATTGTCAGCCCCTTTGAGTCTCCTGCAGGAGAGAAAGGGGGGATATAAATCCAAACTCTTCTTCTTCTTCTTCTTGATAGAAAACAGTGAATTCCTAGTACACGTTTAATGCAAGGATTCCTTTCTCAGGATCAAAATCTCTGTATGACAGAAAAAACAGCTCAGGAGAGGGGACCATAACCACCTGTGGTAGGCCCACATTGCTGTGGTGGACCCACATGGAAAACACAGTTCACTGTTGCTGTTGAGAGCAATGAGTGGTTCTGATGTTGTTGCATTGAACTTGGTGTGTTCCCCCACAAGATTTTTGTTGAATAATTTTTTTTACACAGCTGAGGGTCTTACACCTTGAAGACCCTCAGTTGTGTAAAAAAAGACTATATCTGCAAATGAAGCTGCTGTGTATGGAGTCAAACCAGAGGTGTGGGGGGGGGGAGATGGCGCCTAGGGCAATACCTGCTCTGGCCACCCCCCTCTCCACTGCCCCAGCACTCCCCACTTCCCCCCCACACCCCACTTCCCTTAGACTGGCTGGGGCGCCACCAGGTGTCCCTCGGCCCTGCCCCGCCCTGGCAGGCTGCTCCTTCAGCCAGTGGAGGCTACGCTGACCAAAGGAGCAGTCTGGTGGGGCTAGGTCGAGGGATGGGGCATGGGAGCGATTTGCCATCCCCCCACATGACCAGCTGGCATGTGCCCAGGGACATGTGGCCCACATGTCCCTGTGAGCGCTCCGCCTCTGAGTCAAACTGGTCTGTATAGTACATTATTTCCTCTACTAGATGGCTTTGCCTCCTTGGGGCCTCAGTCTCGGGGTCTTCCTTACTCTGCTACTACAAATTCATTCAAATAGAAATGCCAGAGGTGAAATCAGGGCATTGCCTCCGTTAAGGATCTCTGGCCCCTCTTCAAATTTTATAACCGTTTTAAGGATTTGTCATCTATATTAGATATCGGTGTGGTTTGTATCAGCTGGAAGCTAGGTAGGGCTATTTTAAATGGCTAAATGATGAATAAATCAGTCTGTACATTAAGGCTGCATGGCCATCTGACAGGAGTGTTTTGATTGTGTGTTTCTGCATTGCAGGGGGTTGGTCTAGATCAGGGGTAGGGAACCTGCGGCTCTCCAGATGTTCAGGAACTACAATTCCCATCAGCCTCTGTCAGCATGGCCAATTGGCCATGCTGACGAAGCTTGATAGAGATTATGGTCCCTAATTTATCTGGGCTCCCTGATCTAAATATTGCCCCGGTGTCATTCCAACTCTATGATTCTATGAACATAACCAACTCTGCAGCCACATAGGAAACAACAGGACTTCATGATTTTTGGACCTAATGGAATTTCTAACGGAAAAGCCGACCTGTCAGCACACACAAATAATTAGTAACCCACTCTCGGGAACTGGTGAGAACCTGCTGGATCCCACCTCTGCATGAGCTACATAGTAGTCAAGTTTGCAGACAAATTATTCAAGATCCTGAAAACCAAAGCAGATTGCAAAGAGCCACGTGAAAATTGGATTGTAAATCACACAAGTGGTTCACAATGTGACAAACGAAGTTTAACATGGGTAAGTGTAAGGCAAAATAGGTTAGAACAAAAAATCCTAACTTAGAATTCTGAACTGAGACTGAAAATGAAGACGATCTTGGAATTCTAGTGGAAAGCTCTATCCAACTGTTGACCCAGGGTGCGGCAGGAGTAAACAAGGCTAACTCCATGGTAGGGACTGTTAGAAAAAAGACCGAAAATAGAGCAGCGCATATTTGAATAGCCTTGTATAAAGCTAAGCTAAGAGCTTATTTGAAATACTGTGTGCAGTTCTGGTCACAAGAAGGATATTGCAGAGATGGAAAAAGTACAAAAGAAGACAGCTAAGATGATTGGGGGTCGTAGCATGTTATGAGGACAATCTGATCTTTTTCCGTTTCGAAGAAAGATGGGGGACGTGACAGAGATTTATAATGTTATGCACGGGGTGGTGAAAGTGGATTTGAGGGAAGTTTTTCTTTTTCTGCCATAAAACCAGAATTCAGGGGTATCTTAAATGGTTGGGAAACAGGTTCGGATGGCAAAAAGGGATACTTCTTTACTTAAGGAGTAATTAAACTGCAGAATTCCCCATCAATTAAGATAATGATGGCCACATGCATAGGTGTAGGCCAGCCATTCTCAACCAGGGTTCTGTGGTACCCTGGGGTGCCGTGAGCATGTCCCAGGGGTACTGCGGCAGCACTACCGCCCCCCCTCATTTTTGTGGTGTCTCCCACCGGTGCCCAGCAAGGACATGGAGCTGGCCCATGGGGCAGGGCCTGCCACAAGGTCAGCAGCCACCACCACCCCCAGTGCTTCCCTTCACCCTGGGAGGGGAAGGTGGGGTGTGTGGCAAGCAGGGGCAATGGGAGGGGAAGGTGGAGGGTGGCGGCAGGGGTACCGTGAGATATGAAGAGTGAGGTCAAGGGTACCCTGACCTCGAAAAGGTTTGGAAACACTGGTGTAGGCACTAGGACCTAAACAGAGCATTCCAAAACCCAGAGGTCTGCAAACTATGGCTCTCCAGTCCAGATGTTCATGGACTATGATTCCCTTTAGCCCTTGCCAGCATGGCACCAGACCATGCTGGCAGGGGCTGATGGGAATCGTAGTCCATGAACACCTGAAGAGTCATTGTTTGCAGACCCCTAGCCCATGGAGAATTAAATTACAACTTTTGTTTTTCCTTTTAGAGAAAGAGTATAGCTTTAAAAGGGAGTTTAAAAAATCACTACTAGCCAGAAGGGAGCCTTCACCTACAGAGGTGCTGGGAGGCAACAGCAGGGGAGGGTCTTGGCCTCCCAGTCCACTCATTGGCTGCTATTTGAAACAGGATGCTGGACTAGAAGGACCACTGGTCTGATCCAGCCGGACTCTTCTTAAGTTTTTATGACCAATTCACTACTTCAAGTTCTGTTCAAAATAATTTCACTCCTGCATCCAACTGTTTTACTAAATTAACTTAAAACTAACAATTTCAGTCAACTGGGGCCTTAATGCATATGTATACCTTTTTAACACAGAATATAACAATAGCCTTCAACTGTCTCTTCAAATAAGGAAAGGAGAATCAATTCCCAAGTTCAAAGGTCACCAGAAACTCAAAGACTATGCTCCCATTAACCCTAACGCTAACCCATTAACATTGTGCTACACTTCCCTCGCTGTAAATGTGTGCAAAGAAAACCTTCTAAAATTTTAATTGCTAAGATTAAATCAGACAGCCCTTCCCAAATGTTTTCCCAATACAGGGAGGAGAACCAGAAAAAAACATTTAGTTTCGCCAATGGATTCAAAATGTTCTGAAATTATACATCTCCACTCCCAAGCAAGGATACAGTTTAATTCATAGAAATGTACTACTGAGCATGTTCAGATATGAATGACAATGAGTGGTGTCAGGAACTGCTGCTCACCTTGCTGGATCCCCATACAGACGACCCTGATGATGCGCAGCAGTGGCATAATGGTTAAGAGCAGGTGCACTCTAATCTGGAGAACCGGGTTTGATTCCCCGCTCTGCCACTTGAGCTGTGGGGGCTTATCTGGGGAACTAGATTAGCCTGTGCACTCCAACGCATGCCAGCTGGGTGACCTTGGGCTAGTCACAGCTTTTTGGCGCTTTCTCAGCCCCACCTACCTCACAGGGTGTTTATTGTGGGGGGGGGGGGAAGGATATTGTAAGCCTCTTTGAGTCTCCTTACAAGAGAGAAAGGGGGGTATAAATCCAAAACTCTTCTTCTCTTCTTCTTCAGAATGGGGACCAGGCAGAAGGAGAGGGAGAGAAGGGGAATACAGAAGTCCAGCGAAGCTTCTAGAAGGAGACAGTGCAATTGCTTTGATAAAAACAAAATGTTTAATTTCTATGATCACTTCCGAATAATTCATGAACTTAACATCTTTTTTTTTTTAATTATTGTAGATGGGAACATGAGAAGGAAGCTTGTTGTGGTTTACAGCACACTCCTTCGTTCATCACATAAACATTAACTACGCTGGAAATGCTCCAATACTCTGAAGATGCGTCATGGTCCTATTTAACTAGGCCTAACAGGTGTTTTCCCCCGGGCGCGGTTTTCCCCGGATACACCTCTGCCTGAAACCAATTTTTGCCCGGATTGAACTCAGGTCATGAGCAGAGCTTTGACTGCAATACTGCAACTTACCACTCTGTGCCGCAGGGCTCAATACTTGGAAGGAAATGCATTTTTAAAGCACATCAACCCATTCAGCTACGGAATTAGGAGAGGGGTGGCACATTTTAAATAGGACCGCTGATCAGTGGTATGGCATGTACTTGAACATAAGACAGAACATGAAGACCACCCCTTCTGAGTGTAAATACAAGATATACATTCTCCAACTATATCCCTGGGTCAGGTTGGCAGATGTACTCTTGAGAGTCTGGGACTCGAAGAAGAAGAAGAAGAAGAAGAAGAAGAAGAAGAAGAAGAAGAAGAAGAAGAAGAAGAAGAAGAAGAAGAAGAAGAAGAAGAAGAAGGAGGAGGAGGAGGAGGAGGAGGAGGAGGAGGAGGAGGAGGAGGAGGAGGAGGAGGAGGAGGAGGAGGAGCTTGGATTTATATCCCCCCTTTTTCTCCTGCAGGAGACTCAAAGGGGCTTACAATCTCCTTGCCCTTCCCCCCTCACAACAAACACCCTGTGAGGTGGGTGGGGCTGAGAGAGCACAGACTAGCCCAAGGTCTCCCAGCTGGCATGAACTGGCTTGGTTCAGATCAGGACTACAGCAAGAGAGATGAGGGATATCTCCATTCATACCAATTTCCCCAAAAGAGCCACTGGGTTTGGTATTCACCCCCCTGGGGAAACCTGTCAGTATGTGGGGACTTCAATAAGCAAGCAGAACCCCTTCGGGTCATTTCCGCATCAGGAAAATGGCACAAGAGATGCCTGAAATCCTCTCTCTCCATGATCAAAACTGGACCCAGATTTATTTGGAAGGCACAGACTCCCAGAAGCCACCCTCTGACTCATGTATGTACCCAGGGAAGAGGTATCAGGCATGTGGCCACCACTAAGTCAGAGGTGGAGTTTCCACAGGACCACCTGGGGACAAACGCCCTGGGTGGCCGCAGTTCATTTCATGTGGGGGTGGAAAATTGCCCCACACCCCTCTTCCTTCCCCCTCGGTCCCGTCCCGTTCTGCCATGGTTCCTCATTCAGTCAGTGGAGGCTCCACTGTGTTGGAGTGTACATCTGAATTCCCCAAATAAACCTCCACAGCTCAGGCGGCAGAGTGTGGAATCAAACCCAGTTCCTCCAGATTAGAGTACACCTGATCTTAACCACTACACCACAGCTACTCCTAGATGGTTGACTAGCCCAAGGTCACCCAAGACATGCCAGCTGGATGACCTTGGGCTAGTCACAGTTTTTCAGAGCTCTCTCAGTCCCACTTACCTCACAGGGTGTTTATTGTGAGGGGGGGAAAGGAAAGGAGTTTGTAAGCCCCTTTGGGTCTCCTTATAGCAGAGATAGAGGGGCTATAAATCAAACTCTTCTTCTTCTTCTTCTTAAGTGCATAACCAAGTCCAATCCATGTTTTGAATGCGTGCTGAAATCGGAACACTAATTTTCCTTCCGACAGGGGGAACAGCCCAGATTAACAAGGATGGCAAAAATTAAACAAAGCTCAGAGAAAGCAAAACAGAGGATTTACCAATTGCTACTTTAAACTAGATAGATTTTCATGATTCAGCTCAACTCCCTTTGGAATCCTGCCAAGGAACAATCATGGGGAAGCTGCAGAGCAACGGATTCCCAAGGCAAAAATGTCATGAGAGCACAGCAAGGAAATTAAATTATTCGGTTTCTATATCCAGCATCGAAGAAAATCTCAACGAAACATGCAAATTTGCCTTGTTTGCATGGACAAACATACCCAAAGAAACAGCAAACTTAACTGGCAAACTGTGCAATTAAATGAACATAGAACAGAAAATGGGGGGGCTCGTCCATGACTCTTCTTTCAGTGACCAAATCAATCAATCAATTATTACGGTCATAGACCAGTATAGCAGTGACTAAAGATTTAATCCCCATCCCAACACCGTCCCTCACAGTTCAGTTTGGTATTTCTGAAACAGGGATGTACAAAACAGTTCAAATCCAGTTCATAAGAGAGAGAAAAATAGTTAAAGCAAGAGATACAAGAGATGGTGAACTAGAAAGAAGTGTACTGTATACACAGAATTCTCATGAAGGTATTTCCTTGCAACTCACAATGCCAGTTTCTCGGAAGACACATTGTGAAATAAACAGGCTTTACATCCTGACCCTTGTCTCATGTAGGAAAGTGCCCCGAACAATTTTATTGGTAAATTTCGGGTTCAGGGTTTTTAACCCAGACATTTTCAGGAAAATTCGGTTAAAAGGTTTAAAACCCCGAAACAGTCCCATTTCCTGGAAAGTGTCGATGGGGAAGATATTTCTATCAATCACCACTATCTTTAAGAGTGCAATGTCAATGTTAGCCCAAATAAATTCAAAAATACACGCGTTGCACTCTGGCTGTGCCCAATCTTATACAGAATTGGAATATGGACTATATGAAACTGAAGCTATGTTTCTGAACAAAGAATTGAATGGATCAAGTGATTATTTATGTTTAGTTATAAGGGTTGGAAAACTTATGCTGTATCTTTAAGAACATTGTCGGAGAAATAAGGAAATGTAAATACAAATAGAAGTGTTAAGTTGTTTAATTATATGTAAGATCAATATATAAGATTGGACACAGCCAGAGTGCAACATGTGTATTTTTGAATTTATTTGGGCTAACGAAGATATTTCTATGCCATGCTGAACGTGCTCAACGCAGCATGGAGATGCTGCTCCCCCCCCCACTGGCTCCCAAGTCCATGTGATTTTTTGGCCCCAGGTGTATTCGGCTTCTCAAATCCACCTTATTTTTATCAGTAAAAGAAAAATGGGGAAAATGCTGATATGGCTGGGGGGGAGGTCATTTGGCTTTACCAAATTGGGTTCATTTGGCTTTACCAAATTACCAAGCCTAGTCTCAAAGCCTCATGGTATCTAAGGGAAATATTCTCTCTATTCAGAAGGGAAAAGAGACAGCGAAAAACAGCCGACATGATGTAGTGGTTCAGTGGCAGACTCCAGGTTGGAAAAGTGAGCTTGATTCCCCCTCCTCCACATGAGCTGTGGATTCTAATCTGGTGAACCAGGTTTGTTTTGCCACTTCTACCATAAAGCCAGCTAGATGACCTTGGGCTAGTCACAGGTTCTCTGAGAGCCCTCTTAGCCCCACCTACCTCCCAAGGCATCTGATGTGGGATGGGAAAGAAATATGTAAGCCACTCTGAGGCCCTTTCTGCACGGGCGAAATACAGTTGCCCAAGGACGGCATTTTTGCCATCCTGGCCGCCCGGGAGCTGCTGCATCGCACAGGAGTCCTGGCTGCCTGGGAGTGGCGTGAAGGCGCCACTTTGAACCTCGCTCGTTGAGCAAGATTGTTGCAAAGTGGTGTCTTCCTGTCTGCGCGGTGCGAACCGCACCGCTGGGAAGATGCAGCTTTTCCCATCGCCTCCACTGACCTTCATGTCCAGCATCGCTCTGGAAGGCTGCAGAGACCCGCCCACGCTGCCCTCCGACCCCTGGAGGTCGGAGGGCAGTGTGGGCAAGTCCCTGCAGCCCTCCAGAGCGACGCTGGACATGAAGGAATCAATGCGGGAAGGGGTTGACTCCGAAACGCCTCTCCGGCTGGGGAAGTGGGGCTGCTGCTTTCGCACGCCTTCTTAGCGAAGCTTAATGGTACCCGAGCATAATTATGCCGGTGGAGGCTCGTTTCCGCGCATGTACAGAATGGGCCTGAGACCCCTTACAGTTGAGAAAACTGGAGTAGAAATCCAAACTCTTCTTTTTCTAAATCACTGCTATGAAAATGGGAATCCATACTCCCTTATGCCCCTACTTTTAGGGAACAGGAATGCTCTTCAATCCATGAGTAAGGACACTGACGTGTGTCATGAAATAACACCTGCTGCCATTTTGCTTCCTCTTGAAAGGATGCTGCATATGCATACTGAGAGGAGAGAAACACCAGGATGACGAGGTGAGATCACTCAGAGGTGGAGAGGACGTCTCCGTGAAACTGACCCTAGACTTGTTTTTCTCTATCGTACATCTCCTAGTGCCGTGGTGGCGAACCTTTGGCACTCCAGATGTTATGGACTACAATTCCCATCAGCCCCTACCAGCATGGCCAATTGGCTACAAATCCCATCCCAATTGGCCATGCTGGCAGGGGCTGATGGGAATTGTAGTCCATAACATCTGGAGTGCCAAAGGTTCGCCACCACTGTCCTAGTGCTTGACTGGTATTTGCTGTTCCTGGTTCTCTTGGTGTCTTGACTACAGTCTTGGTCCTGATATCAGGGCAGGTATAACCATGGTTCTTCCTTTCCTGTCAAGTGATTCTGATTTTACCTGATTGCAACTCACTGGGGTGAAAGCTGAGTTTGGATTCTGGAAAGGATGAAATTCACTATTTTGAGCACAAATCAACTGCAGAGGCAGGATTGGAATGGTCCTTTGACCTACAAGAAGGTGACTTGTAGGCAAGTCCAAGTTTCCTGTCCTTCCTAGTAGATCCACATACCACTCCACAGCAACATACAGAAACAGGGGAAAGACAAATATCGTGGAAGGCCATTGCTCTACGAAAGAAAATCAAGCCCAGTTGAAATCCTTTGGAGATTCTTCGGCCAAAGTAGTATTAGCAGAGACCCCCGTATGGCTCATCAACTAAAGGGAATGCCCAGTCATCTGATGTCCACTATTTTTTTCCATGAGATGCAGACCAGCAGGCTTAAGGGATTGCTACTGTACAGTGAGCCTTGATTACAGTCAAAACTGTCATGCTAAAGAAGGGGTGTCCGACTCTAGCTCGCCTGCTGTTCATGGACTATGATTCCCATCATCCCTTGTCAGCACAGCCAATTGGCCATAATGGCAGGGGCTGATGGGAATCATAGTCCATGAGCATGGGAAGGGCCAGATCTGGACCCCCCTGTGCTAGAGGCTTTGTACATCTCCTGAAGACTCTGATTTATGGACACAGGAAAGGGTAAAGTTCTTTCTTACTGGCTGCTCTAGTATAGCTGAACTTGGAAAAGTTGCTTTGAGCAGGACTCTGGAGAGGCAGAATAAATATTCATCGGGAGCCATTAAAATCTTCTAAATCAAAACCTCCTACATAAATTAATATTTACAAAACTTATTCACAGCTCTGAGGCCGTAACAAAAAGGCGTTGCCCAATTACCCGCCAGCAGTGATTTGGAGCAGAAGGAAGGAAAAATTATAATCTGTGCAGGAATAATGACCTCCATTTTGCAAACTGTCCTCAGGCTGATCCGAGAAAGGAAGGGCAGAACACACAGATATCGTCATGCATTGCATGAACACAGGCCAGAGTGCACCCAGTGCGCACACTATGTTTTCCGCCTCCTGTCCCGCCCCCTGCCCCTTGCCCCGTGGTGCCCTGCCCCCTTGATGTGCCTTCCCACACACTTACCTTCAATAAACAGTGCCAGCTGGAGAAGCAGCCAGTTCCCTTCAGGCTAAAAATGGCCTGGTGGGAACTATATTTCCCATGAGACCTTGTGAGCCCCAAGGTCTCATGGGAAATGTAGTTCCCACCAGGCCATTTGCAGCCTGAAGGGAACAGGCTGCTTCTCCAGTTGGCACTGTTTATTGAAGGTAAAGTTGAAGGAGGGCGCTGTGGGGGGCAGGGGGTGCTGTGGGGGAGGCGGGGCAGGAGGCAATTTTCCACGCCCCAGGCGCACGCTCGGTGTAGCACGCACCCCCGATCCCTTTGTAACTCCGCCTCTGCATGAACACAAAGAGCTACAGTAATTCTGGAAATTTGTAACTGAAAAGGTTCAAACAGGTCAGTGGCCAAAGCAAAACATCCAAGCTTCATGAGGGAATCTCTGCGCAAATAGAGCAGATCACACCCACACAGATAATGTGTAGATAGACTTCTAGTAACCTTCTAGATCCATCCAACATGACGTCACATGCTGAGACCCACTGCTTCCAGATAAAGGAGGCCGCAAATTCTGTGCGAAACGTGTTGAACAGTAGAGTTTACTATGCTAGAAAGAGCCCCTCAGGTGTCAGCCAAAAACTTTATATGATCAATTGGCAGCGAATGACTTGAATTCCTAACAAGCAGGCTTGCGTCAGGTTTTTCCAAAATTGGGCATGTATGAAGCCCTGCCAATCGAGGCAGATTGCAAGCCAGTGATTAAGGACAGTTTTGGCATACACAAGACTGCTTGCCAGAGAAAATTACCAGCAGAGGACAAATGTATTCCATTAACAAAAATACACACTTCCCCCCAAAGAAGAGTACATCAACATACACACGATGGACTTTCGATGATAAAAATCCCAACGCTTCAGGCTCACCCTTTTGCTGGGGCGGTTAGAAGTTCTTCTTCTCTTCCGGACACTGCCGCAGGGCAGCATCCTTCTCGATGATCAAAATCAAGGAGAGCAATGCTTTTGCCTCCACACTATGTATAAATTGGCTGAGGCAGCCTTAAATGATGCAAGCGTGGGGCCAAAGGTTTAAATTAAAACAGACTTAAGTTGAATCCTTAGGGTTTATTTCTACCTTAAAAGTGAAAACATTGTTTCAGAAAGTGTAGTCAGTGTTGGAACTATATTAGGGAATGTGTACAGGACATGTTTCTCTTATAAGAGAAAGGAAAACTAGATAGCATGCTAAGATATCAGGGTGGTTCCTACTCCTATCCTACTATTGCAGGGGTCTGCAACTTGCAGCTCTCCAGATGTTCATGGACTACAATTCCCATCAGCCCCTGCCAGCATGGCCAAGGAGCCTTCCACAGCCTAAGGCAGGGCTGGCCTCCAGATGTTCATGGACTACAATTGGCCATGCTGTAAGGGGCTGATGGGATTTGTAGTCCATGAACATCTGGAGAGCCGCAGGTTGCAGACCCCTCTACTACTGCACTGAGCATAGTTTGAACAGTTCCACCAGCTGAAAAGCCTTCCTCTAGCTTAAGTGTCTCTTCTATTAGAGGAAGATCCAGTTGAGTTGCAAGAAGACTCCTTAGGCCAGGGATGGCCAACCTATGGCGCTCCAGATGTTCATGGACTACAATTCCCATCAGCCCCTACCAACATGGTCAGTTGGCCATGCTGGCAGGGGCTGATGGGAATTGTAGTCCATGAACATCTGGAGTGCCACAGGTTGGCCACCCCTGCCTTAGGCTATGGAAGGCTCCTTGGGATCCACCCCCATTCTTTGAAAATGTTACAGTTCTCAGAGTGAACCCACTCACTCACAATCCGCTTCTCAAGATCCCTTCAGATGGCAGTAAAACATACTGACACAGTGTGAACCTGCTGGAGCAGTGGTCTTCAATTCATGTGCCAAGACTCAGGTGGGTACCAGAGATCCAGCACCTAGCTTGCAAGCTGTTGTGTTGCTATTTTTTGAAGGGACTTGCTAGTGTGCATCCATAACTAGTGAAAGGACCATATGCCTCCAGTCTCTCTTACTTTGCCAACTTTCTCAGCATGCATTTCCCAGCAGTGGAGAGGAGTCATCCAAGGCTGTGGCCTTTGAACACATGGACACATGAATCTGCCATATGCGAAAACAAACACTTCACTTAAGTCCAGTATTGTCTTCTCAGACTAGCAGCAGATCTCAGTGCCTCAGGCTGAGGTCTTTCCCATCAGCTACTGCCTAGTTCAGGGGTCTGCAACCTGAGGCTCTCCAGATGTTCATGGACTACAATTCCCATCAGCCCCTGCCAGCATGGCCAATTGGCCTAGTATGTACAATTGGAGATGCCGGGAATTGAACCTGGGGCCTTCTGATTGCCAAGCAGATGCTCCTCTGTCCCTCCCTAACTTGTTCTCTTTCACCTTGTTCCTTATTATGTGACCCCTCCTGGAGCTTTGCTTGGTGTAGCAGTTAAGAGTAGGTGGACGCTAATCGGGTTTGATTCCCCACTCCGCCATGTAAATGGCAGACTCTTACCTGGTGAACTAGATTTGTTTCCCTACCCCTACATTCCCTGCTGGGTGACCATGTGCCAATCACAGTTCATTCAGAACTCCCTCAGCCCCACCTACCTCATAAGGTGTCTGTTGTAGGGAGAGGAAGGAAAGGAGCTGTAAGCCACTCTGAGACTCCTTACAGGAGAGAAAGGCAGGGTATAAGTCCAAACTCTTCTTCTATTTCTTGTTCTTGGCTCCCTTGGTCTGCAGCTTCTCCTCAGTTCAGGCCTCAAAAGTGGAGAAGATGTAACTCTGGCTCCCTCTCCTTCTGACCTGTGACTGTGTCATCATATGGCTGATATCATGTGATTGTGATGTCACATGTTAGCCAGCTCTGTATATACTCAGTTCTGTTGCTGCCTGAGGTTAAAGATGGCTCCCTAGTCTGGAAGGGTTAAGGACCCCGGTGTTATTGGATTCCGGTTCTCTGCAGCTCCCTTGCGCACACGCACAGCGCCCCTACAGAACTGCACAGGTACTACAATGACAATGTTTACATGTGTTCCGTATTGCAAAGAACAGTGCAATCCTCTTTCCGCCAACCTTCCATAAGCCACTTATTGTGTTTGAGAAGGTACATGTACCTGAAAGCATTCTCTTTAAGCTAAATGTTATGCAAAGGTTCACTCACACGTCAATGAAAACAAAAAGTAACCACAATTGGCCTTTTATATTTAGCGTCTCCTGATCCATTCAAATTGCCCCTATTACAGTAATGGCTTTTGACTCGGTGTCTGTAATGAACTCTGTATTTATCAATATTTATGTAAGCCAAGCATCCTTGTGTAACTGGCTGATCAAGCTAGATGTGGTCTGGCAAGGAAAAGGGGAACCGATAATTTGAGTCACGCGGCAACGTACTTGCAAGCCACGTTTCAAACAGTCTGCAGAGCTGTGTGTGATACTTTAGAAAGGCCAGCCATCGGTCTAGATCAGGCAGATAAAAAAATATCCAGGTAAAGTTGGTGGTTTTCTATCACATATTTCTAAAATCATCTAACCAAATATGAAAGTGAACATTTATCATGATGTAGGCGCACAATTATATCTGCTGATTGAAACATGTAAACACCTTCACAATACGGCACAGTCTGAAATCATCTCCAGATATTTAAGAACAGAACCCAAGAAAATGAAGACTTATATATTCAAAGTATTTTTTTAAAAAATGTAATCATATTTGTTGCATGTTATTGAAAGAAATGTATTTAACAGCTTAGTGAATCAACTGTAACTACAGGAAAACCCCACTACTTTCAATGTGCTGAAATGGACTTGCCAACAGGTATAGACCACCACATACCTGTGTCCCCATCATAATTTACCACCTACCCCACAGCTGTTTCCTCATCCCAATTTACCACCTACCCCACTGCACTAGGGGTTCCAGCAGAATTTTAGAAGTTTCAAGGAGATAGAATCCAGGCCTGGGCGTAAACCCACCCAAGACTAAATAGATAAATGAGGAATACCAAGGTAAACTGAGAGGGAAAATTGGTTTACTTTTGTAAATGAATAAGAGCACGGTTTATTCAAAAAGAAAGATACAGCTGGAAAAAAAGATTAACAATTCAACAGGAATCATGGCATTCTCCTCTCTGGCAGGTTTCTATTGTATAAATGCAACACTCTACAGCAACTAAATTAGAAGCGAGACACAAGAAACCCTGTTGGCATGGTGTAAGGGCCGGTTGCTTATCCTGTAACTGCTGTTCACGTGGGCATCTGTATGTTCACTCTGATGGGCTGTGCGCTTGTATGGAAGTCAAAAATAGACACTTCTGAGAACTACAAAGCCCTGACTAGACCTCAGGAACAAAGCAGGGTCAGCCCTCACTACAGCGGTGGGATTCAAACAATTTAACAACCGGTTCCGGTGGGGTGGGATCAGTAGTGGGATCCAAAAAAATTAGTAACAGGTTCCCATAGTGGTGGGATTCAAACTGTGGCGTAGTGCCAATGGGGCTGGGCGGGGCACGATGGGGGCGTGGCCGGGCATTCTGGCGGCGGGGCATTCCTGGGCGGGGCTGTGGCCAGGACGCAGCCGCTGCGCCGGTCCTTGGGCGGGAAATGAATGCACGCAAGCGCAGGCTGCCACGCACGCCGGTGCACCTCCTGCTAGACTGCTTCAAGGTCTGCGTGCTACTGCTGAGAGGAGGGGCATAACTAAGGCAAAAATCATGTGGCAAAATCACCAATCAGTAACCCCCTCTCGGCACACACAAATAATTAGTAACCTACTCTCGGGAACCTGTGAGAACCTGCTGGATCCCACCTCTGGGTGGGATTCAAATAATTTAACAAGTGGCTGTTTACAAGCACCATTTTAACAACCGGTTCTGCCAAAGTGGTGCGAACCTGCTGGATTCCACCACTGCCTCACTAGTATTTGGGTGGGAATCCTTCAGAGTCCTGACATGGAGACAGGAAATGGCAAACCACCTCTGAGCATCTCTTGCCTTGAGGTAACAGTAAGGCGTCTTCTTTTTGTTCTTCGGGGGGAATAACAGGATGGACAGTTTGCTGACGCATTGATGATCGGGATTGAGAAGGACTATGGCCACAGGGTTGAGTAGAGTATCTGTTCCAGCGATTGCAACAGGAGCAATATTCCTGATAGTAACAGCAGCAGGAAGATCTGCTCAACTGTTTTTGTGATCTGGATATCGGGGGGACCTGGATCAGTGTAGGATCTTTAGCCCCTTCTGCACATGCAAAATAATGGACTTTTAATCCATTTTCACCATTGTTTGCAAATGGATTTTGCTATTCCGCACAGTAAAATCCAGCTGCAAAGTGCATTGAAAGTGGATTGAAAGTGCATTATTCTGCATGTGCAGAAGGGCTCTTTGAGGTTGCAGGTATTGACATGGTTGTGCATGGTGATGTTGAAGGTACCAAAAGTACACACAGCTGTTGGAAATGAGTTCAGAATGAAACAGCGTTTTCACACCTGTGCTGTATATCTGGCTGAGGAGCTGTGCTCAGAACTTATTTTACTGAGGTGAGAGTTTACTCCCACTAAAAGAGACAGAGGCAAGACTGCCAGTTAAGGTTACTTTGGGAATGCTTCTTAATGCTTACAGGCAGTGGTGGCATCCAAAAATTTTAGTAACAGGATCCCATGGTGGTGGGATTCAAACTGTGGCATAGTGCCAATGGGGCTGGGTGGGGCACGATGGGGGCGTGGCCGGGCATTCTGAGGGCAGGGCATTCCTGGGCAGGGCTGTGGCAAGGACGCAGCTGCTGCGCCGGTCTTTGGGCAGAAAACGAATGCACGGAGGCAGAGGCTGCCACGCACGCTGGTGCACCTCCTGTAGACTGCTTCAAGTTCTGCGCGCTACTGCTGAGAGGAGGGGTGTAACTAAGGCAAAAATCACGTGGCAAAATCACCAATTGGTAACCCCTTCTCGACACACGCAAATAATTAGTAACCTACTCTTGGGAACCTGTGAGAACCTGCTGGATCCCACCTCTGCTTACAGGCCTCAGTGTTGTGTCCTCTCCAAGGCGGAGGAAACAGCGACTATGGCTGTCCACTGATGGAAGGTTTCTTCCACAGCTTCAGAACTTTTGGAAGGAACATGGGAAATGAGAAGGGGCAAAGCCCCATAGGAGCCAACAGTAGCATGACACAAGGCAAGGAAGTTCCCAAAGAAAGATAACAAACTGTAAGGGATATGTGTTTCCTGCCCTTAAGAAATGCCTGTTACATCTCCAAACTGGGGGGGGGGGCTTTCATTACATTTTTGTAACTCTACAACTACCCAGTATCACCCTCCTCACAGGCACAGAATACATCAATGTGACACACAGAGACCAGGAGGAGGAAGAGAAGAGGAAGAGGAAGAAGAAGAGGAGGAGGAGAGTTGGATTTATATCCCCTCTTTCTCTCCTGTAAGGAGACTCAAGGGTTGTGGTGGTGGCATAGGATTACCCCCTGAGCCCCATCCCTGGGCTCAGTGCTTATAAAAGCAGCTCTTGGAGGCCGAGGGATGGCAGTCGTTTCTGGCCTCCCCAAAGGGGAGGGCAGAAGGGACTGCCGGCTGGGAGCCAGTAGCCGAGAGGGGGGCGGCAACCAGGCTGGGGGCGGAAGTGACCTTGGACCAGTCACAGTTCTTCAGAACTCTCTCAGCCCCTCCCACCTCACAAGGTGTCTGTTGTGGGGAGAGGAAGGAAAGGAACTTGTAAGCCACCCTGAGTCTCCTTACAGGAGAGAAAGGTGGCATATAAATCCAAACTACTCCTCCTCCTGCTGCTGCTGCTCCTGCTCCTCCTCCTTCTAATTCTGCTGTCAATAATGGTTTGGACTCAGCTCCATCTTTCTACTTATTCTTCTCTATGTCCACAGTTGAGATGTTCATCCACTGCAGGGTATCTTCCTCTCACACTAGGCATGTTTCAGCTCCTTGGTCTTGCCTGAGCAAAATCTCTCGCCACCCAAGGAGCGTGTCCTCCACAGTGGATGACGATACTGCGTGGGGAAATGAAGCGTATGATCTGAGCTGTAAACCCACTACGCTACGGTTAAATGAAGCAAAATTGGAATAGAGACTGAACTCAATGTTGGTGGTGTAATCTATTTTATTTATTTCATTTGTACCTCAACTGCCTCCCCAGTAGTAATAGAGGACCTAATGCAGCTTACAATGTTCTCCTCTCCTCCCTGGTATCTTCACAAAAACCTTCTGAGATAAGTTGGGCTGAGAGTACGTGATTGACCCAAGGTTGCCCCATACATTTCCACGATGGAGAGTAGGGATTTAAACCTGGGTCTTCCAGATCCTGGGCGGACACTCTAGCCACAACACTGTACAGAATTTAATGGTAGCAGACACACAAAAAGAAACATTTGTAGCTGAGGTGGAAGAAGAAGAAGAGTTTGGATTTAAACCCCCCCCTTTCTCTCCTATAGGGAGAGTCAAAGAAGCTTACAATCTCCTTTTCCCCCCCCCCCCCCGCCCACAACAAACACCCTGTGAGGTAGGTGGGGCTGAGAGAGCTCCAAAGAGCTGTGACTTGCCCAAGGTCACCCAGCTGGCATGTGTTGGGGTGCACAGGCCAATCTAGTTCACCAGCTAAGCCCCCACAGCTCAAGTGGCAGAGCGGGGAATCAAACCCGGTTCTCCAGATTAGAGTGCCCCAGCTTTTAACCACTGAGAGAGCTCCAAAGAGCTGTGACTTGCCCAAGGTCACCCAGCTGGCATGTGTTGGAGTGCACAGGCCAATCTACTTCACCAGCTAAGCCCCCACAGCTCAAGTGGCAGAGCGGGGAATCAAACCCGGTTCCTCCAGATTAGAGTGCCCCAGCTTTTAACCACTGAGAGAGCTCCAAAGAGCTGTGACTTGCCCAAGGTCACCCAGCTGGCATGTGTTGGAGTGCACAGGCCAATCTACTTCACCAGCTAAGCCCCCACAGCTCAAGTGGCAGAGCGGGAATCAAACCAGTTCTCCAGATTAGAGGGGCCCCAGCTTTTAACCACTGAGAGAGCTCCAGAGCTGTGACTTGCCCAAGGTCACCCAGCTGGCATGTGTTGGAGTGCACAGGCCAATCTACTTCACCAGCTAAGCCCCCACAGCTCAAGTGGCAGAGCGGGGAATCAAACCCGGTTCTCCAGATTAGAGGGCCCCAGCTTTTAACCACTGAGAGAGCTCCAAAGAGCTGTGACTTGCCCAAGGTCACCCAGCTGGTGTGTGTTGGAGGGCACAGGCTAATCTACTTCACTCAGCTAAGCCCCCCCAGCTCAGGTGGCAGGGCGGGAATTCAAACCCGGTTCTCCAGATTAGAGGGCCCCAGCTTTTAACCACTGAGAGAGCTCCAAAGAGCTGTGACTTGCCCAAGGTCACCCAGCTGGCATGTGTTGGCGTGCACAGGCCAATCTGAATTCCCCAGCTACGCCCCCACAGCTCAAGTGGCAGAGCGGGGAATCAAACCCGGTTCTCCAGATTAGAGGGCCCCAGCTTTTAACCACTGAGAGAGCTCCAAAGAGCTGTGACTTGCCCAAGGTCACCCAGCTGGCATGTGTTGGAGTGCACAGGCCAATCTACTTCACCAGCTAAGCCCCCACAGCTCAAGTGGCAGAGCGGGGAATCAAACCCGGTTCTCCAGATTAGAGGGCCCCAGCTTTTAACCACTGAGAGAGCTCCAAAGAGCTGTGACTTGCCCAAGGTCACCCAGCTGGCATGTGTTGGAGTGCACAGGCCAATCTACTTCACCAGCTAAGCCCCCACAGCTCAAGTGGCAGAGTGGGGAATCAAACCCGGTTCTCCAGATTAGAGGGCCCCAGCTTTTAACCACTGAGAGAGCTCCAAAGAGCTGTGACTTGCCCAAGGTCACCCAGCTGGCATGTGTTGGGGTGCACAGGCTGATCTAGTTCACCAGCTAAGCCCCCACAGCTCAAGTGGCAGAGCGGGGAATCAAACCCGGTTCTCCAGATTAGAGGGCCCCAGCTTTTAACCACTGAGAGAGCTCCAAAGAGCTGTGACTTGCCCAAGGTCACCCAGCTGGCATGTGTTGGAGTGCACAGGCCAATCTACTTCACCAGCTAAGCCCCCACAGCTCAAGTGGCAGAGCGGGGAATCAAACCCGGTTCTCCAGATTAGAGTGCCCCAGCTTTTAACCACTGAGAGAGCTCCAAAGAGCTGTGACTTGCCCAAGGTCACCCAGCTGGCATGTGTTGGAGTGCACAGGCTGATCTAGTTCACCAGCTAAGCCCCCACAGCTCAAGTGGCAGAGCGGGGAAACAAATCCGGTTCTCCAGATTAGAGGGCCCCAGCTTTTAACCACTCCACCACGCTGGCTCTCAAGCCAACTGAACATCCTTCTGCCAGACTCCTTGCCTCCCTCACGTCTCTGTTTTCCTGACTTGCCATGAAAAGATTATCACAAAAAGGTGTGTGTAAATGTTTTTGTTAGCTTTACCCTTTTCTAAGATGCTTCAGCACGCTTGTGCATTTTTTCCTGCTCATTGTTATATTAGTGCTCAATAACTCAGCGGCTCCCAACTTCACTCTTCAGCAAGTAGCTCTTCTCTACTCAGAGGCATGAAGCAGTTTCTACAAGTAGGTTGCCAGCAAATTTCTCCTCCCTCCAAATACCTACTGCTTTTTCTTTCTTGTCGAGCAAGCAAATGGTACCTGGGATCTCACCATTCAAGCACACTTTAATTTCCTTATGTCGGAGATGTCACTAAACCGGAACACCTGACTATGTTTCATTTTTCTAATTCTATAAATCAAGCCACTGATGGAGTAAAGCTGATCTGAAACCAATCTTATTTGGCTTGGACATCAGCAAAAACCACTAGTCAAGCTCCAAAGTCTACTAAACCCAAAATCTTTCCCAAGAAAATAGTAGACCCAATAAAACCTCACTTGACTTTAGTTGGAATTTGCTAGACCACAAGGTGCCCGCATACTTCAGTGCAGAGGCGGAGTGCTTACGGGGACACGTGGGGTAACATCCCCGGGCGCACGCCAGCTGATCATTTGGGGGCGAGAATCCCACACACACACCTCCCCTCAACCCTGCCCCACCAGACTGATCCTTTCCACTGGCTGAAAGAGCAGCCAGGTGAGTCCGGCCTGAGGGGCAGCCCACGGCAGCCTCCCTCTGGCTAAGGTAAATGGGGTGCGGGGGGTGAGGAGTGGCCAGAGCAGGTGTTGCCCCAGGCACCATTTTCCCCCTAAGCCTCTGCTTCAGTGTTATCACCCAGTACCTATTGGGGCCTTCAGATCTCAATGCATGTATACATCAGCATGTGCTAATGTCATTAGATAGCTCTGTCTGCAGACGTCTGTGAAGGCCTAAGAAAAGTCCACGGGTTACTATGGAAAGAAAAGGAGAATTCAAAAACCATAGGCCTTTTTGTGCATGTTTGGTCTCTTCAGCAGCAGTGGCGTAGGAGGTCAAGAGCTCGTGTATCTAATCTGGAGGAACCGGGTTTGATTCCCTGCTCTGCCGCCTGAGCTGTGGAGGCTTATCTGGGGAATTCAGATTAGCCTGTACACTCCCACACACGCCAGCTGGGTGACCTTGGGCTAGTCACAGCTTCTTGGAGCTCTCTCAGCCCCACCTACCTCACAGGGGTGTTGTTGTGAGGGAGGAAGGGCAAGGAGATTGTAAGCCCCTTTGAGTCTCCTACAGGAGAGAAAGGGAGGATATAAATCCAAACTCCTCTTCTTCTTTTTCTTCAGGTCAGATTCCCAATTGTATGAGTATTTTCCATTCATCAGAACTCACCACGCCACAGATCATAGAAGCTCTACAATTTCCAAGAGCAGGCAAAGCATAATTTTTTCCCACTGCCTGCGCAGAGAAAACTCTGCAGAGCAATATGAATTTTGCTTCATGGCTTTTTTCGCTTCTCCCTGCCCTTCCCCTGCCCACAATTTTTTTTCTCCACTGCCTGCCCAAATGTTCTGCCAGCATTTCCGGGAGATTGATAGGGCTCCTTGTTTTTGTTGCAATTTAAACACTTTCGCTCTATCCCAAAGCAACAGATCGAAGATACAGTCTTTTAAAAAAAAAATTAAATAGGCAGCAAACAACCACCCGAACCCAGAAGCATTCTTCTTGGGAGGCAGGCAAAATGGCAGCTAGGCTCGGGGGAAGCAATGAGACATCTCCTTCCGGGTAGACGAGAAAATGTAGGGAGACCCCACTGCAAATCACACATCCCCATTCATTCATTCATTCATTCATTCATTCATTCATTCATTCATTCATTCATTCATTCATTCATTCATTCATTCATTCATTCATTCATTCATTCATTCATTGTTTAGTTTTATATTCCGCCCTATCCCCGAAGGGCTCTGGGCGGTGTACAACAAAATTAAATCATAATACAACTAAACACAAGCAAAACTAAACAATTAAACTTCAATACAAATAAATTACTAAATCCCTTTTAAAAACAGCGGTTAATACAGATTTAAAGTCAAATTCAAAAATTCAAAATTCAAAAACTGTAAGCACACAAAAGGCCATAGGGATTTAGCAATGGATTCCAGTTACATCAACGTGAAAATCTGGCACAGAGTTTGCTGACCATGCTTCAGAGATGCTGCCAAGTTCAGATTTTGTTGTAAGTCCAGCAATCTCTTTGTACTTCAGTTCAATATTCGTTAAGCCCGTTAGATCACTATTAAGGCATAAGCTGCCAGGCCCATCGTCACCATCTTGAAGTCTTCATGTAAAAACTACCACAGCGTCAGGTTACGAGCAGAAGAGCTGATAATCCCCCACTCCACAAATGGCCATACTTGGGAAGAAAAGGGGGAAAAAATCCCCTGCTTGAATACCAAAGGCATGTTCAAGCATAAAGTACAACCGAACCACATTAATCAACTTTCAGTCAGTGCTCTGAAAAGCACAGAACAGGGTGTTTTCCCTGCTATGCCAGCTGAGATCATTCAAGATTCCACACGTTGGTACGCAACAGTTGCCCCATAACAGTGGCTGATGTTGGGTGCAAGCAGCCCATTAACCCGAAGTGTATTACGGTGCCAATTTAGCCCGCTGTACAAGACACGTGCGTGCACAATCCAGTGAACCAAAAAGCACATCAGTGAGGCAGGAAGGAATGCCTGCCCGGCTCTGCCACAACGAAGCAACTTGAGTGTCCACTGCTCAATGGAAGAGCAGAACGAGATCAAAACGGTGAATTTCATAAGAACATAAGAACAAGCCAGCTGGATCAGATCAGAGTCCATCTAGTCCAGCTCTCTGCTACTCGCAGTGGCCCACCAGGTGCCATTGGGAGCTCACATGCAGGATGTGAAAGCAATGGCCTTCTGCAGTTGTTGCTCCCGAGCACCTGGACTGTTAAGGCATTTCGGTAACGTACCTAGGGAACCAGGCCTGCTCCTGTGCATGTGCGAAAACAGAGAGAAGCAGCACTCAGAACACACTGAAACAAAAGGTAACTCAGCTTTGTCCCTCGGGCCAGCTTCTGCACTGTATTACATATTTAGCAATTAATTCAAGCCTGAATAAAATGGACACACGGGAGGGGTTTTTTTAAAAAACAAACATGAGAAGCTTCGATAAGTTCTTCTTCCTCTCAACTTACACGAAAAGCATATTCGACGGCACCTCTCCTTTTTAAAAAATGAAGAGCGAGTGGTCGTCTTTTCGTGTGATCTTTGCCAAACCTTCCACTCACAAAGCAGGGTTATCTGACTCGAATCACGTGGACGTCAACCAAGATAAAAATATTAGTTATGTAAGCATCTTGCAAGAGCAACTCCTCTCCCGATGTAATCTGCCGGGTTATGTATTCAATGCAACCGCATGATATGGGCGTAGAGGGTTAGTTGCGTGTTTTTTTTTCCCTTCGTCGGAGGCCGCAGTTAAAGATCACTCAGGCACAAAACCTCAAGCTTACAATATCGGCCTTTCTTTGCCACAGATGCTCAGTTGGACGCCCGATGGATCACCTCCGGTGTTTTGCATTTGCCATCAGGATTCTGGTGGAAATAAACATGCTTCGTGGGCTTCCCCTCTTCGAGAGCGAAGACAAAGCCGGCGTTACGTAATGAACTGAAAATGAAAACCTTCACGATGCCGCTGAGAAGAAATTAACACAAGAACCCCCTGAATATTTCATTAACATCCTCCTGCAGGAGAGAAAAAACAGACTCCCATTTTTTTATCGTTATATTTTATCTTTGAAAGAATCCACAGAGGAACGAGAGGCTGATCATGTCTATAATACATGGGAGCTGTCAAACGGGAACCCAAATAAGGACTCACTGTCTGAATTGTCTTCATAGCACCGTCTTTCCAATCGTGGAATGTTACAGAATCCTATCAGATATTTTCACTGTCGATCCCTAAACATTAACGTTTTACCATTCTCCTTATTAAAGTGCTATTCGTGGGCAGGAGGATTTAACTTTGTCTTTTCATTGTGAGTCAAATTATGAGTCAGAATACTGCCACCGTACAATTTTTACTGAGGTGTTTTGGGGGTTTTTTGCCGTGAAGTCACATCTGACTTACAGCAAACTGTCCTGGGGTTTTCCAAGGCAAGGGATGTTCAGAGATGGTTTGCCAATAACTGTCTGCCATAGCGAGCCTGCATGTCCTTGATGGATTCCCATCCAATTAATGATCAGGGCCAACCCTGCTTAGCTTCCAAGATCTGAGGAAATTGGGCTAGCCTAGGCCATCCAGGTTAGAGCAGAGACAAGCAGAGGTGGTTTGTCATTGGCTGTCCCTATTTAGCAATCCCAGACTTGGTGGTCTCCCATCCAAATACTAACCAGGGCTGACCCTACTTAGCTTCTGAGATCTGAGGAAATTGGGCTAGCCATCCAGGTTAGAGCAGAGACAAGCAGAGGTGGTTTGTCATTGGCTGTCCCTATGTAGCAACCCCAGACTTGGTGGTCTCCCATCCAAATACTAACCAGGGCGGACCCTACTTAGCTTCTGAGATCTGAGGAAATTGGGCTAGCCATCCAGGTTAGAGCAGAGACAAGCAGAGGTGGTTTGTCATTGGCTGTCCCTATGTAGCAACCCCAGACTTGGTGGTCTCCCATCCAAATACTAACCAGGGCTGACCCTACTTAGCTTCTGAGATCTGAGGAAATTGGGCTAGCCATCCAGGTTAGAGCAGAGACAAGCAGAGGTGGTTTGTCATTGGCTGTCCCTATGTAGCAACCCCAGACTTGGTGGTCTCCCATCCAAATACTAACCAGGGCTGACCCTACTTAGCTTCTGAGATCTGAGGAAATTGGGCTAGCCATCCAGGTTAGAGCAGAGACAAGCAGAGGTGGTTTGTCATTGGCTGTCCCTATGTAGCAACCCCAGACTTGGTGGTCTCCCATCCAAATACTAACCAGGGTGGACCCTACTTAGCTTCTGAGATCTGACGAGACTGGACTAGCCTGACCGATCCTGGTCAAGGCAGAGACAAAAAGAGATGGTTTGCCATTGCCTGTCCCTGCAGAGCAGCCCTGGGCTTCCTCAGTGGTCTCCTGTCCAAGCACTGACCACAGCTGACACTGCTCAGTTTCCAATACCTGACAAAATTGGTCTAACCTCAGTCAGGGAACGTTCATGAACTGCGTCCAGGGGGAAAAAGAGAGTAAAAACTATGCAATGAGACTGCACTAAACAGAAGCAAACGTGTGCACAGTCTTTATAATTGTCAGGAGAAAAGTCTGGAGGTTAAGGGGTGCTCCGGTGTAACCTGATTGATATGTCAAGGGCCTTTCTCTTCTTCCTTCCTTCCCTCCTGTGATGTTTATAGCTTTGACACTGATGGTAGATAACCAAGCTAAGTGACCCTGAGGACCCTGGGGGGGGGGGAGGAGGAGAGGCAGGTGGCTGCAGCTCTTCCTATCCTGACCTTGGGGCGCCTAAACCCCCAAACAACTCTTTTCACACTTTCTTTGGGAAAGCAGGAGAGGTAGACTGGGCACCGAAAAAGAGATCCAGAAAAGCCAGGTCTGTATGTGTATATGTATGTGTATATATGCGTGTGTGTGTATATATATATATGTACACACACACACACACACATGTATATATATTGCATTCACTACTCCTCCCAATTTGGTGTCATCTGCAAATTTAATGAGTAGCCCCTCCAAATCATTTATAAAAACACTGAAAAATATTGGGCCCAGAAGCAAGACCTGTGGCATTCCACTGGAGAACTCCTTCAAATCAGACAAAATGCCACTGAAAACTACCAGTTGGGTATTGTTCTTCAACAAGTTCCTTGTCCACTTAACTAGCTAATAATTTTGGTTCACTGTGAAGAACATATTTCATTGCAGTCACTTTTTTTGCAACTTACTCTCTGGAAAAGCATCTCCCGTATAACATAAGCTAAGAGCAAACTGCATTTTGATGCCACTTTTCCCTGACATCATTAATCTCCTTGGAAACCTTCTCAGAGTGACTTGGGGCCTCAGAGAAGTGCTAACTCATATCAGTTTGAGTGTAATATAAGAAAAGATTGGGTACCTGACATCTTACAGCTAAGGAGGCCCAAAAATAAAAAGAAACTAGATGCTCTCAATGTATCATCGAAGGCTTTCACAACTGGATTCAACTGGTTGTGGCCGTGGTCAGGTAGATCTCATTCCTAACGTTTCATCTGTGCAGGTGAAACGTCAGGAACAAGATCTACCAGACCACGGCCACACAGCCTGGAAAGCCCACAACAACCAGTAGAGCAGCAGTGGCGTAAGAGGTTAAGAGCTTGTGTATCTAATCTGGAGGAACCGGGTTTGATTCCCAGCTCTGCCGCCTGAACTGTGGAGGCTTATCTGGGGAATTCAGATTAGCCTGTGCACTCCCACACACGCCAGCTGGGTGACCTTGGGCTAGTCACAGCTTCTCGGAGCTCTCTCAGCCCCACCTGCCTCACAGGGTGTTTGTTGTGAGGGGGGAAGGGCAAGGAGATTGTAAGCCCCTTTGAGTCTCCTGCAGGAGAGAAAGGGGGAATATAAATCCAACTCTCCTCCTCCTCCTCTTCCTCCTCTTCCTCTTCTTCTTCTTTTTGACGCACCCAGTTTCCCATTCATAGAATTACAATCCTAAGCAAAACCTGTTGCATGAAGTCACACCAAAATATTACAATGCTCCTAGATTCTGATCAGCTCTTCGGCAACAAAGCCCTGGTTGCACTGGGACACCAGTACTGAACAATAAGAAATGGGGATCAGAGTTGGGTTTTATTAGGGGCAGCTCTGCTATCAATTTTTGTGGCATTATCAGATTATATAAAGGCCAGCTGGGGAAAACAAAGAGGCCTTTCTAATAAAACACTCATTAATCTTTTCGCTCAGAAAGCAGCCGTCCTAAATGGATTGCAAACAGATGTATCATGTTGTTTCGTTTTATATAATACCTCTTGTATACTAGCACAGCCAGTCACCATGACTATGGTCCCTGATCCAGAATCAGGGTATCCCTTTAAAAGAAAGATTACGCTCTGCAAATATGTTCAAATGTGACTTCGTGGATGTGAACACTTCTCTAACGGTGCAGTCTAATGAAGGAAGAATGCGCAAAACCCTTCCTCAGAAAGCAAAAAAAATGCACTTTACTAATCCAATGTTTAGGTTGAACAGATCCAAACTAAGCCCCTTGGAGATTGCACTCGACGTGCAACCAGCTGCCAAGAGGGAAAATACTACCCTTCGTTAAGTATTTCCAGTTGGCAGTATGGGAATAGAATAGCAGCAAAGGAGAAAAGGAGAAAATAGAATTATGCCAGTTTCATCATAGGCCCTTTCTGCACGGGCCGGAATCACCAATTCCGGCCCGGTAAAACATTGTGTGTGTGTGTGTGGGGGGTGGGGGGGGGACGCTTTGCACAGGCGGCGCTGCGAAAATGAGGCAGCACCGCTCTTTCCCTCCCCAAACATTGTTTTCAAACCTCACTTGGGGAGCGAGGTTTTCGGAACACACCAGCTTCCACCCGTTGCCGAGCGAACAGCAGCAGGTGGAAGCCGGTGTATTCCCTGCGCCGGCCCCAAACGGCTTCTTAACTTGTCCTGTCTTCTGTCACTCTGGGGAGGCCAGGGGACACACCTCCTGGCCTCCGTCGCTGCAGCCGTCACTCTGGCCATGGACGCGTGTCCCCTGGCCTCCTCAGAGCAACAGAAGCCAGAGAGAAGGTAAAAAGCTGTTCGGGGGGGCTGCACGGCTGTGCAGAGCCTGCTCCACCAGCTGCGTAGCCTGTGAATCATGCCGATGCAGCCCCGCAAATCTGGCCATGCTGAAACAGCCATAGAGACACGTTTCACTTTCCCACTCAGTTAAACCGAGGGTAAAAAGGAGTGGTGCGCCATCCCATGTACACTGCGGATCACAAAATATTACTGGGGGGACATGAGGGAACACGAAACACCACAAGGCAATTGACTTCATTAAGGCTGATGAGTACAGAGAGTTGCAGAAGACCAAAAACATCTGAGTATACTTTTTGGCACAGGTATACCAGAGAACAAAACTTCTTGTTAAAGCCAACCACAATCGATAAAATATACAAATCAAACATAGTGTGCATGCACTTATAAGCCAGTAGCTAACTGGCTGAATCCCCACCCTGGCAAGCTGCACCACATGCGCAACCGGATCTGGGGCTAGACAGGGCCCTCCATGGGGGGTCAGCCGACTGGGCCACACATGCGGCACGGTCTCCAGGGGAGGCCTCCCCCCAAAGCTGTACATGGTCTGTTAGGTGGTCAGCCAGCCCCCATTGGCCCCCTGAAGTCAGAGCCCCGAAGCCGCCACCTTCCCTTACCTCCCCCCCACAACATCGGAAAGAGAGGCGGGGCACAGCAACTAGATAAGTGGGGCACGCGGTGGGTGGGGGCGAACCGGTGTTTATAAGTATATGAATAGACATACATGTATAAGGTTCACTTCAGTGTTTGTTAGGTCTCTGACCTTTAGCCAGAGGTTCTCAACCTGTGGATCGTGACCCCTTTGGGGTCAAATGACCCTTTCACAGGGGTCGCCTAAGACCATTAGAAAACACATATTTCCAATGGTCTCAGGAACAGAGACCCAAATAATTTTAAGGTTGGGGGTCACCACAACATGAGGAACTGTATTAAAGGGTCGCGGCATTAAGAAGGTTGAGAACCACTGCAATAAACAGACTCTGGATGGTTGATCAGTAGCGTTTATTGAAAGGCAAAAAAAGTACCCAGCTTGAGAAAGCCGGTTCTGCCAGACCTGACTTTCGCTGTCCCATTTAACCCCAAAGAATCCCCCCCTATTTTCCCAAAGAAAGCGTGAAAGCAGTTAGCTCGGCAATTTGGTGCCCCAAGGTCGGAGATCGGGAGAGATACAGCCACTTGGCATGTTTACCCCTGCAGGCAACAAACACTTCCCGCTTTCCCCTGGGAGTATTGTGCTAGTCCAGTGATAGCGAACCTTTTTGAGACTGAGTGCCCAAATTGCAACCCAAAACCCACTTATTTATCGCAATGTGCCAACGTGGCAATTTAACCTGAATACTGAGGTTTTAGTTTAGAAAAAATGGTTGGCTCCAAGGCATGCGTTACTCGGGAGTAAGCTTGGTGGCTTTGCTTTGAAGCAACCATGCAACTCTTTGAACGGGTGAATCACGACCCTAGGAGGGTTTACACAGAAGCAAGCCCCATTGCCAGCAACCAAGCTTACTCTCAGGTAAAGGATCGTGCTTTAGTTCTTTGCATGAAAATCAGTGGGGTTTAACAGCACTTAACAGGGTTACCTACACTGCTTCCCCAAAACTAGGTCTTAGCTTTAATGCTAATAATCGAGCCCAGCGGCCCAGGCCAGCCTAGATGTGTGTGTGTGGGGGGGCGATTCCCCCACACACACGACAAACTCTGTTTGCGCATGCCCACAGAGAAGGCTCTGAGTGCCACCTCTGGCACCCGTGCCATAGGTTCGCCACCACTGTGCTAGGGTCAGCCTACTGATCTATACATGTTGCACGCCATAAAGATCAAGGAAGGGGGGAAAGGAAAGTTCCATTACATGTAGCAGGGCATTAACATATCTCTTGTCAGACCTGCCCTGAAGTGAAAGTGCCCTTTCATCACCTAGATAGCATCTCTATTAGCGTAAGGTGACACATATAACACTGAGCTGGAAATGTACCTCAATTACCAGGCGAGTTCCTGACAGTGTCCCTCAACACTATGAAAACATTAAAAAACTAAGGTGACTAACAGCCCAATCTAGACGGGGTCCGCGGGGGCAGGGGGGGCTCCATGGCAGGTGGGGACAGCAAGGCAAAGGCAGCCCCCTGCCACCTTCAAAAGGGTTTGGGGCAGTGCAGGAAGGAATGAAATTCAACAATTCTCCAGCTGCCCAAATAGCCCCATAGGCCAGGGGTCTACAACCTGCAGCTCTCCAGCCTGGCAGGGGGTGATGGGAATTGTAGTCCATGAATGTCTGGAGAGCCGCAGGTTGCAGACCCCTGCCATAGGCCAAGTAGGCTCACAACACGCTTTTCAGTAGTATCAGTCTGTGTCTGGGGAGGGTGGTCTAAAGAAAAAGGGAGGCAGACACATCTGCTCCTGTGGCGTAGGAGGTTAAGATCCTGTGTATCTAATCTGGAGGAACTGGGTTTGATTCCCTGCTCTGCCACCTGAGCTGTGGAGGCTTATCTGGGGAATTCAGATTAGCCTGTGCACTCCCACACACGCCAGCTGGGTGACCTTGGGCTAGTCACAGCTTCTCGGAGCTCTCTCAGCCCCCCTACCTCACAGGGTGTTTGTTGTGAGGGGGGAAGGGCAAGGAGGTTGTAAGCCCCTTTGAGCCTCCTACAGGAGAGAAAGGGGGGATATAAATCCAAACTCCTCTTCCTCCTCCTCCTCCTCCTCCTCCTCCTCCTCCTCCTCCGACCTGCAGCGTCTTGGGACTCTTTAGTTTGGAGATGATTGAAGTCTCCAAAATTATGCATTAGAAAATTTTGACAGAGAGAAATTTTCTTCTCACAATAATTAGAACCAGGGGCATCCATTGAAAATGCTAAAGAATTAGGACTACTAAAGGAAACACTTCTTCACGAACGCGGTGATTGGTGTTTGGAATATGCTGCCACAGGAGGTGGTGATGGGCTACTAACCTGGATAGTTTTAAAAGGGGCTTGACAGATTTTATGGAGGAGAAGCTTCCATTTATGGCTACCAATCTTTATCCTCTTTGATCTGAGATTACAAATGCCTTAACAGACCAGGTGATCGGGAGCAACAGCCGCAGAAGGCCATTGCGTTCACATCCTACATGTGAGCTCCCAAAGGCACCTGGTGGGCCACTGCGAGTAGCAGAGAGCTGGACTAGATGGACTTTGGTCTGATCCAGCTGGCTTGTTCTTATGTTCTTATGTTCTTATGTTCTTCTCTTCTTCTTCTTCTTCTTCTTCTTCTCATTGGCCCATTTATTTATCTGTGTTTTTTTTTTAAACTGAGCTTGTGGTTTTTTTTTCTTTTCTTCTGAATAGCAGAAGCTGCTTGAGGAACTCTGGTCAAATGCCCCCTTCTAAATCAGGGGGCGGGGGAGATCTTGCCCTTGGATGTTGCATAAAAAGCAGTTTGAGACACAATAGATGGGTCGTGCAAACTTCTTTGTTGCCAATTAAATTGACTGACGGGTGAGTGAATCAGTTTCATTGAAAATGCTGGGGGGAAGAATTAGGACTAATAAAAGGAAACACTTCTTCACACAACGTGTGATTGGTGTTTGGAATATGCTTCCACAGGAGGTGGTGATGGCCACTAACCTGGATAGCTTTAGAAGGGGCTTGGACAGATTTATGGTGGAGAAGTTGATTTATGGCTACCAGTCTTGATCCTCCTTGATCTCAGATTGCAAATGCCTTAACAGACCAGGTGCTCAGGAGCAGCAGCAGCAGAAGGCCATTGCTTTCACATCCCAAAGGCACCTGGTGGGCCACTGCGAGTAGCAGAGTGCTGGATTAGATGGACTCTGGTCTGATCCAGCAGGCATGTTCTTATGTTCTTATGTTCTTGAAGGTGGAGGAGGAGCTTGGATTTATACCCTGCTTTTCTCAACCATAAGGAGTCTCAAAGAGGCTTACATACTCCTTCCCTTCCTCTCCCCACAACAGCTACTTGTGAGGTAGGTGGGGCTGAGAGAGTCCTGAGAGAACTGTGACTAGCCCAAGGTCAGCCAGCAGGCTTCATGTGTAGGAGCGGAGAAACAAATTCAGTCCACCAGGTAAGAGTCCACTGCTCCTGTGGAGGGGTGGGGAATCAAACCCGGATCTCCAGATTAGAGTCCACCACTCCTAGCCAGTACACCCTGCTGGTCCCATCCTGCAGATGCAAGGAATATAAAATATGGTTCATAAAAGAGGAATCACAAGAGATATGGAAACAATGTCTGATGCAAAAGCGGTCACTGAAAAATGAGCAGAAGCCAAAGCAGCAACGGGATACACTTCTCATCCTATTAGACGAATGATTCTCAGACCCTTTGAAGTAAAACCCTACTGTTTGAATCCCATTTGCAAAATATTTACTACCATCCCACCATAAAAAAGTATTTCACAATCAGTTGACACTGAATAAGTTTATTGTGTATTTTCCATTTTTAATATGCATGCGTATATAGCATTATTGAGCAATAGACTGTATTTCATGACCTTTTCACACATAATGCAGAAGCTAAACCCCTATTTGCCGATGAAAACTGGTTTATCGCAAACCTGATTTATTGTTCAGTAGCTCACACAACAACCTTTATTAGGCATTTAAAATAGGCTCTAGAGCGTTACCAGACGTTTATAAAGTACAAATCAAGAGTACATTCAAAACGCAGACAGAAAGACTGTATACAGCAGTATACATTACTTAGAGAGTTCTGTCACTTGTAAAAGAAATTTGGCTACTTCTTCCAAGAGCACGGCATCTGTATTTTTTAACAGAAGCTCCACAACAGAACTGTCAGATTCTCTTTCAGATTTGTCTAGGGCCAGCCTGGGAGAGAAATTCCTAATGCCCACATATCTCGGACAGTCGAGTATAATGTGAGCAAGAGTCTCCACTTGGTTTTTACAGTGTGGACAAACCCGATCCTGGAGAGGGATGGATAAGTAACGACCCTTTGTTCAGTAGCTGTTCTGCTCTACCATGTGTGAGGGAAATGTCCTAAATATTAATTCCATAGTTACGAATGACAGCTCACACAGAATAAATCAAAGAATGTTTGAGTTTGACTAAGATTTGTCCAAGAGGTCAAATGCTTAGGGAGACTTGAAGTGTAAGCAACGGGATTCAAAGGGTGTAACAGTGTTTAGGTTTCGAATTGCACTTTTATTTGCCATTCTGCAAGAAGAGAGGCAAGGAAGTTGCCTTAATTGTGGTTGGCTCGATGCAAATATCAAGATAACCCATGGTTAATGCAAACTATGGCTTGCAAATATTCTTCTGACTGTGGTTTTACATGCTGGCTTGCAGCCAATTTTTAACTTTGATTTAGGTATTCAGATAGAAAATCCATGTTCAAGGAAAACCAGAATGTTGCCTGCAGAGAACTCAATCCCTCATTACACAATACTATTATTTCACAGTTGATAAAGATTCTCTAACGTGTACATCTCTGAGTCTTAATTGTTATGCATGAATCACAATGACGGAAATATTTGACAAATATTTGATAAATGCATTGACAAATATTTGACAAATGCATGAATCACAATGATGGAAATATTTGCACAAATCTTTGACAAATAAATTTCAAAAAATCAAATAGAATTTTACAAAGTCCAATAGAATGCCTCCGAATAAAATACAAACAGAAATGCATGCAACTGTTTCAAATCTTTGTGATCCTTCAGTGCTTAAAATTAGAGGTTTTCAGTGAGGAACGAGGTCCCTTCAAACTGAGCCTTACCTTAGTCAAATCATAGGGAATCTGTAGCTCTTATATAGGTAAATAAACTACAACAGCTGTTGCACTCTGGCTATGAAAATCTCTCAATGATGATCCTGGATTTACCTGTGATGATTTTGGACTTACCTTTTGGATGTTACTTGAAAATATGTGATTGTGATTATAACTAATGAAATATGTAAGGTGAACAATGATATAAGTTTGTGTGTATATATGCATCTGAGAGATTTTCATAGCCAGAGTGCAACAGCTCTTGTAGTTTATTTGCCAATATTTACTCCTGCACCCCTTCGTCTTATAGCTCTTATATAGGTAACTAAATAATTCCTTAAATGTAGCACATCTTCCCATAGTAGAACGACCAATACACAAATGTATCTTCAAAGATTTCCATAGTAGCCTTTAAGTATAAATTTTTTATCTTTGTGCCGCAACACAATATTTCTCTTTGCTGTTTTGCAGTTTCCTCCATGTTGCCTTTAATTTTGTTTTCTTAGTGCACAGAACTCAAGCAAAAATAATTGAAACTATTAACATTTTTTTTTTGCAAGATGCCATTGCTCAATTAGAGAAGGTCCCTTTATTCCAAATCACATAGTTTCATCATGGTAACTAGTTCAGTTAGCATGGCAAAACCATCGTACACAAAGGAACATGATACAAACAGCTGCACTCTGTTGAGGAAGAGGAGTTTGGATTTATATCCAATCTTTCTTTCCTGTAAGGAGACTCAAGTTGGTTTGCAAGCTCCTTTCCCTTCCTCTCCCTTGTGAGGTAGGTGGGGCTGAGAGAGTCCCGAAGAACTGTGACTAGCCCAAGGTTACCCAGCAGGAATGCGGAAACACATCTGGTTCACCAGATAAGCCGCTGTCACTCAGGTGGAGGAGTGGGGAATCAAACCCGGTTCTCCAGATTAGAATCCACCTGCTCTTAACCACTACACCAAGCTGGCTCTCATTTAGGCTTGTCTTGGCTGATAATTACAAAAGATTTCTGAGACCGTTTCTACTTTCCTCACTTTATGGAACACAATCAGGTTTCGCAAAGCATCAATATAAAAAGTACCCTCACTCCAAAAAATCAACCACCAGATTCTGCAGTAAGAATTCCCAATTGGTATCCTGAGGTTTTTTAAAAAAGTAGATCCATTGCCGTGAACTGACCTCAGCTCTGTCAAAAACATGTGGCTGAGCATCCAGCAAATGAAAACTATTTTGCACTTACACACCCCAAACAACGGGCACTCTGCTGTGAGACAGGGCTTCTTCATGCCAAAGGAGGCCCGACTGATTGCTAGAGATGATGGGACATCCCCAGTAGAACTTCACTAGCTGTGAAAACCTAAGCAAAATTGCAACTTTCCTAGTCCATTGAAGTAAATCAACTTAGACATGTTTTCTTAGTGCACTAAGCCATGTATTACTCTGCTCAGTATTTGCATAGGCCCATGGTGGCGAACCTTTGGCACTCCAGATGTTATGGACTACAATTCCCATCAGCCAATTGGCCATGCTGGCAGGGGCTGATGGGGATTGTAGTCCATAACATCTGCAGTGCCAAAGATTCGCCACCACTGGCATAGGCCAATCACAGTGAGTGCATGCCTTTGACTGACTACCACTTCTGGCTACACTCAGCCATCCTCTTAATAACATATGTAGTCTGTTGGCTGTCCTGACTAATGGAAGGGGAAGTCAAATGGATATTGCGTAGTGTCTCCTGTAATCCTTTCTTATGTGCACTAGAACAGACAGCAAAAGATTAATCTCACAAAGCCCGTGACATGTTTTGTCTTTCGTGACAGTTTTGTTTAAAAAGGGGGCTCCGATCAGCATCACGGGAAACGGTTGCAAAATGTGTCCTGTCAATTTCTACGGTCCTACCAAGGGGAAGAGGTTGAGGGATTCCACACTGTGACTTGAGCATCCAGAGAAGCTAACCGTTTTTCTCTAATGTACCTCTGGCAAAGCCACATTCTTTGGAGAAAGTTTCAGAAGCAACTTTGTTGAACGACTCTGTTTTTACAAGCATGGGCAGGCCAAGGCATTGGATAAGATGTACCAAAGGGAACTGGTGAGGAAGACAACGGGCAGAGAAGACATGCTCCTGGTTAAGAGGTGGGCAGGTGAAAAGGGCAGGGCAGAGGCGGAGCGCTCACGGGGACATGTAAGGTGAACACCAGCTGGTCACGTGGGGGGTGGAGAATCGCCTCACACACCCCTTCCCTCAACCCGCCCCACCAGGCTGCCCCATCGGCCAGCGGAGCCTCCGCCAACTGAAAGAGCAGCCTAGAGGGCGTGGAGGCCGAGGGGCGCCTGGCGGTGGCTCGTCCATATAAGTGGGGTGCGGGGTGGGGGGCACAGGAGGTGGGGGTGCTTGGGGTAGGGGCTGCCCCAGGCACCATTCCCCCCCCCCATGTCTCTGGATAAAGGGTCACGTATCGATTTAAAATATACAGACATCTAGCAGGATTGAACACTGCTGCTATTTTAGATATCCAGAAGTCACAAAGCCAAACGACAATACTGAGTGCAAGATTTTTTTAAAAAAACCTTTTACATTCACCAAAATAAAACGCAATCACACAAGAATTCACATTTCAAAAACCTCCGGAACCATCACTCGGCTTAATGCTGCTTTTAGGTAATTCCCATGATAAACCATAGCAGTGACCCCCTCTCTAAAAGTTTCTCTCTTTTTTGCGCTCTTTTCAGTTGGGTTGGGGGTTTGCAATATACAAGCACAGTCTCTTCCCAACAGGTACCAAGAAAGAACAAAAGTTCGCCACGCTTTGTACATTAGCTTTGTGCTACAAAAATAAAACAGCCTTTGGGGCTTTCCCAGGTTCAGTGGCACAAACTTTAATGCCTTTTTTTTAGTGGTGGCCTTTGACTGTGAAGTAGGATGAAGCTGATGTCTGGGTAACGGGATAATTATCTGGAAGGACCCCTGCTAAAAGGCTGAAGTATCCCTTTGCCTCTAGCACCTTGGGCAGTAGGACAGTAATTGCTGCTTGAAGGGCACACTATCTGCCCAGAAGATGCACAATACTAATACAATCAAACATCAGTTTTTATTGCCCCCCTCTCCAAATGATATATTCTCTGTTAATATTGAAGTCTGAGCCCCCAAATCATAAACAGGAAACTTACCAAGCAGCACTTAGACGTAGGGTAGACAGACGGAGTTCTTTTCGGGGGTCGAGGCAAACGTCTCTTTCTGCAAAAAGCAAGCATCGCGTCATTTTTGCACTTAGCTATTGATGGGGTATCTCCAGAGGTGGGATCCAGCAGGTTCTCACAGGTTCCCGAGAGTAGGTTACTAATTATTTGTGTGTGCCGAGACGGGGTTACTAATGGGTGATTTTGCCACATGATTTTTGCCTTAGTTACGCCCCTCCTCTCAGCAGTAGCGCGCAGAACTGGAAGCAGTCTAGCAGGAGGTGCACCGGCGTGCGTGGCAGCCTGCGCCTGCGTGCATTCGTTTCCCACCCAAGGACCGGCGTAGCAGCTGCGTCCTTGCCACAGCCCCACCCAGGAATGCCCCACCCCCGGAATGCCTGGCCATGCCCCCGTTGTGCCCCGCCCAGCCCCATTGGCGCTACGCCACAGTTTGAATCCCACCACCATGGGAACCTGTTACTAAAATTTTTGGATCCCACCACTGGGTCTCTCGGAACTACCCCCCCTCATTCCTCATTTTCAGTGACAGAAAGTAACCAAGTCAAATGAGTGACAGAACATTACAAAGCCAAAGGATAATCATGAGCGCAAGATCAACAACAAAAACTTTTAAGATTTACCAGAATAAAGCACACAGAGAAACATAAGAACTCACTGAGGACCATTAACATAAAAAAAAATCCTTAAAGCCAATTATGTTAAATCCACTTTCTGCTTAAAGTATTCAATGTGTTTAAACCATTGCAGATTTGATTGGGAAACTATTCCTAAGTATCTAAATTTAGTCACTGGTTGGAATTTATGTACACCAATTGTCCAAAGTTTGTTTGGTTTTATAGCAGATTTGGAAAATACCAGAATTTGGGATTTATCACCATTTATTTTTAAGAGCTCAAGTTTTACAATAATCTTCAGAAGCCCTGATTGAACATTTCAGTCCAATCTTAATTCTATACAAGTCAAGATCATAAAAATTAGGAAAGGAGTTGATAATAAAACTGCAAGGATTGTCATGCCCTTATATAAAGCCGTGGTGCAACTGCACTTGGAGTACTGTGTTCAGTTTTGGTCGCCACATCTCAAAAAAGATATCGAAGAGATAGAAAAAGTGCAGAGAAGGGCAACGAGGATGATTGAAGGATTGGAGCACCTTCCCTATGAGGAGAGGCTGCAGCGTTTGGGACTCTTTAGTTTGGAGAAGAGACGTCTGAGGGGGGATATGATTGAAGTCTATAAAATTATGCATGGGGTAGAAAATGTTGACAGAGAGAAATTTTTCTCTCTTTCTCACAATACTAGAACCAGGGGGCATCCATTGAAAATGCTGGGGGGAAGAATTAGAACTAATAAAAGGAAACACTTCCTCACACAACGTGTGATTGGTGTTTGGAATATGCTGCCACAGGAGATAGATATTTATTATTACGGCCTTTTGGCCAGCCAATAGTTTAAAATCAGAGTACATGTGAATACATAGCACTCCACTTATACAAAAATATAATATAAATTAAAATCCATTATAAAATCTATTAATAAATAACATTAGCTTCAGGCATTATTACAGTCCTCATCACACAGTGCGGCTCTTTGTTTTAATAAGGAACTACGCTTGTTGTGTACCAGTATGCAAAATTTAGCTACCTTCTGTGAGATGGCAGAAACACGATCTTCTAGCTGCCACAGGAGGTGGTGATGGCTAATGGATACCTGGATAGCTTTAAAAAGGGCTTGGACAGATTTATGGAGGAGAAGTCGATTTATGGCTCCCAATCTTGATCCTCCTTGATCTGCGATTGCAAATGCCTTAGCAGACCAGGTGCTCAGGAGCAGCAGCAGCAGAAGGCCCTTGCTTTCACCTCCTGCACGTGAGCTCCCAAAGGCCACCTGGTGGGCCACTGCGAGTAGCAGAGGGCTGGACTAGATGGACTCTGGTCTGATCCAGCAGGCTAGTTCTTATGTTTTTATCATCTGCATATAAAAATGCTGGTATTGATCAGTTTCCCAGATTTGGTTTAATCCATACGGTAGTTAAATTAGCCCCTTTCGTTGAAATGGTGAAATCAAGGTTGCTTCTTAATGGTCTAAATCAAAACTGTGCAGTAGACCTGGCAAAATTCTATTTGTCCTTTTGTCAAAGGTTTTAAAAATGGGTGTATGGTCTCATGGGCGGTTAATCCCAAATAAACTATGAACTCTGAATGATGACAAGAACTCGTGTGTCAAAAACCATTTTTGCAAATTCCTCCGAAACATTTTCTCAAACGCCCAATGCATATGCTCAGCACTCAGTCATTTTTAAAAACAGAATCCAAACATTTCATGAATTTGTAAACAGGAACGAGCTAGCCGAACATTTCCATGGGGAAAAAAAGATCTGTCACAACCATCAGGGTTGGATGACCTGGCGCTCAACAGTAGGCCACCCCCCCCACCCCCCACTGATTGGATGTTGCTCTCTGAACCCAATAAGCAAGGGAGAAAGTCACTAGCTCATTACCTGTACACATTAAATGCACCATCTGCTATGCTATGCTGAAGACAACGCATATTTGTGCTCGGAGAATTCCTGAACCTACCACATTGTTAGCCGGTTCGAGGAGGGGATCAGCGAGAGGGGAGGTACGACAGGCATAGAAAACACATGAACACCATCTGTTTGGTACAATTTGTCGGTCACTGCTTGTTTATTAGTGTTCAGACTAAAGGACCAGAGACGCAGCATGCGGACGGATCCCGGCATCAGGCAACCCACCAGAAGATCCGATGAATCCCACCTCCCATCTTGCCTCCTGGGGGGATAACCCATGAAATGGCAAGTGATTTGGACCCAATTGGTCCCCTTGCCACCCAGAGGTGTAGGCTGGCCAACAGCCCCCACCTGAGCACATGGCTCAGTGGTTACACACCCCAAGGCTCAATAGGGGCCCCAACAATGGGGAGGACAGGTGTGCAGGCGCAGCCTCCCTCCCAAACAGTGGTTCTCAACCTGGGGGTCGGGCCCCCGTTGGGGGTCCAATGCCCTTTCACAGGGGTCACCTAAGACTCTCTGCATCAGTGCTCTCCATCTGTAAAATGGATCAATGTTAGGGTTGGGGGTCACCCCACATGAGGGTATGAGAAGTATTAAAGGGTCACGGCATTAGGAAGGTTGAGAACCACTGCTCCAAAAGGATTTGTCTCAATGTCCAACCCATCAAGCTATGGCAGAAATCATGCGAAATACAGAAACAATACAACTCAGAAAACGTAAATGGTTATAGTTCAGTGATGGCGAACCTTTTTGAGACCAAGTGCCCAACTTGCAACCCAAAACCCACTTATTTATCACAAAGTGCCAACACGGCAATTTAATCCGAATACTGAGGTTTTAGTTTAGAAAAAACGGTTGGCTCTGAGACGTGTGTTACTCGGGAGTAAGCTTGGTGGTAGTCGGTGGCTTTGCTTTGAAGCAACCGTGCAACTCTTCCAATGGGTGAATCACAACCCTAGGAGGGTTTACTCAGAAGCAAGCCCCATGGCCAGAAACAGCTTATTCCCAGGTAAAGGATCATGCTTTTGTTCTTCGCATGAAAATCAGTGAGGTTTACCAGTGCTTAACAGGATTACCTACACTGCTTCCCCAAAACTAGGTCTTAGGTTTAATGCTAATAGTCGAGCCCAGCGGCCCAGGCCAGCCTAGATGGGGGGGTGTGTGTGTGACTCTATTTGCACGTGCCCACAGAGAGGGCTCTGAGTGCCACCTCTGGCACCCGTGCCATGGGTTCGCCACCACTGTTATAGTTGATAGACCAGGGATGGTGGACAAGCTGTTGCTCGGCAAGAAAGGGGAGAACAAGAGCAAGGCCCATGCCGGGCTCACTCTTAAAAGCCCCGTGACCTCCCAGGCTCAACTCTTGCCAGCCTGATGCAAGAAGATGTTTTCAGCCCTCAAGGGTTTTGCCCTGAGGACACCACGCAGCTGGCTGTGTGCGCCTCCTCCTGTCCACCCTCCCAAACAGCAATGGTGGTGCAGATAAGTCCACATTCTGTCACTGAAAACGGGAAACAGGTAGGTTCAGAGATACACCACAGACAGCAAAAAGCAGAGTTCTCTCAGAACAGGTGTTACTTTCCAGCTGCAAAACATGGGGAAAGCATGCCCCAAAACTTTTTCCTCTTTCATATCAAACGGAGGAAAACTCTTGACTGGGATGTATTGTCGCAGGCTTTCTTGACTGGGATAATTTCCACGAATGGGGATGTAGTGGTTAAGAGCAGGTGCACTCTAATCTGGAGAACAGGGTTTGATTCCCCGCTCTTCCACTTGAGCTGTGGAGGCTTATCTGGTGAACCAGATTAGCTTGTGCACTCCAACACACGCCAGCTGGGTGACCTTGGGCTAGTCACAGTTCTTTGGACCTCTCTCAGCATCAGAGGAAGAGGAGGAAGAAGAGGAGGAGGAGGAAGAGGAGGAGGAGGAGTTTGGATTTATATCCCACCTTTCTCTCCTGTACAGAGACTCAAATCTCCTTTCCCTTCCGCCCTCACAACAAACACCCTGTGAGATAGGTGGGGCTGACAGAGCTTTGAAGAACTGTGACTAGCCCAAGGTCACCCAGCTGTGTTAGAGCGCACAAGCTAATCTGGTTCCCCAGATAAGCCTCCACAGCTGAAGTGACAGAGCGGGGAATCAAACCTGGTTCTCCAGATCAGAGTGCACCTGCTCTTAATCACTACACCACGCAGGCTCTCTTTCCAGTTCTGGCTGGAAAGAGAAAGGGTTTTTCTTCCCTTCTTTGTTCTGGTCTAGGGCTGCACAGATGGTGCTTAGGACAGGAGAGAGCCCGCAAGACTCAAAGGGCTTTCTTCTCCTCACCCCACTCCTACACTTAACTGGCTTACTCTGGCACTGGCCTGAAGCAGTACTGGGATGGCAGAGGGCTTGTATCTGAACAGCCAATGAAAAGCCCTGCTGTGCAAAAGGCCTGACCTGGCCCCACCTAATTTCCAGGCACATCTGGCAGGTGCCAGGAAGGAGAAGAAGAGTTTGGATTTACACTCCACCTTTCTCTCCTGCAAGGAAACTCAAGGCAGCTTACAAAGTCCTTTCCCTTCCTCTCCCCACACCCTGTGAGATAGGTGGGGCTGCAAGAAGTCAGAGAAAACTGTGACTAGCTCGAGGTCACCCAGCTGGCGTGTGTTGGAGTGCACAAGCTAATCTGGTTCCCCAGATAAGCCTCCACAGCTCAAGTGGCCGAGCGGGGAATCAAACCCGGTTCTCCAGATTAGAGTGCACTTGCTCTTAACCACCACGCCACTGCTGCTCTCAAAGAGAAGATAAACGACATTCTGCTTTCCTGACACTATTTAGCCTATCATTCCAACCTATTATTCTTAATGATTATGCCAGGTTGGACCTCATGTGTTCTCAAACAAACACCCATCTCTTTTGTTGTTACAATAACCTGCTAACTTAAAAGAAGTCTCCTCCACTCTGTCTCACGCAGCCCAATCTACAAGGCTCTGGCAGCCGGGGATGGTGCTGCCGCCGCCGCCGCAAAAAAACCCCTATAAAGCCCTCCATAGGTTCTCAATGGACTTATGCCCAAGGTGACCCAGCTGACATGTGTAGGATGGGGAAGTGACCATAATGCCACAGACCCCACGGGAACTACGCTGGAGACTCCTAGCATAAAGGGAAAACGTCGTCATAAAATGCAAACCCCTCCAGCTTGGCAAAGCATCCGTATCGTAAACCTGCCACGAAAGCCGTTCGGGCAGGACTGATGGCAGCTATCGAGCGAAAGCGCTTCCTTCGGGACAAACCAGAAGCCCTGGTCCGGATCCAAGGAACTGGGCAATGAGTTCCAAGTGCCCCAGGGAGGTTCTGCATCGCAGGCTGCCACGTGCCTTTCGAAACCAAGAGGGCTTCCAGAAAGCAGGTTGAAATGGAGCATAAATATCCGCTGTTCAAAGAAGACCAAAAAAACCTCCCCATCAGGGCCAAGTGCGTTGGAACACTCTTTCCCTCGGAGGTCTGCCAGGTGCCGAGTCTGCAAGAGTTTAGGCACCTGCCGAGACCACCGTCTGTACCCGTGCATGAGAATAAGAACATAAGAACATAAGAACAAGCCAGCTGGATCAGACCAGAGTCCATCTAGTCCAGCTCTCTGCTACTTGCAGTGGCCCACCAGGTGCCTTTGAAAGCTCACATGCAGGATATGAAAGCAATGGCCTTCTGCGATGATCCCACTGCGTGGTGCCTCCCCCCTTGTCCCCATATACTTCCTTTTTTACTTGGTACTTGCCGTCCCTGTAGCGGCATTCTATTGGTGCAGCCCAGCCCAGTGGCATCGGGCCCAGGGGGCCGGGTGGGGTGCAACACCCCAGGCTTGCGCTGGTGTGTGGGGGTGTTGGGTTGTTCCGGGGCGTGGCGGAGGTGCAAGGCGAATGTGCATCCCTGGCACAGTTCCCCCCTCACTCCGCCCCAGCCCCAGCCCAATTTTTGAAGTGGGGTGGGGGAGCATTAAGGGGGAAGGATGATTATTATTTTTAGGATGGTTAGGATGGGGATGCTTCTAAGATTGTTTTATGTGTAGAAGGAGAAGGAGGAGGAGGAGTTTGGATTTATATCCCACCTTTCTCTCCTGTAAAGAGACTACAGGTGGCTTACAAGCTCCTTTCCCTTCCTCTCCCCACAACAGACACCTTGTGAGGTAGGTAGGGCTCAGAGAGTCATGAAGAACTGTGGCTAGCCCAAGGTCACCCAGCAGGAATGTAGGAGTGCGGAAATACATCTGGTTCACCAGATAAACCTCTGCCACTCAGGCAGAGAGCAGGGAATCAAACCCCGTCCTCCAGGTTAGAATCCAACTCAGAGGTGGGATCCAGCAGGTTCTCACAGGTTCCCGAGAGTAGGTTACTAATTATTTGTGTGTGCCGAGAGGGGGTTACTAATTGGTGATTTTGCCACGTGATTTTTGCCTTAGCTACGCCCCTCCTCTCAGCAGTAGCATGCAGAACTTGAAGCAGTCTAGCAGGAGGTGCACTGGCGTGCGTGGCAGCCTGCGCCTGCGTGCATTTGGTTCCTGCCCAAGGACCGAGAGCGCATGATGGCTGCGCGTCCCCTTGCCAGGGAAGCCCCCCCCCATGGGAATGCTCCCACCCCGGAATGCCCAGCCCATGCCCGGTCAGTGTTCACGCCCAGCCCCATTGGCACTACGCCACAGTTTGGATCCCACCACTGATCCAACTGCTCTTAACTGTAACCCACTGAGGGCCTTTGATGTTGGATGGGAAACGTTCATAGACAGAGACAGACAGACAGAAAGACGTACTGACGGGCAGACAGAAAGAAAGACCCACAGATACTGAATAATATTCACTGAATCCTGCCCAGTATCACTGAGTTGGAGAATGCATCCTGTTTGCACCATGTGGATCAGGCAACCAAGCACACCGTCCAGAAGTTCTTGTACTTAGTCCACGGATGGATGGGAAATTAGGAAAGCCACGGCATCCCGAGCAGTTAGGCGTGCATTTCCAGTTAAACCTGGAAATGCTCTGCAAGCAGCTTGCCATAAAATCTTATACAGAGTTCATCACTACAATCCATCATGTCAGACTGGGAGTAAATCCACACAGGATTTCACCATGACAGCCAGTGAAGTATCATGGTGAGTATGCTGGACTAAAATATTGGAAACCCAGGTTCGATTCCCCAGTGTGCTATGAAACTCCCTCTTCGCTCGCAGGAGACTATGAAACTCCCTGGGTGACCTTGGGAGGAGGAGGAGGAGGAGGAGGAGAGTTGGATTTATATCCCCCTTTGTCTCCTATAGGAGACTCAAAGGGGCTTACAAACTCCTTTCCTTTCTCCCCTCACAACAAACACCCTGTGAGGTAGGTGGGGCTGAGAGAGCTCCGTAGAGCTGTGACTAGCCCAAGGTCACCCAGCTGGCGTGTGTTGGAGTGCACAGGCTAATCTGAATTCCCCAGATAAGCCTCCACAGCTCAAGCAGCAGACCGGGGAATCAAACCTGGTTCCTCCAGATTAGATTTATATAAAAGTGCATGACAACACTAACTTTTTTTAAAAAAAGTCAACAACCTGCAAACTTTTTCAACTCACATTCCCTCCTCCGAACGAGAACATTAAAACTATCAAATGACTTGGAATGTAGCCACCGAAAGGCAGCCAAAAAGGAAACAAAAAAAGAAAGTGGCTACATTTTAAGAGTGAGGCATTACAGTTCTCTTGAAAGAGGGGATCTTCGAGTAATTAGAATTATTCCAAAAAAAAAAGAAAACAGTAGCTCTTGTGAGTACAGAAACATTTATGTTTCCCATTGCCAAAGTCAACACGACAATCTGTCTCCAATTCCCTATTGTATAAGCCCTAAGCACTATGATTACATTGTATGCCGGTAATGTACAGTTACTGAGCAAACAGCCGAGGAATTTCTTGTGCAACAGAATTCCAAACAGAAAGGAGGTTCCTATAAAGATACTTGCGCCCAACGCTGTAACTACGGAATCGTCTGAGGATTGAAATGGATGGCAGCATTAATCACTTCTTTCACACATTTAATTATATTTACGAGGAAGCTATATCCTCCAGGCTGCCCACAAAACTATAAAGCCACGGTATTTTGCAAGGATTTAAGAGATTAAGGCCACAAACACCAGGATAGAGAAGAAATATCAACAAATCCAGAAGGGTCATTCTGGAATAACTGAAATTATGTTTGCTCATGCTCATAGTTTTCTCCCCTACCTAGCTTCCTCGGGAGGTGATTGGCTCTCCATTTTTTGCAGGGTTTTATGCAGAAGTTAGTTGGTTGTCTGACAGCAATGCTGATTCCTGTGAACTTAGGCAAATAGTGAGGGGAACTGCAGGAAGAGATGAATCTGTGCTCGGTTTCCGTGGCTCGTTTTTCATGCCCAGGGTAATGCTGACCGCCAATCTGGGGTCAGGAAGGAATTTCCTCCAAACCACACTGGCCAGGGATCCTAGAGGGTTTTTTGCCATTTTCTGAGCAAGGAGCAGGGATCAATGATGCTGAGAGTGGGTGGTGGAGTGTCAGGGATGGCCTCTAGTTGATTGAGGTGCATTCCTAACTCAATGTAGGTAGTTGCAATGTAAAATAGGGATGGTGATTGAATCTGGGTGATTGAGATGCATTCCCACCAATGTAACAGCCACAAGATATATACTCAGCCTGCTATATGTTACCACTGTTCAATGGGACATTCATCCCTTGATCTTTCCTTTATGGTTTCACATGCTTTGTAGATAACTAGGCTTACCCCTGACACTTTCCTCTCCCATGGAGAACGGGATGTTTCCGTTGCTCTGTGGGGGTAGGAGTCCAGGTGGCTGTATCTCTATCTGTTGCTGACCTTGGGGCGCCTTGGCACTGAAGTAACTGTTTCTCACATTGTTTGGGAAAATGGGAGAAAGGATTATTTCTGAATAAAGAGGATAGCAAAAGCCAGGTCCACCAGAACTGGCTTCTTGCAAGCTGGGTGCTTCATTACAACAATCCAGAGTCTGTTTATTGATTCAAGGGTTGAGACCTAACAGGGAGGCAGTTGTGAATTCCCTGCATTGTGTAGACAGTTGACTTGATGACGCTGGAGGTACCTTCAGGCTCTGGGTTCCTATGCCCCTTATTTCAACTGTCACAGATATTCAGAAGCAAGGGCTGTTTCCACACGGGCAGAATACAGTGACCCAGGGACGCTAAAAACAGCATCCCTGGGGAGGAGTTCGCACGGCGACCTCGCAACCTCCGAGTGGCGCGAAGCAACTGTTTCCAGACCTCGCTCCCTGGGCGAGGTATTTTGGAAACAGTGGCTTCCAACCACTGCCGTGCGAACGGCAGCGGCTGGAAGGCACCACCCCCCCTTTCCCGAACGCCTTACCTTCCCTCCGACCTTCCGGTGCGTTGTCCAGGTTTGGGGACATGCCCCCCCCCGCCCTGTGACTCCAGAGCTGTCGCGCAGGGCAGGGGGCATGTCCCCTGGCCTGGGCGATGCGCCAGAAGGTCAGAGGGAAGCTATGGCATTTGGGCGACAGCACAGCGCTGCGCTGTCTTCCCCGCCCCTACCGGGACCGTTCAGGGTGCGTCAGTGTCATATTTGCCAACACACACCCCGAGCATGGCCGTGCGGAAACGGCCAAGGACTTCAAAGATTGCTAACAAAAGAAATTGTACCAGATATACTTCTTAAGCAGAACAGGAATTAATGATGATGCATCATAACCAGTGGCGTATCTGCAATGGGAACGGGAGGGTCAAATGTCCCCAGGCGCAATGGCGGGGATGCGAAATTGCCCCCCTCCCCCATCATACGGGGGGGTGCCAAACTCAGGTTTTGTCCCCCAGGCTCCAGTTTGCCTAGATGCGCCTCTGTCTCCATCCAGTTTAAGTGGATTTTCCTTCAGAGCAAGGAATTATTTCTGCTAGAAGAAGAATCCTGGAAACAGGTTCCATCATTAGCAGAATGAATTAAAAGGATCCCAAAGCAAGGAACAGAATGAAAAAAAATGTGTAGAAACCTTCAAAGCTTAAATAAATCACAGTCTGCTTTTACAAAATGAACCAAAAAGAAGCCATCGCTGAGCAAACCCACAAAGCAGACTGATAAGACACATGTTCAGGTGCACAAATTAATCAGATGCATCAATTAATAAAAACAAATGTTGACCCGTCCCTTCTGGTTCCATGCTGGGGCAGGGGGTGGGGGTGGCTCAGATGGACAAGTCAGCAACCCCCATCGGAGCCCCCCCCAGCCTCCCTGCAGACCACCTCCTGCCCTCCCCCGGCCCCCAGACACAGAGGGCGGCTCCGACAGGCATTGTGGGGGAGGAGGGGGGCAGGAGGGAGGTTACCAATTTTCTCCAGCCCCACACTGACTACTAACCGGAAAATTAACAAAAGAAGAAAGAATGAAGGAAGCAAAGAAGAGTGTAGCCTGCAACCATTTGGCAGAGCGAGGGTTACCAGGAACTGCCTCTCAATTGGTGGAAGAGTTGGGGCGGGGGGGGGGGGGGATGAAGTGTCACACAAGAATTTTTCTTTGAAAAAATGCAGCCTTGTGTACTTAGAAGTTCTTATCAGAAGTGGAACAGGGTAGCTCTAGGAACCGCCGGGAACTCTATGGTAAAACCAAAATGTTTCTGGCAAATTCCTTTGTTACTTCCAGTTAGAACTTCCAGGGAGTACATGATACTACCTTTAAAAAATATCTCCTTGCTGCTCCAAGCACTTGTGAGCAATGGGACCTGGGGGAAAGGATCCCCCACCCCACCAGGGAATTGGCAGTCCCACACAGAGCTGCTTCTGATCAGGGTATGGTTTGACATAACTGAGGCTATCTCAGTCCCAAGAGAAAGGCAGAGAAAGGCAAGAGGCGAGCCAATACGTCCATCTTTTACAGCTCTCTTTGCTTGTAGGGCCAGACAGCTGGGAGATTCCTTCAGACACCACATACATCTGGACGGCTTTCCCGTAGTGGCACAGCCAAAATCCAGAATTACCTCAGCACACAAATGTGCGAATCTTGCAAAGCTTGTTTGTATTTCAAGTCAGGCATCATTTCTCAATAAAGCTCGTTTCTGGCTCAGTGGGCTGCTTTAAATGCACATGAATATCAGTTTCTTTCACCTTCAGGGAAGAGGTTTTATTTGTTGTTTTTAAAAAGTTGTCCACCAGAGTTCCATTGCTATTGGAAGTACGCTTGTATCCCCCCATCAGCTTCCCTCAAATCCTTATTATAGAATCCTAGAGTTGGAAGAGACCCCAAGGGCCATCAAGTCCAACCCCCTGCCATGCAGGAACATACAATCAAAGCACTCCTGACAGATGCCCATCCAGCCTCTCTTTAAAAACCTCCAAAGAAGGAGACTCCACCACACTCCGAGGTAGTGCATTCCACTGTCAAACAACCCTTACCATCAGGAAGTTTTTCCTGATGTTTAGGTGGAATCTCTTTCCCATCTTGAACCCATTACTCCTGGTCCTAGTCTCTGGAGCAGCAGAAAACAAGCTTGCTCCCTCACCAACATGACATCCCTTCAAATATCTAAACATGGCTATCATGTCACCTCTTAACCTTCTTTTCACCAAACTAAACATACCCAGCTCCCTAAGTTTCTCTTCGTAGGACATGGACTCAGTGGTGGGATCCAAAAATTTTAGTAACAGGTTCCCTCGCCAGCCCCCCCTCAGCAAAGGGGGCAGAGGCGTACCTAGACAAACCTGAGCCCTGGGCAAAACCTGAGATGGATGCCCACCCCCCACCCCCATGGGCAGCCACCCCACCACGACCCCCCACATTTTTTTTGCACCAGGTCATTTCTAAATCATCATCCCATTATAGAAAATACTCCAACTCACAAATCTGAACACAGCAATGGTGAAACACACAGGTTCTTTGATAGAGACTGGTGAGATAAAAGGTACGAAAGACTGAGAATCAATGAATTGCAGTACCTGAAAGGGATTAACCCAGTTCAGGGAGTTACATTATTAGTCGCAATTGCTATATGGAACCTTCACGTTCAAAGGCAATATGCCTCTCGGGGCGTGGAGACGGAAAAGCGGACCCAATTAGTAACCCCCTCTCGGCACACACAAATAATTAGTAACCCACTCTCGGGAACTGGTGAGAACCTGCTGGATCCCACCTCTGCATGGACTCCAAATCTTTTCCCACTTTGGTTGCCCTCCTCTGGACCAGTTCCAGCTTGTCAATATCCTTCTCGAACTGCAGTGCCCAGAACTGTACACAATATTAGCACCAAACTTGTTCCAGCTTTCCCTAAGGTTTCTCTGTCTGCCTATGAGTGCCTTTTTAAAAAAATAAAAATAAAAATCTAGAATAGGGGCATTTTGGAGGACTCGGATTCGTAGGGTCACCATGAGCTGGAAGCAACTTGATGGCAGTTATCACACCCACCCACACAAGTTGCTGAAAATGCTGGGGGGGAAGAATTAGGACTAATACAAGGAAACACTTCTTCACGCAACGTGTGATTGGGGTTTGGAATGTGCTGCCACAGGAGGTGGTGATGGCCACTCACCTGGATAGCTTTAAAAAGGGCTTGGACAGATTTATGGAGGAGAAGTCCATCTATGGCTACCAATCTTGATCCTCCCTGATCTCAGATTGCAAAGGCCTTAGCAGACCAGGTGCTCGGGAGCAACAGCCACAGAAGGCCATTGCGTTCACGTCCTGCAGGTGAGCTCCCAAAGGCACCTGGTGGGCCACTGCGAGTAGCAGAGAGCTGGACTAGATGGCCTCTGGTCTGATCCAGCTGGCTTGTTCTTATGTTCTTATGTTGCTGCTATATTTCTTTAAGCATTCAGCCTCCATGTTTAATCCCTTCTACAGGGCAACTACCGGCAAAGGGGAAAAACTGTCAATTTTCCAGCCCAGAGCTCTTAAGGAGAGATGGTCACAGTCACAGCGGAGAACTATCCAGTGAGCATGAACAGCAGTCCCTGTCCCCAGGCCCAGTGGCTGATGCCCACCAAAGGTGCCTGGCAGGGGTGTACCGGCCATGGGGACATGTGGTGCCACATGTCCCTGGGTGCAGGCTGGTCAGTCATGCAGGGGGCGCAAAGTTGCTCCCCACACACCATGAGCGGAGGGGCCAGGAGCAGCAGGGCCAGGAGTATGCCACGGGCTGCCCCTCGTCCCACCCCTGCTAGGCTGCCCGGGACCATCGCCAGCTGCTATGGGAAGTGGGGTGTGGGGGCAGGGGGGCACCTGGAGCAGGCGTTGACCTGGGGACCATTTTACCCCCGATACACCTCTGGTGCCTAGACAACTGGAGGGTTATCTATCTATCTCCCCTACACAAAATCAGGAGTACCACCCCTACTCAGCTCACCAGAGTTCTGGTGTTACAAAAGAGGGGAATATATGTTTATCACCAGATACAGAATTCAAACACTTATCAGAGCCACCGAGACAGCTAACAGGTTAAAAACATACCTAATAAAAAGCAGTCCAACCATTAAAACCATCTTAAAACACAAACACATTAAAAGCAACAATTAAAAAAAGAATGATCGCAGAGGCACTGCCAGATGAAACAAAAGTTGGCATCCACTGGTGGAAGGCGGCAACCGAAGAGGACAACCAAATCTCACTGAGGAGTGAATTTCAGAGTTTTGGGGCCATGACAGGGAAGGTCCTGGATTGCCTATTGCCTAGTCTCATAAGATGGGCACAGCAAAGCAGAACTTCCAAAGATGACCAGAGTGGTTGGGTAGGTTCAAAATTGGGTAGGCAGTCCTTCATATAGAAATTATTTATTCCAGGAACAAGGACAATTATGCATTTTAAAATAATTTTGCTAAGGCGTTTTGGCATTTTTTTGGGGTGATGCTACATACCATTCTAATCCTATTTTTATTTTACCCTATTTTACCCTATTTTTATTTTATCTCCTCCAATATTATTCAGTAAGTACTGTCCTATAGTACAAAGACAAAGTTGAAATCATACAGCATTTTTGTAGCTAATTGGGCTTGATCCAGTGCGACATTGACAGTTCTCAGTATTTCTGATATATTATTACATTTCATTATATGCCTTAAAGCATATCCTTGTCTCCATACAAGACTGAAATCATCCTTCCCTACTTCAGGACAAGAAAACTATAACCTCTGTACTGAAAAAGACAGTGTCAGGTGACTGTATTTAGCGAATTAGGCATCACACCCTATACAGACAGCATTCTGGTGTACACTGGGTCAACGTATCTAATTTTCAATGTGACTAAATGTGTGGGTACTTAAATCTAGAAATTGCAGCCATGAACAGATATAACAGTTTCTTCTACAAACCAGAGACATGCTTCCAATTTGCAGGATGTTTTATTTCTTCTTTATTTTTTCCCGTCTTTCTTTCTCTCTGTCTTTATTTCTTCAATCACAACTATTATGGGCAGCTTCTTCACCCAAGTGCATGCCTGGGAACGCAACCTGGAAGCCACGTTAATGGGGGCCAATGCAATATCCTGGATTTCAAGGCTGTTAATAAGAGGTTGCCTCACGCTGCAAGATTGTATCTAAGTCGCTTCAACATACAGGTAAAGCAGATAAAAGAACCACCCTGCTAGATCACTCATCTAGTTCAGCATCCTTTTTCACACAGCAGACAACCAGTGATCTTGGAGGACCAATGAACAGTGCATGAAAATGTATTGGCAAGATGGTAAAATGGGTGAAACAGACATGTCTGCAAGGAAACAGTATCCACTGAAAATAAACTGTTATCAAAGGAACAGATCCATCATGGCTAGATTCTCTTCTTCCCCTTTCCATTCTATACTTTCCTTCTTTTCATTAAATTGGGAGGGGGTGGTGGTAAATTGTTCCACCCTTGGTTAAACCTCTAGCGCCATCTGATTTGGTCTACTGGTTTATCTGTTGTATATTGTTGGTGGGGTTTTTTTTGGTTTTAATAAATGTTTATTTGGCTTAACAACATTACAGAATAGACATACATTGTCTCACAATTAAAATTTTACATGAAGTTTACTTAAAAAAGGGTAAGATGGATTCCCTTCCCAATACATACATCCCTATTTGGGATTGTCATATCCATAATGATCAACTTATACAACTAAACTTAAGTTTGACTTCACCAATCGTAATAACATTCTTTTAGAAATTATTAATTGATTTTTACTAGCCATCTATCTTAAACAACATAACATAACATCTTCCTGTCCTTTACACCAGAAAAAGAAAACTAAAATTTTCAGATACAACTTTCGTATATACTTTAGTTCAAACAGTTTCAAATCTGTTTGCGAAGAATTCTTTCAACGGAGACCAGCTGTCTTCTTTATTTTCCTGCATATCTTTAGTTTGTATATTGTTGTTATGTATGGAACTGATCATTTCTCTGTTTGACCAATTTGCATTATTGTCCACGGGACCTGTCAGAAGAAAATAATGCATATGGGTCAAACGGAGAAATGATGTCATTTCTTGTAATGGGAAGGTCCAGCTGCTTCCAATTTATGACGTACCTTTTAACATGCAGTCTAAATACAAACCCGTATGCAGCACAGCATCGAGCATTTCTCTGACTTAGCCTGACACTGAAAAGAGACGTGAGCAAATCTGCATCTAGCAACTTTGAATGTGATGTCATAGGAAAATAGTGATCCCAAAAATACAGTGGGCAAGCCAAAATTACGTTGCTGATAGAGTGGACACATATCCACGAAACAGACTCTCTGGACGTTTTCCTTGCTGCTCATGATTGCATGAGACTAGCTTTGCTCTACTAGATTCTTATGAAGGACTTTTTATGGAGAGCCAGTGTGGTGTAGTGGTGAAGAGGAGGTGGATTCTATTCTGGAGAACCGGGTTTGATTCCCCACTCCTCCACCTGAGTAGCAGAGGCTCATCTGGCAAACCAGATGTGTTTCCTCACTCCTACACATGAAGCCTCCTGGGTGGCCTTGGGCTAGTCACAGTTCTTTGGGGAGAGGAAGGGAAAGGAGCTTGTAAGCCACCTTGAGTCTCCTTACATGAGAAAAAGGTGGGGTATAAATCCAGACTCCTCTTCTACTCTTCTTCTTTTTCACATTCATTTATGAGTCCATGTATTGTTATTAAGTTGTTAACTCCATGTTATTGGTTGCCATTATAGCCTGGGTATAGTGTTTTTTGTTTTGTCTTATTTTTCCCTTTTAAGTAACTGTTTTTCCATTTTAGGTAAAGAAGTATACTATGAGCTACTCTGAGTCCACTTCAGCAGGAGAAAGTGGGCATTAAATCAAACAAACAAATACTAATACTAATACTACTACTACTACTACTACTACTAATAATAATAATAATAATAATAATAATAATAATAATACTAACAACAACAACAACAACAACAACAACAACCCCTCACGGGTACCCCCTTGTCATGGGAAGGAGCCTGCATGCTTCGAAGACATTACGAGCTATGCTGGAGGTAGCATATTCTACCAGACGGATCTCCTAAATCAGACAGGTCTCAACCAAGAAACCACACTAAGAGTGTCCACCAACCCATATAACATGGTGTAGTCAAATACAAAAGAATTTCACACTGCATTGGAGGAGGGAGGGAGGGAGAGAGGGAGAGAGGGAGATTGCACCTATCACAACTACCCTGTTTCCCCGAATATAAGACATCCCCTGAAAATAAGACGTAGTAGAGGTTTTGCTGAAGTGCGAAATATAAGGCCTCCCCCAAAAGTAAGACGTAGCAAAGTTTTTGTTTGGAAGCATGCCCGATGAACAGAACACAGAAAAATAAGACATTCCCTGAAAATAAGACATAGCGCATCTTTGGGGGCAAAAATTAATATAAGACACTGTCTTATTTTCGGGGAAACACGGTAGATGAAGAGAGTAAGTCAGACTGGACTGGCGAAGCAACATTTCCACCTCTCCCAGTTACTGGAACAGTTTTTAATTTTTCCTTGAAAGGGAAGGCTATAAGCACCTACACTTGTATTAAAATACATATAAAGGTTTTTGTGCTTTTAAATAAAAAAGGAACAACATGCAATAGGATTCACAAGGTGGTACAAGTCCGGATCAAAAAGGGATGTTGAGGCACGGCCTGCTGACAAAAATAATGAATTTCGGTTTGTTTTGTTTTTAACGTGCCTGATGGCTCATGAACGTGGCTTACCAAAAGAAAACATAAACCACAAAGCAGAAAGCTGGGGCAACAGCAAGCTGTGCATATATAGCAGTCTTCATGAATTTCAGAAAACGAAGATGGAAAAATGGCAGAGAAGAAAAGTTCTTTGGGCAAGGCAAATAGAAACCAGCATGGGAAATAGACCCAGTGGGTTGCAGTGGTTAAGAGTGGCAGATTCTAATCTGGAAAACAAGTTTGTTTCCCCACTCCTCCACATGAAGCCTACTGGGTGACCTGGGCTAGTCACAGTTCTTTCAAAACTCTCAGCCCCAACTACCTCACGAGAAATGGAGCTTGTAAGCCACTTTGAGACTTCTTAACGTTAGAGGGAAAGGCAGGGCAGAGGTGGGATCCAGCAGGTTCTCACAGGTTCCCGAGAGTAGGTTACTAATTATTTGTGTGTGCCGAGAGGGGGTTACTAATTGGTGATTTCGCCACGTGATTTTTGCCTAGTTATGCCCCTCCTCTCAGCAGTTGCGTACAGAACTTGAAGCAGTCTAGCAGGAGGTGCACTGGCGTGCGTGGCAGCCTGCGCCTGCGTGCATTCGTTTCCCGCCCAAGGACCGGTGCAGCGGCTGCGTCCTTGCCACAACCCCGCCCAGGAATGCCCCGCCCCCAGAATGCCCACCCCCGCCCCCGCCGTGCCCCGCCCAGCCCTATTGGTGCTTCACCACAGTTTGAATTCCACCACCATGGGAATCTGTTACTAAAATTTTTGGATCCCACCACTGAAGCAGGGTATATAAAAACCAATTACTCCTACTCCTCCTCTTCTTTTATACAGGCCGTACAAATGATATAAGCAAGAACAGAACAACTTACAAAATTTTGTATTCCTCTGGAGACTGCTACAGCCCATAATGTGTAGAAGAAAGGATTAAGATATTTGCAAGAGTCTCCCTTCTCGGATGTAAATGGTTTCATGCGTAGCATAACTGAAGTACACTATCTTGGCTAATTAGTCTCTGGTCACTTGCCAATACCCTGAGCAGAAGAAAAGACGTTAAAATTGTCGATATTACAGCTTGAAAGGCAAACTGAACTTCAAGGCAAGGGACCACTTTGCTGTAAACGAGATCACATTCACTTTACAGAGGCTTAGAAAAGACCCCAAAAAGTCTAGTAACCCAGAATAACATCCTATGGCTCAGTCTCCCATTTGGAATCCCTACAAAAACCGTAATCATTAACTCCATGTACAAAACACACAAAGGACCACCAACACTTTTGTAGTAAAGTATATAATACATATTCCATACAAATGCTTCCCATTATTCATGAACTGGAACTCCATCCAATGTGGTGCCCCAACCTGGAAGACTTTGAAAACTTTGTTGGGTCTGCTGTACCAGGAAGGTCTTGCCCTGATGGAGGTTATGTACAGAAGGCTGGTTTTTACTTTAAGTGGCCCATGAATAGACAAATCCATATTTTGCATTGCCTGGCACCGAAAAGGCTGCAATAATTGTTGGAGAGGCCTGGAACGTTTAGAAACTCCCCATCGTATGGCCTCCGTGTTGGACATCATCAACCCCATTCGTGCTGACAAGGTCATGAGGGGAGTATGCCTGTAAATCGGCAGAGGCCAATTTACTGGTGATCCCTGGCCCCTCAACGATGCAGCTGGCCTCCACCCGGGCCAGAGCCTTTACAGCTCTGGCCCCGGCCTGGTGGAACGCTCTTCCGCCAGCTGTCCAGGCCCTGCGGGATCTTAATGAGTTCCGTAGGGCCTGTAAGACTGAGCTGTTCCTCCAGGCCTTTGGGGAGACTAGCCGCTGATGCCCCCTCCCCTTATAACATCAAGTGGATCCTACCGCCCTTCCATTTGGGGTTTTTAAGGGAATTGATAGTAGGCGCCATCTTTTATATGATCTTAAGAATGCTGCATTTTAATGGGGTAAGGTTTATATTTATTAGAGCCTGTATTAACTGATATTTAATGGATTTTAATCTGATATATGTGGTCTATTTTATATGTTGTTCACCGCCCTGAGCCCTCCAGGGGAGGGAGGTATATAAACCTAAATAATAATAATAATAATAATAATAATAATAATAATAATAATAATAATAATAATAATAATAATAATAGTAGTAGTAGTAGTAGTAGTAGTAGTAGTAGTAACAATAACAACAATAACAACAATAACAACAATAACAACAATAACAATAACAACAACAATAATAACAACAACAACAATAACAACAATAATAGTAGTAGTGACAACGACGGCGGCGGCGGCGGCGACAATAATAATAATAATAATAATAATAATAATAATAATAATAATAATAATAATAATTGATTTGCACCTTCTTGCCAGGCAGGATAAACTGATTTGAAACTGGGCCAATCAGGACTCCCAGACGTTTGAACCTCTGGGTAGGGTTCAGGGAGCTTTTGTTCAGATTGACAAGGAACCCAAAGCTCTGAAGAAAAAGAACAGCTTCCCAGAGACTATGGGTCTTCATCTTGCGTGTCAACTGATGGGAAAGAAAGGGTTTGGAAACTGTAGTTTTCCCATAGCCCAAGGTGTGCCTGGTTGAACAATGGGACTAGTTAATCTCCACAGTCTCATCCTAAAATGATTTAATCTGTGCTCCAAGCTCCAAGTCTATCACAGCCATTCATCATCAAGTTTCTCCCATCTCATTGTTAGAACCATGGAAAAGCAATCAATTCTTTGTCTCCGGCCTTCCTACCAGTTTACCTCATGCTGCCTCAGGGCCCGTTTCTGACTATAACTATTACTCGTGTGGCCAGTCATAGTGTGTACGTATCTTAGATCCCTGTGAACACCAGCAGGTTTGTGAGCGCTTCTTTTCTCTTTCGGCTGCTGCTTTTATTGGACCCTGTCCTCTGCAAGACTGGTAAATATCACCCATATCTGAAACCCTGTCCAACTCCTTCCTTTCTCTCTGAGTCAGCTCTTGTATGCCTTGTGTGTATGTGTTCAGCGCTCAAAATATATATTCCTTGTTTTTCATCATTTTATTAATAATAATCATTAACTTTATAGCAGCCTGCTCATTTAAGAGAATCCACCTGGACCACCTAGACCTGTGATGGTGAACCTTTTTGAGACCCGAGTGTAGTGGTTAGAAAGTGGAAGTAGGGCCTGGGATACCTAGGTGTGAATCCCACTCTGCCATAAAAATTTGCTGGGTGACCCTTGACCAATCACAGGGTTGTTGTGGCAATACAAATGCAAAATGGAGATGTTCCGCCAGGAATTTGGTTGAGGCCACCATGGGTCCATCCCATATTACTGGTCTTCTTATCCTACCACCCTTCCCCATCCTGATGGTTAACAATTAGATAATTAATGAGTTGGGGATGGTGTTTTTAGGCTATGTAGAGGTCCCGTTGGACACCCATTTTTCGTCATCTTTAATGTTTACTGTATGTTAAAGTTTCTTAGCGAGGTTTATATGGAAGCTGATTTTAAGATTGTGACTGATTTTAAGATTGTGACTTCTTTGTGACTCACATACCAGGCTACTCTATTCAGAGGGCCTCACCTTTTGACCTCACAGTATATATACTCCACTTGCTTTCCATTCCTACTATCAGATCCTCTGAAGATGCAATACACAATTACAATAGCAATCAAAGGAAGAAGAGAATCTCTACTAAGTATACTTGATAATGCAGCCCGGAAACCACACAGCACCCCAGTGATTTTAAGATTGTTGTTTCAAATAACGTGTATAAGCTGCCCTGAGCTCGGGTCTGGCAGGGAACATCGGGGTATCAAATATAATGAAATAAAAAATAAAAAAGAGTGGGGGGCAATGTAAACAGCTTTGCATCTTTAACGGGGAGGAAAGCGTGGTACACATGAAGTAAATTAAACAACTAATCTAAAGGAATGGGTGAATGCAATGGCAGGGACAGATTTATTTTACATACATTTCAATCAGGCTGGATTCCAGTCTGAAATACCATCTGCCCTTCCATTTTTTCCCAAAGTTCACCTCATCACGGAATGATGCTTTGTGGAAACGAACATTCATTAGCAAGCGTAACTTTCTGGGGCATCTGTTAATGAATGTCAGCCACACAAAATGCCAATTAGTTTCAAAATAATTAAGAAACCAGAGGTATAATGTGTGCGTACCTCAAACCCTATAGAAAATGTTCACAGGAGATTGTAAAAAATGGATGGCGCCCAGGGGCAGGCGATCTGCTTTAAATGAATTATAGATGTTCTCATTCAAACGCATAACTTACTCTTAAATTCCTCCCAATTAAGTGAATAAATATTGGGTGGCTGAAAGATTTGATCACTCAGATTCCAGCTAGAATGGAAACTTCTTTGGTGGTGCACATTTCTCCTTTAAAGGAAAGCAATGCGGCGTTCTCAGGGCCAGTCTGTGCACACAGATGCCGTTAGGAGACAAATGGTCATGCTGCCATTTTGGGAGCAGAAACCCAAGGGCAACATATGCAAAAGTCGCAGTGCGTGGCGTGCCGCAATCTCTAAGATCGGAATTATTAGGAGAGGAAAAGAAAATATGAGAACCGATGCCATTAATCTACCGCATTTGGAATTATGTGCTTGATTCTGCCACCCCATCTCGAAAAGAACACTGCACCACCCAAAAAATGTACAGAGAGAAGGAAACTACAATGACTGAGAGATTGGATCCTTCCCTGTGAAGAAAAACTGCGTGCTTGAGACTTTTTAGGGGTTTTTTTTTGTGGGGGAGACTACCATGAGAGACACAACAGAGGTTTATAAAGTTATGTACATTCCAGAGCGCAGAGACAGACACCCAGGTGTTCATCCCTCTTTTCTAAGATGAGAGAAACTGGGTTGCACATACCTATAATGGCTGTTCCTTGAGTGGTCACATGTGCAGGCCCTCCCCTTAGGAGGGGACACAACACATGCGCAGGCCAGCCACCAAGAAAAAGGCAAACTCTATGCTGGGGATAATTAGGAAAGGAGTTGATAATAAAACTGCAAGGATTGTCATGCCCTTATATAAAGCCGTGGTGCGACCACACTTGGAGTACTGTGTTCAGTTCTGGTTGCCACATCTCAAAAAGGATATCGAAGAGATAGAAAAAGTGCAGAGAAGGGCAATGAGGATGATTGAGGGACTGGAGCACCTTCCTTATGAGGAGAGGCTGCGGCATTTGAGAGTCTTTAGGTTGGAGAGGAGGCGATCTGAGGGGATATGATTGAAGTCTATAAAATTATGCATGGGGTAGAAAATGTTGACAGAGAGAAATTTTTCTCTCTTTCTCACAATACTAGAACCAGGGGGCATTCATTGAAAATGCTGGGGGAAAGAATTGGGACTAATAATAGGAAACACTTCTTCACGCAACGTGTGATTGGTGTTTGGAATATGCTGCCACAGGAGGTGGTGATGGCCACTAACCTGGATAGCTTTAAAAGGGGCTTGGACAGATTTATGGAGGAGAAGTCAATCTATGGCTACCAATCTTGATCCTCCTTGATCTCAGATTGCAAATGCCTTAGCAGACCAGGGGCTCAGGAGCAGCAGCAGCAGCAGAAGGCCATTGCTTTCACATCCTGCACGTGAGCTCCCAAAGGCACCTGGTGGGCCACTGCGAGTAGCAGAGTGCTGGACTAGATGGACTCTGGTCTGATCCAGCAGGCTAGTTCTTATGTTCTTAAGAAACGTAGTCAGTGGTAAGAGAGCAGAAGGAATGGCTCTCTCTCCTCCCTCGTGGCCATTATGGCAGGAATTTTCCTGCCTTTTGCTCAAGGAGGGAGGGGAAGAAGGTCCTTTGGAGAGTGAAGATCTACTGAGAAGCTTGTTACTCTTCTCTGCAACTGGCCAACGCAAGCGCAGTCTCCTCCCCATGGGACTGCATATAGGATCGTGAAGATGAATTTAGTATCAGCAAGGAGGAGGAGGAGTTTGGATTTATACCCCAACTTTCTCTCCTGTAAGGAGACTCAAGGTGGCTTACACGCTCCTTTCCCTTCCTCTCCCCACAACAGACACCTGGTGAGGCAGGTGGAGCTGCAAGAGTTCCAAGGTCACCCAGCAGGAATGTAGGAGTGCGGAAACAAATCTGGTTCACCAGATAAGCCTCTGCCACTCAAGTGGAGGAGTGGGGAATCAAACCCGGTTCTCCAGATTAGAATCCACCTGCTCTTAACCACTACACACACTGGCACAGTATACTCACGGCTAAAGAAAGCTGTTCTTCGCACAAATACATAATTAAACAACGGCCACTTGGGTGGGTGGTTTTTAAAGAGGGTTGGGTGTATTCATGGAGGAGAGTAGCGTTGTGGCAGTTTGCCACAACAGCTAACAAAAGCTCCAGATTCAGAGACAGACTACAGGAGAGGACCACCACTTTAAGGCTCTGAAATTCCTGTAAGAGTCCAGGTGGCCACTTGTAGAAACAAGATGGCACACAAGATGTACCCCAGGTGGTCTAGTGGGGGAAGGGTTATATTGCTGAACTGGCAAAAGCTAGAATAATGCACAAAGGGCATGAATAACACATGAAACCCATCTTCGGGCTGACACCTCTCCAAAACCCTCAAAGCATTCTTCTAAATAAGGCAGTTTCAGCAGCAGCAGCAGCAGCAGCAGGAGGAGGAGGAGGAGGAGGAGGAGGAGGAGTGGGGAATCAAACCTGGTTCTCCAGATTAGAATCCACCTGCCCATAACCACTACACCATGCTGTTAAGGCTTAAGCATCAGGGCTGTAAAAACTACACCATTACACAGTTCCAAAATTTAGATAACCAGTTAGTTTACGACGTAATGGTTGCCATCAACAACATTGGGTCTTTTTAACATACTAAAATATTTAGCAATTGAAAAACCAATATTCCTTCAAAGAAAGAGAAGATAAACTACATTCTGCCTTCCTGACACTTATTTAGCCTATCATTCTAACCTATTGTTCTTAATGTTTCTAAGCGCCAGGTTTGAACTTGTGTGTTCTCAAATCCACACCCATATCTTTTGTTGTTACAATAATCTGCTAACTTAAAAGAAGACTCCTCCACTCTCTCTCTCAGGCAGGCCAATGGCTCTACAAGGCTCCGGCAGCTGGGGGAAGTGCCGCTGCCGCACCACAGTGCCACTTCCAGAGGGCCAGTGGTGCTAAAAAGTGGCAGCTAAAAAGAAAAAAACCTCAGCCCCCTAGAAAGCCCTCCATAGGGCTCAACAGACTTTTCAGAAAACTCAATGCAGAACAAAGATTCTTGGGCAAATTTCTGGGATGTTCCTGCAGGGGGTGCATTTTTGGACGTATCAGCACCAAAATTCCAGGGTAGCATCTGGAGACTGTCATGATGGCAACCCCCAAGTTTGGTGCAGTTTGGTTCAGGGGGTCCAAAGTTATTGGACCCTCAAAAGGGTACCCCCCATCTCCTTAGCAAAGAATGGGGGATGGGGCACCCCCTTTGAGGGTCCATAACTTCGGCCTAAGAATCTTTGTTCTGAATTGAGTTTTCTGTATTGCTGTCAATGGGGGTTGCAGGCTGAGGGGGCACATTTCTGAAGGCACAGTCTCAAAACTTTCAGGGTCTCATCAGGAGACTGTCCTGATGATACACACCCCCCCCCCCAAGGTTTGGTGCAGTTTGGTTTAGGAGGTCCAAAGTTATGGACCCTCAAAACTGTAGCCTCATCTCCTATTAGCTCCCATTGGAAACAATGGGGGATGGGGCAACCCCTTTGGGAGTCCATAACTTTGGACTCCTTGAACCAAACCTCACCAAACTTGGGGAGTAGCATAAGGACAGCCTCCTGATGATATGCTAAAATTATGGTGCTGATATGTCTAAAAATGCACCCCCTGCAGGCACCAATGTCCTGGTGCAAAAAAAATTTGGTTGTGGTGGAGTGGCCACCCATGGGGGGGGGGGGGCATCCAATTCAGGTTTTGCCCAGGGCTACAGTTTGCCTCGTTATGCCCCTGCCACCACCACCCCCAGTGGGAAATTCCTATGAATGTCAGGTGGTGGCAGCAGTTACCCTTGAGAGAGAAACAAGTACTTCTAGAGTTGGGAACTCCTGGGAGAGGGTTGGGTGCATTAGAGCCTGCAGGTCAAAGCAGGGCTGTTCTGCCAAAGGCATGAAGCAGAATAATTTTCCTTCTTTGGTCCTACATCTTCATTAGCGTAGGGACACTAAGATTTTTTTTTCATTTTCTTGCTCCTGTCCCCTCTTCTCTGATTGTTCCAAAATAAAATTATGGATGCAGTTCACAGACAATTTGCCAACAATTACAGAGCCCAAATTAAATTACAAATCGCAGACTAAAAGGACGTTCCTGAATAAAAGAGGTTAGTGAAGCTATTTGCCCTTCAGTTTCAGTGGGGAGGGCCAGTTTGGGGGGGGGGGTCATGAGGCATGTCATATCACAACCCACCAAAGACTCCACCATCCAAGTTCCTTCTTCAAAGAGTCAACAAAGTTCTGATTGGAACCAAAGAAGCATCTCCCTAAATCCTTAACAAAGCTCTACTCTATAGCGATGGAAAACTTGGAGTGTTTATGCCTCTCCTGATATCAAGTGAAGGCAGAGACCTGCCAAATCTTCCAAATCCATTTTTCTATTAAAAGAAGAGGTATGTACTTTTCTTTAATCAGGTATGTACATTTTGTTGGTTTTCGTTTTTGAGCATGATTGGGAAGGCAATAGTATGTTCCTTAACAAAGGTACCCCTGTTTGTTTCTTACCTTTAAGGCTTTTTATACCATTCCTATGTCATACACCATTTTTATACAACTGATACCACCCAATTTTCAGTAAAATAATGCTGAATAAACTTTCAATAATGCCTTATCTTACTTCTTTGTTTAACGTTAACTATCGAAGAGCCTACAGCCTACTCCGTTACAACGCCCTTTCGTCTATACCAACTATACCAACGGGATTTATAACAAAGTACCAACTGAGGGTAGAATTTGCAGTTGTCAAATAGGAGGTGTTGAAAACTCGGAACATATATTATTTGAATGCTCATACTATGATGAGATACGTTGGATGCTTCTGTCCTTTGACCAGACAAACTCTCCTTTGGCTAAGAAAGAAAAGATTAAAATACTGTTATCAGATACCAATAAAAATCTAACGTATTCTGTTGCCAAGTTTGCCTGGATATCAAGTAAAATCAGGAAGGCCCAACAGAGCACTACTGGCTCTGCCAGCTAATCCTTATTATTAATTATTATTAGACTGACATTCCACTCATTATCTTGAGCTGATGTTCTGAGTTCCTGAGGCCTATTATCTGCACTTTGTTAACTGTTTTAATCTGTATATTTGTAATATCTGTGAATTTTATGATTTTAATTATTTTGGATCTTGCTGGTCAATGACTGTAAATAAACTATGATGATACAACTGATACAAAAAATAAAAAATAAAAACAAACATCAAATTTAATAGCCATATTTCTGTTTACGTTTCATCACTTTGGTCCAGAAAAAGGAGCAGTCCATTTTTGCCTCAAGTATGGAGAGGGCATAAAAGAAGTATAAATATTCAAACTAAACTGGCACTCTTGCAACATTTGTAAGATCCTTGTTTAACATTGTGCATTTGCCACAAGTCTAACAAAGCCTGCCGTGAAGATTTTTAAGCACACACATACTTATCGATGCAACTAAAATGTCCACCATATTCAATAAAGAAGATTCAAGTATTACAGATTATTTCTTTCCCACCGCTTTATACCACCTTTAATTCAAAAGGCTCTCAAGGGGAGGTAAGCAATACATCTTATACAAGAGCTAAGTTCCTAAAAACAGATTACTGCGTTCAAGAACTAAACACAGTATTTCAACAAACCACAATGATCGTAAATAAGACTGTTCGTAATTGTGGGGCTGTTAAGAATTGGGCAATTCTAGGAAATTTAAGAAATAGAAGTCATCGTTGTTTAACAAAACAAGAAAGGTTAACTCTAACTGTTCATTTTCCCACTCACCTGGAACTCTCATGCATCCTGCATTCAAAAACCATTCATTCTGAAGCTCTGTTTAACAAGATGCTTTTGAAAATGAATATATTGCTTGAAAACATCTTCTAGCACACACGCAGCTTATCTTCAGATATATAATGAAACTTGTGCTGCGGCGGCAGCTGCTGCTGAAGCAATTTCTTAAAAATCTATGCAGCCGATCAGAAGTCCTGCTAGACAAAAATCCTACTTTCTACAAATACATGGCAGGCATCATGGCGGGGAAACCCTGTATCACACTAACAGAACAATTCCACACAGAATAATTCAGGTCTAAGCTCACTGCCATCAACGTGTAGACTGAAGTAACTCTGCACAGGACTGTATTGTGACACACTGTCTAAAGGTCTGTTATACAATACTGTGCAGAATGCCACTGATAGGACTTGCCAGTAAAGATGTGTTTTCCAGATCAGGTTTTGGGGATTTACGAAGAATCCCCTATAGTTTGGATCCAGAGGCTAAGAGAATTCTACTGCCTCCCACCCACCCAAATGTCATATCCCTCAGGAGCATTTCAGATGGCATCTGGAGTCAAGGTCGAAAAGAGGCGTGAACATTCACCACCACAGATGGAAATTCCTTCTGTCTGGGCAAATTACGGGAGGAACCGAGCCTCTATTTATTTATTTTTTTAATTGTTCTGGACCAGACAGGAATCTTGACCTTGACAGCAGGAAGATTCCACCACATTTCACCTCAAAATGTATTCAGCGACTAGCCTACTAAATTAAATTGGAGAGAGAAAAAACATTTATTCTGGGGCACCACTCAAGCTAATGAGCATTCAGCAGTAATTTTGCAGCAATGAATTCAGTGAGGAATCACAAAATCAGGTTGAAGAAAATTATCTGCGCTAAAGGTTTGAGAAGAGCTCTTTCTTGTCATCATTGAGTTCAACACACTAAGCTGGGGGCGGGGGGAGATTACTATTTTCCCCAAAAAATTCTAGTTTTTTCGTCCATGGGGGTAGGGAGATGGACATAGGACATCTCTGTCCTTACAAGGTCCAACTGATCCCTTCGTTTCTCTTGACAGGATCTCATCTTCTCACTTTCCTGACCTCCATCAGCCTGAACAAAACCCATTCTGTGGGTCAAATGAATTGCCTCATAACTGAGAGTTGTATCATCTTTGTTCAGCAAAGTCTGCAAAGCAGATGGTTCAAGCTCCCTCTGATCTGTTTGCTTACGACCTACAGATCGCTGTTGGATATTGGAGCAGGCGGGCAGGCAGGCAGGGGGGCTGGTCTATTGGAAACAGCTTTGAGCTGACAGGAAAAGCGATATCACCTAAAATAAATGCAAAAGGGCCCCGTGAAAGATAACAGGAAAAGGACGTGAACCTTAGTAAACAAAAACATGACACCGAGAACACTGTTAGACAAGACAGAATCTGAGGAACAGGGGAAGATAGGTCATTATTTCAACACGATGAATAGTTGCATCAAATATTTATGGGACTATGTATTGTCGAAGGCTTTCACGGCCAGAATCACTGGGGTGCTGTATGGTTTCCGGGCTGTATGGCCGTGTTCTAGCAGCATTCTCTCCTGACGTTTTGCCTGCATCTTGGCTGACATCTTCAAAGGACCTGAAGATGCTCTGATCCTCTGAAGATGCCAGCCACAGATGCAGGCGAAACATCAGGAGAGAATGCTGCTAGAACAAGGCCATACAGCCCGGAAACCACACAGCACCCCATTTATGAGACTGCTTGCTACCAAAAGGTGCCATTTTAAGGAAGAGAGAGTTTTCCCCGTCAAAGAAAGCACATTGAAGGGATGGGAGGGATCGCACTGTAGCTAACATCCTCTAGCGTGGCAGGGTCCCCATTATAGGAGGCAGAAATCTTCACTCCTGTTTTCATGGTCTCCCTCGTAATACTGAAAAGGGCCCCTTTTCCACAGAGGTAAATATTGAGGGGCGGAGAAAGGCATCCATTGTCTTGGCTTAGCCTGCAGTACTGCAACTACTCTAAGTCCATCACAGGTGTAAAGCTACGATTGCAAAGGTTAATAAAGCAACTGCAAAGAATGCAGAGTCCAGAAGAGGAAAAGGAAAAAGACCATCTTAAAGGAACAGAGCAACTTTAGTTCCCCTTTCAATGAAGGCCTGGAAGACATTTTGTTGCATTAGTCAAGCGCTACATGTGGAGTAGCGCTCTATTTGCTGACAAAATGCATCGTGGTGGTGTTGTCTTTATGAATCTGCATAATCTTGTTTCATCAAAGGAAACATTTCTTCACGCAATGTGTGATTGGTGTTTGGAATATGCTGCCACAGGAGGTGATGATGGCCACTAACCTGGACAGCTTTAAAAGGGGCTTGGACAGATTTATGGAGGAGAAGTCGATCTATGGCTACCAATCTTGATCCTCCTTGATCTCAGATTGCAAATCCCTTAACAGACCAGGTGCTCGGGAGCAGCAGCAGCAGCAGAAGGCCATTGCTTTCACATCCTGCACGTGGGATCCCAAAGGCATCTGGTGGGCTACTGCGCGTAGCAGAGTGCTGGACTAGATGGACTCTGGTCTGATCCAGCAGGCTCCTTCTTATGTTCTTGTAACAGAGTTACAAAGCAAACAAGTGCATTACATATAGTGTACAACTCTAACATAGTGGTGTATAACTGTCTTTCGCCTGACTGACAAGTGTCACGTATTGATAAATCCATGCACCCTTGGGAAGCATCAGTAGTAACGGTGACTTCAGGTAACAGACTTCAGGTCACGCCCCCCAAAGATGCTGCTGTCTTTCAGTCACCTTAACAAGACCTTATCATCCAGGGTGGATGGAAAGCTTATGACTTTATGAATCAGGGTCAAAGTTTAAGGGTGAATTCTGAAGAAGTTGCATCCTCAATCTATCTAGTAAAATCACAGATGTAGTAGAGGCCATCAGACCCCTGAGTCTTTTTCAAGAAAGCCTCTTGAAAAAGTTAAGTAGAAAAATGCCGTATTAATGATTATGTAGTATGTGCTCTCACACTAGGTAAGAAGGACCAGGTAAATGTGGTATCCAAGATGGTCCCTATAAACTCTACACATTGCAATTGTTCAAACTAGAATTTTGTCCAATTAATCAAGAAGCCCAATCTTTGGCATGTTTGAAAGGCAAGACAGATATGTTTCCAGATAATATCTTGTAACGTAGCTGCTATAAGCTGCTATTAAGATAAGGGGAAATGGTAAATCCCAGAGAACTCAAATGTGAAATAATCACATCTACACACTTTGTAAAAACACCGAGAGTGGTAACCCGCACAGAAGGTAGAATGAGATCGTAATGCTTACATTAGGCTTAAAGTGGAGATGTTTCCTATAGGTGAAATTATAGATAGCAATAGTAACCAGTAAGCATCTAACACAACAGACCTGGTATTTATTTGCCACAACCTTAAAGCAGGCGAAAGTGTAAACATGCAAAAACAAGAAAACTTCTGAAAACGTATTCAAACCGCCTAAATCTAAAATGGGGCATTTCCCCCTCCTTTTTATCAACAAAGAAAAGAACTGGAGAAAAAACCCAAATAGTTCAGAAGGGTGCCCTTTTTGAATGCGAAAAGATCCCTCTCACTGGGTTAAGTGCCCCACGGAGGGCAAATCCACCAGAGCGACCACACGCCACTCCCATGGGCAGATTCAACCCCCCCACTCACCTCGGACGGGGCTCTCAAACTATTATATCATCTGCCAGGTAGATAGTCTTTGAGCAAATATCTTCTAGAAACTGGATAAATATGTGTAATGTAATCCATGCAGGGGTGGGGGGAATCAATGAAGCACTGTGCCTTGCAGTACAGGTGGGTGGACAAATGTTCAGAGAAAAGGCATCCTGAATTTTATGATAATGCCTCCACCAGTACAAAAGCATTGAAACGGGAGAGAATAGACACGCGGCAGAATACATTAATAATAAAATGTGAAGTCACAGAAAATGTTGGGACTGGTGAAGGATTTGTTTTGGTGACTGACAATGCAAGTAATATGAAAGTACCAAGGGAAATCATCGACGATAAATTTCCACATATTACTGCAACTGAATATACTTCCAGTGACCTAAAGCTGCTTCTTAATCGTTTTGTGGAGTCGCACAAAGTGGGAAAGATCTACTACAGACGAGCAAAAGAAAATATCAAATACGTAAAGTCTACTCAAATTGTAGTTGTAGTCTTTGAGAAGCAAGAAAAAATGGTAAGGACAGAGGAGACACAGTAAAACTCACTGCAGTCTCTTGGATCTGAGATTCAAAGGTCATAACGTCAATGACAATAGCATTCCTACTGCGTTTGGCTTGTTCAACAAACACAGAAGACTCTTAGAATGTACGGTGGAACCTCGGTAATTGTCGCCTCCGGTTTTCGCCGGTTGCCCCCGGCCATTTTTTTGCCTTGGTTTTCGCCGGGCGCCTCCATTTTCAGCTACACAGTTTGCGTAAATTTACACTTTTTGCGTAAATTTGCTACGCTGTTTGCATAGCGTGTGCGCGAACGGCTTAGCTTTGGTTTTCTCCAGTTTCGGTTTTCACCGAGTGTCGCCGGACTGATTACTGGTGAAAACCGAGGTTCTAGTGTAATGTCAAAAAGGTTCTCCCTTAACATTGCACGATAAAGCACATCGTCTGGAATTGGGTCCAGGAACACAACCTGACGCTCTTCCCAACACCCACTGCTTGAAACATGGGGATGAGTTCCATACACAATACAGTCTCCAACTCCCCCTGCTTCACACCTGCTCCGGATTCACCCATCTTTGCAACATGGGAATGAAACAGCCCATATTTGGCAGCAACCACACCAAATCAAGAAGCAAACTCACACATGAAAGAACAGAGAAGACTGTTTCAATTCATACGAACCTCAAGTGTCCCAAAGGGCTACATAAAGATAAATATGAAGGCCAAATACACACGGGTGCTCTGCCCCATGATGAATGGGGATTCATTTCGGAGCAGAGCTTCTGTTACAGACACAGTCCAAGGGACTGCTTTGCCTCTGTCATTTCAGGGAGGGATTATTTTTGGAACGGGGCTACAATATCAATATAACTGCAAAAACAGCAACATTGATATAACAGCAATTTCAAGGGCTTTAATAAAGCCAGCAATCTTGCAACTACCAGGTGTGCCTATAAAGAGTGAGTTGATGGGCAGAGTTAAGGGAACCAAAAAAAGCAGAGACCCAAGAGAGTTCAGCAGACTAACAGCACACCAATGCAGCGGGGTGCCTCCTTGTGTGCAGAGAAACACAAAAAGATCCCACTACAACCCCACTGCGCAGCGAAGAGCTTGAGATAAGCATTCCAGGCATAATGTGCCAAAGTCTCTGAAACTGACTCTGATAAGACACTTGAGATGCCAATACTTTTTAAACGGGACTAATTTCCCACAAATCAAAATGGTATCTATATATATAAACGCGAAATACCACTCACTCCGCAGCTCATCGTGGGAACTCAAAAACCACCGAAATACACACACACATGAAATTTGGCTTCCTATTTCCTTCACGTACTGGAGGTGCTCACTGAGAAACGATATCCCAAAACTATTCACTTCCACTCGATTTATTACCTATTTACTGTTTTAGCACTCATCTCTGGCCATCTACTTGAACATTCTAAAGAGAACCGAATATGCTCAGTCCACAGACATGCTGCACGAACATTCTAAGGGTGATAGTTCAACACCACCAGCTTCATGTCCTTCACCAACTGCACTCTACCACCGCCCTCGACGAACGTGAACCTATTTGAAAACAAACCCATCAGTCCACAGACAGGCTGTGAGGAAATATGATGCGTGTCACCCGAGGGATTCACAAACAGGCTGCAAAAAAAATTATGCCAGATATCACCCCGAAGTTAATAAGACAGGCTGTGAAAAATTACTCCTCCACCCACCCTCACGTTAACAACACCGCTTTACAATAAATACTATCAAAACAGATTACAAACCACACTATCACCTTGGACTACTAAACATTTGTCGGAGCTTTGCATATGGACATCAAGATTGATTACTGTGGGAGACAAGTTTGTGCTCCGCGACCTCCGATCCTGCCCCTGTGCTTGGTGTCGTGCTCTGAAGTGGCGGGATGCGTCCCCAGGAATGTACTGCAGTGGTGGAACAGTCCAGCTCCCTGCCCTTCAACCCTACCCTGAACCTCTTCACAGTCTTCTCACTCATCAGCACCCAGTGGCAGAACACTTCCTTTCTGCATCCCGAAAATACAACGGCTGCATCCAAATGATGTCTTTTGGAGCCCACCAGGTGGAAGAGAGCAATAACACATTGCATTAGAAAAAGACAACTACAGGAAGCTGCTGCAAAATATGCGAAAACAAACCCATCAGTCCACAGACAGGCTGTGAGGAAATATGCTGCATGTCACCCCAAAGTGCACAAACAGGCTGTAAAGAAGTATGCTGAATGTCACCCCGAAATTCATAGAGAGCCTGTGATGAAGTATGCGTAGCAAAGCACAGGTGCCCTGCTAGTAATGTATATGCTGATAACAGATTACTGAGCTGAGTGCTTTAATGTCATAAAGTTTAACTACATATTGAAATATGCTACCAGTTTTATTGTCTATGATCCTTTTCAATTCAGATAATATATTTGTATGCTATCTACCACAAAGCTTATGTTCTGTATTTAATTCATATTTTTTCTGCTTTTTTCTGCAAAAATTAAACCACACGTGCTTCTTTCAACTTCTTAGTCATGGTTTATGAAAAGACTGTTCAATATTGGATGAACTAATTTACATCAAAGGTTTTTGTTCACCATTGTAGTCAGAACTATTTGCAATCTAATGGATAGTTTTACTGAAAGTGGACTCCCTGAAGCTTCAAACCAGATTATAAGCAAAGGCCAAAACACCGGGGTGGGGAGCGGGATTTGTATGGCCTTCCTCTGTAATGTGACACTCAGGATACGCCAACCAAGAATCATGGGTTCAGTACTTTGACATGCATTGTCAAAGGCTTTCATGGTCAAAATCAACTGGTTGTTGTGTGTTTTCTGGGTTGTGCGGCTGATAACAATATAAGCTGCTTTTGTCTCCATTGTGGAGAAAGCAGCTTATGAAGTTAATAAATTATGAATATTGCTGAAGACAGGGGAGCAGATATAAGATAGTTATATCTGGTGGGAAGGAAGGGGGGTAAGGAAGCAGAGATACAGCGAGAGAATATAGGAGGAATTCCTAGAGATATTACATGTCTATGTTAAACTTGAGCAAGATGATTATTGATATATCCGTGGATTTGGACAGATGGGCAATCTTAAACCTTTCTTTATGGGATACAGTGCACACATTTAAAATGAGCATCATACCCCAGATAATATATATTTTCCATGCAATTCTTTTTCATACACCTTGTAGATGCAGTCATAAAATTAATATTTCATTTCAGAAATGTATATGAGGTTCCTTACCACCTTGGATTTCTTTGAAGAGGATGAGGCTCCTATTTCATAATTATTTCATTTCTTAATTTTAGATTATATGATCAATCATATTAATTTGTACTGATTATTGGGGTTGCGCCTGACAGACTACCCATCTTAGGTTATTTTGGAAGTTTCTTGTCTGGTGCCCCTCTTCAAATGGGTTGCATTAGGTACAGTGGTGGTGAACCTTTGGCACTCCAGATGTTATGGACTACAATTCCCATCAGCCCCTGCCAATTGGCCATGCTGGCAGAGGCTGATGGGAATTGTAGTCCATAACATCTGGAGTGCCAAAGGTTCGCCACCACGGCATTAGGATCTATTCATGCTAAAACAGATCCCGTTCCTCCTGCAATTTTTGCAATCAGAGAATTAAGGCATGTAATGTCGTGACAATATCCATCGGACGCATTTTCACATCCCAAAGTAACACAACGGGCCAATTAGGAAGAAATCTTTTTTATGGAAGGCTTGAACAGATACTGAGATTGTTACTTTGGACCAATTAGTAGACCACAATGACAAGTTTTTATTATTTTCTCTAGATATGACCTATCAACTTCCATTGATTTGCAATATGTATAACTGCAACATTTGTAAATATCTAAATACTGGACACCACACTGCCTTTTCAGTAAAGGACCAAAGGAAATGCCTAATTGCTGGTGCTCTTAACGCAGAAGACATGTCTCAAACAGATGATTTAGGCCTGTCCAATTATTTGGTCTTTGGGGGAAGAAGTAATTATGCATATGAATTTTGTGGTAAAATATTCACTGGTCATTAAGATGCTCACGTGCTTTTAAACTATTTAGCTATCTCCTGGAGACTAACAGATGGTCACCAAAAATAGACCTCCCATAACCTCACTGTTGCTAAAAGATTTATATTACCACGATGGAGAGATAAATGCCCATCCTGAGGAATCCAATCGATCGAGGACATTGCGACCTTAACAGCATTTGATTGTATGGCATAAAGATTGACACAGACATATTTTTTAGAGATTTGAACAAATTTTATACATGCTTATCTATGGACCTGCCACTACAGTTATTATATTTTTTTTTACATTTCTATCTGGTTGGAGGTTGAAATAAAAAAATTAAACAAAATAAGTAATACTTATGGTTACTCATAACAACAATAAAAAATAAGTGTTAAAAGGGAGGGGCACCCTGCCAAAGCCAAAATGTTCTCCAGCTATCGAAAGTTGGGTAAAAAATACTGACAGAACTAAGATTATACATACAAAGCTCTGGGAACACTACTAAGTGGTCCATGAATGGTCACTACTGATCGGATGTGCAGAGGGATGTTACTCCACACCAAATAAAACCAATATATCAAAACCAGCTCTTTATTTGTGTTTTTAAAATCACCCACAATTGGGGCAATGCTAAACCAGCTGGGGAATACAACGTCATGTTGATTCTAAACAGAGATGCAACTCACAGACCCAGTGACGTAACAAGGCAAACTGGAGCCCTGGGCAAAACCTGGGTTGGATCAGCCCCCCATGGGCGGCCACCCCACCACAACCAAAAAATTTTTTTGCACCAGGTCATTGGTGCCTGCAGGGGGTGCATTTTTAGACATATTGCCACCAAACTTTCAGCGTATCATCAGGAGACTTTCCTTATGCTACCCCCCCAAGTTTGGCGCAGTTTGGTTCAGTGGGGACAAAGTTATGGACCCTCAAAAAGGTAGCCCCCATCTCCTTAGCTCCCATTGGAAACAATGGGGGATGGGGGCACCCCCTTTGGGAGTCCATAACTTTGGACTCCCTGAACCAAACTGCACCAAACTTGGGGGGTAGCATAAGGCAGTCTCCTGATGATACGCTGAAATTTTGGTGCCACTAGCCTAAAAACTGTGCCCCCTGAAGGCTACAAACGGAAAACCACTAAAAATACCCAAAAATGAACTCTGCATTTTTGGTGCCCCCCACAAGGTGATGCCCTGGGCAGATGCCCACCTTGCCCAATGGGCATTACGCCCCTGCACAGACCTTTTCCAAGACTCTTTCAGCAATACATAACCTTTTTAGGGTTCTGTTGCCGAAGAAACAAACCATGGCCCATTCGCACAGAACACTTGCCTCAGGGCTCTTCAGTGTGCAGTGGGCTTGCAAAGGGGTAATGGTAGTGCCTATCTGGACGTGTTTCCCAGACAAGGAACATCAATATATGGATTTTCAATTTGTTGTATTCCTGCATGGCAGTGGGTAGGACTAGATGGCCTTTGTGATCTCTTTCAACTCTATGATTCTATGATTCACAGGTCCATTCAACCTCTTTGCACAAAATTAAATTATTATAATCAGCCCATTTATATGGATGTCTGTGTATTTCTCCATAAATGGAAAATCCAGATATTGATGTTCTTTGTCTAGAAACATGCCCCTTTAGGCACTTCCATTACAGCGTTCTTAATTTTAGACCAGCCTTTATTTTATCTTATTTAAATAATTTATTAGCCACCTTCCTACCGTGTGGAACTCAGGCCAGCTCACACAACATGCATGCAAATAACTTACAAGCACAATTTGAAAATGTGTACAACTTAAACTCATGACAGTCCTGGGGATGCTCACAGCACCATACTTGCATAGACAGAAACCAAATGGAACATTTTCCATGCTTAAACTACCTGTGCCGGATTCTCTGCTTGCTGGCGTATAAATAGTAAGTGACTGAGCACAGAGCCCCCTGCTGGCGGGAGGTTGAACAGTTCAGGGTAGTTCTTACCCATTCTGATTGGTTGTAGTTTTATGCTGGCCTCCACTTGCATTCCTCCCTCTTCTTCCTCCCTGTTTTCTGTTTGACTAAATGCAACTGATGAAGAGAGCTCTGGTCATCTTCTGGTCCTATGCTGAACCACTTCACCCTACTCTCCCAGTCTGATGTAGACAGAGTATTTGCAGCCATAAGACTTACTACTTGCTCTCTTGATCTGTGCCACTCATGACTGGTGAAGAGGCATTATGTGACCCCTGTTGGACACTGTCAACCACTCCCATGAGCAAGGAGTGTTCCCAGGGAGGTTGAAAGAGGCAACAATCTGCTTGCTCTTGAAGACACCATCTTCAGGTCGAACGGATCTGGCCAACTACTGCCCAGTCTTGAATCTTTTGTTTCTGGGGAAGGTAGTTGAGAGAACAGTTGACGAGCAACTGCAGGTATTTCCGGAGGACGCATCGGTACTGGATCCCTTCCAGTCTGGTTTCCATGTGGGTCACGGGACGGAGACCATTCTTGTTGCCATCACAGTTGCAGCTGGACTGAGGCGGGTCAGCACTGCTGGTGTTGTTAGATCTCACTGCAGCTTTTGACATGGCTGTGTTAGATTTAGTTTAGAGTCATGGATCTGCCCATTAGTGTGTGTGAGCGCAGTTTATAGAAACTTCTCAAGAGATAAATGTAAAAGGTAAAACTTACATTTATTCGAGCATCTCCAGTTCACAGCTTTGTTCCAGGAAAAAGGTAGATAGAAAGAAATCCTAGTCTAAAGAAATACTTTCCCTATGGACAAGTGGGCACTCTACCATGCCATCATCACTGTGTGCAGGTGAGAGAATGCTACAGTGGGAAAGCCCCACTGAGCAGGCTGCCATTGACCATGCGCTCAGCTCAGCGGCTAGAACAGAAGTGAGACCAGCATGGGGAAGAAAGGAAGTTAGTGGGTGGTCTCCTGGCCTAGACAAGGAAGGCAAACAAGAGAGGCAACATCACAGTTAGCGTGAGATACACAGCACCCCCCAGTGTCCAGGCATGCAGGTCGCTTATTCCAACAGGTTGGTCACGATCTTCTGACCCACTGCCTTGATGATGCTGAGATCTGGGGCACAGCCTTAAGATTGCTGACCTTGTTTCTCCAGGACCAGGGACAGCAGTTATCACTCGGTGAGGGGACATCACGGCGACACCTGCTTGTTTGTGGAGAGCTGCAGAAAGCTCTGCTCTCTTCGATGTAGTTTAACATCTATATGTGACCCCTGGCACAGCTGGTCTGGAGCTTTGTGCCGGGTTGTCACCAATATGCAGATGACACCTTAACTTGTTCTGTTGATGGAGGGCCGGACAGATGCTCTAACGCAGTGTCTGGAAGTTGTAGCTGGATGATTGAAAAAGAGCAGGCTGAAGTTCAATCCATCGAAGACAGAGGTCCTATGGCTGGGCCAGAGGGAGATGCTGGAGGGTCTCAATTTGACAGAGTGGCTTTACAACCTGCATCCTCAGCCAAAAGCCTGAGTGTGAGTCTGGAATCCTACTTATCAATGGAGGCTCACCACACACTGCAAGGGTGGCTCTTTCCATCTTCGTCTGGCCAGGAAGTTGGCCCCCTACCAATCCCATGCTGACTGAGTCACAGTGATCTATGCGATGGTCATCTCCAGGCTAGGATGTGAAGCTAGGAGCTGGCAAACCTAGGTTTCTCTACTTTGCCATGGGAGCTTATTGGGTGTTCCTCTCTCACAGTCTAACTCACCCCACACTGTTATTGTGAGCATAAAATGGAGAACAAGAGAACATAAACTACTCATTGCAGGAACCACGGATAAAATGTACTGTGTAAATAAATAAATAAATAAACAATCACAGCAGGAGCAGTAGTGGCGTAGGAGATTAAGAGCCCGTGTATACAAGGAGATTGTAAGCCCCTTTGAGTCTCCTATAGGAGAGAAAGGGGGGATATAAATCCAAACTACTACTACTACTACTACTACTACTACTACTACTACTACTACTACTACTACTACTACTACTACTAGTAGTAGTAGTAGTAGTAGTAGTAGTAGTAGTAGTAGTAGTAGTAGTAGTAGTAGTAGTAGTACTCTTCCTCTTCTTCTTCTTCTTCTTCTTCTTCAGGACCTTGTTCTTTTAAAACCAGTATGGGGGAAACCCAAACAGGGTTCAGCTATCCATCAGAGTTTGTGCACAGTCCTCTGAATAAAATACAAAAAGTAAGAACACCAAAGGGCACAAGAGTTGCTACTGGGAGCAGATCTAATCCTTGCTAATACCTGTTGAGATACCTGTTTGACTTTCAGCTCAGGGTACGTACTTGAAAAATTATCATTTTAATTGCTTATTAGAATTAACTAAGGGTATGATTTATCATTTTCATTACATGTCAGGAGTATTCTTACTGTATCAGAAAGCTGTGTCAGGGAAATAAATTGCTTTTTCATTAATGAGAGATAGGATGTCTGCCCATTATTTCTTATGAGCAACAATGGGAGACGTGGTGGGTTTTCCAAAACAGCTGTTTCCTTAAATGACAACATCTTAGTGAACCTTTCCACTAAGGATGCCCAAGTTTCAACTGAACTGGACAAGGAGTCCAATTTTACAACCCTTGAAGAGCCCCCCCCCCCCCCCGTATCATCTTTCTCCGTTGCTTACTATTGAGAGGGAGGAAAGGCAAGGAAATGGCAGGTTTTCTGGAGTAGCAAAATGTTCACTAACAGTAACCAAAATCTCAGCAAACGTAGCCCTCCATCTCTACTAAAGAGTTCCCAAATTTCAAAAATATGTAAAACAGGGTGAAATATTACAACCCCCATAAAGAAACCCACCAATCATATTTCTCCCTTGCTTCCTAAGAGGGGAGAAATGCTGTATTTCCAAAATGGCTAGTTTTCCAAAATGGCAACCCCTTACAAACACAACAAATGAACAACTGTTACAACAAGAACTATGTCTGAAATAACCAAATAACTTCCTCTCCCCCCGCCCCCACCTCAGAGAATATAACTATCCCTTTCCCAAGAGAGAATGGGAAAGTTAGCTACTAATTACAGTCATCCCTTCCACATAGCGACTTTCCACATAGCGATTTTGATACTTCACGGGTCAGCACAAGAAATTACATGGGCATTTTGGGGGAGTTTTGCAGAAGCTCCAACCAACACGCCAAAACCAGTAGATGACACAGAAAAAGTTAAGAAAGAAATGCATAAAATATATGTATATAATATCTATAATATAATATAATAATCTATAATATCAACATATTTTTATCTTTTAATACCATAAACGTACACAATTTCTTTTTTAAAGTTAAAAGAAAGGAAAAAAGAAAAAATGAGACACAGCCCAGAAAACCCACCAGAACCAGTAATCCTTCATTGTTTAAACTGCAGGTGCTGGGAATCAACCTAACCTAACCTTGGACCTCCGGCATGCCGAGAAGATGCTCTGCTCCTAAGTCACAGCCCCTCCAGTATGAACTTCTAAGGGAAAAGATTTATACAATGTGAGGAGAAAGAGAATATTCAACAATGGCAAAGCTGACATTTTTGGTTCATAGCAGACACTCCACAAAGAAGATGAAAAGGTTTTTGGGGGGACTACTTAAATCAATGACTTGGATATGGATAATTAGAGGTAGTAATGGTTATGCAGATAAGGAAAAACGACTGAGCCTGAATTTCAACCTTTTTTCCAGTCTCAAGATATAAAAACAGAGGACACCAATAGTGACACAATAAGTGTAATGACTGAATGTAATTTTATGCAATCAAAAAATGAAAAAAGGCAGAATGAACTTCTAAGGATAGGGACACATAATAGGCCAGACATATTTTCCTAACCTAACTAGGACCAAAAATATGAACTCCATCTTCTACATTTAAATGATGAGACTCGATTGGTGTAATGAACATAAGAACATAAGAACAAGCCAGCTGGATCAGACCAGAGTCCATCTAGTCTAGCTCTCTAATACTCGCAGCGGCCCACCAGGTGCCTTTGGGAGCTCACATGCAGGATGTGAAAGCAATGGCCTTCTTGGCCTTCAATGGCCTTGTTGCTCCCAAGCACCTGTCTGTTAAGGCATTTGCAATCTCAGATCAAAGAGGATCAAGATTGGTAGCCATAAATTGACTTCTCCTCCATAAATCTGTCCAAGCCCCTTTTAAAGCTATCCAGGTTAGTGGCCATCACCACTTCCTGTGGCAGCATATTCCAAACACCAATCACACGTTGCGTGAAGAAGTGTTTCCTTTTATTAGTCCTAATTCTTCCTCCCAACATTTTCAATGTATGCCCCTTGGTTATGGATAAACTGTGTCTGCCTTTGTCACCCAAACAAAATAATAATAAGGCCAAGAACCATCTAAAGAACTGGCAGCTGTGATATCAAACATAATAACACATGCCCATCTCTCTCCTACAAGCAGCAACTACCACTGCCTTATGCGGAAAAAGGCTGGATATGCTAAGGATGTAGCTATACTAAGTAAATACAAGCAGGTTTTATTTTTGCAAGTTTCTCAAGAAATAATTACAGCCAGTTTGCCAACACATCCTTCTTCACAAGCTAAGGCCACCAAGGTTATTGAACTGAGGATGACTAAATGCATCGCGGGCAAAGAGCCGCCTTTGGCAATATATAATAGTAGGTGGCAGGGAAGCACAGTCGCTCGACTACAGTCCGTGGAATGAGACGTGCTGCAATTATGTATGCAACAAAAGCTTCTTGAACAAGATCCCTCTTCCATCAAAGCTGTCTAATTCCAAATCTTTACAGAACGGGTTGGAAAAAACGTTTCACTCGAACCGAACCGAAAGGAACCGACACACTCGGTTCAAATGCAAAATTGAATTTTCCTCCTTCCCTCGACAAGGCCTAACTTCCTGACAGAGAGGCCAGTAGCATTCATAAAACCACAGTGCCATCTTTCACAAAGCCTGTTTCAAAAAATCAATTGCCAGATTGCAAATAAAAGTTCTGTTATTTTACCTTGTCCTGGTCTCTCCAGCTGTAGGATCAATTACCCTTTTGCCACACTCGAGAGGAAGAAAATGTCCTGAAGGCGCAGATACAAGCTTTGGAAAATGTTCCTGTGTCAGTGAGGCAAGAGGCCTTGTGAGTTGACCGAGTTGCCAATTTGCCCCTGGGCTGTATCACATGGCTGAAGCTGCTGCGTGTGGGTTTGTGTGTCTGTCTGTGCGTGTGTGAGTGTGATCTGGCTCATTCTCTGAGAGTTTACCTCTCCCGATTTCTGACCCCTTTGTCGCTGATGTTTCCACAGACGTTTCCCCCAGCTCTAACCGATGTTATCCATCAATTTCTTAGATTCAACCATTTTTATTCTTTATTTAAAACAGTTTAACGACACAGATAGATACAGGAAATATTATCGTAAGGATTCCCAATTTCGTCCGCATTGAATATTCGGAAAAATATACCTCTTGGCCTTTATCAACATAGGTAAAGTTATATCATTACAGGCGTTACTGATGAATTAATAAGAACCACCTTTTTCCTCTACCAAACCTTATTGTAAAAGTCCATTAACCTCCAATATTATCCATTCGTTTCTCACACAATTATATTTGCAACTCGCTAATTCCTTTTGCAACCACGTGTGTGTCCTAGGCGGAGAGTTTCATCAAGCACAAAAGCCCTGCTGAGAAACAGTAATCTAATTTAATGACCTTTCATCTCATGACTGTCTCAGACAACGGGGCGAAGCACATTTTAAAGAAAAGGTCTGAACAGGCGGCGCAGATGAAAACAGAACAGTCAAAAAAACCCATCGATTTGGGCAGTCGTCCATCTCAAATAAATCATTGTTAAATGAGAACACAAACAGAGATCGGTTGCTACAATCACGTAATCGCAAACCATTTGAGACTAGGAACAACAGAGATTTCAATTAGTGCTTGCTATGCCAATAGGCAAATATAGCAATTTTGGGACACCTTCTATTATTTATTTATTTTTAAAAGCCTGCTGCAACTGGATTAACTCCTGTAGCCCACTTGGAGTATGAACGATATTCAAGGAGGCAAGAAGAACCCGAAAAATGCAACCGAACCGAACCGAACCAAAGATACCATTCCATTTTATTTAGCATTCAAGCACACCAACACACCTCACTAATTGCTGCCATTGCATCACGCTCTAATCAGCCAATCACATAGCCAGTATCAAAGGAGAGTTGCAGACTTGTTAGAGGATATAAACTTCAGTCATGTTGATCGTACCAGCCATTGCATTTTCTCAAGCCCACCCACAGCAATGACTGCACCACACTAGGACGTGAAGGCCTCTTAACCAGTTCCCAAATCCATGAGTTCAACCCTACTAACCCACACCAGCTGGAAAAGTAGCAACATGGGAACAGGTCTGGAAGAGAGAGTTCTCCTTGGGTTGGAAGGCGACCATTCATCATCCCTCTGTTAGAAGAACAGAAAGCTGAACTGGTAGGCCAGCCCCACCAAAAGAAGCAGAAAACATGGTTTGCAACAGTGGTGAGATCCAAAAATGTTAGTAACAGGTTCCCATGGTGGTGGGATTCAAACTGTGGCGTAGCACCAATGGGGCTGGGCGGGGCACGATGGGGGGGCATGGCCGGGCATGATGGGGCGGGGCATTCCTGGGCGGGGCTGTGGCAAGGATGCAGCCGCTGCGCCGGTCCTTGAGCGGGAAACGAATGCACGCAGGCGCAGGCTGCCACGCACACCGGTGCACCTCCTGCTAGACTGCTTCAAGTTCTGCGCGCTACTGCTGAGAGGAGGGGCGTAACTAAGGCAAAAATCACGTGGCAAAATCACCAATTAGTAACCCCCTCTCGGCACACACAAATAATGAGTAACCTACTCTCGGGAACCTGTGAGAACCTGCTGGATCCCACCTCTGGTTTGTAACAAACAAAGATTATGGCACAAGGCAGAGCTATCCGCCTCAGGGCTGGACAACCATCTCCAGTCCCGTGCGGCCAGCAATAAAATAAAGAAGATGCTCAAGAGCTTTTCAGTTTGGCGTTAAAAGCTGTCACAGACAGGAAGAGTAAAATAGATATTCCAGAACAACTAGAACTAGAAAACGGTTTTATGCCCCTACATAAAACACAGTCTGATTTAGCACTTTCTTTTGACTTGTATTTAGCTAACCAAATTTCGAAAGTACCCCCGTGTTCATTTTGTGTCTGAACAGATAGAAATATCTGAACTTCTGATGAGAAAAAACAAGTGTGGTTTAGACGTCATGTTCAAAAATTTCAAAGCTTTATGTGGAAATTTTATTGGACAAGCGCTCAAACAAATTAAAAAAACAATACACCATGCACTTTCCTTACATTGTTTACATTTGAGAAAAATGGTAAGGAATTTAAACAGTTAACATGCGAATGTTGGCACACCGCTCTGCACACCCCTCCCCTTAGCCCCACCTTGCCAGGAAAGTGGGGCATGGGGGTAGTGGGGTGGGGGGGGTGCCCAGAGTAGGTTTTGCCCCAGGCGCCATTTTCCTTCCCTACACCTCTGGCTATGAGGAAAGGCTGAGGCACTCTCAAATGTTTGGTCTAGTAACGTGACATGTCTCTGAAGATGCCGGCCATAGACATGAGCAAAATGTTAGGGACTAAAGCTACCAGAACATGACCACGCAGGCCAGAAAACCCACAACAGCCAGTTTTAACTGTTATTTCTTTTCTTTTTTTGCACTTATTTTAAGTTCTGGTATTAGCTTATTTAAAACTACGTATTTGTGTGTTGGTTTTAATTGCTTTTAAGATGAGAGTCTAATTTGTTGGTTTTAATTTGTTTGGCTGGCTTGGCGGAAGAAGAACAAAGTAAGCATCTTGTTCAGGATAATAATAACAATGTCTACCTTTGCACAGCCTAGCTTGCTTAATGTGGCTCTCACAACCACCCCCGTTGGTTATTCAGTCTTCCATGAAACAAAGGAATCTTTTAAGAAGTGGAAAAATTCGGCAGGAAAACAAAACGCCAGAATTTTGTCCGCCCAACATCTCTGGGCAGGCGTCACACAAACCATACTCCTTCGGAACTAACCCTTGGCTATACCTCAGCAAGAAACAGTTAAAATGTGAATGTTTACAGTAAAGCCTACGCAGATAAATGAAGTACAGGCAACTTCTCTCTATTCAGCTCTCACGCACATTACACATTTATTTTAGAATGTATTTCAAGTCTATTAATGCTGGTCTTTCCAGCTCTTCTCATTTGAAGCTACATGCAACCTTCCAGATCAACTTAGTCCTCTGCACAGGCCCAGGTTTCATGTAGCTATTGGAATAGACCAGGGGTCTGCATCTCCAGATGTCCATGGACTACAATTCCATCAGCCCCTGCCAGCATGGCCAATTGGCTGATGGGAATTAAGAACATAAGAACTAGCCTGCTGTATCAGACCAGAGTCCATCTAGTCCAGCATTCTGCTACTCGCAGTGGCCCACCAGGTGCCTTTGGGAGCTCACATGCAGGATGTGAAAGCAATGGCCTTCTGCGGCTGCTGCTCCCGAGCACCTGGTCTGTTAAGGCATTTGCAATCTGAGATCAAGGAGGATCAAGATTGGTAGCCATAGATTGACTTCTCCTCCATAAATCTGTCCAAGCCCTTTTTAAAGCTATCCAGGTTGGTGGCCATCACCACCTCCTGTGGCAGCATATTCCAAACACCAATCACACGTTGCGTGAAGAAGTGTTTCCTTTTATTAGTCCTAATTCTTCCCCCCAGCATTTCCAATGAATGCTCCCAGTTCTAGTATTGTGAGAAAGACATTTTCTACCCCATGCATAATTTTATAGACTTCAATCATATCCCCCCTCAGCCGTCTCCTCTCCAAACTAAAGAGTCCCAAACGCTGCAGCCTCTCCTCATAAGGAAGGTGCTCCTGCCTATTGCACTCCATGAACATCTGGAGAGCCACAGGTTGCAGACCCCTGGAATAGACTGTTAGGAATGATTTACTCACTACGAAAGCCATGCTCACAAAAATCTTCACAAAGGTTCAAGAGACCAATGGTGTTTCTTTCCCCAGTTATGCATAGGCATGAGAATGAGCAGGCAGCACAATGGGATGCTGTGGGGAAGCACACTCCAAAGTCCAGAGGCGTAGTAAAGGGGAAAGCGCCCGGTGCACTGATGCGTCCTCCGCCCCCGTCCTGCCCTGGAACGCCCCCGGAACACCCTCGCAACGCCCCGCGCCCGGTGCATCGAGCACGCCCCTTGCTCTCTTGGAGCTACACCTCTGCCAAAGTCCTAGTCCCGTGGTGGCGAACCTTTGCCACTCCAGATGTTATGGACTACAATTCCCATCAGCCCCTGCAATTGGTCATGCTGGCAGGGGCTGATGGGAACTGTAGTCCATAACATCCGGAGTGCCAAAGGTTCACCACCACTGTCCTAGTCCAACCGACACCATGCACATTATTTAGATGTCAGATACTGATAGCTTCCATCCAGAGCTTAAGGAGTGAAAGGAGGGTGAAAAACAGGGTTCTGCTGAGATCCATAGGCATCCCCCTGGGTCTAAACAGAGCGCTTGCAACGCAAGTTAATTATGTATCTTATTTTTAATACAGAATTCGATTTTTAAAAAACTCTCAGCTCTTTAGCATTATGTGAGTCTTCATGATACTCAGACCAGCATGACCTCCTGCAAGCACTTTTACGGCCTGACACCATTATAGATTTTCTCCTCCAGGGAGAGAATAATATGGTAAACTTTAGCCTATACACAAAAAGATCCCAAGGCTTGTCGAATAGTCTGTTCAAAAAGTTTTACTGCTTGCCCCTCCCTCCTCACACTTAGCTCCTTGTGCAGGTCTATTCCATTCCAAACAATCTTCTATTCATTCAACTACTGAATCTTAACACTTAACAGGTACGGGGTTGATTTTGTGTTTACAGATTTACAAAGGAACAATGAGCTTAAGGTCTTTTTCCTCAACTCTGTATGTTTATTTCATAACATTTTTATTATGAAGAAGAGGCATGCTATCCAGTGGTGGGATCCAAAAATGTTAGTAACAGGTTCCCATGCTGGTGGGATTCAAACAGTGGTGTAGTGCCAATGGGGCTAGGCGGGGCACGACGGGGGCGTGGCTGGGCATTCCAGAGGCGGGGCATTGCTGGGCAGGGCTGTGGCAAGGACGCAGCCACCGTGCCGGTCCTTGGGCGGGAAACAAATGCACGCAGGCGCAGGCTGCCACGCACATTGGTGCACTTCCTGCTAGACTGCTTCAAGTTCTGCGGGCTACTGCTGAGGAGTGGAGGAGGGGCGTAACTAAGGCAAAAATCATGTGGCAAAATCACCAATTAGTAACCCCCTCTCGGCACACACAAATAATTAGTAACCTACTCTCGGGAACCTGTGAGAATCTGCTGGATCCCACCTCTGATGCTATCTCCACAGATACAAATTCACAGTTTTGAGAACTACAAAAAAACCCCAACCATCTGTGATAGTATCTTCTAGATGGAAATACTGCCCGAACAACCTTACAGAAATCTCTGGAAGAGCACAGCATTGTGAATATATGAATGGAATTCATTTACCAAAAAATGTAAACACTGCATGTATATGCAGTCTCATGCTGTATAATTAAAAACTAGCCCTTATTTCACGATGAGTAACCTTTGGACTATAATGCATCTTGAACAGAAAAGGATTTAAACTTTCTTTAGATACCTTTTTCTTCGAAAAGCATTTTATTTTTTTAAAAAAAATCTGTTCTAAAACAAAAAAAATCAACTTTGTGTTTTTTTAAAATTTGATTTTTATATACCCTGTTTCCCCAACCAGATAATGATCAACCTCAGGGATAACAATGACCTTGGTGGTTGACAAAGCCCAGCAAAAATTAGTGGATTCTTGCCCTGAGCCTTAGGACCATTCCACCAAAGACAGCCAGCGTGATGTAGTGGGAGAGCCAGAATGGTGCAGGTTAAAAGCAGATGGATTCTAATCTGGAGAACCGGGTTTGATTCCCCCACTCCTCCATCTGAGTGGCAGAGGCTTATCTGGTGAACCAGATGTGTTTCTGCACCTTCACAAGTCCCTTCAGCCCCCTCCCCCCCCCCAACTCTGGATTGGGCTGCTAGACTACTACGATCCTTTTTTGGAGTTCTACTACCAAGACTCATTCCCTTCCATATGTGCAGAATAAGGCACTTTCAACCCACTTTCAATCACTGTGCGGAAACTCTAATGACTGCAAACACACCGAATCTCTGCATTCAGTACCTTAAGGTTCTAAAAAATAACACCGAGCTTTTGAAGCGTGCCACCTCTCACGTAAAATAAATGCCACCGGTTGCAAAAAAAAAAAAATGAAAATACCGCATGCAACAACTGAAAACCATTCACGTTCTGTTAGATAACAGCTAGGCAGAAAGAATTCATTCCATAAAGAGATTCATGAAACGGTCTCCACAAACGGCACCTGCAAAAAGATGGCCTTGACCACAGACCTCCCTTTCATTCAGTTTTACTGACAACTGTACTAGGCCAAAAAAAAAGTCATTATGAGAAGAAAAGAAATGAGAAACTATTTAAATATGCTACAAAGGAAGAAGCTTTAAAATGCATCCTTTTGTCTGTCTCTTGCTTGTCAAGTATATCAGGTTTAAGGTCAAGGGAAGGACTCAAACCAACAGCGGGGCAAAGACACTCAAGATCAGAGAAGGTAATTTTAGAATATTTTTTCCTCTGGGTGTATCTATACATTACAAGTCCCTATTTTTTGTTGGGGGACAACCTAAGGACTTCACATTGAATGTGCAATGGGAGTTTTGTGTCTCTCAGACCCCTTCCATACATGCAGAATAGAGCACTTTCAATCCACTTTCCATGCATTTTGAAGCTGGATTTTACTGAGCGGAATAGCAATAAACCCGGGCTAACCACAGTATAAAACCTGTGTTGGGGAACTTCGCATGGATCCCACTCCTAATGCGAGTCTGCCCCACGTTTCCCACCCCACACCCTGGGCTTTTCAAGAATTGCACTATCAACGATTCTTTAGTTTGAACACGGATTGCAGCAGCTTGCGAGCGAACACTCTCTTCCCAGTTTTTAAAGGTCCTCTCTGCGCAGCTACGCAGCATGGTAGGTGAGGTGTTTTTTTAAAAAAAGACACACCTCCGTGCGAAGGCAGCCTGCATTGCTTCCGTGGGCTCCGTTCTCTGCCTGTACGGAGACATGTGAATGGGACAGCAGGAGAGTGGGTCACTTTATCCCGCCTGCAACCCGCTCTCCCAGTGCTGTGCAGAAAAAGCCTGGGAAGAGGTTCCAGTTCCAGTAACAGGCAGATTCACACTAGCCCAGGGGTAGGGAACCTTTAACACTCAAAGAGCCATTTGGACCCGTTTTCCATGGGAAAAGAAAACACTTGGAGCCGCAAATAATTTTTGACATTTAAAATAAAGATAACCCTGTACATATTGGGTTTTTTAACCTTTTGCTCCGCTCATTCTGAGAAGCGCATGGATGTGGCAAGGATGGGGCCAGCGGCTCAGCCTCGCCGGCCGCCGGGAAAACGCCCACCCCGCTCCAACGGGGCAGGCGAGAGGGAAAGCCCGTGGCACGGCCCAGCCGGCTGCAGGCAGTTGGAGCGCTCACCCTGCTGCCTGCAGGGCGGGCAAGGATGGGGCCAGTGGCTCGGCTCGTGGAGCCGCAGTGCAAGGGCAGAAGAGCCGCATGCGGCTCTCGAGCCGCAGGTTCCCTACCCCTGCACTAGCCTGACAAAGACCTTTGATCTCTGGATAGGAAGCTAGTGGCCAAACGGTTGTAGATCAGCGAGAGGTTGATTTACAGGAAGGGCCAGGAAACGGAGTTTACCCGAGAACCAAAGGGAGAGGACAAAGGGAATTCTGATCTGGGTTGTTCCCAGGTCTGCAACAAAGAACTTGCTTGGAACGATTCTGAAGTTGAGAAATCTATGTAATTAGAACATTTTCTTATTTTCTGTTTTTCAATAAAATCTTTGGAAAACTCAGTGATTTTTGAGTATCTGGGGAAAAAAGAACCCAGGATTTATAAGACAGGGGTGGAGCCCCCCCCCCCTCATTCCTGGCCTTCTATTCTAATCTTTCATGCATGGCAACGGGGGGGGGGGGGGTAGGCACGAAGTGCAGCCTATGTACCGGCTGCAAATAAAATTTGGAACTAAAATGTGAAAATATGCAAGTTAAACCATGAAAGAAGGGAGCGAAACAAACCCACAGAATGACGAGACAGTGGGAAAAATCCTCTCACCTCTCCACAGTGACAATTTAGTGACAATCTTGTGGGTGATCAAAAACCGAGAACATCTTTGTGGGTGAAAAAATCTTGACAACATCTTTCAGTCTTGTGGATGAGAAAAAAAAACTGAAAACAGCATTTGGGAAATCAGTGGATGCCTGACCACGATACCTACAAAACACCACGTTAACCTTACAGTACCTTCAGGTTCAACACTTCATCTCTCTCCTTCTTTGTTCACCTGAAACACAACAGTGCTACAGCTCTGGTGTGAACAAACAAATATGTATGTTTTGCACAATGCCATCTTGATTCAAAATGGTCCCTTAGAATATCCTTGATCTGCACTTTTAGTGTTTTTTTTGTACACATATAGTTTATGCTAATGGTGCTGTGAAATTGATGCATACTTGTTTTGTTGTACTGATCGTTGACTGTAAATAATTGATGGATGGATGGATGGATGGATGGATGGATGGATGGATGGATGGATGGATGGATGGATGGATGGATGGATGGATGGATGGATGGATGGATGGATGGATGGATGGATGGATGGATGGATGGATGGATGGATGGATGGATGGATGGATGGATGGATGGATGGATGGGTGGGTGGGTGGGTGGGTGGGTGGATGGATGGATGGATGGATGGATGGATGGATGGATGGATGGATGGATAATAGAGTGGGGATGTGCACCATTTTTTCAGGAATTGGGGGGTTCAGGTTTAATAGACCCAGAGGTTTTTGAAAAACCCAGTAGGAAGGGTTCAGTTTTTTTCAGATATTTGAATTGGGGGGGGGGGGTGTTTAAAACTCAAACCCAACAAATTCCAGCTGACACCAGGGTTCAGCTCTGCATTGCCTGCCATTTTTGAGACCCATGTGGAGTTTGGAGGTGGTGGCATAAAGTGGAACACCGGACTTAGCTAATCAAAGCCCAGCGTTCAGCTGCGCATCACCTGTTGCCTCCGAGTCGATGTGGTCTTTGGAAGAAGGGACAGCACAGAGCTATATCCGGCATATGGACAAGCCAAGCCTAGCATTCAGCTCTGTGCTGCGTGATGCCTTTGAGATCCAGCCAGCCAGCAAATAAGTGAGAGGAAGGGAGAGGGAAGAGAAAGGGGACTCCCCTCAAGGTTTTTTTTTTTTTGAAATGGTGAGGCCAAAGCAGCTCTAATAATACCGAAAAAACTATTTGGAATCAGCTTTTTGGTTCCCTTAAATTGCCACTATTTTGAGGGATGGGAGTGAGTGGTGGCATGCAAGAGAGGGGAAGGGGAGGAGCCCCTGGCATCTGGACATGGCCCACCCACCCTAGCAGAGGGAGAGGGAGGGGGAGGGGTGGAATGCAAGGGAAGGGGAGATAGGGAGGGGAGGGAGTAAGGGGTGGCATGCAAGGGAAGGGGAGTAAGGGAGGGGAGGGAAGGAGGGGGAGGGGCCCAGCATCTGAACATGGACCACCCACCCTAGAGGAGGGAGAGGGAGGGGAAGGGGTGGCATGCAAGGGAAGGGGAGTAAGGGAGGGGAGGGGAGGGAAGGAGGGAGAGGGGTCCAGCATCTAGACATGGTCCACCCACCCTAGCAGAGGGAGAGGGAGGGGAGGGAGGGGTGGCATGCAAGGGAAGGGGAGGGAAAGGGAGGGGTGCCATGCAAGGAAAGAGGAGGGAGGGAGAGGTGGCATGCAAGGGAGGGGTCCAGCATCTGGACATGGCCCACCCACCCCAGTGGAGGGAGGAAGGGGAGGGGAGGGGTGCCATGCAAGGGAAGAGGAGTGAAGGAGGGGAGTGAGGGGGGTGGCATTAAAAAATCCCCTAAAATGCCAATAACATATTTTTCAGGGGGGGGAGGGGAGGTTCTGTTTTGCGCTGTTGAATGCACAACCTAAATTAAAGTCCAAATCAAGCACAAGGCCTACATTTGATTCGGAACTAAGTTAATAAAACTGACATCCCTGGATAAAAGGTGCACTGTTTAACATACAAAGATCTAGGGACAATGAGTTCTTGAAATTAAGTATTCTAAGCGTATCAATTAAGAATAGAAAATTAGCAGAGAAAGCTCAGCGAGCGCTCTATCCTTTGCTGACTTAGCCAAGGCCCACCACTGATCCAGAAAAGTATGGAAAATGGATTAGACTGTTCCCCTGTGTCTAAAACCACGCACTCACACCTGGCGCATGACCAAAGACGTGCTCCGTACCTGTGAGACTGACCGGAGACACAATTAGTACAAAAGCCAGAACCCGCGGTTGCATCTGCAAAACAGATGGTCTTTTGCTCGAAAGCACAGCAAACTGCAACATATCAAACTGTAATTCAATTTACTCAGGGCCCACTATTTAAGCCCAGTTCACTCGAGAATGCATGTCCAGCCCTGCCTTAAACCACCAGTGAAATTTGCAGCGTGAACCATACAGAGGCATTCTGGGAAGAAAAAATATGACGGCAGCCAGTGTTTCAGTCGAGGACTATCTGCACACTAGACATTTGAAAAAGGGCTGGCGCCAAATGCGGCAGCAAGCAAGCGGCGCATGGACAGCTTCAGTTTACTTCTGCCCAACTGTGCATTACAAGCACCCGATTTCTCTCTCCAGTGAACCACTGGGACTACAGGTCACTTGCTAATTTTGTAGGAAATCCTGTCGAAAATAAACAAAACAGCCTCACCTCCCTGTGGGAAATGTGGGATAGAGAATGGAACTTTCAAACATGTTTGGCGGCTTTGCACCAAGATAAGCGAATATTGGAAAGAGATAAGAATACCAATTGAGAAGGTAATAAATCATGACCTCCCATTAAATCCTATAAACTATTTATTAGGACCTTCATTTTGTAAAGATCATAAGCTAAAACCACACATGCACCTTCTGCCATATATGATCATGGCAGCAAAAATTGTCTTAGCTCCAGTCTGGAAATCAGGAAATTTATCCACAATTGAGGACTGGACGCAAAAAGTGCAACATCTACATATGGTTGACAGAACAGGCCACCAATTATGTAATTCTCCATTCGAAATATATGAGATGAATTGGCATTTATGGATAAAATACATGAAGAAAGACAAAGATATGTCTGATACACTAAACACAACATGTTGTGTAAGAGAGAGCTTTACAACAGGATTAAATAGATCTGGAAAGAATAAATTTGATGGAGTGAGTGAGTGAGTGAGTGAGTGAGTGAGTGAGTGAGTGAGTGAGTGAGTGAGTGAGTGAGTGAGTGAGTGAGTGTGAGTGTGAGTGTGAGTGTGTGAGTGAGTGAGTGAGTGAGTGTGTGCGTGTGCGTGTGCGTGTGTGTGTGTGTTAAAAATAATGAATCAGTAAAGATTAGACTTCGGAATGTATAGTATATGAAATACTGTTAAGTCCAAATGTTTACCTTTAGTGAATGTTTATATTGATCTTATATGTTGGATTATTTATGTTAGAACTTGGAAAATCATAATAATAATTTTCAAAAATTGTAGGAACAAATTCACAGGCTTAGCATAGTTGGGTCTTCAATTCTAAGCCAGCTAAAGAAGCCAACGGGTGCTCTGAAGTCACCCTGAAGCTACCAACCTCTTCAATTTCAGCACTTGGGGGGGGGGCGGGGGGCAGTGTTTCAAAACACAGGCGAAAAACTGGACCTACCCCTTTGAAGAGCGTCTGGCGCACCTGAATTATAGTTCAGACGTTGTCACTGAGTGCCGGCTGTACGCTTCGGGGGGGGCGGGGGTGGTCTTTCCCTCAGATGGCTACACACATAAACAGACTCATCTGTTGAAACTCATGACCAAGCCAGTTTCTCTGTGATTATTCACAGTGCTAAATATTATTCAACTCCTGGAGTTTTACCCCTCTTAAGATGTACTCTGTATGGATAAGACAACCCCCCCCCCCAAAAAAAATCCATGGAACAAGAAATGTTCCATTTATGAACAGCAATGATAAGTTTCAGAAATCTGCCAAGTATCTGCACTTATAATGACCTCATAATGACTCGTTTAGCAGCAAACCAGATGTACAGTATCAGACAGCATGTTAGATTAATAAGCCTCGGGCATAAAAATATTGTGCCTGTTTTCAAAAATAATTCACCTTCAAAGATGGGGGCGGGAGGACACACCATTTAAAAATCTGTCTAGGACATACTATGACAAATATTTCTCACCCATTTTCATTTTAAAACACTGAACAGTTCTTAAAACACTGCTGCAGTTATCATTACAAATGCATAAGTTTTGTTCAGGAAGAAAAGACAGTGTTGTGTAGTGGTTAAGAGAAGGTGGACTGTAATCTGGAGAACTGGGTTTGATTTCCCACTCTTCCACATGAAGTCTGCTGGGGGACTTTGGTCTAGTCACAGTTCTCTCAGAACTCTCTCAGCCTCACCTGCCTCACAAGGTGATTGTTGTGGGGAGAGGAAGGGAAAGGAGTTTGTAACCTGCTTTGACACTCTTTAAAAGTAGAGGAAAAGGGAATATAAAAAACACTTTTTTTCTTCTTCCCTTTATACATAACTCACCCCAGCAGGGACTTGGAGTGGTTACCAATCTCATGACCCCATCTCTCTCTCAGTTCTTCGCTCACATTTTTTTGACTTTGTTTAGAGTTGGTGCCCTTGTGTTGAGGGCAATGGACAGCAGAGGCCTCCCTGACCAAAGGACAGCAACACGCAGGAGCCAGTTGGAGATAACTCAAGTAGCACTTGAAAGCTGGTAGAGACAGCAAGATATCCACCTATCCACCAGAAAGTACACCACGTTTCCATCTTGGACAGTTAAGGAGGAAGAACTAGTGTTGCAAAGAACTCTGTAAAAAGGGTAAAAATGGTTGCATGGCATGGGTTCACTAAAACAAAAAGAAGGGAAGAATCTTTTAATATTTATTTATTACACTTTTCCCCTGCCCACTCTCCCAATACAATAATATGTATTAGGACATTTCTATGTAGATTACGTGGATTTAATTTCCTCCCCATTCCCAATGAGTGGGGTTCATACTAATGCTCAGTTTAAAGTGGGGTCAGGTGGAGAATGTGAGAACTTTTTTCGGCAACCATATATTTCTGATCGGAATGAACGGAGATACATGCACACAATCTGCGATAACACAGTACAGTCTATAACTGTGGTGGCGAACCTATGGCACTCCAGATGTTCATGGACTACAATTCCCAATTGGCCATGCTGGCAGGGGCTGATGGGAATTGTAGTCCATGGACATCTGGAGTGCCATAGGTTGCTACCGCTGGTCTATAACTTCTGGGAGAATTTGCCCTAGCTAGCAGAGGCACAGAGCAAGCTTAGAAGTACAAGAGGCTCCCGCAAAGATCCCATGTGCACAGGTGAATGCGTGCCTACTCTGGCTAAGAGCCAGCATGGGTTCCTCAAGAACAAGTCATGTCAGACTAACCTACCTTTTTTTGAAGGAGTTCATACCTTGCTGGAGTGCAGTGGGCATCACTGACCCAGATTTATTGATTGATTGATTGATTGATTGATTGATTGATTGATTAAACTTTTATACCGCCCCATCCCCGAAGGGCTTTAAGGCTTTTGATAAGGTTCCACCTGGTATTCCGGTGGATAAGTTGGTAAAATGTGGTTTAGATCCTATTACTGCGAGGTGGATCTGTAACCGATTGACAGATCTCACCCGAAGAGTGCTCACTAATGGCTCCTCATTCTCCTAGAGAGGAGTGACAAGCGGAATGCCTCAGGGAACCGTCCTGAGCTCTGTGTGATCCAATATCTTCCTAAATGACTTGGATGAGGGAATCTTGGGTATGCTTATTCAATCTGCTGATGCTACTAAATTGGGTGTGATGTGAACCAACTCCAAGACTTGCAATAAAACTGGTTGTAAGGTCGTACATTCCAAAGTCGTCCACGTTCAGGCTCACACGGTACAATTCCTTGGCAGGTCAGAAACCTACGGCCTTGCCCACACGACAGTGAAACCCCTTAAGCATTCACACACACACACACACACACACACACACCCCACAAAACACAAACAAGAAAGCAGAAACTGCACAGCCACAGAAACAAAGTTGAGGTGAGACTCCAATTAGACAGTCTCCCGTTGTCTGGGGATAAGATGTTGTTATTGCAGGACCGATTATCTACATCTTAAGAAAGGAAATCCCTGAGCATCCTAAGCTACCCTGTTTCCCCGAATATAAGACATCCCCTGAAAATAAGACGTAGTAGAGGTTTTGCTGAAGTGCGAAATATAAGGCATCCCCTGAAAGTAAGACGTACCAAAGTTTTTGTTTGGAAGCAGGCCCAACGAACAGAACACAGAAAAACAAGACATCCCCTGAAAATAAGACATAGTGCATCTTTGGGAGCAAAAATTAATATAAGACACTGTCTTATATTCGGGGAAACACGGTAAGTGACACCCTTCCATGCCTGTCAACCCCAAGCCATCAACAATGTAAATTGTAGGATATCTTATCGGACAATATGACACAGCTACACCTCAAGGATATATAGTCAATGCTACTCAGCTAAGACTTGGAACGGATGCAGTTAAGACTATTTACGGAAAGCAGATTACTCCAATACAGAATTCAGCCGGCTGATTCCTAACAATTAATATAAACCTGAAAAGTCTTTAAAACGCAGCAGTACAAGCCACATTATGAATCATTTGAGAAAAGTATCGGCTTCTGCATCATTTGCTGACAACAACTTGTCGCTATATAAAGGAACAGGAAGATGAATTCTGAACCATTAAGCTGAACTGTGGATCACTGTCTGTAGTCGCTGTCATTAGCATAATTGGGAGCATATTTTACCCTAACCTTTGCAAAAGCTCTAATTTCCCAGACGGGATGGATACTGAATTGCTTTTTTTCTGTACCAATAGCTGTCCTTTCCTTTGGGAAAGTGCCAATTATATATTGGGGGGGGGGATGATACCTGGAATAGATGGATAGATAGAACATGGTTCTTCATCGTGGCAACCCTGAATTCAAATATTAGAATTACAGAATCATAGAGCTGGAAGAGAACTCAAGGGTCATCAAGTCCAACCCCCTACAATGCAGGAACACACAATCAAAGCACTCCTGACAGATGGTCATCGAGCCTCTGCTGAAAAACCTCCAAAGAAGGAGACTCCACCACGCTCCGAGGCAATGCATTCCTGATGTTTAGGTGGAATCTCTTTTCCTGCACCTTGAACCGGTGCTCTAATCGGTGCTCTAATCAAGTGGACTCTAATCTGGGGAACGGGATTTGTTTCCCTGCTCCTACCTTGGGCTAGTCACAGTTCTCGCAGAACTCTCTCAGTCCCACCTATCTCACAAGGTGTCTGTCATGGGGAGAGGAAGAGGTTTGTAAGCTGTTTTGAGCCTCCTTACAGGAGATAAAGGTGGGGTATAAATCCAAATTCCTCCTCACAGGAGATAAAGGTGGGGTATAAATCCAAATTCCTCCTCCCCCTCCTCTTCTTGTTGAAAACAAAAGGGGGGTTTCTACTGGTTCTTTTTGTTGGTTTTACTGACGGCTCAAATTAAATGTTGTTCGCTCTTCGATGTTTCGCTTGCCTTGTTCTTAGTAATCTTACAACTACTTTTCAGTTTAATTATTTTCACGGCTTACATTTCATGTTTTCATTCTTTTAATGGATATTGTGCATTGTCTCAGCTATTTTAAACAAGTCTCGGAAATATTTCAAACAAGTTATCTTGCCAGACTTTTAAAATGAAATCATGTGATGGCCAACCGGAGTTGCAGGGGAATGCAACCTCTTAAATGGTATTCAAGCCACTCGTGAAAGGAGTAGAAGATCTTTAAAATGACACTGCAGCTTTTGAAGGAAGTTTGAGCCGCTTTCAAAGCCAACAAAAGGCTGAGAAACACCACATAAATAACATACAATATTAAAACTTTAAAGAGCCAGGCCACACTGCTCGCTGATATAATGAATTAAGAACAACACAGTGAAAAACATCCAAAAGAGGGGAAGAACTAGTAAGAGGGGTTAAATTGGGGAGGGGGCAGAGGCGTAGCTACAAGGGGACCCGGGGGTGCGCGTCGCACCAAGCTTGCGCCTGGGGGGGAGCGGAGCAAAAATTTCAGGGGTTTTTTGGTATTTTTAGTGTTTTTCCAGTTTTGGCCTGAAGGGGGTGCAGTTTTTAGGCTAGCAGCACCAAAATTTCAGAGAGTTTTCGGGGGACTCTTGTGATGATCCAACCCAAGTTAGGTGAGGTTTGGTGAGGTGCCCCCATCCCCCATTGTTTCCAATGGGAGCTAATAGGAGATGGGGGCTACACCTTTGAGAGTCCATAACTTTGGTCCCCCTGAACCAAACTTCACCAAACCTGGCTGGTATCATCAGGATAGTCTTCTAAAGATATTCTGAAATTTTTATGCTGCTAGCCTAAAAACTGCCCCCCCCCGCAGGCCAAAAACTTAAAAAATACAAAAAATACAAACGAACATGGGGGCAGTAAAACTCAGATTTTGCACTGGGCTCCATTTCCCCTAGCTACACCTCTGGGAGGGGGGCTAGTCAGTCTGTGAAGCTAAGCACTGAGTCACAAGATTACTGTCTATGTGATATTTGAGCTAAGTGTTTTAAGGGGTAGCCCTGCGTGAATCTTTACCTGAAGGACCACAGTGGTCCGTAGCAACCAGAGTGACAGCTGGCTGGAGACCACCCAGCAAGCTTCCATGTCAGAGTGGGTATTCGGATCCGGGTCTTCCAGACCCCAATCTGACACTCTGTCCACTACACCACACTGTATTCAGGAGTTTCGGCACTCGCGTGATCTTGTCCTCGCCTTCTATATTGCAGTCACAAAACGTACTGCTTCCATCGCCCTTCATACCCAACTACTTCCAGCGGTGCTAGTGAGCAACAGGACTGAATTTAATTTCTTCTAAAATAAAAACAACTGCAGAGCTCTCTCTCTCTCTCTCTCTCTCTCTCTCTCTCTCTCTCTCGCTCTCGCTCTCGCTCTCGCTCTCGCTCTCTCAGTGACCTGGCATGTCACATCGTTCAGTGAAGCTCTTTCGTCTGTCCCTTCTTGATTTCACAAATGCCTCTTCTGCCTTGAGGCAAACTTCGAGACAGTTTAAGATAACTCGCAGTCAAACGCCACAACTTGAACAGCAGCCCACAGTGCCGCCGAAGAGGCCCATCAAGCCGGTTCTTAGAGCCACTTGTAAGACAGTCAGAGATCCCCCAGCAACAAGAAGGCTCCTGTCTTATTGGACCTCGTCCATTCAGCCACAGTCCCCAAGCTCTGATTTAAGACAGAGACAGAAACTCCTGGATGTTTTGTTAAGGGAATATACACAGGCACATTCGTAGCACTCCAGAGTCACGGCGCATCTCTCATATGGCCATTTTATAAAGATGTTAAGGAGCGCGGGAGATAACGCAGACCCCAATGGGGCACTACACTGCAGCGGCCAAGCTGACAACACCTTCCTCCCAGAACAAACCCCTGGGTGGACGCCAGCAAAAATGGAGCGTAAATACACATTGCAGCCAAGCATCAGGGTTAAAAGCTGGCCGGGTTAGTAAGCGTTTGATCACACCCCTGAAAAAGGTCAAAGACTCCACTGAATTATGAGTTGAGGACCTCGCCCCAAAGTAGCGGTGGTGATCGGATAAAACCAAACCACCCGTTCTATCCTCCGGAATACTGTCCTCCAGAATATTGGGTTTTATTTTTACCAAAAAAAATAGGATTTGGCTTTTTCGGAACATCCCCTCTCTCATTGGCAGGGCAGAGGAGCTCTGCTTGAACTGACTGCTGGAGTCCAACGTTCAGTTCAAGTGCTCGCCCGCTGCCATTTCCCAAGTCCCCATAGGGCAGGGGTAGGGAACCTGCGGCTCTCCAGATGTTCAGGAACTACAATTCCCATCAGCCTCTGTCAGCATGGCCAATTGGCCATGCTGGTAGGGGCTGATGGGAATTGTAGTTCCTGAACATCTGGAGAGCCGCAGGTTCCCTACCCCTGCCATAGGGGAACGGGGAGGAGTGCTTGCACTGCATGCTGGGAGTCCCAGCATGCAGTTCAAGTGCTCCCCACCACCACCACCTCCAGCAGCGTTTCCCAAATCCAGTGGGGGGAAAACTGGGTGCTCATCTCAGCCCATGAAAGCAATAAATATGCTCAGCAGTGGCGTAGGAGGTTAAGGGAGCAGCAGTGGCGTTGGAAGGTTAAGAGCTCGTGTATCTAATCTGGAGGAACCGGGTTTGATTCCCCGCTCTGCCGCCTGAGCTGTGGAGGCTTATCTGGGGAATTCAGATTAGCCTGTACACTCCCAACACACACCAGCTGGGTGACCTTGGGCTAGTCACAGTTCTTCTGAGCTCTCTCAGCCCCACCCACCTCACAGGGTGTTTGTTGTGATGGGGGGAAGGGCAAGGAGATTGTCAGCCCCTTTGAGTCTCCTACAGGAGAGAAAAGGGGGGATATAAATCCAAACTCTTCTCTTCTTCTTCTTCTCAGCCCTTTCACTGCATATGGTTCCTTAACTTTCTCTGCAGTCAGGCTCCCTTTGCTGAATGTACAATGGGCACCTGACCATAGAATGGTGGATTACACCCAGAGTCAATTTGCCAGGCAGTCTGAGCCTATGGATCCAATTGCGTCAGCTCCTTCTGAACGCTTCCTGATCTAACACAAGCTAGCTAGTATCCTGTGCTTAGCCTGACTGTTTCTTCAGGGATAGCCAAAGGGATTGCTGCATTTACTGAAAGGTAAAAATCAGTTTCACGCAGAAGAAGAGTTACCGTGCAGAGCTTCTTCTGTTGTGAGACCCACTCTGCATAGCTTTCCAAGAAAATTGTCTGTGTGCTTTCCACAAGATCTTTCTTTATGTAAGCTTTTAGCTATTTGTTTGCTCTGGTGCTTTGGGTAGAGGATTAAAGTTTTTGCCACTGTACAGTGCAGTAAACCTTTATTAGGCATAAATTAAAATGTCCATAAGCAATAAAATCCTGCACATAAACACAAAAATAAAATCCACTATCCAAGCCATAATAAAACATTGTGTACACAGATCATCAGATATATGACACAATATTTAGAATTAAGATTCACTTACATTTTGATAGCGGCTCACGTTTGTCGCTATATTAAATCACGTATAGATCCGTGTATTTGGAAACTTGTATGAGCTTGAGACGTTTTTGCCACTACTGTTCTATTGAGACTACGTCGAATTGGTTTTAACAATGCCATTTAACCAATCTTGCACATACCGTGTTTCCCCGAAAATAAGACAGTGTCTTATATTAATTTTTGCTCCCAAAGATGCGCTATGTCTTATTTTCAGGGGATGTCTTATTTTTTTTCTGTGTTCTGTTCGTTAAGTACATGCTTCCAAAACAAAACCTTTGCTCGTCTACGCCTTACTTCGGGGGGATGCCTTCCTTATATTTCCTCGCGACTCTCCTCAGCAAAACCTCTACTACGTCTTATTTTCAGAGGATGTCTTATATTCGGGGAAACAGGGTAATTCAAATTAAATATTAGATATCAGATCATTTGTATCAGTGAACTTTCCCCCAGGAAATGCAAGAAAAATTCTCCCTTTTCAGGAGCCGCCTATTACTTTTAATCCTATAAACAGAAAGAACTGCCCTGCGTTGCTTTTGTAGGTAACGGACAATTGTACACAACAGTTACAAATCGAATTCAAATCCATCGCTCTTTGTATTATCAAAAGCTTTCATAGCTGGCTGGTGTGGATTTCTGGGCTGTGTGGCTGTGGATTGGGTGAAGCCTATCTGTGCAAACACTCTGCCTATATCCCCTAAAGCGCTCGGCCCGTCTGCAGAGCCAAACGGTTTGCTCTACCCTGGTCTACCTTCTAGGACGTTCATGGTAAAACCTTGGCACTCCAGATGTTATGGACTATAATTCCCATCAGCCCCTGCCGCCATGGCCCATTGGCCCGTGCTGGCAAAGGGCTGATGGGAATTGTAGTCCATAACATCTGGAGTGCCGACGGTTCGCCAGCACTGCCCTAGAACAATGCACAGAAAATGCTGGGAACAGTTCACATTTGATAAGGGGCCGCTCTTCCCGGCTCCAAGGCCCCAGACAGTGGGAGAGCGATAACTGGACTCCTGCAGAGAAGAAAGCCTCACAGTTCCTTTGCAAATGCCCACCACTCAGATCCTAATGTTTCACCTGCATCTGCAGCTGGCATCTTCAGAGGCATGTCACAGTAAGATCTGTTTCCCGCCATGGCACAAAGTGAAGTATCCTGGGCAAATGGGTACCTGTTTTGTTTACCTCCCTTGTGGGAGGAAGAGAAGGCAGATAGAATACCTTTCAAATTGCATTTGGTTGAGTCTTGGTGGTTTGAGTGTGCGTGAGACTCATTTTAGAAACAGGTGATGGGGAAACGAAGGAGTTTATAGGATCCGGTTGATTGTTGAATGGTGTTTGAAAGTCCCCTGGTTTTTGTTCTTGGTGCTTTTTAGTACCGGTACTGTCACAAATATTACACCCATGCGTACTCCAACTCACTAGGTGAGTATCATTTTAACATTATCTTACTATCACAAATATGGCATAAAATGTTTAGTAAGTACACCGAAGCCAGGTATGGCTAGTACAACCTCTAGATTAGCTTTTATTTCTCGCAGTCCTTTGTCAAGCCAATCTGAAATGTACAAATACAAGTGTCAAGTGGGAGGGTTCTTTGGGTTTTGTCTAATTTGAGTATGAAAATGGGTATGATTGTAGATAGACTTTATATATTGACACCTTGTATTTGTACATTTCCAGATTGGCTTGACAAAGGACTGCCTCGAAATAAAAGAAGCCTAATCTAGAGGTATTATAGCCATACCTGACTCAGCGCATTCTACTAAACATTACCTTTTGTATATTTGTGATAGTAAGATAATGTTAAAATGATACTCACCTAGTGAGTTGGATGGGTGTAATATTTGTGACAGTACCTGTTGTACACCTGCCTTGATTATTATGGTATTTTAGTATCGGTAGCCAGATTTTGTTGATTTTCAGACTCGTTTTGCTGAACCGTCTCAGTATTTGTGGATTTCAATGGCTTCTTTGTGTCGTCTGACATAGCAGCTGTCAAAGGTGTCAAGAATTCCTGCATCATCAAATAAGATCCTACAACCCAAGCTCGACACAGAATCTTATTTGAGGACACTGAAATTTTTAACTCCGAGAGGTGGACGAAACAGATACCCAAGTAAACAGGACATGCCACACTGTGCCATGAAGAGAAACAAACCTTACTGTGACATGCTTCTGAAGATGCCAGTCATAGATACAGGCCAAACATTAGGAGTCAAAACTACCAGACTTCGGCCACGCAGCCCGGAAAACCCACACTGGCCATAAGTCTTGGTTGCCTAAGACAGGAAATTACAGAAATATTTTGAGCATTGCTGGACCATTTGTGGCTGCTCCTTTTTGTAGCCCAGAAACGTTTGTGAAGAAGAACATAAGAACATAAGAACAAGCCAGCTGGATCAGACCAGAGTCCATCTAGTCCAGCTCTCTGCTACTCGCAGCGGCCTGCCAGGTGCCTTTGGGAGCTCACATGCAGGATGTGAAAGCAATGGCCTTCTGCAGCTGTTGCTCCCGAAGAAGCAAGCCTTTATTGACATAAAGTGCAATAAAATAAATACAGCACAGTAAGCACCGATTTAAAAAAACCATATATATGTACATCTTCAAACAGGAAATAAAATGTTGAGTAAAAGGAAATCTACCGGCATTTAACAATTTCTAGGAGAAAGTCTGCCATTATCATACAGAAGGAAGGATCAGGATTGTACAGCAAGTAGTGTAATCTAAATAAATTGGGGAGATCAGGTGAGAGTGTAAAGGAGAAAATTCACATACTCGGATCTGATTTTCTTAAATCTGGGACAGTGTAACAATTGGTGGGCCAGAGATTCAACTGAGTCAGCATTACATGGACACAATCTGTTAGGCTTTTCTTGCTTGTTAAATCTGCCTGTGTGGCATCTTTTGCATATTATTATTGCATCATGCTGGCAGGGGATGATGGGCACTGTAGTCCATAACATCTGGAGGGCCGTGAGTTTGACACCTAGTCATTTTGCAAAAATAACCTTTCTAAAAAATGAAAACCAGCTAAAACATTTCCTGGCAATAAATAAAAACAGCCAGAGCCTGAAAGGTTGTAAAAAAAACCTCCTTGATATGACACCACTTCCGAAATATTAGAAATACACACACACACACACACACACACACACACACAAGTTTGCACAAATGTACTCTAACAAGAACCACCACCTACTGGATATCAAGGTGGAGAAAACACAAAGTTGATATGCAACACTTCTCCATACCTAGCAACTTCGACAGAATAAAAACTAGAAGGCCATGATCTCTTTCTATGCAACTATATACTGAGATTGAAAGGACTAGGGATGGAAGAGCGTCCGCCCTTGAAGCACACCTAATCGCTTTCATTACATTGAAGAGATTTTTTTTTTCCTTTCGTTGCCATTCCCGCGAACAGGGAACTTCAGGAGTTCCACCCAGTACGTTTCCATTTGGGATTAAATCAAGGGAGGACACCTACCTTTGAAATCCAGATTACATCCTAGAAATTCGCACTGCGAAGAACGGCACTCTTTTCTACAAAAAAAGAAAGAAAGGTTTTTTTTAATGAAAAAATCGGTATCTTGAAGTTCTCAGCTACGAAACTGCAGTTCATTTAGTTCGCTGTGAACGATGGGAATGTCAGTATGCAAAACTAATTTTGGACTTCTCTCCATTAATTATATTACCAGCAGGAAACATATATTAAAATGTAAGCACATTTCAGCCTCGCTGATTTCAACAGAAGTTTGACCTGCACTTCAATCTCTTCTGAAGACAGCAGGGGAACTTTGGGAGGATCATAACCCAAACCTGTAATCAACACTCCAGAAAGCAATTTTGCCAGAACACTTAGAATAAACGCTACAGTGACGCATCGCTCCCCGGAAGTCGTAGGGAGAGTTCCTGAGATGTTTCCACCTGCATCTTTCCTTCTTCGTCCTTGGAGCAGCAGTGGCGGAGTGGTTAAGAGCAGGTGCACTCTAATCCGGAGAACCAGGTTTGATTCCCCGCTCTGCCACTTGAGCTGTGGGGGCTTAGCTGGTGAACTAGATTAGCCAGTGCACTCCAACACATGCCAGCTGGGTGACCTTGGGTGAGTCACAGCTCTTCGGAGCTCTCAGCCCCACTCACCTCACAGGGTGTCTGTTGTGGGGGAAGGGAAGGGAAAGGAGATTGTAAGACCCTTTGAGTCTCCCTATAGGAGAGAAAAGGGGTATAAATCCAAACTCTTCTTCTTCTTCCACCTGTAGACATAGAGAACTTTTTCAGGCTGCAAAAGGCCTGTTCGCAGTAAAAACGGCCTGAGGAACTACAGTTCCCAGGAGACCTTGGGGCTCACAAGTCTCTGGAAAAAGAAAAGGAACTAAGGTGGCAGCAGTGTGGGGAGGGGGTGGGGTGCCTTGGGGCAGGAAAGGGGGAAAGGGGGAGGGGCCTGGGGGTAATTTTCTGTGCCCCCCAGATGTGTGTCTGGTGCACAGCGTGCACCCCCTGTCCCCTTATAGCTTTGCCACTGCTCTGAGGCAGAGCATAGTTCAGCTACCCGATTCAAGTGCAAAAGTGATCGCCCCCAATGTGTGTTTCCAAATTGCACTGAAAACTGATCCAACACAAACCATGCCTTAAAATACCTGATGAGGGAAATAAATACTAAAACAGATCTAAGGATCCGAGCCAGCTAATGCCCTAAATCAGCCAGCTCTCCCACAATATAGCAACGCTGGGGCGTGTGGTTTTTAATTCCATATTGTGTTTAATAGAAGAATCAAGCCTTATGGGGATTTCCCGCTTTTTAAAAATCCGACAGCTCTGCATGTACTTAGCAGCGAAACGACTCGTGCAAATAAATGAACGGATTAAACAAAGCTAAGGCTGCCTATTGAATGTGCAGGTTTTCTTTTCCTCCCAACCTGCAACATAGATTCTGTTCCTCTGCCCGCTCTGTACTCTGCTCCAATTCACTAGAAAAGCTCGCAACTGCCACAAGCAGACTCAGAAAGCATGCTGAGCATCATAACATCCGCATAGCAAGCTCATGAAGGAAGGAAGGAAGGAAGGAAGGAAGGAAGGAAGGAAGGAAGAAGGAAGGAAGGAAGGAAGGAAGGAAGGAAGGAAGGAAGGAAGGAAGGAAGGAAGGAAGGAAGGAAGGAAGGAAGGAAGGAAGGAGAAGAGAAGAAGAAGAAGCAAAGAGGAGGGAGGAGGGAGGAGGGAGGAGGAGGAGGAGAGGAGGAGGAGGAGGAGTTTGGGATTGAGCACCCCTTTCTCCCGCAGGAGACTCCAATGGGGCTGACAATCTCCTTTGCTCTTCCCCCTCACAACAAACACCCTGTGAGGTAGGTGGGCTGGAGAGAGCTCCGAGAAGCTGTGACTAGCCCAAGGTCACCCAGCTGGCGTGTGTGGGAGTGCACAGGCTAATCTGAATTCCCCAGATAAGCCTCCACAGCTCAGGCGGCAGAGCTGGGAATCAAACCCGGTTCCTCCAGTTTAGATACATGAGCTCTTAACCTCCTACGCCACTGCTGCTCCAGATTAGATACATGAGCTCTTAACCTCCTACGCCACTGTGACTGCCCCCCCCTTCCAAACATTTATTCATTAAACTTTTGAGTTGCCACTCACCCAGAGGGTCTCACGGTGACTTACACCATTTAAACGACATCCTAATTAATCAGCTAAAAACCGACAAAAACAAACGACACTGCTCCACACAAAAATTCAGGATATCAACTCTTTGTAAAGCATCTCCGGACAGTTAATGTAAATAACGATAACAATAATTAAAGCTCCCGTCTTCAGGGATAAGAGATAAGGGAACAAGTCATCTTCCATTTCCTCTTCGCATTCTAACCAACTGTTAATTACTTTGCGGGCACCGAGCGATGCTGGTGTCATAAATTTTCTAGTACACAACTGGGAAACAATACCCAAATGTTATTTATGTCTGCAGAGGGTTTGTTTATGTGGATCTGTGGTGTTTGAACCGCATGCCATATCTGTCTGGAGCACATTTTCATAAGGCCTTTCTTCGTTTCCAGTTTTGTCTACCCAGTTTGTGGAATTAAGGGCTGTATCATATCCCCTTGGAGTTAAAAAAAAAAAAAAAGGCTATCAGTAGTGAATAGAGCCAAGTGTTACTGGCCAGTAAATGAATGGGCTTTTAATTTCCATTTAATTTGCTTTTGAAACCACTTTATTCCAAATACCCTCTCAATATAGACTAGAACGTGGTTTCCAGACAGCCTAGGAACTACAATTCTATCAAAGCTTCGTCAGCATGGCCAATTGGCCATGCTGGTAGGGGCTGATGGGAATTGTAGTTCCTGAACATCTGGAGAGCCACAGGTTCCCTACCCCTGATATAGACAAATATTAAAATCTACACGGAGGGATTTTGACCTTGAGGCCCCACTGTAGCAGAAGAAACTGGTGCTCATCCAACTGAGTTGGTCCCTTGCTTCACAAAATTGGCTCTGAAGATTCGTGAAGGATCCTCTATGATTTGGGGGGACAAAGAGACCTGCAAACAGGAGAAATGGGACAAGACACATCTGGGTCATTCAATCCAGGTCACGATCTCTCAAAACTGACCCATGACTCTGCATCGATTACAGTTGAAGCAGGCTTCTTGGGTGGGGGGTGGGGGGACATACAAACGGAAAGCAAAAATACTATTTTCACAGTCTAATGCCTTATCTATTAGCACATCAACTCCTGAATATTTTATTCTGTCAATCCAATCAGCAAAGGTAATGGAAGAGCAAAGTTTCTCTGTGACACAGGGAAATCTAGGCACCTAACTTTCAGGAGAACGAACCATTTCAGCTGGTATGTGGTAGGAAATTTACACATAACAATAAATTACACTAAACCTTCCACACTGCGGGGGTTAGGGGCATAGCGCCCCTAGCAATCTGGAAATCTACATAAAAACTTTTGGCCCTTCCTTCGTACCAGAGAAGATGTTTCATTTTTTTCTTTTTTTCTTTTATTTTAACATTTAAGAAGAAGAAGAAGAAGAATTTGGATTTATATCCCCCCTTTCTCTCCTGTAGGAGACTCAAAGGGGCTTACAATCTCCTTGCCCTTCCCCCCTCACAGCAAACACCCTGTGAGGTGGGTGGGGCTGAGAGAGCTCTGAAAAGCTGTGACTAGCCCAAGGTCACCCAGCTGGCGTGGGAGTGCACAGGCTAATCTGAATTCCCCAGATAAGCCTCCACAGCTCAAGTGGCAGAGCGGGGAATCAAACCCGGTTCCTCCAGATTAGAATGTACCAGCTCTTAACCACTGCATCACTGCATGTACATTTATATCATGTATATTTATGGTATTAAAAGATAAAATGTGTCAATGTTATACAATACTATACATGTATTTTATGCATTTCTGAGTTCCTAGACATTTTCTGTGTCTTCTGCTGGTCTTCGCGTGTCGTCTGCAGCTTCCGCAAAACTCACACAAAAAATTCCCATTTAATTTCTTATGCCGTCCCACTATATATCAAAACCATGATGGGGAAAGTCGTGCTGTGGAAGTGATAACTGAGTTTCGACACCATTTCACACACTCACACTCTCTCTCTCTCTCTCTCTCTCACACACACACACACACACACACACACACACACGCACACACACACACGTTTCTGGTACTGCCTCTTTTCTTATTATCTGGCCAACCTTACCAGAGGACAGTGTTCATCATTAATGCCAATATCGTCCCATCTGGCTGCTAACTAATACATTTTCACGGCTGCTGCAACCGAGTCGTGGATTTCTGCTGGGAAAACATACGAACCAGGAAGCTAAATTGAAATCAGTGAGCAAAGACCGTGGCGAGTCAAACCAATTCAGTCTATTAGCCAATGGCATTCCTACTTGGTAAGCCTTGTGAACCATCTTCACTGCACAACGTGGCCGTGAACCTGAGGACACGAAATGCAAATGACTGCCACGTCGCATTGGCCACAGGTTAACCACAGTTAAGAAATGACCTGCTCACCAATTGTGTTCAACTGCTTGAAGAGTTGGTTTTTGTGACCTGCTTGTCTCTACCTTGAAGGAGTCTCAAAGTACTTATAATCACTTATAATCAATGGCGTAGGAGGTTAAGAGCTCGTGTATCTAATCTGGAGGAACCGGGTTTGATTCCCCGCTCTGCCACATGAGCTGTGGAGGCTTATCTGGGGAATTCAGATTAGCCTGTGCACTCCCAGACACGCCAGCTGGGTGACCTTGGGCTAGTCACAGCTTCACAGAGCTCTCTCAGCCCCACCTACCTCACAGGGTGTTTGTTGTGAGGGGGGAAGGGCAAGGAGATTGTAAGCCCCTTTGAGTCTCCTGCAGGAGAGAAAGGGGGGACATAAATCCAAACTCCTCCTCCTCCTCCTCCTCCTCCTCCTCCTTCTTCTTCCACTCCCCACAACAGACACATGGTGAGGTAAGTGGGGCTGAAATTGCTGTGACCAGCCCAAGGTCACCCAGCAGTCTTTATATGCAAGAACAGGGAAACAAACCTGATTCTCCAGAGTAGAGCTGTTCTGCATTTAACAACTACACCTCGTTGGCTCAACAAGTTTATGAAGCCCATATTCAAACACACTTTGTCCACCCTGCATCTCAGCTTCACTGAGAATTCCCTCTCAAATTCGAATTTTACGGGAGAAGAAGAACCTTCTCCATAGCCATAATTTCTCCACACGTGTCTCTGCTGTGTCCTTCCCTTAGTCACTTTTTTCCGAAACTGAAACCCCTCTGACTCATGAGCCTTTCCTCATACAAGTATACCCTCACTCACTGTATTACTGCATGAAACAACAAAGCTGGACCTTTGGTCCAGTGCTGTCTATTCCGATTGGCGGCAGCACTCTAGATTCTTCCCCAGGCCTGCTATGGCCAATCCTTTTCATGAGAAGGACCAAGGTTTGAATGCCCGCAATGTTCCTGATGACCAAGTACCTTCAAATGTCTAAAGGCAGAAGAATGGACACAGGGGTCTGGTGAAGACAACTAAACTGAATGGAGAGGAGAAGCAGAGTTGAGCAGATGCGTTTTTTATTGAGTACTTTTTGAAAGATGGGCTGTTTTCATACAGGGACGATGTACACTCTGTGAACGAAGAGCTTTGGCACTCCAAACCCCCCTGCTCCAACCAGCGTGGGGCAAATACACCATGCAGAATCAACCATGATTAAGTCTGCTATGCTGAATAGTGGGTTGGATTCCCAAATTAATGGGTTGGATCTTTCCCTATCTTTCCCAGAAGCCCCTTCAGACCCCTGAAAAGGCATAGCCGGGGACCAAGGATCCTCATGGATGCAAAGAAGCTTTCACATATGCTGAATAATGCACTTTCGATGCACTTTCACAAGCATGTCCAAATAGGAAATGGACATTTCCTATTTCACACAATAAAATGGTGCAAAGTGCATTATTAAGAACATTGTATCTATTGGATTAACTCTTGAATCTCTCTACCCTCTCTCCTATTCAGAAGCATATAAAGTATTAAAACGTCGGCTTTTAGACCAGGAATTTGCTAACCTATCTCTTGCAGCCAAACGGACCTGCTCTCCCTCACAACTTTTAGTTTTATTTCAGCAGGGACGGATGGCCCATTACTTATATTCTTTAACCAAGTCCTCTCAAGGAGAGCTCTCTCAACGGCTAGATATAATGTCATGCCATCTGCCTTGTTTAAACGGCAGGTTTAATAATCTCGAAAAAAACCTAAGAGGCCATGCAGTTGTAATTCAAATTAAGTTGAAACACTGGCTCACCGGTTATTACACTGTACTAGATTTGCCAAAATTAGATCCAAGTATGTCAATTTATCTCCTCTTTTTCAACCCGAGTTAACAGACTTGTTCAGATTATTTCTCCTGTTGGATAATTCCAATTCTACTTTTTGTGAAGAGGTAGCAAATTTTGCCATGGAAATCATTCAGAGTTTGTAATTTATTTATATTCACCAGAGTTTTATTGCCTGTTTTAATATTATTCATGTTAGTCACATTTTTTTTTGTTATGCCAATAAAGGCTATGCTTTGCTATTCATTATTAAGCAGGCGTGAAAGCATCCGAAGCCATGTTTCTTCGAGAGACTGCCACCGGAAAGGAAGGACCGAGTGATGTGCTATTTTGTATTATTATTATTAACCTCCTCCTCCTCTACCATGACGAAAGCAACAAGGTAATGGGAATTACTGAATTACCCCAAAAATCACCTCCCAGCTTACATTTTGAAAGAAGGTCTGCAACCGCTGTAAAAGTTATCAAATATTCCTCCGGCTCTAGCCTAGCCATCATATATTGATTGTCATGCCCTTATATAAAGCCGTGGTGCGACCGCACGGAGTACTGTGTTCAGTTCTGGTCGCCACATCTCAAAAAGGATATCGAAGAGATAGAAAAAGTGCAGAGAAGGGCAACGAGGATGATTGAAGGATTGGAGCACCTTCCTTATGAGGAGAGGCTGCAGCGTTTGGGACTCTTTAGTTTGGAGAGGAGACGTCTGAGGGGGGATATGATTGAAGTCTATAAAATTATGCATGGGGTAGAAAATGTTGACAGAGAGAAATTTTTCTCTCTTTCTCACAATACTAGAACCAGGGGGGCATTCATTGAAAAATGCTGGGGGGAAGAATTAGGACTAATAAAAGGAAACACTTCTTCACGCAACGTGTGATTGGTGTTTGGAATATGCTGCCACAGGAGGTGGTGATGGCCACTAACCTGGATAGCTTTAAAAAGGGCTTGGACAGATTTATGGAGGAGAAGTCAATCTATGGCTACCAATCTTGATCCTCCTTGATCTCAGATTGCTAATGCCTTAGCAGACCAGGTGCTCAGGAGCAGCAGCAGCAGAAGGCCATTGCTTTCACATCCTGCATGTGAGCTCCCAAAGGCACCTGGTGGGCCACTGCGAGTAGCAGAATGCTGGACTAGATGGACTCTGGTCTGATCCAGCAGGCTAGTTCTTATGTTCTTATGTTCTTATATAGCGAGAGCCAATGAGATGTCTTTAAAAGGGCATAGGAAGCATTTTCCTTTTAGCACTTCTTGCAACGACGGCCATGTTTACAACAGGAAGTTAGTACATCATACCAAGTAACACTAAACAGTTCCACGATTATCTTTCTGGTCCTTGTAACCAAGCAAAACACTGTCTTAAGAGACACAGATCCCTGCATACAGTGAATAAGTATGTATTCATTCATAAATCACAGAGCTGGAAGGGACCATACAGGCCATCTAGTCCAACCCCCTGCTTAAAGCAGCATCAGCCTAGACCAGGGATCAGCAACCTTTACCACCCAAAGAGCCATTTGGACCCATTTTCCATGGCCCCGAAGATCTACTGAGCCGGAGAGGTGGAAAGGTTTGGCCCCTCTACTCACCTTTCCTGGAGGAACACGCCCATGCTACCCTCCAACCTCCAGGCCACGTGGAGCCACAGTATAAGGCTGAAAGAACAGCATGCGGCTCTGGAGCCACAGCTTGCAGACCCTTGGCCTAGACCATCCTTGACAAGGGTTTGGCCAGCCGCTGCTTGAAGGCTGCCAGTGTGTATGGGGGTGGGGCTTACCGGTAGTTGATTCCACTGTTGAACAAATCTTACTGTATTTTTTTCTAATATCCAGCCAGTACCTTTCCATCCATAAGTTAAACTCATGATTGTAAGTGCTATCCTCTGCTGTCAAAAGGAACAGCTCCCTGCTCTCCTCTAAGTGACAGCCCTTCAAATCCTGTCCCCCCTCAACCCCTTCTCCAGAATGAACATTTCAAAATCCCTCAGCCTTTCCTCGTAGGGCTACGTCTCCTGGCCCCTGATCATTCGCGTCGCTCTCTTCTGCACCCGCTCCATTCTGCCCCCCTCCTTTTTGAAGCGAGACCTCCAGAACTGCACACAATACACCCAGGTATGGCCTGACTAATGCAGTGTAGAGTGGGACTATGAAATCTTGTCAGTTGGATTATGCCTTTGTTGATACCCCTGAAGACCACATGGGCCTTTTTTTGCTGCTGCATCACAATGGCGGCTCACATTTAATGTATGGTCAACCTGTACCCCGAGATCTTGTTCATGCACATTGCTACTCAGATTTGCTAAACCAGTTTTCTAAGTTCAAAGGAACAAATCTGTCTTCGCGGAGAACGACGTTGAATTGCACTTCACCCACCCATCCCAGCTACATGTGGTCTACTTCAACAGGAAGCAGTTCTCCCAACCAGGTTCCTGGAATCCTTTCGACAGTAGAGGCTACCAACCATGTCTGAAACCTCCTGTATGCCACCCCAAGAGCTCTACCACAAACCATGATCCCATCCCTCAAAACTGCAAAGTACATTTAATCACCCTTAATATTTATTTATTTATTTTATCAGTTTTATATCCCGCCCTCCCCCAAAGTGCTCAACATTAGCCATAAAAACAATTAAAATCAGTAACACAATCAATATCTAAATAATAAGAACCATATCTAAATAATAAGAACCAGTTTTAATTGGTTAATAGGTTTAAATTTTATGTTGTGTGATTGCTGTTTGGAATAACAGCCAGGTTGTGAGCCGCCTCGAGCCCTTCGGGGATGAGGCGGCTTATAAGTTGAATGAATGAATGAATGAATGAATGAATGAATGAATGAATGAATGAATGAATGAATGAATGAATGAATGAATGAATGAATGAATAACTTACTAACTTACTTACTTACTTACATATTTACTTACTGACGGCTTCAGCTCCCATCCGTCCCCCTAACTTGTACCCACAGGACGCCAGATCTTTTTTACATGGCGAAAAGTCGACGTTACCCCAGCTGGCCAAAAGCCTGGCGGAACAGGTCCGTTTTGCAGACCCCGTGGAAACTCTGCAAGTCCCGCAGGGCCCTGATCTCACCCGGGAGCCTGTTCCACCAAGTAGGGGCCAGGGCTGTAAAGGCCCTGGCCCTTGTAGAGGTCAGCCGGATCGCCTTGGGGCCAGGGATCACCAGCAGGTCTGCCTCCGATGAGCAGAGGGGCCTAGAAGGGCGATACGTGGAGAGAGGGTCCCTCAGATATGCAGGGCCAAAACTGCGAATGGCTTTAAAGGTGAATACCAAAACTTTAAACATGACCCGGTACTCGACTGGCAGCCAGCTGAAATAGGACCGGCATGATCCAGTCCCTAGATGTTGTCCCCGAAAAGAGCCTGGCTGCTGCATTTTGCACGAGTTTCAATTTCCAGATCATGGCTAAAGGTAAGCCCGTGTAGAGCGAGTTACAGTAGTCCAATCTAGAGTGTCCGTGGCATGGATCACAGTGGCCAGATCAGGATGGGAGAGATACGGGGCAAGTTGCCGCGCCTGTCGCAGATGGTAAAAAGCCACTGTCTGGGTGACCTGGGCTGCCAAAGATAAAGCTGGATCCAGGATCACCCCCAGGCTTTTGGCGGACCAAGCTAACTTTAAAGTTTCGCCATGAAGCGTAGGCGGGCCAAAGGCCACCAGACACTCCCCCGGCTCAGCCACAGGACCTCCGTCTTTGTAGGATTCAACTTCAGCCAACTTGCACTCAACCAACATACTAAAAAATAAAACAAAATTTGGGATTCCAGCAGAGCAAGAACCAGCAAATAACTCCCTTTGAAGAAAAGAAAAGAGATTTTGAAAGCATCTGTAACCCCCATGCTCAGAATGGGTTGACCCAGAAAGGGGTAGAGACTCAAAGCAGCAAAAGGCTGCAGAGCTCATGTAGTTTGGAGGAGACAAGGCTACCAGACTCGGACCTTGGTTTGTATAAGCCCTTAACACCTTGTTAAGGTAACTGCAATGTTGTTGGGAACTACTGGGAAGGTAGTTGTTTATTTTTTGCTATGTTGTAAATGTTGGAGTTTATTGTTTCAGGTTTTTTTGTGGTTGTAATGGGTGAGAGTTCTCCTGGAAACCTTCATCCTGTTGAATCCTGTTCATCAAGCCCTTGGAGTCTTCAGGAGCCAACCCACTTGCAAAGAAGAATTGGACTTGGCAGTATCAGTAGACTGTAAATATAAGGACTTGAAAATGCAACCTGAACAGGACCTTGAAGTGTGATGTTAAATGTTGATGTTATATGTTAAGAAAGTAAACCATTTTGTTTTGTTTTTTTAAATTTGTTGTTGCAAACTCATTCCAAGTTCTGCCCCACAGAACCCACAAGCTGAGGTTACACATCTACCCCTCACTTACAAGACTCATTGGGAACTATATTTTTCTGCAGGATAAAATCTACAACCTAAACCTATTCATATCTTCTTGACTTTTTCATGTCTCAAGGTGCTACCCTCTTCAGTTATGACATCTCCCTCTTACAGACCCGGAAATATTTTGCTGTCAGGCTGTTAAAGGCGTAAAAACCCTGGCAAAAAGAAAGGCATCTTTAAAAGCCTGTGATTAATGAGAGACACCTCTTCAAACAAATATATTCAACAGCAGCTAATCCCCCGGCAACCTCCTCAAGTTACAGCATGGCTACTTGGTGATTTCTTCTTCCATTAAAAAAAAATACAGGAAGTGGATTAAATTTTAAACGCTGTTCAAACAATAAAACAATGCTTCGTTTATAAACTCTGCTATGGCTAGGGTGGATGAAAGCAGCCTTATAAAACAAAATTATAGATAGCTTTTATACACACAGTGGGATTTCCCAGCTGTCTCCCGACTAGGCAAGCAAATGGATCAGGGACGGCCGTCAGGTGACGTGCCTATTTGTCTAGCAAACATACAGATCCTGCACGCTTCCTTGGGACCCAGTTGCAGATCACTGTGCAAAGTCAGCCGGCTCAAACTAGATCCTGAAGCCTCCAATAAAATCACAACGTGTCCACCAAGGTCAGTTCTGAACCCCGAGGGAGCATCTACGAGGTACTTGGAGAGCCGAATTAGATATTACGGACACAGCTATGCTTTTTCTGTGCGTACCTGCCTCAAAGTCCGGGGGCGGGGGGAAGGGAATTAATCCTTTTATGTGAAGAACTGCAAAGGAAACAAGAAGGGCAGTTTCAGCTCTCCTCTCCTACACACAACCTTCATTGTAAGAAACCGGTCACACTGTCCAACTACCCATTTAGATGCGAATGGGGCAGGACTGAATGAACAAGCCCACTTCCAGAAATGTGAGGAATCCCAATCAGTATCCCAGAGTCACCATGAGAAAAGTATATAAATAATTAAAACACAATAAAACAAATAAATCTTTGTCCGTGTTCCCCCTCCAGAGATTAAACGGTCTAAAAAGCACCAGAGTTTGGACCCAGCTGGTTCACTCTAGCAGGGTGCAGTCTATGGCAGTGGTGTATCTACCTAGGGACAGGGGCACCCTCTGCCCCCGGGTGCCACTAATCTGGTCATGTGGGGGGCCCAAAATCGCCCCCCCACGTGATCAGGAAGACGGCAAGGCAGCAGTAAGTCCCGCTGCCTCATCGTCTTTGGGCTCCCTTGGCCCCACCCATGTCATTATCGACATGGGTGGGGTCAACAAAGCAAGCCCGAGGACATCGCCCCCGGCTACCAGCCGGCAGTCCCTTCTGCCCTCCCCTCTGGGGAGAGCAGAAGGAACTGAAAGGCTCCATCCTCAGTTCCTTTGCTTTTATAACCCAGGGGAAGGGCTTGGGTTGGCCCCACCCCCAAGCCCTGCCCCCGTGCTTATAAAAGCAAAGGAGCTGAGGATGGAGTCTTTCAGTTCCTCCTGCACTCCCCAGAGGGAGGGCAGAAAGGACTGCTGGCTGCCGACTGGGAGCCGGGAAGGAAGCGAGGCCTGAGGGGGTGGGTGGGGCTCCACCCCCTGAGCCCCACCCCCTGGCATAGCGGGGGGGGGGACGCCCAGAGAATGGCTGTCTCTGGGCACCATTTTCCCACCATATGCTTCTGGTCTAAAAAGACTCCCACCAATAGGACCGGCTCCGTGGTAAAACACAAGTCACTGGCAGAGTACCTGGCAGATGTCAAGTTACAACAGCTGCACAGATCTCCTGTTGCACAGACCGCATAGTGCAAAAATGAAGCCACCTTCTTTTCTGTTAGGTTATCTATAACCTGCCCTTCCCACTGAGCACTGTGGATGACGGTTGCTTACAGAGACTGCCCAATACACAATACAACAATTAAAGCTATAAATAATCTAGATAACCATGCCATCAATAAGCCATACTCCCACAACATTGCTCCACATAATTGGTCAGATGCCAAAGGTTGCTAGTACAGCTCAGTCTAACGTAGGAGCTCTCCTTACATCTTCGGGGGGGCAGTCCTAAAGAGGATCCAAAAAGAGTCAGCATGGCGTAGTGGTTAAGAGCACATGGGTTCTAATCTGGAGAACCGGGTTTGATTCCCCACTCCTCCACTTGAGTGGCAGAGTCTTATCTGGTGAATCAAATGTGTTTCTGCACTCCTCCTGGGGTACCTCGGGCTAGTCACAGTTCTTTGGAACTCTCTCAGCCTCGCTTACCTCATAAGGTGTCTGTTGTGGGGAGAGGAAGGGAAAGGAGTTTGTAAGCTACCCTGAGTCTCCTTACAGGAGAGAAAGGTGGGGTATAAATCCAAACGTCTCGTCGTCATCGTCAAATAGGTCCAAAAGAGGTATCTACCAGGGAAGAGCCAAGATGATAGCACAGCCTCATAATATGACAAGACAGTCCTCTACTTTTGTATCTCCAGGCAGCAAACCATGCTAATTCCCTGTGGATTGAGAACGACCACAATGAATTCTTTAGGGTACTGGATTCTCAGGAGGGGGAAGAGCGGGAAACTACCATTAGATTCCTTTGGGAAACACATATTTTTGCTCACATCCATCTCCAGGAATTAATCAATTAGAAAGACATTGGCACGGATTCCCTCGAGCACCGTGCACAATTAATTTAGAAGGCAGTGGACCGATATTGGAATGCTACTGCATTGTCGTTTAAACACCATGGTGGATTAGGGAGCATTTCAAAAGCAGATACGTTTTGTTTCTATTGACAGGGGCTTTTTTAAAAAAAAATAGAGATGAGGGGGTTGTTTTACAATTTAGCTGAGAAATTCACTTATTATCTATCCTTTTGCCCTTGACGAAAACATGCCAAAGAAAAGGCCTGGCACACGGTGGACCTGCGTAGGGCACTCAGGATATATACTCAATGGACAGAGACTACTTGGAAAACAGACCTCCTATTCATTTCCTTGATGGCTCTGAACAAGGGGAGGAATCAGCTATAATATTGGATGGTACATCTTTCAGGCCTACAAGGCTAGCAGAATTCCTATACCTCATTCCGTAGCAGTGTTTTCACCTGTTCTTGCTAATGTTCTATGTTTATTAGATTCCTTCCTGTCTTCCTTCTTAGCTCAAACAGGATTTAAACTGAGCTCAGGAGCTTCCCTCCTGGGAAACAGGAGGTGGCAACTTAGTCCTGCCTCCCTGAACAGACGTTGGGAATCACCCAAGGTCAATTTTATGGACCCCATCCCCCACTGTTTCCAATGGGAGCTTAGGAGATGGGGACTATCCCTTTGAGGGTCCATAAAATTGCACCCCCTGAACCAAACTTCACCAAACCTAGGTGGTATCATCAGGAGAATCTCCTAAAGATACCCTGCAATTGTGGTGCTACTAGCTTAAGAAAATAAGCACCTGACAGGCACCCCAAGAAATTTCCCCAGATTCTCCCTTTGAACTGACCTGGCTCCATTGCAGCCAATGGGACATTTTTGGCTGTGTGTAAGCAGGGTGCACATTTTTCAAGGTAGAGGCACAAAACTTTCAGGAACCCCAAAATTCCACTTAAGAGACATTTTGTGATATCTGTATTTCCCAGTGATGAAGGGAGGGGAAACTGCACCCGAGCCATGAACTGCCCGCACACCCTATCCCATCCCATCCCCACTCCACCCCACCTCGCCCCCAAAATGCCCCCGAAACACCCCACCTCGTCCCCAACACATGACTGCAATGGCAGCGCCCAGGGCAAGCCGCCCCAGATATCCCCATTGCAGCTCCACCTCTGGTATTTCCCCTCAGCAATAAACTCCTCTTTAGGGGCTTTCCCCACTACAGAAGGGAGCTAAGGTCGACTCGGTTCCCTTCAGTGGAGGGCGATTCCAGGCTGTCCCCACAGCAACTGAGTCGGCCCCCTGGAACCAAGCTAAGTGGGCGGGATCATCTTGGTGCCTGTTTCGCTCCTCGATCGTGATTGGCGCTTGTGTTACGGAGGGAAACGGGAGCGTTCTCTTTTTTTTACAGTTTTCGTACGTCACAGCTACGTAGCACTAACGCACCAAACTGCTTCAGTCAGAGCTACGAAGCACTGGTAGCAGACGTATGATCGTAGCTTCGAAACGTCAGAGGAAGTTATTTTTTTAAAAGGCACGCTTTCTGCCTGCCACGACTCTCCCGTCTGTGCATGCCACAAAAGCGGCTCGTGATTGGTTGAATGGATGAGGTGTCGTCTCGATGCTTCCCCACTTCGAAGCTTCGAATCGGTATTGACCTTGTTCCGGCAGAAAAGTGTAGTTCATAACTGAGACAAAACAATGTTGAGCTGGGTGGCAGTGGGGATTCACTGAGGCGAACCTAGGTAAAAACCAGTTCAACTCTGTCAGTTGGGAAAGCCCCATTTGATAGAAAAACCTTTGGAGAGTTCTGTTCTGATCCAGTGGAGTGTAAGTAGAGAGGCAGGGCAGCACACACCAAACCATTTTTAACAACTAAACTATCGTCTGCCAGACCTTATGGCAGAAAACAGCAAAGCTGTTTAAAACGCTGTGTTCCCAGGGATTTTTAAGCCATGGAGACTTAGCTTTCAGAGTTAAGTCTGAACAATGGAAAACCCGAAATGTGTATCACCAGTGATTTGGGTTTTCTGGGGAGCCACCTCTGAACCCCTCTTGCCTTGAAAACCCTACGGGGTGGCCAAGAGTCAGTTGTGGCTTGACAGCACTTCAATACAATACGATAAACCTTTATTGGCATAACATGTTGACAGAGAGAAATTTTTCTCTCTTTCTCACAATACTAGAACCAGGGGGCATACATTGAAAATGCTGGGGGGAAGAATTAGGACTAATAAAAGGAAACATTTTTTCATGCAACGCATGATTGGTGTTTGGAATATGCTGCCACAGGAGGTGGTGATGGCCACTAACCTGGATAGCTTTAAAAAGGGCTTGGACAGATTTATGGAGGAGAAGTCAATCTATGGCTACCAATCTTGATCCTCCTTGATCTCAGATTGCAAATGCCTTAGCAGACCAGGTGCTCAGGAGCAGGAGCAGCAGCAGCAGCAGCAGCAGCAGGCCATTGCTTTCACCTCCTGCACGTGAGCTCCCAAAGGCATGTGAGCTCCCAAAGGTGGGCCACTGCGAGTAGCAGAGTGCTGGACTATGGTCTGATCCAGCAGGCTTGTTCTTATGTTCTTATGTATAACTATTCATAGACAGCAGTATAACTTCCTTTAAATTCGGTATTCGTGTTTATTCGCACCTCAACATGTTATTCCAGTAAAGGTTTATTGTATTGTATTGTACTGAAGTGGGACTTGACAGCACTTTCCATAACTTATTATTTGAATAATTGTTGCTGATACTGATGCTGTGACCTTTAATAGGCACAATCCAAGTACACAAAATGAGTATAACATATGCAATGAACCACAAAATAATCTCTATAAATAACATCCAGTCATGATATTCCATATAATAAAAGAAAATGCTCATACAAATATTGAAATACAACATAGATAGCCCCTGGCCCCTCAATGATGCGGCTGGCCTCCACCCGGGCCAGAGCCTTTACAGCTCTGGCCCCGGCCTGGTGGAACGCTCTTCCGCCAGCTGTCCAGGCCCTGCGGGATCTTTATGAGTTCCGCAGGGCCTGTAAGACTGAGCTGTTCCGCCAGGCCTTTGGGGAGACTAGCCGCTGATGGGCCCTCCTTCTTTATAATATCAAGTGGATCCTACCGCCCATTCCCTCTGGTTTTTAAGGGAATTGATAGTAGGTGCCATCTTTTATGTTGATCTTAATAATGCTGCATTTTAATCAGTTGGGGTTTATTTTATTAGAGCCTATATTAATTTATATTTAACGGATTTTAGTCTGACATATGTGCTCTATTCTATATGTTGTTCACCGCCCTGAGCCCTCCGGGGGAGGGTGGCATATAAACCTAACCAACAAATAAATAAATAAATAAATAAATAAATAGAATAACTTAGACCAATTAAAAAAGCACATAACCAATTAATTAATACATTAGACTGGACTGTAGATAAAAACCCTTATTTATCTAAAGCAGGGGTCGGCAACCTTTACCACCCAAAGAGCCATTGGGACCCATTTTCCACGGCCCTGAAGATCTACCAAGCCGGTGAGGCGGCTCCGCACAGAGCCGCCTCCGGTTCGGCCCCTTCACTCACCTTTCCTTCCAGCGCTGGGAGGCAGAGGCGCCGGGCAGGGAAACCCCCTCTGCCCGATGGAGCAGGCAGCTGCCTGCTGCATCGGGCAGAGGGGGGATAGCAGCTGCGGGAATGACAGAGGGGGGATCGTGGCTGCTCTGGAGGGACACACCCATGCTATCCTCCGACCTCCAGGCCACGCGGAGCTGCAGTATAAGGCTGAAAGAGCCACATGCGGCTCTGGAGCCACAAGTTGCAGACCCCTGATCTAAAGTTAACAGTGTTAATAAAAATGTAGATACTAAAATAGTGATCTCCTTATTAGAGTCTGACAACAGAATTTTCTGAGCATTATTAAAGGAACATTTTCTCTGTAATAAAGATGAAAGAAATATATTCCGGGACTCAGCAAATAAATGGCATTCTAGAATAATGTGAGTTAACAAATCAGGAGTCCCACCTGGATATAGTCTCTCAGAACAATTGTTAAGAACATAAGAACATAAGAAATAGCCTGCTGGATCAGACCGGAGTCCATCTAGTCCAGCATTCTGCTACTCGCAATGGCTCACCAGGTGCCTTTGGGAGCTCACATGCAGGATGTGAAAGCAATGGCCTTCTGCTGCTGCTGCTCCTGAGCACCTGGTCTGCTAAGGCATTTGCAATCTGAGATCAAGGAGGATCAAGATTGGTAGCCATAGATTGACTTCTCCTCCATAAATCTGTCCAAGCCCTTTTTAAAGCTATCCAGGTTAGTGGCCATAACCACCTCCTGTGGCAGCATATTCCAAACACCAATCACACGTTGCGTGAAGAAGTGTTTCCTTTTATTAGTCCTAATTCTTCCCCCCAGCATTTTCAGTGAATGCCCCCTGGTTCTAGTATTGTGAGAAAGAGAGAAAAATTTCTCTCGGTCAACATTTTCTACCCCATGCATAATTTTATAGACTTCAATCATATCAGACGTCGCCTCTCCAAACTAAAGAGTCCCAAACGCTGCAGCCTCTCCTCATAAGGAAGGTGCTCCAATCCTTCAATCATCCTCGTTGCCCTTCTCTGCACTTTTTCTATCTCTTCGATGTCCTTTGGGATGTGGCGACCAGAACTGAACACAGTACTCCAAGTGCGGTCGCACCACGGCTTTATATAAGGGCATGACAATCCTTGCAGTTTTATTATCAACTCCTTTCCTAATTATCCCCAGCATAGAGTTTGCCTTTTTCACAGCTGCCATGCATTGAGTTGACATTCCCATGGAACTATCAACTAAGACGCCCAAATCCCTTTCCTGGTCTGTGACTGATAGCACTGACCCCTGTAGCGTGTATGTGAAGTTTGGATTTTTTGCCCCTATGTGCATCACTTTGCATTTTGCTACGTTGAACTGCATTTGCCATTTCTTAGCCCACTCACCTAATTTATCAAGGTCCGCTTGGAGCTCTTCGCAATCCTTTGTGGTTTTCACCACCCTACAGTTCTCCAGATTAAATATAACCACCCTCAGATATAATAACAACTTTTAGCACTTTAACAAACACAGATGTAAAACTTTTTACCACTTGACAAAAAAGGACAATTAAGAAAACCAGAAATCTGGTACAAGATACTACTGATTTTCTCTGGAAGGAGTTGTGCTTGTCTCACTAAAATTAAAGTTAAAGTCCTGAGGGGAGAGAGAGAGAGAGAGAGAGAGAGAGAGAGAGAGAGAGAGAGAGAGAGAGAGAGTGTGTGTGTGTGTGTGTGTGTGTGTGTGTGTGTGTGTGTGTGTGTGTGTGTGTGTGTGTGTGTGTGTGTGTGTGTGTGTGTGTGTTTTGCTTTGCATCTTTGATGGGGTTCAGATGACCTGACCGACAGTCAAAAATCTGGGGGGTCACACTGGACCCAGCATTATTTCTGATTAAGAGGGTTATTTCCACAACAACAACAACCCCCCCTCCCCGATTTCTGCCATCTTCATCTAGCTTGGAAGAGGCATCCTTCCTTGACACAGCTGATCAGATCACAAGGTTCCTCATCCCCTTGAGACCAGACTACTGTACCACACTCCACATGGGATTACTCCCCAAAGGCAATCTAGAAACAGCTGTTACCACTGAACATTACTGCTTGATTCTTATCAGGAACCAGGCAGAATATGCTCTGTGGTAGTTCCACTGATTAATAGTTCCCGCATTCAATTCGAGGGACTGTCTTAGGGAGCTGGCGATGTTTAGCAGCGAAGGTTAAGGGGGGACATGATAACTCTGTTTAAATATTTGAAGGGCTGTCACGTCGAAGAGGGAGCAAGCTTGTTTTCTGCTGCTCCAGAGACTAGGACAGGGAGTAATGGATTCAAGGTGCAGGAAAAGAGATTCCCACCTAAACATTAGGAAGAACTTCCTGACTGTCAGGGCTGTTCAACAGTGGAATTCGCCACCTTGGAGAGGGGTGGAGTCTCCTTCTTTGGAGGTTTTTAAACAGAGGCTGGATGAGCATATGTCAGGAGTGCTTTGATTGTGTGTTCGTGCATGGCAGGGGGTTGGACTTGATGGCCCTTGGCGCCTCTTCCAACTCAACCACCTACAAAGCCTTTCATGGGCAACAGCTAGCCAAACCGCCTCTCCCACTATGCCCCACCGTGACAGTTGAAGCCTATAAGCAAAGTCTGCTAAAGGTGCCCCCATCCGTGCTGCACTATTTGCTGTGGAGTAGCCGGCCTGAGATGTCAGCAAGGCCTCTATACTTTGATCCTTCTGCAGAATGTGAAAAGCAGCGCTGTTGGGGGGAACGTTTTTACAAAGGAATGGGTCTGAAGTAAAATTGGAATTGTTCAGGAATTGTTACGCTTTAGCAAAAAAATAAGCACTGCAAATCAAGGCATGGCTTACTGGAGGCATTTCCTGTTTCTGAAGCATCGTTTGATAACGTTGGTAATCAGTTCTTGCATTTCTGGCGTTCTCTCCCGCTGTTTGCTACCTTTGTAATTCAATCTTATTATACTGTTTATTATAGATCAAATACCATTCCCATTGCCCCGCTGAGTTTCGCAATCTACCGTGAGTCTCAGGAACAAAGGCAGAGTATAACTAAAGAAAACGAATAAGTAATGAAAAGTTATCAGTCATCAGCTACTCTGAGTATCTCAGCCTAGCTCGGGGGTCAGCAACCTGAGGGTCTTCTGTTTTGCTCGTGAAGGTAACCAAAAATGTAAACATTTTTCTTTCATGTAGTTCTGTAATTTTATAAATAAACAAAACATGTCATAATTGTCATGGAAATGTATCGTTAAGGTCCCAAATAAAACATGATTGAACATATTAATGAATGTTCAATTAGACCTATTAGAAATGTTGATGGGCTAATTTAGACAGTGGGCTGTGTTACCTTCTTTATAAGGTTCAAATATGTTTTGTGACTCCAGACAGGGGTTGTTGTTTTTGTCTTTTGGGAGGGGAGGCAAAAATGGTTCTTTCAATAGTCAAGGTTGCTGACCTCTGGCCTAGCCAAAGCTTAGACACTAAGCAGGGACACCATAATTGGAGGAGGAGGAGGAGGAGTTTGGATTTATACCCCACCTTTCTCTCCTGTAGGGAGACTGACGGTGGCTTACAAGCGCCTTTCCCTTCCTCTCCCCACAACAGACACCTTGTGAGGTAGGCAGGACTGAGAGTGTTCAGAGAGAACTGTGACAAGCCCAAGGTCACCCAGCAGGAATGTAGCAGTGCGGAAACACATCTGGTTCACCAGATAAGGCTCAGCCACTTAGGTGGAGGAGTGGGGAATCAATCCCGGTTCTCCAGATTAGAATCCACCTGCACTTAACCACTACTCCACACTGGCTCTCACTGTACTTGGAAGGGAGATCACCGAGAAAGACCTGGGTTGCTATGCAGAGGCAAGCAATGGCAAACCACCTCTGAACATCTCCTGCCTGGATAACTTCATGAAGGGTTGGTTGCAACTCAATAGCGTGTTCTTCTTTTACAAGCCACGGCTGATTTATCTCATTAACTCTAAGGGGTCTTCAGTATGACTGACTTCTCTAGTGTGGGCTGGTAGACAGCCCACAATATGACTCTGCAGCAAGATATCTTCCACATCTGTGGTTAGATCTCCAGGGCCAAGCGTTTCTCAAAAGGGCAAAAATAAATTCATACTTCTGTGAAAGCCTGCGTATGCTACATTTTGTGTTAATCCAGACAGCTTTCTGCATCGGGCTGTTCACAGGAGCACAGTAATAAGGCAGGTCCCGTTCCAAACTGCGGTTTGGAGGATCAGAAACATACATCCACTGCATAACCCCACCAAACACATCACTTCTTTCTCTTTCTATCTCGTTAGCTTAAGGTGACCAGATGGTCACCTTTGGGATCCGGGACGGGGGAAGCGGCCGCACGCGCAGCTGCAGAAGCGCACGGCCTTCTAGGGCTTGCCTTTTGCCGCCCTGTGACAGGGCGGGAAACGGCAAGCCCCAGAAGCCCGTGCGCTCCTGCGGCCGGGCGCACGGGAGGCTGCCACACTGCCTTGCGCCCCAGAAGGCAGTGCAGCAGCCTCCCAAAAAATCGGGACAATTTGCAGAACCCACGGGATGCGGGACAAATTGTTTAAAGGCGTGACGGTCCCGCCAAAAGCGGGACGGCTGGTCAGCCTACGTTAGCTGCAACATACCAATTGGTAAATGCATACTGTTCACAGAAAAACAAAAATCCATGCTCGGGCATTGGTTTTCTGATTCGGGAATATCTCCCTGTGGCATTTCTCTAGGCTAGGAATGTCATCTTCCAGGTCTCCTAGAAGGCTAAATACACCATAGACTGCCAAAACTCCATTTCCAGCCACCTTCTACACATGAAGCCTGCTGGCTGACTTTGGGCAAGTCAAAGTTCTCTCCAAACTCTTGCAGCCCCACCTACCTCACGAAGTGCCTGTTGTGGGGAGAGGAAGGGAAAGGAGCTTGTGGGCCGCTTTAAGAGGAAAAACCCAAACAGCAACAATAACAAAACCACCAACTACTTTAGGCTCTATTTGACTCCCCACATCCGATTAGAAAAGCATGCGTTTTGCCTGGGCAAGAGTTTAAAAAAAAAATATATCGGGGAAAAGTCTGCATTCCATGCCTACAAAATTTACCCATTGTCAGAATTCAGCCCATGGAAACATAACTTACTTCAACTAATCACTGCAAATGCTGGAGGTTATCAACAAAACTAATAGGGAGGCAGGGCTGATAACTTACGTCTCTCATGCCTAGCGCCAGTTTATATATTCTGTGATATACGTTCAGGAGCGCAGGTGGGGAGAAGGTGGGGGATAATGTATGTCTGCGAATAATCAAACGAATCAAAGAAGCTGCGCTGTTTGACAGTTCCTTTCCCAATCAGAATCATGCAAATAAGCAGGAAGGCATGCAAATAAGCCAAATTTGCAACTTTTATGCAGCTAGTAGATGTGCTTTTTGTGGTTGTGAAAGAACAGACATACCAATCAAGTGGACAGATTGCACCTCCCTCAGTTCTTCAATTTTCATTTGCAGCAGGGACCACTGGCGTAATGCCCATTGAGCAAGGTGGGCAGCTGCCCAGGGCATCACCTTGTGGGGGGCATCAAAATGCTGGGTTCGTTTTTGGGGATTTTAGTGGTTTCCCATCTTTGGCCTGCAGGGGGCGCAGTTTTTAGGCTAGCGGCACCACAATTTCAGCGTATCATCAGGAGACTGTCCTTATGCTACCTCCCAAGTTTGGTGAGGTTTGGTTCAGGGAGTCCAAAGTTATGGACTCCCAAAGGGGGTGCCCCTATCCCCCATTGTTTCCAATGGGAGCTAATAGGAGATGGGGGCTACAGTTTTGAGGGTCCATAACTTTGGCCCCCCTGACCCAAACTGCACCAAACCTGGGGGGTATCATTAGGGCAGTCTCCTGATGAGACCCTGAAAGTTTTGAGACTGTGCCTTCAGAAATGTGCCCCCCACAGCCTGCAACCCCCACTGACAGAAATGCAGAAAACTCAATGCAGAACAAAGATTCTTGGGCAAATTTCTAGGATTTTCCTGCAGGGGGTGCATTTTTGGATGTATTGGCACCAAAATTTCAGGGTATCATCTGGAGATGATGGCACCCCCCAAGCTTGGTGCAGTTTGGTTTGGGGGGCCAAAGTTATGGACCCTCAAAGGTGTAGCCCCCATCTCCTATTAGCTCCCATTGGAAACAATGGGGGATGGGGCACCCCTTTGGGAGTCCATAACTTTGGACTCCTTGAACCAAACTTGGGGAGTAGCATAAGGACAGTCTCCTGATGATATGCTGAAATTTTGGTGCTGATATGTCTAAAAATGCACCCCCTGCAGGCACCAATGTCCTGGTGCAAAAAAAATTTTGGTCATGGTGGAGTGGCCGCCCATGGGGGGGGGGGGGCATCCAACTCAGGTTTTGCCCAGGGCTACAGTTTTCCCAGGGCTGCCTCGTTACGCCCCTGGCAGGGACCATGCAGCCAATGGTTCCTAGGGACCCACCGTTAGGACATTTGGGTAAAGAGACAATCAATTCTAGCTAGCACTGTGGCTGACGTAGCCAGGCTCAAAGCCAACCACCCAATCCACAGTTGTGCATCTCATTTAGGCAAAACAAAAGTACCTAACACAAACACACAATTCTCAAGTTGCAGTCCCAAAGAAAGCTAGTCAACAAACATGGAGGATAAAGAGAATTCCTGAAGATAGCCTTGTTGGTCCGTAGTAGAACCGTTAGATTCAAGTCAAGAAGCACCTTAGAGACTCATAAGTGTTTCAGGGTGTGAACTCCCAAGGGTCAAAGGTCCCGCTATCAGATACCACATAGCACAGATTCGAACAATTATACTGTTCAAATAAAATAACAAACCGCAACGCTCATTTGCAGTGGAGAAAGCTTTGCTGCTACCTGTTCTGGGAAGTATCTGAAGAATAAGGTCATTCATAACAAAAAGGAGGTTGTTCCAGCAGAGAGAACACAAGGTAAAATCCTGGTCGCTATATTGCAAAATAGTGCAATCCTCACAAGTCTTTTTTGCTCTCAAATCAGGGCCAAAGTACAACTGATAAATCTCATTTTAATACACTTGATGTCCAGTTATGCTACTGGGGATTTCCACAGTGAGTTTCTAGGATGCCGACTCCAAGTCTGAATTCATTTATTTGGTGTCATTTTTAATCCACCTTTCTCCTCTGACAGACTGAGGAACATTCACAAAAAAACCCCCAAACAAAACAGAAGCAAATTAAAACAGCATCAACAGGCCAGGAATTTATCAAGAATGAGTTATTCCCCCAGACCTCAGCCACTTGCAGAAAAAGTCCTGAAAGAGTCAGCCTTCATCCATATCCAAAAATGCATTCTCAGTATGCTCAGGGAGGCCTTCCCACAAAGGGGAAGCAAACAGGAGCAGGATGAGGCTAAACCCAAGAGGAAGTGGTGAGAAGACTCTCGTTCCCCTCACACTGGCCTACTGGCAGAGGCAGGTATGCGAGCCCCAGAACATGAAAGATTTCTAACAATAAGCACTGAAACTGGAAAATGGGTGTATTCCTCTGCCACAGAACAAAGCAGGCGGGGCCTTCTTTGCTCCATCTGGGTCCTACCCGTGTTTTTCCGAAAATAAGAGCAGCAGTGGCGTAGGAGGTTAAGAGCTCGTGCATCTAATCTGGAGGAACCAGGTTTGATTCCCCGCTCTGCCGCCTGAGCTGTGGAGGCTTATCTGGGGAATACAGATTAGCCTGTGCACTCCCACACACGCCAGCTGGGGGACCTTGGGCTAGTCACAGCTTCTCAGAGCTCTCTCAGCCCCACCTACCTCACAGGGTGTTTGTTGTGAGGGGGGAAGGGCAAGGAGATTGTAAGCCCCTTTGAGTCTCCTGCAGGAGAGAAAGGGGGGCTATAAATCCAAACTCTTCTTCTATATTAATTTTTGCACCAAAAGGTGCATTAAGGCTTATTTTCAGGGTAGGACTTATTTTAGGGGAAATACGGTACCCTCACAATTCATTCAGGTGGACTCTCGTCAGCCCCGTTTCTTCCCTGTCACGTGTGATGCAAGGAGCATCCTCATTGGCAGGGAGCACACTACTGGATCACACCATCCTAATTTGTAACTGCCGGTAGGGCTTATTTTTGGAGTAGGGCTTATATTTTAAGCCTGAAAATCCTGATAAATCATGATAGGGCTTATTTTCGCGGTAGGTCTTATTTTCGGGGAAATACGGTAGTACCTACCTAGCCCAGCTCCCCACCATCCATCTCAAAGTAAAAATACATTACAGTATAAATGCTCTTGTATCAAAAGTACCACGTTCAACAAAGCACAAAATAATGGTTTTGACAAAGGCAGTGTGTCAAAATGAACCATAATTCTCATATTCATTTCAGGACTATATTCTAATGCGGAAGCATGCAACGTTCTCAACCTCTCCCCCTCAAATGACCAAACTATCATCTTTATGCGAGACAGATGATAGTTTACGCGAGACCTCTGAAAAAGTTCTTCAATCCAGGCATATTTTTGTATGCAGTAGCCAATTACATGTAGCAACTGCTACGCTGGAACGCTTTTGCATTTTTCAATGCTTTCCCAGAAACCAAAAATGAATGGTCTCCTTTTGAGACAGAAAGCCCATAAGCCCATCTAGGGAATCTTTACTACACACACATCTTGGCATATTCTAGAAACCAGAGAATGCAAAAAGCATTCTAAATCAGCATTTGCTTAAGAAGTTTATTTTTATTTATTTATTCGATTTATAAACCGCCCTCCCCCGAAGGGCTCATACTGGCACCAATCGCCCCACAGTTTGGAAAGAGAAGCCCACCGTGGCTGTACGTACAGAGGGCAGAGGGGAACCCCCTTTTAGAGAATGGGGAATTTCAGATATCCCAAAGGGCTCCCAAGTTAGTACCCTGGACAGTACTGAGCCTTCTGTCAGGGACTCCTCTGCTCCCAGAGGAATTGACAAAAAGCCCACTGGCGGCGGCGGCGGAGGAGGAGGAGGAGGAGGAGGAGGCGGAGGAAGAGGCGGAGGAAGAAGAAGAAGAGGAGGAGGAGGAGGAGGAGGAGGAGGAGTTTGGGTTTATATCCCCCCTTTCTCTCCTGCAGGAGACTCAAAGGGGCTGACAATCTCCTTGCCCTTCCCCCCTCACAACAAACACCCTGTGAGGTGGGTGGGGCTGAGAGAGCTCTGAAAAGCTGTGACTAGCCCAAGGTCACCCAGCTGGCGTGTGTGGGAGTGTACAGGCTAATCTGAATTCCTCAGATAAGCCTCCACAACTCAAGTGGCAGAGCTGGGAATCAAACCCGGTTCCTCCAGATCAGAGTGCACCTGCTCTTAGCCACTACTCTTAGCCACTACGCCACTGCTGCTCCTATATTACTGAAAATATACCACTTTACATTTTGGGGAAAGTGTTACCACAGCTCAAATCTCAGGTTGCTGCAAGCGTTTTATCAGAAAACGGCAGTACACACACCCTGTGCAATATTTTAGCACATCAGCTATAAGTCTGCACATGGCTCACATTTGGATTGATTAAACTTAGGGTGTCAAACTCGCGGCCCTCCAGATGTTCATGAACTACAATTCCCATCAGTTTCTCCCAACCTGAGCATTGGCTATACTAAAGCATCTCCAAGAGAGCCAGCGTGGTGTAGTGGTTAAGAGCAGGTGCACTCTAATCTGGAGAACTGGGTTTGATTCCTCACTCTGCCACTTGAGCTGTGGAGGCTTATCTGGTGAACCAGATTAGCCTGTGTACTCCAACACATGGCAGCTGGGTGACCTTGGACTAGTCACAGTTCTTCGGAGCGCTCTCAGCCCCACCCACCTCACAGGATGTTTGCTGTGAGGGGGGAAGGGAAAGTCCCTTTGAGTCTCTGAATGTATCCAATGTAGTCTTCACCGTATCACTATAGTGGAGTTTTACGGACTATTGGATTTTGGATACTGTGAAGTCTACATTGGATACATTCAGAACTGTATGACTTGGAATTGGATTCCTTAATATATTGAAATGTAGTTCTGTCTCTTTGATGAAATCAAATATGCTTTACGAAATGTGTTTAGGTTTACGTTAGTGACCAAAATAAAACATTGAGCCTGATTTGTGACGTGTTTATTGTGATACATGTATTTAGTCGTTGTATTTCCTATGTTTAAATATCTTCAGAGGTATGCCGCAGTTAGATGGCACAGTCTGTGCTGAAGTATATGCTTTGCTCCCCTCCAAATCCACCTCCCCTCCCTGTGAGGTGGACAAAATATATACCCAGCACACAATCCCTCCATCGTGTGCCGTCTTACCATGACGTGCCTCTGAAGACGTCAGCCACAGATGCGGGCAAAGCGTTAGGAACAAAAACTACCAGGCCACGGCCACACAACCTGGAAAACTTACAACGTCGAATTCTAAGCTGCTTTTCCCAAATCATGCAAAACATCATACACATTTTTTTTTTAAAAAAAGATTTAGAAAAATTGACCAGAAAATGTAAAAAACAAGAACACAATTGATTGAGGGGGGGGGGGGTTGGGGGAGGTTGAGGGGGGGGACAACAGCATGCAGGAATAATGATAAAACCCAGTTTTGAAGTGAACAAAGTCTCTTCTCGTCCACACACACACACAGTGCAAGGGAATAAAGACAGCATCTGTAGAACTGCTCCAAGTCACAGCTAGCCTGAACTACCCTGTTTTCCGAATATAAGACATCCCCTAAAAATAAGACATAGTAGAGGTTTTGCTGAAGTGTGAAATATAAGGCATCCCCCGAAAGTAAGACATAGCAAAGTTTTTGTTTGGAAGCATGCCTGACGAACAGAACACAGAAAAATAAGACATCCCCTGAAAATAAGACATAGCGCATCTTTGGGAGCAAAAATTAATATAAGACACTGTCTTATATTCGGGGAAACACGGTACTTCCAGGAGTGGTGCTGGACAGTTGCAATCACATCTAAGGCACAGAGATGGATAGATGGACATCTAGAAGAACGTCCATAACAATTGTTTGTATATTTCGAAAGACATTTATATGCCACTTTTCTTCAATACCTGGGGAGGGGCTCGGTTGGCTTCCATGGCAGGAGTTTATTGTACACCGCCCAGAGCTCTTTGGGGGTTGGGTGGTCTATTAATTCTAATTAATTCTTATAAACAAATAAACAAACAAAACCCTGGCCACGGAAAGCCACAGACAGAAGTCAGCTTCCTAGCATTAATCCCAGACTTGGAGAAGTGCAAGAAACAAATGGCCATTTTTGACACAAACCGGAAAGTTTGTTTCCTGCTCCTCAAAGCATATGGCAAGAAACAGGAAAACTCAGTGACCTCCTCCCAAGACGAAGTTGCAAATACGTTCTACTTGGGGCCAGTAGAATTGCCGTGAGAGCTGGCTGCAACATCTAGAAGCACGTCCAAAACAATTGTTCATATGTTTCGAAAGACATTTATACGCCACTTTTCTTCAATACCTGGGGAGGGGCTCGGTTGGCCCAAGGTGAACTAGGTAGCTCCCACGGCAGGAGCAGGGTTTCCAACAGAGATCTTCCAAATCCTGATTGACACTAACCACTGCACGACACAGGTTCACAACCCAAAGCATTTCCACTTTTTCCAGGCCGTGTGGCCGTGGTCTGGTAGATCTTGTTCCTTAACATGAACAAGATCTACCAGACCACGACCACACAGCCTGGAAAACCCACCACAACCAATCAAGTATCCTTAATTCACATTAAACAAACAAAAAACCACTTTTCTCTCCCTCGCGGGAGGGCGCAAATGGATTTGACAAGCTCCCAGCAGTACTCCAACGCTAGGGTGCCAAAAAAATGCTTGGAACAATACAGACGAAGCAGAACCTACCGATAAATGTCACGTCTAGAGGACTGTGGAGTTACTTGCTAAAAAGGTAGAAAAGCAACGCGACGCAGTCACCCCGTCGATCCGGGACAGCGAACATTAACACCGAGCCATGAATAACCAGAACACATCCACCGTACGGAAAGAAGCGGGAAGGAAATCAGGTGGAGACATTTTTCCATTTTCAGACACCGGAGCTGACTGTTTGGATTACAGGTTCAATATTTCTGGATTATTTTTTTTTTAAAAGAACCTGCATTTAAGTTTTTTTTAAAAGCCCCCGCGCGTGGGAGTGCAGCTGTAAAGCAACGCACATTGTTATGCAAGCAGATACGAATCCCTGCCGAATGATCAAGGAATGCTTTAAATGTTTTGACAGTCACCGGCAGAGATCCATTTTTCAACAGGGGGGCTGATCCGCAGGCAGATACTAGGGCCATGATCCAGCCCAGAGCCAGGCGCGAGCAAATCCGCTCAGTCGTGGCCTAGGGGCCGACTAATTTTCTAGCACTGTGCTGCGTAGTTTTGAGATTGATGTTTGGTATTTTTTTTAAAAAAATGTAGTGCTGATCTATCCCTCCTGTTTTCACATGACAACTATCTATTCTCCCCTTTTTCAAGGAACTCAGGAAAGCACATGGGGTTCTCCCACATTTCATTCGTACAACAACCCTGTAAGGTAGGGCAAGGTCAACAAAGAGGGACTAGTGGTCCAAGGTCACCCAGCAAGATTCCATGGCAGAGTGGAGATTCAAACCAGATGCTAGTCCAGTGGTGGCAAACCTATGGCATTCCAGATGTTCATGGACTACAGCTGGTAGGGGCTGATGGGAATTGTAGTCCTTGAACATCTGGAGCTCCATAGGTTCGCCACCACTGTCCTAGTCTGACCCAATAACCGCTATGCCACATGAGCAACTGTTTATTTTATGTTATTATTGTTTTGATTTAATACCCTGGACTTGGAGCAGCTCACAATATAGTCATACAATACAACGCCATAAAATGCCATATAAAAATAATTAACCCTTAACAGGCTAGATTTCTATAAGGGAGCTCATGCAGTCAACACGCAAAAAGTTGTTCTAAAAATATGTATATGAGCACTTCCAAATAACTGGATGCAAAGCCAGCCTAATTCACCAACAGGTGACCCAAGCGACTTCACAACACACCATCAATATTGCTTTCCGACTGGGATGTTATTTCTTCTGCTGTTTCTGGGGAGGTTTAAGTTTAAGTTTTGGCCAAAATAACAACCCCGGTTGGCAAGCTGGGCCGTCAGAGCATGTTGCCAAAACAGCGAGGCTTCCGGTTTGCCAAATTTCACTGCGTTTGTTTTAATAGACCAATATGCTCAACTGGAAACGGGCCCATCCGTCAAACGCGTGTGCGGCACACAACTCTATCACAACCGGCAACATGTTTACATGGAAACAGGTCCTGCAGTTTTCGAAGGGCACTCGGTTCCTCTCCACACACACACACACACACCGTGTTCCAACCAATGCACCCGCTTCCACAAGAGCCACACCACAAACCCAGGGCCACCTTTCACCAACAACCTGTCCCAGACAAACGCAACGGTGAATTGCAACCGGAGCCCTGAAGAGCGTGGGCTCCAGCCTCCCAAGCGGGCAGCATCCGCAACAAGGAGGAATTGTGTCTTCCTTGGGTTCGTTGTGGGTGTGCGTGCTTCCCGGCCAGAGTTCACACCCAAAGCACAATCTCCCTGGCACTTCTGGAGGGGGCAGTGCCAGGGTCTTACTTGAGAGCAATGCAGTCCAGGTAAGTTCATGCAAACAGGCCAGTCGGGGGAAGAAAATTAACCGGTCGTTGTTGGAGAAGTTTTTCCTCCACCTTTTGCGAATTCCCCACGGCAGCCGCCTTTGCCACACAGTTCAAACCAGGCGCCGGGTTCCTTGAAGCGCTTTACTACATTTACTACTGACAGTTCGGGCTTCTTAAGCTGGCTGTTATTGGGAGGCTTTCAGACTTCTCTTTAGCAGCTCCCCCAAAATAAAAAAATATCATCCTTCACAGCCTAACCCTTGCCAGACTAGTGAGTGGAGGAAAGGGGTGGGGGTGGGGGGGGTGGACAGAGCCAAGAAGAGGGAGACGGGGGGGGGGTTCATCTGGAGCCCCAGGAGGGTTTGCTAACAGGTGTTTCCGGCTGCTTCCAAACCCACCTGCCCATCTCGGCTGAGGTCGAGGCGGCCAGAAAAGGTTCCGGATCGACCCCCCTTGTTGGGGAAAGCAGTCCTCCTGCTGGATCGCAGGGGGGTAACCCTCCAGATCCGGAGCGGGAATCGGCTCCAGATGAGACCCCCCTTCTCGCAACACAAAGACCACCACCCCACCCACCCCAAAAAGCGTCTCAGGCAAAGCCAACTTCAGGATCGCAGCCGGGCACCCCGCTCGGCACCATCCGGATGCAACCCGCCTCCCTCCCTCCCTCCCTCCGCCTTGGAGATGGCGCTTGGCAAAGGGGCTTGGCGCAATGCTGAGCGCCCCGGCCGGCCGCAGCCCCCCGCCCAGGGGACCCCCCCCCCGGACCCCCTCCGCGGGGAAGGAAGGAAGGAGGAGCGGCGGCCCCCTACCTGCGCCGGCCCTCCTGGAGACGCGGCCGCCCCGCAGCCCTCCGGCTCGCCCCAGACGCTCCGGCCGGCCCAGGCAGGCAGGCGGGCGGGGAAGGAGGGTTGCCTGGTTGGCGCTGCCTCCGCCCCTCCGCCGGCCGGCCGCGCCGATTGGCAGCCGCCCGGCTCGCCGCCCACAGGAGCCCCCCGGGGCCGGCGCCGCGGACGCGCTCCGAAGGGAGCGCGCCCGGCCGGCAGGTCTACCGCTCCCAGGCCCAGCCAGGGGCGAGACGGGAAGGGAGGCGCGGGCGGAGGGGGGCTCCTTTGTCCGCCGAGCCACGTCGCGAGAAGAGGAGGGCGCGCCGGAGCACGAGCAGCCCGGCGCTCCCCCCCCCCCCGCTCCAACCCGTGCGCGCGCCCGGCGGGGTCTCCGCTCGCCAGCCCCGACGGAGCAGCAGGGAAAGCCCCCTCCCCTCCCCTCCGGTGGCACTGTTGTCGCGCCGAGCAGGTGTATGGCTGGTGTTGGCGCAGGGGTGGCGCAGCCGCTTTGCCCCCAGCCCCCAGCCCGGTGATTCCCCAACCCGAGTGGGGAGGGGGGGGGGGTCGAAAAGGGGAGGGGGGAGAAACCAGCTTGTCAGGTGCAAACGGGGAGCCCTGTCGGGATTGAGCCCCTCCTGGGCCTTCCCCACTTGCTGCCGGGCTTCCCCGATCCCGCGCCCGAGACGGGGTTCCTGCTGCCAGGTTTTGTTTTGGTGCCTCTTACATAACCTTTTAAAAAGCCATTTGCGCCCAGCGGCTCAGGACCGGCAAGCGGGTGGGTGGGGGGGGGGGGGGAACGGAGACAGATCCGGTGCAAAACCCAGGCCTGGTGCAAAATGCCCACTGAAAATACGGAGATCTTACTTCTTATTATGGGTTATTCAATAGAGCATTCTGTTCAGGCCAGACTGGATGGATGGGTGCAGGGGCCAAGGGAAGGCTGACTTTGACTGGATGTCGCGAGGAGACTTCGTTACTATGCAGAATTAGAAAGTTTTTGGGAAATCTGGCCTTTGTTTTAGCTGCAGTTTGTGGCGCAAGCTGAAACCTGAGTGAGAAATGCATTGCGTCCAACTCATTTGGGGACGGCGTGCTTGAGTTACGGCACAAAAACCCCATATTCTTGAGGGGACGCTAAAGAATCTCCCAAACAGACATTGTCTCCGAAATAGGCATCGCATCGCTTTGATACTGGCACCTGCGACGTTGAGCAGCAATGGGCAGGAAAGCGGGAAAGGGAGCAGTTGTGGTTGGTTTTCTAGTTTGCCTGTATGCACGCACATCACTTTGGCGCCTAGCCACACCTGAAGAAAGAAATGACAGGCGACACGAATCGTGGTTGATAAATGCATCAGGATCTGGATTCAAATGATCTTGAAACCTGAATGGGAAGACTGGCTGATTTGGGAAACGGCAAAAGACTCCATAATCATGTTTGAAGTCAGGAATTAAATATGGTTGTAGTCTAAACGATGCCTGACAGCTCTTTTCCTTCAGCATGGCACAGTGGTTAAGAGCAGATGGATGCTAATCTGAAGATCCGGGCTCGATTCCCATTCCTCCTCATGAGTGGCAGACTCTTATCAGGTGAACTGGATTTGCTTCCCCGTTCCTACACACAAAGCCTGTTGGGGGAACTTGGGCTAGTCACTGTTCCTCGGAACTCTCTCAGCCCCACCTACCTCACAAGGTGTCTGTTGTCGTGAGACGAAGGGAAAGGAGTGTGTAAGCCCCTTTGAGTCTCCTTAGAGTAGCGGTTCTCAACCTATGGGTTGCAACCCCTTTGGGGGTCGAACGACCCTTTCGCAGGGGTCGCCTAAGACTCTCTGCATCAGTGTTCTCCATCTGTAAAATGTATAAATTTTAGGGTTGGGGGTCACCACAACATGAGGAACTGTATTAAAGGGTCGTGGCATTAGGAAGATTGAGAATTTCCTTAGAGCAGTGGTGACGAACCTATGGCACGGGTGCCAGAGGTGGCACTCAGAGCCCTCTCTTTGGGCACATGCAAACAGAGCACCCACATACACACATCCAGGCTGGCCTGGGCCGCTGGGCTCGATTATTAGCATTAAACCTAAGACCTAGTTTTGGGGAAGCAGTGTAGGTAACTCTGTTAAGTGCTGTTAAACCCCACTGATTTTCATACGAAGAACTAAAGTGTGATCCTTTACCTGGGAGTAAGCTCGGTTGCTGGCAATGGGTCTTGCTTCTGAGTAAACCCTCCTAGGTTCGTGATTCACCCGTTGGAAGAGTTGCACAGTTGCTTCAAAGCAAAGCCACCGACTACCACCAAGCTTACTCCTGAGTAATGCACGCCTTGGAGCCAACCGTTTTTTCCTAAACTAAAACCTCAGTATTCAGGTTAAATTGCCGTGTTGGCACTTTGCGATAAATAAGTGGGTTTTGGATTGCGGTTTGGGCACTCGGTCTTGAAAAGGTTCGCCATCACTGCCTTAGAGGTAGAAAAAAGCAGGGTATAAATCCAAACTCTTCTTGTTGTCTTTATTTAAAATATTTAGATGCCTACCTTTCTCTTATCTGAGGATCCAAGTCTGTGATAAGAGACTGTGTTTGTGGAGAACATTTGGAAATCCTGTCATACTTTCAATTCTCCGTCTCCAAAATAACTGTTCTCAGAAACCTGAGGGCCATTGGGTGGCTCAACACAGCCCCTTCCGCACAGGCAGAATAATGCACTTTCAATCCACTTTCAATGCACTTTGCAGCTGGTTTTTACTCTGCAGAAGAGCAAAATCCACTTGCAAACCATTATGAAAGTGGATTGAACGTGCATTATTTTGCATGTGCGGAAGGGCCCCAAGAAAGCATTTGCTTTGCATGCAGAAGGTTCAAGATTCATTTCGTAGCACCTCCAGTGAAAAGGACGAGGTCGTAGGCAGTGGGAAGAACCTCCAGCTGAGAGTCAGCAGCACCAATCAGAACAGACAATACTAACTGCAGAACAGACAATACTAACCAATGGTCTAACTCGGCATTCAGCTAATTCATATAGTCACATTTTTCGTTCTGTTGTGACTACTCCAGACTTGGTTTAATACTAACTCACACCAGCGAGAAATCATTCTGCCGTGGGTTAAACCAACAGGAGCTACCAGACAATCTCCAAAGGGCAGAGGCGTCCCGGGGGTAAATGGCGCCCGGAGACAAATTGTCTCCAGGACGCCCCCCCAGGCTCTGCCCCCTCACCACCCCAGCTCCGCCTCTGATGCCCCCAGCTCCAACCCCCACTGCCCTCAACCCCACCCATGTCACCATGGACATGGGCAAGGTCTAGGGTGCCCACCACCGACTGGACTCCCAGCCGGCAGGGGGGGAGGAAGGGAAGGAGGAGTCCAGGGTGGGGTTGAAGACGCTTGGAGGCAGTAGGAAGTCCTGCTGCTTCGTTTTTGCGTGCCTCGGATGGGGTTGAGGCACACGAAAACGACAAGGCAGCAGGACACGTGGAGGGCTGATTTTGCGCCCTCCGTGTGACCAGAAGAGTGGCGCCCGGGGACAAGGGCGCCTTGTCCCTAGGGGTACCCCTTGTCCCTAGGTAGATACACCACTGCCAAAGGGAGCCCCACAAAAACAGCCAATACAGTACTCCAACCTAGAAGAAACCAGCGCCTAGCTAGCGGTGGCCAAATCAAGTCTCTCACCATTCCAGCCATCAGTTACTTTACTAGCAGAAACCAAGGGCAACCAAGCTTTTACCATCATTTTCTTTTCCTGTTGCATCTGGGCAATGCTGAAGAACAGCAGTCTTCAACTTTCCCAGACCTCGGAGCCTCCTTGGCCTCCCAGGTTGAAATCTCGGGCCTACTGAGCTACAAGCACATGACCACGAACTGAAGTGTCAAGGAAGAATTAGTACCTTGCTAGGATGAAGCCCAGAACTGTGGCCAGCATGCCAGGAAACATAAGATGGACACTAGGAGGCACTCCGGGCAGACCCCACATGGTACTGTTGCTATGGAAATAAGAACATAAGAACAAGCCTGCTGGATCAGACCAGAGTCCATCTAGCCCAGCACTCTGCTACTCGCAGTGGCCCACCAGGTGCCATTGGGAGCTCACATGCAGGATGGGAAAGCAATGGCCTGCTCTGCTGCTGAGCACCTGGTCTGCTAAGGCATTTGCAATCTCAGATCAAGGTGGATCAAGATTGGTAGCCACAGTTCGACTTCTCCTCCATAAATCTGTCCAAGCCCCTTTTAAAGCTATCCAGGTTAGCGGCCATCACCACCTCCTGTGGCAGCATATTCCAAACACCAATCACGCGTTGCGTGAAGAAATGTTTCCTTTTATTACTCCTAATTCTTCCTGATTGACCAAAGGGGATACTCTGGACTGCTCCAGCACAGTGCTGGAAACCTGCAGGAAGAAGAAGAGTTTGGATTTATATCCCCCTTTCTCTCCTGTAGGAGACTCAAAGGGGCTGACAATCTCCTTTCCCTTCTCCCCTCACAACAAACACCCTGTGGGGTGGGTGGGGCTGAGAGAGCTCCAAGAAGCCGTGACTAGCCCAAGGTCACCCAGCTGGCGTGTGTGGGAGTGTACAGGCTAATCTGAATTCCCCAGATAAGCCTCCACAGCTCAGGCGGCAGAGCTGGGAATCAAACCCGGTTCCTCCAGATTAGATACACGAGCTCTTAACCTCCTACGCCACTTCTGCTCCTTTTACTTGTAAGGTCAAGATTAGGGAACACCCACCCCTCCCCGCCCCGCTCCTAGATTCCTACAGCAGAGACCGGTGTGATCAAAAACACCCTCTGTTTATGAACAAAGACAGGAGCAACAGTTTTCAGATGCAACGAGGGCATGGATTCTCTCCTAGCTCACTCAAAAGCAAGTTCCAACTCAGCGTGCCAAAGGGGAAGCAGTCCGTTCCATTGTCATGTATACAATAAATATATCAGTCACTGTGTAGGCACAGAGCAAGAGATGCCACTCCCTTTCTCTGCACGTGAAAAAAAGAAAATATGTGGTGGTTGCTTAGTAACAGTGGGTGGGGCTCTGTGACCCACCGGAGGGTCCTTACCCATGGGATGAAAATCAGTGTTATCAAACACAGATGGGGAAGGTTCTTCCACATAATTACCCACCTCCAAGCAGTAGCTTAATCCTGCAACAATGGAAACAATCCCTTCACTTCCCCTCTTCAGTTTTCGTTGGTCGCCGGCCAGTTACCCTCACACCAGTTCCTGAAACGCTATCCTGGAGACAACAACCACAAATGTCGCGACCTGAAAGACAGATTAATTGAGGCTCCGCTTCACGAAGCAGGAAAGGTTGAGGCCCCGCATTTCCTTTTAAGCTGGGAGCGATCTGGCCGCTGGAATGGAAGCCGGGCGTGTCGCCTGGCGGGGAGCCGCCTCTTGCCCGAGGTTGGGGCCTGCGGCAGGACTTCTTGACTCGGTGTTTTGAAGCTGGGTGGCATCTCCTGTTCCCTTCCACGCTGGTCCTCCACTGAGAGGGGCCAAAAATGCATGGCTCACTAGAAAGCTCCCCTCACTGTTATGTTTCCAGCGTTCCACCAAAGCAGCCAGGGCTGTATTAGCCAGGGACTCGGGGCCTGTATTATCCAGCCAGGGACTCGCGGCCTGTGAGGGTTTTTTTCCTGACGCACTGTTACCATCTCCTTAGGCATCAATGGTTAAAGGTGCCAAGAGTGCACCTGACGTCAAAAGGGGGTACAGGTTCTGTTATGTTAATGTGCTTTCTTTGTACTTTGTAACCTAAAGCAGTGGTGGCGAACCTTTCGCACTCCAGATATTATGGACTACAATTCCCATCAGCCAATTGGCCCTGCTGGCAGGGGCTGATAGGAATTGTAGTCCATAACATCTGGAGTGCCACAGATTCGCCACCACGGACCTATAGTATGTAAATTGTGCCCAAGCGCCAGGTGGGCTGAGGCAGGACAAATGGTTGTCACCCTGTTGCTTTGTACTGTTTTGCTTTGATGTTTCTGGGGACAGGAAGAAGGAGGAGGAGGAGGAGGAGGAGGAGGAGGAGGAGGAGTTTGGATTTATATCCCCCCTTTCCCTCCTGCAGGAGACTCAAAGGGGCTGACAATCTCCTTGCCCTTCCCCCCTCACAACAAACACCCTGTGAGGTGGGTGGGGCTGAGAGAGCTCCGAGAAGCTGTGACTCGCCCAAGGTCATCCAGCTGGCGTGTGTGGGAGTGCACAGGCTAATCTGAATTCCCCAGAGAAGCCTCCACAGCTCAGGCGGCAGAGCTGGGAATCAAACCCGGTTCCTCCAGATTAGATACACGAGCTCTTAACCTCCTACGCCACTGCAAGGGAGACCTAGGGGAACCTTTAGGCCATTAAAAGGGGTGCTAGAAGAGCTGATATTTAGAATTGGCTTCCTCTAGGGCTACCCCGCTGTCTGACAATAATAGACTTCTGATTGTAATCACTGAGTCCGGTATTGGTCCAGATCCAGGGCTTGACAAAAGGCACTTTGCATTCAGCTGAGGTTTGTATTGAGTCAATGGGGAGCAGGGGGAACAGTCAATCGCGCGCTAGTGTCAGGGTTGTGACGTGGTGCCGCCTCCTCCCTCATTACCCCTCCATGAGCAATACAGTTTAGTTGTGACCTTGATTGTGTGTGCGCAAACACTCCCACGAGCCAGCCAAAACAGTTATTATTTATACAATTGTACAAAGAACAAAACAGCAACCAATGTCGACAGGCACAAGTCAGGATTTCAAAAGAGAAATTGAAGAATGCCTGCGCTGTAACAAAAGAGGTCAGCCGATCAGGGTCTGTGTGAACACTGAAAGAAGTATGGCATAAATGATGGCATAAATACCTGAAAGTCGAGGGACCCAGTTGTGGGTTAACACAACGCTGAAAGCAGTCCCTATTCAAGCGAATTAAATCGCTGCACAAATACTATTGTGTACCAAACTGGAATAGCAAAGACCATATAAAGAAGGGGATTCCCTTTTCACCAGAAATGATAACACCATTACCGTCGTGCAATCCAGTAAGCACCAAAACTTTGGAACTCTGTCCCAAGGAAATTCACCTGTCTCCCTTTATTGGGGTCTTTAGCCATCAGGTGAAGACCTTTTTGTTTGACTTGGCATACCCCGAACATCGGTTATTGGCCCTCCTTCTAATGTGGCTGTTTATATATTTGAATGGAATTATTTTAAAATCTAAACTGTATTTGTATTTGTTTAAATCAGCCATTCTCAACCAGGGTTCCCTGGTACCCTGGGGTGCCGTGAGCATGTCCCAGTGGTACCGCGGCAACACTACCGCCCCCCCCCCCTCATTTTTGTGGTGTCTCCCACCGGCGCCAGCAAGGACATGGAGCTGGCCCATGGGGCAGGGCCTGCCACAAGGTCAGCAGCCACCCCCACCCCCCAGTGCTCACCCTGGGAGGGGAAGGTGGGGTGTGTGGCAAGCAGGGGCAATGGGAGGGGAAGGTGGAGGGTGGTGGCAGGGGTACCGTGAGATATGAAGAGTGAGGTCAAGGGTACCCTGACCTCAAAAAGGTTGGGAAACACTGGTTTAAATGTATTAATTTCTTTATGTTTGCCACCTGCGGATCCTGATCGGCCGGAAAGGCAGTAGGAAAAGGTTTTCAATAAATAAATCCGATGTCATCTACAAACTTACCCCCCGCCCCTCTCAATCACAGCTTCCTAAATGAGAATAATTATCTTTGACTTTCCTTTCAGGACTTGTGTAGGGACTACTGAATTATACGTGAAGCACTTTGACCATTGTCTTATGCAAATTAACATAAATGCAATCATTATTTTATTAAGTTCAAGAGGACTCAGTTAACAATAAGTGCCAGGAAGATCGCAACTCTCGTGTCACTGCAAAGTGCTTTCTTCTCCCTTGATTTCTTACGGCAGAGGTACAGGAGAGGCTCCCGAAAGCCCTTAGCAGACAAGGGAACCGCCAGGTACAGCAAGACTCAAAGCCAGAAGTACGACTGAGCAAAGGCTTTGTAATTCCACATTCCTTAGCCTCCCCGAGTAACCCCTTGGCCTAACAACTCTTCTTTACTGCAGAGAACAATGACAGATCCTGACCACTTAAACACAAGCTGGGCAGCTTCACAAGACTGTTTAAGCTGTCTGAAGGGAGAAAGAACTAAAGACCCGCATGCAGCCATTCGGAGGAACAGGATTAAAAAAAAAATCCACACCCCCCTTCAGCATCCTTGTGTTTTCTCGTTTAAGGTCAAACGTCGGCCAGTCAAAGAGTAGCTGAATCCACCAGAAGTCCAAATCGGAGTTTGCATTTGCATACGTACGTACACACATAATAAATGATTTGCAGTGTGGTCTTAAAAAAGAGTTACATGCCTCCAAGACCATTAACTTCAGCAGTCATAGAAGGGTGTAACCAGTGGTGGGATCCAAAAATTTTAGTAACAGGTTCCCATGGTGGTGGGATTCAAACAGTGGCATAGCACCAATGGGGCTGGCCCGAAGACCACGACAGGTGATGGCCAGGCATTCGAGTGAGGGCATTAATAATTTCTCTGTTACTGTAAAAAACTCTTACTGTAAAAAAAAAGTTCCTAATTTCCAGCTGGTATCTTTCTGTCCATAATTTAAACTCATTATAGCAAGTCCTATCGTCTACTGCCAACAGAAACAACTACTTCTCCTCTAACTGACTGCCTGTCAAATACTTAATACTTTCAAATACTTAATTTTGTTTCTAGAAATCAAAAGGAGGATACTTTCCTTAAACAAGGAACTTTACCATATTTCTAAAACATGTTTTTAAAACAGCCCAACAGGGAGAATTATCCCGTTTTCTACCTTCACTAACCAGCCACACAGGAAACAACAGGACTTTATGATTTTTGGACCTAATGGAATTTCTAACGGAAAATGGGATTTGTAGACCATGAAGATCTGGAGAGCCGCAGGTTGCAGACCCTTGTTCTACCCACACGTACACATCTGCTAGGCCCCGCAGGAGTGACGCAGATGTGTTTATTCTGCTCACTCTCTCTTCAATAACCGCCCAGAGCCCTTCGGGGATGGGGCGGTATAAAAGTCTAATAAAATAAAATAAATAAATGTCCAGTATGCTAGAATACACTATTGTCGCTACGTAGGTTGCTTTAAACAGAATAGGGTCTTGATACATTTTAAATGGGTTATCCACCATTGTGTGCTAACAAAAAAAAAAACACCCCTTCAACTGAAGAAGATAATGTTTCCCAGATAAGGCCTTCTCTGCGTACAGCAGAGCCGGCCTCTTCCAAATGGCTCTTCAACATATGCCTAATTTTAGGCACTGTCCTGGTTTTTATAAATGTTATTGATGTTGACAAAGCCAAAACACCTGCTGAAGTAAAACCAGGGCATTTTGAAATGCAGGGATAAACATGTGCTGGGAGACGGAAGGAGAAAGAACCATGTGCAGACATCCCAAACGCGGAGCCCCGATGGAATCATGCTCCTTCAGCACTGCCTCTTCAGGCGGCTCGACTTCTACATTTAAAAGTTCCAGGTGTACTAGAGTCGTCTGAGCATTGCACCCTGTGGATCATATTTAATTAATTGAATGACAGACATGATAGCGGAGCCAGAAGTGATTTTATTCCACTTCTGGTCTTGTTTTGAATAAAGATGGAACAATGTTTGATTTCTGTATAAGATAGGTAGGAACAAACTGTATTAGATAGAAAGTAGGACTTGTAGCTATCTTTTGTATTTGCGTCTGCATGGAACCGCCTTGGCTCAAGGCAGGAATCCACCCCTGCTCCACCTGGGCATGTCTCTGTCATTTGTAAAACCCTGAATGGACGTTGACAAAAGGGATCCTGGAAGAAGCGCCTCAATCTGCCTAATCCCACCAGCAGGCAGATAAGGGTGCCATCATCGTTAAGTTTCGTTTCCTGACCCCAAGCACCCAAAGGACTCTTTTGTGCTCTTCCTGCCAGTGCCTACGTCCATGCGCCCTGCATACTGCCTTTTGCCTTGCGAAATACAAGAAGAGACTGCCCGCTGGACCCTAATTGGTTCCCATGTACTTGTAGATGTCTGATTGGTTGTCATGTATTTTGCGAATGAATGGTTGTAGGCTGTCCTGTATTCTCCCGGACTCCCGGCGGGAGAAAGTGTATTTAAGGTGTTGTAAAGCTGCTAGGCAGTGCAGTTGCCATGGTGTGGAGGTGCTGACACGCAGGTCAGCATCTCAATAAACTCTTTTATTTTCACTATACTCGCTGTGTCGGGTCCCGTTTCTGTTCCCCTGCGCTGCCGAGAGCTGTTGGTCTGGAGCTATTAAAAGTTACCAGGCAGCGCGGTAACAAGACGGGACTGTCCCGCTTAGCACCGGTGGCTTCCTTAGCAAGCAAAGGTTACAAAAGCAAAAGCCTTCAAGGCTTTAGCTTCTGTAACCTTTGCTTGCTAAGGAAGCCATCGGTGCTAAGTGGGACGGGTAGTAAAGGACTGCAGAACTTTCACGAAGAACCGGACCTGTCCGGTACAACTGGATTGTGTATGAACTAATGAATTTAGGGTACGGCAATAGGTAACCTGATTCGGAATAACCTGATTCTCGTTTGTCTCAGTGCATACACGACTTGTTTTTGGTAGAGTCCCACAGAGAAATGCATAGTGGGCACAAGCCCCGTTTCTCTAGCCGGCAAACAATAAAGCTTTCTTTCTGGAACTCTGGATGGTGCGTAATCTAGCTTTTTGTTTAGCAACCCTAATGCAGATAGACTCTGGTTGCAGAAGGGTGTGGGGCCATGCAGAAACGTAGCGGGGGAAATTGGTGCCCAGGGCATCACTTGCTCTGGGCACCCCACCCCCATGCCCCCCCACACTCCCAGTGCCCACCCATGCCCTCCAAACCCCATTTACCTGAGCCAGCAGCGGTCCCGGGCAGGTTGGCGGGGCTTGGCGGGGACAGGCCAAGGGGTGCCAATCTGCAGCCTCTGCCAGGCCTGGCAAGGCAGGGCCAAGGGGTGCCAATCTGCAGCCCCTGCCAAGCCTGGTGGGTCAGGGCCGGGTCAAGGTGTGCCCAGCTGCGGCCTTCACTGGGCCGGGCAGGGCCGAGGGGTGGTCAGTGCTGGCTTCCATAGGGCCTGGCGGGGTGGGGCAGAGGCAAGTCAAGGGTAGGCTGACCAGACGTCCCGCTTTTACCGGGACAGTCCCGCCTTTAAACAATTTGTCCCGCCGGTTCTTCAAATTGTCCCAATTTTGGGGAGGCTGCCGCACTGCCTTCTGGGGCGCAAGGCAGTGCGGCAGCCTCCCGCGTGCGTGGCCGCAGGAGCACGGCCTTCTGGGGCTTGCTGTTTCCCGCCCTGTCACAGAGCGCTGGCAAACCTGAAGCCCCAGAAGGCAATCAGCGGCGCTCCTACTGACTCTTGTAGCGCAGCTGTAACCCGCCTACCCGATCTCGGTTCACAAAGGTGACCATCTGGTCACCTTAGTCAAGGGGTGTTCGGCGGCAGAGCAAGGTGAGGTGTGTGTGTGGGGGGTGATTCTCTGTCCCCCACATGACCATCTGGTGTATGCCCAGGGACATGTGCCCCACATGCCCTCTTGAGCGTTCCGCCCCTGGGGCCATGGAACTTTGCCACAGCTGATCTATCCCTTCCAGTTATCTTCTCTTCCCCACACACACCCTCCTTCCACTGACCCGTTTCAGGTCTGAAACAGGCAAGGGCCTTATCTGATTGTAGACTACAGAGATAAGTTCTTCTGGAGCAAATAGCTACTTTGAAAGGGGAACTGTCAAACTTTGTACCCAGCTGAAGTTTCTCCCCTACCCAAATACTGCCTTTCTTGGGTTCCTTTTGGCCAAAATCTCAAGGTATTTCTCAACCCAGAGCTGGTCACGTTCAGGCTTTGTAAGAGTGGGCTCAAACAAAATTTGGAGGGTGCCTGCTGTCATGGGTGCAACTGTTAAACTAGCAGCACCAAAATTTCAGGGTATCTTTAGGACACTCTCCTGATGATACCACCCGGGTTTGGGGAAATTTGGTTCAGGGGGGTCCAAAGTTATGGACCCTCAAATGTCTGGCCCCCATCTCCTATTAGCTCCCATTGGAAACCATGGGGGATGGGGTCACGTCCTTTGGGAGAGTCTCCTGAAAAATCCCTGAAATTTTGGTGCTGCTAGCCTAAAAACTGCGCCCCCTGCAGGCCAAAAACCGAAAAACACTAAAAAAAATACAAAAACACACACAAAGGAGCTTAGAAGCTTTGGACATGCAATGGGGGAGTTGAACCCGAGGAAACTCCCTCCTTACCTACGTCCTTGAACCCCATACGATGGATGAGCCAAACCAGCAAGCAGCTGAGCATCACTATTCAAACCTCAAAAGGTGCACCCAGTTTGAAAAGATTAATAGCAGGAACTCGGATCTTTTGAACCAAGGTTACTGTTTTCAGTTCCATTCGGAAATTATTATCATTCTTTTCAGTATAAGAATGTTTGTTTTTAAAAAAAACCCCACATGATATTCTGTTGTAAGACCTCCCATAATGCTTCGACTTGATGATTATCTAATAGATGGATATCAGGTTCTAAATACGCTTTGGAATGAGTGTCTCCAAGTAACACATTAGTTGTAGAACAAACATAACTGAAAACTGTGTCTCATATACCTTCTCTAAGGAAAGATTGTTGGCACTGAAATGAGGTGTGACTCACAAAAGCTTATACTACAATAAACAGTGTTAGTCAGTAAAGTGCCACGGGATGCTTGTCTTATTTTGTAGCTTTGCAATGGAATCTTTTTTTTAAAAAAAAAGTCAAATGATTTTCATAAGGATCTACTCGATAAGCCCAATATTTCTTAGTTCTGATGTAAAAGGAAAGTGTATTTTTCACTTTGATTATTCCCTTGATTGGTTTTCCTGTTACAACCATCTATACTCTGTCTGAGGAAAAGATGTCAGTACGGTCACATGAGGTGCAGCAGTCAGGAAAATGGTATGCTTCCGCTTTAGAATAAAGTCCTGAACTAATCTGAGAATTATCATTCATTTTACATGCTTACAGCAGTGGCGTAGGAGGTTAAGAGCTCGTGTGTCTAATCTGGAGGAACCGGGTTTGATTCCCAGCTCTGCTGCCTGAGCTGTGGAGGCTTATCTGGGGAATTCAGATTAGCCTGTACACTCCCACACATGCCAGCTGGGTGACCTTGGGCTAGTCACAGCTTCTCGGAGCTCTCTCAGCCCCACCTACCTCACAGGGTGTTTGTTGTGAGGGGGGAAGGGCAAGGAGATTGTCAGCCCCTTTGAGTCTCCTACAGGAGAGAAAGGGGGGATATAAATCCAAATTCTTCTTCTTCTTCTACCTTTGTCAAAATCATTATTTTGTGTATCATTGAACACGATAAGAGCATTTATAGTTCATTGTATTTCTGCTTTCAAATGGATGGGCTTAGCAGGGCTAGGTGGGCACTAGCACCCAAGTGGAACATTCTGCAACAAAGAAGGTCCAATATGTTTTGTTCTGTGGTGAGGAAGATGTGTGTTGAGTAGCTGTAGCAGAATGGGACAGGCAAGAAAGCCGCGCTTTAAGGGCGAAAATGCTCAGCAATTCCCACCAAGGTCTGCCTTAGAATACGCAGGTTGGTCAGAAAAGTTAAAACATATACACAAGGTATATTCTGCTAGCAGCCAGTCTGAAAACAGCATACATGAATGCTCTGCCAATCCCAATCCCGGCGTAGCTGACTAGCACGAACCATATCAAAGCAATCATCACTGAGGAACACTGGATTAAATAACACCAAAGGCACACGGCATTTCTGATCATGCAGGAAGGCAGGGTCAGCGTTACTGAACCACTGCAGCTGAAAGGGTCAATTAAGTTTCCAAAGGGGAATTCGCGCTGAAGCGATCGTTGCCACGCTTCTTCTGGGCACAGCGCCACAGCAACAAGATTTTCAAGTTTCCCTGAAGCAACAAAGCTCTAACAGTTCACTGGCACTGAGTAACTAGGAGTCACACAGTGTTACCAACAGCGATACTGGGAGACCGAGGCATTCCGATTCATTTCACTTCCCTTGCAACCAGTTCAACGGCTAGTTCAAGGTTTGGGGTCACCCCAGGCAGGGTCAATGCCCCCCACCCCATCCTGGGGTTGCAAGTAGAGCCCCAGCCCCACCTCATGGGACTGCCCCAAACAGCTGTTTGTGTGACCCAGGTAGAGAACCCGCCCCTGTTAATGCTGCAGATTGTTTGAAGCTGGCCAATGTCAAACAATCCCTGTTTAATAAGCTCCCTTTTGCATTTCAGGTCTCCAACAGATTGAGGTTAAGTGGGGGGAGCTCTCCTGGTGGTCCCTTTCCCCGCCGAGGTGTGGGGGGAGGGAATACGCAGGAGGACTTTCTCCATGGCCTGCTGCAGTTTATGGAACAGCCTCCCCATGGAAATTGACCCGGCACCAACCCTTTATGGGTTTTGGCGTCTGGTGAAGATTTTTCTCTTCACCAAGGCTTTGACCTTTGACCCCATTGATGACCCCTCTGGAAGCTGCTGGTCTGGGGTGGGGGAGGATATGTGGGTGGGTGGGTGGGTAATATTCTGGGACTTTGTTTCACAGTGTTTTATGACTGTTTTATATGATGAGGAGCTATTCGATGTTGTTTTAGTACTGTTCAATTTTGCATTTCTGGTACTTTGTTTTACGGCGTTTTTATATGTTGTTGTCAAGAGAGAATCCATTTGGTTTGCTAGAAGGTCTAGCAAAAATCCCTTTTCCTTTCTCGTGTGTTCAGAGGGTTTAGAAGGCAAGTGTTTCTTGATTGGGAATGTGTGCACTGGCTCTTCAAGGTCCTAGTTAGAGAGTATGGAATCACCTTTATCAATTTTAACCAGCTAGAACTGGTTAGCAAGAGACTAACTGGAAATGTTTCGTCTTAGGAGGGAGAAATAGGTTCACTCTTCATCTAGAACACAGGTGTCAAACTCGCGCCCCTCCAGTTGTTGTGGACTACAGTTCCCATCATCCCCTGCATCATGCTGGCATGGGATGATGGGAACTGTAGTCCATAACATCTGGAGGGGCGCGAGTTTGACACCTGTGTTCTACAACATTCCGATGATGGTGGACTCCAACTGGTTCATCAGTGTTCACTTGATGTGGCCAGCCTAAACCATAAATCAGTTCCGTTTGTATTAGCATTTACTCTCTCTTCTTCCCTTGTCCTATGCTTTCCCATTTATACTGCCTGAAAATTTTACTAGAACTTTGCACACGTGCTGAAGGGAACTACTACCTTTTACCTGCAAGTATTTCTTTCTGGTATGTAAACTGTAGCCTCGCTGGTTTCTTGGTGTAACTCAATTGCACCTTGATTTTGTGTTCTTTCTAATGTTTTCAAACCTGCATTTTACCTTCTTTCTTCAATAAAAATTTAAAAATCTATATTTTCTGTATTGTTGAAGGCACTCTGAAAGCCCCTGGCACTATGTCAGACTAATACTAGAAAATCCGAGGCCAGCCAAGCCAAAGAAGCATGGACTGTAGATATAGAGACACAAGACAATGAACTAATTGGCATATGCCATTACTTCGAGTATAAAGTCAGTAGATAAGGAAGATAAGGCTTGAGGAAGACTCCTTGGAGGATGGTTGGATATAGGTCACAGTATCTCAAAACAAAGGGGGAGATTAAAGAGCTGAAAAGTTTGCAGGAATGGCTGTCAAGGTGATTAAGGGATTGGAGCACCTTTCCTAGGAGGAGAGCATCTGGAGCTTTTCAGTTTAGCAAAAAAAAGCCGCAGGGGCCAATTTCACGGCAAAACAGCACGGGAAATGCCCCCGTGCAACGGAGAGTTCTTCACTGCCACCATTGCTGCAGCGTGTCTGCCACCTGTTGCCCCACCACCATCCCGGCTTTGCTTTGTGGCTTTCCAGAACTCCCAAAATGGAGGTTCTTTTTGAATGCCCAGGTGTTGCTCCGGGGGCTTCCCTGCTGGGAAGAATTCTACAGCAGGAGCACCGGGGCCATTTTTCCTGTGTCTTAAGAACATAAGAACTAGCCTGCTGGATCAGACCAGAGTCCTTCTAGTCCAGCACTCTGCCACTCGCAGTGGCCCACCAGGTGCCTTTGGGAGCTCACCTGCAGGATGTGAAAGCAATGGCCTTCTGCGGCTGCTGCTCCTGAGTACCTGGTCTGCTAAGGCATTTGCAATCTGAGATCAAGGAGGATCAAGATTGGTAGCCATAGACCGACTTCTCCTCCATCAATCTGTCCAAGCCCTTTTTAAAGCTATCCAGGTGAGTGGCCATCACCACCTCCTGTGGCAGCATATTCCAAACACCAATCACACGTTGCGTGAAGAAGTGTTTCCTTCTATTAGTCCTAATTCTTCCCCCCAGCATTTTCAACGAATGCCCCCTGGTTCTAGTATTGTGTCGCTTTTCTGGCCGGCCCCACCAAAACAAGAGGAAACGCACACACCCCATGCACAAAGAGTTTGCAGGAGGAGGACAATTCTCTTTGTTTTAACTTTTTTAAGTACTGGAAGTGAGTGGGGGGGAATGGGGCGAGATTCAGCCAATGGAGGCTGCCTGCTTATGCTTGGAAGAGACTGCGGAAGAGCTCGGGGCTTATGGGAAAGCCCCAGGCTCATGGGGAACCATCTGGGGCTTCCCGCCCCAGCCCTGACTCAAGTGAAGGAACTACAAGCAGGGTAGGAAGCCCCGCAGCAGGTACGCTCCCGGATATGCCACGGGGCATTTCAAAAGTGAAAAAAATCAGACAGGGAAGCATAACAGAGGCATTTGCAGAAACAGAGGACAGAGTGAGCTTTTTCCTCTTCTCCCAAAATCCAGGAAACTGGAAGGCACCCAGGGCACATAAAACAACAGACTTATTTACTCAACGTGATTGAAATGTGAAATTCACAGGCAAAGTACATAGTGACGGTCACTGGCATGTGTGGTTTTAGAAAAGAGATAGATTCATGGAGGAAAGGTCCATCAGGGGCTGCTAATCATTAAGACCAGTGGTGGGATCCAAAAAATTTTGTAACAGGTTCCCATGGTGGTGGGATTCAAACTGTGGTGAAGCGGCAATGGGGCTGGGCGGGGCATGACAGGGGCGTGGCCGGGCATTCCAGGGTCGGGGCATTCCTGGGCGGGGCTGTGGCGAGGATGCAGCCGCTGGCCCCGTCCTTGGGCGGGAAACGAATGCACGCAGGCGCAGGCTGCCACGCACACCGGTGCACCTCCTGCTAGACTGCTTCAAGTTCTGCGCGCTACTGCTGAGAGGAGGGGGGTAACTAAGGCAAAAATCACGTGGCAAAATCACCAATTAGTAACCCCCTCTCGGCACACACAAATAATTAGTAGCCTACTCTCGGGAACCTGTGAGAACCTGCTGGATCCCACCTCAGATTAAGACTAAAGGAAACCTTCATATTCAGAGACAGTAAACTGAGCCCAGGCAGCCCAATCCAGAGCCCCGGCAAGGCAGGGATGGCACTGCTGCCACCTCCAGAAGGCTTTTCAGTGATGCAGGGAGCCAAGCGATAAAAGTAAACATATATACCCCGCTGCACGAAAGTGCTCCATAGGGCTCCATGGACACAGCACAGTGCTACAGTGCATCTGAAGGCGAAGCCAAGGCGGAAGCTAACATTGACTCCACCCCCCACCCCCAATAATGTCCCCACTATGTCAGCAGGGCCAGCAGCAACGTGGGAGTACTGAGGAGGAGGAGGAGGAGGAGAGTTGGATTTATATCCCCCCTTTCTCTCCTGTAAGGAGACTCAAAGGGGCTTACAAACTCCTTTCCCTTCCCCCCTCACAACAAACACCCTGTGAGGTGGGTGGGGCGGAGAGAGCTCCAAAGAACTGTGACTAGCCCAAGGTCACCCAGCTGGCATGTGGGCACAAGCTACTCTAGTTCACCAGATAAGCCTCCACAGCTCAAGTGGCAGAGCGGGGAATCAAACCCGGTTGTCCAAATTAGAGTGCGCCTGCTGTAGGCCAGGCCAGCCTCTACAAATCCCTCCAGTGCCCCCACCCCCACGACTCTGTATTGGGCTGTAAGGCTCACTGACATTTTCCTAGATTTGGCAAAGTTCACAAAAGATTGAAATCTCTTTACACTTCTACAGCAGTGGTTCTCAACTTGTGGATCGGGACCCCTTTGGGGGTCGAACGACCCTTTCACAGGGGTCACCTAAGACTCTCTGCATCAGTGTTCTCCATCTGTAAAATGGATAAATGTTAGGGTTGGGGGTCACCACAACATGAGGAACTGTATTAAAGGGTCGTGGCATTAGGAAGGTTGAGAACCACTGCCTAAGACTCTCTGCATCAGTGTTCTCCATCTGTAAAATGGATAAATGTTAGGGTTGGGGGTCACCACAACATGAGGAACTGTATTAAAGGGTCATGGCATTAGGAAGGTTGAGAACCACTGCCTAAGACTCTTTGCATCAGTGTTCTCCATCTGTAAAATGGATAAATGTTAGGGTTGGGGGTCACCACAACATGAGGAACTGTATTAAAGGGTCGCGGCATTAGGAAGGTTGAGAACCACTGCCTAAGACTCTCTGCATCAGTATTCTCCATCTGTAAAATGGATAAATGTTAGGGTTGGGGGGCACCACAACATGAGGAACTGTATTAAAGGGTCGTGGCATTAGGAAGGTTGAGAACCACTGCCTAAGACTCTCTGCATCAGTGTTCTCCATCTGTAAAATGGATAAATGTTAGGGTTGGGGGTCACCACAACATGAGGAACTGTATTAAAGGGTCGCGGCATTAGGAAGGTTGAGAACCACTGCCTAAGACTCTCTGCATCAGTGTTCTCCATCCTGTAAAATGGATAAATGTTAGGGTTGGGTCACCACAACGCGAGGAACTGTATTAAAGAGGTTAGTGGCATTAGGAAGGTTGAGAACCACTGCCTAAGACTCTCTGCATCAGTGTTCTCCATCTGTAAAATGGATAAATGTTAGGGTTCTTGGTCCACCTAGCATGAGGAACTGTATTAAAGAATTGGCGGCATTAGGAAGGTTGAGAACCACTGCCTAAGACTCTCTGCATCAGTGTTCTCCATCTGTAAAATGGAGGAAGGTTGAGAACCACTGCCTAAGACTCTCTGCATCAGTGTTCTCCATCTGTAAAATGGATAAATGTTAGGGTTGCGGGTCACCACAACATGAGGAACTGTATTAAAGAATTAGAGTAGCATTAGGAAGGTTGAGAACCACTGCCCTAAGACTCTCTGCATCAGTGTTCTCCATCTGTAAAATCGATAAATGTTAGGGTTCGCGGTCACCACAACATGAGGAACTGTATTAAAGGGTCGTGGCATTAGGAAGGTTGAGAACCACTGCCTAAGACTCTCTGCATCAGTGTTCTCCATCTGTAAAATGGATAAATGTTAGGGTTGCGGGTCACCACAACATGAGGAACTGTATTAAAGGGTCGTGGCATTAGGAAGGTTGAGAACCACTGCCTAAGACTCTCTGCATCAGTGTTCTCCATCTGTAAAATGGATAAATGTTAGGGTTGGGGGGCACCACAACATGAGGAACTGTATTAAAGGGTCGCGGCATTAGGAAGGTTGAGAAGCACTGCCTAAGACTCTCTGCATCAGTGTTCTCCATCTGTAAAATGGATAAATGTTAGGGTTGCGGGTCACCACAACATGAGGAACTGTATGAAAGGGTCGTGGCATTAGGAAGGTTGAGAACCACTGCCTAAGACTCTCTGCATCAGTGTTCTCCATCTGTAAAATGGATAAATGTTAGGGTTGGGGGGCACCACAACATGAGGAACTGTATTAAAGGGTCGCGGCATTAGGAAGGTTGAGAACCACTGCTCTAGACCATACAAAACACCATTGTATGCTATCTGCCACATTAGATTGAAAATCTGCAACGCACATTAACTACTAAATCTTGCACGTATTCTATCTAGAGCAGTGATGGAGAACCTTTTTCAGACCAAGTGCCCAAATTGCAACCCAAAACCCACTTATTTATCACAAAGTGCCAACACGGCAATTTAACCTAAATACTGATGTTTTAGTTTAGAAAAAATGGTTGGCTCCAAGGCGCTAGTTACTTGGGAGTAAGCTTGGTGAAGCAACCGTGCAACGCTTCGAATGGGTGAATCACGACCCTAGGAGGGTTTACTCAGAAGCAAGCCCCATTGTGAGCAACTGAGCTTACTCCCAGGTAAAGGATCGTGTCCAGGCTAGCCTAGATGTGTGTGGGAGGGTGATTTTCCACCCCCTCCACATGATGAATTCTGTGCACGTGTCCCCACAGAAAGGGCTCTGAGTGCCACCTCCGGCACCCGTGCCATAGGTTCTCCACCACTGATCTAGAGCATTCTCCTTAGTTCAGAAGAAAATGTGTATCCTTTTCCTCTCAATCGCTTTAATTTCCGTACTACAGCCATGATCAGAGTGGAAAAACCACAGGCGTAGCGGAAGGAAATTGCGCCCTGGGGCAATGGCGCCCAATTGTGCTTCTCCCTCCACGAGCGCCATCCCCTCTCCCACACACCGACCTGGCTCAGACGAGCTGAGTCAGCACGGGGGAGGAGGGGTGTGGGGGTGATTTTGCACCCCCCCAAGTGACAGGATGGTGCGCGCCCGGGGGGGCGTGTGACCCTACCAAGCACATTTCCCAAGAGACCAGCACAATTTTGCATTTCTAGAACGGACATGGCCCAAAGTTTGGGTTGCCAGCGGAAACTGAGCAATTCCTGCATATTTCAAGATGGAGGGTGGGGCAGGTGGGTTAGGATGGCATAATCCCCCTCTGCCAAAAAAGCAATTTTCTCCAGGGGAATTAATTCATAGTCTGGAGAACAGGTGACATCCCAGGAGATCTCCAGCCTTCACTTGGCTTATCTGGGGAATTCAGATTAGCCTGTGCACTCCCACATATGCCAGCTGGGTGACCTTGGGCTAGTCACAGCTTCTCGGAGCTCTCTCAGCCCCACCTACCTCACGGGGTGTTTGTTGTGAGAGGGGAAGGGCAAGGAGATTGTAAGCCCCTTTGAGTCTCCTACAGGAGAGAAAGAGGAGATATAAAGAAGAAGAAGAAGAAGAAGAAGAAGAAGAAGAAGAAGAAGAAGAAGAAGAAGAAGAAGAAGAAGAAGAAGAAGAAGAAGAAGAAGAAGAAGAAGAAGAGGAGGAGGAGGAGGAGGAGGAGGAGGAGGAGTTTGGATTTATATCCCCCTTTGTCTCCTGCAGGAGACTCAAAGGAGCTGACAATCTCCTTGCCCTTCCCCCCCTCACAACAAACACCCTGTGAGGTTGGTGGGGCTGAGAGAGCTCCAAAGAACTGTGACTAGCCCAAGGTCACCCAGCTGGCGTGTGTGGGAGTGCCCAGGCTAATCTGAATTCCCCAGATAAGCCTCCACAGCTCAGGCGGCAGAGCTGGGAATCAGACCCGGTCCCTCCAGGTTAGATACATGAGCTCTTAACCTCCTACGCCACTGCTGCTCCAAACTCTTCTTCTTCTTCGAAGTTGGCAACCCTACAAGTAGATGTTCCAGAGCAGGCAAGTCCATGTGGAGAGGATTCCTCCAGGCCAGGGAGCTTGAAAGCTACTGTGCTGTTCCATTGCCTGTCACAGCTCAGCCAACCTATAAATGCCATCCAGTTGGATCCGAGCCGTCTGCAAACGGAGTGAGGAAGCACAGCGTAGGCTGCGTCTGTGAAAGCAGATGCTTCTTTTTAAAAAAAACAGTTCAGCGAGTCCTCTTTTTTTAGCACTCGGTTGCATAAACATCATCCTTCGGATTCAGCAGGGAAAATTTTCTCTGTCAGGGTGATAGCCCAACTGTCAAGTAATTACGTTTACACCCTAACTGTTCTTTTCCCAAGTACTCTTATCAAGAGATCAGATCCCTCCAGGAGTTATGAGTCTCCTGGACGCACGCAGAAAGTGCCTGGAGCTTTTACAAGTTCCTTTTTATAAGCAGGCGCCGCCGGGGCTGTAAGGGCCAGATTTCGGGGACGAAAGTCCCAGGCCCGTGGGCTCAGAAGAGGGCACTCAAAACCAACCGGTAGCCTCACAACTTCATTCCACGGCCGCTTTTAAAGGGGGTCTTGCTCCACAAGCTGATAAAGGCCAGAGTTCCAAAAAGTAAGATCGCCAGTTCTGGATTGGGAAATTCCTGGAAATTTGGGGACAGAATCGGCTGAGGTGAGGGAACTCAGCAGGTTATAATGCCACACAGTCCACCCTCCAAAGCAGCCATTTTCTCTAGGGGAGCTGTTCTCTCTAATCTGTTGATCTATTGGAATTCTGGGAGAACCGCCGGCCTTTCTGGAGGTTGGTACCAGCAGCAAGATCAACTGAAATATTGTATTAATGAATATTCTCAAACAGCACCTGGATAATTATTAGCACCTTGCGCATGCTTCTCATTTTGTCCCCAAACACTCTTCTGAAACGTTTGGTCCAAGGGCCATCGTTTGGCAGTGGAGAAATATCAGGGGTTGGATCCTGTCTACATTCCACGCCAAGTCCTGCACGTCCCCTCTCCAACTACAGCTTTAAAGACCAGTGGTGTAACTAGGGAGGGACACAAGGGGGCTGGAGCCCGGGGTGCTACTTGGGTAGGTCATGTGAGGGGCGTATCGGCTGTTTGCCTCTTCCCTTGTAATTGTGCCCCAGCCCCAAACTTCACGTGGAGTTTGGGGGCAGGTAATACTGAACTGGCCAGCATTTATTTGGGCTTGCCGTGCACAAATTCCACCTGCTGTTTGGGAGCAGAGTGGGCCCAGATAAATTCTGGCCAGTTCAACTGTGTGCCTGCCCACCGAACTCCATATGGTGTTGGGTCCCAGTTACAAAGTTACTCATTTCACTAATACTACTCTCATAGCAGAAAATAGTGTATGAGGGAGAAATTAAATAGTTAAATGAAAAGATCAGCAAATGAGGCTGAATCGATTATGTAAGAATAACAACAATAGTAAGAATATTAATTTGTCATTGATTAAGCTATCAATAACTGCTTACTAGATACTTATTGTTGTTTTGGAACTGAAGGTTAGAAGGTAACAAATTTTTAAGCTATGTAATGTTTTCTCTGAATGATACTAGTATTGTAATTCTCAGATCCAATGTGTTAGAGCTGGTGTGTATATGTGAGTGTGTGTGTGTGTATGCGTATACACACATCAGCTGGTTATGATTATGTTATGATTGTTATTATGTTGTTATAATTCTATGATTATATAATGTTGTTATGAAATGTTGTTATAAAATGTTGCTATGCAACGTTATTACGCTTATTGTGTTGATTATTGATATTTGAAATATTGTTTATTGTTGTTGTAGCCTATCTGACTATTATTATGTTTATAATGTTGTATTGTTCTATCATGATTGCTGATGTTTTGATTTTGTAATACTGCTTATTGTTGCCTATATTATGTGTGTTGTACACTGCTCTAACACATTGGCTCTTAGTATTACGAGAGAGAGAGAGAGAGAGAGAGAAAGAGAGAGTGAGAGAGAGAGAGAGTATTAATGGGTAACTATTTTTCTTTCTATCTTTTACTTTCTGTTTTTAAACTATATTTGAGAAAAATTAAAAATATTACACAAAAAGAAAAGACCAACAAACCAGTGACAGAAGAAGAGAGAAAGCACAGCACAAAGTATTCCTGTTCTGAATCTTGGATGTTCCCCACTTCTGTGTTGTAAGGAGTACCCGGGGTAATGCTACCAGCTTTGTTTTCCTTTGGATGAAACCAAGGACTTACCATGTCTTTGTACTGTTTGCTTTATTATTCAGCATACAAGCTAAACACAATGGAAGCAAATAGGCACTCCTTCGGGAGGCAACCGATTCCCACAGATCAACCTGTACACAAGCCCACCTCAAACCTATGTCAACAGTTTCAGACAATTCAGCCTAGAAACTCTCAGTTTGCTCTACCTCCCTCCCTCCTCCCCTCTTCCTGAGCCAGCTCCTCCCAGCTTGAGCAATGGCCGATTCTGCACAAGCAACTGAAACTGGTTACATGAACCCAGCAGCGTAGCACCCACAGGGTAGTGGGGGCACAATACCCCGGGTGGAGCCGCAGCGGGGGAGGGCGACACCACAGCAGGGGTGTAGGGCGCGCGCATGTCCTGGCCACAGCTTCCCCTCACTCCACCCCTGCATGTTGCCCATACAGCCATTTTGTACAGCAGGCACAGGGGCCAGTTGGGATTGTTGGGATCCCAGCGGCAGGAGGCAGCATGGTTCACACAGGAAATGCTATGTTTCCATGCAAACTGCACAGCTGAGAACCCCATCCCACCAGAGAATCCCCCCACCCGACAATCCCCACCCACTCACCTACTGGCAAAACATGGCGACTGCCTATTATAGAATCCACTCAAATGGCAGCCGCCTGGAAAATCCACCATAATGGCGGACAGCAGGGGGTGGGCACAGAGCCTTTGCTGTAGAATGTATAGGCAAGCAGGAAGTGTTAGAAACCCAGGTTGAAGGGGGGAAATCGCTAGTTTAGCACCTTTCATCTAACTTGGGTTCAGGCAAATAGAATAGGTCAGAAGCATTTGGAGGCCCAGTTCTGTGGGAATCTCTGCCTCAAAAATGCTTTGAAAAGGGACCTGACCCCGTTCTATTTGGCGTGTGCAGAATCACCCAATTTTCCCTTTGGAGCCTGGCAAAGTATCTTCTTCCAAAAACCGGGGAAAGATTGCCATTGATTAAGAGACAACTGCGTACCACAAATTCTTCTTGATAAAACACCAGAGACCATTGCAGAATGTTAGTGTAACCGTATAAGCATTTTTTTTAAAAAAAATTTTTTAATTCAGCCAGTATTATTTCAGCTTGGCCAAAGTTGTATCCCAAAATCCCTCATGTAGCCATATTCAGCCCAAGTCTCTTACCTCACCAAAGTGCTAACAAGCAAACTGACAGGATGTGGTAACAAAAAAGGCCATAGAAGAATCAAAGGTCTTTTGACTGACAGAATACGCAACACATCCCTGAAAGCATGTATCAAGAACCCATATTGTCTGCCCCAAGGGTCCCTGAGGATACCAGGTGTACGCCATTAATCTGTAAAGGGAATGATTTCTTTTGTTCAAAAGATCCATGCTTTTAGTCTTGAGATCCTAATTTACCTGTCTTTACTGCATTGTATTTCTATTTTTGTATATTTATATTTTGTAACTGAGAGACAATGATATTATGAAGCCCGTGGTTAACCTTCATGAAGAGAACTTGTAGAATGTTCGTTAAACTGAAGTGGAATTTCTGTCTGTCTGAATACTGAGAAGCTGTTCTGTCTCCCCTCAATGTTGCTATAATTCACACATTGCCTCCTGTAATCAAGTGCTGAGCCTTCGAGTATTATGACTAAAGAAAAACATCTGCTTTCCCAGAGTACTATCAAGTGTTCTAAAGGGCCCCTTTTTGTTGTGTTAGCAAGGTCATCAAGGACCAGGATGTTTAGGTACTGACTGATAAAAATCAGATGTTTAAATGGTAAACGTTGCCATCAAGGTGTTAACGCGAGTTAACCAATAAAGTAAAAGAAGCTCAAGAAAGCTCAAGCCGATACAGAATAAAATCGAATTGATTTTTATTCAGCCAACCATGGGCAATAGAGTACCAGAGGAGCCTCTATAAAATGGCAGTGTGTTCTTACTTTTATAGCATTATAGCAGGTTGCATCAAAATGGCAGAATAGAATACACCCCAAAATGCCCACATCATCAATCAATCATACAGAAAGGTGGAGATTTTCCCTTTCCCCAAAACATTTGGGGTTGTCTAAGACCCTTATTGGAAGATGGCAGCACCTGATCCTTTGACGCAAGATGAACTAGGGCCTGTTTCTTTGTTATCTGTATTGTCTTTTGTTGCCCTTCTTCTTAGACAAAGAGCCTAAACATTTTCATGTTTCTCTCTTCTGTCTCTAGAAGAAGGGCAAATTCAAGGTATCTGTTTGAGAACAGTGGGGCCTTTCCCCACTTCTCCTGCTGCCGCCGTCGCTGCGCGCTGCTCTGAGCACGCGGCATCCCTAGCACGCATCTGGGCATCCCCACTACCCCGCACTCTGCGCGGGGTCATCCAAAGGCGCCGTTTTCGCCAGCGCCAGCGGCAGTGTCGGGCCGGCTGCGCTGTTGCCGCCCCTGACGTGGGGAGTGCAGTGGGACCCCACGCTACTTGCGGAGAGTAGCGCGGGGCTTAAGGTAAGTGGGGAAAGGGCCAGTAAGACCTTAAAAACAGTTGAATTTGCACATTCTGTATAACTCTGAACAAGGGGCATTCTGCTGGGCTATCAAGCTTGCCTAGTAGCAGGAAAAGGATAGACTTTCAGGCCTGCATCTTTACTTTGTTCAGCTGCATTATGGTTGCCAACTCCCCATTACAGAAAGGAAGTAATGAGGGGCAAGAAGAAAACCTTTGCTTTTTAACAGAGTATATCCCTCTTATGCCTTCTGTGCCTATAAAGGTGCCAATGATTGCAGATGGATGCACTGATGTCTGAATGCTTGAATTGTTTTTGGAGACATTCCTTCCCAAGCTTGTTCCTATAAAAACCCTTGCTTTTTGCCGGTTGGTCGGTCCCCTACCACTGCTCAAGGACATTTCTTGACTCACAGTCATAGTCTGCTCCTCTTCATAAAACCCTCTGAACATTACCAAATTGTATAGACATTTAATACTAATCATTCGCTTTAAACTTAAAAGACTTATGTTCAGAAGATGAACGGCCTCATCAGACAGACAGCCAAAGGACAGCCCTCCAGTAATCATCACAAGACTTCTCCAGATGATCAAACTACACATCAGAAGAATGCACGCTACCCATGATCCTCCTGGTACAAATAGTCACTATTTGGTGTAAATTGAACGATACACATATTTCCCATCTTGGGAACCTTGGGAAAGGAACACTGGATTTTTGAGCGAACATGAAAGGAAAGATGTTCATGCTGCTGTGTTTAGAAGAGTTTGGATTTATATCCCCCCTTTCTCTCCTGAAGGAGGCTCAAAGGGGCTTACAATCTCCTTGCTCTTCCCCCCTCACAACAAACACCCTGTGAGGTAGGTGGGGCTGAGAGAGCTCCGAGAAGCTGTGACTCGCCCAAGGTCCCCCAGCTGGCGTGTGTGGGAGTGCACAGGCTAATCTGAATTCCCCAGATAAGCCTCCACAGCTCAGGCGGCAGAGCTGGGAATCAAACCCGGTTCCTCCAGATTAGATACACGAGCTCTTAACCTCCTATGCCACAAAATGGCGATCGCACTTATTGGGACGATTGTAGAAAATGAGGTAAAGAACATAGATAAACATCATTGACTGTTGGGTTTACTAACAGACAATTAATTCTTATATTGAATCATTTCCCAGACAAAAGCAAAGGTGGTGGAAGGAGCTGACAGATCAACCCTCAAGTCTCGTGCTAGTTAAGGCAATTCATTGCCTTCTCCCTTTACCATTCTGTTCTCTTGAAGAAATCAGGCCCAATGTTATTCCTAGTCTACTCTGCAGATTAAAACCCCAGACATACAGGAACATACCAAAGACTACTGCAATCCCCTCATTATTCAGCATCTTTGCTCCTTGTGCTGGGAGGGAAGGAAAGGTAGGTTGAATTCTAGGTAAATCTGACCTTCTAGCAAGCCTGGGTTTCGATATTTGCATTACAAACTGCTGTTGACCTATATAAGCGCCACGTGTGAAAACGTCCTCAGCGAAGGCCTGAAGCTATTTTCACTCTGACAGGTAAACAGGACAATACGACTGTGCCGTGATTTGTTTCAATGCTCTGTCTTTGCTGTGGGGAACGTACACTGGAGATGCCAAGAACAAGATCCTGTTCTGAAGCCAAGGCGTTTCTCCCCGGACATCTTAAGATTTAAAAAGCATAACGAGACAGTATTAAAAGCCTTCCGCATCCAAAACATGTAATAATCATCAGCCAAAGAACAAGTTTGGCGTAATTCAAGAGCCTGAAAACTTTGCTTGCCGCAAGTATTACTTTCCTCTCTGTGGTTTTCCTTTTAACGTCAACCGTTTTACTTCGGAGAATCCAGAAGAGCCATCTGAAAGAAGAAAGGAGGAAGAAGGAAGAAAAGAGAACATCCCATCTGGATTTTCCAAGACGTAAACAAACCAGGGGAGAGCAGAAACATGCAGAATTCAGCCACAAAGTGCCAGGCCGTTACTCTACATTTAGGTGTGCCTTCTAAAATTAATTACCCGCTTGGCTAAGGCCCCTTCCGCATGGGCCAATAAACATGGGATAATGATGGTGAAACCCTGTTTTGGGAGGGAACTTCGTACAATTCCCACCTTTAACGTGGGTCTGCCCCATCCCCCCCCCCCCAAAATGGGTTTTACCTGAATGGTGCCATCCGCAGGGCATTTTGAAAAGCCCGGGTCGCAGCTGCTTGCGTGCAAACAGCCCGGGCAGGGGCACTCTCTGCAGCTGCGCGTTCTGCTGTGGTGTTCCTTTCTGCCCTGTATCTGTTTGGCCACGCAGTTGCACAGGGTCGTCAGGCAAGGCAACGTGGCTGTGGCCACGCATCAACGGGAGGTGAGCGAGCAACAAATCCTGTGCCTCTGTGTGAAGGCGCGATGGCAGCTGGCATTCCCTCCATGGGCTCCGGTTGCTGCCTACATGGAGTCATGCAAACAGGACCAGAAAGAGAGTGGGTTCCTTCATCCTGCCTGCTACCCGCTCTCCCTGTGCTGTACGGAAGGGACCTAATATAAGGCCTATAGCAGTGATGGCAAACCAATGGCACGGGTGCCAGAAGTGATGGCAAACCAATGGCACGGGTGCCAGAAGAGTTTGTCATGTGGGGGGCAGAAAATCACCCCCCCACACACACACACACATACATCTAGGCTGGCCTGAGCCACTGAGCACGACGTGTGCGCACCATGGTGAGCAGGGAGGACTTGGCTGGCGGGCCTGGTGCCTGTGCTCTGGGTGATTGCTGCCCGAGGGGGGCGGGTGGTGCAGATGAGGCAGAGATGCTAGAGAGGCACAGAGCGGTGCGCGCGGGACTTGCTGGAGGCTTGGACAGGCTGGCCTCTGCTCGAGCGGGTGGGGTGGAGGAAGAAGGAGCCAACCGGTTTTTTCTAAATTAAAACCTCAGCATTCAGGTTAAATTGCCGGGTTGGCACTTTGCAATAAATAAGTGGGGTTTGGGTTGCAATTTGGGCACCCGGTCTCAAAAAGGTTCGCCATCACTGGCCTATAGTATATTGGTCACGTAGGTTCCCTGCCTTTAGAAGGTTCTGTTATTTCCAAAAGTGCTATGGACATATTCTGCGCACCACTGACCTCTGATTGATTCTCTGTCCCAGTTAGGCTCTGTGTAATCTGACATCTTTGGCACACAGTATTCTTGCACTCCAACAAGTCCTCAGAAACTCCCTCCATTTTGTATCTGGAGAATGAAATGCCTGCACACGTGCTTGCACACGCACAGGATTTCATGTTCCAAGGCACTTCCCCTCTGGATACATTTTAAACCCCTCAGCGAGGAAACGTTCAGAAGTCTGCATACTGCATTGTCCTATTTATTGGTCTGAACCAGGGGCCTTCAAACTATGGCCCTCCAGATGTTCATAGACTACAATTCCCATGGGCCCTACCACTTGGCCATGCTGGCAGGGGCTGATGGGAATTGCAGTCCATGAACATCTGGGGGGCCATAGTTTGAAGACCCCTGGTCTGAACAAAGAGATTATTTGCTGCCATCCTGTTACCAAAAGAGATTAAAAACAAAATGGAGACTTGTAAGAAAGTTCTCAGAGACAAGAGGCAGCTTTGACTTTCCCCAGGCCTCCAAAGGAAGGGAGCGAACACGGAGGAGGGCATGCTTAGTCACACCTGCCGCGTCCCCATAGCATCGGAAAGACGATAATGGGCTCATTTCTACATTGCACATGATTTGCGCTTCGCGGATCTCAAGCAGTCAAGCAAAAGGTATATGAAAAGTGCAACCTGGCTGTTTTCTAGGGACTGTTTCTGGAAGCCAACTAGAGTCACTCTCGTAGAGTCTAATGAACACGGAGACACCCTTGAACATACAGTGCTTAATATAGCAAGGTCAGCATCATCTACTTTGACAGGCAGCAGCTCTCTGGGGTCTCAGGAACAGGTTTTTCACATTACTTACTACCCAATCCTTTTTAACTGGTGGTTGAGGACTGCCTCTCCATCCATCCATCCATCCATCCATCCATCCATCCATCCATCCATCCATCCATCCATCCATCCATCCATCCATCCATCCATCCATCCATCCATCCATCCATCCATCCATCCATCCATCCATCCATCCATCCATCCATCCATCCATCCATCCATCCATCCATCCATCCATCCATCCATCCATCCATCCATCCATCCATCCATCCATCCATCCATCCATCCATCCATCCATCCTATCTATCCACCTGACCTACAATACAGAGACATTGAGTGCATCTTGCCCTTGTGGCACTTAGAGAGAAAGCAGGAAAGAAAGAAGAAAGGAAGCCCTAGCATTCTGGGTAAGCAAAGACCCATTCCGCACATAAGAAAGAAGGATCAGACCAGAGTCCATCTAGTCCAGCACTTTGCTACTCGCAGTGGCCCACCAGGTGCCTTTGGGAGCTCACGTGCAGACTGTGAAAGCAATGGCCTGCTGCTGCTGCTGCTGCTGCTCCCGAGCACCTGGTCTGCTAAGGCATTTACAATCTTAGATCAAGGAGGATCAAGATTGGTAGCCATAGATTGACTTCTCTTCCATAAATCTGTCCAAGCCCTTTTTAAAGCTATCCAGGTTAGTGGCCATCACCACCTCCTGTGGCAGCATGTTCTAAACACCAATCACACGTTGCGTGAAGAAGTGTTTCCTTTTATTAGTCCTCATTCTTCCCCCCAGCATTTTCAATGGATGCCCCCTGGTTCTAGTATTGTGAAAAATTTATCTCTGTCAATGCATAATTATGTAATGCATAATTTTATAGACTTCAATCATGTCCCCCCTCAGACGTCTCCTCCCCGAACTCGGGAGACATCATGCAGAATAATGCACTTTCAATCCGTTTTCACAACTGTTTGCAAGTGGATTTTGCTATTCCGCACAGCTGCAAAGTGCATTGGAGGTGGTTTGAAAGTGCACCATTCTGCACGTGCGGAAGGGGCCAAAGAGAGAGCAGCAAACGAGACAAGGAAGGATACAGGAAGTGACCCTTCTGAAATACTGGTTGCTCTGCACAAAGGAAACACTGCACAGCCCTTCGTCCCCAACATCTGGGACTTTGTGCATGCACAGGAGATGCTCTGCCACTGAGCCAGGTTCCCACACCCATGAAAGTTTAAGCCTCCTTAACTCTCCTGGGCACAGGTGAATGTGAACCTGCTTTTGCTTCCTTAAGGCAGAGGTGGGATCCAGCAGGTTCTCACAGGTTCCCGAGAGTAGGTTATTCATTATTTGTGTGTGCCGAGAGGGGGTTACTAATTGGTGATTTTGCCAGGTGATTTTTGCCTTAGTTACACCCCTCCTCTCAGCAGTAGCGCGCAGAACTTGAAGCAGTCTAGCAGGAGGTGCACCGGCGTGCGTGGCAGCCTGCGCCTGCGTGCATTCGTTTCCCGGCCAAGGACCGGCGCAGTGGCTGCGCCTTGCCACAGCCCCGTCCAGGAATGCCCCACCCCTGGAATACCCGGCCACGCCCCTGTTGTGCCCCGCCCAGCCCCATTGGCGCTACGCCACAGTTTGAATCCCACCACCATGGGAACCTGTTACTAAAATTTTTGGATCCCACCACTGCCTTAAGGAACTTGCCGAGCTCCGCCGTGGCTTTCTGCACATTGTGCAGAGAAAATAGTTGAAGGCAAACTGGGATATGGAAGATGGGGATGAAGTGAGAAGGGGCTGGAGCCAGTGGTGGGATTTAGCCGGTTTGTACCACTTCAGCTGGACCAGTTGTTAAAATGGTGCTTGTAAACAATCAGTTGTTTAATTATTTGAATCCCACCACTGGTTGGAGCTGAGATCCAGTCTCCTTAGTCTTTGCCTTGAAGTGTATGTGTGTGGGGTGGGGCGCGTGGCGTCAGGTCTAGGATTCATTAAATGACAGACTCTGGCATTTAGAGTAGAAGAAGAAGAAGAGTTTGGATTTATACCCCCCCTTTCTCTCCTGCAGGAGACTCAAAGGGGCTTACAATCTCCTTGCCCTTCCCCCCTCACAACAAACACCCTGTAAGGTAGGTGGGGCTGAGAGACCTCCGAAAAGCTGTGACTAGCCCAAGGTCACCCAGCTGGCGTGTGTGGGAGTGCACAGGCTAATCTGAATTCCCCAGATAAAACTCCACAGCTCAGGCGGCAGAGCTGGGAATCAAACCCGGTTCCTCCAGATTAGATACACGAGCTCTTAACCTCCTACGCCACTGCTGCTCCTTTTTATATTTATCACGCAGTAGCCTTTATTGAAACAAACGCTGACCCCCTGGCTTTCGCAAAGCCAATTCTAAAGCACCCTCCCCCCAAATGCCCATAGCTTTATTACCTCTGCTGTCCACTCCCTCCCCTACCCCCAACTACGTAAAGCACAGCTAGCAAGTGATCCAGAAAAAAATTCTTACGAGAAGACTGAAATTTGGTACGCGCACAGGGCACAGCGCAAAACCTAATTAGAATGACATCTGGAGCTAGCAGGTTATTCAGGAGAAATTCCTGCAAGGTAGAAGCCTGAAATTTGGTACACATATAGAGCACAGCACAGCCTAAGTGAAGAACTCTACCACTGATTGTTGAACTCTACCACTGATTGGTTAGACAATCAGATTAGATCTAGGACACAGATGTTATGGACTACAGCATCATGCTGGCAGGGGATGATGGGAACTGTAGTCCATAACAACTGGAGGGCCGCGAGTTTGACACCTATGATCTAGGACAGTGGTGGTGAACCTATGGCACGGGTGCCAGAGGTGGCACTCAGAGCCCTCTCTGTGGGCACGCGCACACAGAGTTTGTCTTGAAATCGCCCCCCCCCACACACACATCTAGGCTGGCTTGGGCCACTGGACTTGATGTGCATGCACCTCAGCAAGCAGGGAGGACTTGGCTGGCGGGCCTGGTGCCTGTGCTCCAGGTGGCTGCTACCCTGGGGGAGGGGGAGAGGCGGCAGAGATGCTAGAGAGGTACAGAGTGGCAGATGTGGGACTTGCTGGGGGCTACAGCAGGCTGGCCCCTGCTCGAGGGGGTTATTCAGGTTAAATTGCCGCGTTGGCACTTTGCGATAAATAAGTGGGTTTTGGGTTGCAATTTGGGCACTCGGTCTTGAAAAGGTTTGCCATCATTGATCTAGGACAGTGGTGGCGAACCTTTGGCACTCCAGATGTTATGGACTACAATTCCCATCAGCCCCTGCCAGCATGGCCAATTGGCCATGTATTATGCAACCAATTGGCCATGCTGGTAGGGGCTGATGGGAATTGTAGTCCATAACATCTGGAGTGCCAAAGGTTCGCCACCACGGATCTAGGAGATCTGGTTCAGGTCCCTACATGGCCATGGACATGGTCTGAGTAACCCCGAGTCAGCTACTCTCTGACAAGCCCCCCTCAACAGGGTTGTTGTGAGTATAACATGTTGGAGAGGAAATTATATTGTCAGCCACTTGAGGTCCCCATCAGGAAGAAAAGTAGGGTATACATATCTCAGTTAACTAACAAAAGGGAAAAAATCTCAAGAGAGAGATTAACTGTGCAATACAATGCAGAGTTACTCCAGTTTAAACCCATTACAATAGAGTTAAGCAAGTCTAACTCTATCGTATTTAGCAAAATCAGTGGGAAATGCACAACTTGGCAGGATCAAGCTGAAGCCTGTAAATGGGTTTTTAAAAAACAACACCACCCAAACCCAGATTTGTATTCTTCTCCTCAGAGAAAGGAGACACCCAGCATACTCCCGAACAGTGGTGCTATTTTTACAGTGACCAGATGCCTCATAACAATGACACAAGGTACCATCTGTATGGGAATAAATGACTCACTTCAAGCAGACTCCGGAAGGGAGGTTTCGAAGTGAAAGTCAAAGCAAGATGACTTCCCTTCACATCCTTGAAGCATCTCTGAGGTCACAACACAAAGGTGATGACCTCATAACAGATGCCAGGACACAGCATGCCAAGCTACACGTTAAACAGAAAAGTGGGCATTGGAGGGTTGGGGGCTTGGTTTCCACATCAGAGCAGGCCTTGGAGCATGGAAAGAATTTCCAGTGGTAGCCAGGAACGTATCACTACAGGTAAGTATTCAAGGTTTCTCCTCATAACTGAGAAAATAGGACACCCACCCCCCTGATCAAGGAGTTTACACATATGTCTTTCCCTCCAAGTGAGGGGAACCTGGCCTTCAGAGATACCTGCTGGGGTAGGGACTGTGTAGTTTTGTCTGGGGAGAAATTTTGAGACACTTCAGAAGCAAGCCTTTATTGGCATAGACAACAGTACAACAGTAATAAAAAAAACAGATTAAAAAGCATATACAAAACAGGTCGAAGGAAATCTACTGGCGTTTAGTAATTTCCTGGAGAAAGTCTGCCACTATCATACAGAGAGAAGGATCAGGGTTGTCCAACAAGTAGTGTAATCTAATTAAATCGAAGAGATGGGGTAAATGTAAAGGAGTAAGATTCACATACTTGGATCTGATTTCCTTGAATCTGAGACAGTGTAGTAATTGGTGGGCCAGAGATTCAACTGAGCCATCGTTACATGGGCACAATCTTTTAGCCTTTTCTTGCTTATTAAATCTGCCATGTAACAAGGCAGAAGGCATAACATTAAACCTGGCGAGCATTATGGCTCTCCTTTGAACAGGGTTTATTAAGCAATACAGGTAGTGTGCCAAGTGCCCCCGTTCAAATGGGAGAGAAAAATACAGGGGGGAGCACGTTTTCTTCGCTGTGGTGATTAGAGTAGAGAACTCTCTATCCAATAATTGGCCTTTTAATTTCCTATAAGCTTCTGAATAGGACACTTCTAGCCAGGACTTGGAACCAGTGGCGTAGCGCCAAGGGGAAAGGGGGGTGACACACTGGGCGCATGCTGGTGCAGGAGCGTGGCAGGGCGTTCTGGGGCACGGTGGGGGTGTTTCGGGCGAGGGCAGGTGGGGGTTTAGGGTTAGGGCCTGTGACTCACCACTGTGGTTAAATGGCTAAGAGTGAACAAACAGAACTAAATCCTGGCAGAACTAAATTTTTGTAATCCTAGGTCTATTGCAGTGGTTCCCAAACTTATTTGGCCTACCGCCCCCTTTCCAAAAAAAATATTACTTAGCGCCCCCTGGAAATTAATTTTTTAAAAATTTTAATAGCAATTAAACAGAAAGATATATGTATTAATGTTTCTACCTGTGGCCATCACTGCCCCCCTGGATCGCTGCAGCACCCACCAGGGGGAATCACTGGTCTATTGCATTGCTTATGAGGTCCCTCATGCTATTCAATCATGTTGCTTAATACCCATGCATACTCCTGAAGTCTCAGGGACGAAATTGGTAATTAAATAACAAAGCACAAAGAAAAACAAACAAACAAACAAACAAACAAACAAATAAATAAAGGAGCAGCAGTGGCATAGGAGGTTAAGAGCTCGTGTATCTAATCTGGAGGAACTGGGTTTGATTCCCAGCTCTGCCGCCTGAGCTGTGGAGGCTTATCTGGGGAATTCAGATTAGCCTGTGCACTCCCACACATGCCAGCTGGGTGACCTTGGGCTAGTCACAGCTTCTCGGAGCTCTCTCAGCCCCACCTACCTCACAAGGTGGGGATATAAATCCAAACTCCTCCTCCTCCTCCTCCATTAATTAATTAATTAATACATAAATACATACATACATACATACATACACACACACACACACACACACACACACACACACACACACACACACACACACACACACACACACACACACACACACACACACACACACACACACACACGTGCATAATAAAGAAAATAAATAATGATGGGCTGAGCACCCCTGGTCACATTTGTCCGCCACCCACCCATGAACATTTTCTGGCTACGGGCCTGATGGGGGGGGGAAGAAGAAGAAGAAGAAGGAGGAGGAGGAGGAGGAGGAGGAGTTTGGATTTATATCCCCCCTTTCTCTCCTGTAAGGAGACTCAAAGGGGCTGACAATCTCCTTGCCCTTCCCCCCTCACAACAAACACCCAGTGAAGTAGGTGGGGCTGAGAGAGCTCCGAGAAGCTGTGACTAGCCCGTCTGGCAGCGTGTCAGGAGTGCACAGGCTGGGAGGCTCCCAGGCCCACAGCTCAAGCAGCAGAGCGGGGAATCAAACCCGGTTCCTCCAGATTAGATACACGAGCTCTTAACCACTACACCACGATGGACTGAGTTCATAAAGAAGAAACTGGTGCAAAAAAAGTTGTTTGGTTTTGGTGGGGGGGGGGCAGAAGAATACTCATCTTGATTTGGGTGCACCCGGGCTACATTTCCTTGCCGTCATGCTAGTGCAGGAATCAAACCCAGTTCTCCAGATTAGAGTGCACCACCACAGAGAACACCCAGAAGACATCTGTGACTTCACCCAGGGACACACTCAGGAAAAATATAACATCCAGTTAGGGCTTATATTGTGGCTGCACAGGGCATCTGTCAAAGATGAGGTGTCAGTTACGATTGTGGGCATTTTAATCTTCTCCTGCTTTAGGATCCTTGATGGAAACAAGCAGAGTATTCATACAACTATCAGCCATTTCTATTTCCAGAGCAAGTGACAAATGATTGAAAACCCAGTGAAATCTAATACCACTAACACATTAGGTGTGCCTGGAAAGCCGGGCAAAATCAGGCTTCCGCAGGAATATTTTGATCTGTTATCTCGTTTTCTCCGCCCGCAGGCCTAGGGTAGGCAATCTAACAAAATGCATACCAAGGGAAAATCCCACTTCTAATCATCCTGAAGTTCAGAAAGAAATCAATCCACAATGGCGTGAGATTAAAACCCAAGCTACATTATCCCCGTCCCAGTTTAAGCCCCGCCAGGACCAAGCGAAATGAGATGGCCTTCCTGCACCGTCGGGAGGATTAAAGGGCTGAGTGGCTTTGAGTGGGCTGCGTTGCCCGGCAACAGCCGAGGCAGTGAGCTGACTGGTGGGGTGAGGAGGAACAGACCCAATTTTAACAACAAAGTAGGGTTCTGTTGGGGGCATCCCGCGCGCGGGGTCTGCAACCTGTGACTCTCCAGGTGTTTATGGACTACAATTCCCATCAGCCCCTGCCACCATGGTCAATTGGGAATTGTAGTCCATGAACATCTGGAGAGCCACAGGTTGCAGACCCCTGCCTAGCCACTCAGTGCGGTGTAGTGGTTAGGAGCAGGTGGGCTCTAATCTGGAGAACCAGGTTGGATTGCCCTCTTCTCTACATGAGCATCAGACTCCAATCTGATTAACTGGATTTGTTTCCCCAGTCCTACATATGAAGACCGCTGGGTGACTTTGGACCAGTCAAAGTTCTCTCAGAGTTCTCTCAGCCCCACCTATTTCACAAGGTGTCTGCTGTGGAGAGAGGGAGGGAAGGCATTTGTGAGACACTTTGAGACTCCTTACAGTTGAGAAAAGTAGGGTATAAATCCAAACTCTTCTTCTTTGCTCTAACCTGGAATGCACCCTCTCAGCAGTGTGGCTGGCATAGGAACAGCGGTCTTCTTAGCTACGAAGGTAGGACTCCCAGTCGTGTTGCAAGCCTTCTGGCAAATCCAAAGATGCATTTTGTCCAGAAGGGCTCTGAGGAGTATGGTGATATGTTGGCTTTAAAAGGTCGCATTTCTGTCTACAAACGGTGTTTTCGTTGCTCTATTTCATGGGCTTTGAAAATCAATTGTAAGATGCCTTAGAAGCTTAGAGTGTGATATATATTTTTCATTTATTTTTCACAAATTGCAGTATAGAATAGGAAATGAGAACAAAGCATAGTTTAATCACAGTTCTAAATATAAAGAAGAAGGAGGAGGAGGAGGAGGAGGAGGAGGAGGAGGAGGAGAAGAAGAAGAAGAAGAAGAAGAAGAAGAAGAAGAAGAGTAGTTTTGGATTTATATCCCCCCTTTCTCTCCTGTAGGAGACCTTGTGGGGTGGGTGGGGCTGAGAGAGCTCCGAGAAGCTGTGACTAGCCCAAGGTCACCCAGCTGGCGTGTGTGGGAGTGCACAGGCTAATCTGAATTCCCCATATTAAGCCTCCATAGCTCAAATGGCAGAGTGGGGAATCAAACCTGGTTCCTCCGGATTCGAACGCACCTGCTCTTAACCACTGCGCCGCTGCTGCTCTCAATATAATGAGGGAGTCAATAGAATTATAGCAATGACATTCTATAAAAACATAACTTGATCATCTAATATTCAAATGCATACACATGTGTTTGAATATTAGATGATCAAGCTATGTTTTTATATATATATATATATATATATATATATATATATATATATATACATACATACATATACATACATAGAGTGATTAGTTGCTAAATGAACAATTAGTTGCTAAATGAACAATCAAACCTCAGTGCCCCCAACAAGCATTAATACTGAGATAATCGCTGCATAGGTACCCCTCCCCCTCGGAAAAACCCAGCGGGTTTCAACTTTCATACTTGTTTTGAAAAGAGAACTTTGATCCTATCTTAGATCATTGTCAGCATATAAAAACAACAGCCTGCTATTCCTGAGCATAGTGGGTTATACCAAATGACTGTGATGGTCGTGGGTTGTCCATTATCTGAAAACCCACTTTACTGGATCCAGTAGAGTTTCAGATAAAATCTATGACAAAACAGCTGTACAGAGGTGTGGCTGGCAGAGGCTGGTAGGACTATTCTTGGCTATGAAGGTACAACTCCCAGCGGCGTTACAAAGCTCTAGCAAGTCCAAAGATACATTTCGTCCCAAAGGGCTCTGAGGAATGTAGACTTGCATTCCTGTTAACAAATGGTGTTTTCGTTGCTCTTCTTCACGGGCTTTGAAAATCATTTGTAAGATGCCTTAGAAGTTTATAGAGCACAGAGCTTGCTAAATGATCGAGCAAACCTCAACTGCCCCAATGAGCATTAATTCTGAGATTTTAAAAAACACACGCTGCATAGCTATATATTTTTTTAAAAACCGATTGATTTCACACTTGCTTTGCAAAGAGAACATTGATTCTACCCTGGGACATTGTCAGCATGTAAAAACTAGAGCCAGATATACTGAGCATAGTTGGATGTACCAACAGGATAAACCAACAGACATAGGTCGTCCATTATCTGAAGAGCCAATTGAATGGATCCGATACAATTTCATATACAATCTATTTCAAGGTAGCCGAATGGTAATATTAATCAGAAAACTATAGCGGATAAAACACTAATGGGAACTCTTCCCAGAGGGTGATGAATGCGTCAACATGTGAGACTTGGGGATTCAATGTTTGGTGTAACCCTTTGTAGACAAGCACCAAGTCATTCATCAACAGTGTGAAGGAGGTCTGACTCATTCCGACATAGGTTCAAGACAGAGTAGAAACAAAATGGTGCCCATTCCTCTAACGCAAGAGCAAAATTCTCCTCGAAGAGCGACTTCACAGACGGTATTAATTCTCTCAGATGGAATAGCTGTCTTATTTTGCCTGACTAGAAGCAACCAAGGGGGGGGGGGGGGGACACACAATACGCACAAAATAATCTTTCCAATTCCGGGTTATGAATGTTACAGTAACTTCTTCCTCACAGCTTTCCTCAGCAATAAGGGGAAATATTAGAAATTGCACGGAAGAGATTTCCACTGTCTCTATACCATCTGACGTGCCATGTGAAAGAAGACAGGTTCATTAATTAGAGGTTGATGCCACCAGGAGCAGTTTGAGACCACACAACCCAAGCCTATCTTACAAAAAACGAAATATCTTGAACAACTAATAGCCACAGAATCAGTTTCTCTCTGGGCTCTCATTAGGCTAACTCAGTGGTTCTCAACCTTCCTAATGCCGTGACCCTTTAATACAGTTCCTCATTTTGTGGTGACCCCCAACCATAAAATTGGTATCTATAAAATATAAAAAGACCGTTTTCTGATAGTCTTAGGCGACCCCTGTGAAAGGGTCGTTTGACCCCCAAAGGGGTCATGACCCACAGGTTGAGAACCACTGGGCTAGCTGGTCAGATCCCTTGAAGGCTGGCTGTGGTGACATTGTGGCTAATAACAGACTAGGTGTCTCTGCTTCTTCATGTTCTCCTGCCCACGTACCTCCTATTATTTGATAAATAGCCTCAAAATTAGTCTTGGGAATCTCTGACATAAAACATGGGTCACAAGTGAAGATGGGGGAAGGCATAAGGCAACATAATGGAAGCTGAATAGACAAGACACCAAGTAAAAGAAGAAGAGGAGGAGGGAAAGTTTGGATTTATAACACGCTTTTCTCGCATTTAAAGAGTCTCAAACGGCTTGCAAACTCCTTTCCTTTCCTCTCCCCACAACAGACACTTTGTGAGGTAAATGGGGCTGAGGGGGTTCTGAGAGAACGGTAACTACGCCGAGGTCACCCAGCAGACTCCCAGCCCCATCCAAAGCTTGTGGAAAACGGGCCACAGTGCCACTTCATCACTGCTCCTCCACCTCCAGGAGAGCTTCTCAGCCGCTCAGGGAGGGCTTCTCAGAACAATAGGGAGGCTAAAAACACCCCCCCCCCAAAAAAAAGCTGAGAAGTTCCTCATTGGGCTCTATGGGGCGGCAAGAGCCCAAACCCCAGCGCTCGCATTCCAGCAGGCAAAGACCAGGAGGAAGCCCACAGAGGCGTATCTAAGGAAAATGTAGCCCGGTGCAAAATCTGCCCCCCCCCTCCCCCCGCATGAGTACTTGCCCTCCCCCACCAAAACCAAACAACTTTTTTTGCACCAGGTCTTGAAGTCAGTGTATGGACCCGAGGGAAAGGAGGATCCATGCCAATGCAGAACTGCTCAGGCTCAAAAGAAGAAGAAGAAGAAGGAGAAGAAGGAGGAGGAGGAAGAGGAAGAGGAAGAGGAAGAGGAAGAGTTTGGATTTATATCCCCCCTTTCTCTCCTGCTGGAGACTCAAAGGGGCTTACAATCTCCTTGCCCTTCCCCCCTCACAACAAACACCCTCTGAGGTGGGTGGGGCTGAGAGAGCTCCGAGAAGCTGTGACTAGCCCAAGGTCACCCAGCTGGCGTGTGTGGGAGCGTACAGGCTAATCTGAATTCCCCAGATAAGCCTCCACAGCTCAGGCGGCAGAGCTGGGAATCAAACCCGGTTCCTCCAGATTAGATACACGAGCTCTTAGCCTCCTACGCCACTGAAGATTCTTCTCCAGATGAGGCTGTTCATATGTAGGAGCGGGGAAACAAATCCAGTTCACTACATAAGAGTTCACCACTCATGTAGGACGTGGGAAATCAAACCCAGTTCTCCAGATGAGAATTCACCTTCTTTTAACCGCTACACCACACCGGCTAGATGAGGAACAGAGAGCACAGTCCAAGAAATTCTGCGTAGGGAGTAAAAGGGGGCCTGCATTTCCTACCCGCAGATACCGGACTCACACAAATGATACCTGGAAAGATATGCATTGAAGGCACCACTCATTGAGAAAGGTTATTGGGTGACGGCGGGCCACTCACTGTTTCTTTTGTGAGGATTAAATGGTGGGAGGAGAAACCTGACGACACAATCTTACAGAATGGGCGGGCTAAATGTGTAATAATAAATCACACTCACCTTTATGAGCCATCTTCTGCGATGTTGTTTGAGTGAGCCTGTCGTAAACAGGCCCTCAGGAACCAAGGAGAGTCCACACACAGGTCTTAGCACAGTGATGGCGAACCTTTTCGAGACCAAGTGCCCAAATTGCAACCCAAAACCCACTTATTTATCGCAAAGTGCCAACATGGCAATTTAACCTGAATACTGAAGTTTTAGTTTAGAAAACATGGTTGGTGGTAGTCGGTGGCTTTGCTTTGAAGCAACCGTGCAACTCTTCGAACAGGTGGATCACAACCCTAGGAGGATTTATGCTGAAGCAAGCCCCATTGCCAGCAACTGAGCTTACTCCCAGGTAAAGGATCACGCTTTAGTTCTTCGCATGAAAATTAGTGGGGTTTAACAGCACTTAACAGGGTAACCTACACTGCTTCCCCAAAACTAGGTCTTAGGTTTAATGCTAATAATTGAGCTCAGTGGGCCAGGCCAGCCTAGATGTGTTTGCGCGTGCCCACAGAGAGGGCTCTGAGTGCCATCTCTGGCACCCGTGCCATAGGTTCTCCACCACTGTCCTAGCAGGTTCAGACGTTTAATAGGCACAGAGCAAGGAATCCAGACAAGACACAGTAACTTGCAAACTAAACCACAGCGCTGCTGCCACAAACTAGCTCAGCTGCAAGCAATCTTTCATAGCCAGCCTCCCATTCTCTTGTGAAATAACCTCTTGCAGCTGGGCTACTCTAGTCTGGCTCCTGAAAACACTCACAAAGGATATTGAAGAGATAGAAAAAGTGCAGAGAAGGGCAATGAGGATGATTGAGGGACTGGAGCACCTTCCTTATGAGGAGAGGCTGCAGCGTTTGGGACTCTTTCGTTTGGAGAGGAGACGTCTGAGGGGGGATATGATTGAAGTCTATAAAATTATGCATGGGGTAGAAAATGTTGACAGAGAGAAATTTTTCTCTCTTTCTCACAATACTAGAACCAGGGGGCATTCATTGCTTGAAAATGCTTGAGGGGGGGGGGGGATTAGAGGACTAATGAAAGGAAACACTTCTTCACGCAACGTGTGATTGGTGTTTGGAATATGCTGCCACAGGAGGTGGTGATGGCCACTAACCTGGATAGCTTTAAAAGGGGCTTGGACAGATTTATGAAGTCGATTTAAGGCTACCAATCTTGATCCTCTTAGATCTGAGATTGCAAATGCCTTAACAGTCCAGGTGCTCGGGAGCTACAGCCGCAGAAGGCCATTGCTTTCACATCCTGCACGTGAGCTCCCAAAGGCACCTGGTGGGCCACTGCGAGTAGCAGAGTGCTGGACTAGATGGATTCTGGTCTGATCCAGCTGGCTTGTTCTTATGTTCTTATGCATCTACTCCAGCTCACCCCAAAGCTGCTAACCTGCTGCTGCGTCTCCTTTGCTGTAAGCTAGCAAATAGTCTCCTCTTGTGTTGCTCCTGGGGCTTTGGAGACAGGGGTGGGGGGGTGGGGGAGCTGTTAGGGTCCCCTCTGGCTCTGTATCATAGGGCTGAAAAGTCTCAGAGCTAAGCTCTTGCTGGGGGATCTCAGAGCTTGGACCTGGCTGTGGATCCCAGCCTGAATGTTCTGCTTGAGCCTGGGAACCTGGTCCTGCAGGACATTCTGGCTGCTCAGTCTCTGCATCTACAGGTAGTGTTACCGCTGCTGCTCGGGTAACAATAAGCGATTTCAGCTCAGCAACATAATGAGGTGCAGGAAGTCGACGTTCTTCAAAGCAAAAGGATTTTATTTGCAAGTGATAGTCACAGCTCAGTCAGGAGAATCGCACCCTTGCAACGCAGTGCAAGAACTTTTATTCCCAAACTTCAAAAGGGGCAAAGGGGCAGGGAAAAGGGAGGAGAGGGGGAAAGTCCCTCACCAAACACCAATAAGAAAGCAAACAATGCAAAGACAAGATACAGTTACAACTTCTGAATGAGATTACAAAATATTAAAGGAATAAACACATATACTTATAGGCAAGACTTTCCTAAACCTAACAATAACAAAACTTTAAACTTAACTGGAGAACCTAGTCAAACTAAAATCCTAAACAGCGGGCACATCATAACTTCAACTAAAGAGGGGCTTTTATTACATCCTAGAATGGCATAAACAAGATGGAAACCATATAGCATTGGTACAATCCTACATCTACATTCTCTGTGAGTCTTATGGAGGCTTCTGAACCACACAAGTCTCCGCGTCCGGGCATGGAGCCAGTGTAGCCAGGCAACCTGACCCAGGAAAATATTTTGTTAATTTTCCTGGCGGTAACAGTAGTGTCTGAGAATCTGGAACCAACACTGTCCCCTCTTCTCTATCTGAGTCTTCCTCCCAAGGGTTCCCATTCAGACCAGGCTGAGCCCTAACAGAGCCCGAAGTTGCCATCTTGCGAACCCGAAGAGTGGGAAGAGATTGCCTGCTGTTCCAAACATCAAGATGGTTTCAGTGTGTAATCACTTGTAACAATTAAAAGAACTCCTCACAGTTTTATAGCGTCGGCACTCTGAAATCAATGTCCATGAAGAATTGTTATTGTATGCTGGGGGATATCTAAAGCAGGGTTTCTCTCAGAGCCATGAGAATTTGCTAGTTCCACATCTCAGTGACTCAGGTATGAGCAACAGAGAGGATTTAATGCAAATACCTTAAAGTTCCTTTCTGAATCAATTTACACTTGCTGGGTTTGAGAGCACATTATCCCAGATTGTCTGATCAAAAAGATTCTGCCTTCGTCCTCTGGCGACTAACCCCTTTGGCTCCAACTTTCCTCTTCAGACACATAAAGGGGACAGCACCAAATAGTTCCGCAAGAGAGTTTTTATTGTAAAAGGCCTTAATTTTTTTTCCAGATGCTTTGCACCATTAGCATTTTTTTACTTTCTAAAAATAGAGACCTAGTTTCTTTCACCTTTCTTTTTAATAAGAAACCTGTGCACTGTGGTATCACATTGGCTGCCTGCCAGTACACCTGGATCTCAGTAATGATGCTGTGTTGCAAGAACAACTCCCTTGGCATCCTAAAATAGTGTCCTCAATTTATATTTGGATACCATTTTTTTTCTTCTTCTGGAATCTACTACATCTTTCATTACTGAAAAAGTAAATCTCGGGATTACAGTCAGTATAAAAGTTGCGACCCTGTTACACAGTGTGTAACAGACTTCCCTCTGTGATACACCTCTGAAGATGCCAGCCACAGATGCAGGCAAAACGTTAGGAACAAGACCCACCAGACCACAACCACACAGCCCGGAAAACCCACCAGAACCAGTTGAATCCGGCCATGAAAGCCTTCAACAATACATATATAGATATATTTAGAGTTACACTGGAAGTATTTTTAGAGGAAGTTGAATATATGTTCAAGATCTATTACTTGTTTGATATATATCTGGGTTTTGGGTTTTTTTTTTCAATTCTTCAGATTCAGCCAACTCGATGGGAAAGTTCGTATTCGATTTTGTTATATTATTTGGAAAGGAAAGTTAAGTGGAAGAATTAAGCATATTATATGTCTACAGGACTAATTAGACCGGTTTATTCTATAATGTTAGTGAATCTGCCTTTATTATGTATGGAATGTTGATTTCTCTGACATTTCTTATTGTTTCTTACTATGTAATATATAATATATTAAATCAATAAGAACTTTCAAAAAATATAACTGAACCTGTTTTATGTTAATGAAACTCCTTCCTATTTGATCTGTCTCTATACGTTTGCATATATAGATAATTAGGCTAACCCTGCTCGGCACCCCAGGGTGGGCGGAAGTACTGGAGTCCGTGGGGACAGCCTGACAGGAGGCTATCTCTGTCCTGGCCTTGGGATGCTTAGCGTCAAAACAAATTCTTTCACACCTCTCACACATTCTCTGAGAAAACGGGAGGGGGGAAGTCAGGGGAATGCAAAGGGGGATAAATGTAACTGTGGAAGCCAGATTCAGCAGAATTGGCTTCCTAAGGCTAGGTACTTGATGCCAACTCAATAAACACTACTGTTCCTGAATCCAGAGTCCGTTTACTGACTACAGGTCCAAGACCTAACACATTGTGACTAGTGCAGAAGCAATAATAGGGATGGCTGGTTACATTACTTGGCTTAAAAGTAGTATGTTATTTACGGTTGCCAACATCCAGGTGGGGCCTGGAGATTCCCAAAATTAATGCCGGTTTCTAGATTACAGAGATAATTTCCCCAGAAGTTAATGGCTGCTTTGGAGGATGGACTCTATGGCATTATCACCCACTGAGATCTCTCCCCTTTCCAAAACTTGCTCCCCCTTCCAAATTTTGCCTCCCTCAACTCTCCAGGAATTTCCGAAGTTGGAGTTGGAAACCCCAGCCATCTATCAGTTCTCAGCACAACACAGCTAAGACTCTCTTAGGTAAGCATTATGAATGTCATTTTTAATGAGGTAAAATGAGTAAGGTATGCTATCGCAGGCAAACTACAACCCACTGTGTTTAGGACTCCTAACAACCGAAGAACTTACTTTCCCGATTCTTTCAGATTGTGTCTCTTTTAATCCGCTGATAATCTTGTGAGCAGATTCGTGAGGAGTGGATCCAAATTTATACGGAGTGAATGTTTACTTAGGAGTCCACCTCGCTGAACATATGCTGTGCTGAAAAAAAAAAGTTTATGCTTGGGACATAAAGTTAAGGCAAACAGATTTTATTTGCCTACTGACTTTCTATCACACATCCAACCCCGCAGCATTTACCGGGAAGCTATAAATATAGGACTGTAAACACGAGGAGCTTGAAAACGCAGAACAGATTAACAACAGTTTAGTTCTCAGTGTAAGAACATTTTAGAAGTCTGTCTCACTTGCTTTTTCATTGTGCTAGCTCTGAGGTAATTAAAAATCACGGAGTGTTCTAGCATCGATTAAGAGAACTGCTTGGCGCTAGTTGAAGAGGGAACCAGAGAGCGGCATATATAGATATATGCTTTTGCAGCATACCCAGGGATGCCATGTACCCACTTCTAACAGGAGGGGAACAACTTATTCCTCCTTGTTCCCCATCACTGCTTGAATGACCTATGGGAGAAAACAAGGTTGGAAAAATGAAACCCCCCCCCCCCAAAAAAAAAACAGGATTCCAACAAATCTCCCCACCCATCCTCCAGTAAGTCTGCTGGTGACTCGAAGTGTATGCATATTCCAGTTTCATATTCAATACATATTTTACTTCAGGAAGCAAATGTCATTTTTTAAAAAATAGCTTAGCTGATCTTTAGCTGAAGTAAATGTTATTCATAAACATGAACACCTAAAGATGGCAGCCAAAATAAAACCGCAATGACCATCTTAATTTTTTTCTGTGTGATATGAAACATCTAAGTATTTAATTTATTCCTGTGCGAACAGCACCCTGGGGACAGCGTTTTTTCCTTCTCTAGGGTGCTGTTATTTGGCCGTGCGGAAACGGCCTCTGTTTCCAAGCACAGTGATTAAAAACAAAAGGTCTAAGACAGTTGAATATGTGAAAGGATGTCCAAGTGTAGCTTTGGGCCCTGGCTGGTGTGGTGCCAGGGAGGGTGGGAGCTATACCTGACTGTGTTTGTTTATATTATTTATAGCCCACCTTTCTCACTACAAGGGTTTGCCTTGTAGAAATCTGGATGCAGTCAGAAGTGTAGTGAAGCTTAGTATTAGACAAATGCAAAAATTACATAGGAGGAACTTTCTTACAGCAACAGATTGTATGAATTATGCCCAGTGGTGCAGTCTAGAGTCCCTATCCCTTTACCTCACGCTTCCTTCCAAACCGCATTGTTACAATGCTGTTCTCTACACTGCAATGGAAGAAGGCATCTTTTGCAGCTACATTAATTTGCTTCTCTGGCAGAGCTGTTGGAGCCAATGTAACCCCAAGGCTGCTGACCGAGTCAGCAAGGGTCAGCTGAACCCAGAGGTGGGATCCAGCAGGTTCTCACCAGTTCCCGAGAGTGGGTTACTAATTATTTGTGTGTGCCGAGAGGGGGTTACTAATTGGGTGCGCTTTTCCATCTCCACGCCCTCACCTCCCCAAGAGGCATACTGCCTTTGAACGTGAAGGTTCCATATAGCAATTGCGACTAATAATGTAACTCCCTGAACTTGGTTAATCCCTTTCAGGTACTGCAATTCATGGATTCTCAGCCTTTCGTACCTTTTATCTCACCAGTCTCTATCAAAGAACCTGTGTGTTTCACCACTGCTGTGTTCAGATTTGTGAGTTGAGGCATTTTCTATAATGTGATGATGATTTAGAAATGACCTGATGCAAAAATATTTTTGGGGGTCGTGGTGGGGTGGCTGCCCATGGGCCCAGAGCTCAGGTTTTTTGCCCAGGGCTCAGGTTTGCCTAGGTACGCCTCTGCCCCCTTTGCTGAGGGGGGGCTGGCGAGGGAATCTGTTACTAAAATTTTTGGATCCCACCACTGGCTGAACCCCACTGAGAGCAAGGAACACAATATCCTTTCACAACTGCACCCTCCAAACCTACATTATCTCTGTCTTTTTCAGGAGTTAGTTTCAATGTATTCATCCGTAGCCATTTATCCACAGCACCCAAGCAGCGATAAAGGATATATAGAACAGAGAATACCGGCAGGTTGATGACTGCCGACCCCCAAACTATGCATTATTTGGCCCAAGGGCTTTACACAGAGATCAAACAGCATGGGAGATTTGGCCCCTGAGACTTTTCTCAGATATTAAGTATGGGGCTATCCTACTACACACAAGGAGAAACACGCTACCCCAAATTTCCCCAGTATATATTGTCATCATTTCATCTGAAATTGTCTCCTGTTTTATTATTTATTATTCTTTATTAAAATTTCTAGCACCCCTCCCCTCTCCTCCCCTTTTGGGCTCGGGGAGGTTAACAACATGATAGTCACATAACTTAAAACCAGTAATAATATCTAAAACAGTCCAATCCATTAGTTGGTGGTGACATAATTTACAATTTAACTAAAAATTTCCGGACGAACAAGCTTGGTTCACGAGGGACTCAGTCCATCTGCCTGAACAGCTCCAACTATAATAGTTTGACAATTCCCAAAATAAATTATTAAAAAGTGGAGAGCAGACAAGGGCAAAATGGTGCCTGTATTTACTGGGTGGACTGTAGATAGATCTCATGCTTCTGGTACGCACAGTTGTATACCTTCAATCATAACATCTGAAATCTCACCTCAAGAAATATCAGTATTAATAGAGGGAAGGTGTCGTGATCTTATTATTCACTGTTGGGAGATAAGCTTGTGGGTTTTTGATATTGCATAAGATTGCGGGTTTTCAATATCACATAAGAGATTCTTATATATTTCATTTGCATTGAGTCTAGGGAAGCCCTTCTGCCACAGTACATGCATAATTACTCCCCTAATGCTGATATTGTTAAATTACTTAATAGCAATGATCCTTGGATGCTAGGGAACACAGCCCAATATTTGCTGCAGGTTTTGCTTGTAGGGGAAACTTAATCTGTTCTGTCATAACTATCACTTTTATTATTTTATTTTGATATTTATGCTTGGGAGCAGCAGTGGCCTAGTGGCTAAGAGCAGGTGCACTCTGATCTGGAGGAACCGGGTTTGATTCCCAGCTCTGCCACCTGAGCTGTGGAGGCTTATCTGGGGAATTCAGATTAGCCTGTGCACTCCCACACATGCCAGCTGGGTGACCTTGGGCTAGTCACAGCTTCTCGGAGCTCTCTCAGCCCCACCTACCTCACAGGGTGTTTGTTGTGAGGGGGGAAGGGAAAGGAGATTGTAAGCCCCTTTGAGTCTGCTACAGGAGAGAAAGGGGGGATATAAATCCAAACTCCTCCTCCTCCTCCTCCTCCTAATAAAGGCCTTTCTTGTCGTTGTTGTATGGAAAAGTCCGTGAGACGAACTGATATTTGAAAAGTGGAACCAGGGCCCCTTCCGCACATGCAGAATAATACGTTTTCAAACCACTTTCACAACTGTTTGCAAGTGTGTTTTGCTATTCCGCACAGCTTCAAAGAGCATTGAAAGCAGTTGGAAAGTGCATTATCCTGCATGTGCGGAAAGAGCCTAAGCTTGAGTTGCTAGCCGCTTTTGTATATTGTGTAAACTCTATTTGTTGAGTAAAACTGTGAACGTGTTCAGTCTTTTTGCCTGCTAGTCGTTTCTTGTGCAAATAATAAATGTTTCAGAGAGGGCACCTCTTGCAGAATAAATCCAGAGGTGGGATCCAGCAGGTTCTCACCAGTTCCCGAGAGTGGGTTACTAATTATTTGTGTGTGCCGAGAGGGGGTTACTAATTGGGTCTGCTTTTCCGTTAGAAATTCCATTAGATCCAAAAATCATAAAGTCCCGTTGTTTCCTATGTGGCTGGTTAGCGAAGGTAGAAAACAGGATGATTCTCCTTGTTGGGCTGTTTTAAAAACATGTTTTAGAAATAGGGTAAAGTTCCTTGTTTGAGGAAAGTATCCTTCTTTTGATTTCTAGAAACAAAATTAAGTATTTGAAAGTATTAAGTATTTGACAGGCAGTCAATTAGAGGAGAAGTAGTTGTTTCTGTTGGCAGTAGACGATAGGACTTACTAGAATGAGTTTAAACTATGGACAGAAAGATACCAGCTGGAAATTAGGAACTTTTTTTTACAGTTAGAGTTTTTTACAGTAACAGAGAAATTATTAATGCTCCGCCCCCGGAATGCCCGGCCACGCCCCCATCGTGCCCCGGTCAGCCCCATTGGCGCTACACCACTGTTTGAATCCCACCACCATGGGAACCTGTTACTAAATTTTTTGGATCCCACCACTGAAAATCCTGTCGGCAATTCCAGTGAACTGTCTTCGCCAGACATTATTTTCCTAGAGCTGTTGTTCTATAGCAAGGAGGCCACCTGTGTTATAAACCATCTGCTCGAAGTTTATGAATATTGCCATTGACTTCTGTAATTAATGTTGCAAGGTCTAGCCCTCAGACACAGTATAATTTATTAGTGGGAACCCCCCCCCCCCCAATATTCAGTTTGAGTCCAGCCAAGTAATTGAATTCGGCAATTCACAGGCAGCTAGAAAACTGAGCATCGCTGGCAACCGAGAGAGGTGTGAGCTGGCAGCATTATAGGCCTTTGCCTTTTCAATTCCACATACATTGATTATTGTTCTAGGGTTGCAAAGGAATAATAAAACCAAGAAGTCTTGAGGGAAGGCAGGCCGGGGCCCAGAGGATTTTCCCCTCATTTATGCTTGGCTGGTGCTTTTGTTGAAAAAAGCTTTTCAACCAAGTCGTTGAGATACGATTAAAAAAATCTTCTTTATTAAAAAGACATAGTCAAATTACAAAAGACAAACATCAGAAAGGGGCTCCGAATTTCCTCTGCACTCAATATAGCCACTCTTTTTTTAAAAAAAAATCCCACTTGCTTCTTAACTACAGCCAAATAAAAATTAATTCTTCAATGTTATCCCTAAAAAAAACCCCATATCTTTTTCTATTAAAGCTCAATCCATTACCTTCTACTCCTCAGAACCACAAACCATTCATTCCGTTTTTTTCTGTTTTACACAAAAAGTCCATCAAGAGTTTCCCATAAACAATACATTTTCTCTAATCAAAGAAGTGAGTTTGGCCATCTCAGCCAATTCCAACGGCTTCACAAGCCGTTCTTCAGTTGTAGTATTGTATTAACCCCAAAACGTCTTCCTTTGACTAATCTCTCTCTAGTGACCACCTGATTTACGCTGCCATTGTTTTATAGTTATGATTGACTCAGCACTCTCCCCACCTCTGGGCACTTCAAGCTTAGCCCATCAGGCTAAGCACTCAAACCATTAGCTGAACAACTCAACACTTAAAGTTAATGTCTGTCTCTCACCTTTACCCTAAAAGGTAAGATTTCCCTTTGTCCTGGGAGATTAAGAGCCACCCTGCATAACCCCAAGGGTCCTTTTTCCCTATAAGGAACCCCGTCTCGCAGTTGCCAGTGTTCAGTATCTCAACACTGCTTATATTCTAGGGCTGGATGAAGGGGCTGACCTGGCATGCACTGCAGAGACCTGGGTGGCTCATCATTTACCCAGCTGTGTCCCCCAGGTAACTGTGTGCAACACCAGTCTAGGCTGGCGGAACAGAGTAAGGGAATGGCTGTGGTACCATAGAGATCCCATCACCCTCACCAGATGATTCTCCTGCCTGGTGTGGAGAGTCTGTTTTTGGTGCTTGGCCAAAGGGACTGGGACTGCTTCTGGAGTACCACACATCCCACGGCCCAGCTACCTCCCTGCCTGAACTGCTGGAGGCAGTCTTGGAGATGGTGTTGGAGGCTCCAAGTTCAGTGGTCCTGGGGGACTTCAGCCTCCATCTTGGGGATGCCCCTGATGGTCCAGCTCAGGACCTCATGGCCACCATGGCAACCGCCTCAGTTTGTTTCTAGACCAGTGTTTCCCAACCTTTTCGAGGTCAGGGTACCCTTGACCTCACTCTTCATATCTCACGGTACCCCTGCCGCCACCCTCCACCTTCCCCTCCCATTGCCCCTGCTTGCCACACCCCCCACCTTCCCCTCCCAGGGTGAAGGGTAGCACGGGGGGGTGGTGGCTGCTGACCTTGTGGCAGGCCCTGCCCCATGGGCCAGCTCCATGTCCTTGCTGGCGCCGGTGGGAGACACCACAAAAATGAGGGGGGGGGGGCGGTAGTGTTGCCGCGGTACCCCTGGGACATGCTCACGGCACCCCAGGGTACCAGGGAACCCTGGTTGAGAATGGCTGTTCTAGACCAACACATTCAGACTGACATGCTCTCAACCTGGTGTTTGCATTGTACAGCAGGTTGAACTAGATAATCCTTGGGTCCCTTCCAGCTGTATATTTCTACGCTGTCTTTAGGGCTATCCAAAAAGCACCAGGTCATAATGACATGCTATTAATGAGAAAGGAGGCAGAGTAGATCCTTAGAATAAAATGTTGAGCTAACTGGATTTTCTCGACTGTTTTCAAAAGCAGCTCCATTTATATATTTACATACACTGCCCAGAACCTCTGACAGAGGAAAGGCAGGATAAAATGCACTTAGCAAAGCGAGAGACAGTTCCTGTTAATGCCTGCTTTCCAAGGGGACACACCTATTAAGATATTTCATTAAATAAACTTGCAAGGCAAGAGGGAACAGCTCAGTGGTTTCTCTATTATTCCCTCAGGGGGTTAGTAAAACCAATATTTTTAAAAGCATCGTGTGTTTTTAAAGGCGATTAAAGGTGGTTTTATCATTCATACTCCCCAGTGGTGGGATCTAAAAGATTTAGTAACAGGTTCCCATGGTGGTGGGATTCAAACTGTGGCATAGCGCCAATGGGGCTGGGCGGGGCACGACGGGAGCGTGGCCAGGCATTCCGTGGCGGGGCATTCCTGGGCGGGGCTGTGGCAAGGATGCAGCCGCTGCGCCGGTCCTTGGGCGGGAGACGAATGCACGCAGGCGCAGGCTGCCACGCGCGCCGGTGCACCTCCTGCTAGGCTGCTTCAAGTTCTGCGCGCTACTGCTGAGAGGAGGGGCGTAACTAAGGCAAAATCACCCATTAGTAACCCCCTCTCGGCACACACAAATAATTAGTAACCTACTCTCGGGAACCTGTGAGAACCTGCTGGATCCCACCTCTGATATTCCCCCTCTGCATCTCTACCAAAGGAGGAAAAGGTGTGGATTGCAGCCCTGGTGGAGAGGTGGATTCTGAGGTGGAAACAAGGGGTGAAAATGGTTGCGATCAGAGGAGGGGGCAATGGCTTCAGGTGAGCATAGAGTACATTGAGGCAGCCATGGTGCCTAGATAGGAGGAGAGACTGAGTGAAGATGGAAGTGTACAGCTACATTCCTCTCCCCCCCCCCATTTTTTTACTTCCCTCTATTCTAGGAGGAGAAGAAGAGTTTGGATTTATACTTCACTTTTCTCAACTGTAAGGAGTCTCAAAGCGGCATACAAATTCCTTCCCTTCATCTCCCCACAATGACACCTTATGAGTAGATGGAGCTGAGAGATTCTGAGAGTACTGCGAAGGGAAACAAGGTCACCCAGTAAGTTTCAGATTAGGAGAAGGGAAACAAATCCAGCTCACCAGGTAAGAGTTCACCATTCATGTGGAAGAGCAGGGAATCAAACCCGGTTCTCCAGATTAGAGTCCACCACGCTAAACCGCTACCAGGGGGACGGGGTATGTGCATTACACCAGGCACGCGCCTGGGGGTGGAAAATCGCGCCCCCCCCCACTTTCCTTAGTTCAGCCTAAAAGTGCAGGCTGGAAAAGTGGCCTGTTCACTTGAGGTTGAAAATGGCCTGGTGGGAAGTCCATTTCCCAGGAGACCTTGCGAGCCCCAAGGTCTCTTGGGAAGTGTAGTTCCCACCAAACCGTTTTCAGCCTCAAGTGAACAGGCTGCTTTTTCCAGTCTGCTCTTTCAGGCTGAACTAAGGTAAGTGGGGGTGGAAAATGCAGAGTGCGCACCGGGCACAGTATGGCCCAGCTATGCCTCTGACCTTTACCCCAGGCTGTGTCTAGGGATGCGCATCCAGCTGATAACTAATAGAAACCCAAACTGAACCGACCCAGTAATGCCTCTGTCTCCACCTCCGAAAAGGAGTGAGGGGCCACCATGGTATAGTCCCTGCTCAAGGGAAATGCGGAAAAGGCCCAGAGGAAGGGGAGACAGTCTTGGGAGCAGCTTTCCTGCCTGGAGGACATCTTGAGGCCTCCAAAGGCCTCGCCTCGCCATGCCCTCTTGCTTTTATACAGTTTCAAGGCTGGGTCAATGATGGGGCCACCCTTGGAATAGAAAAATCCAAGTATAGTCACCACTGTCCTCTACGCAGAGACCTTAATTGTTGCAGATTCCAATTTAGGGTCTTGCTAAATGTGACATCCAGGCACTCAAAGGAGCTACATTGCTCCATTGGATTTCCATGAATGGTCCAGATGGATTTCTTTGGCTTTTTGCCAAAGCCAATCACTTTTGTTTTCAGATAGTTGATATTAAGAGCCTCCTCTTTACAGCATGTAACTAAGTGTTGCAGCAGGCTTCTTAATCCTATTTTTGCAAGGGAAATTAAAGCCATATCATCCGCATATAATAAGACTGAAATGTTTTGCTTACCAAGAGAAGGTGGAAAAATTGCAGATCAGAAAGCCTTTCTACAATGTCATTAATATACAAATTAAATAACAGGGGCGGGGACATATCCCTGTTTACTCCCTTACTGATTGTGATTTTATTGGTTAAGGACCCTGATGTACCTACTCTAAACTGAGCAGAGGTTTCTGTGTGCAGCTCTTATAATAAAAAAATAGTGATCTTTTATCATTGTTTGTTCCATGAACTTAGACCACATGCGGTCATTGTCTATGCAGTCAAATGCTGTAGCCAGATCTACGAATGCTACACAAAGCACTTTCTTTGGGCCATTTATATCTGAATGGGCCAACTGGTGGAGAGTTAGACAGTAGTCTACTGTACACAGCACAGTTGGCTTATGGTTCATGTCTCCACTTCTGACTGTGTCCCGTATTGGGGATGGGTTTACTCCTGTGCTGTAGCCTCATGTTTTATTTGCTCATGCTCAGCACTGACAGTTTATCTGTTTAGTCCATAGCTCATATTATTTTCCATAGCCACTGAAACATTTTAATGGTTTTATATCCATGCCTTTCCCATATGTATTCCCATAGTATTTTGGATTTAGTCTGCAATTTGCTTTGCTAGTGTGTTATGTACTAGTGCAGGGGTCTGCAACCTGCGGCTCTCCAGATGTTCATGGACTGTAAATCCCATCAGCCAATTGGCCATGCTGGGAGGGGCTGATGGGAATTGTAGTCTATGAACATCTGGAGAGCCGCAGGTTGCAGACCCCTGTACTAGTACATTTCAATAAACTGCAGAATTTGCATCAGTAACACTTTGGAGACTCTTTTGTTACATGATCGTCTTTGCATTCAGGCTTCATGCACTCTGTGGCTGATTCCCTAGCATGCACACTCTTTCGGCTTCTTCATGCTAACCCTGTCTCTGATCGTCAAAGCCCAGTGGTTTCCCAAACCTCTTAAATTGCAGTGTTAACTCCCCCTTCACAGAAAAAAATGAAGAACTCTGCAATATATTCTGCCCTATATGGGTCTTCCTGCTCTTCCTAGCTATCCCCACCCACAAAACAGCAGGGGGAATTCGGCGGGGAGAGGATCAGGAAGTCGGGGGTTGGAGCCACCTGGCTGCCCACTGCTTTGCTGCTGGAGAACCCCATTTGCCCAGAAAGCAACGGGGAAAACTCCATTTCAATGCTCCCATCTGCACCAAAGGAAGTGAGTGAACAATGGATCCGAGGCTTGCTATTGACGATAGCATACCCATCAGAGTGAGAAGAAGGGAGGTAACAGAGACCTCTGCTTATGGGGACTGAATTCACAATCTTTGCCCAGGTTTGTGAATTGTAATGCAGAAGCCCAGAGGGGAGGAAATGGTGCTCAGGGACAACACCTGCTCCAGGTGCCCCCCAGCTCCCCCCACTCTTGGGGCTGGGGCTTGGGGGCAGGGCTTGGAGGCGGGGGTAGCTCAGATGGGCACCGCAGCAGCAGCAGCAGGCCGGCAGCGCCCCGGAGCCCCACCCCCAAGGGCCTGGGGAGGGAATGAAGTGGCTCAGACAGGTGCCACAGCAGCAGGCCGGCTCCTGGCAACAGATCAGCACTACCTTTAGGCACCTTCCCCACGCCAGGGGCGTAATGCCCATTGGGCAAGGTGGGCAGCTGCCCAGGGCATCACCTTGTGGGGGGCATCAAAATGCAGGGTTCATTTTTGGGTATTTTTAGTGGTTTTCCATTTGTGGCCTGCAGGGGGTGCAGTTTTTAGGCTAGTGGCACCATAATTTCAGCGTATTATCAGGAGACTGTCCTTATGCTACCCCCCAAGTTTGGTGAAGTTTGGTTCAGGGGGTCCAAAGTTATGGACCCTCAACAGGGTAGCCCCCATCTCCTTAGCAAAGAATAGGGGATGGGGCACCCCCTTTGAGGGTCCATAACTTTGGGCCCCCTAAACCAAACTGCACCAAACTTTGGGGGTATCATAAGGACAGTCTCCAGATGATACCCTGGAATTTTGGTGCTGATACATCCAAAAATGCACCCCCTGCAGAAACATCCCAGAAATTTGCCCAAGAATCTTTGTTCTGCATTGAGTTTTCTGTATTGCTGTCCATGGGGGTTGCAGGCTGCGGGGGGGGGGGGGGACATTTCTGAAGGCAGAGTCTCAAAACTTTCAGGGTCTCATCAGGAGACTTCCCTGATGAAACCCCCCAGGTTTGGTGCAGTTTGGTTCAGTAGGGCCAAAGTTATAGACCCTCAAAACTGTAGCCCCCATATCCTATTAGCTCCCATTGGAAACAATGGGGGATGGGGCACCCCCTTTGGGAGTCCATAACTTTGGACTCCTTGAACCAAACCTCACCAAACTTGGGGAGCAGCATAAGGACAGTCTCCTGATGATATGCTGAAATTGTGGTGCTGATATGTCTAGAAATGCACTCCCTGCAGGCACCAATGTCCTGGTGCAAAAAAAAATTTGGTCGTGGTGGAGTGGCCGCCCATGGGGGGGGGCATCCAACTCAGGTTTTGCCCAGGGCTACAGTTTGCCCAGGGCTGCCTCGTTACGCCCCTGCCCCACGCTGTTGTACCTGGAATCATTGGACCCCACCTGTCCCCATGGGCGGTACGCCACTGCAGAAGCCAAGAGATGCTGGCATGATTCTGGCTCTCTTACTTAGGCACAGTTCTCCCAGCTGGCACAAGTTCCTCTATTTCCTCTCTCGACTACACGCTAGAGATGCCAGATGGAATTGTTGCTAAAACAGAATAAGCTTAATGAGGGCCAAAGTGGGAGTTCTGAGATTGGTTGGAAGCACGGCCTGAAGACGGCACGGTTGCAATTAAATGGAAAGCCCTTTTGGTTAGTGATGTAACTAACTCTTCTGGTATAACATGCTCCTGGTAGGCAGTCCCATCAGCAAGGATGCTTATGGAAGATTTTCAAAAGAGCTGCACAACGAATAAGTTTCTCCTCCCTGCGTGCCAATAATTCCAGAAGAACTCAGGCTCTTGTGGAGTGTGAAAGGCAGAGAGGAACAAGCGTGAAAAATCCTACAGCCCGCAAAGTTGGCAGCCGGGCGTTAGTCTGTGCTTACTCAGAAACGCAGTGTTTATGCGGCGGCTGCAGCTCCATCTGTGATGGTTGAAAAGTGAATCTGTTTAAGTCGACAGGCAATTCCAAATGCATAAATAAAACCTTTGCTCTTTTTTTTATTCCCACTGGTTTCTTTAAAGGAGGCTTTTTGATGCCTGATGGGAGAAGAACTGCCTTTAGATGTGCTAAAAGGGAATTGGGCAGGGGCAGGGAGCAACAGAGGATTCCTGATGGGATAGAGGAGGACTTTGTGTGGGCCAACAAGCAAAGAATGAAGCTTCACCAACAAAAGAAGAATGGATGACCCAAGTTATAGAATACCGTATATACTCATGTATAAGTCGAATTTTTCAGCACATCTTTAATGCTGAAAAAGCTCCCCTTGACTTATATGCGGGTCATTAAAAGTTTTTATGCTAGCGGCACCAAAATTTCAGGGTACCCTCAGAAGACACTCCTGATGATACCAGCCAAGTTTGGTAAAGTTTGGTTCAGGGGGTCTAAAGTTATGGACCCCCAAAGGGGGTGCCCCATTCCCCATTGTTTTCAATGGAAGCTATTAGTAGATGGAGCTACCCTTTTGAGGATCCATAACTTTTGACCCTCTGAACCAAACTTCACCAAACCTGGCTGGTTTCATCAGGAGAGTCTCTTTATGATACCAGCCAAGTTTGGTGAAGTTTGGGTCAGGAGATCCAAAGTTATTGATCCCCAAAGGGGTGCCCCATCCCCCATTGTTTACAATGGAAGCCAATAGTAGATTTTCCATTTCTGATAATATCCCTCTTAAAATCTAAGTTGGGTTACATTTGGACATACAGATGATGATGAGGAATCCAGTTTTGGAGGATTTTAACTCTTGTGTTTTAGCTTGGTTGCTGATTGAGCTAAGGTTTTTGTACTTTTAAAGTTAGTGTTGAGACCATATTGTTCTTGTTGACCCTCTTTTCCACTTTTTACAGAGCCAGTTTACTGTTTTTTTCTTTGAAATAACTATTCAAGGAAACATTTAACCTACTGATGCCTCAATTGATGTAATTTTATTGGTATCTATTTTTATTTTTGAAATTTACCAGCAGCTGCTGCATTTCCCACCCTCGACTTATACGCAAGTCAATAAGTTTTCCCAGCTTTTTGTGGTAAAATTAGGTGCCTCGACTTATATGCGGGTCGACTTATACGCGAGTATATACGGTACCTAAATATGGACAGATTATCGACGAGATTGAAAGAACTCCCACAAGAAAAGTTTTTGAAAACTTGGGGAAAGCTGATTATATATCTAGAAAAGAGTTCAAAGGATAAGATGATTGAAGAATATATAATATGAAATGGTTTACAAAAATTATATTGCAATAAGTTAATCTGCAAAAAAGTTGTATTACAAAATAAATTGTATACCTTTATTAAGGGAAAAATAAACATGGATTCAGTTACTTAACAGGGGAAGTCCAAAGCAATAAGTATTGGGCAGTTACATCACAATAAAAGGGATAAAATCATGATTATGGGATACTGAAAAGGCCTAGATAAAAAAAGAAATTTATTTAAATTAAAATATGAAGGACATATAGCATTATGAAATACAAGGTATATTTGTAGGTTAAATATTAAAAAATATGGAATGAAAAATAAGGTAGTATAGTATAGATATTTAAGTTTATTAAAGCTAAAGAATAAATTACCAAAGAATAGTGAAGTAACTGATTTAATTTAGATGTATTGAATTATGTGTTATTGTTATGGGTAGTTGGGGTAGGATAGATTATGTTTGGGTAACTGTAAATGTGGGTCATTTGTTACATGTTAATATTTGTTGATGTCTTATGTGTTTCAATGGTTTCATGTATGTTTTATGTTCAATGTGTTTTTTAAAGAAGCAAATTAATAAAAAGTATTATGAAAAAAACAAAACAAGCAACTTTCAAAAATCAAGGCAACTTTGAGAGCCAGCGTGGTAGAGGTTAAGAGCAGGTGGATTCTAATCTGGAGAACCAGGTTTGATTCCCCCCCTCCTCCGCCTGAATGGCTGAGGCTTATCTGGTGAAGCAGCTCCGTGGTAAAACACAAGTCACTGGCAGAGTAGCTGGCAGATGTAAAGTTACAACAGCTGCACAGATCTCCTGTTGCACAGACCGCAGAGTGCAAAAATGAAGCCGCCTCCTTTCCTATTATGTTATCTATAACCTGCCCTTCCCACTGAGCACTGTGGATGACGGCTGCTTACAGAGACTGCCCGATACACAATACAACAATTAAAGCTATAAATTATCTAGATAACCATGCCATCAATAAGCCATACTCCCACAACATTGCTCCACATAATTGGGCAGATGCCAAAGGTTGCTAGTACAGCTCAGTCTAACGTAGGAGCTCTCCTTACATTTTCGGGGGGGGGGGGGAGAGAGTCCTAAAGAGGATCCAAAAAGAGCCAGCATGGCGTAGTGGTTAAGAGCAGGTGGATTCTAATCTGGAGAACCGGTTTTGATTCCCCACTCCTCCACTTGAGTGGCAGAGTCTTATCTGGTGAATCAAATGTGTTTCCGCACTCCTACATTCCTGCTGGGTGACCTTGGGCTAGTCACAGTTCTTCGGAACTCTCTCAGCCTCACCTACCTCACAAGAAGAGAAGAAGCTTGGATTTATATCCCCCCTTTCTCTCCTGTAGGAGACTCAAAGGGGCTTACAATCTCCTTGCCCTTCCCCCCTCACAACAAACACACTGTGAGGTGGGTGGGGCTGAGAGATCTCTGAAGAACTGTGACTAGCCCAAGGTCACCCAGCTGGCGTGTGTGGGAGTGCACAGGCTAATCTGAATTCCCCAGATAAGCCTCCACAGCTCAAGAAAACAGAGCTGGGAATGAAACCCGGTTCCTCCAGAAAAGAATGCACATGCTCTTAGCCACTGCGCCACTGCTGCTCCTAGGTGTCTGTTGTGGGGAAAGGGAGAGGAGCTTGTAAGCCACCTTGAGTCTCTTTACAGGAGAGAAAAGTGGGGTATAAATCCTCCTCCTTCTCTTCTACTTCTTGTTGAGCAGGCAATCTAGGATTTGAGATCATTAGCTAGACCAGGGGTCCCCAAACTTTTTAAACAGGGGGCCAGTTCACTGTCCCTCAGACTGTTGGAGGGCCGGACTAAAAAAAACTATGAACAAATTCCTATGCACAAATGATTGTAAAATGTTTGATTTCACCTCTCAGCCTTTCTGTCATGGTCTATTTTTAGAACAGTAGCCAAAGTATGTCAAGTCCAGGGTGGGCTCCAAATATTGTTGGGGAGGCTGTGGAATACCTTCCCCTGTAAAAAAAAAGCAGAACTTTCCCAATGAAGCATTCCATCTAACCCAGGATCAGGTATCTTCCTGGGTTCTTTCCTCCCTAGCAGCCAGCGATTTGCCAGCCTGGCTGATGCCAATGGGAGTGAGGCGGAACAGAAAGCCTGAGAGCAACACATGGAGTAGCCGAGAGGGACGGGCGGAGCAGGCGTTGCCACATGTAAGGTTTCCAACTCTGGGTCAGAAAATTCATGGAGATTTGGGGGTGCCATCATGTAATTGCAATCAACAGCCATTGGGGCCGGTTCCTCCTCTCCCTTGAGCCCCCACTGCACATGAATGGAGCCATCGCCGCCATGCCTGGGGGGGCGGATAAATGCCTTCAGGGGGCCACATTTGGCCCCCGGGCCGTAGTTTGGGGACCCCTGAGCTAGACCATCTGGACAGCACAACCACTTTCGCATCTTCTAATGCTTTATATGTCATTACGTATCAAACATACCGCTTGCTGTCTGTGTAAGATGTACAGGTCGGCCCCTATGCAAACGAACAAGTGGATGCAAATTGGCAGTATTCAGAAAGGAATGGGAGAAAATGTTGATCATCCCAGGGCACATGGATGTGGATTTAAAAGTTAAAGTTCTCCCACAAAGGACTTGCAAAAGGGAGACTACAGGAGTAAACCGCCGAATTAGTATTCATCAAGAGGTTTGGCACAATCTCCCTTCCAGGACAGAACAAGGATTTGTTTACCTTGGCACTCCTCAGCCTACCAGTGTTAACTAGATCAGCAAAAAGAGCAAAAACCTCAGAAGGTTTCTGCTGATATAAAACCTGGCTTGTTTCTAAAAGCACCACTGGACCCCTGATGACTTTTGCTGAGACCTTTTGAATTAGTTCCCATTCTGAAAAGCCCCGGTGGAAAATGCGTGTGTGGAAGCACTTCTCGGCATTTAGAAAACAGTTTGGATCTGCTTCGTATGCTTCCAGAGCTCAGGTTCCGAATTCCTCCCAGGGTTCCTTCCCAAAACCAGACTTTAAAGCCTGTCTCTCTACTGCCTGTACCCAACCAGTTAATTCCACCAATGTAGCAAGAGTGTTCCCATTGCATTCATACTATATATGGAATAGAGTGTTAGGTCTTGGACTAGCTGATGTCTAAATGACTCTGGATGCCCAGTAGTGTTCATTGACTGGCAGCAGAGTATCCAGTTTGAGAAAGCTAGTTCTGTTTGGCCTGGCTTTCCTGGGTCCCTTTATCCTTGCCCAGTCCCCTATCCTGTTTTCCCAGAGAAAGTGTGAAAAGAGTGGTTTGGAGGCTCTATGCGCCTCAAGGTCACGATAGGGATAGATTCAGCCATCTGGCTCACCTCCCTTGGGCCAACAGGCCAACATCCTGTTTCTCTGGATGGCTCACCAGGGTCACAGCCTAGTTATCTACAATCCATGTCAAAGGCTGATTCCGCATGGGTGAAAAACAGCAGTGTGAAAATGGTGTGAAAACAGTATAAATCCTTTTATACTGTTTTAAACCCTTTTACACTATTTTCACACCGTTTTCACACAGCTTTTTTTGACCCATGCGGAATCAGCCAATGCTATAAACATCAGAAGGGAAAAGAAGAGAAAGGCCCTTTACATATCAAGTTACATATCATTTTTTTCCCAATTTCAATGTATACCCCACCCAATCCCTGAAGGGCTCAGGGCGGCTAACAACATAATAAAACAATAAACATTACAATAGAATAAACAGTAATAGCAATAATGAATACATTAAGAACTAGAATTAAGAATCAAAATACTCAGATGGCGACTTAAGCAACCGCAACAGCAGCACTAGAACAATACCTCAATACAAAATCCCTATCATAGCAATACACCGATAAACCAATATATAAACAATTATACAATTACAATAACAATATTTTAGCATGTGAAAAATCAATACGTATACACTTAACAATAAATCAATCCATTGAACACAGTATATTCAACAATATATTAACACATTAACGCTACTCTGACAGGACTAAAACTACTTCACACTAGCTATAACTGTCTCAAGAGTCAGTCTAGTAATACTATAGAACCCAGGTCTAATCTAACCACTAATGGTTCTAGTACAGGGGTAGGGAACCTGCGGCTCTCCAGATGTTCAGGAACTACAATTCCCATCAGCCCCTGCCAGCATGGCCAATCCAAACTAGCCCAACCACTAACATCAACTAACCTTCTACCTAAGCTAAGCTAGACAATAACCATACCTAAAAAGAACATACGAACTAGCCTGCTGGATCAGACCAGAGTCCATCTAGTCCAGCACTCTGCTACTCGCAGTGGCCCACCAGGTGCCTTTGGGAGCTTGGAAAAATAGGAAAAATATTTTCCTGAGCCCATCGCTGAACTACACTGGCTACGGATCAGAGCAAAGAGACCAGTGTGGTCCAGAAGCCTCCATAAGGCTTGGAAAGGACATATGTATGTGATTGTGCCAATGTTTTATATGGTTTCCTTCTAGTTTTTTGTCCCTTTTACGGTTTAATGTAAGCCCCCTCAGTGTTGGATTTATTATTTGCCCAATGTTTAGGATTATACTTTAGTTGATGTTACTGTTAATTTAGGATACTGTTGCTTATATGTATATGTGCTTGTACTGTATTGGAGGTTCTTTAAGATTTCCTCTAATGTTTCAGTTTAGAAATGTTATTTTAGAAATCTGTATCTGTTGGAAAAAGCAGCAGCTTGTAGCAGCTGATATTAAGGGCCAAGGAAGTTAGCCTTGGAATTCAGTTTGGACCAACACCCGGTAGATCTCTTTAGCGAAAACAAAGACCCCTTTGGATTTACAAATTGAATCTGATGATGGCACCCCAGATATCCCAGCCGTTGAAGAATGTGCCAAGATTGCCATTGGATCATTTGAACTTTCTTTTGTTGCGGGACTGAGCGCAGGAACCTCAGGACATATCTCAAGGAAGCAGCCCATCTGATGACCGGATTCCTGGGTGCGTTAAACAGCCTCACCCAGTTTTATGAATGGACACTCTCTGCTCTCCATTTCAGCACTATCGTAAAGTCTCGCGGGAAGATGCCTGACAGTGAGATCTCATGGTCCCATTCACAAAGTTGTAATTGTACCTTTTCTTTTAGGTGTTGATGTTTCCCTCTTGTTGAAAGGTAAGGGAACTGCCCCCTTACCTGCCCCCTTACCTGCCCCCTTTCCCCTTTTGATGTGTGTGTATAAGAGTTCTAGCGCTTGGCTACAAAAGCGTGATTCCCCTGCCCGAGCTGTAGGAACTACTTCTGAATAAAATACTTTGCTTTTGAAGAACAATGGCTTCCTGCCCCTCACTACGTTGCCTGAGCTGAAATCACTTAATGTTACCCGAGCAGCAGCGGTAACAAACTCACATGCAGGATGTGAAAGCAATGGCCTTCTGCTGCTGTTGCTCCTGAGCACCTGGTCTGCTAAGGCATCTGCAATCTCGGATCAAGGAGGATCAAGATTGGTAGGCAAAGAGCGACTTCTCCATAAATCCATCCAAGCCCCCTTTAAAGCTATCCAGGTTAGCAGCCATCACCACCTCCTGTGGCAGCATATTCCAAACACCAATCACACATTGCGTGAAGGAATGTTTCCTTTTATTAGTCCTAATTCTTCCCCCCAGCCTTTTCAATGAATGCCTCCTGGTTCTAGTATTGTGAGAAAGAGAAAAATTTCTAGTCACACTGCCTAACAATAATACAAACAAGTAGCCACTAATACAGCAATGCCCACTTAACCTCTCATTCAGCTAATCTACCAGGAGGAATCTACAACTTAACACTAACACCGCTGACTGAATCACCCCAAGGCTTCCACTGCTGGGAGGCAGGAAAAGGAAGAAGAAAAGGGCTGAGTGGGTGAGATGAGGGATTACAATCAAGGGCTTCATTGTAAGGTACAATCAAGTTGCATACGCCAGGCCCCATTCCCGACCACAAGGAACCAATCGTTTCTGCAGACCCCAGGAATAAAATATCAGTGGGCTCTCTGAGCTGCAGCGTGGAGGCGAAAGTGGGAAACTCTGTCCTGCAAAGTCTGCAGACGAATGAATGCATGACACTCTCCGGGGAACGCGAAAAGAGCTGTATCGGACCAGGAACCCTTTTAAGATGCATACAAGCATTAAAAAAAACTGATGGAGAAAGATGAGAGAGAATGTTCTGCCTTCTCTGATAACACAAGAACTCGGGCTCACCTGACAGCCGGTGACATTGATAAGCAGTAGACACAGGAGAAACAAAAACAAATGCACCTTCAAATAGCACCTAAAGCAGGTGTGAGAAGAAGAAGAAGAAGAAGAAGAAGAAGAAGAAGAAGAAGAAGAAGAAGAAGAAGAAGAAGAAGAAGAAGAAGAAGAAGAAGAAGAAGAAGAGGAAGAAGAAGAGGAAGAAGAGGAGGAGGAGTTTGGATTTATATCCCCCTTTCTCTCCTGCAGGAGACTCAAAGGGGGTGACAATCTCCTTGCCCTTCCCCCCTCACAACAAACACCCTATGAGATAGGTGGGGCTGAGAGAGCTCCGAGAAGCTGCGACTAGCCCAAGGTCACCCAGCTGGCGTGTGTGGGAGTGTACAGGCTAATCTGAATTCCCCAGATAAGCCTCCACAGCTCAGGCGGCAGAGTGGAGAATCAAACCCGGTTCCCCCAGATTAGATACACGAGCTCTTCACCTCCTACGCCTCTTAACCTCCTATTTAGAAGAAGAGTTTGGATTTATACCCTGCTTTTCTTGACTGTAAGGAGTCCCAAAGGGGCTGACAAACTCCTTTCCCTTCCTCTCCCTACAACAGATGATAGTAAATTGGGAGGGGTAGTAAACATGGTAGAAAACTGAGCCAGGAGACAGGATGATCCTGGCAGGCTGGATAACTGGGATGAAATTCATAAAAATGAATTTCAGCAGATGTTGAACAACACGGAGCCCAGGACAGATCTCTGAGGCTCCCGTCCAAGAAGATGAGGAATTATGAGTAAGCGTTAGTTGTAATCTGTGAACCAGTTCCAGGTCCACCTAACACTAATAGGATCCAAACTACATTTTACTAACTTGTCAACGCTGGTTATAGCAATGTTGTGACATTGGCCCCTTCTGTGCAGGTAGAGAATAATGCACTTTCAATCCACTTCGCAGCTGGATTTTACTGTGCATAACAGCAAAATCCATTTGCAAACAATTATGAAAGTGGATTGAAAGTGCATTATTTTGCTTGCGCAGAAGGGGCTATTGTGATGGGCAAAGAATCCAAGAGCAAACTGTTCCAGATCTCTGGGCTGGGAACGTTGCGCATGAGTTCAAGGGGCAAAGGGAAATAGTTTTTGCACGTCCCAAGCAGCACCTTGGGTTGGAGTCGGACCAAATTTCCCATCCGGGACAGCCCTTTCCTGCCATCATCCCAATTGACGTCCGTTGCCACTCCATTTTTACTGAGCTCTCTCTCTCCCTCCCCCAATATTCTGCAGTAAAGGAAAGAGGGCAATAAGCAAGCAAATATGATTTCGGGACTGTATAAAATCGTATTGAAAATTAAATTCTAAATCATTTAAAAGACACTCCCCCAAACTTGAAGTTCATTTATTTTCTGATACATGACACACTCAGGTGCATTCAGAGCACAAAGAAACGCGTGAAGCAGACACTTACCGTGGAAGAGGGCTGGCTGGTGAAGAACCGCAACTGCTTCCATGACCTGTGGTGTCCTTTTCTAAACCCGTCCCTCGAACAGTTCTTGAAGAATACGCAGCGGAGGAAGCTGCATCTGCCCCAACGTGGATTCATGACACTTTGGTGTTTTCATCCTAAAATGCTGTAGCTGTTAAGGACATGTTGATAAGAATTGGCTTATTGGGCTAAGATTTTGCCAAGCCGTGGCCAGTGCCGAGAAGACACAAAGCTCGGTGGCCCCGTACCCACCTGTCCGCGGGCCTCTACCTCCCTTAAGAAACGATAAGAAGAAGAGTTTGGATTTATATCCCCCCCTTTCTGTCCTGCAGGAGACTCAAAGGGGCTGACAATCTCCTTGCCCTTCCCCCCCTCACAACAAACACCCTGTGAGGTAGGTAGGGCTGAGAGAGCTCCAAAGAACTGTGACTAGCCCAAGGTCACCCAGCTGGCGTGTGTGGGAGTGCACAGGCTAATCTGAATTCCCCAGAGAAGCCTCCACAGCTCAAGCGGCAGAGCTGGGAATCAAACCCGGTTCCTCCAGATTAGATACAGGAGCTCTTAACCTCCTACGCCACTGCTGCTCCAGAGAGGAAAAAACAGGGAGGGGGTGATGGCCGGGGGTACGGGGAGAGAAGGGGTGGCGAACAACCCAGGTGCTCCGCATCGCCCTTACCCACAAAATTGGGGTGTTTCCCCGTGACCCCCCCCTTCGGCCAATGAAACTCCCCCCTTTATTGCCAAGGAAAAAACCGACTGCCCCAGGCCGCACCCCCTGCTCCAACCGCGAGCCTCCCCTCCGACGGCCAGTGCAAGGTAGGGTCTTAATTATTTCAAAAAGGTTTACCGCATTTTAAATGCGTCATGCCTGATTTCAATATTTTTTTCAGTCTTCCACATCAAAGAGAGCAAGGGTCAGCCTCTTCATCCATAGGCAGGTCTCTTAGGCAAGTGAGCTTGTCTGTTTCTTCAGTCCAGAACGTTGGGGTCTTCCTTTTTCAATCCCACTGCCCAATGAATTGTCCATAGTTTAGCAACCAACATCTCTGCTCCAAATATCAATTCATTATTAATTTATGGGGGTTGGGGGGGGGGGACCAGAGGCGTATCTAGGAAAAATGTAGCCCGGTGCAAAATCTGAGTTTTCCACCCCCCATTCTTTCATATGGGCAGCCGCCCTCCCCCACCACGACCAAAGAACTTTTTTTTTTTGCACCTCGTCTTCAAAGTCAGTGGACCCGGGGGGAAGGAGGAGAGGTATGGGGAGCAATTTTCCATCCCCCACGTGACTAAATGACCACAGCCTGGGGACATTTGACCCCATATGTCCTCCAGGGCAGTACACCCCTGGACCCAAACCCCTCCTTACTGCTCCACTGAGCCAAGTGTGTTTTGCTATTAAGAACATAAGAACATAAGAACTAGCCTGCTGGATCAGACCAGAGTCCATCTAGTCCAGCTCTCTGCTACTTGCAGTGGCCCACCAGGTGCCTTTGGGAGCTCACATGCAGGAGGTGAAAGCAATGGCCTGCTGCTGCTGCTGCTCCTGAGCACCTGGACTGTTAAGGCATTTGCAATCTCAGATCAAGGAGGATCAAGATTGGTAGCCATAAATCGACTTCTCCTCCATAAATCTGTCCAAGCTCCTTTTAAAGCTATCCAGGTTAGTGGCCGTCACCACCTCCTGTGGCAACATATTCCAAACACCAATCACACATTGCGTGAAGAAGTGTCTCCTTTTATTAGTCCTAATTCTTCCCCCCAGCATTTTCAATGTATGCCCCCTGGTTCTAGTATTGTGAGAAAGAGAGAAAAATGTCTCTCTGTCAACATTTTCTACCCCATGCATAATTTTATAGACTTCAATCATATCCCCCCTCAGACGTCTCCTCTCCAAACTTAAGAGTCCCAAGTGCTGCAGCCTCTCCTCATAAGGAAGGTGCTCCAGTCCCTCAATCATCCTCGTTGCCCTTCTCTGCACTTTTTCTATCTCTTCAATATCCTTTTTGAGATGCGGCGATCAGAACTGCAGACTCCAACTGCGGTCGAACCACTGCTTTATATAAGGGCATGACAATCTTTGCAGTTTTATTATCAATTCCTTTTCTAATAAACCCGAGCATAGAGTTTCACCTTTTCACAGCCGTTATTCATTGAGTTGATATTCCCATGGAACTATCAACTAAGATGCCCAAATCCCTTTCCTGGTCTGTGACTGATACCGTGTTTCCCTGAATATAAGACAGTGTCTTATATTAATTTTTGCTCCTAAAGATGCGCTTATGTTCCATTTTCAGGGATGTCTTATTTTCTGTGTGTTCTGTCTGCCGGGCATGCTTCCAAAACAAAACTTTGCTATAGCGTCTTACTTTCGGGATGCTCTTATATTTCCGTGACTTCAGCAAAACCTCTACTATGTCTTATTTTTAGGGGATGTCTTATATTCGGGGAAACAGGGTAGCACTGACCCCTGTAGAGTGTATATGAAGTTTGGATTTTTTGCCCCTATGTGCATCACTTTACATTTTGGAAGAAATGCTCCTTCAGGTGGAGGAAGATTCCACAGAAGACGGCTGGATCACATGTCCACATCTGGTAAGATACACAACAGAATTGACCACATATTTATATGAAGCCTCTGTTACATCAATTGTCTATACCAGGGGTAGGGAACCTTTAACACTCAAAGAGCCATTTGGACCCGTTTTCCACGGGAAAAGAAACACTTGGAGCCGCAAATAATTTTTGACATTTAAAATAAAGATAGCACTGTATATATTGGGTTTTTTTTTTTACCTTTTTTAATCTTCGCTTCATTCTGGAGAAGCGCATGGAAGCGTCCGCCCTGCTGCCTGCAGGGCGGGCAAGGATAAAATAGCAGCTCGGCCCAGCCAGCCTCGCCAGTTTAGCGCCCGCCCCGCTCAAACGGGGCGGGCGGGAGGGGAAGCCGGCCGCGGGCAATTGGTGCACCTGCCCTGCTGCCTGCAGGGCGGGCCAGGGTGGGGGCGGCGGCTTGGCTCGTGGAGCCGCAGTGCAAGGGCAGAAGAGCCGCATGCGGCTCTCGAGCCGCAGGTTCCCTACCCCTGGTCTATACTATAGACTCTGTAGTAACCATATCTTGTCACTTTGGGACCCAGTATCCCCCCTTCCCACCCACAAAGTATGTTCAAAATCTTTATCATAGTATTCAGGCCCTGCGGGACCTTGGTGAGTTCCGCAGGGCCTGCAAAACAGAGTTGTTCCACCGGGCCTTTGGAGAGGCTGGCCGCAGATTGGATGCCCCCTTGTGAGGCCCCTGCCATATTTCACCATCTTCGACAATGCCTTTTTCATCTGTTGGCACTGCCGCTCCCTCCTGACCATAGGAATGGGCGTCACTATCATGGGATTTTTAAGCTGTCTCTGTTTTGGTCCGCTGCTACTGAATTTTAAGGGTTTTAATTGTTTTTAATTATTGATTATGTTTTTGATTATTAATTATTGATTATTAATTATGGATGTTATGATTATGTTTTTGATTATTAATTATTGATTATTAATTATGGATGTTGTTGCTGTAAACCGCCTAGAGCCCTTCGGGGATGAGGCCCTCTATTGAAATCCAATCATTCATTCATTCATTCATTCATTCATTCATTCATTCATTCATTCATTCATTCATTCATTCATTCATTCATTCATTCATTCAATCAAGCAAGCAAGCAAGCAAGCAAGCAAGCAAGCAAGCAAGCAAGCAAGCATATGAACACTTCATAATAATTTTATTTTATTTATTTATTTATTTTTTAAACTTTTATACCGCCCCATCCTCTAGGGGCTCTGGGCGGTGTATGATATGAATATGAAGTACAAGCTCTCATACATGCTGAGATAAAGTGCTCCAGTTAATCGGGCGGGGTGAGTTTTGCTACGTGTCTCCTCTGACAGCGGTACTTTTAAAGATGGAAGAAACCAAATCAGATGCTTTACTCTTAGAAAATGGAAATTGAATGCGGAATGATATTTTAACTGAGCAACTGAAACCAGGCTTTTGACGCTGAAATGTCTTGCACCACAGAAAATTAAAGGTGGTTTATTTAAAAAAACTAACAATCCTGAAACACGGAAGTTTCAAATCTGGTTAATATTGAAACAGCAGAAAAGATTGACTTTTATAAATTTATTTTGAAAACGTATCCGCTCCCTCTCCAGAGAGTTGTCCAGGTAGCCCGAGAGTGAATTTTTCAATAGTTTGAAATGTTGCAGAGCTTTCAAAGAAGACGGAGGATTCACTTCCAGTGTTTTGATGCAGAATCATGTGCAATCTAGGGGCGTTGTAGCCAGAGGTGGGATCCAACCAGTTCTCACCACTTCTCTAGAAGTGGTTACTCATTTTTTCTGAGTGCCGAGAAGGGGTTACTAAAGCAACCTCCCTGCCCAATAGGGACTGGAGGGGCGTGTGTGCGGCGGCGCCACTGTTTGAATCCCACCACCATCGGAACCTGTTATTAAAATTTTTGGATCCCACCACTGGTTGTAGCCTTGCCCGTGCTAATCATCCGTGATTTAGAAACTGCTTTTGTAAGTATGCTGAGATCAGACAGGTCCGTAATCCCTGTACCTTCCTGAAGGAAGCAAGTTGTAAATGTGGACACATTTAAAACCCACAAAAGTGTTCTTCTGTTTGGCAAAGGGAAGGAACAATGTGTTTCTTGGAAACTGTAATACCAAGCCATCTGGGGAATACACTCAAATTGCCTTTATAAAGCAAGAATTATCCTGAATTCTTTCTAAAATAGCGCAATAACAATTTAAATGTCATGCAGATAAGTTGACCGAAGAAGGGGAAAAACACTAGCACTGGTGTCTGTAGCAGAGACAACACAGTGGAAAACCAGCCAGACACATGAGTAATTCAGAGAACCATACAAGACTCACTCCACACACACACACACAAACTAGCCAGGAATGTTGCCGCCTGCAGATGAAGCTTGATAACTCTGGCAGCGAATAAATAATACCCTTTTCACTCTCTGAATTCAAGCCGATGGGTTCAATTCAGGGGCACCATTTCTGCTCAGAGCATGATTTTCCACAGCAGCCTAAAATATCCCCCAAATCTTTTCCTGGGAGTCCCTGTCCTCCAAGAACACGATTTGAGGGGATATGTGAGGCGGCCACTAGCATAGGAACGCCAACTGCTAGTTGGAGTCCGGTGATCTCCTTAAATTACAACTAATATTCTGTGTGCAGAGATTTGTTCCTCTGGGGGAAAAATGGCAGGTTTGGTGGGTATGCTACCCCACTAAAGTTCCTCACCTCCAAACCCCTGCTTTCCACAGTCTCTACCGCCAAATCTTGAGGAAAATTCCAACATGGAGTAAGAACATAAGAACTAGCCTGCTGGATCAGACCAGAGTCCATCTAGTCCAGCTCTCTGCTACTCGCAGTGGCTCCACCGTAACCCTTTGGGAGCTCTCACCTTGCATGAAAGCAATGGCCTTTCGCTTCTGCTGCTCCTGAGCACCTGGTCTGCTAAGGCATTTGCAATCTGAGATCAAGGAGGCTCAAGATTGGTAGCCATAGATCGACTTCTCCTCCATAAATCTGTCCAAGCCCCTTTTAAAGCTATCCAGGTTAGTGGCCATCACCACCTCCTGTAGCAGCATATTCCAAACAAGACAATCGCACTGTACTCAATTCCAATACATTCCTCTGTAGGTAAACGTAAAAGTAAGCTGAAGAGTTTGAGTGAGGTTGGCCACATTTCCCAGCGAGGTTTTGCATATTCCTAACACCCATATCTTACCTCATAGTTTCAGTCACGCTCCTACGGATAAGTTTGGAATAAACAATAAGGAGTAAAAAATGAGTGTGGAAGACAGATCATAGCTCTGCAGGTTCAAACATTCTACTTTAAGAATGTTTCTTCGACTTTTCTACTTTTGCAACTTTTGCAACATTCTACTTTTGCAACTTTTAAACTAAGGGGCCCTTGCATGTGCGTCGAAAATGGTTTCGGAGCATCTTCCAGGGTGCCCTGTCTGTTTACACAGTGGCCAATCCCACTGAGTTGTATCTGTCCCCACAGTGAACAGACTCTGGAACACAACAAGCACTTTGCAGTCGGTATTTCCACAGACATCCAAGATGCTTGGAAGTTAGCCAGTTAAGAGAGAAAATACAGATTTGTGTCAAGAAATTTTATTTTGGATCTGTGATGAGAGCACAGGATTACAAGCGGAAGAAACAGAATGCCACCAACTTGCATAGGATCCTCACAGAAATGTGAATTGCACATCGAAAAAGGCGGGGCGCCAAATTATATACATGTTCAATAAGAGATTCCCCCCCCCACCCCTTATTGAAAGCAGACCACTATTTTTCCAACCTGCCAGCCATATACAGTATTCATATTATTTTACAACAGCCAGGTTAATTTCAAAGGAGGGAAACACCTCCTTTGTTCCGTTAGGCCTCTTTACAAGGAAACCTCCAAAATTATAAAGACGTTCTCTGCAAAAATGTCCAGCCTTTTATGAGCTGAAGTTCGACACGGGCTGTCAAAAACAAAGGGACTCTCGGGAGCGTGAAGAGTTGTGAAAGTTATAATAGAAATTCAACGTGTTTGGTTGAAGCTCTATCCTCTAAAGCAGGGGTCTTCAAACTATGGCCCTCCAGATGTTCATGAACTACAATTCCCATCAGCCCCTGCCAGCATGGCTAAGTGGCAGGGCTGATGGGAATTGTAGTTCATGAACATCTGGGGGGCCATAGTTTGAAGATCCCTGCTCTAAAGTAGTGGTTCTCAACCTTCCTAGTGCCGCGACCCTTTAATACAGTTCCTCATGTTGTGGTGACCCCCAACCCTCACATTTATCCATTTTACAGATGGAGAACACTGATGCAGAGAGTCTTAGGCAGTGGTTCTCAACCTTCCTAATGCCACGACCCTTTAATACAGTTCCTCATGTTGTGGTGACCCCCAACCCTCACATTTATCCATTTTACAGATGGAGAACACTGATGCAGCGAGTCTTAGGCAGTGGTTCTCAACCTTCCTAATGCCACGACCCTTTAATACAGTTCCTCATGTTGTGGTGACCCGCAACCCTCACATTTATCCATTTTACAGATGGAGAACACTGATGCAGAGAGTCTTAGGCGACCCCTGTGAAAGGGTCGTTCGACCCCCAAGGGGGTCGCGACCCACAGGTTGAGAACCACTGGTCTAAAACCAAAATGTCCACAGTCTGTTTCCACAGGCTCAACACACTCACAAGGCAAATACGTAAAAGGCACCAGACAAGTCACATCTTAGACTCCTTTTTATCATGACCGTACTTTATTTCAAGTAATATTAATGGTAAATAATATATTACTGTAAGTTTGAACAAGGCAAGATATATAATCTTACACACTAGACCACAACTGCAAAAAAAGGGCACTGTACAGATATATATATATATATTTATAATATATAAAATGTAAGTACAGTCAATGGTCAAATACAAATGTACTGAAAACCCAACTACAGCTGATAATATACTCTTGTCGAACCATTAACTTGTAAAATTATTTCATAAATTAAAAATCTCATTCAATTTCTCCTAGACTATTTTGAAGCTGCACTGTACACACGCAAGTCAAAAGAAATAATCTTATGTGTTTTTTGTAAATACTGCTATTATAGTATATCCTGCTTAACTGAAAACAATTCATTTAACCTTTATCGTATAAAATGCAGCATTAAACTTCTCACCTTCAAAGGTTTTTTTTTAACTTTTTGACCTTTAAAGGGTTTTTTTTTAATGATTAATATTAATCTTCAAAGTGCAAAAAAGTAAAATAAAATGACAGGAGTCATTTTCTTAAAATCAAAGGAAAGTCTGTTTAGAGTTACATGTTCTACATTATTCCAGCCATTGTAAGCAGAGCACATGGTATCTTGTACGTACTCTCCAAACAGTATACGTTTCTTCGTGCTTGCTATAAATTAAGAGGAAAAGAAAATACTGTTCAGCCAAAGTTTTAACTTCCCTATATGTACATGAAGCATTTAACTCAAAACTTAAGTTTGATCGCTATTTATTGCTTACATTTAAATGAATTAAGTTATTTCTAGCGTCTCCTGAGGGAAAGCGAACTACATATATGCTGTTATGTATGAAAAGACTTGCAGCTACCCGGCTAAAAATTTAGTGTTTCAATATTACCTATAAAGTAGTTTCTACTGAGTTCAGAGGGACATTAACCTTTCCTAAGGTTAACTGTATAAATAAAATTTACAGTCAGAACTCCTGCGTACTTCCCCCACATCCTTATACTGTCTGTCTGAATAAATTTGCCCCTACGTCCATAAGCATCCCACCCTGGAAAGAACCGTTTGATATATACATTCAGGAGATGGCGGTTTTCACATGCAAACTGTACAGTTTTTAAAACTATGGAAGAGATAGTCTGTATGTCAGATACTATACAAAACATTTTCAGAATCCAACTGTATGTGATTTGCAACCATGAAATAATAACTGAAAACAATACTCTAGAATCCACAAAAAGGTTTGAAAACCAATGTACAATATTAAGTCAAAGGTTTTTGTGATTTCCTACTACTTAGCAGTGGTAACAGTTATCACTTAGTCAGAAAAGCAACGTCTCTTTATTCTTGCTGGGTTTTTTTTCCAGCCCATCCTGATATCAGACTTCCAGCAAGGACGTGTATGTTTTGTACTTACAACGGGGCGGACACATGATGTGTGTCTATGCACATCTATGTGAATTCACACCTGTATGAAGCATATACAACCACATATATACTTCTAGGAAAAATATATATTTCCTCTTAGAAACATGCACAATACCGAAATTTCAATGGAACGCCTTTGGGACAGGTATTTCTGACAGATGGTCAACGCAGGAAGTGCTGGTGGTGTTGGCAAAGGAAAACAAAACTCAGTGCAAATATTAAGATGAAACAAGCGTCAAGATGCAATTACAGAAGGGGAAAGAAAGGGTTAAAAGGTGACAACTTGCTCAGAACACTTGGCACTGCGGCTTCACACAGGGGAGGGGTCTATGCACATTCACCTTAAACCAAAAGCAACACCGGTCCCCACAGACAGCTCCAGTGGGACCACACGCAACTTGACAAATGCCAGGTACAACTGGCTCGGGAAAGGGCTGTGCAGGTCAACGACTGCATTTTGAACGCGTTACAGTTTAGCATGCTGATAGGACAAAGGCCTATGAACATATAGCACGTCCACCCAGCTGGCTGCTCTAATCCCTCTGGATGTCTTCTATGTTGGAGGTTGCCCGGTGGCCACTCAAAATCCCCCAGTATCTGGGGAAGAAGGTAGTGATCTGTTCTGCCACAGTAATGTAGACGTGTGAACTGGTGGTGGTAGTTAAAGGGGGGTATCAAATTCTTTCCCCGGATTATCTTCCAGCTCTTCGTTTTGCAATGGTTTATGGTTCTGCTTCCTGCCCTCAGGCGCCAACGAAGGGGTTGAGCTGTGGTCGCCATCTTCAGTCATTTTGCCTTTCATGGCTTCCTGTACAAATTCCAGAATTTCCAACGGGAGTCTTTTGAACTTGTCCTGGTATTCTTGATCAAGCTCAGCCTGCAACTGGAAATAACATCAACAGTGTGATAAATAACACAACAAGACAAACTGGGTTCTTTCAGCAATGAGAAAACTGACAAACTGGTTTCCATTTTTACTGAACACAGCTGACAGGAACGTCATTGTGATGACTGTAAAGCGAACGGGGTGTGCTGCTATTAAAATTTGGGGTCATTTTGACACAGGCCGATTGCCCATGGGGCCACTGCGACACGCTGGCAACTGGAGCATGTCGGGGCAAGAAATCTTGTTCTGACACACTTCCTCCCTGAGGCGCGCTGACAGAGGAAGCATGTCGGGGCAAGATTTCCAATGCACTTCCTCTTCTCCCACCTGCTGCTACTTGCTTTCCCCACAGAAAGAGAGAACACTTCTGGTGCGACTTTTGCACCAAGCAGGGCAAGGGCAGGGCAGAGCCAGCTATGGGTGAGCTAGTTCCAATAAATTCTCACTGATACAACACTGATACCAATCCTCACTGATACAACACTGATACAAGTTTTTCAGGATAAAGGACGGTCGGTGTACTTTCTTCATTCAGAACGCACGTAACCTAAGATTATCAACATTTCAAAAGTAAGAAGAGTCTAAAAGTATTCTCTCAGGAAGGCCGCTGACTAAAACTGAAACACTTTTGTCCATGAAATTCTCAGAATTAGCATTGTTTAGTTTCTTGCACATGTTCTGGATATTGAATATCAACATCAAACACCTTAATGATGATCTTTGGATGCTAGAATCACAGCTGATATTTGAAAATATTTGACTGTAGATGTGTATGCTGTCACCCAGACAGATTCTGCAAACCTTAAAAAGCAGACTTCTAGAACAGGAGTACCATATCTTGTTGGGCCAAGCAAATAAATCATGCTCACCCCTCTCTGTCGGAATAGTACCAGAACAGAGGCACATAGCCAAATATCTTGAACTATTAACTGAACCCCAACAGAGATGGATTATCACAAGGGCCAGATGCAATACTTTTCCATCAGCCATTACAAAGGGTCGCTACCTATCTATCCCTCTCCAAACTGTAAAAACCCAGTGGAGACTCTTGCTCACATTACACTTGACTGTCCGAGATATGTGGGTATTAGGAATTTCTCTCCTGGGCGGGTCTTAGACAAATCTGAAAGAGACTCTGACAACTCTGTTGTGGAGCTTTTGTTCAATAACACAGAGGCCGTGCTCTTGGAAAAAGTAGCAAAATTTCTTTTACAAGTGACAGAATTTTCTAAGTAACGTCCAATGCTAGATACCGTTTATCTGTCTGTGTTTTGAATGTACTCTTGATTTGTACTTCAGAAATGTCTGCAGTGGTCTGGAGCCTATTTTAATATGCCTAATGAAGGTTGTTGTATTGTATTGTATAGGATCCCCCCCCCCTTTAATCTTCACAGAAATTCTGGGATGTGAAAGTAACACAAGTGACAGAATTTTCTAAGTAACGTCCAATGCTAGATACCGTTTATCTGTCTGTGTTTTGAATGTACTCTTGATTTGTACTTCAGAAATGTCTGCAGTGGTCTGGAGCCTATTTTAATATGCCTAATAATGAAGGTTGTTGTATTGTATTGTATAGGATCCCCCCCCCTTTAATCTTCACAGAAATTCTGGGATGTGAAAGTAACACAAGTGACAGAATTTTCTAAGTAACGTCCAATGCTAGATACCGTTTATCTGTCTGTGTTTTGAATGTACTCTTGATTTGTACTTCAGAAATGTCTGCAGTGGTCTGGAGCCTATTTTAATATGCCTAATGAAGGTTGTTGTATTGTATTGTATAGGATCCCCCCCCCTTTAATCTTCACAGAAATTCTGGGATGTGAAAGTAACACAGTTTAAATGGCTATGCATTTCAGGTATCAATCACTGCTCCTCCCCCCCCCCCTCCGCCCACCCCCCCACACACATTGGACTGCTGCAGAAGATATTAATCTCATTGTCAGGAAAAAGACCGTGTAACAGGGATATGGCTATGGTACTGTAAAGATTCAAAAAGCATACTTTCTCCTAGCATAAGGATTAGCCTCTGAGACAGACGTGGTGACCTGCAGAGTGTCCCAGAGAAACTACAGCATGTTTGCGGTGCTGTGTGGTTTCCGGGCTTTGTATGGGCCGTGTTCTAGCAGCATTTTCTCCTGACGTTTCGCCTGCATCTGTGGCTGGCATCTTCAGAGGATCCTCTGAAGATGCCAGCCATAGATGCAGGCGAAACGTCAGAAGAAAATGCTGCTAGAACACGGCCATACAGCCCAGAAACCACACAACACCCCAGAGATTCCGGCCGTGAGAGCCTTCGACAATACATACAGCATGTTTGTTTCCAGGCTATGCTGGGATAAGCTGGGGGGTGTGGGGTAGGAAGGAAATGCATTGTCCTTAATCTCTTCATGACGATCTCTTCCAGTAGTCACTGAAGAACACCTGATCAGCTACCTGAAAGCTCTGCCATAGCCACATGCTCTATACATCTTTAAACCAAAGACCCTTCCCTATTTTGAAGCCAAACAACGTTTTTAGTCACCCTGTAAATATACCCATTTCCTGACAGAAGTCATCCGCATTGTGAGTTTCGCTCTCACCAAAGAACTGACTGGGATCACGAGGAGAGGGAAGCAATTAAACAGTTCCAAAGCTGTAGACCAGGGGTCTGCAACCTGCAGCTCTCCAGATGTTCATGGATTACAAATCCCATCAGCCCCTGCCAGCATGGCCATGGTTGCAGGGCTGATGGGAATTGTAGTCCATGAACATCTGGAGAGCCGCAGGTTGCAGATCCCTGCTGTAGACAAATAGATTGGCCTCCCCATAATATCACTGCATGGTCCTCCCCAAAGCTAGCTAATGGCTTTACTAGAAATACTTCCATAATTATGACGCATCAATAGAATATTGGGGGTTTCCCCCCATTCACAAATGGAAAAACAGACACTAGGACATTCCCTCCACACCAGAGGCAGATTAATTTTTACAGATGGGGGAACTTGACTAGAGAAAGTGGAGATGGAGGAAAGTGGAGACAGATTTATGGAGGAAAAGTCGATCTATGGCTACCAATCTTGATCTTCCTTGATCTCAGATTGCAAATGCCTTAGCAGACCAGGTGCTCGGGAGCAGCAGCAGCAGCAGAAGGCCATTGCTTTCACATCCTGCATGTGAGCTCCCAAAGGCACCTGGTGGGCCACTGTGAGTAGTAGAATGCTGGACTAGATGGACTCTGGTCTGATCCAGCAGGCTAGTTCTTATGTTCTTATGGTAGGGAAGAAGGAGAGGAGTTTGGACTTACACCCTGTCTTTCTCTCCTGTGAGGAGTCTCAAGGCAGCTTACAAAATCCTTTTCCCTTCCTCTCCCCGCAACAGACACCTCGTGAGATAGGTGGGGCTGAGTGAGGTCAGAGAAAACTGGGATGAGCCCAAGGTCACTCGGCTAGGCTTCATGTGTAGGAGCAGGGAAACAAATCCAGCTCACCAGATAAGAGTTTGCCGCTCAGGTGGAGCAGTGAGGAATCAAACCCGGTTCTCCAGAGTAGAGTTCACCTGGTTTTGATCACTGCACCATTCTGGGAGAAACAGCAGCGCCTTTAACAGAGACTTGTTTGCTTCCTTTCATAACTCTTTTCTCTCTCGTTCCATATTGCCGGTGTGAATAGTCCAGCTGCATAATGGATGGCTTTTATATGGCTATACCACCACAATGGAGTGACTCTACTGCTACTGTGATGGGAATAACAAAGTTTGGCCACGTTACAAAAAGGAGGATGGACCTGAGGCCTCCCCTGGAAGACACAAACGATCTCTTCACTGCGGATCAAGTTCCCACAGAGACTTCCAATGGAACATGGACAGGAGAGCCATCTGTTAAACACGGTGACAGGATCAAGATCCTAGTTATGACGCTCTGCAAACAAACCGGCAGCAAGAGAACAAAGGTGAAGTTGAACAGCAAGGAGAGCACCTAAGCCAGAACAAACATTTGCGCTAACAAACGCCTTTTGAGTCATTCGACATTCACATAGACACTTCAAGTCGCACCGGAGCCAGAAATTGTGAGTCAAGCGGCCATCTGAGTGAATGCTGGCGCACGCTTTTGAACTCTCCGATGCCCTCCCATGGGCATATGCAGAAGACAGCCCGCCTTTTAAGCAGGAAGTAGATCCAAGGAGAAAGAGCAGCGCGAAAGTTTCAGGAGACAGCGACAGATGGCAATGACATGAGATGGTCAAGATGCTGCCTTTATCACAGTTGAAAACCAGCACAGTTGCAGCATTACAGTAGGATTTGTGAGACCCAAGTTTAAATTCCTCTCTGTCATGGAAGTCCACCAGTTACTTTGGCCAATAATTCTCTTTCAGACTAATCTACTAGCATGGTGTAGTGCAGGGGTCTGCAACCTGCAGCTCTCCAGATGTTCATGGACTACAAATCCCATCAGCCCCTGCCAGCATGGCAATTGGGCATGCTGGCAGGGACTGATGGGATTTGAAGTCCATGAACATCTGGAGAGCCGCAGTTTGCAGACCCCTGGTGTAGTGTTTAAAAGCCATGGACTATAATCTGGTTATATGCCTAAAGTGTTGTTGTTGTTGACTATAATCTAGAGAGCTGAGTTTGATTCTCCACTCCTCCACATGAGGGGTGAACTGGTGAACTCAGTTTGATTCCAAAGAAAAAATTTTAGAAGAAGAAAAAATAGAAAGAATTATGGTCAGTATGACGAAGATAAAGATTGAAAAATATGTGGAATTGGAAAGAAAGGTATAGAACCCCAATACAAGGTCACCCTTGTACTGAAATGGTATTGAACCCCAATACAGCTAGCCAATATGATTAAAGGATTAAGCCCAAAATGTTAGCACTGTGGAGAAAAAGGAGCATATTATATTCATATGTGGATAGAATGTAAAGTGGTAAAAAAGTTTTAGGAGAATATCTTGAAAATATGTAGAACAGTTAGTAAAAGTAAAAATTGATGTAAATAATGATTTACTAATTGTTGGGATAATAGATGATATAAGAGCGAACAGACGTTTGGAACCAATGTATAAAATAATGATCAGAGCAGCACATGCAGTGTTGGCGTTGGGCTGGAAAGATAACAAAAAATGGACAGTCTCAAAATGGTTGGAGTATATTTGGGAACAAATTCAGTTAGAGATTTTTGAGAGACTGGCAAAAATATATTATGGCAAGAAAAACTGGAAGATATTATGAAGCTATGGACATTGTATGAAAAGTGGATGGAAGAAGCCGGATTTAACGAAGAACTATGGAACAAGAGAATAAGAAGAATGAACCTTCTGCTGCTTGCTTGAAATAATCAATGGAAAAGAGGGGGGAGGGGGTGAAAAAGGAAAAATGTATAGAGGGAATAAATATATTGAATGTAACAAATATAAGAATATTCTATACAATAAAAAAAACTTGGTTCGATTCCCCGGTCCTGCTTATAAAGCCAGCTGGGTGACCTTGGGTTAGTCACAGTCCTTCGGAGCTCTCTCAGCCCCACCTACTGTTGTGGGGAGAGGAAGGCAAAAAGTTTGTAAGCCACTTTGAGTCTCCTGACAAGAGAGAAAGGGGGGATATAAATCCAAACTCTTCTCTTCTTCAACTAGCTACCTCACAAAAGCAGCTGCGAGGATATAATTGGAGCAGCAGAAAACAATGTGGTAAGTTGCACTGGGTCCCCATTGGATATAAATACGACAATAAACCTGTAAGGCACAGTTGTGTTGCGTAGACAATTAGTGAAACCTTGAGAAGTCCACCTTTTGTCAGCGGGATGCTATCCAGGTAAATGAGATACATTCCCAAGTCAATGTAATTGCTTAAAATAACAAATTAATTCTGCTTGAAAGATGTCAGGATGCCATTCTGTTGGGAGGGAGCAATTTCTGGAGCGTGCTTTTTGCCTGCAGATGCTGCCATCTCTGATTCCCAACCTTGAAGCTCAGCGGCTGGGACTGTGTTTCAAGTTGGCCTTTGCTGTCTTGTTCTCATGTGGGGGTGGGGGGGGGGGTGCTCTATCATATTATCAACTGTCTTGGCGGGGACACACCAGAACTCTCGTTGCCTTTCATACCCATGTATCCAATAAAGTCCTTGAAATCATCAAGTGTTGCTTTGAACTGAGACTTGACAAAAGATATATGTAACCAGCCCAGATGAGACCTCTTAAGGGCTGCGATCAATTTATCAACAATGGTCTCACATTTTTTATGAATGGCCTCAACTGACTGTAGCAGAGGTTTAACGTCAAAATTCTACGCTTTGATTTTGTTTATTTTATGCCAAGAAAGGTATTGCGTTGAACTGAATTGAAATTCTGGTCGTCTCTCCAAAGCCACTTCAGAAGGACTGTTGTGAGGATCGCACAATAGTTGATGCGAAGCTCTTCCAGCCCTCGAAAGCTCTGTGCCCACGCTAGGCATTTTATTTTTATTTATTTAAAACACTTCCATTATACGGCACACAATGAGGGCTGGCTCCTTGCTGAAGAGCTGCGCAACAGCAAGTGGTCTTGCGCTGCTCTAAGTACTTCATGCCTCTGTATGACAGTGATCAGTACAAAAAACGCCTTACTGTTCTCTAGTCAATTAAAGTAAGTGCTTGTGCCATCTGTCACTGGTCTAGCGTGGCTCAGAGACAGAACCTCCCTGGAGACTTCTACCACTGCGTTCCTGGGCTTTGGATAACAGCAAAACATCTCAAAAATGGCACTCGAGCTTCAAGGAGCAACACATGCTGCTGAAACCGTTTGTCTTTGAATCTACTTAGCCAATCAAATCTCCAATGTCCAATCAGAAGCCCAGTTGGGAAAAGTCCCACCTGGCCCCACCCACTGTCTAAAAATACTTGATGGGTGCCTGGAAATGTGTGGGTGCCCTGAAAGTATTTAACGTGAAAGTGGTCCAATATCTAATGTCTAGGGCAGGGGTCTGCAACCTGTGGCTCTCCAGATGTTCATGGACTAAAACTCCCATCAGCCCCTGCCAGCATGGCCAATTGCCCATGCTGGCAGGGGCTGATGGGTGTTGTAGTCCATGAACATCTGGAGAGCCACAGGTTGCAGACCCCTGGTCTAGGGCAGTGATGGTGAACCTATGGCACAGGTGCCAGAGGTGGCACTCGGAGCCTTCTCTGTGGGCACACGCACAGAGTTTGTCATGTGGGGAGTGGAAAATCACCCCCTCACACACATATATCTAGGCTGGCCTGGGCCACTGAGCACAGCGTGTGCGCACCGCGATGAGCAGGGAGGACTCGGCTGGTGGGCCTGGTGCCTGTGCTCCGGATGGCTGCTGCCTGAGGGGGTGGGCAAAGGAGGCAAAGATGCTGGAGAGACACAGAGCAATGTGCGTGGGACTTGCTGGAGGCTAGAGCAGGCTGCCCCCTGCTCAAGCAGGTGAGGCGGAGGAAGAGGGAGCCAACCGTTTTTTTCTAAACTAAACCTCAGCATTCAGGTTAAATTGCCAGGTTGGCACTTTGCGATAATTAAGTGGGGGTTTGGTTGCAATTTGGGCACTCGGTCTCAAAAAGGTTCGCCATCACTGGTCTAGGGTTTCTATATGGATCCACCATGGAAATCCAAGCTTGAACAGCTGCAGTCTAGCTTCCTATATAAAATCTTTGGATTCCCATACCGCACCCCCTATGCAGTCCTTGAGGCAGGACAGCACCTTCTGGAAACCAGGGTGTGGGTCACTACTTTCAAATTTTGGGGGTGCCTCTGTTTCCATTTTGACTTGCACAGCTTGGTCCAACTCGTGATGCATGAGCTCCAGACCTCTGACTGGTGGTGACTAATCGAGGTTAAGATCTTTTCATCGGGCCTTGCCTGAGACTCCCTGCTCATGCTCACTGCTAATGAAACCGTTCTAGTATGAAGCACAATTCCAAAAGGATTGATGGTGCCCTACATTGCACATTTGAACAAAGGGGCCTTTCCCCTATGGCAAATGTACAGAATTGAAACTATAATATGAAATCAGAACTGACCAGCTAGTGACTTTGCATCTAACGAAATAGCATGACAGTCAAATTAATAATGAGACAGTTAAGCTTACCCAAATAACGCACGCAGAAATATGACTAATGGGCTTTACAAAAACCAGCAACCATGATTACACCATGACTAAAAAAAGTACCCCAAATCGAGACAACAAAACCATCCACAAAAACGATTAATCATGGAACAAGAGAGAACTATCGAAAAAGCACCAAATGGTAAATGCTGTATTTATTATATTTATTCATTATATTTATAGGCTGCTTTTCCTCTTCTGGGCCCAGGCTGGATTTCATCATATAAAGGTATGATTAAATACTACATACTGCATGTGCTTGAAATTCAGGAAGGCTCTTCAGAGAAGCAGGAGGACTATTAGGCCCTTCCGTACTTGCGGAATAATGCTCTTTCAATCCACTTTGAAGCTGTGCGGAATAGCAAAATCCACTTGCAAACAATTGCGAAAGTGGATTGAAAGTGCATTATTCTGCATGTGCGGAAGGGGCCTTAGAGTAAATTCAGCGTTATCTTTAATGACTTCTTCCCCAGACTTTCAAACTGACTTGTCTGTTGAAAACAATGATTTTGAAAATCCAGAGCCTGAAAATACTACATGGGTCTCTTACCTGAACCAGTAATGCCCTACCGAAACAAAGCAGTTGTGGTAAACCTCTCCGCCCCCCACACCACTGAAGTCCAAATCTAAAAAAGTAATGAAACCCTCCCCCCTTGAAATTCTACCCAGTCACTTGTATGCTAAATTAGAAAGAAACTATGCAGTGATCAAAGCAAGAGGTGGAATATTTCCCTGAAACAAAGTTTTGACCTATTTTAATACAAGAAGTTGTTTCATTTCATTCTCTTTCTGTTCTTAAAACCCAGTGCATTATACAAGGTCAGTTTTTGTTGCAACCAGTGCTGGATGGAATCAATGCAAAGGTATGTATGTATGCTCTAATTGTAACACTCCAATAAAAGACAGCATCGAAAGATACTCCAACTTTTGAGTGCAGGTGTAACCCCCATGCTCAGAATGGGTTGACCCAGTAAGGGGTGGAGACTCAAAGCAGCAAGAGGCTGCAGCAGACCTCATGTAGTTGGAGGAGACAAGTCCACCAGATTCAGACCTTGATTTGTATAAGCCCTTAACACCTTGTTAAGGTAACTGCAATGTTGTTGGGAACTACTGGGAAGGTAGTTGTTGTTGTTTTTTGCTATGTTGTAAATATTGGAGTTTATTGTTTCAGGGTTTCTTTTTATGTTCGTAATGGGTGAGAGTTCTCCTGGAAACCTTCATCCTGTTGAATCCTGTTCATCAAGCCCTTGGAGTCTTCAGGAGCCAACCCACTTGCAAAGAAGAAGTGGACTTGGCAGTATCAGTAGACTGTAAATATAAGGACTTGAAAATGCAACCTGAACAGGACCTTGAAGTGTGATGTTAAATGTTGATGTTAAATGTTAAGAAAGTAAACCATTTTGTTTTTTAAAAAATTGTTGTTGCAAACTCATTCCAAGTTCTGCCCCACAGAACCCACAAGCTGAGGTTACACAGGTACAGAGCAAGCTATGAAAAGCACTGGGAGGCAGATCTCCACCCCCCCCACCCCGAATGAAAAGAAACTTTTAAATGAAAGCTCCATTTAAGAAACACCACTTCTGCTGCATACTGTTAACTATTCCAAAAACCCCTCGGAAAATGAATTTGTTTCCGCGTGTGCTGCCGAGAGATGGATTTTGCTGCCGAGAGATGAATTTACTATCCGCACATCACACTGGAGGAGGACTACGTGAAATCCCATTGTATGAATTGGTAAAAAAGAGAGCAGATGAATGAAGGCACTTCTTTCTTCAGGAGATCAGAGTGGAGAATGAATCATTCAAGCTGAACTGGATTAGACACGTCATGACAAGCCAACAAAGGAGTTATCAGAATCTTAGTAGAGATGTGAAATTTCTAGAGATTTTGAAGCCATGGACCACCACCACCATCCCCCCCCCCCGGTCTCGGTGCAGGGTCCCCCCTTTTTTGCAGCAGAAATTTACGCCAACAAAAAACATGGCTTAAATCACTCCCAGCAATGGGTTTCCCCAGGAGAGAAGAGGTTTTACTCCTTCTCCCCTTGATGCCAGAAAGACCTATAATCCAATGGGCAGGGATTTTTGCTGGGATCAGCTACACTGCCCTATTCATAGAGACAGAGCTACCAGGGGGTGGGGAGGTGTTGCACTGGGCGCGCACCTGGGAGGGTGGAAAATCACCCCCCTGAAGCGCCCCCCACGGCGCTCCCCCTACTTACTTTAGTGAAACAGTGCAGGCTGGAGAAGCAGCCTGTTCCCTTCAGGCTGAAAACGGCTTAGTGGGAACTACACTTCCCAGAAGACCTTGTGAGCCCCAAGGTCTCATGGGAAGTGTAGTTCCCACCAGGCCATTTTCAGTCTGAAAATGCTTCTCCAGCCTGTACGGTTTCATTAAAATAAGTGTGTGGGGGGCGGGGGGGGGGCAGGGCGCTGCGGGAGGGGGACACAGAGTGTGTACCGGGCGCAGTATGGCTCAGCTATGCTTCTGCCTCTTCATAATAACCTTGATATTATGAACAGCCTGGCCTCATAGAACAGAGCCAGAGTAGGATGGATGCGAGTTGTTTTTTAATTCAGGAATTAAGCAAGAGTTTGTTTGCTGCCTGACACATGACATCATTCTTCCCCCTCCCCAATTAGGAATGCAGAGCTTCAAACAGTGCCCCTACCCGAGTGCACTGCCACTCACATTCAGTTAACAACAGCCCAACTTTGAGAAGGTTCACCTGTCTCTGGCCCTACAATGATTTTGACATCCCTGCACCCTTTAATCTAACATTAACTCAATTATAGAAACTTCCTGCCGCCAAACCGTTAAGCTTCCTGGTTTCCTTTGCTTTAATCTCATCAGCACCGCCTAGAACTCATCAATTATTGGGCTCTCCCAGGTTTAATGTCATCAAATCATTTCCAATAGCATTGTCCATGTCTCAGAATGGGACTTTGCATTGTCACAAGGAATCACGCCCCTTATCATTGCCAGAGGGTGTATTTTGTTTATAACCAGAGCCTCAGATCCATAGTTCTCCACACCTGGACTTCTTCTTTGTGCCGGTTTGTGGGAAATGCTGGCCATTTTTTCCTTGCTCTCTTCTTGGACTTCTTCACTTCGAGAACGGTAAGTATTGCCCTTGTAATTCCCTAACCTATTTCTGCTTTTGCTCATCTCGTTATTCCTTAGGCCTCTTCAATTTGTGCGCTTGTGCGTGGTTTTATTACTTTTGTTCCCTTAATAAAATGGTAATCTCTTTTTCTGTAATCTCTTTTACCGGTTTTGAGTGACTGTCTGCAGGAATGGATCTCTGTTTGCACAGAGGGAGATATCGTACCTGCCTCTCTCATAGCCAAGTCTGCAATTCTCTCCACCGTTACAAAAGGAAAACCCAACCACTTTAGGTAACACTCCAGTTGCAAGTCACATTCACATTGTCATTCAACCATGATGGAAGAGAAAATTTTATAATCCACATTTAATGATGAGATTGATCTATACAATTCTGGTAAAAATGAGTCATTCCCTTCTTTTTTATATTCAAGTTGTATTAGCTTCTTACAAAGCAGGTGGCATATTCTGTCTTTCCTGTATTTCATTCATTGATTTTTCTAAGGCAATTTCTAATATTTCTTCAAAGCATTTATAATAAATTGCTGCTGGTTTAACATTCTTTTGTGTTCAGAGGAAAACTTTGCCATTGGTCCTTTTGTTAAAATTTTCTGCACATTGTCCACATCAATAGCATCTTTTTGTATAAGGATCTTTAAATATATATTTATTTGTTCATGTATTTCTTACTCTGGGTGAACTACTTGACTTCGTTTTTTGATCCCAGGTATGGCTACAGCGGTCTGCGACTCTTTTAAACCATTTTATACCGTTTTCAAACCGTTTTCACACCACTGTTTTGGGCCCATGAGGAATCCGCCTAAGTTTCCACGCTTCACTGCTAACCTGAAGTTCCCCTTCAGAGCCATTTTCTGAGCTCACTAAGTTCCCTCTCGCCTGTTTATTTGCATAACTTCTCTATTCTTTTATGTTGTGGGGGCAATCTTTGAAGCACTGAGAATACAAGGAGAAAAGAAAACGGCACGAGGCTGTGAAGCATTGATTCAACACAGAATTCCAAAAATAAAAGGGAAAAACCATGCAATGGCAACCAAGAATCATTTTGAGGAGGCGAGCGCAGACATAGGCTCATTCCGCACATGCAGAATAATGCACTTTCAAACTGCTTTCAGTGCTCTTTAAAGCTGTGTGGAAGAGCAAAATCCACTGGAAAACAGTTGTGAAAGTGGTTTGAAAACGCATTATTTTGCATGTGCAGAAGGGGCCATACATTCTTGTAAAGTAGCAGGGACTGAAAAAGTTTTAGAAATCTTTTAGGGATGTGTGGAAAGGGCCTAAGATTTGATTTGCAATGCATGTTTAAGTTATGTTATGAGTCTATAGCAGATGCGTAGCTGCCAGGGGGTGGGGCAGGGTGTCTTGCCCTGGTGTGCACACTGGTGTATGGCGTGGCAGGGGCGTTCCAGGGGGTGGGGGTGGCGTGGCAGGGCACACACGTTCCCCAGGCACAGTTCCCCCTCTCTACGGCTCTGGTCTATACTTTAATAGTTTAATATATGGTAGCAATGTCTATTCATCTTTTTAGAAGAGAGAGTTTTGGATTTATATCCCCCCCTTTCTCTCCTGTAGGAGACTCAAAGGGGCTTACAATCTCCTTGCCCTTCCCCCCTCACAACAAACACCCTGTGAGGTAGGTGGGGCTGAGAGAGCTCCGAGAAGCTGTGACTAGCCTAAGGTCACCCAGCTGGCATGTGTGGGAGTGCACAGGCTAGTCTGAATTCCCTAGATAAGCCTCCACAGCTCAGGCGGCAGAGCTGGGAATCAAACCCGGTTCCTCCAGATTAGATACACGAGCTCTTAACCTCCTACGCCACTGCTGCTCCTTATTGCCCTTTAAATAAAAAGGGCAAAAGATATCCCAAAACAGCAGAAGAACTTGGCTGATTTCTCAATCTTCTGCATGATGATGACATGTATTTGTATTAGATATACTTAATTTACAAATATGGCAGGCGAATTATGGGTGCAGCTCTGTGTTAAATTGTGACACAGAGAACAACCCTCTGCCATGCACAATTTCTCAAGCTAACGATGCGTAGAGAAATTGCTCCATTATACCTGTTATATGCCAAAATTCTGCCTGGTTCATAGCTGTTATGCTCAATTGCATCTCAATATGTAACTGCTAGCAAACTGTATTTCAGAAAACACACATTGTAAGGATGTAACTGACATGAATTTTAACTCAATTAAAATTAAGGTCATGTTAGGTTCAGACTAACCCGCCTTAATAATAAATCATATAATGAATTAGCTCTCTAAGGGTGATGGCTTATTTAGTGTTAGGCAAACAGCATGGCGTGCTAGACTAAGACCTTGGAGACGCAGGTCTGTATCCCCACTCAACCATGGAAGCATGATTGCTGACCCCTCCTTTATTTTGATATTATACCCGGTAAATGTCGGATAGCTGATTATCTAAACACACTGTCTAGCCCCAAGCTGAGATGGATGATTACCAGAGCAAGAATAAAACGTTTCCTCTCACATTACCTTTAGGGAGATTGATGAAATCTGTACACCAGAAGCGCATTTGTACTTACTATTTAGCTTCTGAAGAGTCGCTTGAGCACCCTTTGTTTCCCTGGAATTTATGAAATTTAGACCCAAACTTTTTCTAAAGGCCCCAACTTTGGCAGGTTCTTGCCCTGTTAACTTAAAACTGAGTTATCTCTTGAACAGTCAGGATCCTATGTTATTGGAAATGGTGGCCAATTTTCTGATCAAGATGGATTAATCTTTTGGATTCTCTTTTCTGTTCACAGTATTATATATCTTGGACATTCCTTTCTGTTCTGTTATTCTATTTATTTGTATTTGGCGATTCTCCTTTTGATGCCTAATAAAGGTTTCTGAACGGAACTGAACTGTATTGTCGAAGGCTTTCCCGGCCGGACTCAACTGGTGGTTGTTAGTTTTCCGGGCTGTGTGGCCGTGGTCTGGTAGATCTTGTTCCTAACATTTTGCCTGCCTCTGTGGTTGGCATCTTCAGAGGTGTATCACAGAGAGAAGTCTGTTACACACTGTGTCCACTGAGAAGGGGATGTTTAGTGGGGTATATATGGTCCATGTCCCCGGGTGGGGAGCCAATCAGTAAGTGTTTGGGTGGAACTTGCCATGCAAAGGGGTGGTTGTCTGCATTGCATTGCATTGCGGGGGGGGGGGGGGGTTCAGTCCATTTAACTGAACTGAACTGAACTGATCGCTGAGCTTGGGCCAGTCATGCTCTGCTTCACAGTGATGTTATTGTGAGGATAAAATAAGGGGGTTAGATAGATTTATGAAGGAAGGGTCCGTCAGTGGCTACTAGCCAAGATGAGTAAAAGGGACCTCCATATACAGAGGCAGAAAACCTCTACCAGGCTTTGGAGGCTACATCAGGGGAAGAGTCTCATTGACACACTCTTGTTAGGAGAAATGAAGACTGGTGAGCTCCAATGTTGGCCTCCTTGCCTTTGATAAATTTGGGCAAATCCCAAAAGATTGGAGGAGTAGCAATTATTGACCCCATGTTTAAGAAGGGGCTATAGGGAAGATATCTCCAGTTATAGATCTGTTAGTTTGCTTAGTGTAATAAACAAGTTGTATGCTAGACATCTTGAATGGAAACTTCAAGTGGATGGATCAAAAATATTGCTTGGCTGAAGAATATGCTGGATTTAGAGAGGATTGCTCCATGATAGACCAATGTCTATCATGATAGACTCCATGAGCAAACTCCATGATTTCTCCGTGACCAATGTCTAGGAGCAGCAGTGGCGTAGGAGGTTAAGAGCTCGTGTATCTAATCTGGAGGAACCGGGTTTGATTCCCATCTCTGCCGCCTGAGCTGTGGAGGCTGATCTGGGGAATTCAGATTAGCCTGTACACTCCCACACACGCCAGCTGGGTGACCTTGGGCTAGTCACAGCTTCTCGGAGCTCTCAGCCCCACCCACCTCACAGGATGTTTGTTGTGAGGGGGGAAGGGCAAGGAGATTGTAAGCCCCTTTGAGTCTCCTGCAGGAGAGAAAGGGGGGATATAAATCCAAAACTCCTCCTCCTCCTCCAATGTGTGATCCTTGATTATCTGACAGTAAAATATAGTAGCAGCTCCATAGTGTCCTTATATGCAGCTTTTATTGATTTAAGATTGGATTTCCTCTATTACTATGGAGGAAATTACAAGCTTAAGAACATAAGAACATACGAACTAGCCTGCTGGATCAGACCAGAGTCCATCTAGTCCAGCTCTCTGCTACTCGCAGTGGCCCACCAGGTGCCTTTGGGAGCTCACGTGCAGGAGGTGAAAGCAATGGCCTTCTGCGGCTGTTGCTCCCGAGCACCTGGACTGCTAAGGCATTTGCAATCTGAGATCAAAGAGAATCAAGATTGGTAGCCATAGATCGACTTCTCCTCCATAAATCTGTCCAAGCTCTTTTTAAAGCTATCCAGGTTAGTGGTCATCACCACCTCCTGTGGCAGCATATTCCAAACCCCAATCACACGTTGTGTGAAGAAGTGTTTCCTTTTATTGGTCCTAATTCTTCCCCCCAGCATTTTCAATGGATGCCCCCTGGTTCATCCATACATAGGCACTTACTATTTCAGATTTGTCCCTTATATGAAAATACGATCATACAAGTAAGATGTAATCCCCAGGGTCATCTTATAGATCCTATAATGGTAGGAAAAGGGGGTAAAACAAGTCTGCATATTAGCCCCTCTCTTGTTCAGTTTTTATAGAAATAATCTAGTTTACTATCGGAACAATCCAGAGTTTTACCCTCCCAAGTTAGCAGATAGGCATATATCTGGTTTTCTACACAAGGATGACACAGTTATCCGCTCCAGGGCTTCTACTTCTGGAGTAGTGGTTCTCAACCTTCCTAATGCCGCAACCCTTTAATACAGTTTTCTCTTGTTGTGGTGACCCCTAACCATAACATTTATCCATTTTACGGATGGAGAACACTGATGCAGGGAGTCTTAGGCGACCCCTGTGAAAGGGTCGTTCGACCCCCAAAGGGGTCCCGACCCCCAGGTTGAGAACCACTAGAGAGCCACTTGCCCATTAATGCCAAGAAGAACAGTTAGAAGTTATTTATTAAAAAAAACAAAAAGGATGGTCTTTGCTAAGAGACCTAACATTAGAGGCATGGGGGGGGGGGAATGGCACTCAGAGCAACACCTGCTCCAGCCCCCCCCCTTGCCCCCCACGTCCCACTTACCTTAGCTGGCAGGAGCCTGCTGCAGGCCACCCCTCAGCCCCGCCAGGCTGCTCATTCAGCTGGTGGAGCCTCCACTGGCTGAAGGAGCAGCCTGGCGGGGCGGGGTCAAGGGCGTCTGGTGGCGGCCCAGCTAGACTGCTCCTTCAGCCAGCGGAGGCTCTACTGGCTGAAGGAGCACCCTGGTGGGGTTGGGGTGGGCTGAGGGGCAGCCTGTGGCAGGTTCCTGCCAGCTAAGGTAAGTGGGGCAGGCCTGAGGGGAGGGGCATGGGGAGCGATTCTCCGCCTCCCACATGACCACCTAGGGTGCACCCGGGGACACATGAGCCCACATGTACCCATGAGCGCTCCGCCTCTGCCTAACATCCACTCATGGCACATAAATATGGTCGGTATTGAGTAGGTTTCTTATTTCAAATGTCTGGGGGTGGTCTTCCATGCAAGAGACTCTAGGGCCGTGGTGGTGAACCTTTGGCACTCCAGATGTTATGGACTACAATTCCCATCAGCCCCTGCCAGCATGGCCAATTGGCAGGGGCTGATGGGAATTGTAGTCCATAACATCTGGAGTGCCAAAGGTTCGCCACCAATGCTCTAGGAACACCCATGTGGCATATACTACTTCAAATGCACGAAAAGGTGCTAGAGCTGTACTGAGATTTTTCTGGAGTAATGGGAGCCACTGGCTTCCAGCAGCCCATAAGCTATTTATTGCCATCCAGCTTATGCATGGGGTGCCACTTAGAATCACCTTAAGTCTTGTCTCAATGGAGAGGGATGAAGAAGAAGAAGAAGAAGAAGAAGAAGAAGAAGAAGAAGAAGAAGAAGAAGAAGAAGAAGAAGAAGAAGAAGAAGAAGAAGAAGAAGAAGAAGAAGAAGAAGAAGAAGAAGAAGAGTTTGGATTTTTATCCCCCCTTTCTCTCCTGCAGGAGACTCAAAGGGGCTGACAATCTCCTTGCCCTCCCCCCCTCACAACAAACACCCTGTGAGGTGGGTGGGGCTGAGAGAGCTCCGAGAAGCTGTGACTAGCCCAAGGTCACCCAGCTGGCGTGTGTGGGAGTGCACAGGCTAATCTGAATTCCCCAGATAAGCCTCCACAGCTCAGGCAGCAGAGCTGGCACTGGCATAATGCCCATTGGGCAAGGTGGGCAGCTGCCCAGGGCATCACCTTGTGGGGGGCATCAAAATGCTGGGTTCGTTTTTGGGTATTTTAGTGGTTTTCCATTTCTGGCCTGCAGGGGGCGCAGTTTTTAGGCTAGCAGCACCGAAATTTCAGCGTATCATCAGGAGACTGTCCTTATGCTACCCCCCAAGTTTGGTGAGGTTTGGTTCAGGGGGTCTAAAGTTATGGACTCCCAAAGGGGGTGCCCCTATCCCCCATTGTTTCCAATGGGAGCTAATAGGAGATGGGGGCTACAGTTTTGAGGGTCCATAACTTTGGCCCCCGAACAAACTACACTAAACTTGGGGGGGGGGTATCATTAGGGCAGTCTCCTGATGAGACCACAAGAAAGTTTGAGACTGTGCCAGCTTCAGAAATGTGCCCCATGACCCTGCAACCCCCATTGTGACAGCAATGCAGAAAACTCAATGCAAAACAAAGATTCTTGGGCAAATTTCTAGGATGTGTTCCTGCAGGGGTGCATTTTTGGATGTATCGGCACCAAAATTTCAGGGTATCATCTGGAGATGATGGCACCCCCCAAGCTTGGTGCAGGTTGGTTCGGGGGGGGGGGGGCAAAGTTATGGACCCTCAAAACTGTAGCCCCCATCTCCTATTAGCTCCCATTGGAAACAATGGGGGATGGGGCACCCTCTTTGGGAGTCCATAACTTTGGACTCCTTGAACCAAACCTCACCAAACTTGGGGAGTAGCATAAGGACAGTCTCCTGATGATATGCTGATATTTTGGTGCTGATATGTCTAAAAATGCACCCCTGCAGGCACCAATGTCCTGGAGCAAAAAAAATTTGGTCATGGTGGAGTGGCCGCCCATGGGGGGGGGCATCCAACTCAGGTTTTGCCCAGGGCTACAGTTTGCCCAGGGCTGCCTCGTTACGCCCCTGAGAGCTGGGAATCAAACCCGGTTCCTCCAGATTAGATACACGAGCTCTTAACCTCCTACGCCACTCAAAAAAAATTTGAGATCAATTTTTCAGCTGCTGCCTACCATTTCAAATGCTATTTTACAGTCTAGTCCCGTGGTGGCGAACCTTTGGCACTCCAGATGTTATGGACTACAATTCCAAGGGGCTGATGGGAATTGTAGTCCATAACATCTGGAGTGCCAAAGGTTCGCCTCAAAGTGAAGGCTAGAGCAGTAGTAAAATGTATTGCCCATAGCCAAAGGCCATTATAACAATGGCTAGAGTATGGATAGCAGTTTTTACTGACTGACTAAAACTCAACTCCTCTGAGTTTGCAAGATTCTTTTGTCTCTCCATGGGTGAAACCTTTAAGTACTGAGTTCTGAGTGTATGGACTGATTCAGCAACTACTTCCATTTCTGGGATTTGATCAGGGCCGGGCCCTCTTTAAAAAGCGTATATTGGATGTTGAGAGGCAGCATGATAATTGGGGAAATGAATTATCATATGACCTGGTAAATTATTCTATGTTTTATCTCACACATTTAGAACATCGAGAATACAGGAGAGCCTTCACTTTGCTATGCTGCAATGCTCTTCAGGATTAATAGAGGGAAGATATAAAAAGATCTCTACGGAAGAATGACTATGCCCTTGGGGGAATGGAAGTGTAGAAACTGTAGAACATGTCATATTGGATTGTGTTAATTATAATCGGATTCATGATGTTTGTATCTCCCTGTTACGTAGGGAAACAAAGATTGTATCATCTCCCATTGATGCTTTCTGATTAGAAACCCGAAATTTTGTGCAAATTTGACCTGATTGCAAGTAGGATTAAGAGGTTCCCTCATCGATTCCATTTGACACCTATGGTGATGTTTACTGTTTTTAATGTGAACCTTATTTTTACTGAACTGCTGTGTTTTGTATTTTACATGGGTTTATTTTGTGCCAGTCTTGGATTGTGAATAAACTTTAGATCTGAACTAAACTACAGAGATCCTCTGTCCTTAGCATTGCCAGCTCTAGGTTGGGAACTTCCTGCATGCTTGAGGTGAAACCTTGGCAGGACAAGGGAAGCAATCTCAACAGGATATAATGGGGCTGGAGATTAGTTGTAATTTCAGGTGATTTCAATCACTCACTTGGAGATTGGCTACACCAGTTCTCCTAGAGCCGTGGTGGCAAACCTTAGGCACTCCAGATGTTATGGACTACAATTCCCATCAGCCCCTGCCAACACGGTCAATTGGCCATGCTGGCAGGGGCTGATGGGAATTGTAGTCCATAACATCTGGAGTGCCAAAGGTTCGCTACCACTGCCCTAGAGCAGAGGTGTCCAACTCTGGCACTCCAGATGTTCATGGACTACAATTCCCATCAGCCCCCTGGCCAACAGGGGCTGATGGGAATTGTAGTCCATGAACATCTGAAGCGCCAGAGTTGGACACCTCTGCCCTAGAAGAAATGGCTGCTTTAGAGGGCTGTGTGTGTGTAATGGATTAAGGGACTTCGACTCCAGAAAGCTTTAGAACCTTCAGACCCATAAAGGGTTAAGAGAAAACTCCTCCGGATTGACCAGCTGTTGCTGCAGTTGTTTATAAAGGCCAGAGGGTGTGTGTTGGTGAGGGAGAGAAGCAGAGCCAAAGAGGAGGCCGAGAAGGCCAGAAATAGATGTAGTTTTCTGAGCTGAGGGTCTTGAAAATTAACCAGAGCACAGTCACACTAGCGAACCCCACAAAGGGGGCTAGTCTGCATATCTCGAGAGAGAGAGACCCACCCAGATATGGACGCAGTGAAGCTCTTGAGGGTGTGGTAAATGTAGAGGAGGGGATTTTCGTCAGTTTAGGCCAGGGGTAGGGAACCTGCAGCTCTCCAGATGTTCAGGAACTACAATTCCCATCAGCCTCTGTCAGCATGGCCAATTGGCCATGCTGGTAGGGGCTGATGGGAATTGTAGTTCCTGAACATCTGGAGAGCCGCAGGTTCCCTACCCCTGGTTTAGGCAGAAAATCTTGAGGCTTTCCCTGTACTGCCCTGTGTGTGTGTGACAGGCACTCCAGGGGGGAGATTGTCTGTATGGCATTGGGTGTGCAACCCGTGGGAAGCTTAATTTCCTGAGGGAAAACGATAAGCCAAAAGCCTCTAAAGAGTGTAGGGACGGTTCTAAGAACAACTTAATGTGTGTAGCTTATGCTTTACCATAAACTTTAAAAAGAACAGTTTTCACTCCTTTCTGTAAAAGAATGTTTGTTTTGTCGTTCTCTAAAAGAAAAGCCTCTCATGTGCCATTAATAATTAAGAACTGGCAAAAACTCCAACAAGAATTTTAATTTTTTTGCCCCCTCGGCCCACCCTTTGGCAGCATCCCGCAGCAGGGCGTGAAACGGTTGGAGGGAGGTTTGTTATAGGGGGCTATGGCATTATGCCCTCCTGAAGTCCCTCCTATTCTCAAACCTACCCACCCTTGGCTCCACCCATCAAGTCTCCAGTAATTTCCTAACTTGGAGGTGGCAACCCTATCTCTCCCCAACAGCCAACCTTCTTTTATCCGCCTCTCTGTCTTAAGCTTTCCATCTCCTCCCTCTGTGGTTCTCTGCCTTGGGAAACAACAGTCTTCCCCCACTGTGGGGACCAGAGCAGCTTATCTAAGTCTCTTCTCCTTTTTGTCTGCACAACAACCCTGTACAGTAGGTTAAGCTGAAAGTTTGCGATTGGCCTGAAATCACCCAGTGAGGTTCCACAGCAAGATAAGAATTCAAACCTGGGTCTCTCATACCCTACTCTGAAGCTCCAATGGCTACAACACACTGGCTTTCGTAAGGTGGCTGCTGCAGGTCGGGTTGTATCAAGTCACGCAGGGGTTGCTGCCAGGCTTTGGGTTGCCAATCTCCAGGTGGGATCTGGAGCTCCCCAAGAATTACAATGAACTCCAGACTACGCAGATCTGCCCTCCTAGAGCAGTGGTGGTGAACCAATTGGTCATACTGGCAGGGGCTGATGGGAATTGTAGTCCATAACATCTGGAGTGCCAAAGGTTCACCACCATGGTCCTAGAGCACATGACTGCTTTGGAAGGTGGACTCTATGGCATTATATTTGGCTGAGGCATCCCTTCTTCCCAAACCCTACCATCAACCACAAAATCCCAGGAAATTCCCAACCTGGAGCTGGCAACTAGGCTTGAATTTGGATTTATTCGGGCATACAATTATCTGCAGGCCCAAATAAGACAAATAACATATTCAGATATACCCGAAAAATTCACGTCCATCTTATTTTTTTGGTATTTTTGCTGGGTTTTTTGCGTTTGCTCCTGCAGGGCGTACATTTGTAAAGCTAGTGGCACCAAAATTTCAGGGTCTTATCTCCAGGAGGCCCTCCTGGTAATAGCAAAGTTGGCTGGTTCCTTTCAGGAGACTCACACCAGCAGTTCTGAGAGAACTCAGCCAACAGGCTTCATGTGTAGGAGCAGGGAAACAAAATAAGCCTTTTGGGGGCCCATAAAATTGAACCCCCAGACGCAAAGGTCTCCAAACCTGGATGCTATTACTAGGAGGCCCTCCTGGAGTGACCTTGAAAGTCTGGTGCCTCTATCTTCAAAAATGTGCAGCCTGCTTACACACTCAGAAATTCTCCATTGGGTACAATAGTGCCAAGGCACTGCAGAGCTGAGAATCTGGGCAAATCTCTTGGGGTGCCTGTCAGGGGTGCATTGTTAAAGCTACTGGCACAAAAATTTCAAGGTATCATCTGGAGACTGTCCTGATTATACCACCTGAATTTGGTGAAGTTTGGTTCAGGGGACCAAAGTTATGGACCCTCAAAGCGGTAACACCCATCTCCTGTTAGCTTCCATTGGAAACAAGGGGGGATGGGGCACCCACTTTAGAGGTCCATAACTTTGGACCCCCTGAACCAAACTTCACCAAGCTCAGGTGGTATCATCAGGAGAGTCTCCAGATGAGACCCTGAAAGTTTGGTTTCGCTAGGTTTAAAAATGTGCCCCCTGCAGGCCAAAGCACAAAAACACCACAAAAATACCACAAAAAGTCCAAGTGCCTTGCATTTGGATTCGTTCATATTCAAGCAGGACATATTCGGAGCGATTTTGGCCCAAATATGCCCGAATGCACCCAGATTCGGGCCGAATCTGGGATTCAGTGCACCCGAATCTCCAAGCCTACTGGCAACTCTAGCCAGGTGTGGCCCCAAGGAGGCCTCCTTCAAATACCAAAATAGGCTGGAATGGGCTCTGCCTTCCCCTTTCCTTTTACTCACAGAACCAAGCCTTGGAATGTTGTGATTGAGCCACTGAGGGAATCTGTTGCTTAAAGATATACTCTTTTATCATTTTCATGGTTTTTAAACCACCTAATGTGTATATATATATATATATATTAGATTTCACATCGTTTCTACAAACCTGGGGCCCTTTTTAGATTTGTAAAAAGATCTGTCATGCCCATTGACAGCTTCCATCACTGAAGTATCCAAAGAATTGGCCAACTTTGCTATTAGAATATCACACATGCACACACATATATAATGAATAATGTTTTATAATATGATCATCTTGCTAGTAGAAAGGAAAATGACAATTCCTTTCCCGATAGGTACCAAACAACAAAAGGCAGCCCTTTGGAAGAGAAACAGCCAAAAACCATCTTTTGGCTCAGACATCTCTGCATTAAGTAGGGTAGTTTTAAAATCTGCCTCTAGAGTTTCACAGCTGATGATAAGGTTAATAAATTAATAAGTAGGTTACCTCAGAAAGGAAGGAACACATCCTAATATAGCAAGGTATTCAGCCACAGGAAGCTGTAGGGAAATTTAATACTTCCCAAAGCAGTTAGCGTGCTATTATCCCCTCTGGGTTTGAAGAAAACACAATTAGCTCCAATGCTTGCGGGGCTTCCTGGCGCTTAGGATGGGAGTTCAAGAGGTCATTTAAGGAAAAGCTTAAACTCTCTGGAAGCTCAGGTGACCTGAACAAGGGGTAAGACTAACCATCCTTCTTTCTATTTCAATGAAGCAGGTGTTTCTGCCTCAAAATATATACAGAAGAACTGTGAAATTTCCTTTGATCGTCCCTGGAACCAGAGTGGCCCCTCGTCTAAGGAGGCAGTTTTCGGTTGTATAGACGTTGCCTGACTAAATGGGGCACATCAGAAGGTAAGAACCCTGATCAAATAAATGAGGGAAAAGAGGAGGCATACGCAATAGAAGAAGAAGAAGAGTATGGATTTATATCCCCGCTTTCTCTCCTGCAGGAGACTCAAAGGGGCTGACAATCTCCTTGCCCTTCCCCCCTCACAACAAACACCCTGTGAGGTAGGTGGGGCTGAGAGAGCTCCGAGAAGCTGTGACTAGCCCAAGGTCACCCAGCTGGCATGTGTGGGAGTGCACAGGCCAATCTGAATTCCCCAGATAAGCCTCCACAGCTCAGGCGGCAAAGCTGGGAATCAAACCCGGTTCCTCCAGATTAGATACACGAGCTCTTAACCTCCTACGCCACTGCTGCTCCTAGGTACAAATAGGTACAAATTAAGATCTCTATTCAATACAATAAAAAGACACCCTTTGGCCCCTTCCGCACATGCAAAATAGTGCACTTTCAATCCACTTTCAATGCACTTTGAAGCTGGATTTTACAGTGCAGAAGAGCAAAATCCACTTGCAAACAATTGTGAAAGTGCATTGAAAGTGCATTATCCTGCATGCGCAGAAGAGGCCTTTGAGGACCCTATAGTGATCATAAAGCCTCTTTCCTTCCTGAATCCTGGCTTGCTAATATCTTCTCATTTCTAAGTATCTTAATAAAGGATTGGCACTCATTTGTGATGTAACCTTCTTTCCTCCACCAAGATTCCCACAGGTAAATCCTGCAGTCCTGGTACCAGTGACTGGCACATTCTCAAAAAGACTGTCCACATTTTGCTTGTTTTGTGAATGCATTTAAACCCCGCCCCTTCTTTAATTTTTCTCCCTGTACACAGCCCCATGGACTAGCTTCTGATTTTGGGAGATAGCATTTGAGTAACTTCATTATTTGTTTAGAAATTTATACCCTACTTTTCTTCCCTACTTTTTTTTTAACAAACAGAATGCACGGGAACTAATTTTTTGTGCTCTCCATCACATCGCCGAGCTGCACTTCATTGTTCAAAGGTCCCCCCCTCATTTTTACCCCTTCCGCACATGCAGAAAATGCACTTTGAATACACCTTCACAATTGTTTGCAAGTGGATTTTGCTATTCTGCGCAGTAAAATCCAGCTGCAAAGTGCATTGAAAGTGGTTTGAAAGTGCATTATTCTGCATGAGCGGAAGGGCCCTGAGTCTCGGATGGCGGCATTCTTGAGCTGGGGAAGAACACAAAAAGTGTCAAGGTGTTAAGGGGCGGGGGGGTTAGCCCTCATATCAGTATTTTCTGTAATCTTCTGCTTTGCACCTGGAGAGGCATGTATGGCTACATACAAACTGATCCTGATCTGTTGCGATTCCACAACAAGAAAGATGTCGTAAAATTGTGTCGAAACGGTAGCCTATTAACATCGAAATAAAAAAGCCAAAAAGGTAAAGGGGCCTTTTTTTCACCTCTCAAAAGCTCAGTGAAGGCATCAAATGTTAAACCATTAGTTAGTGCAATACTCATTTAAATAGAAATCTGAAAGCTGTAGAATATGGGCATGGCCAACGTGAGAAAGACATGATCCCAAATACAGGGACTCTTTAAAATTAAGTGCCCAATCGCAACTGCCGTTCAAAGAAGCCACACCTTCTCCTAAAAGACCACAAAACTCAAGCACAGGCTATGCAAACGTTTTTATGGAATTTTCTACATTTGTTTTCACCTTTTAATATTGCCCATTTCCATGTGTTTCCTCTCTCCTCCCCCATTTTTATGGACCACTGAATCAGTGAATGCCTGGATCAGAGGATCTTTTTTTATAAGCACTGAGGCCGTGGGGCTTGGGGAGCAGGAAGGGGTGGGACTTTCTGCTCCCCAAGCCCCACCCCTGGCCTCAGTGCTTATAAAAGAAGGTCTCCGAGGCCGGGACTGCAGTCTCTTCTGGCCTGCCTGGAGGGGAGGTCAGAAGAGACTGCGGGCTGCCGGCTGGGAGCCCAGCCAGCCGGGGGAGAAGGAAGGGAGGGGGGGTCCAGAGCAGGGTTGAGGGTGCTTGGAGGCAGCAGGAAGTCCTGCTGTCTCATCGTTTTTGCGTGCCTCAGGTGGCGTCGAGGCATGCGAAAATGAGGAGACAGCAGGACTTCCTGGTCATGTGGGGGGGCTGATTTTGCACCCCCCCCATATGACCAGAAGAATGGTGCCCAGGGACAAGGGGTGGGGATACAGCAGCCAGAAAGCAATATTTCAAGGAGGGAAGTGCGGACAAACATCAAGATAAACTATGGGATTGAAAACACTTTCAAAAATGGGGTAAGTGCTGTGTGTGGAAAAGGCCTCTGACTTCTTTGTGGGCTTCAGTGCAAAGTATAGTTGAAGCAGCTACTACAGTCGCACAAGGGATCATGAGTTGGATGACTGCATCAAAAACAAGGGTGGTGTTGGGGGTGCGGACAACACAACAGTCATGTGGCACCACAAGCAGCGAGACTCACACACTGAGAGGGAGATGCTGGGGGGGAACTTGTCATGGACGGACTCAAAGCAATATGTTCTCTCTTCTGTGTATTTGTTTTAGAGAGGAAAAGAAAAAAAGACAGACTTTCAGACGGAGTCTGTTGGAACAATCGTCTGGCCTTCTATATGATGTGCTGCCATGTGTCGTACATCTTGTATTTTAATAGTCACACAAAATAAAGATGTCGAAATGTGATCTGCCAAGCAAAATACTATTCTCTCTCATTAATGGGGCTGCCACTTAGATATGCAACGTGACAGCAATGCTGGGCAAGCTTCCAACTCCAGTGAGCGTACATTGTCAGACAAAAAACCCAACACCTAAAGTAAATGATGGCACAGTTCCTACTATTGGATCATGGGATTTGTTATGGCTGATACTGAGGCATCTGCACTTCGATCAAACAGAAGAAGAAGAAGAAGAAGAAGAAGAAGAAGAAGAAGAAGAAGAAGAAGAAGAAGAAGAAGAAGAAGAAGAAGAAGAAGAAGAAGAAGAAGAAGAAGAAGAAGAAGGAGGAGGGAGGGAGGAGGAGGAGGAGGGAGGGAGGAGGGAGGGAGGGAGGGAGGGAGGGAGGGGGGGGGGGGGGGGGGGGAGGGGGAAAGGAGGAGGGGGGGGGGAGGGAGGGGGAGGGGGGAGGAGGAAGGAAAGAAGAAGAAAAAGAAAAAGAAAGAAAGAAGAAGAAAAAAGAAAGAAGAAGAAAAAGAAGAAGAAAAAGAAGAAAGAAAGAAAGAAGAAGAAAAAAGAAAGAAGAAGAAGAAGAGAAGAAGAAAAGAAGAAGAAGAAGAAGAAGAAGAAGAAGAAGAAGAAGAAGAAGAAGGGAGGGGGAGGGGAGGAGGGAGGGAGGGGAGGAGGAGGAGGAGGAGAAGGAGAAGGAGGAGGAGGAGGGAGGGGAGGAGGGGGAGGAGGAGAAGGAGAAGAAAAAAAAAAAAAAAAGAAGAAGAAGAAGAAGAAGAAGAAGAAGAAGAAGAAGAAGAAGAAGAAGAAGAAGAAGAAGAAGAAGAAGAAGAAGAAGAAGAAGAAGAAGAAGAAGAAGAAGAAGAAGAAGAAGAAGAAGAAGGGGAGGAGGGGGAGGGGAGGAGGAGGAGAAGGAGAAGGAGGAGGAGGAGGGGAGGAGGGGGAGGAGGAGGAGGAGGAGAAGGAGAAAAAGAAGAAGAAGGGGAGGAGGGGGTGGGTGGATTCCGTTTCAGGGTGGATTCCGCACCCACAACCCAAATAGCATCATTTTCAATGTTGGTTATTGTGGGTTTTCTGGGCTGCGTGGCCGTGGTCTGGTAGATCATGTTCGTAATGTTTCGCCTGCATCTGTGGCTGGTATCTTCAGAGGTGTATCACACAGAGAAGTCTGTTACACACTGTGTCCAGACTTCTCTTATAACAGACTTCTCTCTGTGATACACTTCTCAAGATACCAGCAACAGATGCAGGCCAAATGTTAGGAACAAGATCTACCAGAACATGGCCACACAGCCTGTAAAACTCACAATATCCAGTTGAATCTAGTTCTGAAAGCCTTCAACACTCCAAAAGGGGTGGACTGAAAGAGAGAACCTGGGGAAAATTTGAGGGTGTCTGTCAGGGGAGCAATGTTTAAGCTAACAGTACCAAAATGTTAGGCTATCTTCAGGAGAAGTTTGATTCAGGGGGTCCAAAGTTATGGACCCTCAAAATGGTAGCCCCATCTACTATTAGCTCCCATTGGAAACAATGAAGGATAGGGTCACCCCCTTTGGGGGTCCATAACTTTGGACCCCCTGAATCAGACTTCACCAAACTTGGCTGATATCATCAGGAGAGTCATCCTGACATTTTGGTGCCACTAGCCTAAAAACTACACCCCCTGCAGGTCAAAAAGGGAAAAACACTAAAATATACAAAAAGCCACAAACGAACCTGCAATTTTTGCACCCCCACAAGGGGGGTGCCTGGGACATTTGTCCCCAGATGTCCCCATTGTAGCTATGCCTCTGAGTCTTGGGATTAGCTGGTGGCTTCTTTTTGGCCTACACTGGATCCTTAAAGAGGACTGATTGGAGTTGGATCAGCCTCTATGCTAGACCTGCAAGATTCTAAAAAGGGAAAGGGGAAGAACAGCCACCCAAAGCCAGGTTCCTCTCTAACAACCAGCAGGGAAGGGCGGTAGGTGTGGGGCTCCACTCAGAACTCAGCCTGAATTACACTCCCATCAGTTTCGTCAGCATGGCCAATTGGCTATGCTGGTAGGCTGATGGGAATTGTAGTTCCTGAACATCTGGAGAGAGCCTGCAGGTTCCTACCCCTGGGTCTAAACCCAGGGTAGGGAACCTGCGGCTCTCCAGATGTTCAGGAACTACAATTCCCCATCCTTACTCTGTCAGCATGGCCAATTGGCCATGCTGGTAGAATTGGACCCTGAGGCTATCCTGGAGAGCAGATTCCTGGGTACAACAGGCTTTCCAAAGTAAGTTCCAAGACTCAACAATATCAACATGATGACATCACTTTTGAATGTGACATCATTACAGTGATGATGATGAGAGAGTTGTTTGGTATTTGGGCATGATAGAAGCTGTTTTTACAATAGAGTTTCACCCAAATACCAGAGCATCTCCCTGGATATTGCTGACGTGATGATGTCACTTCTGAATGTGACATCATCACACTGGTAATGTCGAGGTCCTGGCTTCCTTTGAAGCCTGGTAAGATCTCCACTTTCTAGCTGGGTGGTACAGGAGGAATGGGGTCCCAAGTGGGGGTCCCTGTGGTCTGGTAACTCTGCTGGACCCCCAAGAGGCTGACGACAGGCAAGAACAGCACTTCCTGCTACTCCTTGGTTGTGTCCAACAGGTATGTTGGGAGTCTCACCAACAGCTGTTGGATTGTGAGTGGCATCCCATCCAAGGTCTGAGGAATCTGTAGTCAATCAAGTAGGGGCTTGAGTTGTCCTTCCCCTCCTCCCTGTTCTTCGCTCCAAGGCAGAGGTGGAACAGGAACACTTCCCTTTCAGAACTGGTCTCATCCTTGCGCATAGCATGAGGGTTCCCCAGTGACAGGTGGGAACACAGTTTGGCTTTCAAAACTCCATCATTTTTTTCTCTATAGATGCAAGAAAATTCTGTACAGAGGATCTACCGGACACAGTACAGGGTCTCAGGCAGTGACAGGTTCAATCGGCTGCATTTCAACCAGCTTAGTATTTAGAAGACTTGTAGTAAAGTGTTTGGAAATGGTTAGAAACTAAATGTGTTTTGTCCTGGAAAGCGTATGTGTATTATCATATTCCGCCCTGGAAACTGCAGTTCAGCAATACACATCTAAATCAGGCATTCCCTCTGTTTATTCCTGTATAAAATGTGGTATTGTGTTGTAAATTATACACCTACTTTAACAGGTTTGAGTAATTTGATAGCAATCTCTGAGAATTTCGTTGAAAGCACACAGCACTGCTGGGCTTTTGTGCCCATGGAGACAATGCAGTCATTTGGGGTACCTGATCTGCTGGACCCTGAAATTGAGGGCGGGGGGGGGTTAACTTCTATGCCTTCCCATTTGTGGGCCCTGCAGGGCAGCTGGCTGGCCACTGAAAGACAATGTTGGACTAGATCACAGGTGTCAAACTCATGGCCCTCCAGATGTTCATGAACTACAATTCCCATCAGACCTTGCCAGTATAGCCAATGCTCAAGTTGGGAGGGATTGATGGGAATTGTAGTTCATGAACATCTGGAGGGCCACAAGTTTGACATCCCTGGACTAGATCATAGGTGTCAGACTTGCGGCCCTCCAGATGTTGTGGACTATGCAGTGGCGTAGGAGGTTAAGAGCTCGTGTATCTAATCTGGAGGAACCAGGTTTGATTCCCAGCTCTGCCGCCTGAGCTGTGGAGGCTTATCTGGGGAATTCTGATTAGCCTGTACACTCCCACACACGCCAGCTGGTTGACCTTGGGCTAGTCACAGCTTCTCGGAGCTCTCTCAGCCCCACCTACCTCACAGGGTGTTTGTTGTGAGGGGGGAAGGGCAAGGAGATTGTAAGCCCCTTTGAGTCTCCTGCAGGAGAGAAAGGGGGGGATATAAATCCAAAACTCTTCTTCTCTTCTTCTTCTTCCATCATCTCCTGCCAGCATCATGCTGGCAGGGGATGATGGGAACTGTAGTCCATAACATCTGGAGGGCCATGAGTTTGACACCTGTGGACTAGATGGACCATGGGGTTTCACTTAAGATTCTTACATGAGGAATTCAATTGTGGAATTCACTGCCAGTAGTCATAGTCGTTAGCACAGACAACTTTGAACGGAACTGAGATGATGTCACGAAGAAGAGGGCTGTCATTGGCTGCTATCCACGCAGGCTATAGACTTCCGTCCCTGGAAGTATCCCAGCATCTGTGCTTTAAATGTAAAGACTAGAGTTTGAGGTCCAGGAACTTCTATATGCAAAACATGTTCTCGGCTACTGAAAGGGCTCCTCAGCAAGCTATCTTACAATCTATGTAGCAATGGAAAGCAGCATAATCACTCGGAGAATATTCACAGGGGAGTTGTCACACAACCATCATTGCTAAATCAGGATCACTATACAATGTGACATGGGTCTAGTTATCAAAAGCTTTTCAAAATCACTCAAAGCAATTCACTGTTCGGCATGCCATGCCCATTAGCATGCAAATCAACTTGCAATAAATAAAAAAGGTGAGTGCTTATTTTCATACAAGAGTAACGTTGCAATCAAAGCAGCATCCAAACGAGGTCACCTTCGAGTCATATCAGGCCCGGTGGATTACTTTCTTTCTGCAGGAAGGAATTCTCTTGGTGCAATCAGGAAAAGCAAAGAATAAATTTTAACCTTTTTTAAAAAAAGATTACAAGCCAATTTGATGTACTGATGTGTGAATTCTCTCTTCCGAATTAATCATTTTGGAGCTTTCATGGCAATTTCTCCGAAGGATCTGACACTATGTATTCATTTAATGTATTTTAATTCCCCTCTCGCCTCACACTTTCAAAGCCCCGTGACCATTTCGTGCTGTTTCCTTGCTTGTGCGGACATTATTTTTCCTCCCCTCGCATACACTGACTTGCTGACTGCATTTCTGTGGCTGAGTTCAGCTGATGAGTGGGACTGTGGAATAATGAAACCCACTATAGTGTATTGTCAAAGGTTTTCACGGCCAGCAGATGGCAGCCACAGATGCGGGGGAAACGTTAGGAGCAGAAACTACCAGACGACGGTCACATAGCCCGGAAAACCCACAATGGATATTATAGTGTGGATGTCCACCAGAGGCGTATCCTGGGAAAATGGAGTCTGGGGCAAAACCTGAGTTTTCCGCCCCCTCCCCGATAGGCAGCTCTGGAGGATTGTGAGCCTGCAGACCTAACCCCTGATTGATCCAGGATGCACCTGGCATGGCGCCACCCCCCCACGACTCCTTTGCCAAGGCGGACAGGGGAGGGGAAGGGGAGCTTTAGCTCTCCCTGCATTCTTCTCAATGAGAGTGCCTTCCTGAGCTTCACACATCGGGGGGGGGGGAGGCGAGGGCGGTCCAGCAACAGCCCCACAGCCACCACCGCTGCTGCTCCCCAGGTGCAGAGGCAATTTTCTGCCCCTGTGTGACTAAATGGCCTCCGCCCAGGGACATGTGATCCCACATGTCCCAGTGGGCAGCACGCCACTGTTGTCCACATATGTAAGAACATAAGAAGAGCCCTCCTGGATCAGACCAGTGAGGTTTCATTTCGCTCAGCATCCTGTCAATCAGTTGCCCTGGTGGGTCAACAAACAGAGCACAGGATGCTCCTCTAAACAACACAGAACCTTCCTATATATCAGTGATGGCGAACCTGTGGCATGGGTGCCAGAGGTGGCATTCGGAGCCCTATCTGTGGGCACAACACACAGAGTTCGACATGTGGGGGGGGGGCAGAAAATCACACCACCACTACCCACATACACACATCTAGGCTGGCCTGGGCCACTGAGCACAGCATGAGCGCACCACGGTGAGTAGGGAGGGCACGGCTGGCGGGCCTGGTGCCTGTGCTCCAGGTGGCTGCTACTCGAGGGGAGGGGCGCAAAGGAGGCAGAGATGCTAGAAAGGCACAGAGCGGGAAGTGGATCGCCGTGTCAATCCATCCGTGGCTGACGTTTCTCAGTAACAGGGACACCTACAAGTATCCGCTTACAAATACGTGCGAACTCATCCAGAAAGCATCTCAGCAGCTGACACGAAACAGTGCAAAATTCATATTTTTTCAGCTCAGCATCGCATGCACTCCATGGACCTCTGTAATGATTATTACTATATATTTATGTCGTCCGGTCATTTTGAGGTGGGGTAGATGGACAGATACAAATTAGCAGGCAGCGGAGCTTCCAAATGAAACAGCACAAGCTTTTTAATCGAATGGAAAAGGAACTGTTGGTGGTCCCGCTTGTTAAAACATGTAAGATCAAGGACTCGGTCATGCAAAGGGTCGGAAGGGTTGGATGAAGCAATGTTTTATGTTAGGATTCCTACCGATAATGTGCAAAATGAGAGCTGTTAGTTTTACTAGAGAAGAAAGGCAAACGTTTTCACTCACTTTCACTATACTCCATTTCTACTTCTGTTTTTCCTCCTCTACTTCTGGTTCTTCTATGCTCTTTAAAACAAAACCAAGGATTGTTTCAATTTTAGGCAAATCGTAAGTTGCTCTAAACTAGAATGACATGTTACAACATAACAGGATCTTTTTCATCATTGTGCTTTATCGAACGAAACAAAACTTATTCAAAGAATCTAAAAATGTCACCCCTTCGATATTTGCATCTCAGCCAACAACTCTGCTTCGTTGCTGCCTTTGACAAGGCAACAGGGTTTTCTTGAAGTTCCAGACCTCTACTTGAGAACAGAGAGTGCGCAGGGAGGGAAAGAAGCCCTTGAGGACAATGGCATCAGTCCAAGAAAAGAAAGAAGCCCTTGAGGACAATGGCATCAGTCCAAGAAGATGAAATAACCATCATTCTGTCTGAAAAATCACACACTGTGGGGTGTTGTGCACCTGAAGCCAAGGACTGCTAAGATAACATGCTTCTTGAATCGCAGACTTTCTATAGAAATCTAGACACGCTCAGTAGGAAATGTGAAGCAAAGCATAAAATCAAAGATTTTAACAACCAATTTTCACTACCTAGACTTGAATCTTGAAGTGATAAAAGTCACAGAGGGTATCAAAGCAGAAGTAAATTGGTCAGACCTTCTAAATATGAACCAAATTCCACATGCATCTTGACCCAGATGTTATCACGATCACCACTGACTTCCCTTTTGGTTATTTTTACCCAAATACCCTGTGTTGTTGTTTTTAAAATAATCAGATGTTTAACTTGGAGGTTCCCCTTGGCTTCCAGAACAGTAACTTTGGCTTTGCCTGGCCTCATTGTACAGATTTGCCTACCCACAGAGGGACCAGACCTTTGTGTATCAGATACAGGCATTGTTTTCAAAGGTGAAGATGTCTGGAATGTTTACATTTCATTCATTCTTTCACACCTATCTCTGTCTTTTAAAATGTAACTTGGCGCTATATAGCACTTTCCCCAGCAAAATAAATCCTGAAAATAAACCAAGTCACAACCTTTCGTAAATTGCCCAACGAAGTCAAAATCCAGAATAGGAGATCAAGAGCCAGCATAGGAGGAATGTCCATTCTTATAACTGAAAATTTGCAGGCTCTCGTTGTCCGGGCTGTGTGGCTGTGGTCTGGTAGTTTTTGCTTCTAACCTTGCCCGCATCTACAGTTGACATTTTCAGAGGCATGTCATGGTGAGATGTGAGAAACACATCTCGCCATGATATGCCTCTGAAGATGCCAGCCATAGATTGAATGAAATGTTAGAGGAGTTTAAACCAATGTTTCTCAACCTTTCTAATGCCACGACCCTTTAATACAGTTCCTCATGTTGAGGTGACCCCCAACCCTAACATTTATCCATTTTACAGATGGAGAACACTGATGCAGAGAGTCTTAGGCGACCCCTGTGAAAGGGTCGTTCGGCCCCCAAAGGGGTCGCGACCCACAGGTTGAGAACCGCTGGTTTAAACTATCTGACCATGGCCACACAGCCTAGAAAACCCACAACAGCCAGCTGTTCCTGGCCGGGAAAGCCTTTGTCAGTACGTTGAAAATGTACAACTTAATGCACTGATAACTGACATGTTAAGAAACGATACATAAAGTTTCTGAAGTCCAAATAATGACTGTGGCAAGTCCTGTATTATGCCGTGGCACAACAAGGTCTCAGAATAAGTAAGACATATGCAGAGAAGCACCCTTCTGCCACTGTTTTTGAACACGACCCTAAATCTGCACAAGGTTTACGCTTGGACTACTCCCAGCTTTTCACTCCTCTTAATTCCCTTTCTGGCAAGTATCCCTAGGAAGCCCTTTGGTCCCATAAACATTCATATGTGCTTCGCATGCTGGTCATGGTAGCATCTTGCCTACCTGTCCAAAACACCTGAACTTACAGACTGAATTTTCTTTTTTAACAAGAGCCACATTGGTTCTACACAGACCCACTGAGCCAAACGTTGCCGATTTCCTGAACCTAAGCCTAGGCAAGGTTTTAGAAAAGAAGCGCTGAACAAAACAAGGCTGCCCAAGCCCAGTTCCTGTTGCTGAAAAATAATAATTTGAAAAAGCGACATTGTGTATTTTCTATAAGGTATTACTGGAAGTGACGAAGGGTAGCTCTAGGAATCGCTGGAAACGCTGGTAAAACCACAGAATGCCTACAAACTCCTGGAGAGCTCCCCTTTTTAATAGCATAACATACCATGCTGCATTCCCCCATGCCCCCAACCAGTGGTGGGATCCAAAAATTTTAGTAACAGGTTCCCATGGTGGTGGGATTCAAACAGTGGCGTAGCACCAATGGGGCTGGGCGGGGCATGATGGGGGCGTGGCCGGGCATTCCGGGGGCAGGGCATTAATAATTTCTCTGTTACTGTAAAAAACTCTTACTGTAAAAAAATGTTCCTAATTTCCAGCTGCTATCTTTCTGTCCATAATTTAAACTCATTATAGCAAGTCCTATCATCTACTGCCAACAGAAACAACTACTTCTCCTCTAATTGACTGCCTGTCAAATACTTAATACTTTCAAATACTTAATTTTGTTTCTAGAAATCAAAAGAAGGATACTTTCCTTAAACAAGGAACTTTACCATATTTCTAAAACATGTTTTTGAAACAGCCCAACAGGGAGAATTATCGCGTTTTCTACCTTCGCTAACCAGCCACATAGGAAACAACAGGACTTTATGATTTTTGGACCTAATGGAATTTCTAATGGAAAAGCAGACCCAATTAGTAACCCCCTCTCGGCACACAAAATAATTAGTAACCCACTCTCGGGAACTGGTGAGAACCTACTGGATTCCACCCCTGCCCCCAACTCACAACCCTCCCACTGGTTGTTAGTTATTGCCTGACAGCTCTGGAAGAAAACACGCATATTCTGCTTCACTTCAGCTGGAAATGCTGTATGAGTCATTCTGGGCTCTTCAGACACTGATTAGAGAGTAATTTAAATGAACCAGTTTAGTGGTTTTACTACACACACATTTTACTACTGCCGTAATATTTGTTGTGATCCACGTACGATATATGAATGAACGAGACAGGATATGTCCAGGATTTGCTGTTCCTTGATATTATTAATAAAAGCTCACGTAAAACAGAACAGGGTGATGCTGTCAAGGCAGGATTTCGTTCCAAAATATGCAAATCGCTGCCTAAACAGGATTCATATTCTCTTTCTAGAAAATAATGAACGTTCCAAAGATACATCTGTCTAATGCATCCCTAAAATTACAACAGACTTACATTCACTGAGCCTCGTATGTGTATGATGCCATTGGTCCAATATCCAAACACACTTCAATGGTTAATGCACAAGGAAGAATCTCAGTCACAGAGATGCATAGGTGATTATTTCTCCTAATAAGTTTTGGGTTTAAATATCCAGTTAACGAGTTTTCACACATCTATACTTTCTGCTTTAGAACTGCTTTGGGAATAACCTCAAATCCGTCTCATCAATTAAGCCAGAGAGATATAACCTCGCCACAAAGGAGACTGCTCTTATGTTACAAGGTCGAGAGGTACTTCTGTCAATGTTGTGTCAGACATGATGGGTGCAAACGGCTTCAAACGAGAAAGGAACTTTCTAAACTGCCTTGCCAAAAGAATACAAAAGTAGGGCAAACTAAACTCTTTCATTCGTTAGGCAGAAACTTGAATTCTGCTGTATTGTTTGACTCCAAGTTTTCACCTACTGTATATACTCGAGTATAAGCCAACTTTTTCAGCACATTTTTAAGCTGAAAAAAACCCCTTCAGCTTATACTCGAGCATATGAGGTAATTCCAAGATGGCGGCCGGAGCTGGGGCTGCTGTGGGGATCCGGGAAGCATGTTGCTGCTTTTTTCCTAACTCACCAGAGAGCCGTAAATACAAGCTGTAAGGACAGCCTGCATAGCATTACAATTAGGTTGTGTTGCGTGTTACAAGAAACCGAGGCATTTCTCTCCTAAGGGTTATTGGTGCGTTGCATTCTAGATGCATACAATTCTTCATACAGTAGTTTACTGCCAAATACTGATGTTGCTGAAGACAAAGACTTTCTTTGGAGTGAAGTTTAGGCTGGCAGGGCTATGAATCCCAGAATTATTCTACATTTGGAGGAAAACAGCAGTTCATTTGTGTTCCTAGATTGCTGGAAAGCTGCTCATCCCTAATGCAAACTCTGTTAAGCAACTCTATCTCATCTTGCTCCCAAATCTTCTGTTTTTAGCTGCTACTGAGTCAAGTTCGAAGGCTTATACTTGAGTCAATAAGTTTCCCAGTTTTTTGTGATAAAATTAGGTGCCTCAGCTTATATTCAGGTCGGCCTTTGGCTGTCCAGATGTTCATGGACTACAATTCCCATTAGCCCCTGCCTGTATGGCCAATTGGAAATGGTGAGAATGGAAGTGGGATGAAAGAGCAGGGTAGGGGCTGATGTTTGGAATTCCACAGGATATGCAGAACTGCCAGCCTAGGATGGTACAGTCACATTGAACTGGGAAGCTACCAAGTTACCTACGCATGCTGCCACCAGCTCTTTGACAACATGTGCAACCCAAACTCGTGGCTGATTTGAATGTTCTGCTCTCCATGCAACTGAACACAACATCGGGCCTGTACCCAGGCATCCAGTGCAGCAGGAAGAACCCTTTATGTTGGTGAAAGCTCTTCCCACTGGTGAGAAGTGCCTCTCCCAGCACAATGGATCCATAGGGGCCCATCCACAGAATAGCTTCCTCCCTCCCTCCCTCCCTCTTTTCTTAAAGCACATTTTTTTTCCTTTTCAATCAAGAGACAATCCTTTTAAATAGCAATCCCAATTGTGACGCCGATCCAAGAACTGGGTATCTATAAACCTGGCCTTAAATACATTTTCTGAAAATCAAAAACACGCTGTGCTATTCTTAGTTTCATTCTTAAATTTTTTACTTTGTAAAAAAGGGAAGCAGGCAACCTCTTCCAGGCTGTACTCCATGGCCCAGCCATGTCCGCAAGGTCACCCCTGCCGAATTTGCCTGTGGTTGACATTGATGCATGCGGCCAGATGGTGGGAGATGAAGCGCAGTTGCTCAACACCACGTCTGACCCACTTACATGCCTGACAATCTGCTGCATAATACTTGGGAAAAGCTTCAAGCTTTGATTAAAAATTTAACTACGTTCCTCGGTGCAGACATGGGCTGCGCAAGCTGCATTTCTGAAGGCATCCTGACCAACAAAGCAAATGGGAGAAATCCAGCATTTCGATTTAAAGACTGTGGACGCAGAAATGCAAAACCGGTGGAACGCTGTAAAGCAATAGCAGAACAGAAAAATCAGCAATAGCAGAACACACGATAAACCAACCTGGACATAGAATATTATTTGAAAAAACAGAAATTCTGGACCACTCTGAAAGCCACTACGTCAGACTACACAGAGAAGCCATTGAAATCCATAAGCACATGGACAATTTTAACAGAAAGGAAGAAACTATGAAAATGAACAGAACTTGGCTGCCAGTGTTGAAAAATACTAGAGTCGAGACAGTGTCTAACCAGCTCCACACAAACATAGGATGACTATAGACAAAGAAAACAAAGGCCAGGGTACTTCTATTCAGATGCTCCCACCAGTGACCTTGCTATCTCCATTGTTACTCCCATGCTATAGACTTCATTGTTACTCATACTTCTATTCAGATGTCCTCAACTATTGACCTGGTTGTCTTCTTTGTTACTCACAGACAATGTTTCTTCACCCACCCTGGACACTCCACTTGCTTTCCCAACATCAGATCCTCGGAAGATGCCAGCCACAGATGCAGGCAAAACGTCAGGAGAGAATGCTGCTAGAACACGGCCATACAGCCCGGAAACCACACAGCACCGAAGCTGTAAAGCATTCTCACAACTAATTCTAATAGCCCAGGCTGGAGTGCGTTTGTGTGAACCGAGTTTTGGATGCGGTGTGGGCTCACACCAACGTGGGCGCCCATCCCGCTGGGCAAACACAGCAGCAGAGAAGGCACCCACATCAGCGGGCAGGTGGTGTACAGCCCTGAGGTGCCCGAACCTCGAAGAACCCACTGCCTTATCCCTGTTGATGCAGCAGAGAGTGAGTGAGGGGTATTCCCAAAGATGGAGCTGACGTTAGTCACCTTCCACTGGGCTTTTAGCATTGGAACACTCTCCTCCCAGGCCACAGACTTACACCACCCAAAAGTTTGGCAAAAGTCCTTTTTTTTTTTGAATAGGTGATTTTCAGGTGGCCGGGAGTTTTCTGTTTTAATGTATTGTCGAAGGCTTTCACGGCCGGAATCATCGGGGGTGCTGTGTGGTTTCCGGGCTGTATGGCCGTGTTCTAGCAGCATTCTCTCCTGACGTTTCGCCTGCATCTGTGGCTGGCATCTTCAGAGGACCTGATAGTAGGAAAGGAAAGCAAGTGGAGTATATATACCTGTGAGTAAAGGTCAATAGGTGAGGGCATCTGAATAGCAGTGGCCTGGCAAGTGAGTAACAATGAAGTGTAGCATGTGAGTAACAATGGAGATAGCAAGGTCAATAGGTGAGGGCATCAGAATAGAAGTAGCCTGGCCTTTGTTCCCTTTGATTGTTCATTGTCTGTAGTCATCCTGTGTTTGTGTGGAGCTGATTAGTCACTGTCTTGACTCTAGTGTTTTTCAAAACTGGCAGCCAAGTTCTGTTCATTTTTTTCTGTTTTCTTCCTCCTTCCCACGCCACCTTAAAGCTCTTTGAATGTAACACTGGCACTGTTCCTGGCTGCCACATACTCTGGATTGGTCTGCCTGGCAGCTACAGACAGATATTAATAATGACCCTGCTATAATACGTGACTTGATCCTCTAACACAAACAGAAGTCGGAAGATCCCTAACTATAACTCAAAGCTGTTTTGTATTTGGAAGACATACCATGCAACAGATTCCCACTCCCACTCCACCCCCACCCTTCTGTATACACTGAAATAAGAGTCCTCAAGTGAAGTATTCAGATATCATAGTTGTTCCACAATTCATTTCCCACTGAAATACTGATGGTTTAGATTTACCAGAGTGTGGACGGAAGGATTTCTATCTCCCAAAGGTGACTTTTTGGCTTCCCTTCTTCCACCGTAGCCCAAAATGTCCCCTGAAATACTTCTCCTATGTCCCCATGGCCAGCTGGTCATTCACAAGCCCAAAGGGACGAGGGACAAGCCACCTGACTTTGTGCAACGGGGGTGGTGTCCGTTAATATGTGGCTGCTGGAGGGAACATTGGTTGATGGTCACAAACTGTGCAAGAATGTGAAAGACCTCAAATAAATGAATGGTTACCAAGAACAGAAGAAGAACAGTATATCCCACCTTTCTCTCCTGTAAAGAAACTCAAGGTGGCTTACAAGCTCCTTTCCCTTCCTCTCCCCATAAGAGACACCTTGTGAGGTAGGTGGGGCTGAGAGAGTTCCCAAGAACTGTGACTAGCCCAAGGTCACCCAGCAGGAATGTAGGAGTGCGGAAACACATCAAGTTCACCAGATAAGCCTCCACCACTCAGGTGGAGGAGTGGGGAATCAAACCTGGTTCTGCAGATTAGAATCCACCTGCTCTTAACCACTACACCACGCTGGCTCTTGGAACTCTTGGATAGTCTTACCCATTTGGAATGGAGGGTTGCGTGTTATATTAGCCTAGGTTTCAGACTGACATTTTCTTCCAACATAGTATGATCTTGATAGCCATCTGTTTAAAAGAGGGAGGCACTTCCGCACCCCCCCCCCCAACCCAAACTGGCTCCAAACAGTTTGTGCACACAGCTGACCTTATGCTTATTTTGCAACGTGTGAAAATATCCAAAGAGGTCCTCCTAGTGTCATTAACTTTGATTTTCAGTATTTCTTGGTGACCTCCGAGGATGAAAATTGTTTATTTTGCCACAAAGACTTTGGTGTAGGGAGGGGAGGAACGTCACTCTTAGCTCAACAGCAGACAGAATGAGAACTGAGAAAAGACAACTGTGATTGAAGAGTAACTCATTAAAGAACAAAATGACAGACTAATCAGAATGTTTTGTATGTGAGAGTTAAAACCGCTCATTTTCTCTCCCGTTCAACTTTGCAACTAATTATCACTGTCAAAAAACCCCCCTCACATCAACTTCAGAAGAAATGTTTGCAAAACAATGAACCGTTGAAGCTGGCTTTGTGACAAACTCATTTTATGATTAGAGTGGGCAAGTACGTGGAGAAATAAGTCACGCTCAAATTGCAGGCGAGATCTGTTGGAGGCCATTTTGAAAATGGACTTGCTGTCATTAAACTCTGGATTGCATTTAGAGGGTGAAAAAATGGGCCAGTCAGGTCAGGGTGATCACATTAGCTAAACTCTGTTTTTGAGGTAGTCTAGGTCGCTGACTAGTAGCAACATATCTGAGGTGAAGAGAACGGACTTCACGGCCTAAGTCACGCAAATCATGCAAAATGTTCACCACTTTAGTCAATATCAACACACAGATACAATGAATTGAGTTCTAGAGAGATTAGCTGTAGGTATATTGTGTACAGTTCTGGGCACCACAATTCGAGAAGGATATTGACAAGCTGAAATGAGTCCAGAGGAGGGCAACCAAAACGGTGAAAGGTCTGGAATCCATGCCTCATGAAGAGAGACTTGGGGAGCTGGGTACGCTTAGTTTAGTGAAGAGAAGGTTAAGAAGTGACATGATAGCCATGTTTAGATATCTGAAGGGATGTCACGTTGGCGAGGGAGCAAGCTTGTTTCCTGCAGCTCCAGAGACTGGGACCAGGAGTAATGGGTTCAAGGTGAAGGAAAAGAGATTCCACCTAAACACTGGGAAAAAACTTCCTGACAGTAAGGGCTGTTTGACAGTGGAATGCACTACTTCAGAGTGAGGTAGAGTCTCTTTGGAGGTAATTAAACAGAGGCTGGATGGCCATCTGTCAAGAGTGCTTTGATTATGTGTTCCTGCATTGCAGGAGGTTGGACTGGATGGCCCTTGGGGTCTCTTCCAACTCTAGGTAGGGATAGAAGAAACCCATTTTGCTTTCAAGAAATATGAAAGCTTTCCCCACAGTGACATGTGGAAAGAGTCCAGTGACCAAGGCTGAAATCCCCACTTTGCTATGGAAGCTTGCTGGGTGTCTTTGGGCCAGCCTCTCCCTCTTTGCCTAGCCTAACCTAACCCAACTCACAGGGTTGTTTGTTGTGAGAACAAAACAGAACAGAGGAGAAGGGCGCAATTTGTCCTGGGTCCCCTCTAGGGAGAAAAGCAGGGAATCAATCAGGGCTGATCATTCGGTAAATTCAAATGACCACAAAACCGGGAAAAAATCCACATTGGCTTTCGGGGGGTTTCTTTCGTTGTTTCAGCTTTTTCAGCTTTCCTAGCTGCTAAGGCAAGTGTGAGATTCCCAGTCCCACAGGCTGTCCTCTCTCCACACTCGTGAAGCCGATTCCAACTTTGCAAGCAAGGAGGAGGCCAGCAGGGCTGGCTGTGGAGATCAGAAACCTTGAACTTTGGAGGTAACCCTACCTGCATGCTTGTGAAACTGGTTCCGACTTGGTTCCTCACTCCTCCATATGAGCAGCAGTGGCGTAGGAGGTTAAGAGCTCGTGTATCTAATCTGGAAAAACTGGGTTTGATCCCCAGCTCTGCCGCCTGAGCTGTGGAGGCTTATCTGGGGAATTCAGATTAGCCTGTACACTCCCACACACGCCAGCTGGGTGACCTTGGGGTAGTCACAGCTTCTTGGAGCTCTCTCAACCCCACCTACTTCACAGGGTGTTTGTTGTGAGGGGGGAAGGGAAAGGAGATTGTAAGCCCCTTTGAGTCTCCTGCAGGAGAGAAAGGGGGGATATAAATCCAAACTCTTCTTCTTCTTCTCCTTCTGGTGGGGCCTCAAGATCTCCCAGAATTCCAACTGGTCTCCAGATGAGAGAGATCGGCTCCCCAGGAGAAAATGGATGCTTTGGAGGGTGGACTCTATACCCTGTAACTTCCTGCCCCCCCCCCCCCGATCTAGACCCAAATCTCTGGGAATTTTCTAACCCAGGATTGGCAACTCAGCATCCCGACGCCAAGTTTAATTTGGCTTCAAGGGCTGCTCCGCTTCATAGGTTGCAGCAAAGCCCATCCCAGGAAATCAATGAAAGTCACCAGCATATTCTGTTCTAACAGACAAAGAAGGGAATACAGTTATTGTGCTTTCTCTTTGCCCCTCATCCGCAGCTATTCTGAAAGTCAACAGAGCGCTAGCCCACCCTCTTGGAGGCTGTGTACAAGTCTAGCAACTGACCTTTCATAACCTGGCTGTTTTTCACCTTAATGATAAAGAACTGAAAAACCACCACTTCATCACGAAATATGTCATGAAAATGGGTCTGTGCCGCATAGAAAGACGAGGGGCAGAAGAACACACACCCAGGGTTCAAGGTGGCGAGACCTGAGGTACAGCAATGGAACATCTATTCTCCTTGGATTGTGTAACAGACAATAAATTAATTGGTTCAAAAGAAGGGGTCAAGTGAGTTAATGTACACTAAATCCATCTGGCTGCACTAATGGAAAGGGCAGAAGAATGCATTATTTTCCATCATGTCCCTTGAACTCTTGACTGCCAGACAATCGGGCCAAACGAGCTGTGACAAATTCTTCTACGTGTTTCCAGGCTCAATCAGGGCCAAATACAAGAGGGGTGGGGTGCTGAGGCAGAGGCGTAGCTGGGCCACAGTGTGCCCGGTACGCACTCTGACTTTTGGGGGGGGGCCGGCAGCCCCCCTGCAGCACCCCCACACACACTTACTTTAGCAAACAAAGCAGGCTGGAGAACAGGCCTGTCTCTGTTCCCTTCCAGGCAGCAAAGGACCTGGTGGGAACTACATTTCCCAGGAGACCTTGGGAAATGTAGTTCCCATCAGGTTCTTTGCAGCCTGGAAGGGAACAGAGGCAGGCCTGTTCTCTAGCCTGCTCAGTTTGCTAAAGTAAGTGTCAGGGGGGCACCACAGGGGGGAAGGGGGAGGGGGAATTTTCTGCCCCCCATGTGACCCAAAGCCGTGCGCCCGTTGCGTGGCACACACCCGGTCCCCTGGTAGCTCCACCACTGTGCTGAGGGGAGGGGCAGACTATGCATCTTACTCATGCATAGGAGCAGCAGTGGCATAGGAGGTTAAGAGCTTGTGTATCTAATCTGGAGGAGCCAGGTTTGATTCCCCGCTCTGGCACCTGAGCTGTGGAGGCTTATCTGGGGAATTCAGATTAGCCTGTACACTCCCACACACGCCAGCTGGGTGACCTTGGGCTAGTCACAGCTTCTGGGAGCTCACTCAGCCCCCCCCCACCTCACAAGGTGTTTGTTGTGAGGGGGGAAGGGCAAGGAGATTGTAAGCCCCTTTGAGTCTCCTACAGGAGAGAAAGGGGGATATAAATCCAAACTCCTCCTCTTCCTCTTCCTCTTCCTCTTCCTCTCCTCTTCCTCTTCTTCTTCTTCTTCTTCTTCTTCATAATCAGTCCTATCCTAAGCATAGTTAAACCATTCAGAACCCATTGACTTCAGTGGATTTTGCAGGTATGATAATTTTGAATGATGACTGATAACTGAATGATGTATGATGATTTTGAAGATGGCTCCATAGGATGATTTTGAAGATTCAAAATGGCTTCTTTGATAGCTAAACTTCTAAAAGATAGTTCTCTTTTTGGATGCAAAGACAATTTAATACTAAAGCTATACATAGAGGTTGACCCCTGAACTGCTGATAAAAGTAGCGCTTCATTTTTTTTCCTACATTTTTTCTGATGGTAGGAAACGCCTACAAAGAGAATTCGGTGCCTGCTCCCCAAAGGATACAACCCTCATCCTTACTGCCACTTTTAATCTAACAGTGAAATTGTTTTTCTCACTCTGATGATTAATGCAATGTTCATAGGGCCTTGAACAAAGGGCAAAATGACGGAGAATCATGACCAACAGAGACTTTCAGTTTTTCAGAGCGCTACCAAGTCTACTTTACTTGCGAGAATGCTCGAAAGAACCGAAGCTGAAAAAAAATGCTTTTAGCAGTTTTTCTCTCACACACAATCAAAATTCTGATGGGTGCCATGCTTTAAAGGAAAGGGTCATCAAGAGTTCTTTTGACAAATCTTTGATCTCCCAGTTAGATTACACTTCAGGCAAAATCGTAGCGTTAGACCCATTCACAGTATCCTGTATGGGTGTGTTAAGTGCTGTCAAATTGCTCCCGACCTACAGCGACCCTAAGAATCAATGACCTTCAAAACTTCCCACCGTTAATAGCCTTACTCAGGCCTTGCAGAGATAGAGCCATGACTTCCATAACTGAGTCCATCCATCTCATGTTACACCTTCCTCTTTTCCTACCGCTTTCAAGGTTTCCTAGCACGGTTGTCTTTTCCACTGAGTCTTGTCTTCTTCGCAACACCCTAGTGAATCTCATTCCACACTAATTTAAGGGCACGGATTTAATTACTTTTGAAGTGCAGGCACATTTTAAAAAAACCAAAACTAAATTCCTATTAAAATTATTTGACCGGATGAGAGGTGGAAAGTGAAGAGTGACAGTCTATTTTTGCATGTGTCGAATCCAAAGCCCAACCAGCTTGTTGGTGCAAATTTACTTCCCTGTAGGCAATTTATGCATGTGGGATCTTCTCTGCGGTAAGCATTCATTCCCTCTAGGGCAGGGGTCGGGAACCCGCGGCTCCTTCCCGCTTGTACTGTGGCTCCCGGCACGGCTGCCCCTTCCAGAGGCGTACCAGGTCCAAATGGTGCCCGGAGTCAAAAAACCCTCTGGGCACCCCTCCTGCGGAGCCCCTCTTACTCGTGAGTAAGCGCAACGGCTTACTCATGAGTAAGCAGCACAGCGCTTACTTGCGCAGCCTGGCCTCCTCAGCAGCCACCCCGACTTACTCAGGCTAGCTCCAAGCTGCCGCTCCAGGCAGCCAGCCAGCCTCTATGACTTTCTTAAAGAGGCAATTCCCCAAAAGACTGCTTAAAGGGGAAAGCAATCTTTAATCAATCTTTGGAGAATTGCCCTTTTAAGAAAGTCACATAGAGGCTGGCTGCCAGAAGCCGAGCCTCAGATCCTGCCGTGGGAAGGTAAGTGAGGGGGAGGAGGGGAATGACGGCCGGCTGGTCAGTTGGCAGGGGTAGGGGGTAAGGGGTGAGGGGTAAGGGGTGAGGGGTAGGGGGTAAGGGGTGAGGGGTAGGGGGTAAGGGGTGGGGGGTAAGGGGTAAGGGGTGGGGGGTAAGGGGTGGGGGGCAGGAGCCTGCTAGGGAGGAGGCACTCTCCTCCTGTTCTGGAAGGGGGAAGGAGGTGCTCTGCCATCGGCAGCTGCTGAAGCTGCAGAGCTAGGGCTGGCTGGGTGTGGGGCGGGGCAGGGCGGCGCCGCGGGGGTGAGGCTCCCCAGTTGCTGCCACCGGGTCCAAATGGCTCTTTGGGTATCAAAGGTTCCAGACCCCTGCTCTAGGGGAATCTCTCTGTAATACACATATTTTACCCTCCTCCAAACTCATTGTGCCTCAGCTGTGAGAAGCCCCTCGGCTTTCAAAACCAGGAAAAGGTTGACTTTCCCCCTTCTTTTGCAGAAAAAGTGAAAGGAAAAAGATGTATTTTGTTTCCTATTCTTTCTCCTCCCTGTTTTCCCCACCCAGTTTCTCTGTTAGAGATAGAACTAGGAAGGGGGGGGGGGCAGGCAGAAGGGCAGATTCGCCCAGCTTCGGGATGCTTCACAGCAGGAGAATCCCGCTTGCTAAGAAAGCAGTGGGAAAAACTCACCGTGAAGATCACAGCTATGCAGAAAGTTGCAAGTCCACCAAAAAAAAGCACAAGTGTGCTCCAGCTTGCTAGTGGAGTGGGCTTACTAGATATTATTAGAGTGGAGTCAGTCAACATATTGTCCCTGTGGGGCAGACACAATGCCACATCTCAATAACCTTATTACCAGGGGGGAAATGTTTTCTTCCTTTGAGAAAGCTTTGGGAAAGCTTGTACTGTCAAGGGAGGGATGACTGAATCCCAAGGGTAAAAAAGACATTTGAAAACATCCGGATGGAGTAAAGACGACAGCAGAGCTGATACAATAAAACTGCAAAGCATCTTGCACAATATGTGGAGAAACCTGGCCAAAGTTGGCTGCTACAGCAGACTTAAGTCTTATCATCATTATTTTCCACTGGGAATTATTTTGTGGATGGTGTCTACCAACAGAGTGAAGAAGAAGAAGAGGATGAGTAGTAGTAGTAGTAGTAGTAGTAGTAGTAGTAGTAGTAGTAGTAGTAGTAGTAGTAGTAGTAGTAGTAGTAGTAGTAGTAGTAGTTTGGATTTATGTCCCACCTTTCTCTCCTGTAAGGAGACTAAGGTGGCTTGCAAGCTCCTTTCCAGATGCTCCTTAACAGAAGTTAATTTAATGTTAATTATTCAATTGTGAATTATTTCTGTTAGTTTTATCTACTGTACGCCGCCCAGAGTCCTTTGGGGGTGGGCGGTATAACGATAGATAGATAGCTAGACAGACAGACAGACAGACAGACAGACAGACAGACAGACAGACAGACAGACAGACAGACAGACAGACAGACAGACAGACAGACAGACAGACAGACAGACAGACAGACAGACAGACAGACAGACAGACAGATAGATAGATAGATAGATAGATAGATAGATAATACTGTTCAAAGACTGGTCCTAGGATACCTTCTGGGCTACCTTCTCCCATAGGCAAGGCTGGAACAAGATGGCAGGAGGGGATTTTCAAAAGAGTCCTTGGGCAGACGGTTTGCAGGCAGGAATACAGAATGGTACCTTTGCTGAAGCAGTACAACTCTCAATGGAATTCCCTGATCACATATGATTGACAGCTGAACTGGAGCCTTGTTTCAAAAGAAAGGGCAGCAGAGGCGTGCATTTCCTGTAGAGGCATCGGTAAGGTAAGGGCAGCATTCTAATTGCTTCCTTGCACTGCTGAGCTGGCAGCTGTGATTTAAATATTTTAAACCCTGTGATTTTAATTATGCGTTCTTGCTGTGGGCTTTGGGGCAATGGCTATTTTATTTACTTTGTGGCGCCACCAGCTGCCCTGAGGATGCTTTCCAGAATGACTGGTTGGAAGTGTATGGCATGCTAATCTGGAGATATTTGCTTTCGAAAACATGGTCCCTTGCGTTGCAGAATGCTACGCTTGGAATTTGCACTGGCTGATCTCCCAAGAATTGGTGCTTGGACAGCCCTGCTTTTGAGACAGGGACTGTCTATGCCCCTGCCCCAACTACTGCTGATCGCCAGACCATGACAGGCAATCCTATTTGTTTATATATGACATATTTATTTATATCCTACCCTTTCCCAACCAAGCCAGGTTGAAGGCAGCTATGTAAATACAGACAGAGCCACACTACCCACACACGCTTGCAGAGAAAGCCTGCATGGATGTTTTTCTCTGTCATAATCTCCTTTCAACCAAAGCTTACCTGAGCTCAACAGAGGTGGGCTAGTCAGGTTACAGACAACCCCTTGACTCACTGGCAAAGATTCAGCTATTAATCTTTGGGAGATAGCAGATGAAAGCAACTGCTGTTTTAGTGCGGAACATTAAACCATGTGTCACCAAGGGTGAAAAGAGAACGTTTGTTGAAATTACTCATGCGGCAACCACACAGGGAGTTCGCTTTCCTAGTAAACAGGTATGTCACCTAGAAGAAGAAGAAGAAGAAGAAGAAGAAGAAGAAGAAGAAGAAGAAGAAGAAGAAGAAGAAGAAGAAGAAGAAGAAGAAGAAGAAGAAGAAGAAGAAGAAGAAGAAGAAGAAGAAGAAGAAGAAGAAGAAGAAGAAGAAGAAGCAGCAGCAGCAGCAGCAGCAGCAGCAGCAGCAGCAGCAGAAGAAGAAGTTTGGATTTATATCCCCCCTTTCTCTCCTGCAGGAGACTCAAAGGGGCTTACAATCTCCTTGCCCTTCCACCCTCACAACAAACACCCTGTGAGGTAGGTGGGGCTGAGAGAGCTCTGAGAAGCTGTGACAAGCCCAAGGTCACCCAGCTGGCGTGTGTGGGAGTGTACAGGCTATTCTGAATTGCCCAGATAAGCCTCCACAGCTCAGATGGCAGAGCAGGGAATCAAACCCGGTTCCTCCAGATTAGATACACGAGCTCTTAACCTCCTACACCACTGCTGCTCCTAATGATTTTCATTTTTGCCCAGGCTCCTCCCTTTCTTCAGGGATTGAAAATGTACTAACTACTTTCTGTGTGGTGCTACTATTTGTTTACAAATTCATAAAATCAATTCTAGATTCATAGAGTTGGAAGGAGCCACACAGGCCATTGAATTCAATTCCTACTCAATTCCTACTCAATTCCTACTCAACCTAGAGCAGTGGTTCTCATCCTTCCTAATGCCGTGACCCTTGAATACAGTTCCTCATGTTGTGGTGACCCCCAACCCTAACATTTATCCATTTTACAGATGGAGAATACTGAGGCAGAGAGTCTTAGGCAACCCCTGTGAAAGGGTCGTTCGACCCCCAAAGGGGTCCCAATCCACAGGTTGAGAACTGCTGACCTAGAGCATCCCAGACAAGTGTTCATCCAGCTTGAAGACTGCCAGTGAGGGGAGGTCACAACCTAGATAGCTGATTCCATCGTTTCACAACTCTTACTGTAAAAGAAAAAAGATTCCTCATATCCAGCCAATACCGCTCCACCTGTAATTTCAACCCATTATTGCGAGTCCTATCCTCTGCTGCCAAATGGAACAGCTCCCTCCCCTCTTCTAAGTGACAGCCCTTCAGATACTTCAAGAGAGCAATCCTGCTCCACCTCAACTTCCTCTTTTCCAGACTGAAAATTCCCAAGTCCAATGAGGAATGGTTATTAGGGTCGATTCCTCACTGGTCAAAAAGTGTGTGTTAACAAAGTGAACAAATCCAGTTTGGGGAAGACTTACCCACGGTGTTCTGGTTGAACCAGGTTTCACCGCTGCTTCTCCCCATTAGCGCCTGCTTTTCCCAGACCTGGATGGAAGTAGAGCTTTTGAATGAAGGCAGGGTCAGTCCGGATTGGAGGGGATCAGTGGGGAGGATCAGTGGCTGAATTTCCCGCCATTGTGCGTGACGTGGAACTTCCCAGCCAATCAGGGTGCAGTGGGCGTCGCCCTTTAAAAAATTTTTTGTTAACTTTTGGAGCCAAGATCCATTTGTATACGTGGAGACATAGGGCCGGTTTTGAATAATTTCTCCCTGCAAAACAGTCATAAGCGACGCTACACCTCGTATCCACATGGATACGAGGAGAGAAACCGTAACGGAGATGGGGGATTTCCATGTTTGTGTGTACAGTTCTTCTGCGCATGCTCGCACAGACGTGGATTCGACGGGTTGAAAAAAATTCCTGCACCCAGCACAACACAACAGCCAATCAGAAAAGCCCCTGAGCGGATCACGCGGCAGATCCGTGACCAGTGGGCAATTCTGCCTGGCTGCTGCGTCAGCTAGAGCAGGGGTCGTTTGGTAGCCACAAACTGCAGTGGAGACTGTGAACGCGTGCTCAAAATATCCTGAAACAAACCAAACCGGTTTGTATCTACTTCAGTTTTGGGGGAATTGACCTAGGTTGTAATATGGCCTCGGGGAGTATTTTGGGGATTATATTGCTTATATGGAAATATATATTTTTGTACTGTATTGTTTATAAGTAACCCTGAGCTTGTCCTTGGACAGGAAAGGGCAGGATATAAACTAAATTAAACTTTCAAGGCAAGAGACTAGGCCACAAAAATTAACATACAGTTGAACGACCAAGCTTAGCTTCCTTCCACTGGCTGGATACCGAGACAAACTATTACCTGATACTTCTTGTGTTGTTCAGTTCATCACAAGGCCCAGTCACACAAACACCCCACACAAAGATAAAAATCAAACAATTGTACCAAGTTTGGGTTAGAACTGTTAACAAGCTGAGAAAGTCAAGTTCATGTTACCAAGTACGCTATTAAAAGATATCTATGTGAGATGGTGCCCAAATGAGGAGAAAGAGGAGGATGAAGAAGAAAAAGACGAAGCCGACCCTGATGGGGTCCTTTACACTGACAAAACTAACTGGCCTTCTGATTGGAGGAAAGGGGGAGACAGCGCTTCAGGACAGCGAGAAGACGAGAACTTTGTAGGGTTATCATGTGGCAACAGCCCTAGGATGCTTTCTTGATTCCCCTCCCTCAGAATGAAAAAAAAAGCCTCATTGTGTTGGTGGCAGCAATGAAAATGCAGATAAAGGGGACAAAGGGAGTGTTTCCTTTCATTCACACACAAGGCAGATCTTCCCTTCCAAACACATGAAAAAGCAACGCTGGGAAAGATTTCAGTTTTTCAGGTTTTAAAAAGGCACAGTTTCTAAGTGGAAAAAAAATGTTAATGATTTCTTCCAGAATGGAAGACAGTGGGAAAAGGCACACAACCCAACTTCTTTTCATATTCAAAGAAACATCCAGCTTTTACATGGAACAAGTGGCTATTTTTTTTGTTTAGATGCTGCTAGTACATGCTTTGAAAATCCTTTAGAGAGACTAGCTCCTCATGGAAGCAAAGCAAAAGGCTGCTGTTTGAGAGTGAGCAAAAATATTGCTGTCCAGGGTCCTGACTAGGGGGCCGAAGGGCATCTGCAGGCACTGTTCATCAAAAATGGTGCACGGTTGTTTTTCTGCTGTCCAGTTCCAGCAGATCTATGGCGACCCCTGGTGGGGATTTCAAGGCAGGAAATCTTCAGAGGTGGCATGCCATTGCCTGCCTCTGTGTAGTGATCCTCGGCTTCCATGGTGGTCTCCCATCCAAACCCTAACCAAGATCTGTTGAGACTGGGAGATCTTGGGACATCCAGGTGAGGATGATGCATAGGTAGCATCAGTGGGGAAACCCCCTTCTCATGGCTTTTGGGGGTGTCCAGTACTTTTCTCCCTCACCCAGTCAAAGGCCAACCTCTCTCTAAGGCAGGGGTCTTCAAACTATGGCCCTCCAGATGTTCATAGACTACAATTCCCATGAGCCCTACCACTTGGCCATGCTGGCAGGGGCTGATGGGAATTGCAGTCCATGAACATCTGGAGGGCCATAGTTTGAAGACCCCTGCTCTAAGGTCATCACTACCTGGATTTGATTCCCCACTCCTCCACCTGAGTGGCAGAGGCTTATCTGGTGAACCAGATGTGTTTCCGCACTCCTACATTCCTACTGAGTGACCTTGGGCTAGTCACAGTTCCCTCAGGACTCTCTCAGCCCCAGCTACCTCACCAGGTGTCTGTTGTGGGGAGAAGGGAAAGAAGATTGTAAGCCACCTTGAGTCTCCTTACAGGAGAGAAAGGTGGGGTATAAATCCAAACTCTTCTTCTTCATCATCAACACTGGGAATGGGACTTGTCCAAGGGATGCATACTGCAGACACAGGCAAAATTATGCACGGGGCCATTTTGTCATCCATAAGCCTGCGGGGGCGGGAGTCCGATTGTGCAGTGAGATGGGGCTGGGCTGACATGATCGCTGCCAAGCAACGCTGGCCACCGGCTCGTTAGCTGTGAACAGTCACTGACACAGAGAGCTTTAATTAGGTAAAAGCATGGCCCATCTATTGTCATCAAGAAAGGGGCGAAGCTGATTTGTAATTAAGCATTTAATCGACATGGCTGGGTGCTGCAGAACCGAACGAAAGTTAATTTATTACGAAAGAGTTGCAAACACACACAATCAATGGAAGCCAGCGTGAGTGCTTCCCGAAAGCCCTCTTGGCGGATTGCGAACGTGCACCCGTGCTCTGAAGGCATTGATCGTTTCTCATTGTGGAGTGCCATTAAGGCACAAGGGGAAAATCAATCAAGCCAAGGAAATTCAAAGCTCTAATGGCTTAAGATCCTACATAGTGATTTCATGGGCAGGGTAACCACCCACAGAGTAATGTAAGAATAAGGTTGTTCTCATGCCTTTGTAGATATTCAGAACGAATTATGATTAAAATCACATAAATCAGGTTATGGGAAGTGACGGCATTCCTGCACGAAGCTGATTTCTGCTCTTTAGATTCAATTTGCAAAATATATTTGGCTTCGACCAATGATCTTCAGAGAGCTGAAATGCAATTTTAACTTTTAACAACACAAACTGTTTCCTTGTTTACATTTTAATAATTACAGTGCTATCAAATATCCTCCTAATTACCCCTTCTCTTGCTCCCACAAAGCATCCTCTCCTGCCATATCCCACCTATCCTTCTCAGTTTCCCTATATGGATTGCCTTCTCCAAGTACAACTCGTTTGTTAAGATGTTACAATTCAAAAAACCCTGTGCTTAAATGACACTGAATGTGTTTATTCTATAATAATAATAATAAGCCTTTATTTGGCATAACAATAATCATAACACAATTTAAAAAACCTGAGATAAAAGGTACACAAACACAAAGGTTTAAGATAGAATATAAATGATTGATGGTGCATCGCCTCCAGTAAAAATCGTGCTACCAATTCACAAGTTTCATTGTAATCTCAGCATAACGTTACTACAGCAGTCATCTGCCCATGTCAGCTCTTCAAAATACCAGTTTTAAAAGTCCCTTCTTTGCTGCAATGACTTGAAAAATGTGTTTATTCTAATTGATGTTCTTTGAATGGACTCGTGAGCTATAACATTAAGGTCAATTTTACCGAGAGATCTGTTTATGCCCATAAAGAGCCTTGCCAGTCTCATGCTTGACTGTAGATAAATAACAAAAGGAAACTAATAAAAGGAAATATTTCTTCATGCAAAGCATGATCGGTGTTTGGAATATGCTGCCACACGTGGTGATGATGGCCACTAACCTGGATAGCTTTAAAAAGGGCTTGGGCAGATATATGGAGGAGAAGTCGATCTATGGCTACCAATCTTGATCCTCCTTGATCTGAGATTGCAAATGCCTTAGCAGATCAGGTGCTTGGGAGCAGCAGCAGCAGAAGGCCATTCCTTTCACATCGTGCATGCGAGCTCCCAAAGGCATATGGTGGGCTACTGTGAGTAGCAGAGTGCTGGACTAGATAGACTCTAGTCCAGTGGTGGGGAACCTTTGGCACTCCAGATGTTATGGACTACAATTCCCACCAGCCCTCAATTGGCCATGCTGGCAGGGGCTGATGGGAATTGTAGTCCATAACATCTGGAGCGCCAAAGGTTCGCCACCACGGCTCTAGTCTGATCCAGCAGGCTCTTTCCTATGTTCTTATGTAGAAAGGTTTTTATTCTCCGAAGGCATGAGTACAACCTATGCGAGGTGCAGAAGGAAACAGGTATGATAAGGCCTATTCTGATAAAGTTTAGCTAATTCTGGCATTAGCCTACGGAGACATTTTCCTTGTTCTCCACCGACTAGATCAGTCACATCACAAAGAGCTAAAAAGTTAACTTTCCACACCCTTGCAATATCCAAAAATATGTCCCGATGAAGCTGGAGTTGGGCAGCATCCAAATCAGTCTGGAAAAGTTGAGAAGGAATGCTCTAGCATTCTCTCCTCTAGCAAACTTTTCAACTTGGCACACGTGTTGGGACACATTTGGGGGAAAGCAACTGTGTAAACTGCTGCAGATATTATCAATGATTTCATAAATGATTTTCCAGTAGAAATTCTCAGGAAGGGGGAACTGATGAGGATCACATCCAGCATCAATACGTCATGCCGGCTTTCTGCATTTAGGAACAGTAGGACTCTCTAAGCCCCCTTCTGCACATGCAGAATAATGCACACTCAATCCACTTTCACAATGGTTTGCAAGTAGATTTTGCTATTCTGCACAGTAAAATCCAGCTGCGCAGTACACTGAAAGTGGATTTACACCATTTGGCTTACTTATGCCTCAGGTGTAGGCTGCCGAGATGTGGGGGTTCTACTGTTTAGTTTTATATAATTCTTCGTTTTTAATTTTCATTGTTTGTGCCTTGAGACACCTGAAGCAGTTTTTGCTGCAGATCAATCTCCTAACTGGATAAGAACAACCACCTGCCAGCTGGTGATTCCCCTAAAGACCCCCTTCCCCAATTTTCACAGGTTTCAGCTACACAGCCTTCTTCTTGTGAACTCACACATCAACAAAGAATCTTTCTCAAAAATGCAGCCTTCTAAATCACCTCAGATACGCTTGCTTCACCCTGGTTGGAAGGTTCTTCTCTCCACCGACAAACCAGTTATGCCACACAGATGCTGCTTCCTGGTTTCCTCTGGGGTGAAACTATGGCAAACCTAGAGGGTTTTATTCCTTGCAGGGTGGGAGGTTTGCTGGTTTTGCCTCTGGATACGGCAGGAAGGTAGGGCAGTCACGTGCTTCAGCTGCTGTTGTAACTTTTCTCCATATGGCTTGACACTGGTTGTCTCAGGGGAGGCTCAGCCCTCCTCCCTGGCCAAACTGGGTGGGGGGGGGGTCAAGCCCCTCAGCCTCCCCCCGCGATGTTCACACTTATGCACCTGGGTATGACTGATTGGATACAGGGGGCAGTGAATACCTCCTTGAGGTAGGAGGTGGTGCCGCTGGTTCTCAAGGAGGCGGCAGTGCACCCCCTTCTTGAGCGCTCTTCTTTCATTTTCATTTCATTTTAACCTTTAATGGCATACAAATTATTTCCATTTAAAAGAGAAAAGAGAAAACTTTTAAAACATTTAAAGGAGAAAACTTTTAAAACATTTAAATATGGGTATTTAAAATGCTTTCCAAGAATTTAGCCACTGCCAAGGTGATCGATGGATTACAGTCACTTAGCAGAAAGCGAGTGGCCTGGAACTTGGAGTGCTCAAGTCTTGGAAGCAGCAGAGGGTGAATTAAAATCATGGAGCGCTCTTCTTTAGATCCTGAAGATCTAAACAACTATCACCTGTAGGTTAATTTCTACAATTTTTTAGTCAAGGTATTAGAGCGGGTTGTGGCCGTTCAACAGCAGTCCTGCTTGGAAGAAGCTGATTACCAAATTCACTTAGTGTATCTGTACTAAATGTGGGATTGCAATTTCAATCTTAAAATTACTTGAGGGACAAGTGATCTCTTTGCGGGTGGATTGGTGGCCCTCCCACTCGGTCATGCTTCCCCAAAGAAACTACCGACACAATTTTAAAGTGGATAAGTAAATGGCCATAGCCAGAGAACTTTATTAACAGAAAGCATAGGAAAATAGATGGTGCAGCATGGGGGGTGATCCAAGCCTTAGTGCAGCACTAGTGCTGACCCCAGGGCAAACCAATTCCTCAGCCCAGGTGCTGGAGGAATAAACCAGGCGAAAGATTGGAGTGAGACAACGTCCAGTCCGGCGAAATGCCCATGAATGGAGGCCCCCTCCAACTTACGCTAGGGGCGCAAGCTTCTCAGCCAGCCAGCAGGCGTCCCCTTCCTTGAGCTTGCTCCTGCCCCACCTCTGGGAGGAGGTTGTTGCCCAAAACAGGGGAGCTCCCCCAGCTCCCCTTTCCATCAGATCATCCCCCATGCGCAACCCGCCAATGGCTATGACAAAACAACAATTAAACAAAAACGCGACAAAGCAGGGATCGGGTGGGAGGGAAAACCGTCTTATTCCAGGCTCCGAATGGGGCCTGGCCACGAGGCAGGGCCTTTTAAATGCCCTGCCCCACCCCCTCGACTGACATGCTGTCGCCCGACGTGAGAGCCGCCAGTCAAAGAGTCGACCGATCGACTGGCCCTCCCAACGGGCCAGCCGCCGCTTCTGCCGCCGCCCACGCATGTGCCTGATCCGGCGCGCATGCGTGGACCTCTCTGACGCCGGCCACCGAGACGGCAGGGCCAGCAGCCTCCTTTCCCGGGCCCCACTCCCACAACGGCGGCCGCGGTAAGGCGCGGCCGCGCTTTCCCTAAAATAAGTTGCTCCCTTCACTAGACACTATCGGGAAGACACCTTGATGCATCTTCAGCGACAGCTGTAGTATTTTAAACTGGAAAGCTACAGGTTTGGCAATAAGCCAAAAAATAGCCCAATGCAAGGAATAGTGCAAATAAATTCATGATAGCTATATTCTAAGTCACAACTTCCTTATAACTTTACAACATATAAATATACAGGTAAATCAAGGACATTCATCTATATCAGCCGGATATAACTAGACGTCTCATTCAATGGAAAATCGCATCAAGTCTATGTATGGTGAAGCGACAAAGAGCTCACCACACCGCCAAGGAACGTTGGAAGGGTTGCGAAAATGCTATCGAGGCGCGCATGCGTTTTGCTGATTGTTGATACTACATTTTGTCCTCATTATTTTCTGAACGCTGGGACTTTTGACTCGCTGCCTTCATAAACCACACGGAGAAAAGAACTGGCGGCGGTTATTTTGACTCCCTTCCAACGTTCCTTGGCGGTGTGGTGAGCTCTTTGTCGCTTCACCATACATAGACTTGATGCAATTTTTCCATTGAATGAGACGTCCAGTTATATCCGGCTGATATAGATGAATGTCCTTGACTTACCTGTATATTTATATGTTGTACAGTTATAAGGATGTTTACAGTTGTGACTTAGAATATAGCTATCCTGCAATTATTACTGTCTACGATTAAAATAACCTTTGAGTTATTGCTAAACAACAATTCAGTTTATTATATTTATGCCCGTTTGATTTTTTTCGTCAGCTGTAGTATTTTGCCATGCCTCTTGCTGATGAGCTACACAAGAGGATGAACTGGGATTCTGGGCTGGGTCTGTTATTGATATCTGAATTATGCTCTGTTACTCTGCTGGATGTTAATGATTTTATTGACTGTTCACACAACATTGTAAACCACCTTGAATCTTTTGCTGTAGACAAGGAAGTTTAAAATGTGAAAATACACAACAATACACCAAGTAAAGCAAGGTGGGAGACAAACATTAAAGAAAGGGGGGCATATGGAATAATAATAATAATAATAAGAATAATAATAAGAATAATAATAATAATAATAATAATAAGAAGAAGAAGAAGAAGAAGAAGAAGAAGACGAAGACGAAGACGAAGACGAAGACGAAGACAACGACAACGACAACAACGACATTTGGATTTATATCCCCCTTTCTCTCCTGTAGGAGACTCAAAGGGGCTTACAATCTCCTTGCCCTCCCCCCCACAACAAACACCCTGTTAGGTGGGTGGGGTTGAGAGAGCTCCAAAAAGCTGTGACTAGCCCAAGGTCACCCAGCTGGTGTGTGTGGGAGTGCACAGGCTAATCTGAATTCCCCAGATAAGCCTCCACAGCTCAATTTGAGTGCACCTGCTCTTAACCATAACACCACTGCTGCACCCTTATATGTCAGGCTGATTTTGTACGTCAAGATCAACTTGACATAACTTGCCAAAAATGGACCGTAGCTCTCGGCCTGACACTGGGCCTTCCTCTCTCTACTTCATGTCAAAATCGCTAAAGTCTTTGGCCAACCACTGCTTGTTTCGCTGTCCAACTGGGGTGTTGTTAACCAGTTCGTGTATTGTTTTACAACCCAGGATTTTAAACCAGTCTTAATGACTGCTGATTTGTAACACAAAGAAGAAACTAGATTTGGTTAAAATGCCTAGAATAGCCATTGCAAGAAATGAAGTACACTGAAAACATCTCGTTTTATCATTTCGACACTGTTGATGAGAGAAAAAGGAGCCTGCAGACCTGAGGTCTTTGGCCTGCTCTCATGCTTTATGCTTTATGACATCTGAATGCAACTCAGTTCGGACATCACTCAAGACCATAGTCAATGTGACTACCCCATGTATGGACCACTCTACTATGCTACAGATGGGCAGCTATGTTGGTATTTCAGGTGACACTGGGCACAGATTTTATTCTGCAACTGAAACTAATGAAATTTCCCAGGGTATAAGCTTTTATGAGTCAAAGCCCACTTCATCAGATACAATTGGGAATGAAGAACCATTAGCCTTAATATCCAGGATGGAAGACTTTTAATTTTTTTTAAAGGCCCAGCTGAAGTCAGAATGCCAAATGTAATTAGCGTCATTAGAGAGATGAGATATGCACAGAGTTGGAAAGGCAGGAAGTTGGCATCTGCAATGGGAGAAGAATCCTATGTCCTTATCTGGACCTGAGGTGCGTGTGTGTGAGCATACGTCCATTCTCCCAAACTTATTAATGAATTCTACCTCAGCAATTTTATGCTGCTGTTTTCCTCTACTAACTGTGGTTATTCCAATTCTCTCAAACCGGGGTCTGATGCCAGGGAGATTATATTAATCACAGTTAGTTTAAACCAGGGGTCCCCAACGTGGACCAAACCGTTTTCTGGTGCCTGCCAAGAGTTTTTGGAAAGTGGGTGGGGCCAAGTAGGGTTTTTGCCCAGCAAAGCTTCTGATTGACTACTGGATACTTGATTGGTTGAGCAGATTTTTAAAAATGTAGCCTTGGCAGCGGTTGCCACTGCAGTACAGTGCTGGACTAGATGGACTCTGCTCTGGTCTGGTCTGATCCAGCAGGCTAGTTCTTATGTTCTTATGTTCTTACAAGGATCTGCCCTGTGGTACTGGAGTGCAGCTGTGGCAATTATTTTGTGGCTGGCTCTGCCTCCTGTGGCAACCATTTTGTGGAAGCCGTTTTGTTGCTGTATCTACCATGTCATCAAGAATTCCAGGTGTGCCCACCAGCTAAAAAAGATCGGGGCCCTCTGGTCTGAACTACTGTACTATGTGCAGGGCCAGAGAGAGGGAAAACTGTGCCCTGCACCCCTGCCAGGCCCCACCCACACCCAAGAATACCCCTGCACCCAGCGCATCACGCACCCCCTTTCCCCTTGGTGCTACGCCACTGATCATGTGGCATACACACACACACACACACAAACAATCTGATCTAATTCTTACTGCCCCTTTACCGACTTCCTAATCATAGATCATTCAGCCAGAGAAAGGGTGATAGAGCCAGAAAATGTCCAAGCAACGTAGGATTTGAATGATCCAGTAGAAGCTGAATCTCGGCTTCAAAGACGAAACCAAAACTTATGCCTGCCCAGAGCCAACGTGTCCGTTTCAAAAATTACAACCCGCAAACCACGTTGTTCAAAAAATCACAGCTCTATAAAGCAACAAGGCAAAGCCATCAACAGGATCCAGTTTCTCAGTCAGATTAGGGTATGTCAAAGATATGGGAGACGATCTGTATTAGCAGATCTTCTTTGTAAGTTATAGGAATCCGCAAATTTGCTGTTCAACGGGGAAGTCGGTGATTTGCCCATCACATTTCCAAGATCCGGTGTAGGTCCAGTTGGCTTGTGGGAATTACAGCGAGGAACACAGTAGGGAAAAGCTCATGAAAAATTCATACTGCAGTCTAGTTTGAAACATCATGGCGTTGGAGGAAGCCCACAGGAAATTCCACTTGCATGCATGAGATATTCACATATAAACAAAGTTCTCTCAGACACCAGCTATGATCCTAAAAGCAGTCATGAGTGGACAACATTTGGCGCCTCTCCTGCCAGATTGGCTCCTGTGATGTACAGGATGGCAGGTGTGATCCTCTGCATTTATTTTTTTTCCTTCTCCAGTAGCCACCTTTTTGGCCCATATCCAGTGGTGCAAACGGCAGCAGCTGATAGGCGCCATTCCCCCCTTTCCCGAATGCCTTACCTTCCCTCCGAACTTCTGGCGTGTTGCCCAGGCCTGGGGACACGCCCCCCCTCTGCCCTGCGACTCCAAAGCTGCCGTGCAGGGCAGGGTGGTGTGTCCCCTGGCCTGGGTGACGCGCCGGAAGGTTGGAGGGAAGGGAAGGCGTTTGGCCGACGGCACAGTTCCGCGCAGGCTGCGCCGTCTTCCCCGCCCGTACCAGGACCGTTCGTGCAAACGGTCCCGGGGGGGTGCGTCGGCGTCATATACGCCAACGCACCCCCTGATCGTGGCCGTGCGGAAATGGCCTTAGATTTTGTGGACTAGATCCCCATTTCACTCATGTTTTTTTTTGGGGGGGGGGGGAGTAGGCAACCTTTTCACAGCATGAATAATTTTGTAAATCTCTATGACTGCTTAATGAGGATCCACTTCATGCATCAAAGTGAAATCTCGATCACGAAAGCTTATGCAAGAAGAAGAGGAAGAGGAGGAGGAGGAGTTTGGATTTATACCCCACCTTTCTCTCCTGCAAGGAGACTCAAGGTGGCTCACAAACTCCTTTCCTTTCCTCTTCCCACAACAGACACCTTGCAAGGTAGGTCGGGTTGAGAGAACTGTGACTAGCCTAAGGTCACTCAGCAGGAATGTGTAGGAGTCAAGAAACAAATCTGATTCATCAGATAAGAAGAAAAGGAGTTTGTCTTTATATCCCACCTTTCTCTCCTGTAAGGAGACTCAAGGTGGCTTACAAGCTCCTTTCCCTTCCTCTCACCGCAACAGACACCTTGTGAGGTAGGTGGGGCTGAGAGAGTTCCAAGAGAACTGTGACTAGCCCAAGGTCAGCCAGCAGGAATGTAGGAGTGTGGGAACACATCTGATTCACCAGATAACCTCTGCCACTCCGGTGGAGGAATGCGGAATCAAACCCGGTTCTCCAGATTAGAATCCACCCGCTCTTAACCACTACACCACGCTAGCATTACACCATGCTAGCTGACTTGCTAGTCCTTACGGTTTCACAAGACTCCCATTCTATTCAAAAGCAAATCTGCCACACAGTGGGCCTTTCCCCACTCACCATTTGCTGCGCACTACTCTTGCCAAGTAGCGCGGGGTCCAGCGGCACTCCCCACTACAGAGGCGGTGACAACACAGCCGCCCCGACTCTGCCGCTCTCACGCCCCCTCAGCGCACGTCATTTCTGGCACTGCTGAAAACGGCACCTTTTGATGACCCCGCGCTCTGTGGAAGTCGGGGAACACAATCCCCACGCTGAAAAGGTCCGCGCCGGATGAAACCGACGTCATTTTTAAAAGTGGGGAAACTGCCAGTGTTGGGGTCTGCTATAGGAAAAATGCAAGCCCAAAGCTATCTGTGTGGGGACAAAATTGCACTTTAACCTGGATCCCAACCAGAATGCATTCCATGCCTCTACTGAAATGCAAACCAGCTATCTCCAAACACCAAGCCCGCCCCTCCCCACTCTGTTGTTCTCAAAGGGACTGCACATTCAGGCCAACGCTCAACACAAATTAAAATTCACTTCCAAAGAATTACGTAGACCACATTATCGACTGCTTCCAAGCTTCAGACCAAAAATCCCATTAGCCGCGCGCACGATAATAACCTCATTGAACAAGGATGTGATTATGCTAAGGAAGAAAATGAGGTTTGATGAGGTGCAGAGAAGAGAAATTATGCCGACCCCTCCAAGGTCTACACAAGAAGATCAATACGTTTTTAGATTCCCCCTGACTTCTGGATCGTCTGCGGCTCATTGAACTTTCCAGCTACGCGGCTCATGCCAGAAATCATCCCTTTCTCCTGAAGGCAAACAAGAGTTAGAACATTTTTAGAAAGGGATGATTCATTCGGATATTCTTGAGGTTGTATGTATGCCATCGGAAGCAGTCGTGATCTTTTCAGGCATACACGCAGCATGGATTAGCAATAGTGACTGCAACTTGTGATATTGTTTACAATGTCGTAGATTTAACATGATGGAGCAAGAGGTCAGGAACTCCAGTTCACTAGCTGCTGTGTGTTTTCTGGGCTGTGTGGGCACAATTGGGTAGCTTTTGCTCCTAACATTTTGCCCGCATCTGCGGCTGGCATCTTCACAGACATGTGTTTCCCCCTGCGGCTCAGAGAAACTCATCTTTAACATGACATGCCTCTGAAGATACCAGCCACAGATGCGAGCAAAATGTTAGGAGCAAAAACGACCCAGCGGGAGCCACACAGCTCCGAACACCCACAACTGCCAGTTGATTCTGGTTGTGAAAATCTTCGACAATACAATTCTAATACACCTCACAGGCAGCCAGAGATGTAGCTGGGCCAAACTGCACCTGGTGTGTAGTCTTTATTTTCCACCCCCAGGCCCCCCCCCCCGCGGCGCCCCGCTCCCCCGCAGCGCCCCTCCTTCTCACACTTACCTTAGTTCCTTTCCTTTTTCTAGAACTTTTTCAGGCTGAAAAAAAGGCCTACTCACAGTTCAGGCTTAAAAACGGCCTGATGGGAACTATACTTCCCAGGAGACCTTGTGAGCCCCAAGGTCTCCTGGGAATTGTAGTTCCTCAGGCCGTTTTTGCCTGTTCTGTGAACAGGCCTTTTTTTCAGCCTGAAAAAGTTCTAGGAGAAGGAAAGGAACTAAGGTAAGTGTGGGAAGGGGGGTGGGGGGTGCCGCGGGGGGAGGGGGGAGGGGCCTGAGGGTGATTTTCCACCCCCAGGCATGCACCCGGTGCACGGCACACCCCTTCCCTTTGGTAGCTTCGCCACTGCAGGCAGCTTTGAAAAAAATTATGATATACTTAAATGTGTTTATGTTTTGCTCTGACTAGGACTTGGGGGTAGCATTCCAAAGTTCTCTACTTAAGTTCGTGGAATGACACCTTCTTTGGCCAGCTGCCCTATTCACTGCAGACCCCCCACCCAGTGGTGGGATCCAAAAATTTTAATAACAGGTTCCAATGGCGGTGGGATTCAAACAGTGGCGCCACTGCACACAAGCACCTCCAGTCCCTATTGGGCAGGGAGGTTGCTTTAGTAACCCCTTCTCGGCACTCAGAAAAAATTAGTAACCACTTCTAGAGAAGTGGTGAGAACTGGTTGGATCCTACCTCTGCCCTTCCTTCCTGCCCTCCTTTTCATGATCCACCTAAATTCACAACAGTTCCTCCTGTTGTGGTGACACCCAGCCATATTATTTGTGTCTCGGTTCCTAAGACCATCGGAAATATGTGTTTTCCGATGGTCTCAGGCGACCCCTGTGAAAGGGTTGTTTGACCCCCAAAGGGGTCGCGACCCACAGGTTGAGAACCCCTGGGCTATGTCAAAGAAGATGACAGGGTTGGTTATGACAGTAATGAATTGAGCGGGGGGGGGGGGTATAGTAAAAGCAGTGGTGTCATTAGCGCCAGTGGTAATGACTCCACAGGGTGAGCGTGGCACAGCTGACCTTCAGGAGAAGAATTGAGGGGGTTCTCGGGCTGCAACGAGGCTGGGGAAGGCCCATCTCCCGAGAAGTCAGCTCCAATCCTTCAGGGTTCTTTTTCACTCCTGCCGTCTGCAGTAAGTGCAGAGTTAAAGTCACCTACCAAAATAAGTATTTCCGCATTTTCTTTTTTTCTCCCTCGACACAACAGCACAGGGGCTCACAATTATGACATACGGAGGAATTATTATTATGTTTGTCACGCAAGCGCAAAACCAAAAGAGCTGGGATGTCTTTCTGGCTTAATTATTGTTAGGTTATTTTTAAAAGGATTCTTTGCCTGCTGGGTGCCTTGACTGCCTTGTTGAGAAACACCACCCACTGACAGGTAGTCTGTGCGAGGTATTCCTCAATGCTCAAATTAACTCACTACAGACTAAAAGAAAAAAGGAGCCTTATGAAGAATGAACATTTCAGGAATGTAAGATACCCACAGGGACAATTGCAATAACTTGGGAGTTTTGGGGGCCCGTTAAGCATACAGACATTTATTTAAACATTTCTGTCTTCTTATCTCCCCAATGGGAGGCCCAAAGTGACTTGCACCATTCTTCTCCCCTCCTCCATTTTATCCTAACCACCTCCCTGCGAGGTAGGTCAGATGGTGTACAATTGGCCCAAGGGCATTTCAGGATTCAAACCTGGGCCTTTGTCAGGGATGGAACCTAGCTGATTGAGATGCATTCCTAACTCCAGGCTGTGGCTACATAAAATATAGACGGTGATTGTATCTAGGTGATTCAGATGCATTCCTGTCAACGTAACTGCTTTTCGATATATGTACCCTGCTTGTTAAGTGTAACCACAGTGTTAATGGAACATTCTTTCCTTGATCATGCTTTTATGGTTTCACATGCTTGGTAGATAACTAGGCTTGCCCCTGACACTTTCTACTCCCATGGGAAATGGGATGTTTCTCTTGCTCCATGGGGGCAGAAGGCCAGGTGGCTTTATCTGTATCTGTTGCTGACCTTGGGGCGCACTTAGGCTCCAATGTAACTTTCACATTCTTTGGGAAAATGGGAGGGGGGATTGTTTCTGGATAAAGGGGGCTACAAAAGCCAGGTCTTGCAAAACTGGCTTCTTGCAAGCTGGGTGCTTCATTACCTTTCCAACGCTACTGATCCACAATCCAGAGACTGTTTATTGATTCAAGGATCAAGACCTAACAATCTTCCATATGGTAGTCCGACACTCCAGCTACTACACCAAACTGGCTCTCCTGTGCTGAAACAGCCCCATTTCTATCTTCATTAGCAGGAATCATGCACAAGGCCAATAAATCCCCTCCCCCCCCCACCACCACTGATGAGTAGTAGAAGGAGAAGAGTTGGATTTATAGCCCCCCTTTCTCTCCTATAGGAGGCTCAAAGGGGCTTACAAGTTCCTTTCCCTCCCCCCCCACAACAAACACCCTGTGAGGTGGGTGGGGCTGAGAGAGCTCCGAAGAACTGTGACTAGCCCAAGGTCACCCAGCTGGCGTGTGTGGGAGTGTACAGGCTAATCTGAATTGCCCAGATAAGCCTCCACAGCTCAAGCGGCAGAGCAGGGAATAAAACCCGGTTCCTCCAGATCAGAGTACACCTGCTCTTAACCACTACGCCATTGCTGATCACCATTGGAAACATGGCTGGAAATGGCTCTGACACATCAAGGCCTTTAATGCATGTTCCATTTCCCCCATAGCTGGTTGCTTTGCAGTGGGGTTTCCCTGCCACTTTCTGTTCTTTCTGATCACCCTGCAAGCATGCTGAGCCGAGCTGCCATTTTGCCCGCCCAACCCTGTCTTGCTTGTTTTTTATATCCACTTTTATACCTTTTTTTTGTTTCCCGTATTAGACCTAGCATTATTCCGTCTAATTTAATCTGGTCTATTGCTCCAATGCATTTAAAGACAAAAAAAAAGAGTCTTTCTGATTGATCTGTAATGATAGAATTAGGCGAAACTAGGGGCTGAATATGCAGAGAGGAGTGAAAAACTCCCAAAGAGAGAGTAATGCAGAGCCATCTGCATTACATAGACAAAAATGCAGATTAAAAAATCCTCAAAACAAGGCTATGCGCAAAGAAGGAACATTTTTTCCTACAAATTTGGAGGGAACTCCCGGTTTGCAGTAAAACACAAGATCTAATGATATCCCGGAAGATCTCAGCTGCCGCCATGGGGTTGTCTAAGCAACCATGGAAACAGACCCTCGATCTGGGCAATCCTAGCAGCAGCTGCTGGGACAGGAGCTGGAAAGAACAGCTGAGGAAGAAAGAGAGAAAGGAAGCGGAGAAAACAAGGTGATTGTGGTGGGAATAGAGAAAAGGATGAAAAGGGATAGATTGGGAAAGAGAAGGTGACAATACGCTGGTGCTCTGACCCACACTGAAGGGAGATTCCCCTCAGGGCAGAGCTTCTGTTATAGATTTCTTCTCCCCTGTCACACACCACTCACTGCACTACAGATCCCATAATCTCTGCTGCGGGGAAAGAGTGACCTCTCCATTTCAAGTATTCGTACCACATTAGATCTACTGAAATAATCATAGATTTCATACACCAATATTCAAATAACAAGCCTCTCCGCCTGTAGTAGCAGCAATGGCAGAAAGTGTGCATGAGTAAAGGGTGGAGAGAGAATATCAGTTCTAAGACATGGTTCCCTTGCTCAGGAGACTGTGGTCCAGGAAGCGGCTTTGTCTCTTTCATTTGTGGATTATGTCTGGAAAGGGGCTACCATATCGATGAAGCAGCAATAACAGCTGTATTGATATAACAGCAATTTAAAGGGCTTTAACAAAGCCAGCAAACTTGCGACTACTGGGTGCGATGAGGTGTGCCTTTAAGAGTGAGTTGATGGGCAGAGTTCAGAGAACCAGGAAAAGCAGTTAGAACTGAGATCTGGGAGAGTTCAGCAGGTAAACCACAATGCAGGCAGGGTGGTGCCCCCTCGCGTGTAAATAGGGAAACGTGAGGAGACCCCCCACTACAACTTCAATGTACAGCAAATAGCCCCAAGGAAAGCGTTTCATGCATAAAGAGCTAAAGAGAAGAAAATAAAATTAAAGACTGCAAAGAGAGAGACAACAGAAAATGGAGGGGGGGGGTTATGGAGAAAAATCTACAGAAAAAGTGGGGGGCAAAAGGGGAAGGAAAAACTGTCTGTGTGTGCAAATGTGCGTGTACATACACACGCATGCATGCACAGGAAACAAGGAAAGAAAGAGGTGGGGGGCCAGATTGGAGGGACAGTTTTCCTCTCCAAGGTTCATTCTGCACATGCAGAATAATGCACTTTCAAACTGCTTTCAGTGCTCTTTGAAGCTGTGCGGAATAGCAAAATCCACTTGCAAACAGTTGTGAAAGTGGCTTGAAAACGCATTATTTTGCATGTGCGGAAGGGGCCCAAGTTTCACAGGTCCTCAGTTTATGTACATTTGCTGGTTGGATGAGGGCTGCCCTTTTAGTACACAGATCAGGTAGAGACTGAGGAATTTTTTTTCAAATCAAGACTGGACACATCTTACTCCTGCCTTTCTCCATCCTCCGGCTCATACTTGAAGACCATCCCTGCCCTGCATCTCAAAATCCACCCCTTGTTGGCAGAAGCCGAGTCTGCAGGCATGAATATTAGTTCCTCTTCCCCAAGATCTACATCTGCCCATTTGGGGAAGGTTAGCTGAGCTACAACGCAGTATACGTTTTCCGGGCATACTCCCAGCTTAAGTGGTCACCTTGGGCAGACTGTTACTGGTTGCAAGTTTTGCTTTGCAGAACCTGATGGTTATTCAAAGTCATCTGCCCTCTCACTCCTCCAGTTTTTGGAGGTAAGTTTTATTTATGACCCTGCCCTCCAAAGGAGTCACTTGTGAAAAGCATGTTATGTCACTTCTTCAGAAAAAGCTGCTCAGCCAACCTACTGTTAAAAACCGCTCGCTATCCTTTCCAATTGGGTATTATCCGCCCGTTTGAGTTGGTACTTTCTGTTCTCCCCTTCAAGCTATGAATAAACCACCCAGCTCTAGACACGCATTCGTATTTTCTGAAGTGTTTGCGCTGTCATTGGGACGGGCATCCTCATTCTCCTTCAGATGTTTGCATTAGGTAACAGTGTCCCGGATTTTTAAAATTTGGAGAAGCAGGGAAGCAATCACAGCCAGAGGACAACTCTAGGTGGAAGCATGGGTGAACTAAAAACAGGATGCCTGACATTCTTTGACAACAATGACAGTCTTTCCGAAAATTAAGCCTTGATACACGGAACTCTTGAGAGGTGTAACTGAAGAACCATTGGATGGACCTCTGAACAATTTTTACACACAATTTTTTCCAACATTATAGACAGCTACATGGCAATTTTGGATGTGTTTGTTGGGATGGCCCTTGTGGCAGAACGGGCTTGCTTTGTCCCACAGGACCTATAACGCCCCAAGCTTCTACCAGAGGTTCCCAGCTTTTCCAGGCAAAGGCTTGCTTTCTCTCTTTGGGTAAACTGCTGCCACCACCTGACCATTTGAGGAACTGCCCACTGGGGTGGGTAAGGCCCCCCCCCAGCTTCCTTTCCCACTCGGAGGCCTAGCCTTGGTTTCCCCTGGCTCCCCTCTCCTGGGTTCTACAGGGCAGATTGGAGGCTCCACAGGAGTAGCTGCTTGCCAGCTTCCAGACTTCCTCCCCCCTCTTAGTTAGATAGTGCATCCAAGACAGTGGGGCATTCATGATACAGAAAACTGTTCTCCACATCTAAGATTTAAAGTATTTATTACAATTAAAATGGTCACAAGTCTGTTTTAGCACTGCACCAGATCGAGCAAGGGTTTCCAAAACAAGGGAGATATAAACGCAAATCCTCTGTCCTTTAATCTAAACATACAGTTGTTAAAATAGGGTAGGCTCTTAAACTTTAGAACATAGGTGTCAAACTCGCGGCCCTCCAGATGTTATGGACTACAGCTCCCATCATCCCCTGCCAGCATCATGCTGGCAGGGGATGATGGGAACTGCAGTCCATAACATCTGGAGGGCCATGAGTTTGACACCTGTGCTTTAGAAGGTTACACGGCTCACAGAGTTCCCATTACCTGGAAGGCCAAGTCAGCTCCCTAGGTGAACACATGGTCCAAAAATGGCTGCTCTCTCCAGAACCCAGGCAAGAGGTCTACTCCCTTCAGTGGCCCAGCAGAAAGAGACCTCGCCCCTCTGCTCCCAGCAGTTTTATCAGTTCCCAGGCTCCACCCCTCTCTCAGGGTCAGTTTTAGTTACCTTTTCCCCCTAGGTCAGGTAGCTCTTCCTGATGTCCTTCTGGCACTTTCAAGCCCTCCAAATCTATACCTGATTGGAGAAGGGGAGGGGAAAGGGGGGGGAAGGAGCCATTTCTCCACAGCCCACAGTACAGTGGAACCTCGGTGTTCATTGGTAATCCATCCGAAAAGAATCAATGAAAACCAAAACTGACGAAAACCGAGGCAAACATTTCCATTGGGATCAATGTAAATCCAATTAACTCCTAGACACTCCAAAATGCATACCAAAAACACATTTATAGAGAATAAACATGGTGTTTAACACTGAAAACAATAACAAACAAGCACTGGATTATCTTCACAAACCAGTGAAGAAAGCCTACATTGCACAAAATAAATCACTTGCCTTTAAAATCTGCAAAACAACCTTGAAACTGTACACAAGCAGACGCTGAATGCTCACCCAACGAGACACTGAGCGGGAAATTACGAGGTCACATGGCCGCTGAGAGCACACGAGGTCACATGGCCACCGAGAGCACGCCAACGAAATCCGAGGCAATCCGACGAAAACCGAGACATTTTTTTTCATGGAAAAAAATCAATGAAAACTGAAACCGAAAAAATCAACGAAACCGGCAAAAACAAAAGTCAACGAAAACCAAGGTTCCACTGTACTTAGGCTGTTGAATACACAAGCCGTAACACAAAACAATTGGACAAAAGTATTGTCAAAGGGTTTCACGACCAGAATCAATAGGCTGTTGTGGGTTTTACAGACTGTATGGCCATGGTCTGGTAGTTTTTGCTCCTAATGTTTTGCTCACATTACTCAGAATGCCTGATCATTCAGAAGTTGATAAAAGGCAAGTACCAAGGAAAAAACTGTCCGTCACCCATTTCCCCTCTAAACTGCTTCCTTACAGCAGCTCTTCTCCTGAGAGCAGAAAAACCTGTTGGGGAAGAGGAACTTCAGGAAAGAAACCCCTTCTAGTCTCTTTTTGCTTCTGACCACGGAGGGATCTCCACCTCCTGCAACAACAACTGACCGAGCTATGAGTAGTCCCAGTGCTAGCCCGCCGGTGGGGCCCAGAGAGGGCCCAGCTGTGCTGGGAGGTCAGCAGCAGGGGGCCTTCGGCACCATGGTGGGATCCAGAGGGCAAGCGGGGCAGCAAGTGGTAGCCCTGGTACCCCAGCCATTGGGACAGGTGGCGCCCCGGCAGGCCAAGCAAAAAGAACTGAAAGCGACATTCAATGGGGACCCAGAGAAGCTCCTGTATTTTTTGGTCCAAGTAGGATCCTACATGAGGATGATGAATGGGGCGTTTGAGACTGATGCTGAATGAGTGTATGAGGTTGGGATAAAGCTCAAGCCCAACTCAAGCAGTTGTGCCAGGGGGCCCGATCTGTGGCCAATTACGCAGGTGAGTTCCGAAAACTGGCCAGTCGCATTCACAACTGGCCAGAGAGGATCTTCATCCATATGTTCAAGGATGGCCTAGACCCAGTTATGCTGCAATGGGCACTGGCAGCGTGGGACCCCGACACCCTAACGGGATGGATCTGCTTGGTGGGAGATGTGGAAGGAAAAATGAAGGAAGTGCAAAGATCTCGACAACACACCTCAGGTACCTACTCCAGAGCAAAGAACTCTGGACCATCAAAGGTGTAGCTCTCAGCTCCTATGAGCTCCCATTGGAAACAATGGGGGATGGGGCACCCCTTTTGGGAGTCCATAACTTTGGACCCCCTGAACCAATTATCACCAAACATGGGTGGTATCATCATGAGAGTCTCCCAGAAAATCCCTGAAATTTTGGTACTGCTAGCCGAATTAAAGAAGGCAGCACTGGAGGACTCCAAACTGGAGGAATGCCGGGGGTGGGGGGGGGGCGGTCTGATGGAAAGCGAGGGGCTGTGATGGTGAGAGAATAAGCTACACGTGCCCACCACCCTCAGACTCAAAGGACTGCAAGGGTGCCATGATGTGAAATCAGGAGGACATTTTGGGTTAGTGAAAATACTGCATTTGGTGCGGAGGCAGTTTTGGGGGCAGTTTTGGTGGTGCGCCCTTAGAAAAGATGTGGAAGCTTATGTGAAGGGGTGCCCTATGTATGTCATGGCTAAAACGGTACCCAGGAGACAGCCAGGGTTACGTCAGCCATGTAGTAAACGGTACCCAGGAGATGCCTGAGGCTCTGGCACACGTTACAGACCCAATGCAGAATGGCATCTGGATTTAGCTTGCATTATTTATCTGACTTTAATAACTGGGCGTGCACACACAATTTCCTAGTACTCCTAGAACAAAGGCTTTCTAAAATTATAATCCATCTTATTCTTGATTGCCCAGGAAATGGGTGTGCTGGCCTATAAATTCAGCGAGCGAGACAGACTGCGGTTGTTTAATTCCCCGGGCATGTAAGCCTGTTGCAGCAAAACACAACACCTTAAAGACAAACCCATTTATTGTGGGCCACAACCCATCTGACAGATGGGAGAAGCGGTCAGTCACCAGTCTGCATCCGCATCTGTACATATCTGAGACAGAAATCTCTGAGGGACAGATAGAGAGGGGAGCTAAACCAAATGTCGCATCCCTTGCATCTGACAAAATGGGACCTGGCTCACAGGGTTTATGAATGCGTAAACTCTAGGAATTTGTTAGCTTTAGTGGGCACGATGAATTTGTAAGCTGGGGGGGGGGGGGGCGGGGGGTCACAGAACTCTTGTTTCGGCTACAGGAGACCAATACACCAACTCCTTTGAAATTGGCTAACATGTTCCAACACAAGAGATTTACATGGCAACTTAATCTGTACGACGTACGTAGGAAGAGCTCTCTTATTTCTTCCTAACAACAGTCCTATGGGGCATGTCATAAAGCCTATGTCAGGGGTGCGGAACCAGTGGTGGGATCCAAAAATTTTAGTAACAGGTTCCCATGGTGGTGGGATTCAAACAGTGGCGTAGTGCCAATGGGGCTGGGCGGGGCACGACGGGGGCGTGGCCGGGCATTACGGGGGCAGGGCATTAATAATTTCTCTGTTACTGTAAAAAACTCTTACTGTAAAAAAAAGTTCCTAATTTCCAGCTGGTATCTTTCTGTCCATAATTTAAACTCATTATAGCAAGTCCTATCGTCTACTGCCAACAGAAACAACTACTTCTCCTCTAATTGACTGCCTGTCAAATACTTAATACTTTCAAATACTTAATTTTGTTTCTAGAAATCAAAAGAAGGACACTTTCCTTAAACAAGGAACTTTACCATATTTCTAAAACATGCTTTTAAAACAGCCCAACAGGGAGAATTATCCCGTTTTCTACCTTCGCTAACCAGCCACATAGGAAACAACAGGACTTTATGATTTTTGGACCTAATGGAATTTCTAACGGAAAATCAGACGCAATTAGTAACCCCCTCTCCGCACACACAAATAATTAGTAACCCACTCTCGGGAACTGGTGAGAACCTGCTGGATCCCACCTCTGGGCGGAACTCACTTCTAACAAGGGTTGGATGTGACATAGATGTGACTTGGTCAAGCTGAGCTGAAGGCAGCGGGTAGCTAGTTCAGCTGGCCAGATCAGGAGCAGGGCAGGTGGGTGCCTGGACTGGCAAGCCACCCGGGGGGCTTGCCAGGCCAGATTAGGTACAAGTCGGGAGGGGGGTTAGCCTCAGCTGGTTTGCGGGCTTGATAACCCTCTCAATGGTCTGGCTTCGCATGTTTGACACCTAATGAGATTTACAGTTGACCAGGAATTGGAGTCTCGGGCCCCTTCCGCACATGCAGAATAATGCACTTTCAATCCACTTTCACAGTAGCTTTGCAAGTGGATTTTGCTATTCCTCACGGTAAAATGTGCAGAACAGCACAGCGATTTGTTAGCTGAAAAGTACATTCAGAGTGGATTGAAAGTGCATTATTCTGTGTGTGTGGAATGGGCCTCAGTCCTCCTTGCCTGGTACACCAAGAAAAAGAAGAAGAAGAGTTTGGATTTATATCCTCCCTTTCTCTCCTGCAGGAGGGGCTTACAATCTCCTTGCCCTTCCCCCCTCACAACAAACACCCTGTGAGGTGGGTGGGGCTGAGAGAGCTCAGAAGAACTGTGACTAGCCCAAGGTCACCCAGCTGGCATTTGTGGGAGTGTACAGGCTAATCTGAATTCCCCAGATAAGCCTCCACAGCTCAGGCGGCAGAGCGGAGAATCAAACCCGGTTCCTCCAGATTAGATACATGAGCTCTTAACCTCCTACGCCACTGCTGCTCCATTTTACTTCACCACCAGTGTTGTTTTGAAAAAACAAATCTCAAAACTGGTTGTGGTGGGTTTTCCGGGCTGTGTGGCTAGCATCTTCAGCGGTGTATCACAGAGAGAAACCTGTTACACACTGTTACACAGAGAAACATACTCCTCTCTGCGATGCACCTCTGAAGATGCCAGCCACATATGCAGGCAAAACGTTAGGAACGAGATCTACCAGACCACGGCCACACAGCCCGGAAAAACCACAACAACCAGTTGTATCCAGCCATCCAGGTCACCCAGCTGGCGTGTGTGGGAGTGTACAGGCTAATCTGAATTCCCCAGATAAGCCTCCACAGCTCAGGCGGCAGAGCTGGGAATCAAACCCGGTTCCTCCAGATTAGATACACGAGCTCTTATCCTCCTACGCCACTGCTGCTCCTGATAGGCAGCAACAGCCTATCAGAAGGATGTACCTCAACCTAAGGCTGAGAACAGTGATCGAAAATGGAACAGAAAAATCCAAAATCAACTTAATTACAGCAGGGGAAAAACCAGGCTATTTAAAACTGGCACAAATAAGACCCAATAACTAATACAGGCTCTGGCTTCACATATAAGCTCCTCTTTCCCGTATCCTGATTCTTGATCTACACTAGGGGTCTGCCACCTGCGGCTCTCCAATTGGCCGTGCTGGCACGGGCTGAATGGATTTGTAGTCCATGAACATCTGGAGAGCTGCAGGTTGCAGACCCCTGATCTATACCATAGGTGTCAAACTCGAGGCCCTCCAGATGTTATGGGCTACAGTTCCCATCATCCCCTGATGGGAACTGTAGTCCATAACATCTGGACGGCCACGAGTTTGACACCTGTGATCTACACAGAACTTTAACTGGAACTATCGTGTATATGCCAATAAAGGCTTATTGAATTGAGAGAGATTCCCAGCATTTAAATTACTGGCTTTTTGCATGCAACCATAACCAGATGGGATGCAAATATCCAAAATATAATTCTAAAACCAATCCCTTGTGCATATGGATATCCCAGCAGAGCCCAATCATTTTCCAGTACAATCTGGCGTTACATGACTTGGACCCAATTCTCTCTTCATACTACACAGAACCTCAGGCAGAAACATTCGGTACGAGGATCTTCTACATAAATATTTTCATGCAAATGGACTTCTTAGACCCGTGTAGGATTTTTATGCTTGACTTCAGTTGCTACAGCAGCTGCAAGTTGTGTCCGTGCTATTGGTCTGCTGAAACATGCACACAGTAAAAGATAGGAGAGACTGATAAACAGCCTGCCTATAAATATTTATTAAGATAGAACATTAGCAGCGATTAGAACGAAATCGCTTTGCTTCTGCGAAACGATCTGTTAAATAAACGGCTTTCAGGCATGGTAGCAGGCTTGTGGAAATAATCATATTAATAACAACCGGAGCCAGACTTGTTAAATATCTAGCCTAAGGATATGTCAATCATATCCTCTTGTAGGTGTTCGTTGCTGTTGTGGCTACGCTCCAGGATATCTACAGAAACTCGATGGGTTGGGCCAGATGTTCTGAACTGCGCACATGAACTGGAATCACGTTTGAATTTAAATGGCAGACGCTGCTCATTCTTTTCCGTGCATCTGTGAATGGACACTTTTTCTGCTTTTTGAATGGATAGCATGGTGTAGTGGTTAAGAGCGGGTGGATTCTAATCTGGAGAACCGGGTTTGATTCCCCACTCCTCCACCTGAGTGGCAGTGGCTTATCTGGTGAACCAGATGTGTTTCCCTACTCCTGCCAGGTGACCTTGGGCTAGTCACAGTTCCCTGGAGCTCTTTCAGCCCCTCCTACCTCACAAGGTGTCTGTTGTGGGGAGAGGAAAGGAAAGGAATTTGTAAGCCCCTTTGAATCTCCTTATAGGAGAGAAAGGTGGGTATAAATCCAAACCTCCTTCTTGCTCTTTGAATATCCCCATCCTTAAAACCGACAGCTTGACTTGAGTGGATATCAGTCATCGGCACTAATTTTCACTACTGGAAAGAATTCTGAACAAACTCCAACAGTGGATGAATTCAGCGGATGAGTCTGCTTCCGTACCAAGGATTTCCCATGTTTTTACCACCCGGCTGGCCGTGTTTCTTTTTATGTTGCCACATGGCACGGTCCTCTATTTGTGCGCAGACCAGTAGCAGTGTTTTTTCCACACACACAAAAATCTGTATTAAGTGAAGCCTGTAAAAAACAGCATTTTAGGGGCAGAAAGCTATCAGCACGGACAGTTCCTTGGGTCTGAAGGGGAAACCATGTAATTGCAGGACTCCAGTGAAGTGTGTGTTAGCTGGTTTTGCCAGCTGTTGATAACTACAAGAAGCAACCCCTGGAAATAATCAGCATAACAGAAGAGAACCACCTGCCTGTACACAAAGCAAGTGGAAGGCATTGCTTTATTCTTATCCAGCCTTATATATGCTCTTCTTTTAAAAACAGAAAGGAATCGCCTACAACTCAGCTTGCATCTTAGGGAGGGGGATTGTTGGAGGCCCTGCAAATCAGTCAAGGTTTTTTTTTTAAAGCGATGCGTTATTTCTATGTAGTGCTGTCTTACTCCAGTTCAAAACATAACAAGCAGGGTGGGTGGAGAATCCTGAAAGTCACGGAGAACACAGCTGGGTGGGTTTCAGTGCACGTCAGGTGTGAAAAAGAAAAAGATTACTCTGGCCTGTCTGGAATTTCCATGGCCAGGGTAATTTCACACAGAATTGCATCGACAACCAGACAGCCACTGAAAATCACCCTGGTGAGAAAGCAATCCCGGAGAGCCGTAAAAATCTGTGGTAGAAACAAATCTGTCTGAACATTGCAGCATCCTGAATCCAGTGTGTAAAACAGACACATGCAGACACTCAAACCTGCTTAGATGCCATATTACTTTTCTGTAAAAGAAGTGGAATATTAAATGCCCCACACTGAAAATGTCACAAAGGTGGTGGTATTTGCTTTCAGGTATGATGAATATACCCAGCGGAAAACACATGATTGGGAGAGACTATTAAAAAGCTAAATGACACTGGAGCTAACAATTACCGAAGGGAGGGTTTTCCACTTCCCAGCTGCCAATTCCAACCCAGGGGGTGTTTACCAGGTCTGAAGGATCCCCCATGGATGTTCTGCTTATAAACCAGAGTCCATGCAATAATGAGGCAGAGACGGTTGCTTTTACTGAAATATAGTTTACTTACTAAGAATAAGGGTAAGGTAACTTGGGAGATAAAACAAGAAATGTTTTACTAACTAGCCGGCTCATCAGCCAGCCCACTACTTAGACCCGTGGTGGCGAACCTTTGGCACTCCAGATGTTATGGACTACAATTTCCATCAGCCCCTGCCAGTATGATCAATTGGCCATGCTGGCAGGGGCTGATGGGAATTATAGTCCATAACATTTGGAGTGCCAAAGGTTCGCCACCACTGCCTTAGACTATCACATTGCTAACGAAGAACTGCTACTGTGCACACACAGAGTGTAACAAAGAATATATATCTAATGCCAACGTGTGCGACTGCATGTATCTCAGGCCAGCGGCTTAACCAATAGGTATCAATTACCTGGCTACTGACTTCTGACCTCACTAACTAATTAGCATGCAACAATTAACTCCTTCATTGCTGGATTGCGTGACTGACACTTTCCAAATCCCAGCACAATTTCATGGGATGGTAGGCTGCAGCCAAGAGGGAGAAGGAATCAAAATCGCCCTTCCTGCCCCCTTCATCAGTGGGGGTAGCTGTTCAATCCGCTGAATGCCAGGTGGAAGAAAGAGATTTCACTCCCTTCCGAACTGTAGCCCACCATCCCATGTGATGCCATGTGTGCCCCACAAACCCAGGAATCGACCTTCACAGGGTTGCTAATGGCTTTGGGGAGACTGGAAAGCAGGGGAGAGCCACTGTCCTTGCACAAAAAACCACAGTCTGGATTGCCGGGTCCCAACTGCTAGCTTAAAATTTTGTGAAGGATAAGCCACGTGTTGGAAACTAACCCAGTCCCAGCTGTAGGAGACTGTGGAAACAAACGGGCGTAGCTAGGGAAAAATGGAGTCCAGTGCAAAATTTGAGTTTTGCCCCCCCCCCCCCCCCGGTTCATTTGTGTTTTTATATTTTTGTGTGCGTTTTCAGTTTTTGGCCTGCAGGGGGTGCAGTTTTTAGGCTAGCAGCACCAAAATTTCAGGGTTTCTTTAGGTCACTCTCCTGATGATACCACCCAGGTTTGGTAAAGTTTGGATCAGGGTGACAACTCAAAAGGTGTAGCCCCATCTCCTATTAGCTCCCATTGGAAACAATGGGGGATGGGGGCAACCCTTTTGGGAATCCATAACTTTGGACCCCCTGAACCAAACCTCACCAAACCTGCGTGGTATCATCAGGACAGTCTCCTAAAGATACCTTGCTAGCCTAAAACCTGCACCCCCTGCAGGCCAAAAACTGAAAAAACACAAAAAACACAAAAAAACCCACAAACCTGAATTTTTGAGAGGCACCCCAAGTGAGCACCTGGTGCAACACACACCCTCTTGCCCCCTTGTAGCTTCGCCTCTGCAAACAATGTAAATGTGACCACATGTCAGCATGTTGTATATGCATCAAACATTCATCTGACTGACAGAAAATAAATATGTGGGAAGATTGACATGCATCTTTAATTTTCTTTAAAACAAACAGCCAGAGTGGTGGGCGGGAAGGAGATAATAGGAGGGATTTGGACCGCAGAAGGGTATGCTTGTGAATATTGTATCTTTTTTCGCGTTTCACTGGTTCTTTGAAACAGTCCTTCCACCGTTATGCTGCTAGAAATCTCAGTAGGGAACAGGGAAAGACGGGCACCTAAAGATCTACCTCATCACTGTTCTCCAGCATTCTGCATAGCGCCATCCCAAAACGCAACACCTCAAATTTCCTATATTCAGCATCTCTGTGTGAGAGAGAATCCTGTGCTTTCGCCTTAAACATCTTCTCAGCTGAGAAAACACTAGGAATTTTGCATGCTACAAAGATGACGCCTGACGCCCACGCATGCATACACACGGAGGAAACAGTGTAGATTTCATACTGCTCACAACATTGTCAGTATAGCACGCCCTCTGCTGTTGAAAGACACTCTTTGCAACACACACTGATGGATTAAAAAGCAATGTGAAATAAGCTTCCTGGTATATTCATTTTTGGCACAATAACAATAAACATCCCCACCACCACCACCACCCCTGCAAACATTTTCAAAATGTCACACCTCTGTATTTAATATTCACAATAAACCGTCTGGCCATTTATTAGCTCAACATCTGGAAACAATCGGAAACAGAAAAGACTAAATTGCCAGCGTTTCGGTCTCCTTACCTTGGGCTTTTCATCCAATATTTGCTGGCGAATCTCTTTGTGTTTCTCCACAAGCCTTTCTTGCCTTTTACTCTGAGCATCTTCTAGCTGCAAGACAAGAGCAAAACAATGAATTGAACTCAAACAGAAGTAATTACATTCAGCGCTGCAAAGATAAGAATGCTTTGAGATTCAATGTATTGTCGAAGACTTTCACAGCTGGATACCACTGGTAGTTGTGGGTTTTCCGGGCTGCGTGGCCGTGGTCTGGTAGATCTCGTTCCTAACGTTTTGCCTGCATCTGTGGCTGGCATCTTCAGAGGTGCATCACAGAGAGGAGTCTGTTCTCTCTGTGTAACAGTGTGTAACAGGCTTCTCTCTGTGATACACCGCTGAAGATGCCAGCCACACAGCCCGGAAAACCCACCACAACCAGCTTTGAGATTTGTTTTTTCAAAACAACACTGGTGGTGAAGTAAAATGCTTTCCTGCTTAGAAGGGTCCCTCACAAAGTTGTTTTTCATTACCAGGAATGGTCACTGGTGCTGTGTGTCCGGGCGCGGCCAGGGCTCCTGCGGCCGGGGCTCCTGCCACCTCCACGCCCGGACTTGCGCGTTCAGGCGGGCACCTAGCCAGCTGGTCGAAATGTCGATGCAACCATGGGAGAAGCGGGCGGCGAAGCGAAGCAGGGCTGCGTCGAAGCGGCGACGGGGAAGCAGAACGATGGCTCGGCGGTGCGCGGGGAGAACGCGCAGGGCCGTAGCCTTGGCCGCGCGCGGAGTGCAGCTGAGCCCAATCAGCTCGGCTCGGAGTGGCCTCAGCTGGGGAGAGGGAGGGATTTGAGAGCCGGAAGGGCGTTTAAGGCTGGAAGCAACTACGCACGGGAGCTGCCACTGCAGCGGGGTGCAGGGAAGGGACTGGTTGGTGGCAGTGGGAAAGTCGAGGGAGTGGCCGGGTTGAGCCAGGTGGGCAGGCCAAAGACAGCTCAGCCCGGGGAACTGACTCTAGCCCAGTGAGGTAACTGGGCAGGGCGTGCCGGCCCTTTGGAGCATGGGTCCAGCTGGCAGTGAGGCAACTGCAGCAGCTCCATTTACCGGCACTCATAGGGTTTGCAAGGGAAGGCTGTGAAGCCAGGGACGGGCTGCCTACAACAACAGGCGCCCTGTGGGCTAAACTATTTCTTGGCCACTTGGGCCAATTGGAAAAAGACATCTCTGGGGAGGAAAAGCCCCAGAAAAGGGAGGGAGGGAAGGCACCACAGCCTGAGAGCCCTGGGAAGGGGGGGAAAGCGCCACACTGTGTTACGCATGGGTGTGTTTGGTCCTTGTACTTCGGACATCAAGGGGGCTACTGCAGGCAAGATCTGTCCTGAACTGCCAGGGTCACACAAGAAGAGCAAACGGTGGCTCTTTCTCATTATAGAACTGCCCCAGTTTTTATCGCGTTCAGCCAGCAAACTGCCTAGAATCTAGATGAGTTGAGTTTTGGGCTGAGGACTTCTAGATCCTACTCAATACTTTAACCGTTGTATAATGCTGGCTTTGCTTTGAATTCCTGAAACAAGCTTGTGTAAATCTGGCCAATCTGTTTTAACGATGCACTTTTGATCATTTTAAAAGATTATTTTGGTACTGTATTTTTTTTGTTGCTGATGCTCGACTCTGCTGATAAAAAGGAGTGATGCACCCCCCCAATAAACAAACATGTACAATGGACTCACCCTTTTAATGTACTGCACCACCTCCTGAATATATGATCGAATCATTTCCGTCTTCTCCCTGAGAGAAAGATCAATTAATTATTAAAATACAGTACAGTTACAATGCACAAAAACCACAGCTAATATTTTTTACACCCCAAAATGAACCAATATTCAGATGATAACACCTAGCAATCAGAGTGTTAAACTAAAGCTCAGGAAACTCACTGCCACGCAAGTTCACTGGTTGGGCTTCCAGTCACACAATCTCAGCCTAACCCACCTCAGAGGGTTGTTGTTGCAAGGATAATAAAGGAGGAGGGGAGATCAATTTGTAAACTGCTTTGAGCCCCCGTTGGAGAGAGAAATGGATTAGTTAAAGGATATATTCATAAATTTATAGTAATGAAAAGCTTCCAAGATCAATTAGAACAGGGGTGTCCAACTCTGGTCCTCCAGATGTTCACGGACTATGACTTCCATCAGCCTCTGCCAACAGGGGCTGATGGGAATTGTAGTCCATGATAAGGTGACCAGATGGTCACCTTCGTGAACCGGGACGGGTGGGCGGCCCCCCCCGCGAGCACACGCACACTCGCGCAGCCGCAGGAGCACACAGCCTGTGACAGGGCGGGAAACGGCAGTGCCCCAGAAGGCAGTGTGCTCCTGCGGCCGCGCGGGAGGCTGCCGCACTGCCTTGCGCCCCAGAAGGCAGTGCGGCAGCCTTCCAAAACCCGGGACATTGGGGAAAACCCGCAGGATGCGGGGCAAGTTCTTTCAAGGCGTGAATGTCCCGCCAAAAGCGGGACGGCTGGTCAGCTTAGTCCATGAACATCTGGAGGGCCAGAGTTGGACACCCCTGAATTAGAACTTTCTCAATTGTTTTTTCAAGCAAACTCGCCAGTGGCCAATGTTCTTAATTTGGCAAAGTTTCTAGCTGAAAACTACTCCGAAGTTCAGCAAAGTGACAATAAAAACCAGACTGCACAGCAACCGCCTGCAGTGATAACACAGAGATCTCAGAATGATTTATGAGACAGCCAACAGCCACCTGCAGAACCTTTACTGGCAGGCAAAGCACTGGGCTTCTAGACAGACCTCAGAGGAGATCCTGCAAAATTAATGCAAAAACCTCCGTAAAACATTCTCGCACCTCCTCTACTTCTCACCTCGGGGTGAAACAAAAGTAAAGTTGGGATTCCAAATGGAAAAGAGCTTACAGAAGATCTGCCACCCTCCAGCATCTTTGGGCCTGTCCAGAATTAGCACGAGGCGGATCTAACAAAGCAGCACCGTCGACCTCTGGCTTTGCTAGGTGCCAAAGGGCAAATTTACTGGAGCCCAAACCATACCAGGTCTTGTTCCGCACAGCCAAGAGCACAGGTGTCAAACTCGCGGCCTCCAGATGTCATGGACTACAGTCCCCATCATCCCCAAAAAGCTTGATGCTGGCAGGGGATGATGGGAACTGTAGTCCAGAACATCTGGAGGGCCGTGATTTTGACACCTATGCCCAAGAGCTTTCAGCCAGGATGGCCATGACATTGGCCTCTGGCTATACTGGCGTTTTCTGAGCATCCACAACATGCGCAGAAAGATGCTCGGAACAGCATGAACAGAAATGATTGCTTGGTCTGATTATGCTCACGCACACAGGGTTGCAGAAACTTTTCCAGACTCTGTGCTAGAGTTTGGCAAAGCAGAATGCATTCATTCCCCAGACTTGCAAAATGTTGTCAGAGTTCAATACAAATGTTGGGCTCATAGGCGCAGATATAACAGGCACACCCGGGGACAACCGCCCTGGGTAGCCCCTGTTGAGTCATGTGGGGGGGCGGGGGCGAAAAATCACCCTGCAACTTCTGCCAGCCAGCCAGCCAGGTGCCACCATGGAGCAGAGCCAAGTGCCACCTGGGCAGGCCTCGGCTGCTGCCCAAGGGGAGGGCCAAGGTGAGCCAGAGGGGGTGGGGCAGCTGCAGCATGCGCAGATGCAGCAGAGCAGCCAGGCGCCACCCAGGCAGGCCTCGGTTCGTCGTCCGGCTTGGCTGCTGCCCGAGGGGTGGCCCAAGGCAAGCCAGAGGGGGCCTCTTTTTTCTCCCTCCTGCCGGCCAAGGTAGGCGAGGCACAGGAGGAGCAAGGGGGTGGGCGGGTGCGGCGAAAACTGGATGAGGGACTGGATGCAGATGAGCTACTCCATCCAATCAAGGTTGATTCCGCACAGCAAATGTATAATGGGTTGCAGATGTTACACAGGAACCTGTTTGCCTCGTACTCGTTCACAGAAGTGCCGCGCAGGAGCCCATGGAAACAATCCGGACTGCTTTCGTGCCTTCGCACAGAGATGTTCCTCTTTCTAAAAAAATGTCCTGCAACACCTGCGTAGCTGCGCAGGCATGCAGAAATGAACCCCCGCAGCCATGCCTATTGCTCCACAACACAATTGGCTGCACCTGTGCAGCTGCGCATGCGCAACACACAAAACAAAAGAAAAAGGGGCCTCCCTGCAACAACAGGCAGATTCTCCCAGGCTGTGGATGGTCCAGTGGAAGAGAGGGACATAAGGCACCTCCCGCCTGACGGTTTGTGCAGGAGTGGCTCCAACCCAGGATTTTGCAGAAGGATCGCTGGTTTAGCGGTTTTTGAAAATCCCACGTTGAGGGAAATAAAACAGGGCAAACTTGCCTTGCGGACAGGACCTGAGGGAAGTTCTTCTTCTCCCAAAATGGTTTGTATTGTGTCCCTCCCATTATATTTGTTCTGTGTGGAATCCAACCAACAGAGATAATGATAGTGGGAAGGTTGTTTGACTGAAGATAGCAAGACCCCGACCACCTGGAGGAGGGTCACCCTTTCTTTGGTCAATTTGTAGCAAGCCTTTATCGGCGTAGACAACAGTACAACAGCTTTTACGGCCCTGGCCCCTGCCTGGTGGAACACTCTTCCATCAGAGGTGCGGGCCCTGCGGGATCTTAGTGAATTCCGCAGGGCCTGTAAAACAGTTCTGTTCCACCAGGCCTTTGGTGAGGCTGGCTGTGGATTCCCCCTCCAAGATGCCCTTGTGTTGCATGCCGTCACTGGCACGCCTGATATACTATCTAATCAGTACTGTCCCTCCCGGCCTTGGGATCGGGAGCCATATGTTATTGCTGCTGCTGTGTTTCATGGTTATAGATTTGTAAATTGTTTTAAATTACCCTAGTTTTTATGTGTAAAATGTTGTTTTTAGCCTGCTGTGTTTAATGTTATTATGTATTGTTGTTGCAGGCCTGCTGTACGACCCCCTGAGCCCTTCAGGGATGGGCGGTTTAAAATCTAATATATAAATAAATAAATAATAATAATAAAAAATGGATTAAAAAGCATATACAATACAGGAAATAAATGTTAGGTCGAAGGAAATCTACTGGCGTTTAGTAATTTCCAGGAGAAAGTCTGCCACTATCATACAGAGAGAAGGATCAGGATTGTCCAACAAGTAGTGTAATCTAATTAAATCGGGGAGATCGGGTAAATGTAAAGGAGTAAGATTCACATACTTGGATCTGATTTCCTTGAATCTGAGACAGTGTAGTAATTGGTGGGCCAGAGATTCAACAGAGCCATCATTTCATGGGCACAATCTTTTTGCCTTTTCTTTGGCCTTTTAAAATTCAAAGTCTCTGAACATGTACCTACACTCTCAAGTAGTAGTAGTATTTTTTCATTACAGCCAAAAACCAGAACAAAAACATATACAGCACTCTCAAGTATGATACCCGAGTACCTTCCACTAACACAGTTTTGTAAAAAGCAAAATAACCTGTAACCATACCCATTGAAGAAAACTTTGTCATCATCATATATACAAAAAAGGAGAGTTTGGATTTATACCCCGCTTTTCTCAAGCGTAAGGAGTCTCAGAGCAGGTTCCCTTCCTCTCCCCACTACAGACACCTTGTGAGGTAGGTGGGGCTAAGAGAGTTCTAAGAGAACTGTGACTAGCCCTAGGTCACCCAACAGGCTTTATGTGGAGGAGTGAGGAATCCAACCTGGTTCTCCAGATCAGAGATCTTAACCACTATACCACGCTAGCTCTAATGTCAATTATTGCAGTACACCATCTCTTAACAAAAAGACAGAAGGTGTAACTATTAACCTCATGGAATAGGGGGTGGGAAGGAATCAAAAGAATGACACCATTGCTTCATTATATCTGTTAATTTCTCAGTATCTTCTGGCCACAGCTCAAGATACTGATTTGGATTTGCAGAGCCCAAAAACATTTGAAAGCCAGCACACTACCATCTACTTCCTGAACTTTCAGACTTTAATCTTTTTCAGTTGTGGAAAAAAAGTGTTGGGTTGAGCCACTGAAAGAGATTGGAAGGGGGAAAGGAGCAGTAGAACGAGTCTCAGATTCCTACTCTCAATCCTCACCATATCTAAAACAAACTTGGTCACTAGTACTGGAACAGGGGTCTGCAACCTGTGGCTCTGTTCATGGACTACAATTCCCATCAGCCCCTGCCAGCACGGCCAATTGGCCATGCTGGCAGGGACTGATGGGAACTATAGTTCATGAACATCTGGAGAGCCACAGGTTGCAGACCCCTGTTCTAGAATGTGTGATAGGGAGGATGGGGAAGTGAGAAAGCCCCTGGAAACCACAGTGACCTCTTGACTATACCATTCATACTACAACAAGATGGCTGCTTTTGAAAGCTACTTCAGCTGTGGGATTCTGCAGGTTTGATACAGCCCATGCCTATTTCCTGAAAAGTAGTCACTTGGTTCTCATCCACAAAGTGAGAGGCAGCTAAGAGGCATGGGTAGCAACAGAACTCAACAGATTTAGGATTAGGAGCAGCAGTGGCGTAGGAGGTTAAGAGCTCATGTATCTAATCTGGAGGAACTGGGTTTGATTCTCCGCTCTGCCGCCTGAGCTGTGGAGGCTTATCTGGGGAATTCAGATTAGCCTGTACACTCCCACACACGCCAGCTGGGTGACCTTGGGCTAGTCACAGTTCTTCTGAACTCTCTCAGCCCCACCTACCTCACAGGGTGTTTGTTGTGAGGGGGGAAGGGCAAGGAGATTGTAAGTCCCTTTGAGTCTCCTGCAGGAGAGAAAGGGGGGATATAAATCCAAACTCTTCTTCTCTTCTTCTTCCACCGCCTTTAATTAGATTTATAGAGCTGCCCAAAGCTGTGTGATCCTTTTCTAAGGCCCCTTCCGCACATGCAGAAAAATGCACTTTCAATCCACTTTGAAGCTGGATTTCACTGTGCAGAATAGCAAAATCCACTTTTGAACAGTTGTGAAAGTGGACTGAACGTGCATCATTCTGCATGTGCGAAAGGGGCCGAAGCCTTGACTTCAGTGGACTTAGAAGAGCCCAGCTCTCTGTAGAATGGCCCACAGCTAACTTTTGACGTGGTCTGAATTGATATTTTTTTACCATCAGGGTGAAGCAGGAAAGGTGCAAACACAAGTCTGACTAGAGGGAGAGATGAACAACACTTTTGTTTCTAAATCGGCAGCAACAGACTGGAGTCCAAAAGGTAGAAGATCATCAATGCACCAGTATGGAGCAATTGCTCGTCAATGTCTATGAAATGAAAATACTGCGCACCGTGCCACTCACAAAGACCTCTCAAAGGTTAAAACTGGGCTTACTCATCCATTTGATTCCGATCCTTGGATTTCGCTTCCGTGATCTTCTCTTGCCTCTTTTTGTCCATCTTTTTTTTCAAGTCTTTCTTTTCTCTGCAACAAAGAGAAACTTTTCAGCACGCACCACCATGGGGGCAACCAAGATGGGCAGACACAGCCAGAGGTGGGATCCAGCAGGTTCTCACAGGTTCCTGAGAGTAGGTTACTAATTATTTGTGTGTGCCAAGAGGGGGTTACTAATTGCTGATTTTGCCACGTGATTTTGGCCTTAGTTACGCCTCTCCTCTCAGCAGTAGCGCGCAGAACTTGAAGCAGTCTAGCAGGAGGTCACCGGCGTGCGTGGCAGCCTGCGCCTGCGTGCATTCGTTTCCCGCCCAAGGACTGGCACAGCCCCATGGCGGCAGCTGAGATCTTCCGGGATATCATTAGATCTTGTGTTTTACTGCAAACCTGGAGTTTCCTCCAAATTTGTAGGGAAAAATGTTCCTTCTTTGCGCATAGCCTTGTATTGAGGATTTTTGAATCTGCATTTTTTGGCTATGTAATCCAGATGGCTCTGCATTACTCTCTCTTTGGGAGTTTTTCACTCCTCTCTGCATATTCAGCCCTAGTTTCGCCTAATTCTGTCATTACAGATCAATCAGAAAGACCAGAGGTGGGATCCAGCAGGTTCTCACAGGTTCCCAAGAGTAGGTTACTAATTATTTGTGTGTGCCAAGAGGGGGTTACTAATTGGTGATTTTGCCACGTGATTTTTGTCTTAGTTACACCCCTCCTCTCAGCAGTAGTGCGCAGAACTTGAAGCAGTCTAGCAGGAGGTGCACCGGCGTGCGTGGCAGCCTGCACCTGCGTGCATTCGTTTCCCACCCAAGGACTGGCGCAGCAGCTGCGTCCTTGCCACAGCCCTACCCAGGAATGCCCTGCCCCTGGAATGCCCGACCAAGCCCCCATTGTGCCCCGCCCAACCCCATTGGTGCTACGCCACAGTTTGAATCCCACCACCATGGGAACCTGTTACTAAAATTTTTGGATCCCACCACTGGACACAGCTATGTTTCTTTTGCGACTCTTACCTTTCGCAAATCTCTTTCAGTTTCTTCAGCTGACTGCTTTGGCACTCCTCGGCGACATCTGTCAGCTTTTGAATGAGCTTTGGAGAAAGGAGAACAACATGAAATGGGTGGTTATGGTTGAAATGCTTGACCATTCTCTGTTTGTATGCCCTAAACATGATAAGATGCGCCTGAAATACATGAATTCCATTTTCTTGCAATGTTCTCAGTGGAAAGAGTGTTACAAGACACCCAACCTCCTGAACAGCTCTGATGTGCTCTTTTGTGAGACTGTTGCAAATTTTATACTGGACATTAGTAATTTTAACTGCGTTTTTAAATCTTGTTTTACTTTGAAATGTTGTCCTGTTTTATATGCCAACAAAGGTTTGTTGTTAAGCATAAGCATAAGCATTTTATTGTCATTGTGCACGCACAACGAAATTTACAGCAGCATTCTTCGATGCACACAATTTCAGACTCATACCCCATCCTCACTTTCCCCTTCCTCCACCCATCCCTACACAGCCCCAAACACATCAACACGAAGCAAAAACAAAAAAAATGGGTACACAAGTTATAACAATTCTATCAAACTCAAACTAGACTTTTATTAGGCATCAGAAAAGAAAATGTATAGTAAGCACCGATAGGGTTTAATAGAATGATACAACTGGTCAAAGGGAAAAAAATCAGGAATATACAGACATCATTAATACAAGGAGAAAAGCCCAGAAAATTATTTCAGGGTATTAACCAGGAAATTGGCCACCATATCTTAAGGTCCTGATTATTCAGGAGATAGTCCAATTTGGAATTTGTAGAGAACAGACCTGCCAAAGTTGGAGCCTTCAGAAAAAAAACTAGGTCTAAATTCTGTAAGACCCCTTCCGCACATGCAAAATAATGCGTTTTCAAACCACTTTCACAACTGTTTGCAAGTGGATTTTGCCATTCCGCACAGCTTCAAAGAGCACTGAAAGCAGTTTGAAAGTGCATTATTCTGCATGTGTGGAATGAGCCTAAATTTTGGCCAAGTGAACAGAATAAGCTCTAACGACTCTACAGAGGTTGGGCAATGTGCGCAAGGCCGCATCTGGTGCGAAGATGTCATAAATCTCTCTGGGGATAGAGCAAGAAGAAATGTGTTGGTTCTTGCTCTGGTGATCACCCATTCTATCATTACGTTCGTTTAGAATACAAACCTACGCAAGCCAAGGCCCGCAGAGAAAACTGATTTTCAACTCGTATTTATTTTAAAACATTTATTATCCCAACCTTTTCTTTCACTGCTCAAAGCAGCTCGGCCTATCATTTGCTCCATTCAACGGATAAGAATTAAATAAAACCAGTCTTCAAAAGGCAACACATAAACCCTTGGTTGTAATGCCCTCCCAAGTAAGCCTGGCCTTGCAGAACTTTCCCAGGATCTCCAGAGGAGACATCTGTCCCCACCTTCACTTCGCAAGGGTACCCACTCCACAGAGCAGAGCGAACCACTGCGCAGAGCGAACCACAGAGCAGAGCGAACCACTGAGCAAAAAAACCACTGAGCACCTGGTGGGCCACTGCAAGTAGCAGAGTGCTGGACTAGATGGACTCTGGTCTGATCCAGCAGGCTAGTTCTTATGTTCTTAAAATGTGGCCTTTAGTGGATGTCAGATGAGAAACCCACAGAGGGGAAAAAGGGAATTGTTCCAAAGGCAACAACTGCAAAGCAAAATTATGGCAATTCACCAACAAGGCTGAGCATTGAAACTGAGTTATTTTCTCTATGCCTTTTCTCCAAATGCTTTGCAAACGAACTTTCCGGTTGGTTGGTTTTTTAAATCGTCACAACTGTTAAAACAACTTTGTTCTAGATGATCCAAAACCACAGTGGCAGAACAACTGACACTCCATATGCTCTCTATAAACGAAAATCTGCTGATCAGATGCAAGACAAATCAAATAACCGTCTGGAGGACAGAAGTCTGGGGAGCTGGCATGCGTGCCCTTCCGCATGGAAAGGGTGTACTTGTGGATCCACAAGAGTTCAGTGTTGTACAAAGTATAGACAGGTCAGTAGATGACGTTCAAAGGAAATAGTCAATTCATGGTCGCACACCTGACTTGAATGTGTTTTTAAATTCTTCATAATCTAAATACTGCATGAGAGTTAACGCTGTTCAATCTACCGCGTTTCCCCGAAAATAAGACAGTGTCTTATATTAATTTTTGCTCCCAAAGATGTGCTATGTCTTATTTTCAGGGGATGTCTTTTTTGTGTGTGTGTTCTGTTCATTGGGCATGCTTCCAAACAAAAACTTTGCTACGTCTTACTTTCGGGGGATGCCTTATATTTCGCACTTCAGCAAAACCTCTACTACGTCTTATTTTCAGGGGATGTCTTATATTCGGGGAAACAGGGTGTTTAGCTGGCTGTGATAATCCCCCCAAGTCAAAGACAATTGCTTCCTTCAGTAAGAAAGAAAAGAAAAAAAAAGAAATGACATTTTCAGATGTCAGTTCAATCAATCTTTTACCAGAGAAGCAACACCCAATAGGCTACTGAACTAATGCAACATTTTTCAGTAGGACATAAATCTGGCGTGTGGCACTACAGCTTCTGCAGAAACAGTACAGCAAAAAAGGATTCCTCCCAGTATGATCACAGGGACTCTTCTAAAGCTTCAAGTCGCCACCAGGATGAGAGAATAAAGTGTGGGCAAGCACGAATGGACTTGTTTGGCCAATAACCTTCAAACTGTTTCTTGCACTGACCAAAGCAGAAAAGTTACGATGCTGAGATTCTTAAGAGCGACTCTTGAGAGTCGGATGTGGCTCCCAAATCACATAACGGCCATCACAAAAAAGAAACTGATCATATATCTATATCTATAAACGCGAAATACCACTCACTGACTCACTGACTGACTCATCAACAGAACTCAAAAACTACCGAAGCCACACACATGAAATTTGGCACACCTGTTCCTTACATACTTTAGGTGCTCACTAAGAAAGGATTTCCCAAAATATTCACTTTCACTCAATTTATTACCTATTTACTGTTTTAACTGCTCATCTCTGGCCATCTGCGTGAATATTCTAAGGGCAAACCAACTGCTCAGTCCACAGACAGGCTGCACAAACATTCTAAGGGTGACAGTTCAACACCACCAGCTTCATGTCCTTCACCAACTACACTCTACCACCACCCTCCACGACGCAAGTGAACCTATTTGAAAACAAACCCATCAGTCCACAGACATGCTGTGAGGAAATATGCTGCATGTCACCCCAAAGTTCACAAACAGGCTGCAAAAAAGTATGCTGAATGTCACCCCAAAGTTAACAGACAAGCTGTGAAAAAGTACTCCTCCATCCACCCTCACATTAACAACACCGCTACAGCCAAATACTATCAAAACAGATTACCTACACTATCACCTTGGACTACTAAACATTTTTCAGGTTTTGCATATGGACAGAATGTACTTGCACTCACAAATATGTTATATTTGTGTGTGCAAGTACATTCTGTCATTGAATTAAACTGTCCCTGGTTATTACAATTGTCTGAATGCAGGGAATTCAGACATCATTTATTTATTCATTTCTTCAGTTATATCCTACCTTTCTTCCCAATAGCAACCCAAAGCAGATTACATTGATTTCTCCTCGTCCCTTTTATTCTGACAGTAAAGGCTGTTCAACAATGGAATATGATGCCTTGAAGAGTGATGGAGTCTTTTTCTTTTTAAACTGGGTCTGGATGGCCATTGGTCAGGAGTGCTTTGATTGTGCCTTCCTGCATGGCGGGAAGTTGGACCGGATGGCCCTTGTGGTCTCTTCCAACTCTATGATTCTAGGATTCTATGACAGTTTCACATGACGTATGTGGAGAGTCTCTTTGGTGTTGTCCTAGGATCTAGCAAACCCTGGTTGGAATCCCCAGCCTGCCCGGGAAGCTTGCAGTGTGACCTTGGGCCAGTCACATGCTCTTAGTCTAACGGTAACCTTCCTCTCCGGGTTGATGTGAGGATAAAAAGGGAGGAAAGGAGAACAATGTAACCCATTTTGGGTTCCCATTTGGAGAAAAGGTAGCTAGACAAACAGACAGACAGAATGTCTGAACTGAGGATATCTATAATGCTTGTGCACACACATTATGTTACATTTGTGCACGTACATAAGTTATAGAAAATCTGTTGATCCCATGATTAATCTTAGCCATGCGCAGTCCTATGAACTGTTGTTCCAACACACCGACAGCATCAATGCATAAGATCCTAAGACGGAACTACACTGTAGTACATAGATGGAGCATTGAACTTTGACCTTTTGTACAAGTGCGTTACAGCAGAAAGGATGCCAGGAGGATAGATTGAAATGATACAGCTGTACTAGATTGCTAACTGCCTTCTTCTCTTTTCTCTTAACGTTCCAACCGAGTGAATCACCAGTGGACTGGAATCTTGCTTTAGGCCGGAGGGCTGCCCCACACAGAGAGCCTGCCTCCACCAACAGAGAGTTGCAGCTGTAAAAATAAAATCTGCTTTGGGACAATATATGCTTAATATCACGTTGCTGTTTAAAGCCCGTGCTCCGGCACCCATGTTGTGCGAGCTCAGTTTCACAGAAGGTTATTCAGCACAAACGAGAAATAGCTGAATGTCATTTTTAGATCGGACAGACTGTGTTTCCAATTTTGCAGGCTGCGCTAATTGGACAATTTCTTCTGTGACTCTCATCGAAGTGGATAAAACTTCAGTTAGAAGTTATTGGGTTTTACAGCATTCGACAAACAGAAAGCAGGATCCCCCGAAGACCGGCACTCGGAGGCGTGGGGGGGATGGGGTCCAGGGTAAAACCTGCTTTGAGTGACACCCAGCCCCCTCTTGCCTGGCTGGGCTGCTGCCAGGCGCCCGTCAGCCCCACCCTGCCAGACTGCTTCCAGAAGAGCAGCCTGATGGGGCAGTGTTGAGGGGAGGGGTGTGGAGGTGATTCTCTGCTGCCCACATGACCAGATGGTGCGCGCCCTGGGACATATGACCTCACATGTCCCTGTGAGCGCTCCGCCTCTGGTGGCACTAGTGTAAAAATAAGCGACTGTAACCCAAAGTTTTTATTCAGTACAGAGAGAATTCCCAAGCTCTGAAAAGTAGTGATAGTGATTGCCATTAGAATTAGGAGACAGCAAATAAATCAACCCGTGTCAGCAGGCAGATAAATAGAAACGCTGTCATACAGCCCAATTTGGAGTACGACGCATAGTTCTGGTGACACAATCTTAAAAAGAATATTTTTTAAGCTGAAAAGAAACTGGGGCAAGGAAAATTAATGCAGGGTTTGGGGATTTCCAGTACAAGCTCAAGAATTTGGGCGTTTTTCAGTTTAGAAAAGGATAGCTAAATGGAAACGTAACAAATGCAAAAAAAAATGTATGCAATAGAGAATGAGAACTTTTCCTCCCTCTCCTGGAACACTAGAAATTGGAGACCACCCAACTCAAAGGACAGGAACTCGGAAGACAGACCAAAAAAAGCCCTTCTTCACAAAGCACACAAATTATTTTTAGAATGTACAGCAACGATGGCTGCTAGATTTGGTTATGTTTGAAGGTAGTTAAGGGAATTAATTAGAAAATAGGTCTACTAGCCAAGGGGGGAATCCCATTTTTCTTCCCCTCCCCCTTGCTGAGTTCTGCATGGCTCCAGGGTTTACCACACACTTCTGTGGCTGGCCACAGTAGCTCCTGATGTGCTGAAGCTGGGCTCTGCTCCTGCTGTACACCACCATGGCTGGGCCAAGGATCCCTATGGCTGCCACCACCAAACCTGGGTGGGTGGGTTTGAAGACAGTTTGTAATTTTCAAACAGTCTTCAGACTCACCAACAAATACTACAGTCAGCAAAGGACAAAAGAGACTCCCTTACCTCTATCATGCAACTGGGGACAGATATAGATAGCTATGACGAAACATAGCATTCCGATGAGAATTAAAGAACATGAAAGGCACTGCCAAGTAATTCAGCCGGAAAACAGGTTTAGTAGCTGAACATGCTCTAAACAAAATCAGACATAGGATCTTATTTGAAGACACAGAAATTATTGACAACTCTGACAGCTACTATGTCAGACTACACAGACTACAAGCCATTGAAATCCATCAATACTGGTACAGTTTCAACAAAAAAGTAAGAGTAAAAAATCAGCAAAACCTGGCAACCAATACTAAAAAACACCAAAACAAAAACCAGAGACATGCAAATGCAACTCCCCCCCACCACCACCTGTGAGGTGAACAAAACATATGCACTGCAACATACTGTGCCATGGAGACAAACACATCTTATCAGTGACATACCTCTGAAGATGCCAGCCATAGATGCAGGCAAAACATTAGGAGGTCACAGCCACACAGCCCAGAAAACCCACAACAGTCAGATTCCCCCCAAGTTTGAAGAAAAGACTAGTTTTAGTGTGGGCATCATCTGTGGATTTAGTTACCTGCAGATCCACCCATGCTTAACCAACAGATATATAGAAATATAATTTATTTCACCATGAACCAGCCTTGACAACCTAGTATGCAATAATATTTAAAGATTGACAGCATTTGGTAGACAGCTGCCAGTTTGACAAAAACTAGCATAAACATGCTTTGATAAGTTAGTCTTTGTGGTGCCACTAGACTGCGTAGTGTCACATGACTTCCTGCTCGTCTAGAATTCACTTTCAAAATACTTATTTCAATTGTACTTAATTTATATCCTACCTTTCTCTTCACTGAGGATCCAAGGTAGCTTGCACCTTTTTCGTCTCCTCTGTTTTATCCTCACAACAACCCTGTGAGGTCGACTAGGGTGAGAGCTTGTGACTGTCCCAAGGTCACCCAGAAAGCTTCCATGGCTTAGTGGGGATTTGAATCAGGGAGAACTGATCCTAGTCTGACATTCTAGCCATTACAATAGCCCAAGAACAAAAAGAAATAAAAACAAGATCAATACATAAGGCAAAAAGCACAAAACCAGACTAAAGGACAAAAACCAAATCATGCAATGCACGATTTAATCCCATACCGTGAAAGACATTGCTAAATACAAGGCCACAAATATCACTCAAAACATGAGCACAACCGAGAATCCAACCTGAAATTGACCAGAGTCAGAAGCCGCATGTTACAATACACGTTACACAGAAAAACATCTGTAATTGAAGCATGGTCCAATTAAACAAACAAGGTTCAAAAAGAGTTTGCTACTTGATTCTTTTCCTGTTTCATGGAGCCGGCCCACTTCCTCAGCTCTGTGTTGAGTAGCTTACCCTTGACTCTTCCAGAACTATATTAGAGGACTAACTAAAGTACATGTACCTGGCACTGGGCTAAGCTGCACTTTCGATCTCCTCCAGCGCTACAGCATATTTGGACCTTTTAGAAGCTTTCGACTCTAGTCTGTTTTAGATTGGATTCTTGGTCGTGCTTACGTTTCAAGCTGCAATTGCGGCCTTGTTATATTGAGACATGGCTTTCACAGTATGGGATTAAATCTTGTCTTGCATGATTTTGCCTTTTGTCCTTTAGTCTGGTTTCATACTCTAACCATTACACCATACTAGCTAACAATTTAATTGGCTAATATTCCTTTTGGCTCTGAAAACTACTGGGAAGAAGCCATTTCATGCAGCAAGAGTGTATCTTGGAATTTTTATTTGGTGAAAGGGGAACTTCTGTGCATAGAGAAATCTGGACATGTTCCCCTTCATGCGGACACCAGTATGCCCCACTCTCCCTGCAGGACAGGCATTGTGAGCTCCCAGCAGACAGGAAGAGCCCTGTTTTTTAACACATACCAGCTTAATATGTGCTTGCTTCTGGTACTTTTCACTGTAATATTGCTCTTGCCGGAGATTGAGCAGTTGCTGCTGTTGTTTCTCCTTCAGTTCGATTAATTTCTGGGTCATTTCAGAATCCAGGGCGGTCAGTTCTTGCTCAACCATCGAAGAGCCATGATCTGGACTGCCGCTTTCCCCTCTGCACAAACGAGACAAAATACAAGCAAAGCACTTCAGTTGCATGGAAGCAGTTCTGCTACCTCTGCAGCCAGATTATTTGGGGGAATCCAGATGACTATTTCCCTTTTTGCTCCAACCTTCCTTGAATGTATCTCAATACAGATTACATGTGGAGGTCTCTTCCTGTTGCTTGTTCGAACTTGGACCCTGCTCGCAAGTGAGACTTTCTACTCATATTCTGGGGTGAAATAGCCATTGAACTGATAGGCATCGGCAGCCCTGGCAGTATGTCAGGGGGACCATGGCCAACAGCCTTCAGTGGCAACCATGACCACTGTCAACTCACTGTCTTCTCCTATAGTGTCAAAGGACACTGGGAGTGAGGGGAAACTGTGGGAGAGCCTACATACGTTGTTGGCCAGATCTGAGCTGGGTGGCTCCTGAAAGGCCAGCTGCTAGCCTCCGCGGGTTACACAACTTGGGTTACTCCCAGGCCATTTTAACTCTGCAGCCCACTCTTTCTCCCACTGACCCAGGTCAATCTATCCCCACATGACTGTAATGCTACTTCACCATAATAATCAAGGCAGGTGTACAACCGGTACTGTCACAAATATTACACCCATGCGTACTCCAACTCACTAGGTGAGTATCATTTCAACATTATCTTTCTATCACAAATTTTTTTGTATGTTTGTGATAGAAAGATAATGTTGAAACGATACTCACCTAGTGAGTTGGAGTACGCATGGGTGTAATATTTGTAATGCTACTTCAGCATGGAAGCACTGAGGCCTTCCGAATGGAGGTGCCCTACCAGCAAATCAATTCCGAAGTCAAGAATTCCAGTTTACCTCATGGGAATGAACCCTTTTGTCAGAAAATGGGAAGGTCCGAATTCAGACATGCAACAAAGATATATATTAGCATAAATCTGAGGAGGGGGTTGGGGTGAAGGTTTGCTCACTGGCCAGGTCATAGGAGTACTGTAATTATACTCCCTGTAATCGAAACAAAATGGCAGCAGACATATCTGAAAGAGGGCCAGCCATTTTGAAATGGATCCTGGTGCTGAAACCTGCAGACGGGATACTTAATTAAATTATCTCTTCACTCATTATAGGGCTTAGGTATGTAAAAAACCATTGGAACAAAATGCCACACAAACTTGTGAGCAGCCAATGGCAATGCATAATTATATCCTTCCTGTTTTGACCTCTGACTAAAGCATTCTATTGACCCATCCCTCTAACAGCCTCAATATTGTGCCCCAGTGTGTTAATTCCAAAACACACAGAACCCTCAAAGCAGTGGTGGGATTCAGCCAGTTTGCACTAGTTTGGTAGAACCGGTACCTAATTTTCAGTTGAGTTTGGTGAACCTGTTGTTAAAAGTGGCTTTCAGAGCCCCGGAGCAGCCGGGCACCTTGCTGCTTGGCTGCTCTGAGGTGCTAAAAGCCCCACTGCCCCCTCTCCCAGGGGAGCGAGGAGGCTTTCAGAGCAGTGGCAGCAAGGCCCTGTTGCCCCCCCCTCCACCCTCACAAGAAGTTCCTTTACAGCAGGAAATTGGTTGTTAAATTATTACAGTGGTGGCAAACCTTTGGCACTCCAGATGTTATGGACTACAATTCCCATCAGCCCCACCGGTCAGCACTGGCCGTTGGCAGCAGCCTGATGGGAATTGTAGTCCATAACATCTGGAGTGCCAAAGGTTCGCCACCACGGAATTATTAGAATCCCACCACTATCTCATAGCATGATTGATACACTTTTCTGTGGGGTTCAGAAGAACTACCTTATGCATTAAGCTTTTCCCTTCAATGGCAGTACTCCCAGAGAATCCTGCAAATGTTCGAATCTCATAGTGCATGGTCCCATGAGAAGAATCAACATTATGGTCCCACATTATGTTTCCCAGACGACGGTCACACATCCCAGAAAGCCCATAGTCCTGGTCAACAATGAACACCCCCCCCCCCTACACACACACATCAAACAGCAAATGGGATGGGTCAAACTCTAATGGGGTATTTTCCACGGCTCTAACCCATTTTGAAAAGGCAAGAATGTGAAATGATACAACCACATATTAAAACGGGAGGTACATTTTGGAGTGGAAGTCTGGGGCCTTGGCTTCCGCCTTCTGAAGTCTAGCATCCCATTTAAAGGGTATGTATATATTGGGGGGGGGGGATATAAGACCATCAAATCCAGCGTCTAAAATTACGAGATTGCCTCACTGTGTGGAATGTGTAAACACTGACTCTGTGTCCCAAGGCATGCCACATCCAGTGAGCCATCTCTCCCTTTCCACAGGCCATAGAAAGCCCCATCCCTTCCTCCCAATGACTTCATGATGGAGGAGGTGCCAGAACAGCCAAGTCTATAGTCCAGAATTACCTAACTGTATCCCTGTGAGGAAGGCGTAAAAACATCTTTTTACACTATCAAAATGTGGCACCATGTTTGTGGAATTAGCAGCCCTACATCAAGCTTAGCTGTCAAACAAACCTGAACAAAGATTTGTATGAACGGATCCTGGTTCGGTGACCGAAAGTGATATGTGGGAGATCAACATAGGGTGGTGAGAACATCGTTTTCTTTTATTATTTTTCTTTTAATTTAATTTTATTCAATTTGGTATACCGCCCCATCCCCGAAGGGCTCTGGGCGGTGTACAACATCAACATAAAATACAACAACAAGAGGGCGAGTAAGTAGCAACTAATAAATAATACCTAACATTAAGAACTCAGCCCCATAAACTCTAAAATTATTAATTTAATTTTAAACAGTGATTGCTACATAAAATTTGTGTCCTGCAAACCCTTACTTAAAAAATCCTCCTAACAAGGGAAGAGGGGGGGCACCGATGGGTCGCAAAGATGTAAAGGGACCCTCACAGGAAAAACAGAGGGGGGCACAATTCAGCCGCGACTGGTCTCTCCAAAAGATCTCGGTGGACAACTCAGGTCTTACAGGCTCCCCGCGTGGAAATCGGGAGACTTCCCTGCAGGGTCTCGGACAGCTGGGGAGAGTGTTCCTACCAGGTCGGGCCAGAGTCCGCAGCGTGCCCTGGCCCCGGTGGAGTGCTGCTGCCAGTCACATCATCTAGGGGCCAGGGACTTAGTAGATTGGCCCTCTGCCAAATGCAGAGGTCGTAGTAGGGACATAATGGGGTAATATGAAACCAAAGGCAATGGCAATGGTCCCAGACCTTCTCAGAACTTTTTTTTTATCTATTTTCCATTGGCCCAATGACATTCTCTTATGAGCAGCAGTGGCATAGGAGGTTAAGAGCTCATATATCTAATCTGGAGGAACCGGGTTTGATTCCCAGCTTTGCTGCCTGAGTTGTGGAGGCTTATCTGGGGAATTCAGATTAGCCTGTGCACTCCCACACACGCCAGCTGGGTGACCTTGGGCTAGTCACAGCTTCTCGGAGCTCTCAGCCCCACCCACCTCACAGGGTGTTTGTTGTGAGGGGGGAAGGGCAAGGAGATTGTAAGACCCTTTGAGTCTCCTGCAGGAGAGAAAGGGGGGGATATAAATCCAAACTCTTCTTATTATTATTATTCCTCGTACCAGTTTTTTTTAAATTGTGGCTGTTATTATTTCAAGATACATGAAAACACCCTTTTTATCTACTAAGCCCAGTACCTTTTGGAAGGTACACAACCCAAAATAAATGCAGCTTGATGCGAAGCTATTTGTTAGACTGCAACAAACAAGTTCCACCCCCACCCACCCCCCAAAAAACCCCTCAACAATCTATGCAGGAAACACGAGCTGTGAGGAACAACATAACAAAAAAGGGAAAATAATTTTCACAAAATGAAATCTGAACCACAAACTCCCAAAGGAACAGCCTGATATTTTTGGCCTGGGGAAAGAGGCTTAACGCTTAAGGGCAAGGTGAGCAGGGTAAAGCAATGAATGGGGCCATGTGAAATAAACCGCCGTGGCAAGCTCAGCGGCGACAGCGTTATTAAAACATTAAAATCAGGCCGAGACGAATGCGATACATTAGTCAGCTCCCGGATCGTCAGAGGTGTTCACAGCTCTACCCAGGTGTTAAGCTGGTTTCCTAGGAAACCACAAGAAGACTACCAAAAAAAAGAGGCCAGGATTATTGCTTAAGGAAGATCGTTATGCGGCACTGAAATCCGGCACGGGAATGCCAGTTAGAAATTCAGGCCCTTCAACTGGATTCTCATACCTGACTGTGCCCTCCTGAGAGGAGCATTATGATCAGATTGAGCCACAAAAACTTGTAAGCAGTCAGAGCCTTCCTCCATGACTGCCATATGTCCACAGACTGGCATAAGAGAAAGACTGGCATAAGAGAAAGACACTGGCATAAGAGAAAGACACTGCTCCGCAGAAGCGTACCAGGGGTAAATGGCACCCGGAGACAAATTGTCTCCAGGATGCCCCCCCAGGCTCTGCCCGCCTAGCTCCACCCCTGATGCCCCCAGGCTCCACCCCCACTGCCCTCGACCCCCGCCCATGTCACCATGGACATGGGCAAGGTCTAGGGTGCCCACCCACCCACCCACCCCAGTCTCCCCCTGCCGGCTGGGCTTCCAGCCAGCAGCCTGCAGTCTCTTCTGACCTCCCTTCCAGGCAGGCCAGAAGAGAGTGCAGTCCAGGCCTTGGAGACCTTCTTTTATAAGCACTGAGGACAGGAGGTGGCCTTCCTGCTCCCCAAGCCCCATCCCTGGCCTCAGTGCTTATAAAAGAAAGTCTCCGAGGCCGGGACTGCAGTCTCTTCTGGCCTGCCCGGAGGGAGCCCAGCCGGCAGGGGGGGAAGGGAGTGGGATTCCAGGGTGGGGTTGAGGGCACTCGTTATTTTTTGCGTGCCTGGGACGCGATCAAGGCACGCGAAAACTACGGGACAGCAGGACTTCCTGGTCACGTGGGGGCCCGATTTTGCGCCCCCACATGACCAGAAGAGTGGCGCCCGGGGACAAGGGGTACTCCTTGTCCCTAGGCAGATACGCTTCTGCTGCTCCGCATCATATGGATGCCTCTGGGGATCTGCCTTGTGTTTCAAGCCTTTTTGGACATTGCCAATGGCACTTGGGAGTGTGTATTATCTGCAATCCTCTTAATTCACATGGTCACCAGTGTGGTATAGTGGTTAAGAGGAGGTGGTCTCCAAACTGGAGAACTGGGTTTGATTCTGGTGAACCGGATTCGTTTCCCTGCTCCTCCACATGAAGCCTGCTGAGTGACCTTGGGCTGGTCACAGTTCTCTGAGACCTCTCTCACCTACCTCACAATGTGCCTGTTGCGAGGAGAGGAAGGGAAGGAGTTTGTAAACTGCTTTTCTTGCAGTTGAGCAAAGCAGAATATAAATCCAAACTGTTCTTCTTATGTGAGCGGTGGTGACATGTATTTACCATGCTCATGTAGCCTCCATACATGTAAGTACGAAGTCTGAAATGTTCAGAGCTCAGTTTGTGGAGTTGTATGTGCATGGCAAATATCTGCCTTGCCCCTGTTCACAGAACATAGTGATGGCGCTTATCAGGTAGGTAGGCTTAAGGCATGTAATCATTTGGTGTCTCATACCTAATGCCAATAAAGGTTATTGTGATTGTGATTGTAATCATTTGGGGATTGGGCGGTATACCAAATCCAATAAATAATAATAATAATGTGCAATTGCAATGTCTGAAAAGGGTTTCTTCTTCTCTGGCCCCTTCCGCACATGCAGAATAATGCCCTTTCAACCCATCTTCACATTTGTTTGCAAGGGGATTTCGCTATTCCGCACAGTAAAAGCAAGCTGCAAAATGCATTGAAAGTGGATTGAAAGTGCATTATTCTGCATGTGTGGAAGGGTATCCCTGTCTCTCTGACAATTCTTTTTTCAAATGCAGGAAGAATCTACAAAGTGTAGCCTGCGCTATTTTGCCTCAGGTCAGGAGCAGCAGTGGCATAGTGGTTAAGAGCAGGTGCACTCTAATCTGGAGGAACCGGGTTTGATTCCCCTCTCTGCCGCCTGAACTGTGGAGGCTTATCTGGGGAATTCAGACTAGCCTGTGTACACACACCAGCTGAGTGACCTTGGGCTAGTCACAGCTTTTCGGAGCTCTCTCAGCCCCACCTACCTCACAGGGTGTTTGCTGTGGGGGGGAAGGGCAAGGAGATTGTAAGCCCCTTTGAGTCTCCTACAGGAGAGAAAGGGGGGATATAAATCCAAACTCTTCTTCTTCTTCAATGCTTATTTCAAGCACTGACTCTTAAGGGGCTTTGGATGAGTCCTTTAAGATGAGCTTCCATCTGTGTGATCTTAAAGGATATTTAATAATCCATTAGAAGTAGCATCTATTTTGAGTTCCACCTACTAAAATCTCCATTCCATTTGAATAAATGGGAAAAGGCCAGGTAAAACATTTGCTTTTAAGAGGAGTGAGTATTATACAACATACTTTTTCTTGTTGTCCCTTTTAGCTGTTTTCTCCAAGACCGCTCTCCGTCGCATGTAGTCGTTTTGGATTTCATTGTACTTTGCCGTATGTTCTTTTATGAGATCGGTGGTCTTCTTGTGGTGTCTCTTCACAAGGTCCTTCATTTCTTTGTAGTGCTTCTTCTGAAGTTTCACAAATGCCTTCTGTTGCTTTAGCTCCTCGATCGTTTGTGCTTCAACTTCTGCAAGAAGGAAAAACAAAAGTTCTTCCTAGCAGACATCCCATACTCAAAGCAAATCCTAAACCTTACCAGCAGGTTGTGTTATAGAGGTGTGACACTCCAGGACACCCGCACCAGATGTCTACATCATGGTCTACACCATGTTCTACATCAGGAGCAGCAGTGGCGTAGTGTTTAAGAGCAGGTGTACTCTAATCTGGAGGAATCGGGTTTGATTCCCCGCTCTGCTGCATGAGCTGTGGAGGCTTATCTGAGGAATTCAGATTATCCTGTACACTCCAACACACGCCAGCTGGGTGACCTTGGGCTAGTCACAGTTCTTCTGAGCTCTCTCAGCCCCAACTACTTCACAGGGTGTTTGTTGTGAGGGGGGGAAGGGAAAGGAATTTGTAAGCTCTTTTGAGTCTCCTTAGGAGAGAAAGGGGGGATGTAAATCCAACTCTTCTTCTTTTTTACTATGACAAGAGGTAGTCTGCAAGATAACAGGTGATATGAGCTAGACCAGTGGCGGCGCACCTATGGCACCCCACCCCCACCCCCACACACATATCTAGGCTGGCCTGGGCCACTGGGCTCAATTATTAGCATTAAACCTAACACCTAGTTTTGGGGAAGAAGTATGGTAACCCTGTTAAGTGCTGTTAAACCCCACTGATTTTCATGCAAAGAACTAAAGCGTGATCCTTTACCTGGGAGTAAGCTTGGTTGCTGGCAAAGGGGCTTGCTTCTGAGTAAATCCTCCTAGGGTCGTGATTCACCCGTTGGAAGTGTTGCACAGTTGCTTCAAAGCAAAGCCACTGACTACCACCAAGCTTACTCCCAAGCAACGCAAGTCTTGGAGCCAACCGTTGTTTCTAAACTAAAACCTCAGTATTCAGGTTAAATTGCGATAAATAAGTGGGTTTTGGGTTGCAATTTGGGCACTCGGTCTCAAAAAGGTTCGCCATCACTGAGCTAGACAGTGTGGTGTCATGGTGTCTGGGATGGCACCTATTGATTGAGAGGCATTCCTAACTCCAGAGCAGGGCCATATAAATGTAGGCTGTGATTGTATCTAGGTGATTGAGATGCAGTCCTGTCAATGTAACTGTTTTTAAGATATATGTATTCTGGCTAGGTGTTAACTACTCTGTCAGTGGCACATTCTTGCTTTGTTCTTCCTTTCAGTCTTTCTCACGCTTGCTAGATAAACAAGGCTTAGCCCTGACACCTACTCCCATGGGAAGCGGAGTATTTCCATTGCTCTGTGGGGGCCGATGGCCAGGTGGCATTATCTCTATCTGTCTCCGACCTGGGGGCCTTCTAGGCTCCACTGGAACTCTTTCTCACATTCTTTGGAGAAATGGGGGAATTGTTTGCGATAAAGAGGGGTGCAGAAGCCAGGTCAGGCAGAACTGGCTTCTTGCCAGCTGGGTGCTGCGTTACCTTTCCAATAAACACTTCTGATCAACAATCCAGAGCCAGTTTATTGTTTCAAGGATCGAGACTTTACATGTGGTTACTGATCCGGGTGGTGGCTTAACCTTGCACTAGATAGTGGATATACCTCTATCAGCTTCCTTGCCAGCATGGCCAATTGGCCATGCTGGCAGGGGCTGATGGGAATTGTAGTCCAATTGGCCATGCTGGCAGGGGCTGATGGGAATTGTAGTCCATAACATCTGGAGTGCCAAAGGTTCGCCACCACAGATATATATTGTTGCATTCTATATAAGACTATTGGTTGCCTATTGTTGTTATATACTCTCATATTTAAGGCCTTTGTTGCCTAACATGAGGCTTTTGTGGCCTATTATACACATCGATTAAAAGCAGTTATACCCTAGAACCAATTTCTTGCTAATATAAGTATTGTATAAACTAATGTTTGTATAAGGCTATGCTGACCACGATGCATACATTAAACCCAAGTAGTTATAATCCACTACCATATTTTTGCTAATATGAGCACTGTATTAGACCATTAGTTATGTCGCAAGCACATAAAGCTGATAAAAACCTTATTGGGCCATGTGTAATAAAACTGTCATGCTGTTATAGGCATAATATTCAAGTATGATATATTCATTTAGCCTCGACACAGATTGCTGTTTCTGATCTGAGACACCCAAGCCTGCAATTCAACAGGGGGTTGCATTGGATGATTGTGAGCCACCAGCATTCTCTTTGCCCACGAGGAGAACCTTATGGGGAAGGGGGAGGCAAAATTATCAGGGTGGATCTTGCCCTTCTCCTCCACTGAGCCTTCCTTAAGCTGAAGGAACCTTCCATCCACTTAAGTGGCTCACTCCAGTTGAAGGAAGACTCTTTAAACTGGAATAAGGTGTCTTGGAAGATGGTTGGATCCATCCCTACAGCACTACACTGAGCTTTTGGGAGGATAAAAATGTGATCAGATATAGACAGCTTGGTATTCCAACCAGTCAAGACGAAAATGGGCACTTGAGCTGCTATGCATACTTCTAAGAATCCCCCTACATAAAGTATTCAGAGCAACACAGTCATTAGGGGAGGTTAACAGGAGCAGGGATGCCCACACTGATTTTGTCATAACCCAGCCCTTGGGAGAGGAGGAATCAGATGAAAAGCCAGACAACACCGTAGACCAGGAACTGGCTCCTTGAGAGGAGATGTGAGATGCCAAATCCCTCCCTGACAGCTGAGGCCAAGCCAGATGCAGTGCAGCTGGGAGAGCCTTCAGCCGCCCCAGAGGAGCTAAATGACAAGTCAGTTGCACAAAGAAGGCAGTGGCCACAGCTCAGTAATAAAAGGAGAAATGCCAGTATTGCAGCTCGTTATGGCAAAAGGCTCTGTTAACCAGAAGCAGCAACATCAGAGGAGGACTGAGCCAGTGGCTGTTTCTGCACGGCCCATTTATGACGGCCTGGGGGTGCCAAAAAAGGCGCCCCCAGGCCGCATGCGTTGCGACGAGGCGCCGCCAGCGCAACGCAGCAGCCGCAATTCGACTCTTCTTCCCTCCCCCAGAGGCGGCGCCAAGCAGTCTTTAAAATGAATGGCGCTGGCCAGCCGGAAGACGCTGTCTCCCATCTCCGCTAATAGCGGTGTCGCCATTAAGTATGCCTGCGAGTTCTGCCTGCCCACACTGTCCTCCCACCTCCAGGGGTCGGAGGGCAGAGTGGGCGAAGGCTGCTATCCGCGAGGCGTTAATGCAGGAGGACACCGCGGAGTGGGGCAGGGGAGGCTGAAGCAGGCGTTCGCGCGAGTCGCCGTCGCTTCGTCGGCCTCCTTACGCCTGCTGCGCTTGGCGTCTTGGCAAGCTCCCGCCAGCAGAACTCACTGCTGGCGTGCAGCCCCGGTCGCAGAAACGGCCTTGAAAAAGCCTGCTTGGTGTGGGCAAGGATGTGTTCTTATATCAGTGGTGGCGGTTCTTTTGTTATCTCCAGATGCGTGGACGCTATCAGTTCCCATCAGCCCTGCCAGCATGGCCAACTGACCATACTGGAAGGGGCTGGAGGGGAATTGTAGTCCATAACATCTGGAGTGCCAAAGGTTCACCACCACGTTCTATATCATAGGTGTCAACAATTTGGTGCCCTCAGATGTTGATAGACTACGAGTTTCATTATCCCCTGCCAGCATCAAGCTTGCAGGGGATGATGGGAACTATAGTCCATAACATCTGGAGGGCCGCGAGTTTGACACCTGTGTTCTATATAAACCCTGTCGTGGGCTTGGCTCTGTACAAATGAGCAATAAAGTATGACATTCACATCAATGCTGCATAAGCATCATAATGCATATTTTGTGCAATAACCACATTTCAATATGCATATTCAAGCATTATGAAATTGCACCAATTAAAGGTGTACACCCAATTTTTTCACAATCTTATACCTACATACATAAATTAATAACTATATAAACATATAGAATCGTACATCAGTCCATGTGACAGAATATATATGAATATCATCCTAATTATCTGTCTCTTATTCCTATACAGGGGAGTTCAGTTCAATGTATGTAGTTCAGTCATTGTGGTGTGCACTATAGTTCCATGTAGCCAGTCAAGCATCGGTTAATAATTTTCAAGCCGAGCCAGGTCAACAAGTGAACTAGCGAGTGTCAATGATCACTCTTCCGTATATACATCTATTGAAAGACTTCCGGACTATCACATTATACACCAGAAATGACAACACCTGCTTTCTGTTCTGCCTCGGTAATCTCCAGAGTCGTCAATCAAGCTAGGGCGACCACTTTTTCACGTGAATGTGTATCTATACACAGATCACCACACGCTTTCGATTCTTCTTCAGTGACACATTCCTCCATTGAATAAATATTTAGTCAGTTTGGGGTTATAGTTGGTACATGCAGATTGTACAGTAGCCTTGAGACTTGGTCTCATTGTTTTTTCTATCTCCGATAGAATAGTGTTTTCTTTTTTAATTATTTTCCTCCAACTAGTAAAATTGAGTACAAAGTATTAATAATCATACTTCGTATGAGGAATTCTGTAGGGGAAGTTCAGAGAGGGAATTTGTTGGAGGGAAGGGGGGAGAAGGGTGAGGTGTTTTTTAAACCTCACAGTGATCTCTAACTCCTTTCCATTATTGTTATTTGGTTGACTAGTTTAGGGGGTTACGATATAAGACTATAGAATTACCGGAATGTATACCTTACTATAACTTAATCACTACTGGATAACCTGAACCAAGATATTAATGTAAAAATAATACAAGTTTGTCTTTCTCGAGTTATCAAACTCAGGTGTCACCAGATAAAGTTATGGACTAATAGTTCTATCATCCCCTGCCAGCATCATGCTGGTAGGGGATGAAGGGAACTGTAGTCCATAACATCTGGAGGGCCGCGAGTTTGACACCTGTGCTCTAAGCTATAGCAAACAAGTTGTAACGAGATAAGAGTTATCACTCCTTAAATTTAGCATTGCATTATTTCTCTTTTCTTTTTGTATTTTCTTTTTCATTCTTTCCATTTCAAATGTATGTGTGTTTTGTCTGTTTAATATCAATAAAATTTATTATTAAAAAAAAAGCAAGCTTCCCCAGTGGCTACTTCAGTTGTGGGTTTGGCTCTGCCTGGGTGCAATGGGCATGTTTCACAGGGGAGTTCCACGCACCTGGTTTCATGCCTGGTTTCTCTGAACATTGGTTCCTAGCCTTCCTGTCTGCTTGAATTCCTGGACTACATGACCGTGGAATGCCTGACCACACCTGTGCCTGCCGTGACCTTGGACTGCCCGACCACGCTTTTCACTACAGCCTCCATCCTTTTTTCAGTCTGATCCTTTGTGCTAATATACACTGGCTTGATGCAATGGGCACTGGGTCCCAACATTGGCAACAAATGGTCCTTTGGGCATTCCTGATACACCCTTCCTCCTACTTGTGCAGTGGCCACGCGAGGTCACCCTTGGGATTTTCCTCTTGGCCGGCCAGCAGCAGGAGCACTTTGCCTTTAGATCCGAGAATCAAACAGCTGGTCAGGTAAATTTCCGGCCTCGTTCTCTGCTACTACAGATTTGAGAGTGGAACAGCAGAGGACAACCTCTTATGCAAGACAACAGATTGCGCAGTGGCTAGGTGGCTGACTCCAGCCCCACACACACCAATAACAGAGAGAAAAGAGCCTCCCCCAACTGAATAATATACCCTGAGCAGATTATTAGAATGGTTTCTGGAGATGCACTGCTTTGAAGATTAATAATAAACTTGAGGGAATTGAAAAACATGGCCCTGTAGAAGCGTCAGTTGTTTTGTTAATCTTTTCTCCTATCTCACATATGTAGCCATTCTCATTGAGAAACTACCATGCACATAAACTGTCGAACAAACCTATTTTTCAGCATTCAGACTCATCAACTTCTCTCTTCCTCTTATATAAGCAAGCTTTCCCTTCTCATTTTCATTCCCCCTAGAATGTCCACAGTCTCCCCCCACCCCTGTACTTTTCCATGCTACTACGGAAAGCTCATCATAAGAACATAAGAACTAGCCTGCTGGATCAGACCAGAGTCCATCTAGTCTTTGTGCCTCTCTTGCTACTCTGGGCAAGTGAAAGTGCCCCACAAGCAAGTGCCTTTGGGAGCCTCACATACTACGGTGATGTGTGAAAGCAATGGCCTCTCATGGGTTGCTGTTCCCGAGCACCTGGTCTGCTAAGGTATTTGCAATCTGAGATCAAGGAGGATCAAGATTGGTAGCCATAAATCGACTTCTCCTCCATAACCCTGTCCAAGCCCCTTTTCATGCTATCCAGCTTAGTGGCTATCACCCACCTCACTGTGGCAGCATATTCCAAACACCAATCTGCGTTGGCGTGAAGAAGTGGCTTTCCTTTTATTAGTCCTAATTCTTCCCCCCAGCATTTTCAATGAATGCCCCCCTGGTTCTAGTATTGTGAGAAAGAGAGAAAAATTTCTCTCTGTCAACATTTTCTACCCCAGGCATAATTTTATAGGCTTCAATCATATCCCCCCTCAGACGTCTCCTCTCCAAACTAAAGAGCCCCAAACACTGCAGCCTCTCCTCATAAGGAAGGTGCTCATCCTCACAGTGCCGAGGGGCAGACTGAAATGGGGAAACAGCCTGGGAAAAGGGCCCCACCCCTCAAAGAAGGGAGGCAGAGAAGGCCAGCCTGCAGAGCCAGCCTGCAGAGCCAGCCACCAGCCACCTCCAAGCCCTGCACATGGTTTAGGTGGGTTAGCCTGTGTAAGCCTTAAGCAGGCCAGGCACTGCCTTCCCCAGGTCACCCAGGCTGGGAGCCACCTCAGCTGGGGCGGGGGCTGGGGGGGTACTGACTTATCAGGAGAAGTCCTGGTGGCTGTGATGGCCCATCTGCCTCTCCCATTGCCTTATTCCAGAACTGATCTTGGAGAGGAGGGGACAATTGTTGAAAAGGCAGGAAATGACTCCAGCCTTCAGAATGAAGACCTGACCAATGAGAGGAGTGTGTCATGAGCCAGCCCCTGGGCACTTACCAGGATCCGGAGACAGAACCTGAGGAAGACCAGGCAGCAAAGCCAACGCCCAGCCCTTCCCTGCCTGATGACGTGCAGGTGGAGGAGCCTGCAGATCCTCCTAAGGTACCCAGTGATGAGCCATAAGGCTGAAGAAGAGTGCTACTGCAGAAGCATAAAATAAGTGCTCATCTGGCAGCAAGAGATAGGAGATTAGAAGTCTCTGCATCCGATGAGGATTAACGCCTTCCAGAATTCCAGCCCCTTGAACAAGGCTCTCTTAATATAAGCCTTGCTATGAGTTTGCTTCTGCCTGGGCGCAACAAGCGTGTTATCTGTTGCCATTGTATGCCTGGTTCTTTGTTGATTCTCAGCCTGCTTCTTGGTTCTCTCATGCCTTGACCTATTGGACTGTGCCCTGACTATGCCTTGCCTGCCACCTGCCTTGAGCTACTGGTCTGTGCCCTGACTATGCCTTGCCTGCCGCCTGCCTTGACCTATTGGACTGTGACCTGACTACGCCTTGCCTGCCATCTGTCTTGACCTACTGGTCTGTGACCTGACTACGCCTTGCCTACCACCTGCCTTGACCTATTGGACTGTGCCCTGACTATGCCTTGCCTGTCGCCTGCCTTGACCTATTGGACTGTACCCTGACTACGCCTTGCCTACCACCTGCCTTGACCTACTGGTCTGTGACTCCACTATGCTCTTGCCTGCCATCTGCTCTCAATCTGATTGTGGACTGTGTCCTGACCATGCTTGTGCTTGCCACCCGCTTGGCCCTGTGGGGCCAGATCCGGCCACGCCCCTGCCTGCTGGCAGCACAGTGTGTGTGTGGGAGCAATCCAAAGTGGCAAGGAAACCTTGGCAATGTCGCTTCCATTCTTCCCACACTGGGAAGTGTAAGCAACTACACTCCTCGTTTTTCTCTGAGGTTACTAGTGTGCTACCACATGTAACGGTGCCAGTGTCCAGGTCTCTCATACATTTTAGCCATTGCTACTTTCATTGGCCTTTCACCATAAGGCAGTTGGTTTGGGCAATGAGGAAAAGGGTCAGCGATGAGGACTGGTGGCACCGAAGCAGCTGATTAAAAATAAACTAATGTAGGGAAGTGGATGAGTCTATGAACACAATAAAAGTCTGCAGCATCAGACAAGCCATCCATCTAGACCAGCATACAATTTCACACAGTAGCCAACCAGTTGTTCTGGAGGCCAAAAAGACATGGAGGTTGAGCCCTGCTCCTTCCTTCCAGCTCCTGCCTTTGCTATGGAGTTTGCCTTCACTCACCATGGCCAGTAGCCACCAATGGACCAATCCTCCATGAACCTGTCTAATCCCCTTTTAAAGCCATTTACGCCCACAGTAGAGTTAGTGTGGTATAGTGGTTCAGGTATCGGACTAGGACAGGGGTCTGCAACCTGCGGCTCTCCAGATGTTCATGGACTACAATTCCCACCAGCCCCTGCCAGCGTGGCAATAATTGGCCATGTTGGCAGGGGCTGATGGGATTTGTAGTCCATGAACATCTGGAGAGCCGTAGGTTGCAGACCCCTGGACTAGGACCTGGTCAGGTTCAAATCCCCACTCTGTCTTGGAAGCTTGCTTGCTTGCTTATTTATTTATTTATTTACTTACTTACTTACTTGTTTGTTTGTTTATCGCCCTCCCCCTAGTGATGCAAACCTTTGGCACTCCAGATGTTATGGACTACAATTCCCATCAGCCCCTAAAACTGGCCATGCTGGCAGGGGCTGATGGGAATTGTAGTCCATAACATCTGGAGTGCCAAAGGTTCGCCAGCACAGCCCTAGGGACTCAGGTCGGTTTACATCAATAAATACATTAAAAACAGTAACCAGCTACCAACATACTAAAACATTCCACCCTCACAAAGTTAAAACCTATTTTGTTGATGGCGTCAGAAATGTTCATTTTCCCCTTCTCTCTCTCTTCCTCAGCCTCACAGAGGCCAGATATTATTTGTAGCGAATTACTGATGTTATCCTGGCTGGCCAAATTCCTGGTGGAACAAGGTTGTCCCGCTTTGCAGGCCCTTGCAGAAACTCTGCTTCAGGCAAGTCCCGGGTGAGAGGCCCTGATCTCACCCGGGAGCCTGTTCCACCAAGTAGGGGCCAGGGCTTGAGCTTGATACTTGGGCCATTCATGTGCTTGGGCCAGTCATACTCCCAATCCTATCCCTGGCAAGAGTTTGGGGGAGACCTCCAAAGAATACCTGGGACATGACACAGAGACAGGCAATGGTCAACCATCTCTGAACATCCCTTGCCTTGAAAAACTCCTTGAAGATCTGTGGTGAGTGAACCTTTGGGAGGGAGATGACTTATATTCATCCATGGATCATCAGCCCCTTCCCTTTGGCATTGGCCAATTGGTCATGCTGGCAGGGGCTGGTGGGAATTGTAGTCCATAACATCTGGAGTGCCAAAGGTTCGCCACCACTGCCCTACATGGTCACCATAAGTCAGCTGTGACTTGACGGCAAAGAAATGCCCGTGGCTATCACTACCTCCACTGGCAGTGAATCTGATTTAACTACTCAATGAGTACAGAAATATTTCCTTTTGTCTGTCCTCAGCCTATTTCTCAACAACTTAATCGCATGCCCCCAAGTGCTAGTATAATGAGAATGAGACAAAAGCTTCCCTCTGTCCACTTTTTCTCCTCTCTGCTTAATTTTATAAACCACTGACTACTGGTATGAGCTTTCTGCCCTCCTCTGCTTCAAGAACTGGTGCCATTCTTACGAGAACGGGTCAACCAACGACATCTTAAGGCGGCAGCAAGCAACAACCCGTTCATTCATGCAATCGCCATGACTGCATTTGCAATCAACAGATGCAAGTTTGGCCTTTCCTATGGAAGCGACCCAAAGCCTTGGGGTCATTCGTTCAGAAACAGAAAAAGATCACATCACGTTGATTGAACCTTCCTTCCTCTAGAACACAATTCACCCAGGATGCTCTCATACAAGGTCGGCGTGTTCTGTTACCTGTCAGAATACTTTGAATAAGGTCTTCTGATTTTGCTGGGGCTCTCACAGAACCTGGATGGAAACAATACAAACAATGTCAGCTGTTTTCAAATGGCATGAACTCTCACACCCTGAAACTGTAGGGAAGTGGGCTTTCTTTTTTTTTCTTAAGGTGAGAAAGGAACGTTGAAATGGTCTCATAAAAATGTTCAAATCTATACAGGCTTTCATTTCTGCTGTTGTGGCAATAGGTCAGTGATGGCGAACCTATGGCACAGGTGCCAGAGGTGGCACTCAGAGCCCTCTCTGTGGGCACGCACAAACAGAGTTCATCATGTGTGGGGGGGGGAAATCGCCCCCCCCACACACACACATCTAGGCTGGCCCGGGCCACTGGGCTTGTTTATTAGCATTAAACCTAAGGCCTAGTTTTGGGGAAGCAGTATAGATAACCCTGTTAAGCGCTGTTAAACCTGTTGCTCCGCCGACATACAATGAATCTAATGCTCCCAGAATGTGCCTTTCCATGAAACAGGCACCTTTGGATTGAACCTATAATATGCATCGACCAAGCCATTCACCACGTGGAATGGCACTGCATAGAGCAGCTTATTTTGTCCATCAAAATATGGCAAAAATGACAGGGCATGTTTAGAAACAGACAATGTCTTGGACCCAGTAATGAGCATAAATGGATGCGGAATAGTTCCTCTTGCGCAACGAGTCAAGCTTTGCTCCTCCAAAATATGGTGCCCAGAAATTGGTTGCACCAGCCTTTCAAACATACATGACTCAACATGTCATGTATGAGAAAGGAGATCTGCTCTGATTCTTATTCGTTCAGTCATTCACAGCACTAACAGCAGCAGCCCAAAGAAATAATTCCACTGGGGGTTTGGGCAGAAAGAACTATGGAACTGGTGCAACAGAACCAAATCTTACCTGGTGTTGGTTGGCTGGGGGCAACCTGAGTGGAAGGCTTAGGCGTGAGGGAAGCCGTGTGGTTTACTCCATTTTCAGCTGGTGCAGGCTTTGGTTCATTCTGAGCTTCTGAAGGTACATCTCCCTGATCAGCCTAATTACATAAAACACAACCCATAAATAAGCAAGGCAGCAAGGCAGTATAGCAGATGTACAGCATGTTCCCATAAACAAGGCAGTCGACCGACAAATGGTACACAGGCTCTATTTCCAGTGAGGAACACTTCCCCCCAAAACGGTCATCAATTATTCTCATCAAACATGTTTTCTGGTTGATGCAGCAGTGGTAGACCATCTAATGGTCTCCCTCTTCTTCTTCCTTCCATCTCTTCTGCTCCAAGAGAACAGGAATTTTAGAAATGCTGAGTGCTAGTCACCACTGAAGGAGCCGCATGGTGTAGTGGCTAAGTGCTTGCACTGTCACTCACACGGTCAGGAGTTCGAGCCCCCTGTGGGTCAGATATCCTGGCAGCTGGCTCATGGTCAACTAAGCCATCCATCCATTTCTTGGTCGGTAAATGAGTACCTAACTCATAGCTAGGGGGTAAAGAATAGCCGGGGAAAGCAATGGCAAACTACCCCACAAAGAGGCTTGCCTATAAAATCACTGCTCGCAACAGTACCCCAGGGTCGGACATGACTGAAGGGGAAACTTTACCTTTAGTCACCATTGAGTTTTATTATTTATTATTATTATTATTTATTTAATTTGTATACCGCCCGATCCCCGAAGGGCTCCGGGCGGTGAACAACATTCACTACAACATCAACAGGAGCGGTCGTACAAATATAAACACATAGGCTCCATCCAATAAAATAGGATAATTTATTGTTGTTGATATGGATTTTAACAGTTGTTTTATTGTATTGTATTGTTTTATTGTTTTTATATTGATATTGTTTTTATATTGTTTTTATATTGATATTGTACTTGGGTACTGTTGGAAGCCACCCTACTGAAATTGTACTTGGGTACTGTTGGAAGCCACCCTAAGCCACCCTAAGTGCATAGTGGAAGGTGAAGCCACCCTAAGCGCATAGTGGAAGGGGAATTATTTATTATTATTATTATTATTATTATTATTATTATTATTATTATTATTATTATTATTATTATTATTATTATTATTATTATTCAGTCAGACCAAAGACGTTTCTACCAAAGTGTCAACAAAAGTGGAAAGCAAAAAGAGAGAGAGAGAAATGTAACAATTCAGTTTTGAAAAAATCTGTGGAAAAACCAGAAGGATTATGAGAAGAAGGCACACTGAATAAAAGATTTTGAGAAAAGTGTTGGCAAAATACAAATGCAAGAATTGGAAATAACAACTAATATGATAAAAAATCAAGTCATGAAAGTGAAAAACTAGATGCCAGCTGGACACTGCAAACTGCATGGCTTCTGGCTCAAATACCTGACCAGTTTACACCCAACAATGGCCAAGCAGTTCAGTGAAACCATGCAAAATAGTGAAATTGATGAATGGCTAATGACTAGGAAGACATATTTGATTCAGAGAGATCCAATTGGCCATGCTGGCAGGGGCTGATGGGAATTGTAGTCCATGAACATCTGGAGAGCTGCAGGTTGCAGACCCATGATCCAGCCACAGAGACAATACCTGGAAACTACAGGCCAATAACATGTTTCCCCACGATGCTCAAACTGCTCACTGGCATAATAGCAGATAACATCATGGACTACTTGGAAGCAAATAGCATCCTGCCAGTGGAGCAAACAAGGAACAAAGAAGGAACAGGGGTGCAACAGGTCAACTCCTGATAGACAAAATGATAATGGAGAATTGCAAGAATCAAAAAACAAATTTGCACATGGTCTGGATCGATTATAAGAAGGCATTCGACTCACTGCCCCATAATTGTATTGTGAAATGCTTGGAATCAATTGGTGTCAGCAAAACCACATGAGCATTCACTGAAAAAGCGATGAAACGGTAGAGAACTGAACTGACAGTCAGAAATGGAAACTAGGGAACAGTCAGCATCAAGTGAGGAATTTTCCAAGGTGATTCACTATTGCCCTTACTGTTTATCATCACCACGATACCACTAACAGTGATTTTAAAGAAAACAAAGTTGGGCTATCCAATGGCCAAAGACTCAGAAAAAAATCTCATGTTTGTTATATGTGGATAATTTGAAGCTCTATGGAAAATCAAACACAGAAATCCAGTCACTAGTGAACACAGTCCGAATATACAGCACAGACATTTCTATGGAGTTTGGCCTGGAAAAGTGTGTCACCCGTCATTTCCCCACTTACCGTCTGCTGCGCGCTACTCTCCCCAAGTAGTGCGGTGTCCCACGGCACTCCCCACTACAGGGGCAGAAACAACGCAACCGCCCTGACGCTGCCACTCTCGCGCCCCCTCAGCGCGCATCATTCCTGGCGCTCCTCAAAACGGCGCCTTTTGATGACCCCGTGGGGAAGCCCGGGAGCGTGCCAGAAATGAGAGTAGCGTGCAGCAAAGGGTGGTCAAGGTAAGTGGGGAAACGACCACTGTGGCAACAAAGAGGGGCAAAATCAGTGGTGGGATTCAGCAGGTTCGCACAACTTATGAGGTGAAGCACCACTTCGGCAGAACCTGTTGTTAAAATGGTGCTTGTAAACAACCGTTTGTTAAATTATTTGAATCCCACCACTGGGCAAGATCACTGATGAATGGCTTGAGTGATGACATAGAAATGCCTGATGACCAACTAATCAAGTGCAACCAAAGGAAAGCCTATAAATACCTGGGGATTTGCAGCTGGATAACATCAAGCATGGACAAGTGGAGGCTGTAGTCAGACCAGAATACACCCAGGGTCAGGAAAATTTTGAAACCCAAATTGAATGACTATATCTGCCCCATAAATCTGGTGGCAGAGGGTTACTTCAAGTAAAGCAAACAGTGAAGAAGGAAAAACATGCACTGGCTGATTGTGTGACTGAAATTCAAGAATAGGCATTGACTGAAATGAAGAATGGGGATTTACTGAAAGCCCAGAGAACCAAACAGGAGTTCAGAAAAAATGTGATTAAAATGAGGACTGAAAGCTGGCACAAGAAAGCATTGCATGGCCAATTTCTGGCGAAGACCAAGGACAAGGTGGGCATTGAAAAGACCTGTTTGTGGTTAACAGCTGGAACTATGAAAAAGGAAACTAAATCACTGATTTTAGCTGCTCAAGAGAAGGACAAATAGGATCAAGGCCAGAATCCAAAAATCCTCAGATGATGCAAAGTGTAGATTGTGGCAGGAAGCTGACAAACTGTGGAATATGTACTCAGTTGCTGCAAAAAAATGTGAGAACAAGACTAAGTACAAACAGAGGCACAACTCAGTGGCCAAGATGATCCACTGGAATATTTGCAAGAATTACAACATTAGGACAGCTAAAAACTGGTGGGAACATTGTCCAGAGAAAGTGGCCAAAAATGAGAAGGTCAAGGATTTTCAAATTCAAACAACAAAGTGTAGGCACATAACACAGCAGGTATGACAGTGATGAAGGACAAGAAAATGACTATCATCAACATAGCAACACCTGGTGATAGCAGTGTTGATGAAAAAGAACATGAGAAGGTCACAAAATATCATGTTTTGAAGACTTAGATTCAGCAACTATGGCCAGTTAGGTTGTTCCACGGTAATCAGCGCCCTGGGCGCCATTCTGAAAACACTAGGGCTACACTTGAAGCACCTTCAAATTCACAAAATCAACATCTGTTAGATTCAAATGGCAGCCCTGCTGGGATCTGCACAAATCCTATGTTAATCCATTACAATGTCCTAGGCCTCTGGGTGAGGTGCAAGTTGTATTGAAAGGCCAACAACAACCAGCTGAAGAAGTGGCAGCTGTAATATTAAACAAAATTAAATAATAATAATAATAATATTTCAAATTATGTTCATTACAAGATACTGCTAATTCCAAGATCTTGAAAAGAATTAAAAATCAACACTCCCAGCATTATCCCCCCCCAAAAAATTCTCCCCAGAAATTCCAGTTCTCTTTTTCAGCTCCTTTTGTTATATGTGTGTCTGAATGTATATAGTGTGTGAGGAATCCTTTTACCCACAATGAAATTGATTGCACCACCTTTCCAGTTTTAAGAAGAAACAAATCAGGAATACTTTTATAGCATCTCACAGAAACACAGCTTCACTTAAAAGGTGTTCATAGCTTATCATGGTTGTCAAGAACATCTAACTTGATGCCACCCTATGAAATTAGCCCTGTGTGTGTAGCACAGAAATAGAAACGTTATTTGGAGTGGGGAAAGTGTCCTTATATTTTTCTTGAGCTTCTTCATACCTTCACACACACCTCTCTGAGCCAGTGTGGTGTAGTGGTTAAGAGCAGGTGCACCCTAATCTGGAGAACCGGGTTTGATTCCCCGCTCTGCCACTTGAGCTGTAGAGGCTTATCTGGTGAAGCAGATTAGCTTGTGCACTCCAGCACATGCCAGCTGGGTGTCCTTGGGTTATTCACAGTTCTTCAGAGCTCTCTCAGCCCCACCCACCTCACAGGGTGTGTGTTGGGGGGCGGAAGGAGATTGTAAGCCCTTTTGAGCCTCCTTACAGGAAAGAAAGGGGGGGGGGGGAACATAAATCAAAACTCCTCTTCTCTTCTTCTGTTGCTACATTCTTCCCCGTACCAGCGGAAGATGAGAGTTATGTCATCTCAGGGGTCCAAATAAAATTATGAATGTACACACATCCCAAGCTCCACTGTTGTCTTATCCTAACCACCCTAATATCACAGTACACCACACAAACCGCCCCTGCATGCAACATCACACAGAGAGATTTCTAGACTTTGGTCCCGGGCTAATTTCTCAGCATTTACAGGACGTCCACCCCTAATCCATCTTTCCCCTGCCCAAGGCACAGAAATCCATTCCTAGAACAGCTCACATGTCATGACAACGAACAGATAAGCTTGTGTAAACGGTACCTCCATTCTTGTCGCATGCTGGGAGCACAGAGCCTGTCTTGACCAACCTGCGTTCGCATCCCCCAGCTCTTGGAGCCCGTATCCAGCACCTATTTCCTTTTCTCTCGTCCTCTGTTTGTTTGTTTTTTGGCTACCAACTAACTGCCTCACAATGGCTGTGTGAGCGGCCACATTTATCTAAGCACGTTGCAGGTTCTCGCTCTTCACTAACGGCACAGAGCCCCGGAGCTTCATCTTCCCGAGATGCCCGCATTTGTAAAGAAAGACCTGTTGCCATGGTACCTTGCTGGTTCAGACTCACATGTGGCTTTCATTTTCCCTTTTCACTGGGAAGGCATCGAGAACGGGGAGAGCAGATTCTCTTTTATAGGTTTTAGGACAGTGATGGCGAACCTTTTCAAGACCGAGTGCCCAAATTGCAACCCAAAACCCACTTATTTATCGCAAAATGCCAGCACGGCAATTTAACCTGAATACTGAGGTTTTAGTTTAGAAAAAACAGTTGGCTTCAAGGTGCATGTTACTCGGGAGTAAGCTTGGTGAAGCAACCATGCAATGCTTTGAATTGGTGAATCATGATCCTAGGGGGGTTTACTCAGAAGCAAGCCCCATTGCCAGCAACCGAGCTTATTCCCAGGTAAAGGATCATGCCCAGGCCAGGGGAGGTGATTTTCTGCCCCACCCCCACACGATGAACTCTGTGCATGTGTGCCCACAGAAAGGGCTCTGAGTGCCACCTCTGGCACCCGTGCCAAAGGTTCGCCACCGCTGTTTTAGGAGTATAGCCACCAGTCAGGGAAAAATGCCACTGTGACACGAATAAATTATACCAAAACTTGGTTCAGTATCCGCACCCACGGGCCTCGATTTCCACTGCACTAATTTAAAAAAACCTAAAGAACATGATTTGATCCTTGATATTCTGTCCCCTATAAAAAAAAATCCCAGTCAGCAGTGAGTGGAGAGACTATGGCCCTTTCCGCACAAACCTTTTGCAATATTTTGAGGCAGGAAATAAACAAGTTTCCTCCATTGTTTTTTTCCCCCTTTCGTTCTGAAACATTTTATTTTAAAACAATTCTTGGGTTGAAATGTTTTCAGAATGGCTTCACTGGCTGTGCGGTCTATTTGAAATGTTTCCCACACCTCTGTGCTGTCCCTGAACATCCTCTTTGGCACCCTTTGATCACATCGCTGAGCTGGCCCCTGTTTATTTTTATTATGTTTTGCAGCTTAGTCTTTTAAGCATCGTGTATACGAGGTGTAGAGAATTGCACCACAAAGCTATGAAGAAGAAGAAGAAGAAGAAGAAGAAGAAGAAGGAGGAGGAGGAGGAGGAGGAGGAGGAGGAGGAGGAGGAGGAGGAGGAGAAGGAGGAGGAGGAGGAGGAGAAGAAGAAGAAGAGGAGGAGGAGGAGGAGGAGGAGGAGTTTGGATTTATATCCCCTCTTTCTCTCTTGTAAGGAGACTCAAAGGGGCTGACAATCTCCTTGCCCTTTCCCCCTCACAACAAACACCCTGTGAGGTAGGTGGGGCTGAGAGAGCTCCGAGAAGCTGTGACTAGCCCAAGGTCACCCAGCTGGTGTGTGTGGGAGTGTACAGGCTAATCTGAATTCCTCAGATAAGCCTCCACAGCTCATGTGGCAGAGCGGGGAATCAAACCCGGTTCCTCCAGATTAGATACACGAGCTCTTAACCTCCTACGCCACTGCCACTGCTGCTCCTGATGCATCCTGAAGCACCGATGCATCGATCCATCAACTAACTCAAAGAAGAAAACATGCCATGTCAGCTATGAATTGTTTCTAGGGGATGAGTGCAGACTTACATTGCGGTTAGGGGTGGGGATGGAAAACATTTTTCAAATGTTTCAGGCGATTTGTGCAGAAAGGGCCTGTATCTTTTGCATTTCCAGCTTTTATCTGCTTGGGGCTTAGGATCCCCGTTCAAAACGTAGTCTCAGACTAGCTCCAGACTTAATGCAAGAATCCTTCACGATCGATTGCAGTTAGCCTTCAAGAACAGCAAACAGAACAAAGGTTGGTGCTGTCAAGATCATGGTGGACACGAAGGATCAATCTGCCATTCTTCTTAAAGAATTGTTATTCTACACCTCGTCTCAGATAGCCATTTCTAAAGAGAAGCTGGCTCTGAGTTGTAGAGGTACTTCAAGAGAATTCCCTCTGATGGGAAAGAGATGCAATCATCTCTGTGGTCTATTAGGGGGATAACTGCATCTGAAACTAAACATACAGCCTCCTCAAGGGCAGAGATGCCAATTATTCAAACACTCCTTCTCCGACATGCAGCTACCGCAGCTTAGACAGAACAACTGTTAGCCGAGGGATCCCTCACCTGGCACTGAAATAATACTGCATCTGGGCCTGAGTCACAGACACATCACGCATCTTCAATGAACCGCCATTTTTCCCCATATGCATCGCACTGCACATGAAAGAGAGCCTTCCATAAAACACGTTGGCATGCAAGATCAGGGGAAAGACTGGTGTGATAAACAAAACTAAAGTGCAGATCAGCCTTTCAGGCAGGTTGTAATTACAAATATATCGCTACAAATGTCACTAACAGAGTCATAACGTTTGCTTTAGCAGCCTGGAGGATAAGAATCAAGAAAGTAATTAAAACTTGAAAGCATCCTGCCAATTAAATGTAAACCAGTGTATCAATAGGAGTATAGTGTCTAGATCGAGGGATGTAATTGTACCTCCCTATTCTGCATTGGTTAGACTTCACCTGGAATATTGCGTACAGTTCTGGGCACTACAGTTCAAGAAGGATATTGACAAGCTGGAACTGGTCCAGAGGAGGGCAACCAAAATGGTAAAAGGTCTGGAATCCGTGACCTACGAGGAGAGACTGAGGAAGCTGCGGATGTTTAGTTTGGTGAAGAGAAGGTTAAGAGGTAACATAATAGCCATGTTTAGATATTTGAAGGGATGCCATGTTGGTGAGGGAGCAAGCTTGTTTTCTGCTGCTCCAGAGACTAGGACCAGGAGTCATGGGTTCAAGGTGAAGGAAAAAGGATTCCACCTAAACATCAGGACAAACTTCCTGAAAGTAAGGGCTGTTCAACAATGGAATGCACTACCTTGGACTGTGGTGGAGTCTCCTTGTTAGGAGGTTTTTAAAGAGAGGCTGGAAGGCCATCTGACAGGAGTGCTTTGATTGTGTGTTCCTGCATTGCATTGCAGGGGTTGATTGGATAGCCCTTGGGGTCTCTTCCAACTCTATGATTCTAAAGATCATTCTGCTGATTTAAAAAAAATCAATATTTCAATAGAATGATTACCTATTGGTAATGCATTCAATCCTTGTCTGATTTTATTTGGATTTTATTTGGATTTTGCATTAGAGATCCATTGTTTGATTGTCTTATATCAGTAGTTCTCAACCTGGGGGCTGGGACCCCCTTTGGGGGTCCAACGGCCCTTTCACAGGGGTCGCCTAAGACTCTCTGCATCAGTTTTTCCCCATCTGTAAAATGGATAAATGTTAGGGTTGGGGGTCACCACAACATGAGGAACTGTATTAAAGGGGCGCGCCATTAGGAAGGCTGAGAACTACTGTCTTATATTGTTATGGCCAATGGCCAAATGCAATATTGTTTACTATTATCTAACCTCCATATTGTTAAATTTGATGAAAGAATACATCTTTAAAACAAATAGAAATTTTAGATGGAATTCTTCAAATTAAAAAAAAAATACTTGACAAAGTAGATTCCAGTCCATGGAAATAAAATTGTTAGCCTATTTATTTGTGCTACTGCTCCAGAAGCTTTACGATAGAAAGTGATTTCTGAAATTGCACATCTTACTTTGTGGCAACTACACACTATCCACAGTCCTGTTTTGATTTGAAGGTGAATTTTGGAACATATGGAATATCACATCTGGGCACACAACCGGCTGCGGACAAGACTTTGTTCTCATTTCTTTTCACAGTAACTTAAGATTGAAAATTCATTCTCCACAAGTTATGGCTGTATCCACTATAACTGTTTTCATTAAGCAAAGAGCCATACCCAGAAAAAAGCCACTCCCAGCTCCGGTTCTGCCTTCCATAATGAGAGCACAGACCACCTGGAGACCCCTCAGCAATATCCCCCCAAACGTTCATCCCCAGTATAGATGGGCCACAGTACAGCATACATCAGGGGTGTTCAACTCTGGTGCTTCAGATGTTCATGGACTACAATTCATGGACTACAATTCCCATCAGCCCCTGCTGGCATGGCCAATTGGACACCCCTGGCCTACATGAACGACCCCAAGGGTAAGGTGACCAGTGCCTGCCACACTGCCTTCTGGGGCGCTCCTGGTTTCCCGCCCTGTGACAGGGCGGGAAACCTGTGAGCGCCCCAGAAGGCAGTGTGCTCCTGCGGCCACGTGAGCGGGAGGCTGCCGCACTGCCTTCTGGGGCACGCCTCAGAAGGCAGTGTGGCAGCCTTCCAAAAATCGGGATGGTTCAAAAAACCCACGGGACGCGGGACAAATTGTTTTAAGGCGGGATTGTCCCGCCAAAAGTGGGACGTCTGGTCACCATACCCAAGGGATCCAACAGAGATGCCACAAGAGCAGGCCTTTGAAATCGTGGCCCGGCTTATCTTTTTCTTCCACATCTCCTTCTTCAATTCTTTATTTTGCAATGCCTAACCTGAAGAAGAGTTCTGGCAATCTCACGACCACGCACACATTTTTGTGTCATAGCAGCTAGTCCCGGTAAAAAAAAATGTTTTGTGGCTTGTGGTTGTTAGAACAACCAGATTTAGATCCTGCTCCTCTGTTTAAATAGCCTCGAGATGGCAAAGCCAATTCCATTCAGAAAAGAGCTGGTACATAATAAATTCCACAGCAACCCTTTTAACTAGCCTAAACGTCCACAATCTTCCCTCGAGTAGCCAAACTGACTTCGTGGCATATTAAAGGGGGGAAATGCATTAACAGTGAACCAGTACAGAACCAGTGCAGAACCAGTCCCCCAAGGAGATGATTCGTGGCTGACAGAGCTAAAATCAGTTTCTTGGCTTCTAAAAAAGTTGCTATCTTTAGGTTCTGACCTCTTTCTTGACTTCCTCTTCATCCTCCAGAGTCAGGGCTGCCAACTGGTTTGCTCTCTGCTCCATTAAGTTCACGTATCTGATGGGGTTGGACAAGGCTTCGATAACATCTGGAAACCAAACAGGAATTGAGAACCAGGCCTGCACATGTCCACTGGTTTATCCAGAAGTGTGAAGGGGTGGCTCCCATCACACTTCCGGAGAATAGCCAAAATATTCATTTATCCCTTTGTGTCTGGAAATACCTCTCAAAACCCTTTTCTGACAACACTCAACTCCTTTGCCCATTCAAATGTCACATCAAACCTCAAACTTTGCTTAGATCGTTTTGTTTATAAAGCCCTTAATTATATCACCTTTGTAATTTTTAGCTCCAATGTGCCAGAATTAATACCCATACAGTTCTTAGGTAGCTATATTTTTCCTTCTTTTCTTTTCCCTGTTTTATATTTCCATTTTTATCTGTTAATTAGAATGAGAAAATTAACAAAATTATTACTTAAAATAGATTTTCTTTGCTCTTTATAACATCTAGATAACATATATTGTATTATATATAGCTTGGAGGTTTTCATATTATTACTTTCTACTGTGTCCAATTTCAGAGAATAACAACTCAATAACAACAAGTTTTATTGTTACCTGCATAAGTATCGGGAACATAGTCTTTAACCTCTATGTATACAAACAAGGCCGGCAGAACTAAAGGCAGATTCCTCTCATTCCTCAGGGAGATGTAGTGATAACCTGGAAGAGAAGGAGGACAACCCTGCAGAATTCATCTAATTTATTTCCAGCGGGATGCACCCAATTACTGAGTAGGCGTTGCTGTGACAGAGAGGTGCAAGATCCCTTCATAAACACTCAGGGGGATCCTGAGCTCTTTCTCTGGGGACAGAACGACAAAGTTCGCAGATGGCAGGCTTGGAGAGATGAGGTTCCTTTACAGAGTCAGATAGGCAGGAATGACTATTTGTCTACGTGTCAGCAAGAGGCAAGGAAAGATTAGGCCAGGAAAGGCATTTTGGGTAGGCCACATGCACAGACTGGGAGGGAGAAGAGCAATCTGCTATGTAAAGGCAGAAGCCACTGACAAATCAATCCATCCATCCGTCTATAGCTGTCCATCCAACCATCCATCTGCAGCCATTTATCCATCCATCCATCCATCCATCCATCCATCCATCCATCCATCCAACCATCCATCGGTAGCCATCCATCCATCCATCCATCTGTAGCCACCCATCCATCCATCCATCTGTAGCCATCCATCCATCCATCCATCCATCCATCCATCCATCCATCCATCCATCCATCCATCCATCCATCCATCCATCCATCCATCCATCCATCCATCCATCTATAGCCATCCATCCATCCATCCATCTGTAGCCGTCCATCCATCCATCCAACCATTCATCTGTAGCCATCCATCCATCTGTAGCCATCCATCCATCCATCCATCTGTAGACATCCATCCATCCATCTGTAGCCATCCATCCATCCATCTATAGCCACCCATCCATCCATCTGTAGCTGTCCGTCCATCCATCCAACCATTCATCTGTAGCCATCCATCCATCTGTAGCCAGCCAGCCAGCCAGCCAGCCAGCCAGCCAGCCAGCCAGCCAGCCAGCCAGCCAGCCAGCCAGCCAGCCAGCCAGCCAGCCAGCCAGCCAGCCAGCCAGCCAGCCAGCCAGCCAGCCAGCCATCCATCCATCCATCCATCCATCCATCCATCCATCCATCCATCCATCCATCCATCCATCCATCCATCCATCCATCCATCCATCCATCCATCCATCCATCCATCCATCCATCCATCCATCCATCCATCTGTAGCCATCTATCCATCCATCAATCCATCCATCCATCTATAGCCACCCATCCATCCATCTGTAGCCGTCCATCCATCCATCTGTAGCTGTCCGTCCGTCCGTCCATCCATCCATCCATCCATCCATCCATCCATCCATCCATCCATCCATCCATCCATCCATCCATCCATCCATCCATCCACCCACCCATCCACCCATCCATCTATATGAGAGCCAGCGTGGTGTAGCAGATAAGAGCAGGTGGATTCTAGTCTGGAGAACCAGATTTGATTCCCCACTCCTCCACTGGAGTGGCAGAGGCTTATCTGGTGAACCAAACGTCTTTCCTTACTCCTACATTCCTGCTGGGTGCCCTTGGGCTAGTCACACTTCTCTTGGAACTCTCTCAGCCCCACCTGCATCACAAGGTGAGGGGAGAGAAAGGGAAAGGAGCTTGTAAGCTACCTTGAGTCTCCTTACAGGAGAGAAACCCAAGCTCTTCTTCTTCTATGAATATTTTTACCCTGCCTTATACAGGGGTCCATGGGTGGCTCACAATAAATAATAAAAACAATTAAAATAATAAAACACGCCAACTTGGAACATCCTAAATAAAACAGTAACAAAATATGACAATAAAGCATCTCCTACCCCACACCCCCAGACCAGCAGCTGTAGAGGGGCTTCCAAGGATGCTAGCCAAATGCTTGGTTTAAGAGAAAAGTTTGCATATTGGGAAATCAGGAATTTTACAGAATCCACGTGAACTCTTAGTCACCATCTAAATTTGAAACAGAATTTAATCTTGATTTTCATGTATGTATTAACATGTTGGAAGCCACCCTGAGCCTGAGAGGAGAAGGCCGGCATTGAAATAAAATTAAATGAATAAATAATGAATGACCCTTTGCAGACTCACAGTGATGTACACGATTTACCAGCAACTTTTGTCTATGAAAATTCACTGGGAAAGAAGATTATCTGTGAAGGAATGAAACTATTGGTATGGCAAGGAAGACAGATGTCCTTAAGAGGCATCTTCCATAATTTGTTTCTCCAGATACAACAGCTTGGTAAGAACTGGTATATTTGATTCCTCAGACTCAGCACAGCTGGGCACAGGTGTGAGGGAGCCCAGCTTTGCTCTGTCCCATTTCCATTGTTCAATGTTCTTATTGCCATTCACTCCCAGGAAGCCTCGATTATCTTACCTGGCCGAATCGCTGAAACGGGCAATATTCGGTGACCAATGAATTTCCCTCCTTCTTCATAGACTCCTATCCTCAGGCACGCCAGGGAAGGCAGAACCACCTAAAATAAAGGCAGACCTCTGATTGATAGTAGAAATAAGACGTGCACGTGATCTAAATGAAACATTTCTAAGCAGGTCTGTTTTCTTTTTGTCTCTTGCTGTTGCTTGACGGTGGCTCTGTTCTGACAGCGTTGTGATCCCCACTGTGGCAGGGATGCCCAGGGGCGTATCCAGTGGTGGGATCCAAAAATTTTAATAACAGGTTCAGATGGTGGTGGGATTCAAACAGTGGCGCTGCCGCACACACGCACCTCCAGTCCCTATTGGGCAGGGAGGTTGCTTTAGTAACCTTCTCGGGCACCTCAGAAAAAAATTAGTAACCACTTCTAGAGAAGTGGTGAGAACTGGTTGGATCCCACCTCTGGGCGTACCTGCCAAAAGGACATGGGGAGGTCAACTGGACCAGGCGCCAATTCAAGAGCATCACGCAAGTGCAAAATCTCCCCCACACCCCTCCCACGGAAAGGTGCCCCCGCCCGGACTGGGAGCCAGTCATGGGCCCACTAGGCGCCCCTCGGCCCGGTCCCACCAGGATGCCTGGGACCACTACCACTCTCCCCATTGGCTAAAATAAGTGGGGCATGGGGGCAGGTGCGAAGGGGGCTTGCCCAGGTGCCGTTTATTGCCGGTACGCCCCTGGAGATGCCCAAGTCCTTCTGGCAAACACTTGACCAGATACATGTCAGAGACTTTACAATTCACTAGCACAGAATTGGGGAGGGGGTATAGGCAGCCATGAATTTGGGATTCTAATGTCCATTATAAGACTTTCATGCCAAAGGCTTTTTGCTATGACACGCTGTAGGAAGCCACAGTTGAGACCTTACGATAAGATACGCATGAAATATATGAATTCTATTTTCTTGCAATGTTCTCAGTGGCAAGAGTGTTACAAGATACCCAACCTCCTGAACAACTCTGATGTGCTCTTTTGTGAAACTGTTGTAAATTTTATACTGGAAATTAGTAATTTTAACTGTATTTCTTAAATTTGTTTTGCTTTAAAATATTGTCCTGTTTTGTATGCCAATAAAGGCTTGTGTGTGAAAGAGAGAGACCTTTTGGAGACCTTTAAGACACAGCGTATATAAGACAGGATGGTCTGGACGATTTTAGTGTTCTATTCATTTAACGAAAGTTGCAACAAATATTGCCTTTCACATTTGCAAGTCAAATGCTTGTTGACATTCGCAGCTACTCTAGTGAGTGAATTGAGACATTTAGATTAGGTGGGCTGAACCGAAGGCACGCTACACGTTCTCGTTCTTTCTGAAACCCCACTTTAATGATCAAAACTCACCTGTGACAGGTCTGTGCTTTTATCTTTGACAACAAAAATACTAGCTCCGTTTCTCTTCATTCGGAGAACAGTCACCTTTGCCTTCTCCACGTGCACTGTCTGTGCAGTTAATTCAGGGTGAAGGAAAGGAGCTGGTGGAGCACTTTGGCGAACAAAGAGAGGCAATATCTGAGCCAACTTTCACATCAGCTGGTTAGTTTCAGACAAGCCACCTTCTTTCACATTCAGCACAATTCAACTGGCAAATGAGGTAAGTTGGAGACAAATATTGTCCCCAGCCCAACATTTGCACCAACACCCAAGTATTGCCCATTCCAAATCCACTCCGCTGCAACATCTGCCACCCTGCTACTTAAGAAAATACGTATCTTTTGGCTTTGGACGGCTTTCCATGCGCCTGATTTATCTCAAAAAGCAACAGTCTAGACTTGATGCATGAAGCCTTGTGCTTACCTTTGCTTAAGGACCATTAAATTCAAAGCATCCCAGCAAGACAATTAGGAAAACTCTTCACCCCACCCCTGCGCTGGTGTTTCCCAAGTCCACATGGACTTGTGAATTGCAAGTAGGGGAGGAAGAGACTAGAATGCTCAGCTCCATCCACATGGACTTGAGAAGCCACTTCAGGGAGAACTGGTGAAGTTTGGGTTCAGGTTTTAAAAACCTGAAAAAATCACTAAAAAGACAAATGAATTTAATGGTTATTGGCTCTGTATTGTCGAAGGCTTTCACGGCCGGAGTCACTGGGGTGTTGTGGGTTCTGAAGATGCCAGCCACAGATGAAGGCGAAACGTCAGGAGAAAATGCTACTGGAACACGGTCATACAGCCCAGAAACCACACAGCATCCCCGGTATTGGCTTTATTTGACTTCATGGAAAACTTTTTAAAAAACGGAACCCGAAATTTAACAAATTTTAAAAAATCACGCCCACCCTTACTTTAGACAAACTGAAATGGAAATTCACCTTATGAAGGATTCTTTGTTGCCATATTTGCAGTTTGGAGACAATGCAGGGTATATGCTTTGCTTTTATGAAAAATGTCACCCTTTCACAGATTGAGACAGATGCTGCCAAGATGGGCAAAATGGTTTGCCCATTCTGAGTGAGGGCACTGTTTCTTGAACTGTTAAATGTTTTTGTACTATGGCCAGATCTAGTGGGATATGTGGTATTGCCGTGACACCGATTCAACACAAGAAGGGTAACAAGCAAGACATAAGAACATAAGAACATAAGAACAAGCCAGCTGGATCAGACCAGAGTCCATCTAGTCCAGCTCTCTGCTACTCGCAGTGGCCCACCAAAACCTGTACTCTGAGCTGGTTTTGTGACATTATGTAGCCAAATCTGATCAGCTTTGCAGTCCTGTCACAAAGTCACTTCAGAAAGAAGACATGAAGCATTAGCTTTGAAAGACTGTGATTTAGAAACAAGGTACAGGAGTAATGTACTGTTGAAGGCTTTCATGGCCGGATTCAACTGGTTGTTGTGGGTTTTCCGGGCTGTGTGGCCGTGGTCTGGTAGATCTTGATCCTAATATTTTGCCTGCATCTGTGGCTGGCATCTTCAGAGGTGTATGACAGAGAGAAAACACACTTCTCTCTGTGATACACCTCTGAAGACGCTGTTTGGTGATGCAGGCTTAAACGCTAGGAACAAGATCTACCAGACATCGCCACATCGCCAACACAATTCTGTCTTGGCCACACAGCCTGAAAACGAACCAGCACAGGAGGACTTAATAAGCTTCAGAAAGATGTAAAATCTAGGTTCTTTTAATTCGTTTAAAGGATACTACTAAAAAAGATGCTTGAAAATGATTTCACCAATTATCAGTATTGATACGTTTGAGTAAAAAAAAATTAGGTCTATATTATATCATTAATTGCTGTAAATTTTAGCTCTTTATTTAAAAAAAATTAAAATGTATTCTGATTATTTATTTTAAAATTTTAAAATGCATTTCAAGTATTAAGATATAAATCCTAGTAGAAAATCCATCATATAGTTTCTGAAATCCGTCTAAGGGGCATTCTTTTCAATTGAAGGATTTCCCTCCTTTTAAAAGCATGCACGTTTATTACCCAGAGAAGCCATTCCTAGAGGCATCATGAACATCTAGCCCAGATTTTAAAAAATAACAATAAACTGCTTAAATAATATTACATGATTAATATACTTCCGACAGAATCAATTTTTCTATTTGCTTTCTGTTTCACACAGTTCCTTTTGTCATTTATCTAGCAAAAATCTGTTATTATTACAGAACTATTCCATCTACAATTAACCCCAGCACACAAAATAATTCAGGCATCAATCACACTTCTTAAACTATTATTTAACCAGCTTTTCATTGTTCAAGCACAAGTACAGAAAATTATTACAACAAAAAGTAAATAAAGATCATCTGTTTAAAATAAACACATATGTAGCTGACTTCCAACAGTGGCGCAGGAGGTTAAGAGCTCATGTATCTAATCTGGAGGAACCGGGTTTGATTCCCAGCTCTGCTGCCTGAGCTGTGGAGGCTTATCTGGGGAATTCAGATTAGCCTGTACACTCACACACACGCCAGCTGGGTGACCTTGGGATAGTCACAGCTTCTCGGAGCTCTCTCTACGCCCCTACCCACCTCACAGGGTGTTTGTTGTGAGGGGGGAAGGGCAAGGAGATTGTAAGCCCCTTTGAGTCTCCTGCAGGAGAGAAAGGGGGGATATAAATCCAAACTCTTCTTCTTCTTCCTACTAACAGGAAAAGCCCACTGCAGGGAGAGGGGGGATGCAATGAGCTCTGGCAATCATTCTCCCACCTCGCAATGGTCTCAACTGCTGGTGTCCTCCTGCCCCCCTCCCATAACACTTACCTTTGCAGAGGCCTGTGTAGGTGCAGTATTGAGGTAAGTGTCAGAGGATGTGGCTGCTGGCTGGTAGGATGGCAGGAAGTTCCATTAAGTATTGGGGGGCTGGCTGTTTTGGGGGTGGGCTTGTTATGGAGGGCAGGGGAGGTTGCTATGAAAAGGGCAGAGGCATACCGCCCAGGGGGACGTACGGGGTCAAATGTCCCCGGGCTGCGGCCATTTAGTCATGTGGGGGGCTGGAAAATGGCCCCCACACCCCTCCTCCTTCCCCCTGGGTCCATACACTGACTTCAAGTCCTGGTGCAAAAATGGTTGTTTGGTCATGGTAGGGGAGGGCAGCCGCCCATATGGGGGGAGGGGAGTGGAACTCAAATGTTGCACCGGGCTACATTTTCCCTAGATACGCCTCTGGGAAAAGGTATGGGCGAAGAGGCAGCAGGTGTGTGTTTTTCATCCAAATCCAGAGGGGTGAACCAGCTCCTCAGACTGGTGTGGGGCTGTGCCGGCATGTTTGCCCCCCCCCCCGCTGGCATAAGTGGCACGTACGCCAGTGGGGAAGGCAAACCCAGAGGCAGGTGCCGTGGAGCTCCAAGGGCATGAACCGGAAGAGTCTGCTGCCTGCGGAACTGCACCGACCTAAAGGAGTGGAAGAGGACAGAGGAGTAGAACAGAGGACAGGTGGGCTGTGTTTCGTGGAGGGGAGAGAAGGTGACCTGGCTTTCGTAATGAGCAGCATGTAGCTTCTGCTGGACACCAACAAAACAAGAACCAGAACTGACCTTCTTAAAGACGACAACCTCGTCTTCCCACACTGGATTCACAGCATTGCCTTGAGAGGTCTTGGTCTTGAGAGCTTTCCGCCTTGTGTCCACGGGCAGACCAAACATGTCCATTTCTACGTAAGTCCCAACTTTTTTATCCGAAAGAAACTGTCCAGAAATTATCTGAAAAACCCAAGATTTGGGCAGTGGGATCAACACTGACAGGTCGATAACGTTTCAGTTGTGAACATAGTTCATACAATCCTATTGTGCAAGTGTGTGACTCCAGGATAGTCGTTCGGTTGCACATGGTTCCTTCAAGTGGAAAGAGTCAGTACTAACTTCCCATTTAGATGGGCACATGGCTGCTGCAATTAGCATAATTGTTGTGATTCCTCTTGAAACGCTGCAATTCTTCAAATCCCAGCAGCCCTATTTTCCCCTTCACCCTCAACAGAGGTGCCAAGTTGCAGAACGGACATCGTTGCACAGTGCCACCATAGTCATGCTGGTGACCCCCTGCCTTCATGAAGAAATTATGTAGGGCTGGTAGCTTTAGGAGCCAGACCAGGTTGCAATGAACTAAGTAACCTACATAAATCTGATGCCCCTTCTGCCCATGCGGACTAATGCACTTTCAATCCACTTCTTGAAGTCTGGTGCTGTGGTGGTTTCTAGTTGTATGTTGCTGAGTTTGTGGCTGGCATCTTCAGAGGATCACTGTCGGATCCTCTGAAGATGCCAGCCACAGATGCAGGCGAAACGTCAGGAGAGAATGTTGCTAGAACGACGCACACAGCCCGAAACCGACACAGCACCCGCGATTCCGCCGAAAGCCTTCGACAACACACTTCACAATTGTTTGCAAGTGGATTTTGCTATTCCGCACAATAAAATCCAGCTGCAAAGTGCATTGAAAGTGACATGCAGAGCCACGTGACATGGTTTAACAATGACCCAATTAAAATCCTCTTTTGATTCACATTGAATACTCAATGTTGTTATTGGCTCTGTACATATTCATTCTGATACATCAATCATCTCCTAATTTATCCCAGTAAAGGGGGAGTGATAGAATGGTTTATTATTTTGTTCCTGTCATTTTTAAAGATGCTGTTAATTTGGGCAGAGTTTCTAAATTATTTATCTACTTTAATTTCTTTTTTTTTAAAGAAAAATAAATGCAGAAACATTGATATGGTCCAATCTAATTCCTTCTGAACTAGCTTACAGGCAGAAAAATTCAATATGCACACACTAGACAACAAACAGACTATCATGCGCGTGTCAAAATCCAGAAATGGGGTTTTTAAATGTATATTAGAACAGTGCTGAATACCAGTACAATATTGATATTAAAAATACTGATATCAAAATAAATAAACCATATTTTGGCTTGCTGTACACCAACAGTTTTCTCAGCTGCATATGCCAGAACACAAGCTACACAGGATAGTAAGAAACAGAAAAGGTGAAGATTCTGATTGCTTCTAAAGGCATGTCTATAAAAAGTTTCATATTAGTTGGGAATTGAACATATAAAAGGATTGGGAGCCAGAGAATTCATGGCCTGGAAGTTGGGACATCCTTACTATTCCTCCTGATCTACCCCACAGCTAGAGCCATATGAAATGTTGACTCAGGCTAAGAATGGACCACAGTGAAGACACTTTCACTCTGGGCCGTCTCTAGGGCATAAACAGGGAGCAATTCTTTGCTATGGGCAGGGGCGTAACGAGGCAGCCCTGGGCAAACTGTAGCCCTGGGCAAAACCTGAGTTGGATGCCCCCACCCCATGGGCGGCCACTCCATCACGACCAAATTTTTTTTGCACCAGGACATTGGTGCCTGCAGGGGGTGCACTTTTAGACATATCAGCACCAAAGTTTCAGCAAATCATCAGGAGACTGTCCTTATGCTACTCCCCAAGTTTGGTGAGGTTTGGTTCAAGGAGTCCAAAGTTATGGACTCCTCAGGGTGTTCATCCCCATTGTTTCCAATGGGAGCTAATAGGAGATGGGGGCTACAGTTTTGAGGGTCCATAACTTTGGCCCCCCTGAACCAAACTGCACCAAACCTGGGAGTATCATCAGGGCAGTCTCTGGATGAGACCCTGAAAGTTTTGAGACTGTGCTTTTAGAAATGTGCCCCTCCCAGCCTGCAACCCCCATTGACAGCAATACAGAAAACTCAATGCAGAACAAAGATTCTTGGGCAAATGTTCCTGAAGGGGGCACATTTTTGATGTATCAGCACCAAAATGTCAGGGTATCATCTGGAAACTGTCCTGATGGGACCCCCCCCCCCAAGTTTGGTGCAGTTTGGTTTAGGGGTCCAAAGTTGCGGACCCTCAAATGGGGTACCCCATCCCACATTCTTTGCTAAGGAGATGGGGCTACCCTTTAGGTCCATAACTTTGGACCCCCTGAACCAAACTGCACGAAACATTGGGGGTGCCATCATGACAGTCTCCAGATGATAACCTGGAAATTGGTGCTGATACGCCAAGAATGCCCTCCCTGCAAGAACATCCCAAATTTGCCCAAGAATCTTTGTTCTGCATTGAGTTTTCTGCATTGCTGTCAATGGGGTTATTGGGGCACATTTCTAAAGGCACAGTCTAAAACCTTCAGGGTCTCATCAGGAGACTGCCCTAATGATACCCCCCAGGTTTGGTGTAGTTTGGTTCAGGGGGGCCAAAGTTATGGACCCTCAAAACTGTAGCCCCCATCTCCTATTAGCTCCCATTGGAAACAATGGGGAGATAGGGCACCACCTTTGAGTCCATAACTTTGGACCCTGAACCAAACCCACCAAACTTGGGAGCAGCATAAGGACAGTCTCTCTTTATGGCATGCTGAAATTCTTGGTGCCGCTAGCCTAAAAACTGCGCCCCCTGCAGGCCAAAAATGGAAAACCACTAAAATACCCAAAAACGAACCCAGCATTTTGATGCCCCCCACAAGGTGATGCCCTGGGCAGCTGCCCACCTTGCCCAATGGGCATTATGCCAGTGGCTATGGGTCTATTTTTATTCTCCCTGGTGGGCTGGTTGTGGGCTTTGCTTGTTCACCATGTTGGTTGCTGGTTCGTGGGCCAGGAAACAACATTCTGCTTGGCCACCAGCTTGAAAAAGATTGGGTTTTTTACCCACTTGACCAACAACAATTCCTCTCTGGGCTTGCAGCACTGCAACTCACTTGCACTTTACAATCACAGTGGCGCTGGGGCTTTAGGAAGGGACTTAGCTTTGTGGGTGTTACCCTTTGGAAATAGGATTCTGGGGCACCCACAGGTATGACAGCCAGTGATGGTAGAACCTGACATCAGGACACTCAGCCAGAGGTGTATCTAGGGAAAATGGAACCTGGGGTAAAATCTGAATCCCCCACACCGGCACTCAGGTCTATCACCCAGAGTCAGCAAGACGCTCAGGTCTACTGCCAAGAGTCAGTAAGCACGGCCTGGAGCTAGTCCCCCCCCCCCCAACATGATAAGATGGCATGCACCCAGAGACATGTGATATTTATGTCCCTCTGGCAGATACGCCACTGCACTCAGCTCTCTCCTCCTTTGCTCCCAAGAAAAGTACATTGGGGGATTGGGTGTCCACTGGTATAATTGTGCTAGCATATTGGATGTGTTTTGGTTCAGGAGGCTGCAGATTGTTTTCCCTTCCAACCTGATCTGCTCCTTTTTTTTCACTGTGCGGATAACTGCTGCTTTCCCCTTAAATAAATATGGAAGCATGATTGTCGCCTGGTCATGGATTTCCAGTATTTCAAAGGGACACGAGCTTCAATTTCCACCCCGGGTGGTATAGAAGTCGACTAAATAGATAGATTAGATTGGATAGATTGGATGGATTGGATGGATTGGATGGATTGGATGGATTGGATGGATTGGATGGATGGATGGATGGATGGATGGATGGATGGATGGATGGATGGATGGATGGATGGATGGATGGATGGATGGATGGATGGATGGATGGATGGATGGATGGATGGATGGATGGAATGTGTAGCCTTTGCAGTGGACAGTGCATTTCATACTTAACAATCTGTACCCGAAGCACAAAACTTGCCATCAAAATTCACTTTGACCTTTCACGTTCAGAGCAATTAGGCTGCAAAAAATTCTCAATACGTAACACCGTACATACCTTCACAGACAAAGTGTTTGCTACTATTCCATCTACAATGCCTTCAGCAAACGGGTCAAATTGCTTGTCTGGCCGTCGCATGAACTCTGGTTTTAGCCTGTAGCCACTTTTGCCGTTATATTCATACATTCCCATATTTATTTGCATAGACAAATCTAGGCAATAAAAACAAGAAAACATGCACTTCACCATGTGTGTGAGTGTTAACAGTACAAACACTGATCTTCCACTGGAACTGAACTCACTGCACCCAGGTAGAGTCAGGCTCAAGGCAGAGTTTAGGAAGTCCTGGCTAATGAGGGTGGAATCCTGCAAGGGCTCAATCCTCCTCAGATGTGGAAGCCTCCATCTTGCAGAGCCTTCTGCATAGCGAGCAGCAATGCAAGCACTTCTCCTTTTACTCTGCAGCTGCAGCCTCTGTCTTTGCCTCCTCTGAGAGCTGGCTCATTACTTGGCTCTTCTGAGATTCCTGATGGCTCTCCCAGCTGCAAAGCATCAGGCTCTGCCTTAGCTTGCAAGGAAGGGTTTGGAGCTGGCTCTTCTGCCTGAATTTCCTCACGAGGCGTCAGCTCTGAATGCACAGTGTCTTCAGGCTCTACATCAGGGTCCTCAGTGCCCAGGTCAGCACCCAGGGGCTGGCTCATGACACATGATCATGCTTGAAATTATAGTAGGAATCCAGTTCAACAAAACAAAACCAGATAGCCAAGTGATTTGCCACTGTGCATGCCCACAACACTAATTGTATTTCCTTAATCAAATACTTTGTCATTCGTTACCTTCCCCCAAATTAGTATCAGCACAGAGCCTGCATTAGAATTTATGCCTCTTTAACAGAGCAGCCACAGTTCAGTAAGTTTACTAAACGACAGCCAAAATCCAACAATGAAATAAGTGCCTGACTATAAAAATGCAGCCTTTCAAAACCATTAAAATATATGATACTGAATATTTGTTTAATTTGTGGTCTAAAGTCAGAAACAGAAGTTGCTCATTAAAAGAAACTATTCGCTTTACCAGAAACATGCATGCGATATTTACATTTTCACTTGACAAATTGTTATTGTTTCACTATATTTCTCTGGAAATAAAACAAATGTGTGTGGGGTGGGGGGATGCTTACCAACAGTTTGGAAGTTCAGGGCAACCATCTGACAGCCGGCATTCCAAAAGAGCTGCGGCATGTAATTTGAAGAATCCACGCGTGTCCCTTTTGGATAAATTCGACTGAGTTGCATTTTGTTATATCTATATTCTGAGGTTAAGGGTAAAGTAGCACTGGCAGAAGGACATGCCCGAAAGGTTTAAACACAGAGATTGTTGATACATAACACCCAGCTCGACCACGTCTGCAAATACATGGTAAATTCTCATTAAACAGTGGGAAGAAGGAGAAGAAGAAGAAGAAGAAGAAGGGAAGAAGGAGAAGGAGAAGGAGAAGGAGAAGGAGGAGAAGGAGGAGAAGGAGAAGGAGAAGAAGAAGAAGGAGAAGAAGGAGAAGAAGAAGAAGAAGAAGAAGAAGAAGAAGAAGAAGAAGAAGAAGAAGAAGAAGAAGAAGAAGAAGAAGAAGAAGAGGAGGAGGAGGAGGAGAAGAAGAGGAGGAGGAGGAGAAGAAGAAGAGGAGGAGGAGGAGGAGTAGTTTGGATTTACACCCCACCTTTCTCTCCTGTTAAGGAGACTCAAGGTGGTTTACAAGCTCCTTTCCCTTCCTCTCCCCACAACAGACACTTTGTGAGGAGCTGAGAGAGTTCCGAAGAACTGTGACTAGCCCAGGATCACCCAGCAGGAATGTAGTACGGAAACACATCTGGTGCACCAGATAAGCCTCTGCCACTCAGGTGGAGGAGTGGGGAAATCAGACCTGGTTCTCCAGATTAGTATCCACCTGCTCTTAAGTGCTACACCCCACTGGCTCTCAGAGAGAATCAAGCCACCAAGCTCGATGCAGGTCTCTGAACAGCAGAGGTGGCTTTAGGGAAACATACGCCTGAGGAGGAATGAATCAACTTCTCCCATAGCCTTAATGACCATGATACAATCAAGATGCAGAGCTACTGAAACGTATGGCACAGTTTCCTCAACAACCATCACAGGACTCAGACAAAGATTCCCTCCGTCCCTTCCCTTCACACAATTTTGAACTCCAGTTCCCTTAAGTATATCACAGACAAGATGCCTGATGAGAATGGATATGTTGAACTATCCCCTCCGCCCCAACATGGCCACTTACCTGGCTACCCATAATCCTGTACTCCTAATATCCTCACTAGGGCCCCTTCCGCACATGCAGAATAATGCGCATCCAATCCACTTTCACAATTGTTTGCAAGTGGATTTTTGCTGTAAGTTTATAGAGTCGTCTTAGCACAATAATGAGACAGAGGCATTTGCTTACTGAAAAATGGTTTCAGTTACAAAAAAGGGAAGGGTAACTTGGAAAAACAAAACAGGAAACGTCTATCTGATTAGCTAGCTCCTTCATCGAGCTTGTTGGTTGACTAGTACATGGCTAACAAAAAAACTACTACTGACCACGTGCAGAGTGTAACAAAGAATATATATCTAATGCCTACGTGTGGGACTGCATGTAGTTCATGCCGGCTCTGCTTGACCAATAGGTATCAATTAACTGGCCACTGACTTCTTACCTCACTAACTAATTAGCATGCAACAATTAACTCCTTCATTGCTGGATTGTGTGACTGGCACTTTCCAAATCCCAGCAATTTTGCTATTCCGCACAGTAAAATCCAGCTGCAAATGAATTGAAAAGTGTATTGTCAAAGGCTTTCACGGTAGAATATTGTATTCGGGCTGTGGCTGTTCTAGAGGATCTGAAGATGCCAGCCACAGATGCAGGCGAAACGTCAGGAGAGAATGCTACTAGAACACGGCCACACAGCCCGGAAACCACACGGCACCCCAATTGAAAAGTGGATTGAAAGTGCATTATTCTGCTTTTGCGGGAGGGGCCTAGCTGGAATTGGCTTTTCTACATGGGTGATTATACAAACACAGTTACTGAAATCTTCACACTCATGAGTAAGATAAAAAAAATCACATTATTTACTTAAATGTTTGCATTAACTCAGGTCCTAAACTGGCACTGCACAACTTGTTCGCCAACCCTCTTAACAGAAACCCCCAGTAACTATCTGTCTCAATGACGACCGAGATATTATTTTCCCCCTTAATTTCAAAGATACTCGACAAACTCGACAGGGGATTTTGTGAGCTGCTCGAGCGCTTTGGTTTCCACAAAGGAAGACATTTCAAAACTCTTGTTCCGTTCTGAAATTTAAGAGAAAAAGAAGTTTTAACCATTTTTTATAAAGACTACGATATCCACATCGATACAATTATTTATTTAACCAATAAAAAAGTTATAGTTCCTTTCCTGCCCTAAACATTCAAGGTGGTTTTCAATGTGCTAAAACACTGATATAAAGTCACACTCAATTATAGCAGGGTCATGCTATGATTACCAAGACATATCTCACTTGGAACCGAGTTCTATGTAAAGGGATGAAAGGAAGAAGAGTTGGTTTTTATACCCCCCTTTCTCTCCTGCAAGGAGCCTCAAAGAGGTCTAGAATAACCTTTCTGTTCTTCTCCCAACGGACACCTCGTCAGGTAGGTAGGGCTGAGACAATTCAAAGAGAAGTGTGGCTAGCCCAAGGTCACCCAGCAGGCTTCTTGGGGATATGCAGGGGAAACAAACCCAGTTCTCCAGATAAAAGTCGGCTGCTCCTTTGAAGGGATGGGGAAAACAAACCTGATTCACCAGCTTAGTGTCCACTGCTCTTAACCATTACACTACCCTGGCTCTTTGAGTCTTGAAACTGTATATCCTGAGATTTTGTTGGCCTCTAAGGTGCTAGTGGACTTGAATCAGTGGTGGGATGCAAACATTTTAGTAACAGGTTCCCTCGCCAGCCCCCCCTCAGCAAAGGGGGCAGAGGCGTACCTAGGCAAACCTGACCCCTGGGCAAAACCTGAGTTGGATGCCCCCCCCATGGGCAGCCACCCCGCCACGACCCCCCAAATTATTTTGCACCAGGTCATTTCTAAATCATCATCACATTATAGAAAATGCCCCAACTCACAAATCTGAACACAGCAATGGTGAAACACACAGGTTCTTTGATAGAGACTGGAGAGATAAAAGGTACGAAAGGCTGAGAATCGATGAATTGCAGTACCTGAAAGGGATTAACCCAGTTCAGGGAGTTACATTATTAGTTGCAATTGCTATATTGAACCTTCACGTTCAAAGGCAGTATGCCTCTCGGGGAGGTGAGGGCGGGGAGATGGAAAAGCGGACCCAATTAGTAACCCCTTCTCAGCACACACAAATAATTAGTAACCCACTGTCGGGAACTGGTGAGAACCTGCTGGATCCCACCTCTGACTTGAATCTAACTGTTCCATTCTACTGCAGACCAACACGGTTACCATCTGAAACAGTATGTATAGTGTAAACTATCCCTTGCAGACACCTGCCTCATCTCCACTGAAAGAGGCACCCAGAGAAGAGTTCTGATTACATTCTTGGTGGGTGGAGAGAATTATAAGGAGAAAAAAAAATCAGGGTCTCCAAATACCATGAGGTTCTAGTCTGTTTAGGGCTTTAGAAATCCAGTTGTTTTCAATTACGCCTTCAGAGAAACTGGAACCCAGGAAAGATCTTTGAGCAGGGGAAAGGAATCTTCACTGTAATCAGTCCCCAGTAACAACCTAGCCACTCTTCAGGAGCAACAGGAGCTGTCAAAGGTTGTTTGGAGGCACCCTTTTATTATGTAACTAAAAAGCCTAGATTATGGTGGCAATACACTGAGGCACACTTGGAAAGGAAGGAAGCTATCAGCAGAGTTTAAAGGGGAGTCACTCTGGTAAGGTGAGAAGATCTATAGTCTTCTTGCACTCACTGCAACCTTGTACCACTCTTGGAAAAGAATACTCCATAGGAAGGCTGTTACTTTAGCAGTTGCAAGGTTACACAAGTTACACAAGTCTATGCTACACAAGACTATAAGACTATACAGAACTCTTCAGCTAGAACAAAGTTGAACACACAGAGAACTTAACTCAGACTCTTATCTCTATCACAACTTAGCATAGCATACACAATACATACATCAGGGATACTTTTCCCCGCCCAGACAGCAGCCTCTCATTGGTCTAGAGTTACAGTTGAATTCACCAATCATGTTAAAGGTCAATCTTTGCTACTTTTGCCCCTAGACTGACTGTCTCCATCTTCTGGGTTTTGCAAACTTCTGCTAACTTGAAATGACCCTTTAGTCAACCTTTACTCTTTTTTGTATATATCATGACAGAAGCTAGATAGGTGACAATAGAATGACTGTGCTGTGGTACTTCTCACAAAACAAGACACTGAAAAGACTACAGTGTAGAACACAATTTTGAGAACAGTTGTTTGGTCTGTTTCAGAGTAGCATTGTCCCCGTACCACCCTAAACTTTTTCTGTTACAGTCCTTATTCCAGCAAATAGTGTGATCAAAAGTGGATGCTTTTTAATTGTTTGCCCCAGATTTTAATTGCCCACCCCTGTCTTTTTTCCTCCACTTTTTTTGTTGAGTATAAAAATTCAGACAGAATGCTTCCCAGGTAGTTCTAACTTAACATGAAGGGAGGGATACCTTTATATGCCTTTATGAAGGGATCGTAAATCTGAAAAAGTATGCTTACAGAGAAATGACCCACAGCAGCTGGTCAATCATTCATTCTGCAAGTTTTTAAGGAACACAGCAACATCCTTTGTACCACCTAAAAGTTTTCGCCTGGTGGCAGACTCCTCTATATCGGATGGTTTCTTTGCTGCCTTTCCTTACTTATGAATGGAGACGAGAGTAGACATCGGCTGCCTATCAGCAGCAACAGACCGAATATTTCTGAAGAAAGATCCACTTTATGGGCTGGCCATTGGAAATGGCCAATTTGTGGTGCTTTCGACAACTGCCATGCATATGGCTGGTCATCATGCGATGGTGATATTTCACGTGTACAGAGTTTTCATGCTTGTATCAGCTGTTGGCATGAATAAGCATTGCCAGCATGAAAACTCTGGGCCAGAACATAACACACCAGCCAGGAGTTATGGTAATAGCAACCAGAGGTGGGATCCAGCAGGTTCTCACAGGTTCCCGAGAGTAGGTTACTAATTATTTGTGTGGGCCGAAAGGGGGTTACTAATGGGTGATTTTGCCACATGATTTTTGCCTTAGTTACGCCCCTCCTCTCAGCAGTAGCGCACAGAACTTGAAGCAGTCTAGCAGGAGGTGCACCAAAGCGCAGTGCGTGGCAGCTCATGCCTCGCATGCATTCGTTTTCCACCCAAGGACCGGCGCAGCGGCTGCGTCCTTGCCACAGCCCCGCCCAGGAATGCCCAGCCACGCCTCTGTTGTGCCCCCTCTACCCAAAGTCCCCATTACGGCTTTAACGCCACAGTTTTGAATCCCACCCCACCATGGGTGGGAAACCCTAAGTTACGCTAAAAATTTTTGGATCCCACCACTGATAGCAACCAACAAACACCAACTGGAATTTCACAGATGTCGACAGAACAGCCCTATATCTTGAGCTTAAGAATTTAAATTTTGAGGTGAGGCTGACCAACTTCAAAAGATATTAATTCCACGTGGGTTTGTTCAGAACATAGCCGCAGGGTTTAATTTCACGTCCATTATTTATGTTTACACCTACTGTGTTCAATGGGAGTGGGGAATGATTCACACATCACCTGATATGCAGACTGCAACAAAGAGTATTTAATTGCCCAAATGACGCATGCCATAACTGAAGTCATCTCTATATTATTTATGACCAAGCGATTTGCTCAGGGAGATACTTGCTCAGGGATCAAGCGTATTATTACAAATTACTTGTCACACACTGCAAGATACTGCAGTAGATGTCGGCATATTTTTCTCACTGGGTTTGGGGTTCACAGAAAATCCCAAAGTGTGTGGAACCCCAAATGCATCATTTGTAAATGCAGAGGAAGACCTGTGCTGACTTAGAAATTCACTTAGGGCACTTTCGCACACGCAGAATAATGCACTCTCAACGCACTATAACCATGGTTTGCGAGTGGATTTTGCTATTTCGCACAGTAAAATCCAGCTGCGAAGTGCACTGAAGGTGCATCATTCTGCACGTGTAGAAGTGCCCTTAGTCCGCCTAACAGAATGTGAGGGGGGAAAAATCAGTGAACTACACAACAGATGCGGTAAAATCTTTGGTGGGAAGCCAATCCGAATAAATCACGAGCCCCGTCTCCATCCCACACCATGCAAAAAAAAAAACAAACCCCTGGGTTTGAACATTTGTACTTCACACTATAGCTTCTAGTAAAGAGGTCAAGACTGCTTTCATCATTGACATTTTTGGCCAGAAATTCCCAGGTGATACAAAACTATGAATATCTTTATCCAGATCTTCGGACTGTGCGATAGAGGTCTAAACCACTGCTGTGGCTGCTATGGTTAAATGAATTAGACTGAACACATTGAAATGAAATCCTGGAACGACAGAAGTAATGGTAAGAGGCAAAGGTGTGATGGATTTTCAGAGCAAAATCCCTCCCCTCGACCTATATAAACCAGGGGCTTATATAACCCAGGGGCATATAAGCCAGGGGCTTAAATTGATCTGCGTTGGCAGCAACCAGTCTGGTGATATAAAGAGTGTCCTTTAGAATCCTTCCACCGATGGTTCTCCACCAATCAGAGTGAAGGATGGGGAGACTCTGGCTGGTAAGGGCTGAGATTGGGGGGAGATTTTAGCAAGGATCAGAAGCATCAGGTTGGTTATTTGGTCTCTGCTGGGTTTGATACGATTCTGCTTGCTCTGCCTTGTGTTCTTAATAAGTTACAAAGCATCCCAATTGTTTGTATATGCTAATAAAGAATAAATTGTTACTGTCACTTTTGCTTGTAACCTTGAATTTAACTTTCTTCATGCCACTCCCAGACTTGGCTATGTGTGCGTGAAACTGGAATCGGTTTTGTTTTACTTACGGGGCAGGTGTTCCCAGCATCAAGGAACTCAAGGAAGTATCTCCCAACAGTTTATCTAGGAGCTTGCAGGACCACTTCTGGTTAAAATGAGGACTCTGCTGGTGGCAGCAGTAGGTATTTAAGGAGCCAAGCGTAGGACAGGTTAAGTTCAGAAAACCTTGAAGCAACTTCAGTTGGGTCAGAGGAGGAGTCGCCTCCTCGTGACACAAACTGGTCATTACCCCAGTTCACCACAAAAGGTCTTTAAGAATATTCTCTCTCCGTTTTCAGTGGGGTTCAGCTGACTCTTGCCAACTCAGTCAAGAGCCTCGGGGGGTTAACTGGACGCAATGTTATTGCTGGAGAAGCAAGTTAATGCAGTTGTAAGAAAAGGCTTTCCTCCAACACACACACACATGTTAGGCACAGGGCTTAGCCCTGCCCTCAGAGCTAAGGCTCTGTCCGGTTACTCACAAATAACCATCCATAAGCTTCTTCAGTGTTCAGAGTTTTATTGTTTCAATTCTGCGCAGAAGAGGGAACTCTCCTATGTTAGCAACAGGGAGGAGGTTCAAAGGGGCTGTTGCTTGTGTAACATAATTTATACCCTCTTACAAACATCCCTCCTTGTCTTCTTGCTCATTGGTTTGAGTCAAGTAAACGTACAGACCTGGTCATCTTATCCCACCTTTTACCACACCTTTCCATCCCATATTTTTAATGTAACTTGAGTCTAAAACACCTCATGTACAAAATTTCTATAACAACTACTGGTTTCTATAGCAATCAAGTCTTCTGCTAATTTCTTATCTCCTTGGTGGGGCCCTATTTCTTTCAACTCAAGGCCAATGTCAGGCTGCTCTGAGTTTCGTTTCTCGGTGCCCTTTAAATTACCTTTCTGTTTATCAGACTTTCAGCAAACTCAATAGTACAGGCCCCATCAGTTTCGTTAGCTAAGATGAGTTTATGTAACGTCCTCCACCCTTTGTGCAGGCTACTATATGTGTATATATATACATGGCTTAAAACACTGTGAACTATATATGTGTACATATATCACACACACACACAAACACACACACACACACTCACTCTTGAGGCCCCCTTGTGGAATGGCCTTCCTGAGGAGGTCAGGACCTCAGGACTTTCTGCAAACTATGTACGACTGAATTATTGAAGAGGGTTTCCTATGCAGACAGCATGGCAGTATTGTACAGAAGACTTCACAAAGTTGCTTGAAAAAAAATCACTGGTGTGTAATGCAATACGACATATCAACACATGACTTCTGGTGGGATCGACAACCCAACCCCTATTTCCTATTTTGTTTATTGAACGACCCGTTTTGTGAATGGCATCGATCTGCTCTGTGTGATCTGTCTTGAGTCCCAGTGAGAAAGGCGGACAGTAAACAGCACAAATAAATAAATACAAAATGCTGAGCGGTGTCCACATCTTTTGGAAACGCAGCGTGCCGTTGAGGCCAAAGAACAAAGCTGTTGTCCAGAAAAGCTCAGTGCGAGTTTGGAATTTTCAACCTCTGTGTTGACAGTGCTCATTTCAAACACAGACAGGCAATTTGAACGCCGCAGTCGACCTTCGGAAAGGCAGCAGCGGAGGGTCACAGTGCTCTTCCGTGCGAAAGCCAAGCAAAACAGAATGGGCTGGCTTGAAGGGGGAGTGCTCACGTGCTCTGCTTTAAGGATCAACAAGGCGCCTGTTTATTTTCTCAAGATGTTGCAAAGTGCATTCCCAGCGAGGCCATTTCAGCAAAAAGCAGCAGGAATCCATGAGTCTGGTCCATTAGGCTCTTTTGGCAATTAATAGAATCGATGTGGGGAAATGGGACTTGTGTTCCTGTTCGTGTTATGAGTGAAAATGAAGGCATTTTGGAAAAAAAAAGAACAACAAAAAAGCCCTAACCCACTACTGTTCCAAGCCAGAGGCCTATCTAAGAAAAATGTAGAGCAGTGCAAAATCTGAGTTTTCCGCCCCCCACCGTGGTATGGGCAGCGCCTCCCCCACCACGACCAACTGGCCATGCTGGCAGGGGCTGATGGGAATTGTAGTCCATAACATCTGGAGTGCCAAAGGTTTGCCATCACTGCCCAAGGTGGTTCACCCCTGTTCTTAGCACACCAGTGTGTTCAAACTCTTGGGGAATAATGTCATCACGCTTAAACCCTTTCTATGACTGATTCCAACACAAGAATTAAAGGTCTCTCCCACTGACATTAGTGCGATTTGAAACTGCTTAATGTCAGCAGGACTGTGCCCTCGATCTTTTTACATTCCCATGGCTGCCAACTTAAGAGAACAGCACAGAGTTATTTTTGGTCCAAATGTCACTGCAGATGAATATGCTTTATAGATTGTTGACAAGAACTTTAAGGTTAGCTGTCAAGGAAGAGAAGAAATTCTACTTCCTTTGGAAGAAATGCACCATTGTACGTAGCGGGTGACCGACCACCTGGTGTGTTAACTGTCTCAGGAGCATCATCGTCTGCCTTCTCCTTTCGACAAATGACACAGAGCTCTCTGCTTCCTTTCAAAAGTGACGTGGCATTTACCCAAAAGTGTGATCAGAAGGCTCTTACTGGTACCTGTCCTTACAGCAATACCCAACAGAGCTTGCGTGTCTTCTTTAGGTACAAACTGGGTCCAGCCATTTTTTTAATCCAATTGTCCTATTTTCCTCTTTAATGCAGTCCCCCCATCCTGTCCGGGTTTTGCCTTCATAAATTTGACAAGCCATGCTGTAGCCTTCCCAGGGACCCCACAAAAACCCATAATAGCAACGTTGGCGGCATCCAACCCTTCGTCTTGATAAGAGTTTTGTAAACGGCATCAGTAGTCAAGCTCAGGTTTTTATTTGCAGCTCCAGTGATACATTTTTTTTCCATTGGAGCTAAAACTAGCTGCTAAATATAAGGGTTAGATTGCTGAAGACATCTAGCAAACATCTATAATGGCACAGGCTTTCCGCAAGCATTTAGGGCAGGGGAGTCCAACTCTGGCACCCCAGATATTCATGGACTACGATTCCCATCAGGCAGTCCCATGCTGGCAGGGACTGATGGGACTCATAGTCCATGGACATCTGGGGCATCAGAGTTGGACACCCCTGATATATGGGGACTATCCTTTATCAGAAGGGCATTTATGCATATGATCTTAAGATAACAAAACAATGAGAATCATCAAGGATTTAACTGTTAATGTAATTATTATACATTACGTTGTATCTGAGATTGGCTCCCAAGTTTTCAGACTAATTTTTTTTAAAAGATCAAATAGGAGGTTTCTAGGGATCCCCCAGCTGAAAACGTACTGCACCCTTTAAAATGTATTTGTAGTTTAAGCTTTTAACAGCCTGAGATGACTGCATCAGGTGCGTAAAATGTAACAGTCAGTGGGCAGGGGTTATTATGCACATTGGTGCATAGAGAAGATAAATATGGAGTATGGAAATCTGACTGAGACTGGAGAGTTTGAATTCTGATCAGAAGCTCCTGCTACAGCCATTAAATATTTAATAAAGAATAGGAAACTGGGGAAAGCATCAAGGTTAGATGGAATTCCAGTAGACCTATTGCAATCAAAATCCAAAATGGTGGGCTGAGATTTTGGCCCCATTAGTCACTATCATAAATAACTCAGGGTATGTCCCCTCATCTGGAAGAAAGCTTTGAGGGTTCAAATTTTTAAGAATAAAGGGGTAGATGAAATCCACAAATTTTGATTACATTACCCTTCTGACCGTCACTGGAAAATTCTAAAGCCTATTCAAGTTTAAAAGTGAAAGAATGGATGGAAGAATCAGAAATCTTGAGGGAGGAACAATACAGGTTTCATCAAAGATGTTCATCATTCTAGCATTGGTTGGTTTTATTTCACTTGATTGAGAAGGACACATCTTCTGTAAATACTCATTTATATGTACCCTTAATGGATTTGCACTTGACCTTTGATAATATTTATACAACTAGGCTACGGCAGAAAGTGAAGTAAACTATGGTTAACGGGGGTTTGTTATAGTTACTATTTAGACTAAATCACAGTACTGAAGTTAAAATTAGGTGCAGTTTGGAAGGCTAGACCACAGAAACCTTTTTGAGATGTTCAACAAGGTTATCTCTTAACCTGCTAGTGGTTTAATGTATACATTAATAATATTGTAAAAGCTGTTTCTGGATCCATTCATAAATCATGCGCCCATTTTGAACCGACAAGATCATTCAATTCTACTTTATGCAGATGATACGACATTATTATCCCATGGATCTGCAGTGTTTGCCAGCTAGTTTTGGCTTCTATTGTATAAATGAAGGATTAATGATAAATGCAGAAAAATCGAAAATAGTTGTTTTTTAAGAGTTTTTTTAAGAGGTTCTTATCCAAATATTAAGATTGAATAAGATTGAATTAGATTTAGATATTTAGAACTGCTATTGTCATGGGATTTATCCTGGAAAGCTCAATTTCAGTTATTTCTCAAAAGATATAATATCTAAATGCTTTATCATTTTCTCTCACACAGTTGGAGGAAGTATTATCTGACAGCCACAAAGCCCTTTTCGGGGAAAATTAACCAAATGATACTTTACAGTACTGGAGTTTGGGTAGAAGTTATTTCAGAGAACATCAATTCCTTTCTGTCAAAAATTTCAAGAAAAAGAACCAGATTGCCTAAGTGTGTATTGGGTATAGCTATTCAGCAAGAATTTGCAATTCCTTCATTGGGAACAGAGTGCTCTGGATTAAAATTGTATTCAATTATAGATCTAGACTCCTCCTTAGACAGTGTCAAAGGCTTTCACGGCTGGATTCAACTGGTTGTGGTGGGTTTTCCGGGCTGCGTGACCATGATCTGGTGGATCTTGTTCCTAACGTCTGTGGCTGGCATCTTCAGAGGTGTATTACAGAGGGAAGTCTGTTATACACTATGTCCAGAGAGAAAGAAATGTTTGGGGTATATATTGTCCATGTCCCAGGGTGGGGAGTATATACCCCAAACATTTCTTTCTCTCTGGACACAGTGTGTAACAGACTTCCCTCTGTGATACACCTCTGAAGATGCCAGCCACAGATGCAGGTGAAACGTTAGGAACAAGATCCACCAGACCATGGCCACACAGCCCGGAAAACCCACTACAACCAGTGAGAAGACTCCTTTCAGAGTAATTTGATGGAGTTAATTGCTCAAAGATTGGAACAGCTCCAGTTCTGCTTTATCATCACCTATGGAGAATGAGAAAATAGCAATGGGATAGGCAAAAAAAGCATTTAGATTTCAGAAGTACAAATCGGCAAGCAAGAAAAATTCGCTTTCTTTGGTGACCCTCCTAGCATACTTAAAATATCTCACTATTCTCAGATATTGTAATTATTTTTTGGTTGTCAGAACAAATGCCATACCATCATCTGAACTAAAAGGCCACTTTGCTGGAGTCTATTTTTCAGAACATTGATGCTTCTGTAACATGGGGAAGATAGGTATTTTTGTCTCAATTAGTCCTTGAAAATATTAAACTAATGTACTCAACCGAAATAAAGAATGACAAGACAACGAAATGTGGTATTGCTGAAAGCTCATGTGCTCACTTTTAGATGTCTCAAATGATTCAAACTTCACAGGCTGTATGTAATTCACCAAGTTGGACATTTCTTCAGTAGCCATGGCCTCACTTCCAGCCGTCCCCTAGAATGAAAAAACTAACATCAAGAGAAGTTTTGACCACAAATTTCTGCAATTCTGGCAGGGCTTTGAAGTTAATCCAAGCTTCAATTAACTTGGACTAATTGAATCCAATTAATTGGATTGAATTAGGGTTCAATCCCTAACCCTAACCCTAACCCTAACCCAACCCTAACCCAAGCAAATCTAACACTAACCCTATGACATCTTTTCAATGGTTCCCTAAATTTCCCCAGTGTTTATGTTTTTCAACTCAAAAGTCAGACTTGTTGAAGCTTCACAGGAGCTAATCTAGAGGAAGAAATCCAACCAATCTAGAGGGAGAAATCCAATCAACCTTCTGTTTTGATTGCAAATATGCTCAAGTTATTTGTGTTATCAATAAACAACTGGGCCATATTTTCGTATTAACATTTATATTCCTCCAAGTATGATTTATAAAATAGGGAATCAAGTCTGAACTTCTTCACATGGGATTCTGGAGAAAGCAGGAGAAACGTTTCCTAGAGCAGATATCATTCTGGTAGGAGACTGTAATGCCAGAGCGGGCTAAGATATTAATTATTACATTAAGAAGGAAAAGGATGGGGAGAAAGAAGAGTTTGGGTTTTCTCAACAGTACGGAGTCTCAAAGCAATTTACAAACTCCTTCCCTTCTCCCAAGAATGGACACCTTGGGAGATTGCTTGCCGGCCTGTTTTTGGGTTGGTTTTTATATTAATGATTTTATCCAGGCTACGGAATCTCAAAATTTTCCCATGCTCATTGGCAGGTCATAAAATGTCTGCTCTGTTGTATGTGAATGATCACAGTAATTATGCCTTATACCAACTTTGGGCTCAGAAGGATGCTTGTTAGAGTAGCTGATTATAGTGACAGGGAAAAGTTGAGAATAAACCAGTGATGGCGAACCTATGGCACAGGTGCCAGAGGTGGCACTCAGAGCCCTCTCTGTGGACACACACAAACAGAGTTCATCATGTGGGGGGGAAATTGCCCCCCCACACACACACATCTAAGCTGGCCTGGGCCACTGGGCTTGTTTATTAGCATTAAACCTAAGACCTAGTTTTGGGGAAGCAGTATAGGTAACCCTGTTAAGTGCTGTTAAACCTCACTGATTTCATGCAAAGAACTAAAGCGCAATCCTTTACCTGGGAGTAAGCTCAGTTGCTGGCGATGGGGCTTGCTTCTGTGTAAACCCTCCTAGGGTCATGATTCACCCGTTGGAAGAGCTGCATAGTTGCTTCAAAGCAAAGCCAAGCTTACTCCCGAGTAACGCACGCCTCAGAGCCAACCATTTTTTCTAAACTAAAACCTCAGTATTCAGGTTAAATTGCCCTGTCGGCACTTTGCGATAAATAAGTGGGTTTTGGGTTGCAGTTCGGGCACTCGGTCTCAAAAAGGTTTGCCATCACTGGAATAAACTATTACAAGACAAAAATTGTGGGTTTTGGAAAGAAAAGATACAAGCACAGATGAAACTGCACTATATCTTGGCATGGTTTTTCATCCCTCTCAGTTTTTCACACATCATAGTTTTCGTGTGTCTTTTGTCTTGTCAGGCACACCTTAACACCAGTTTATCAACGGCCCACCATTCAATGGGAGCCATTTTAAAATTCTTCTGCTCAAAAAGTGGACAGTTCATTACACTAGCTATTAAGGCATTTCTGGGTAAAGTCATCACATAGGAGCAGTAGTGGCATAGTGGTTAAGAGCAGGTGCACTCTAATCTGGAGGAACTGGGTTTGATTCCCCGCTCTGCCGCCTGAGCTGTGGAGGCTTATCTGGGAAATTCAGATTAGCCCGTACACTCCAACACACGCCAGCTGGGTGACCCTGGCCTAGTCACAATTCTTCGAAGCTCTCTCAGCCCCACCGACCTCATAGGGTGTTTGTTGTGAGGGGGGAAGGGAAAGGAGTTGATAAGCCCCTTTGAGTCTCATTTCACCCATTGGTGAAATTTTTTTGACAATTCAGAGGACGGGCAATATAAACAACTGTCTTCATTTTAAATTGGCTTCATTTGTGATGTGTCATAGTCAAATGTGTCTGGGTGTATGGCATGATGACACCATCGTATCTAGTGCTTGGCTTTTGACAACCTAGGATCACTTGAGTGGAGGTGGGGCGGGGGGGGGAGATAGCACCAAAGCAGCAGCACAGAGGAGGGAAAGAGTTGCAAAAAGACTGACAAACAACTTTTGAAAGAAAACATTTTAAATTCCCCTTCATTTTGAAACACCAAACGAGCTAAAATTCTTCCCAATCCTATTTTTAATCGAGTGCGTAAATGTCAGAAGTTTGAGCGTAACTACCATTCTTGCTGTGTAATTTGCCTCAAGACCGAAGCACACTCCTATTGTAAGCCTATATTAAGGAGGGTTTTTTTGTTGGAGGTGGGAGCAATAGAAGAGGCGTCCTTAATTGCAGAAACGAAAGAGGGGAACAAAATGACGGCAGTTCCAAAACAATCTTGAGGCAACTGTGAGAATTCTTCTGGGTTTCCATGAAACTGTGACATATCTCACAGGCACACAGAGAGGGTTTGTCCAAGGACGGTGTGTTCAAATACATCTAAGGCGATCAACACTGCAGGTATTTTAGTACCTCCTAATGATTTGACAAGGAAAACTCTCATTAATCAGGTTCCTGAGCTGTTTTCCCCACCTCCTCCATGAGAGTACAGTTTCAACCTGAGAAGCAATTAGGTAAATTTAGACTCTGAACTGAATGGTTGGGGGCTGGCTTTAAGTGGTAATATATACATCACAAGTGTATTTATTTATTTATGTATATTTATACCCTGCCCTTCAGCTTACAGCAGCTCATACGCAAGGTTAAAACATTAAAACAGTTCCAACACGACAGTATAAACACTAAAACCAAATATCCACACAGATAGCGAGGGGTATCCAAGTACCCCAAGCCAACAATTTATTTCATCCCCCTTCCGACAAATTGCCGGGGGTGGGTGGGTTTGGGGATTGTGCATTGGTGTAGTATGGCATTCTTCCACCGACACCCCATCTGACCGTGAGGATGGTACAACTTTGGGCACAGTGGGGGGGGGGGTTGTCTCTTTTTCCTCTTATGATCAGGGGATATAAAACTACAGCTGTGATGACCAGCGTCCAACAGTTTTCCAAAACCCGATACAAACAGATCCTTACAAAAGCAAGTCATCCTTAATTGTAGCAGTGCAGACTCCACAGGTTACTGTCACAATGACCGCAGTACAGCTGTCAAGAAAAAACCTCCACAGTTCTACTGGAAAAAAGCCAAGGTGATCTCCCTTGCTTCCAAGCAATTCAAGGTATTTCCAAAACCCCATACAAGTACCAGCTGGAGTCTTGACAAATGCACATATACATGTCTGGAATGAAGAGGTAAAGAAAATAACTGGCTGAAGGCTCTGTGCTATCTCCTTCCATGGGCAAGGAAATGAAGAGAAGAAGAAGAGTTGGATTTATATCCCCCCCTTTCTCTCCTGTAAGAAGGAGGAGGAGGAGGAGGAGTTTGGATTTATGTCCCCCCTTTCTCTCCTGTAAGGAGACTCAAAGGGCCTTACAATCTCTTTTCCCTTCCCCCCTCACAACAAGCACCCTGTGAGGTAGGTGGGGCTGAGAGAGCTCTGAAGAACTGAGTAGCCCAAGGTCACCCAGCTGGAATGTGTTGGAGTGCACAAGTTCACCAGATTAGTTTCCACAGCTCAAGTGGCAGAGCGGAGAATCAAACCCAGTTCTCCAGATTAGAGTGCACCTGCTCTTACCCACTACACCACGCTGGCCCTGTGCTAACTCCTTCCATGGGCAAATGTGCATTACCAATGGGCCAAAATCATTAGATTGTATACTTCACAGAGGAGCAATATTTATATTTTGGTTCACATTCTTCGTTAGCCTGCTTGAATGATACGTCTGAAGTCTGATGATTTTAGATCAAGGCCTCAGAAGGGTTATCCATCACTCAGAAAATGAGAAGACCAGTGAACGTTAGAAAAAGCAAGTAAAGTTATCTCAGCCACTGGACCTCTTCAAGCAAAGGTTGGAGGGCAGGCAGCAAACATCTAAAGCAGGGCCCCCTGAGAGGGCTTATCAGGCCTGTGAGCCAGCTGAGGCACCCCCCCCCCAAAAAAAACCCCTCTCTCCTGATCTGGCCTAGTGAGTTGCCTCAGCTGGCTTGTGGACCTGATAAGCCCCCTCAAGCTGAGGTGCAGTCGCCACTACCCAGCACCAACCTGGACTGGGGAGCCTGCTGGGGGCTCGGCTTGTCCACTGAGGCAGTCACACCACCCCAGAGCCCAGTCCGACCAAGTTAAGTCATACCCAGCCAGTGGTGGGATTCAGCAGTTTCACACCACTTCGGCAGAACCGGTTGTTAAAACGGCGTTAAATTCTTTGAATCCCACCACCAGAACCGGTTGTTAAATTATCTGAATCCCACCCAGCCCTCATAACAAAACGGTCTGACGCCTCTGGTCTAAAGTTTACAACCCAGTGTTAGTCCTCGGTATCCACAAGAGGGCAGTGCCGCACTTTGTAATACAGGCAAAAACACAAACACAGACTTTCAGAGTCCTGCCAAGATAAGGTGTGATCGGAAAACAATTAATTCCTTACTTCTTCCATTGAAGATTTTTTGCCATCGTCGTCGTCATCGTCATCGTCATCGCTCTCTATCTCCGCCTCTCCTGCAATATTTTAATGGGAACAAGAAAAGTCAGCACAGAGTATGAGAGAGAAAGTACATTCTCGGCCCACCAGTTTTATTACCACCACACCCAGAGAAGCTTCAACTCCAGTCAGTGTCAAATAATTTAACAACCGGTTCCAGTGGTGGGATTCAAATAATTTAACAACAGGTTGTTTACAAGTGCCATTTGAACAACTGGTTCTGCCGAAGTGGTGCGAACCAGCTGAATCCCACCGCTGCCTCCAGTACTATGGTTCTGTAGTAGGTGTGAGAGGCACAATAATGTTGTTAGCTATTTTCCAAACAATTTTTCTAGTCAAGGAGCCCAAATACCTCCCACATATGGATAAGATGTAACCGTAAGATGCTCACATTACCCAACAGAGCAGAAAATAAACTCTCACACAGAGGTCCGAACATGCAGAATAATGCACTTTCAATCCACTTTCAATGCACTTTGCAGCTGGATTTTTACTGTGCGGAAGAGCAAAATCCACTTGCAAACAGTTGTGAAAGTGGATTGAAAGTGCATTGTTCTGCAGGTGCGGAAGGGGCCAGAGATAGACTGGTTGCTACAGAGGAAGCCACACAGAACATGATTTATACCCGGCATGCATAAACTGTTATTTACAGCCAGATTCTAGACTGCAAGCAAAGACTGTCTTTTTGAATGACTGTCTACTTTAGCATAAGGCAGCTTCACGGGTTCAAAAATAGATGGAGACATAAGCATCCAAATATTTAGGGGATTTGAACCTGATACTCCAGTTCTCTGCTCGAGTCCTGTGGGACTTGTCCCATGGGGAAAAAAAGAGGGTCTTTGAGAAATGCTATGTGCAAGCCAAAGCAGAGTTAGTCTTTAGAATTGCACTGTAAATGACACACACACACAATCACACACACACACACACAGGGTTGCTTCCTCCACCCCAAGTTCTGTTTTAGGAGTGTTTTATTCAATATCAATGTTTTGTTTTTGCATTATGGCTACTTTTCAGGATCTCAGCATTTTAAGGTAAATGTGGTTGTTCACTTGGTTTCATCCACGCTGTCATTTCATTCTTATTAGTTTTAACGGTTATTTTTTTTTTTTGCTATCTACCTGATGTTAATGTTCCATTTTCCTCTTTTAAGCTACCCAGGCCCCTTCCACACGTGCTGAATAATGCACTTTCAACCCACCTTCATAATGGTTTGCAAGTGGATTTTGCTATTTCGCAGATTAAAATCCAGCTGCAAAGTGCATTGAAAGTGGATTGAAAGTGCCTTATTCTGCATGTGTAGAAGGGGCCCCAGAGTGCTTTTTTCAAGCAGAAGGGTAGCACATCAATCTTACGAATAAAGTACTAAAAGCAGGAAGCAACTCGACAGTTCTCCTTGGTGAAATTTAGCAGGAGTACTTTGCTGCCTACAGTGAGAAGGATTCCATTTGGGGCAAACGGAATGAAGAATCGGAGCGAAGAACACGTGAAGAAAGATTTGCACAGTTAAGTTCCTGTTGCACAGAAGAGGGGTGGCAGGAATCTCGAGAGCAATTTTCAAGCATTTTAGCCAACCAAAAAAAATATAGAACAGTGTTTGTAAACCTTGTGAAAAATCAGTGGGGAAAATATGAAATTGTACGGCTGTTTTCTGCTTCTGTGTTGGTTGCAGAAAGGAAAGTAACTGGGAAGAAGAAGAGAAGAAGAGTTTTGGATTTATATCCCCCCTTTCTCTCCTGTAGGAGACACAAAGGGGCTGACAATCTCCTTGCCCTTCCCCCCTCACAACAAGCACCCTGTGAGGTGGGTGGGGCTGAGAGAGCTTTGAGAAGCTGTGACTAGCCCAAGGTCACCCAGCTGGCGTGTGTGGGAGTGCACAGGCTAATCTGAATTCCCCAGATAAGCCTCCACAGCTCAGGCGGCAGAGGTGGGAATCAAACCTGGTTCCTCCAGATCAGAATGCACCTGCTCTTAGCCACTACGCCACTGATGCTTAGTCTGCTCTTAGCCACTACGCCACAAGATATACTTTGGGGAATATTTACAGGGAATGTACGGGGGGAAATTTAAAAGGAACAAATTCGGGGGGAGGAGAGGGTGTAGTACAATGACAGCCAAAGGGCATTTCCTCTCCCCAATAATAATAGACTGAAGATTCACTGAAGGGTATTTGAAATTGGAATCGGAAGCACTTGCTATGCATCACCAGGTGAGGGCAGCTGAACATGTTGTGCTGAGAAACTGTGTGGTTTCTTTTCCTGGAGGTTTTCAAATTCTATTAGCAAGAAGTTCTTGTTAAGCCTAAGGACACCTCACGTGAGAAGGGAGAGGTGGATGTTCCTTGAGGTCTGTTCCAATATGAATCTATTGTTAGAAGATCTAAGCAGTCAAATCCATGCGGAAGGTCTGGGACAGCCTAAGGGGTGTATCCAGAGGTGGGATCCAGCAGGTTCTCACAGGTTCCTGAGAGTAGGTTACTAATTATTTGTGTGTGCTGAGAGGGGGTTACTAATTGGTGATTTTGTCACGTGATTTTTGCCTTAGTTACGCCCCTCCTCCTCCTCAACTGTAGCACGCAGAACTTGAAGCAGTCTAGCAGGAGGTGCACCGGCGTGCGTGGCAGCCTGCGCCTGCGTGCATTCGTTTCCTGCCCAAGGACCGGTACAGTGGCTGCGTCCTTGCCACAGCCCCACCCAGGAATGCCCGACCACGTCCCCGTTGTGCCCCGCCCAGCCCCATTGGCGCTACACCACAGTTTGAATCCCACCACCATGGGAACCTGTTACTAAAATTTTTGGGTCGCACCACTGGGTGTATCCACACTGTGGCTTATCCAGCAACGGTAGAAACAGATTCCGTTGGGGACCCGTCATTGACAGTGCCCAGTTCAAGGTGAAACTTATCACCTCCAGAGTCTTAAATGGCCTTAGGAGACAAATATCAGTATGACTGTGACAACTTGGTGCATTTAAGCAAAGCCTTCTTAAGGTTCTACCTTACAAATGGGTAAGACGGGCAGCTGTCCTTGCATATTCTCCGAGGTGACTCCCCTCTTTATGGTACAACCTGCCTTGGGAGGTCAGGAATACTCCCACGCGTCTGGGCTTGTTTTGAGGTGGTACTCACACGTATCAAGCACCAGTACCTCTCAATTCCTGACAGGAAAATTGGTGGAAATCAATGCAACCTTGTCCATATGCACTGCATCTTTTTTTAAAAAAAAAAGAAGAAGAAAGCTCTGTTTCAAACATTCTACAGAATGTACAAAATAGTAATGTTGAGGAGGGCTGTTTAGAGTTGTACCGGAATGGAACTAGTCCAAGAAGGTGCCTTTAAAATGGGTTGTAGAACCATGGCAGTGATTATTCCGGGTACGGTCTTGCTTTTACTGTCCTCTACCTTTCTACGTTGTTTATAGCATACCTTGCCTTAGTTGGTTTGTTATTCACAGTGTCTATGAATTCTGTACTATAGACAGCGTTCACTGGATGTCCTGTAATGTATGAGTACATTGTTTGTACTCTATAGCTTACCTTGAGTCTCAGTGAGAAGAGTGGGCTAGAAATAAAGTAAACAAACAAAGCACCAAATCCCAGAAGAACCACCTGCGGCGTAGGAGCAAATCTCTCAATGATGGTTGGTTTCCACACACTCACCGCTACCCCACCTCCCTATTAGAACAGTGTTTTGGTTCTGGCTGGTGAGCAGCGTGTGGATCTGTTCACATTACTCGTGTGTAAGCTGCCTACAAAGGTGGCCTGCAAAGGATCTGCCACCTGGCGTGGATGGCGACCATCAAAACAAGCAACGTTCAATAACAAGCAATTAACAAGAAACCACAAAAATCCAGCCGAGCAACCAGAACAGACAAGTCAAATCACGGCTGCTTCCGTATTGACAGCCCTTCACTCTCGATTCATCAAATGCTCTCTGAAACAGAACTTTTTTTCGTATCTTCTCCTAAAAATCTGTAGAGATGATGCCATGATGTGTATCCGGCAGACAGTGAGATGGTGCTGCGGGGAAGCTATTTTTTTAAGCAATGCATCAAGGAAAGGTTTAGGACAGTGATGGTGAACTTACGACCCGCGTGTCAAAGGTACCATGCCGGGATATTTTGGGTGGCGTGCCAGCGTTCACCAACACCTGACAACAACTAATCTCTGTCATGATGGGGCAGTTGTTTGTGTGTGTGGGGGGGGGGATTCACTTTTGCAGGTGCTGTTTTATCACTTCTAGCTGTGGCCTTGAAGTTCTGCGGCTGAGACGAGACTCCAGACTGGACAATGTGAACTGTTTGTTCTCGTGTGGGTGTGGGGGCCTTGCACTCATATTATCGAGAGTTTGGTGCGGTTTTTGCCAGAACTCTCTTTCTATGTTCCTGACATGTCTTCAATAAAAGCCTTGAACCAATCAAGTGATTTATTGCAGTGATGGCGAACCTATGGCACAGGTGCCAGAGGTGGCACTCAGAGCCCTCTCTGTGAGCACGCACAAACAGAGTTCATCATGTGGGGGGGAAATCCCCCCACACACACACACACATCTAGGCTGGCCTGGGCCACTGGGCTTGTTTACTAGCATTAAACCTAAGACCTAGTTTTGGGGAAGCAGTATAGGTAACCCTATACTGTTAAGAGCTGTTAAACCCCACTGATTTTCATGCAAAGAACTAAAGCGTGATCCTTTACCTGGGAGTAAGCTCGGTTGCTGGCAATGGGGCTTGCTTCTGCGTAAACCCTCCTAGGGTCATGATTCACCCGTTGGAAGAGTTGCATAGCTGCTTCAAAGCAAAGCCAACTACCACCAAGCTTACTCCCAAGTAACGCACGCCTCAGAGCCAACCGTTTTTTCTAAACTAAAACCTCAGCATTCAGGTTAAATTGCCCTGTTGGCACTTTGTGATAAATAAGTGGGTTCTGGGTTGCAGTCTGGGCACTCGGTCTCAAAAAGGTTCGCCATCCCTGATTTATTGTCTGAACGGGGAATCTGACAATCTCTCTGTCTGTCGGAGTCATTTTTGTCATTATTTGACGGGACTGCATTTTTAAAATAGATGAATATTCAAAGAATTATTTCTCTTTTGTTGTGTGAGGTGGTGGGGGGGACGGTAGCAGAGTAAAGTTAGGCTTTTCCAAATTTTTGAAATGCCAAGACCAAAAGATTTCCCCATCACTGGTTTATGATGTTTGGAGTAAGGGTCCTCTCCACTCCACCCAGTGAAGACAACTGAGTTAGTTTGGAAAAAAATCTTTAAAAATGGTTTTAAAAGTCCAAAGCAGCATTAGATCCCTTCTTTTTTTATGGCATTAAAAATTCAGCAGGTTATGTTTATATAAATCTTCTGTTAGTGTGGTTAGTATCCCAAATCCATCTGTTTGATTCTGTCCCAGTGATGGTGAACCTATGGCACGGGTGCCGGAGGTGGCACTCAAAGCCCTCTCTGTGGGCACGCACACACAGAGTTCGTCATGTGGGGACGCTGAAAATCACTCCCCCCTACACACACATCTAGGCTGGCCTGGGCCACTGAGCATGACGTGCGCGCACCGCGGTGAGCAGGGAGGACTCGGCTGGTGGGCCTGGTACCTGTGCTCGAAGTGGCTGCTGCCCAAGATGGGGGGGGGGCGCAGAGGAGGCAGAGATTCTGGAGAGGCACAGAGCGGTGCGCGCAGGACTTGCTGGAGGCTAGACCAGGCTGGCTCCTGCTTGAGCGGGTGGGGCGGAGGAAGAGGGAGCCAACCGTTTTTTTCTAAACTAAAATCTCAGCATTCAGGTTAAATTGCCAGGTTGGCATTTTGTGATAAATAAGTGGGGTTTGGATTGCAATTTGGGCACTCGGTCTCAAAAAGGTTTGCCATCACTGTTCTATCCCATTTACTTTGCAGTAAGAAATGTGAAATCATCAGCCTTCAGATGTATGAACTCTTCTTAAAAGCTAGCCAGGTGCATAAAATAAGGGATACATATCTGAAATAAACAGACAGCATCCACACTGGGGAATGCATTATACCATATATGTGGTAGATGCTTGCCATTCCTATAAAGCAGGGACATGCTATAGCATTCTTATATTACCAAAGATCATGGAAATAAATCCTTGGAAATCAAGGGATGGGATTTGTTCATCCCCAGTATCAAAACTGACACAAAGTTATCTTAACGACAGCTGCTTAAATCTGAATAGCTTAGAATGCCCTGCCCTGCTAAATTAAAGTGTTCGTGTTCATGCCAGACTATTATTAGATATTATGTCAGACATACATTAATCACTGTTCAGAGCCAAAGAATCTTCTACTTCAACTGAATGTAGATTTCCCATTTTCTCTCAAGTCGCATCCATTTACAAGAGATAACATTCTGACAGTGTCCGGTAGATAAAATAGCCAAAAGCAGAGAACGGGGGGTAAATTTGAAGAGCAATAGGATATGTATTTCTTAAAATCAAATTGGAGTTTGGTAGAGCCTAAACAACTAACACAGTTTATTTTGGCAAGGGGTTCTGAGGAAGAGAGCTGTGATTCACTAAAGCTTATGCCAGAATTAATTCTATTAGTCTTTGAGAGTACAATCCAAAGGGGGCGGGAGGAGGAGGAGGGAAGGAGGAAGAAGAAGGAGGAGTAGGAGTAGGAGTTTGGATTTATACCTCCCCTTCTCACCTGTAAGGAGACTCAAAAAAGTTTACAATCTCCTTTCCCTTCTCCCCCCCTTCCCCTCCATAAACACCCTGTGAGGCGGGTGGGGCTGAGAGAGCTCCGAAGAACTGCGACTAGCCTAAGGTCACCCAACTGGCAGGTGTTGATGCACAAGCTAATCTGGTTCACCAGATAAGTCGCCACAGCTCAAGTGGCAGAGTGGAGAATCAAACCCGGCTCTCCAGATTAGAGTGCACCTGCTCTTAACTACACCACGCTGGCTCAGGGGCAAATACACTGGTGGAGGGGCTGTTATGCCAACAGCAAGGTGCTGCTTGCTGCATAGTGTCTGAACCCAGGAGCTGCTAAATTCACTGGGGCTTCTCTGTTGCAGGAGTACGTGCTAACATGGATAGTTTTTTTTTGGCGGCAGGGGGGGGGGGTTTCAGGGGCGAAACCAACTTCAGTCAGCTTCCAGCGTCCTTTTAGCCCAGGAGTGCCCACTTTTCTGGAAACAGGCCGATTATCCACTGACGCTCCGGCACACGGTGGGACCGGAAGTGCATTGGGTAAGGAATCTTGTCCCAGCATGCTTCCTCTTGCCCTGCGTGAGCTTCTCGCTTTCCACGGGGAAAGTGAGAGCAGTTCTGGCACAACTTTTCGTGCCAGAGTGGGGCAAGGGTGGGGAACACCCTGCAGTGGGTAATTGGCCTTACACAAGCAAAAAAAAAAAGGGGGGGGGTGTAAGCTGTCACCCTCAATGGGACTTTCCGCTGGCCAATGGTTTTACTGTGGGTTATGAAGACACAGCTAACTGATGGCATCCCGTAGGTTTTTTTCAAGTTAAGGGATGTTCACAGGTCGTTTGCTTCGCTTGCCTCAGCAGAGAGCCCCTAGTATTCCCTGGTGGTCTCCCATCCAAATACTAACCAGGGCCAAACCTGCTTAGCTTTTGAGACGGGACAAGATTAAGCTAGCCTGGGCCATCCAATTCAGCATGTAATTTTGCAACAACAGACTGTTTTGGCTACTCTTCCAAACTTGTTAACGATAAATACATTAGAGCTAAGTACATCGTTTTCTTGCATGTTTTAAAAAGCTCCGAAATTTGTGCACTACTTGCACAACTTTTATTTATTTGTTTGTTTGTTTGTTTGTTTGTTTGTTTATATATCCCCTGCCCAATCCCCAAAGGGCTCTGGGTGGTTTACAACAAGCTTAGAACATTTCTATGAACAAGGAAGACTGATGTTTGCATGATACGGTTTTGACACAACATTCAAGCAAAACCATAATGTCATGATTAGCATGATGAGTCATGATTAGCAGCAGTGGCGTAGTGGTTAAGAGCAGGTGTACTCTAATCTGGAGGAACCAAGTTTGATTCCCCGCTCTGCCGCCTGAGCTGCGGAGGCTTCTCTGGGGAATTCAGATTAGCCTGTACACTCCCACACACGCCAGCTGGGTGACCTTGGGCTAGTCACAGTTCTTTGGAGCTCTCTCAACGCCACCCACCTCACAGGGTGTCTGTTGTGAGGGGGGAAGGGAAAGGAGTTTGTAAGCCCCTTTGAGTCTCCTACAGGAGAGAAAGGGGGGATAGAAATCCAACTCTTCTTCTTCTCTTCAACATTATTTAAACAAACTCCCTTTACAGTTGGTGAAGCAAGCACAAAATATTACCAGGGAAACATTCAGGCTCTTGGTAAGGCATTCTTACAATCTGTAAAACAGTTTAAAATAATTTTTACTGGCTATTTTAATTTATGAGTCTATACTGTCTGCGTGTATCTTAGGTTACACGTAGAGTTCTTTTAAACGGCCTGGTGCTGCAATAAAACATTCTTCTTCTTCTTCTTGGTGGCGCAAGATTCAATGGCTGTCAGAATGGAATAATAAAGATCATCTAGCAGAAGAAGCCTGCGTGCGAACGGTTGCTATCTTAAGCTTTTATTTGGAAACAAGCCTCCATCTGAAGACCCCATGAAACAAGGCATGACTGATGAAGAACCCCGGAAGGAGGCTTGCAAAACTGAAGTCATTAACAACCCGCAGCTCAGCGACTGAACAAGCATCAGCCATCTGTGGCTATGAATATCTCAGTTCATTCATTTCATTCTTACTTCTATCCTCGTGACTCCCAAAGAGCAACAGGTGGACACTGAAAGAAAAAAAGGTATGAAGCGGCCTTGTGGGGCTGTCTATGACTGACTGAGTGCAACTTTTCAAAGCAGAGATTGTTCCCAGCAATCTCTTTTTAAATAGAGTTGATAGAATTGCCCGTCACCTGGCCATGCCCCTGGCTCACCTCTGCTGTGCTGGTAGCAGGGGCCAGTGGACACTGGTGCAATGCTCAGCACCATGTTCCAGCACTGGAGTGGGGGGGGGGGAGTGGCCGCACACCGGCAGGATTGCCCCTCCACCAGAGTAAGTGTCCTGAGGAGGGCAAATCTGCCAGTGGATTTGGGGGTCCTGTCTTTGGATGGGGCTCAAGGTCTCACGGGACCCTTCCGCACATGCAGAATAATGCACTGTCACTCCACTTTCACAAGTGGATTTTACTATTCCGCACAGCTTCAAAGTGCATTGAAAGTGGATTGAAAGTGCCTTATTCTGCAACTTTTCAAAGCAGTGGAGTTCCAGATCGTTTTCAAGGTGTTGGTATTGACCTTTAAGACCTTACGCGGCATGGGGCCCTCATACCTGTGGGACCACATCACCCCTTATGTCCCGCATAGGCCGCTGCGTTCAGCAGCGGCAGAACTGCTGGAGACCCCTGGCCCCGCGACAATGTGGCTGGCCTCGACCCGGGCCAGGGCCTTTACAGCTCTGGCCCCTGCCTGGTGGAAAGCTCTACCTCCAGCTGTCCGGGCCCTGCGGGACCTTGGTGAGTTCCAAGGGTCTATAAGACAGAGCTATTCCACCGGGCCTTGGGGGGGGGGGCTAGCTGTGACCCTACTGCCCCCCACTGAGGCTGCCTGTCTTCCATCTTGGCTGGGCCTGATTCCCATCTCGGGCCCTGCCTTTCCCCCTCCCTCTCTGGCCTTTGGATCGGGGCGCCTGTTTTTAACAACTTTTGTTGTTTTAACTTCTATTCATTTAAAGTAATTGCTGCTATTAGATTCTAATGGGGTTAAGTTATATTTTTGTATTTGTATTTATTTGCTGTCATTGTGAACAGCCATATTGTGAGCCGCCTCGAGCCCTTCGGGGGTGAGGCGGCCTATAAATCGAACACATAAATAAATATAAATAAATAAAAGTGCGGAAGGGGCCACAAAGATGTTGCTTCCAAGCTGGGTACTGGGAGATTTACTGCCTCTAGATGTGGAAGTTCCTGTTAGTCATTATCTCTAGTACGCCTTCACATTCATTGCTTTAGCATCCACCTTCTCTGGTTGATGGGGAGTGCAGCTGACAGGAATAAAACAATATTAGAAGCCCAAGGAATACTTCACAGGAAGTTCTTCCTCCGAAACAAAGAAGCAAACCTTTTCCCAGTCTCTCGTGCCTTGAAATATCAAGACTCCACAAAAGGACAGATTTTGGTGGGGAGCGGGGAGAAGAAAGAGAACTCTCTATGGTAGACTTCAAACGTCCCGGCTGACATTGATCTTGCGTTGCGAGGGGTTTCTCAGCGCTGCTGGTGCTGATGCTAAAAGCCAGTATCTCTTGACAAGCTTTTGAATGGAAGCTAACAAGTGAGAAACTGAGAAAAAAAATATTGGTACGTATGACATGTTAAGAAGGATGCTGCTGTCATGGAAACAGACTGCGGGGAGCCGCACGCTTTAGCATTAATCAGACAGGGATCATGGCTCCGTCTCGTTCTCTCGCAGGACGCAGAGGTTCAGCCACAGGTTGAGAAATGCTGAGCAGGAAACTGGGAGGATTTGCGCTGTGGATTGTTCCTACACCAGGGAGGGCAACTGCCAACTTGTGTGCAGGGGCATAGCTAGATAAAATGGCACCCAGGGCATGACTGTAATTGCACCCCCCTCCCAGACTGGAGACAGAAGACAGGTTTTCCCTGGGGTACTGGAGACTTCCCTGCTCCTGCTGCAGACATTGCTCCCAAATTTACCTTTGGAAATCTGTTGGGGAGGGAGGGGATATAACATTTCTAAAAATTCATTTAAGCTGAAAAATACATGGGTCTTTTACAGTGGTGGGATCCAAAAATTTTAGTAACAGGTTCCCATGGTGGTGGGATTCAAACTGTGGCGTAGCACCAATGGGGCTGGGTGGGGCACGACGGGGCATGGCCGGGCATCCCGGGGCGGGGCATTGCTGGGTGGGGCTGTGGCAAGGACGCAGCCGCTGCGCCGATCCTTGGGCGGGAAACGAATGCACGCAAGCGCAGGCTGCCACGCACACCGGTGCACCTCCTGCTAGATTGCTTCAAGTTCTGCGCGCTACTGCTGAGAGGAGGGGCGTAACTAAGGCAAAAATCATGTGGCAAAATCACCAATTAGTAACCCCCTCTCGGCACACACAAATAATTAGTAACCTCCTCTCGGGAACCTGTGAGAACCTGCTGGATCCCACCTCTGGTCTTTTACAATATTGTTTGTATCCGGAATTCCAGATCATCTTCAAGGTGTTGGTATTAACCTTTAAGGCCCTTCGCAGCCTGGGGCCCTCATACCTTTATTATTATTATTATTATTATTATTATTATTATTATTATTATTATTATTATTATTATTATTATTATTATTATTAATTCAATTTCTATACTGCCCGATCCCCAAAGGGGATACTGTCTTTTAGCATCAGCACCAGCAGCGCTGAGAAAGGACCTTGATGACCATCTTACCCCATATGTCCCAAGTAGGCCTCGGCAACCTGCAGAGGCTAATTTACTGGTAGACCCCCACCCCTTAATGGCGTGGCTGGCCTCTACCCGGGCCAGGGCTTTTATGGCCCTGGCCCCAGCCAGGTGGAACACTCTTCCATCTACTGTCAGGGCCCTGCAGGACCTTGGTGAGTTCCGCAGGGCCTGCAAAACTGAGTTGTTCCGCCGGGCTTTTGGGGAGGCTGGCCGTGGATTGCCTGCCCCCTTTTGATGCTCCCGCACTAGATTTTATACCATCTTCAGCACTGCCCTGTATTACATCTCTATTTTTTGGCATCGCTGGTCCCCTTCAGGCCTTGGGATCGGACGTCATTGCTAGGTTAAAATGGGTTTTATCATAATGCTGCTATTGTGTTTTAAGGGATTTTAATGTTTATAATTTGTATTTTATTGTACACCATCCAGAGCCCTTTGGGGTTGGGCAGTCTATAAAATCCAATAATAAGTAAAAATAATAAATTATTTGCACAAGGGCTGATTAGTCTTAAAGCAGCGCTGAATAATCTTGCAAAGCCCACAACAAGTAATTTTTAGGAATTTCTTGACAAGACGTTGTAAGTTATAACTTTAACTAATCAGGCATATGGTTTTGGTTTCCATAGTGCAACAATTAGTAGTAGTTACCATTTTCTCTTGGGTTCTTCTGTTCCATTATGGTTGAGGGGGGGAGGGAGGTGGCTGCGGGAGAAAGGTAGGGAATTATAGCTTTAAAAAGGGCTTGGGCAGATTTATGGAGGAGAAGTTGATCTATGGCGACCAATCTTGATCCTCCTTGATCTGAGATTGCAAATGCCTTAACAGACCAGGTGCTCGGGAGCAGCAGCAGCAGCAGAAGGCCACTGCTTTCACATCCTGCATGTGAGCTCCCAAAGACACCTGGTGGGCCACTGCGAGTGGCAGAGTGCTGGACTATATGGACTCTGGCCTGATCCAGCAGGCCCTTTCTTATGCTCTTAATGTTGTGGCAAATAGCATTGAGGGGAAGGGGTTGGTTATGGGCACGGATGTTTCAATTCCCTTGGCTCTGGCACTAAAACTTTCATCACCATTCTGAAGCTGGTAGCCAATTTACAAATGCCCAACTTTATTTGCTGATGAGTTATGTCTCTCAGAAACAGAGAGTCTTAGCTTCCAGTGCACATAGTATGTGGGGGAAGGGGGGGAGCTGTGAAGATGACCTGGTTCAGGATATTCCAATATCTTTCAATTTTGCACTGCAACTTTCACACTCATCCTGAAGTGGGTGGCTGATTTTGAGGCTCCTAACCTTCTTTTCTGGGGGCTTTTGTCTGCCACAGACAAGACAGATCCTTTAATGTTTACAGAACATATATTTCTCAACCTGGCCCATCTGCAGAGACTTAAATCTGGCGCATGGGGTCATGGACAGACAAGACAGATTATTCCACAAACTGAAGGAAAGCCCCAGGTTTGCAGAAAAATCTGAAATTAAAATGAATAAATAAACTGAAAGGTTATACCTTCCTGAATTGTAGAAGAATCATCTGGAGCTTTAAGAAATGAAAGCTTTCAACGGCGGTTGCCAGGCAACCAGAACAGTATAGACAGCCTTCAAGCCTCGGTTTCTATCAGTATAAGGCAAGGTGAGGGAAGAGGGCCCTCTCCAGAATTTTTTTTGTCTTTAAGGGATGACTGATTGGGCCTGGGCCTGGGCCTGGCAACAAATATGGGTGACTTGATACCACCCAACCAGCATGACTCTGAAACTGAGCAGCTTGCAACTATTCAGCTGAAGCAACCCCAAGATAGCCAGTGTGGTATAGTGGTAAGAGATTCACAGACAGACAGACACACACACACACAGGTTAACCTTTCTCACAGGGTTGCTATGACAGTAAAATGGAGGAGGGGTCAATGATGTAAGCTGCTTTGGGTTCCCATTGTAGAGAAGCACGGCATTAGAGGAAATAAATATAACTGAAGAATCCAGGCAGATAAAGAATAGGTTGGTGAGTGGGTGGGAAGGCAAGAAGGAAGTAGGGACAGGTGTGGATAGGGGGCTGGCAAGAGGATTAAAAGAGGAAATAAGTGTCAGGAGGGGGGAAATGTCAGGGGATGCCCACACAAATCCTTGTGAGCTCCCCACTGTGCAACTGAGACCTGCTTGAATGCAGCAGTTACACAGAATTTCCCCAAGGGAAGGAGGAAAAGCTGGAGGCAGGGGTGGGGGCAGATAAAGGTAGTCTGGCTTTGGCGGGAGGATGAGAAGGAAACAAGAAAAGTGAGGAGGCTAGGGGGCTTTCAGGGAAGGGAAAGAGGGAATAATGAGAGAAGTGGAAACGAGATGCCCCCTTGTAAGTCGTTCTGGGTCCACTGCTTGTGCATAAGTGTACGCAGACTTTTACCTGCTCCAGGAGATGAGGGCTCAAACCCACTCGAGGCATCGCTACATGCATTTGAAGCCTGTTCCAAGAGCTTCTTCTTAGCACTGCCGTCTGCAGACTTATGGGACTTTTTTTTATTCTTCACGAGGATTTTGTACATCAGGTCAGCTGGGCTTGGAAGGGGAACGCCACGTTCGAGCTGATAAAATAAAGGACATTGGCAGTAGAGAGGATGGGGAACAGTATCTGCCTTCTTTCCCCCTTGTATTACCACCCCTTCTTCTAGTACAGGGGTCTGCAACCTGTGGCTCTCCAGATGTTCATGGATTACAATTCCCATCAGCCCTGCCACTAGGCCATGCTGGCAGGGGCTGATGGGAATTGTAGTCCATGAACATCTGGAGAACCGCAGGTTGCAGACTCCTGTCCTAGTAGCACAACTTGTTCAATGTCATCACCTACGTAGTGATGATACATTTTGATGTGGGCAAGTGACATCATGTAGCCCTTTCTACAGTCATCTTGGGTTTATCCATGCTCTCATGGCCCTTGCGGCATGAGCCTATACCAGTGGTGGCGAACCTTTGGCACTCCAGATGTTATGGACTACAATTCCCATCAGCCCTTGCCAGCATGACCAATTGGCCATGCTGGCAGGGGCTGATGGGAATTGTAGTCCATGACATCTGGAGTGCCAAAGGTTCGCCACCACGGGCCTATACAGTCCTGTTCCCTTCCTCAGCTCCCCCCCCCCACTGATCTGGGTGGGGGAACAGAGAATTCTTCCAGTGGATTTATCCCTGTGCTGTCTTTCAACTAAACTGGCGATGCTCACACTCTTTGTTTCTTGAGTTCAAGGAAGACCCTTGGATCAACTTAGGGAAACTCGTATGCAAACACCTGTGCCCAGAACATGTAGTTTTCTTCCTGTACTCTTCTCAGTTTATGCCGCTCTTCTGGCCCTCAGGGAGATCATTCCCATCATTGGAGGAATTGCGCACAGCCCTAAGGTGAGGATGGATAAGTTCTTGTGTCATTCCTGGATGTGCAGCTTAACTGAGGAATCTCAGTTCCTTCCCCTTACGGTAGCCTACCTTAACATGGGTGCCTTTCCAGGGTCAGAATGGTCTGCATGAGGATAGAGCAGGGGTAGGGAACCTGCGGCTCTCCAGATGTTCAGGAACTACAATTCCCATCAGCCCCTACCAGCATGGCCAATTGGCCATGCTGACAGAGGCTGATGGGAATTGTAGTTCCTGAACATCTGGAGAGCCGCAGGTTCCCTACCCCTGGGATAGAGGAATACTGGAAAACTCCATGTGTTTTCTGTGCATATATGGTTGGGCACAGACCAGCATTTTGTGTACATCTGCTCAGGATAACATTACCACTTCTCCCTGACAGATAGTGCAGTGTAGTGGTTAAGACAGATGGACTCTAATTTGGTGAACCAGGTTTGTTTCCAGTTTAGTTGAAAGACACTCCAAACATGATGCCTTCTGGGTGACCTTGGGCCAGTCACAGTTCTCTCAGAACTCTCTCAGTCCCACCTACCTCACAGGGTGCCTGTTGTGGGGAGGAGAAGGAAAGGCGTTTGTGAGCCCCTTTGAGATGCTTCACAATTGAGAAAAGCTGGGTATAAATCCAAACTGTTCTTCTTCACTGCCTGAATTTAGGATTCTGGAGCAACAATTGCAAGTTTTGCCTTCTTCCAACATGCTGTTAACTAGCCAGGACACATCTCGAGCCCTGCAATCCTACTAGGTAGGCCAGACCCTTCATTGCTTAGCACATTGTTATTATAATGAGATACTCGTGAAAATGACTGCAATTTACTCCATTTATACGCCACTTTTCTCCCCAATGGTGATCCAGAGTGGTTGACAATGTTCTCCCTTTCTTAATTTATCCTCAAAACAGCCCTGAGAAGTAGTTAGGTGTGTATGACTGGCCTAAAGTCACCCAGTAAGCTTTCATGATAGAGATTCAAACCCTGGTCTCCCAAATATTAGCCTCATACTTTAACCACTATACTACACTGCCTGATACTATATGGATCCATAGCAGCACATTGTCAGAGAACCCTTGACAAGTTATGTGAGGGATTTTTGTACATCTTCTATACCTGGAATCCTTCTATAGCACAAGAACACAACTGTCGACATGTTATTCTCTCATTTTCTTTGCAGGTTATGTGCAGTTAACTGGATGGGGAAAAGAGTCTTCAAAGCTCATTTAGGAATGTAGGTCTTCTCACCTGACCATTTTCTTACAGGTACTGCAGGATGTTTACCATTTTTCCCCCAGGAGCTTTTTTCAATTTTTCTGACAGAAAAACTGGAAATGTGGGAGAGTACTGAAAGACACTCCTTTGAAATACTTCCTCTTTTTAGAACGAGTATAATGCTTTTAAAGACAAGGTGGATTTGCTGTAGACACAGGAAGGTCTTGAATAGATGGTGCATTTCTACACCTGAAGAAGAAGCATTTGGATTTATACTCTACCTTTCTCTTTCGTAAGGAGACTCAAGGTGGCTTACAAGCTCCTTTCCCTCCCTCTCCCCATAACAGACACCTTGTGAGGTAGGTGAGGCTGAGAGGTCCAAAGAACTGTGACTAGCCCAAAAATCCACCTGCTCTTAACCACTACACCACGCTGGCTCTCAACCTAGAACAGGGGTAGGGAACCTGCGGCTCTCCAGATGTTCAGGAACTACAATTCCCATCAGCCCCTACCAGCATGGCCAATTGGCCATGCTGGTAGGGGCTGATGGGAATTGTAGTTCCTGAACATCTGGAGAGCCGCAGGTTCCCTACCCCTGACCTAGAAGGACAGTTAATCTTCGTGAGGGCAGCATGCAGAGCTTTCGTTGCTTCTCTATTCCTGCATACCTTGTGTTGCCCTCTTGACCTGACTCTTCTCTTGTGGTTGACTTTCCCCATTTCTTCTTCAAACCACTGTGACCCAAATACCCATAGACTGGGTAACAAGTAGCTTACTGCCCGACCTTGGTGGACTGGAAGGGGGAACAGATCAGAAGCTGCACCAAAGATCCAAAGGAAAACTCTGGAAGTTTCATTGAGAACTGAGCTCTCTTTAACCAGTAGCCATGGAAGGAAGAAGACAGCATCTAGCTGGAACTATATCGTAGATATACAGACATTATTACCGATCCTCTGTGTGACCCCTTTTTCCTGATTAAATACTGCATTTTAAGTTATTCACCGCAAATCTTGCATTTCCTGTTTATCTCCTTCCCCCACTACTTTTCAGATAAAAATGTCATGATAAACGTCAGATAAAAATGCAGGTCCCTGTAGCTAAGGCAGCTCAAGGTGCATCAACTTGCAGGACTTTCTCAAGGCTTTGGTATACATGCAATTTTGCTTGTAGAAAACTAAGGCATTGATGCCTTTCAAATTCCATAAATATGTCAAATATTGTAATTTTGTATGCTAAGTCAGTTATAAATGATGTGTTTAATGTTGCTGAAGTAGGAAGGTTAATGTAGATTTGATAGGACAGCTACATGTATTTCAACTTTCCCCAAAATTCCTTTTTTCTTCTGTCGTTTTCTCCGTAATTCCATCTTTGATTGCTCAATAATTTTTCCTTTTAATCTGTTTGAACCTGCCTCACTTCTCCAGTGCCATTTTCAAGGGGATTTTTTTGGAAAGAAAAAGGCAATATTAGAACTATAGCTTGAAACCACCACATGCTATCAGAAAGGCTACTCAGTTCTGGGGGACCCAAAAAGGCAAAAGGTGGGAAAATTTACCTCACAGATAAATAAAGGTGTAGAGTGGTAGTTGGGGTGGCCACAACCCCTGAAGCATATTATAATTTTTTTAAAAAATCATGTAAGAGACTGCATGTGAAAACTCAAAAGATGCATTTTTAAAAAATTATTTGATGAAACCATCAAACTTACCGGGTATTTTTCCAGCGGCTCCATCATCAAAGTGTCGCCAAATATTAATCTGCAATATTCTGCCATTTTTGCCTGCTGTTTGGGCCTAGTAGGGGGGAGAAAGTATAGCATTAAATGAGGCTTATTCATAAAGCTTGAAGTGCAAATAATGGAAAATCTAATATCCTTTAACTCGATGAAGAGGTATAATTTTCTGATCCTATCATTGCAAATTGTTCTCCGTGATCTAGAAACACTATGCTATTATCTCGACGTCTGTGACAGCTCTCGTCACTGAGATTTTACATTAAATAGCTCAACAAAGGCCCTTGGTCATTTGAGGCAGTAAACAAAACAAAACAAAACAAAAACCCCAAGCCTGCCTCAATCACAGAGAAGCCGTCACAGACACTAAGGAAGGAGAATGAATGTCACAGCTTCACACTAATAAAAAGAGACTGATAAAAGAGATCTTCATATAGACACAAATACACACACACCACTCCCGTATTCTTCATTCATATGAATATTTCCAGTTCCTATCTTAGCTTTTGCAATTCTCTATTACATCTTACTAAACTGGTCAGGAGTGGCAGTGAAAACTGTCAACAAGTCACAGCCAAGTTATGGTGACCCCTCAGAGTTTCCAAGGCACGAGATGAGCAGAGGTGGTTTGCCATTGCCTGCCTCCAGTGACGAAGGGAGGGGGAATGGCTGCCCGCTTGCTTCCGAAATGCCCCGCCCCCAACACATGATAGCAATGGCGACACCTGGGTCAAGCTGCACCGGATGTCCCCATTGCAGCTACACATCTGCCTGCCTCTGCGTAGCGACCCCAAATTTCCTTGGAGGTCTCCCACCCAAATACTAAGCAGGGCCAACCCTGCTTAGCTTTTGATGGGATCAAGCTAGCTTAGACTATCTGGGTCAGGGGTGTCAAGAGTAGGAGACACCATCAAACAAAACAAAGGGAGGGCAAGCTCCCTATTCTAGTCATTTTCCTTCCTCCCTCCTCTCCCTTGCATGCCACCCCTCCCCCTTCCTCCACTAGGGTGGGTGGGCCATGTCATTTTCCTTGAAGTTACTCACAACTACCATTGGACTGCAAGAGAGATAAATGAAAACTTCACCATGCTCATTTAGGTGGAGCAACTGTACATACTGAAAATATAATTTTAAATGTATATGCATTTTAATGACATATCTTTGCAGAATTGTATGCAGAGGAGAGCTGTCACAGGAAACATAATTTTTGGCTGCCAGTGAATTATAAAACCATATTGCTTTATAACAATACAGTATAAAACTGTCTTGCATCAGTACCATCGGAAAAGCTCCTGGAGGAAGCAGCTTTAGTGATGGTTTCTGACTGATGGGTGGAAAACCAAAAGTTTCTTTCGACAGGGTGAGTTATTATCAAACACAGCAAATTAATTTAAGTGGAGAAAGGGTAACTTTGCAGCGTTTGGGCCGACCGTCCAACTCCAGACCTTTTAATCGCACAATGGCTAAAGGTAATTAAACGAACTGCTGAGCACGTTCCTTTTCCACTGAGTTTATTTACACAAATAGTTTTTTGGCAAGCTTTGCCTCATAGAAGGACATGCTTTCCACTGGATGGAGATTCAGCGCCAAGAGCATCCTTCCAAAACATGCATTTTGATTTAAGCCTGTCAATTATGATGCTTTTACAACAGATTGTGACTTACTGAGAATTAAGATACATCTATTCTAAAAGGTGAAGGGAATCCTAGTTTGAACACACACGTGCTTCCTGACGACAAAAGCCCTGGATTGAAACTAATATGTGAGCAAACAATTTCCACTATTCTTTTCAAAGTATGGCAGGGGTAAGATGTTTCTGGCACATATGCAGGCATAGGCCCATTCACTTGGCACTCAGTGCCAGATTTCTGCCCAAGCCACTGAAGAACTGGCAGGGGGGTGGTTTATGCCAGCCATCCTCTGACCCCTCAGACCTCTTCAGCCACCAACGAAGTCCAAGACAAAATTCCCAAGATGGTGGCAGCACCGTGGGAGCTTCACTTGCTCTGAGCATGTCCGATCCAGCACAGCCCTCGTGTGCCCCACCCTAAGCCGCCATTTTTTCTGCCTGCAAACCAGCATCTTTGAAGGAAGATACTGCATGGCTTCCAGCACTTGGGCCAAAAATGTTGCCTACCTCTGATGCATTCCCTTGGACTGAATACGCTTGCCATGATTAAATCGTCATCAATACGCCACAATATGAAGCTCTGTACTGAAAGTTAATATTATTCTTAAATTACTTACGAATCAACATGATTTTCAAACGAAAGGAGGATGGGGAACGGTGACGTCTTAAATGCGCATTCAGCAATAGCTTCTATTACTTCCTAGGAAGAACAAAAGAAAATCAAAATAGTCACTGAAAATGAATTTTCCTTAAAGAGCACAGATGCTCTTTCCTTAAAGAACATTTCCGTCATTCTGAGGGATCGTCTTCTCCCACCAGCTTATCTGAGGAAGATGTTCTCCATGTCACTCCACCGCCAGAACTTTGCTCACCGATCTTAGAGACACTCATTTGGCATCTTTATAGGTGGCATCTGGGTACCCTGTGAGAACAACTTCATTTGCCCAAGGTTGCACTAAGCCAGGGTGTCCAATTCTGATGCCCCAGATGTTCATGGACTACGATTCCTATCAGCCTCTGCCAGCATGGCAATTGGACACCCCTGCACTAAGCAATATGCATTCAGCCAGCTTTAACTGACTGACCACTAGACTGCTGATCACTAGACTGATTTGACTGTTTTCATTTGTTCACCCTTGCAAGTTCTAGGGAGCGGAAAGGCAGGATATAAATCTTCATGTAAAATAAAAACAATTTTTTAAATGTAGCTCGACAGCTTTCCAGAAACACAATCAGATGAGGTGTGCTTTGTTTTGGGTTTCTTTTGTTCGGAAATAAAAGGTTTAGAAAAAAAATAAGCATGCCACTGCTGATAAGAGCTTCTTATCAGCTTGCTTTCCTCTCTCATCTTCAAACACACTAGGATGTTCACTCATTCCCTGCTTGTTCCTTGCCGTGGGAGAACAGCCACCAGCTCGCCTGTATTGTAGGGCAGGCCTGTATGCCTAAAGCTATGGCTTTCATAGATTTTTCTGCATAGTTAAAAGTGCCATGTGCAGTCTGCAAGCTTTTCTTTCACATCACAAAAAAGAGAGATTTACTTCTGATTTTTTAAAAAAGCTTTTACTCTTGTTCATACGCTCGAACATGTTGTCTGGCCTGCATGTGACAAAAGATTGTACAAAGTCAATTGAAGTTCAATGTCTGGGGACTTTTCTAAAGGCTGCATTTTTGTGGCTGCTGTGGGTTTTTCGGGCTAGGCAGCCTGGTAGTTTTTGCTCCTAAAGTGTCGCCTGCATCTGTGCCGAATAGCACAGCAAATGACGAATCTATGCCGAATATCACAGCAAATGATGAATCTATGCCGAATATCACAGCAAATGACGAATCTATGCCGAATATTACAGCATCAATGACGAATAACGCATCTCGCCGTGATATCTGTCATAGATGCAGGCAAAACGTTAGGAGCAAAAAAGTACCAGACGCAGCCTGGAAAACTCACAACAGCCAGTTGATTCTGGCCTTCAATAATATGCTGTATTTATGGTTTATATAATGGGGGGGGAAAGCAATTCCATCGCCTCCAGTGCTTCTTACTGTTATGAATATGGGCTTTCTTGATTACTTTGAACTGGTTTTGACTGAACAATTACCAGATAGGTAGTCAAGGTGGGTGGGAATTCTTCTTCAACTGGGTTGAGGTCTGATACTGTCAGGGATGGCACCTGGTTGATTGAGGTACTTTCCTAACCCCGGGAGGGCCGTATAAACTAGAAAAGGTAATCGTATCTAGTTGATTGAGATGCATCCCCCCAATGTAACTGCTTTTAGTACCTTGCCTGCTAAACTAACCACCGCATGAATGGAACATTCTTTCCTTGATCTGTATCACACGCTTGATAGGAGGTGGTGATGGCCACTAACCTGGATAGCTTTAAAAGGGGCTTGGATAGATTTATGGAGGAGAAGTCGATTTATGGCTACCAATCTTGATCCTCTTTGATCTGAGATTGCAAATGCCTTAACAGACCAGGTGCTCGGGAGCAAAAGCCGCAGAAGGCCACTGTTTTCACATCCTGCATGTGAGCTCCAAAAGGCACCTGGTGGGCCACTGCGAGTAGCAGAGAGCTGGACTAGACGGACTCTGGTCTGATCCAGCTGGCTTGTTCTTATGTTCTTATGATAGATAATTAGTTTTGTCCCTGACACCACTGCCCTCCCATGGGAAGCAGGATGTTTCCATTGCTCCATGGGGGCGGGAGGCCAGATGGCTTATCTCTTTCTTTTGCTGACCTTGGGCCACGTTTAGGTTCCAATGTAACTCTTTCTCACATTCTTTGGGAAAATGGGAGTGGGGACAGTCTTGGGATAAAGAGGGATGCAAAAGCCGGGTCTGAATGAACTGGCCTCTTGCAAGCTGGGTTCTGTATTACCTTTCCAATAAACACGACCGATCAGCAATCTAGAGTCTGTTTATTGTTTTAAGGATCAAGATCTAACAGGTACCCCAGGTTTGGTTTGCAGTTGGACTTCAGAATGCATGAGACTGATAGAAAAAGACTACAAAGGGAAAATTTCCAGCCAGGGTTTGCTGAAATTTCTCTCTGTGTGTGTGTTTGTATGTTTGCACAGCTGTGTGAGATGAACTGTAGAGTCTAATGCAGGTAAGCAATTCTGCTGTCTGTTTGAAGGAGAATATTTCCTTCCAATATGCATACACTTAGTAAAGCAAATGTTAACAAAGCCACTAACTTCTCCCGGTTCTTTCAGTCAAATGAACCATATAGCACTGCCTGTGGAAATTTTCAGCGCTTGGGAAAATGGGAAGCATTCCAGGGTATTCATATTGAAGGTACCTCATTCCTTCATAAGCAATCCCTCAACTTTCGCTGCCATACCAGAAGAGTGATTCCGCTCTTCATGGTGGGCTGACTATTGATATTATTAACCTGTTCAAAACTGGGAACCTGGTGGTTATAAAAGACAAGAATACAGACAATTTTCTGAAAGACTGGAAATCCTTTGCGGACTACTTATCGAAAGCATATACAAACAGAGAAACAACGGCAGGATTTGAGACTTAAATGAAAACAGCGTATTGGATTAAGACAACTTTATAAGAAGTACAAAAAGTGGAAAAAATGTAGACATTAATTATAAGCAAGGAGTTAGATTTATGCTTGGATCCTTAGTGAGGTAGCTGGAAGTCACCATATATATGTGTAGGTGTTTGTGTATGCGTTCTTTTCTTTTCATTTAGTAGCATTATTATAGGGAAGGAGGGTTAGATCGGGATCTTTTCTTTATCTTTCTATCTATGTGTTATTTAGATGTGTAAAATAAATAAACATTCTTTTTTTAAAAAAAACTGGGAACCTGAAAACAGCCCTTACATCATGCAGTGAAGATAAATATATATTTGGAAATGTGGAGGGATTTTAAATGGGCTCCTTATAGACAGAAAAAGGCATACCCTCCATGTTTATTTTTATACCGCTTTTCTTTCTGCTAAAGAACCTTGACATTTTACTGGGTAAAAGGGGGTGGATTCCGCACAGTACAAATATAATGTCTTTAGGACATTATAAAATGTCTCTCTTCCCCAAAATGAGTTCAGTCCATTGTTTTTCTCTCAGCCCGGGTTTTTTAAAAATCACTGAAATAGCAATCTTTTCCCCCCAACCCAGCTTAAAGACAATTCCAGACTACTGAGCAAATGCCAGTAGGCAAGAAATGCTTTATTTCTCTCACCCAGACCTCTTACTTCATTCTTCCACTTGCACCCACCATTTTGTGTGCTGCAGCAGATTGTCTGTGAAGATTCCCCAAGGAGGCTTCCTTTGCTTGCAGCTCATCTGTGTGTGATTTCGCTGTAAAAAGTAAACGAATAAAGTTTGTTTAGCCTAGCAATCCTGCACATGTGTCACTTTTCCTTTTTTTGGTTTTTGTTTTGAGGAGGATGTCCGCAAGGCTATGGTGACACAATTAGAAAAGCTGCCATATGCACATATCTGTGTTGCCATAGCTTCGCAGACATCCCCCTCAAAACAAAACAAAAAAGGGAAAACGACATGAACACAGGATTGCTAGGCAAGACAAACTTTATTCATCTGCTTTTTACAGCAAAATCACGCACGGATGAACTGCAAGCAGAGGAAACCACTGTGGGGAATCTTCACGGAGAATCTGCTGCAACACACAAAATGGCAGGTGCAACTGTGAAACTGTGCAAGAGCTCTGTGCAGGAGGTGGGGAAAACGATCCATTTTGACTGGCAACACTTGTGTTCTCCCGCGCTGTGGGAACACAACAGCCCAAACAGATTTTTCTGTAATGTCCTAAACATGTAATATTTATGGCATGCGGAATAGTACATATATAACAAATAATCATACCACGGAATGAAAAAATAATTATCCCATACATGACTTCATAAATGGGTACTTGTATAATTTTGCTTCTATATTAAAAATATCTCTTTCCTATTATAAAACTGTTGCTACCTGATCATTGCTTAAACACACAGAAGGGCAGATATTTAACACACACACAATTTCTCGACAAGGGAGGGAACTCCTTCAAAACACCCTTTGCATAATTATTAATCAACCTATGCAGACACTAAGGGAAAAGAGTGACCGTACGTTTTCCACAGATTTTGCTTCAAGTGTGGAACATGAATCATCAAAAGGATCAAAATTAAAACATTTCAAGCGACTGAGATGAAAACACAAAAACAGTGGGAGAGAATCAAAAGGTGTCAAGATGGATAGCTCAACATCAAACAACGGCTAACAGTGGGATAAATGTTTATTAACTCAGTGTTCACTGTGATCTATTTTCCTCCATCAAGGATGGAGAAAAAAGGTCAAGGTACACAAATACCCAGAATCTGACGGGAAAACTATTTGAACACACAACCTTAAATGTACTTGTCTAGTCAAAACTCGTCCAGTTATTAAGTTCTGTTTTACCAGGAAATGTCATAGTTTGAGAGAAAAAACAACTTCCCAGGTTGCTCGAAGTCAAAAGGCGAGAAGACAAATTCAGGTCAGCCAAGCCGAAACATGGTAAAAATGCATTAGTTCTGTTTTCACATACTGAAACTTGAGTCAGGAAAGATGACTCTACACAAATTCTGATCACATACATGGGCAGCTGTGGTCCCAGCGTGCCCTGATTAATGCCAGTAGCTAGCGATAATTCAAAATCGATTCACCCTCCCTCTGACATATTATTTCAAGAACACTTCCTTCTTTACTAGTCAGTATGTGTCATCAAGCTGAAACACAGTGACAGCTGTATTTTTCAAGCGACATTCATACCGGCATCCTCACCAGCATTACAATCTCAGTTAGGACAACTTGACATTAACCACAGGTCCTGAAGAAAAGGTCAACGTCAAGGTTCTCGATACTAGGTGTCTCCAGTTGTCACAGCGTCTCAGCTACCCTTTCACATTTTTGGTTCAGAGGGTCCAAAGTTATGGGCCCTCAAAAGTGGAGCCACCATCTCCTGTTAGCTCCCATTGGAAACAATGGGGGATGGGGGCACTCCTTTTGAGAGTCAATAACTTTGCTCCCCCTAAACCAAACTTCATCAAACTTGGGGAGAATCATCAGGACAGTCTCCGGATGACATCCTGAAGGTTTGGTGCTGCTAGATTTAAAATTGTGCCCTCTGCATGCCAAAACGTGTAAAAACACTAAAAAATAAAAAATAAATAAAACAAACCCGAATTTTTTGGATTTACCCGAATTTTCGGGCATATCTGAATTGGCTATGATTCGGATTCGGGCATACAAATCATTTTATGTTCCAAAACAATCGAATCCAAATTTTACCGAACTTTTTTAGCATCGACCAACTCTAGTCCTGACCTTAATAACTCAACAGTCTGACTCCGTATAAAGCAGCTTTGTGTTTTATGATATTGCTGACTCTGATTGTTGGGCCTTTAACTGTGTTCTTGTTTCAGCTGTTGATTTTTGTGGGATACTTTTTATGTATAATTTTAATTTGCCATAGCTTTCTTGGTGTTTTGGGCCCAAAAAACAGGGAGACAAACTTAAAAAATATATCTTTATTGTATTATATTTGTATGCCACCCACCAACAATTTTATAATACAGTATAATAAAATAATAGTATAAAATACATTCTAATCTAATCTAAAACAATGGTGACAGAATTTCAACCATTGCATACCCAATGCAAGCAGGGAAAGCAAGATGGCAGAAGAGTGAAAGGCCTAAATCATAAACTACCTCAATACCCTGGCCCTGGTCAAGGCAAGCTGGACATCTCTCTGGCCAGGGATCACCTGTAGATTTTCACTCCCTGATTGCAGCAAACATACAGCAAACATATACAACAGTGCCTACAACAGTAATGAGGAAGTATACCAGTAAGCCATATTATATATTAGTACCAGCCTACTTTTTTGGAGACCGCAACAGATGCTTTGTGATGTTCAAATTGATTGATTTATAAATACCATTTATTTATATATATTTATACCCTGTTTCATAATAACTTCTCTAGGCAGCTTCCTGTATTGACTGCAGGAGTCAGAGCAGAGATTAACAGATACTACTCAGCACAGTATGTGAAGCCCTGCATTTCCAGACCTCCAAAACATGATGCAGGAAGAACAGGAATTAACTGACTATTGGAATTACCAGCAGCTAATACATTCTGTCTCAGAAAAAGATGTTAGCATGGTCAGTTGAGGTGCAGAGATCAAGAAAATTGTACGCTTCCGCATTAGAATGTAGTCCCGAATAAATATGAGAATTATCATTCATGTTTACATGCTGCCTTTGTTAAAACCATTGTTTTGGGCATAATTGAACATGGTACTTTGATACATGGTACTTTTGAATGCCAAAATGTATTTTTACTTTCAAACATTCAAAATGGATGGGGTGGGGAGCAGGGCTAGGTAAGCACTAGGACCCAGGCGCAGCATTCTACAACAAGGAAGGTTTGGCATGTTGAGTTCTGTAATGGCAGAATATACAACCCTGCTAGTATCTTTTTCTTAGATAGACTATACTATTCTGCTATTTGATCGAGAGTAGAATTGCTTTCCAGTGAAAAGCTCTTCTGACAGACACCTTCCTTACCACCTATTTAACTCTATCTGCCAAGATTACTTGACACATCAAGTTGAGTGACTGGAAGGAACCAGTAAAAAGAACTGTAGGACACAAAGCGCATTCAGCCATTTTTCAGACAGCCGCTTCGACATACATCTCATATATATCATGCATTGATACCAATTTGTTACCTATGCACACCTTAGCTTGTTCCAAATGCAAATGCCACATCCAACATAACCAAATTTTGTGTGCCTGCTACTTGTATCCCTGTAACTATGAAAATTACTTCCTGGACTAATATGTCATTTGGCTATTTGATCAAATAATAAAATGCATTTGATATATTACAGTGGGGCCACAAACTATACTCAGCATCAGCAGAAGTGGAGACAACATGTTAGCCTCGTAACAGGATGAGAGGGGTAAGCCACAAGGTCACTTTGGTAGGTAGCACAATGGAGTGTGGTTTGCAGAGGCGTATTGGGGGGAAACGGCACCAGGGACAACACTTTCTCAGGGTGTTCCAACTTCCACCCCCCTGTGCCCCCTGAGCTCGGGGGCAGGGATTGGGGGCGTGGCTCAGGGGTGCTGAGCACCACGCCCCACCCCCCTGCAGGCCAGCTCCTGCCATCCCCAGGGTCTGGGGAGGGCAAAAGTTGGCCTGCACGGAGGCCGGGGGCAGGGCTCAGGGGCATGCAGCTGGGGCGCATGCTGTTTCGTCATGGGGGCACCCAGCAACTCCATGTGACCAAAAGGTGTGTGTCCAGGGACATGGGTGATGCCATGTCCCTATAGGCCCGTGGTGGTGAACCTTTGGCACTCCAGATGTTATGGACTACAATTCCCATCAGCCCCTGCCAGCATACACCTCTGGTGGTTTGGAGGTACTTTTTTTACTAAATCTGTGTGGGAGTGTGTAAAGTGCTATCAAATTCCAGCTGACTTATGCAGATTGCAGCAGAGGGCTTTCAAGGCAAGTAAGAAGCAAAGGTGGCTTGCCACTGCCTTCCTATACAGAGTCTTCCTTGGTAGACCTTCCTTCCCAAGTATTGACCCTCCTTAGCTTCTGAAATCTGCTGAGATAAAGTTATCCCATGCCAACCCCTCCCTAAGTAAGGCTACGAACTACTAAAGTACAAAGGAATTAGAATAGAAAAAGAAGAGTTTGATACCCCACCTTTCTCTCCTGTAAAGAGACTCAATGTAGCTTACAAACTCCTTTCCCCTCCTCTCCCCACAACAGACACCTTGTGAGGTAGGTGCAGCTGAGAGTTGTGAGAGAACTGTGACTCGCCCAAGGTCACCCAGCAGGAACATAGGAGTGCAGAAACACAGCTGTTTTATTGTTTGTTTGTTTGTTATATTTTTAGACTGCCCTCCCCAGTAGGCTCAGGGCAGTGTACATCATAATTAAAAACATAAAATAAAACATAAAACAGTAGTTCAATCTGTAATTTAAAACAATCAATATGGTGACAGTTCCCTCCCCCCAACCCAATCCATGGGGGGCCTGGATGACATGAGGGTCTGATGGCTATCCCGGCTGGCCAAAAGCCTGGCGGAACAGGTCCATTTTACAGGCCCTGCGGAAACTTTGAAGGTCCCACAGGGCCCTGGTCTCCTTAGGGAGCCTGTTCCACCAGGTAGGAACCAGGGCTGTGAAAGCCCTGGTCCTTGTTGAGGCCAGCCGGATCTGTTTTGGGCCAGGGATTTCCAGCAGATGCTCCTCTGAGGAGCGGAGGGCCCTAGCGGGGCAGTATGGGGAGATGCTGTCCCTCAGATATGCAAGCCCAATGCCACTAGCCTTAACGTGATGCCAATGGCGTGCACCCGGGGCGTGGCACCCCTCCGCCCCGTTGCAGTTTTGCCACTGGTAGCCTGGATATTGGCTGTAATACGAGGAGTTCTCCAGGTTCCACATGGAGATTTGGCAATAAGCAATGAAAAGGGAAAGGTAGAAAACAAAACAAAAACAAAAAAGACGGGATGAAAACTACACACAACAAATATGTATAAAAACTTTAAAATGCTATAATGGTTCGTTCATAATTCAGTCTATTCTCAGAGCTTTCACAGCCATGAAGGTTTAAAACATGCAGCCTTGAGAGAGTGATGTCTTCAAGCATGTTGCATCAATTGAGAAACGCAGCCCGTGTGTAAACGGTACAACGTGGTTTAACTGAGTGAGATGGAAAATGAAGCCAAGAAGCATGCCTTCTCACCAGATCAAAAAATACGATTAACATGTGTCCTATATAAATATCTCGCAGGAAACAAAAGCCGACACACATCATTATCAACTGTAACTGCCAGAAAGGAAGTAAGTCTGAAATGCTACGATAACGCAAGTTAAGGGGACATGTGAGCTACGCATTTTGCAGTAACTTTTCATGCCACATTGTCTCAGGACTTTGGATATTCTGGTGAAAAAGTTAAGAGTGGAGAAGCACAAAAGAAAAAGTGTGTGAGAGAGAGAAACATGCACGTTTTGCCAAATTTCTCCCATAGTGCATCTCTCTGTAATGAGGGTATAAATCATGCAGTGCTGTACACAACACTGTACACTTTATAAGCCAGTTAATAAAATGCCCTTTGAGATGTTATGACAAAGGGAAAGGTCCTGCAAATGCATGACCTTGACCAGATATTTGCTGATATTGGTGAAATGGAAAGCAATTTTTCACTCACTCGACCAGCATTGTATTTGCTCATGTAATTTAACTTAAGCAGTTATGGTACCCAAACATTGATGAAGACATCTGATAAATCGCTGGGAGAAACATCTGAAACCGCTTCCTTGTTTTTCACAAACGCCTGTTATCATCTTTTCCATACAACCATCTCTAAGATATGCCTGCACCCTCAGCTTTCTAGAATCTTTGCATCTTTTCCTTTGATGGAACACATTGCTGGTAGTGAAGACGGATAAAAGTTAAGTGACATATTAAATATCCACCCTGCCTAAGTAACTGCCGCTGCACTTTTGTATATATTGAACTTGCCACTTGGTATTTCATCTGCTAATTGCTGCCTGGTGGGTCTGATTCCTGAACCACAGGCCATGCAGTTTCGGCTGCAAATTTATGCTTTCTCGGCAAGTAACATGTCCTACAATGTCCTGTAGAAATATCCCTGCATCTTGAAACAAGGCAATTCCTGAGCAGCTCATTCAAGGTTGTCACCTATTAAAGACCTTGATGGTATGGAGGAGCGGGGAGGAAGTACTTTGGGAGAGACACCAGAGATACTAGCAGTGGGCGTGTGTTGCTGTTCTTGCTTTCCTGCTTGTAGGAGAGGGTGTGCATTTAGCATGCGTGAGTGTTAGCACAGTCTGTTCATGAGGTTGAACCGTGTTGAGTGTAAGACAAGCAACTCAGTCAATGACGGCGTGGTTGGAAAGGCCTAGCAGCCCCTCTCCTGTCAACTTCCACATCTCTGTATGCATAGGGGGGAATGGCACCTGGGGCAACATCTGCTCAACATCTGCCCCCGCTCCCCTGCACCCCGCTTACCTTAGGTTGGCTAGGCTGCCACCAGGCGCCCCTAATGGGGTGGGGCCGAGGGTCGCCTGACGGCAGCCCAGCTACACAGCTCCTTTGCCAGCCAAGGGAGCAGTCTGGTGGGGCGGGGTCGAGGGGAGGAGATGATTCTCGCCCCCCCCCCACATGACCAGCTGCCATGCGCCCAGGGACATTTGACCCTGCATGTCCCCGTGAGATGTGTGTGGGGGATTCCCCCCCCATGATGAACTCTGTTTGTGCGTGCCCACAGAGAGGGCTCTGAGTGCCACCTCTGGCACCCATGCCATAGGTTCTCCATCACTGCTGTAGCTGTTCACTGTAGCTTGGGAAGATGTGACTCAGCCTCAGATGACATTATACTGCACATTTGCTTTAAGGTTTCAGTGATGCCTTCCAGCTTGACCCTTGAGCACACCCAATCTGGTACTTCTGGACCGGTGATTTTCAACCAGGGTTCCGTGGTACCCTGGGGTACTGTGAGCATGTCCCAGGGGTACCGTGGCAATGCTAACCCCCCCCCCACTTTTGTGGTGTTTCCTGCCGGCGCCAGCAAGGACATGGAGTTGGCTCAGGGCAAGGCCTGCCACAAGGTCAGCAGCCACTTCCTGCCCCCCCAGTTCTTCTCTTCACCCTGGGAGGGGAAGGTGGGGGTGGTGCAAGCAGGGGCACTGGGAGGGGAAGGTGGGGGGGATGGCAGGGGTACCGTGAGATATGAAGAGTGAGGTCAAGGGTACCGTGACATCGAAAAGATTGGTAAACACTGTTCTGGATAGATTTTGTCAACTCTCTCATGCTCCCCTGCCGATCAAACGGCACGCCTGAGCTTTTGCCCGCCATTTTGCTTTGCCGTTCTATTCCGACACGTCACAATCCAAGCAATGCCCTTCGAACGTACCTTAAACGATATTTCAGTCGTCATGGTAAACCCGTGTGTGATGACCGGCTCTTCTTCAGCCGTCCGGCCTTTCCAGCAATCCAGCTCAACACAACGGCAGCCGGACAACAGCACCTGGCGGTACATCTCTACGGAGGAGTTCCCAGCCAGCTGTCCAGCTGCGAAGACAAGGCACAGGAGAGATGGTACGTTATGTGGGGCTCGGCGCACATTTCCCAACAGCTACGGACACTTAACATCATCCAGTTTTGCCCAGTGACAAGGCCCAAGATAACAAATCCCTTTTAAAATGCATAAATCTGTATGAAAGTCACATAGAACGAATCAGCACGGCGCGGTTCTGCTTTTGCCGCCAGATGCATCGCCAGAAGTAATCTCTGACCCAAGTAAAGGAAATGACTTGGAGGCAAATGGAGGAAGAAGAAAAAAAGGAAAATGATGTTAAGAAGGAATGTGAAAGAAAATGTGCCTAATTTATATGTCCTTTATTTCCATATTTTTAAAGGGCTAAGCCAGATTTATCTTTCACATCTAAGGCAGGGGGTTTGTGACAATTTCAAAGTATTAATGAATAGGGTGCAATGAATTTGGCGTACGTTAATCAAAGTACAGCACTTTTATGTGGCTTTTGTTCTGGTCAGAGAGACTTAAGCATGTCCTGAATTCTTCCACAGTCAGACAGAGTACTGAAAGGAGGTCTGGTGACTCTGCCGCTCCTTCCAGAGACACAAGAGGGGTGAATGGAGACAATGACCCATTCCGCACAAACCTTTTAAAAACATTTTCAGGCAGGAAACAAAACGTTTCCGCTATGGAGTTCTGCATTGCCCACCCACCCCTTACATTCCAAAAACATTTTATTTTCACCTTGGAAACGTTCCATCTGAAAACCCTTTTACAACTACTCTTTTGTGTGACACTTTTTCAAAACGTTTTCTCTCGCTGGGCATGCATCAGTGGTGGGATCCAAAAATTTTAGTAACAGGTTCCCATGGTGGTGGGATTCAAACTGTAGCGTAGCGCCAATGGGGCTGGGCGGGGCACAACAGGGGCGTGGCTGGGCATTCTGGGGCCGGGGCATTGCTGGGTGGGGCTGTGGCAAGGACGCAGCTGCTGCGCCAGTCCTTGGGTGGGAAACGAATGCACGCAGGCGCAGGCTGCCACGCACGCTGGCGCACCTCCTGCTAGACTGCTTCAAGTTCTGCGCGCTCCTGCTGAGAGGAGGGGCGTCACTAAGGCAAAAATCCCGTGGCAAAATCACCAATTAGTAACCCCCTCTCGGCACACACAAATAATTAGTAACCTACTCTCGGGAACCTGTGAGAACCTGCTGGATCCCATCTCTGGCTGGCATGTTTAAAACATGTCATCATTCCTGCTGGGTTTTCCATGTTTTTGTGCTGTCCTTAAACTTTCCCCTCTTCATCATTTTATCGTGTTCCGGAGCTCATTCCGTTCCCCCTCATCTCTTTATTTTTGTCAGTTCCATGGTTTTTTTAAAAAAATTGGTTAAATCTTTGAGGCATTGATTACACACAGCAGCAGAGAATCCAGGCCCCAAATCTTCAAAGCACTGATTCTGCAAATAGTCCAAGAAGAGAGGAAAAAACCCTCACGGCAGCCATGAAAGATTTTGAGAGGATGAGTACAAACAAGCGGGAAGTGATTGAAAAAGTTTTGCAAAACTTCTGCAAACACTTTAGGTGACTTGTGCTCAAAGGGCCGTTGCCACCCAATTACCCTTCTTCACAGCAAGGTCTGGTTTCCCGCCAAATTTTGTCCACAGAGTTCCTGTGACACTGAGCATCCCCTTCTTAGGGATCTCAGGAAGCTGTCGGGGGAAAGCCCCCTTCTGCCGGCCATCTGTAGGGATCCAAAATGGGATCATGTGTGTGAGCCCCCCACCTTTTAATTCTAGTGGTACAACCTAGTCTCTGGTCTCACTGAAAAGTGGCCTATTATTTTATTGTCTTGTCTGCCAAGAAGACTAAAAAGCTCCAGGTTCTTTGGAGAACATGAACAAATTGCTATCCGTTGAAAAAAGACATGGTTAGACCAACATCCCCTCCCCTACAAACTACACACATGCATGCTACAGAGTTACAGAAACCAATAAAGTTTCAAAATAGGCTGACTTGCATTCTTTCCACTGAAATGACGGAGGAGAAGGCAAGGATGAAATGCTATAATGTTAGTTTACCTCTTCTTATCTAACCGACTGGAAGCTTAAGGGTTCTTAGCTGTTCAGGCTGGTAAGAACAAATAGTCTAGCAAGTCATGTTTTACTACCCAGCCAAAAGGTATGTGTCCCCCTAAATCTGGATACATAGGGTACAGAACATGTGCTTCTCCAGTGTCAGTACTATAAAAAACATGTGTACTAGCCATGCCTTGCTGCTGCTATGTAGGTTACCAGATCACACAAGATAATTCAAAGGTGCCTTTGGGAGCTCACACGCAGGATGTGAAAGCAAAGGCCTGCTGCTGCTGCTACTGCTGCTGCTCCCAATCACCTGGTCTGCTAAGGCATTTGCAATCTCAGATCAAGGAGGATCAAGATGGGTAGCCATAGATCGTCTTCTCCTCCATAAATCTGTCCAAGCCCCTTTTAAAGCTCTCCAGGTTAGTGGCCATCACCACTTCCTGTGGCAGCATATTCCCAACACCAATCACACGTTGCGTGAAGAAGTGTTTCCTTTTATTAGTCCTAATTCTTCCCCCCAGCATTTTCAATGGATGCCCCCTGGTTCTAGTATTGTGAGAAACAGATACAAATTTCTCTCTGCCAACATTTTCTACCCCATGAATAATTTTATAGACTTCAATCATGTCCCCCCTCAGATGTTTCCTCTCCAAACTCAAAAGTCCCAAACGCTGCAGCCTCTCCTCAAAAGGAAGGTGCTCCAGTCCCTCAATTATCCTCGTTGCCCTTCTCTGCACTTTTTCTATCTCTTCAATATCCTTTTTGAGATGTGGCGACCAGAACTGAACACAGTACTCCAAGTACGGTCGCACCACGGCTTTCTATAAGGGCATGACAATCTTTGCAGTTTTTTTTCAATCAATTCCTTTCCTAACTATCCCCAGCACAGAGTTTGCCTTTTTCACAGCTGCCATGCATTGAGTTGGCATTCCCATGGAACTATCAACAAAGATGCCCAAATCCCTTTCCTGGTCCAAGGGGAGAGAAGAACAAGTAGGGAGTGTGTCCGCAGATAGAGCACATAGCGGTTTCAAGCAGCAGAGCCGAACACTGAAGCTCCTTCAGAGGTGGGGAAATATAAAATAGGGGTCCACTGGCAAGACTAAGAACATTTACTCCAATATGTTTGTCCACTGGGGTTTGATGCCAGACGCCTTTTATTATTATTATTCATTTTTTTTTTGGTTACTGCTGCTATAGTTTTAAGGTTTTGTATTGTTTTTAATTGGAGCTATTCAATTTGTTTTATTGTCTTGTCATTTGCTGTGGCCTGCCGCCCTGAGCCTTTGGGGGGGTGAGGCGGTTTATCAAATCAATTAATAATAACAACAAAGTGGGGCCGACTTACGGAGACCGTAATTGCAGCCGAAGGGCTGTGTCTCCGCGCAGCGGTAGCACCTCCACCAATGGCTGAGCATAAAGGCTGCGCTGCGCATGCGTGTAGCAAGCGCCCAGCGATTGAATCATGGGGCTCAGTTGTGTGTGAGGCTGACTGGCCTCCACCCGTAATTAAATTGCCGGGCGAGTTTCCCCGTACTTGCTCAGCTGGCAGAGATCGTGCGTTGGATCTTCTGGGCTCAGCGGCGTCATTTCCCTGCGGGTGAGCACTCCCCTCCCTTTGCTCGTCGCTCCTTCCTTCTCCTTCCTTATTGCCTGTTTCTGAGTGCTGCTCTGGCCCCGCCCAGCCGCGGCCCCAACAGCCAACACGGCCTCTCGAGACCACGTCGTGACCTGCCCTGTCGGTCCTTGGCCACACCCAGCAACCTCCTGCGTTACATGTATCGGCGGGGGAAAGGCTCATAGCGCCACCCCTTCTTTTCTCTTTTTCTTGTTGTTTGGCTAGCTTTCCTTATTAGGTGATTAGGTTTGAAGCTGGCCATGCCCTAGCGAGTTGCAGCGGTAAGCCTAGTGCAGAGAGGGCTCGGTCCTCATACAAGCAAGAAGCGTGCCAAGCACAAACGTGGCAGATGCAAGCCCCCCTCCTCCTCCGCCCTCGCCCGGCAAAGGGGCCAAGCCTGCTTATGCACCAAGCACTGCTGGGCTTGGACCCACAGCAGTGCTTCCAGCGGCCTTCAGTAGACAGGAGGCCCTGCAGGGCAGACGGCAGCCCCCCTCGTTGCCAATTTTACCAGGCCCAGGGAGGGTACCAGGCCGGAGACCCCAGACCTCTCAGGGCATCTGCTCCAGCCTCCTAGGCGGCCGGGGAGAATGCTCCTGCGGGCCACCCAGCTGGCCTTGGCTCTTAGCCATGGCGGCAGCCCTCCGCTCCCTGGCATCTTCCTCAAGTGGGCGAGATGAGCAACCTCCTTGTTCAGGGCATGGCCGAACACTGGCTCAGTTTGCTCGGGGGGCCCCAGTCAGTTCATCCTGACGAGAGGTCAGTCCGCGAGGAGTGTGAACCCTTTGAGGGGTCCTGGGGAAGGGTTTCCTGCTACTCCCACGGGAAGCTGAGAACCTGGGCAGGGATCCACATCTTCTGAGGGGAGAAGGCGATTAGAGCTGCCAGGGCTGGGAGAGCTTCGCCAGAAGAAGAAGCTATTAAGAGGTTGTCGGTGGCCAAATTCCTCTGGCTTCGATGCGTCTAGTGAGTATTCTTGAGGATGCCTTCCCTCACGAGGAGAGGGGAATTATTGGGCCACCCGGAGCTCTCCCTGTTCTACCTCCCGCTCTGAAGCGTGGGAGAAATGCCTTCAAGCATTCACGAATCGACTCCAGCCTTCAGCTGGTTTGGCTGACCACTCTGCATCTGACCCCGGTTTCCCACATTCCGAAAAAAACTCAGGAACAGGGCATGTGGCTACTATGTGGGCGTTTTTTTGAATTCTTAGACCTATAGGGCCCTGGGTTATCTTGACAGAGCTCCCGTGGACCTAATAACAAGAAGGGTGGGTTGGCTGATCGATGAGAACTGGCTAGCTGGTTACAGCGAGTATGCCAGAGCTGATGTGACAGCCTTCCGCCACCGGGCAGCGGCTTATTTCGCACCAGTGCCATGTTCTCAGGGCCGGTCTATCGCCCGGCGATACTGCCATCAGTTATGATGAGGAGGCTCGAAGGGTGCCTCATATACACTATGCCCGTCTGGATGCAGTTTATAACCCAGCCTGGACCTATTCAGTCCAGCCCTATGCCCGCCAGCAGACCCTGGGTCCAGAAGTGCCTTTAGAGCGATGGGCGTCACCGGTTTTGCTGGGAGGAGTTCAATTCAGGCAAGTGCCAGCAGCGCCCGCGTTCTGGGGATTTGAGCATGCCTCACGAGGCCTACTGGCTACGCCCGCATTTCTTGCCGAGGGGCAAGGGCTTTCAGCCGCGTGGAACCCGACCGCCGCCCGGGTCTGTTACTTAGAAGGATGGCGGGTGGGAACCCAGCGCGCCCGCCGGGCAAGTAGTCCCTCTCAGCACTCACCCCCCCTTAGATCCTTGGCTCCCACCCCCCATCCGTCCCAGGCCCCACTTTTCAGCTCCTCAGCCATTATCCGCCAGAGTGGCTGCAAAAGTTCCTGGGAGGGCTTCTGCATACGGCTTTTCGCATTCCTTACTCCAGGCCCTAGGTTTCTACAGATTGCCGTATCTGAAATCTGTCGGAAATGCCCCAGGTGGCAGCAGCCAAAATCGCCAGAGGTTGGAGGCAGGCGGTGGCGGCCTTTCCTTCCCCTCCCTTCCCTAATCTCAGGGTCTCCCCTAGGGGTTGTCCTAAGAGGCAGCTGGGAGTATAGGCTTATTCACAATTTGTCTCATCCGGTCCTCAGTGAATGATTTTATCGATCCGCCCTGTATCTGTGCTACGTTATGCCACCTTGGATCATGCCATGTCGCTGATCCAACACTGCGGCCCTGGGGCTTCGTAATCGACATTCAGTCAGCTTTGACTGCTCCCGATACCCGATGATTCCGATTTGCTGGGCTTTAAATTCAGGGGAGTGCTGGTACTTTGACAAAGCCATGCCTATGGGTTGCTCTGTGTCTTGTTCGCCTTTGAGACATTCAGCACCTTCCTCGAATGGGCGCCAGGAGTCAGAGCACCCGGCTCCTTTATCCTCACTACTTAGGCGACTTCCTATTCATAGAGCGGGCCGGTACCCACAGTACGACTGGTGGCGCGCCAGTTTTCAGCTCCTCTGCAAAGGGAGTTGGGAGTGCCGCTGGCCAGCTGCTCAAGGCGGAAGGCCAGGTTGACTTTGGTTTTCTTGGCATGCGCCCTTGACACCCGTGGCTGGCAACGTGGCACCTTCCCCAGGATAAACTTGACAAGCTCTCAGGTTTGCTGAGGAACCTTTTGAAAGGCAGAAATGCACCTAAAGGAGATCCAGGTGGTACTAGGCCCATGAATTTTGCCTGCAGGGTTGTCTCCCCGGCAGCCCATTCTGTACGCGGCTGGTGCAAGCTACCATGGTGTGGCAGCCCACATCATCATTAGACTCTCAGCTGGCATCCAAAGCGGATCTAGCTGTTTGGCAGGAGGTTTCTTTCATTACAGCGGTGTATCGGCTCTGGCAGACCTCTCTACAGTTACAGGATGGCCTGGGTACATTCAGGCGCCTCTCTGGGAGCTGGGGCTTTGGGGTCTATTTCGAGTAAGTGAGTGCGCCCAACCCTGGCCTGACCACTGGAAGCATGGGTCTTTAACTGGTTAACCTTCTTAGAATTTTTTCCAATACTGACAGCGGTTTACCTTTGGAAGAGCACCTTTTCGAATAAGAGGGTAAAATTCTGGTGCGACAACCAAGCGGTGGTGGAGGTTATTAATAAACAGTCATCTCGCTCCGAGCGAGTCATGCGCTTAGTCCGGAGGTTAGTTATGTGCTGCTTGATCAATAACATCTCCTTTTTCTGCTCAGCATATTCCAGGCTTAGCGAGGTGGCGGGCGCCCTGTCCGGAGCTCAGATAGAGATTCAGATCTCTGGCCCGAGGCAGAGAGGTCCTCCCGACCGTTCCCTCGAGCTTTGGAGCCTTGGCAGCCAGCGCTCGCTCTGAAAGGTTCTGGATTCCCTCGCTCCATCGACCCAGCAGGCTTATCATGGGGCTCTTCGGGGCTTCCTGCTCTACCAAGGGGGTCTTCCAGAACTTCCTGCTGCAGCCTTCCAGGAGCTGCTGTGCTTTCGATACTTGGACCACTGCAGTGTTCGGGGCGGCTCAGCTAAGACTGCCAGCTTGTTTTAGCCGCCTTGTCCTTCTTTTGCAAGGCATCAGGCATCTGACCCCCCCTCCCTCCTTCATCATACGGCAGGCTGTAAAGGGTGGGCCAGAATCCGCAGCGGCAGGATGGCCTTGACCCATCACCTGGGAATCCTGCAGCCTGGCTGAAGTTATCTAGGATCTGCATAGCAGGTACTTATGAAGCCCTATTGTTTAGGCCGCGTTTTCGTTAGCATTTTTTTGGGGCTTTTCGCGGCGAATGAGCTTCGTGTCTGCCTCGCGCGTGATCACAAGGTGAGCCATGCGCCTTCCCGCGATGTCAGCATCATCCAATGGGTTCATTAGCATCGTGCGTTGCTCAAAGGCGATCCAGAAGGGCCGGGGGGTACCATTTTCATGGGGACCATGCGGCTAGTGGCCCCTGCCGGTCAGCTGGCGCAGCGCTTTTCTTGCCACCCGCCCTCGCCAGCAGGGCCCATTCCTGATTCACAAGGATGGGACCTGTCTTTCCGATTACCAATGGGCCAGTGTTTTCGTTTATGTAAGGCTTTGCCTCCATACTGGGAATACGGTCTGCATTCCTTCCGCTGTAGGCAGCCACCATGCTGCCTCCTGGAGCCCTCCCACTCCAGGGAGGGATTCAATCCTTGGGAAGGAGGTGGCTTCCCGGAGCATACAAGGCTTATGTCGCGGCCTCACTTATGTCACGGCTTGCATTGTTTCAGTTTTCCTTTAGGCTCTGGCCCGCGTTTGGGTGTCGGGCACAGCATTGTCTATTAGGCATCAGCGTTTTGCAACCTCGCCGGGATGGGGAAGGTACCTGGAGCCTTCCTTGAGGAGTCGATACATTTAGGTGGACTGGCATCAGAGGATCGTTGGAGTTAAGTTACTGCCGCTTGTAAAGGGACATGGTTCAGCGCCAGGACACCCACGGCTTGTAATACATCTTGGAAGAATGACTTGCGGCAACCAGGTGTGGTTTTGCAACAGCGTGCTGGAGGACCTGGGTACCATCGACCTTATTACCCAACACCACCTCTTCTGGTCAAGATGCTCGAGGCGGCCCGGTCGCCAGCGTGGGGCGGTTGATCCCCAAGCAGGTGGATTTAGCAAATTAAAAAAAGATCTGCCGCGCGGTGTCCCGTTGTTATCCTCATCGAGGGCAGATGCATATGGCACCGCGGACATTTCTCTGGAGGCTTTATACAGGAGGATGGGGGGTGCGCAGCCGGACTGGGGCATGGATACAGCTCCACAACCACAAAGCGGAAATGGCAATGTGATTGGCTGGGAGAATAGGCGTTAGGGAGCAGGCTTAGCCTGGCTCTGTGGCGGTTGCCCGCATGGGAATGGTTTTGGTTAAGGTTAACTGCCGGGTAACTATTTTGGGGCCTCCTAACGGGGGTTGGGATGGGGCAAGCGTGGACAGTTTAGCTTGGGCATGGGTTGAATTGGCTTGCCTCCCCACAGTAACAGGAGGTCTTCAGGCGGCCCAGCCCATCTGATGCTCTCCCCGCCGTTACTACCAGGCAAGCAGTTTTGCCGACCCTGTTTCCTCAAACAGGCGGGTTTGAGAAAGTGGATGTTGGATGACAGCCTGCATGGCCTGCCCAACACTGGATCAATCCCCATGCCTACGCCTAAGCTCTATTCACCAATCAAGCCAATAAAACCTGGCTATGGCCAAATTTTATACCATAAATAAAGTGTATTGTTTTTATTTCACAGCTTTAGTCTTTTATACAGCGGTCTTTCTCTCCCTCCGGTGGCAAAGAGGCGGGGCCGACTTACCGGGACCGCCAGTGCCGGTGAGGAAGGGCTGTGTCTCGCGGCGAAGCGGTAGCACCTCCACCAATGGCTGAGCGCAAGGCTGCGCTCGCATGCGTTAATGGCAAGCGCAGCCGATTGGATCATGGAAATTTGTGGCGCTCAGTTGTGGCAGACTGATAAACCTCCCACCCATGTTAAATTGCCAGGCCGAGTTTCCCCACGCCCCTTTGCTCGGCTGGCTTGAGATCGTCCCGCCCACCCTCCCTTTTCTGTCAATAGTTCAGTTGTGTCTGTTCATTTGTTATTGTCTGCGGTTTGCGCATGGGGGAATGATCTTGGTTAAGGTTAGCTGCCTGCTAACTATTTTGGAGCCTCCTAACGAGGTTTGGGATGGAGCAAGCCGTGGACGGATTTAGCCCAGGCATGGGTTGGAATTGGCTTGCTCCCCACAGTAACAGGAGAGTCTTCCGGAACGCTGACGAAAGCGTATCTGATCTTTCTCCCCTTCGTTACTATGAGCAACAGTTTTGCCATTCTGTTTCACTCAAACGGGCGGGTTTGAGGAAAGTGGATCGTGGATGACAGCCTGCATGGCCTGCCCAACACTGGATCAATCCCCATGCTTATAAGCTCTATTCTGAATCCAAGCCAATAAAACCTGGCTATGGCCAAATTTTATACCATAAATAAAGTGTATTGTTTTTATTTCACAGCTTTAGTCTTTTATACAGCGGTCTTTCTCTCCCTCCGGTGGCAACAACAACAACATAAGCTTTTGTGAGTCAGAACACACTTCGTCGGATGCAGTCTGCAAGAGACAGACAGACAGACAGACAGACAGACAGACAGACAGACAGACAGACAGACAGACAGACAGACAGACAGACAGACAGACGCAGTTTCTCTGGGCACATTCGCACATGCTGAATAATGCATTTTTAATTCTTTTTGATTGCATTTTAACAATCCTTTGGAAGTGGATTTTGCTTTTTCTCACAGTTTAGTCCAGTTGCAAAGTGCACTGGAAACAGCTTGCAAGGGCATTCATTATTCAGCGTGTGTAAAGTGCCCCCTCTCTACCTCTGTCTCTTATCTCTGGGGAAGCAGATGGGCTAGCCCAGGGGTAGGGAACCTGCGGCTCTCCAGATGTTCAGGAACTACAATTCCCATCAGCTCCTACCAGCATGGCCAATTGGCCATGCTGACAGAGGCTGATGGGAATTGTAGTTCCTGAACATCTGGAGAGCCGCAGGTTCCCTACCCCTGGGCTAGCCAATATGGGTGCTCCTAACTGGGCTGTAGAAATGTTGTAAGTCTCCGGGGTTCCCTCATCTAAAAGGGAGATAGCGGCTCATTGTGCCCTCTCAACCTCTCAAAACACTCAGGGAAACACGGAGCAAGTCACCATATATATCCAAAAAGTTTAGAGAAGTGTCCCTTGTTCATCACAGGAGATAAATGACTGTTGTTTCTTCGTTTCTGGTGCTAAGCAGCAAGGCTCAGCTAAATCCGTTCTTCACCCTGACAACAGTAATAAACTAAGCGGGGCGAGCAGAGAGAAAGCTATTGCAAAAGCCAGACTCCAAATTCAAGGCTAGAGGCAACAGGAGCAGAAAAGGGGTCGAGAAAAAAACATTATTTTGGTCAAAAGGATGACATTTTCTGCTCCCAGGTTTAGGATGGCAACTCTCGAAATTACTTTCCTGCTTCTCCTCGAAGGAGGCCAGCCTTGGATTATAAAAGTCATACTTCCCCGAAGGGAAAGAAAGAAACAGCTATAATGTCTCTAAATAAATAATCCACACTTGATGTACAGCCAAATGTTTTTAACGTTTGTGTTTTTTTTACTGAAGGCTAGGAAAATGGTCTTTATAATTAAGAATAAATTCATGCCATGTGTATGTTTTGCTTTGTAGTTTAATGTTGTTTCTTTGGGGATGCCAGTTTTGTGACTTAAAAGCTAACCAGCAGACCAGCAATTAGTAGGACGATAGACTAGAAAAAAAGAAAGAAAGAAAAGAGAATGTACAGTCAGGCTGAATGGCTTCTTTTATTTCCCTTAATTATGTGGCAGCTCCCCTTCTTAGATTTACGACCAATAAAACTGATTGTAAATTAGATAATGTGGACAAACACCCTTGGCATTATTCGTACTGATAAAATATTCATGGCACATTGAGAGACATATCCACACTTCCTATTCCAGTGCCTTGCAAATTTGGACAACATTTTGCATTGACGCTGCTGGAAGTGAAGGGCTTTGCACTGCCTCCCACTTCGGTGGCTGAGGGGGTCTGATCAGTGAGTCAGATAGCTAGAGGGGGTTAAGATGTTGGATGCCTTCTCTCTACTGCTCTGACATTATGTCTCCGATGTGTAGATGGCTACTCTCAGGGGACTTCTTTCCTTCCTCTCTCCACCATTCTAGCGCACACTCCTTAACCTTGAAACATATATACAGTAGGCTGACCAGACATCCCGCTTTTGGCGGGGAGGTCCAGCTTTAAACAATTTGTCCCGCCGGTTCTTCAAATTGTCCCGATTTTTTTGAGGAGGCTGCCACACTGCCTTCTGGAAGCTAAGGCAGTCGTGACCTCCCCCGTCTTGGCGACGCCAGAACTTATGACCTTCTGGGAAAGCTTGCCGCTTTCCAGCCCTGTCACAGGGTGGGAAGCAGAAGTGCATGAGAAACAATGCGCTCCCTCTACAGCTGCACCCATGACGCCCAGTCCCGGATCACAAAGGTGACCATCTGGTCACCTTAATATACAGAGAGATTCAGGCAGCATCCCTCGCCATCCAGCTAGCTAGACTAGAATAGGCTAGAATATCATTCCACTTTTCAATCCGGAATGGAGTTCACCAATAAAGATTTCTCTTATTAGTTAGAAACTGTGATTCGGCTCCAAGATTTCTTTCTACTGCCGGTGCTGGCCTCGCCTGGATAACCTCCACTGAACTTGGCCTCCGTGCACTCTGCTGTGATGAAAAGGTATCTCTTGCCAGAGAGAACTGCCAAAGAATACCAGGAGAAGAACATCTGTTGGCATGCAGGAGGTCCGAAGTTCAGTCCCTGGGGTCTCTAATTAAAATGAGAAAGCAGGTGGGGATGTGAAAGGTCTCCACCTGAGACACTGGAGAGCTGCTGCAGGTCCAAGTAGACCAGGGGTAGGGAACCTGCGGCTCTCCAGATGTTCAGGAACTACAATTCTGTAGTTGGCCATGCAGGAAGGGGCTGATGGGAATTGTAGTTCCTGAACATCTGGAGAGCCGCAGGTTCCCTACCCCTGAAGTAGACCATACTATGGACCAGTCGTTTGACTCAGTACCGTGTTTCCCCGAAAATAAGAAAGGGTCTTATACTAATTTTTGCACCAAAAGATGCATTAGGGCTTATTTTGGGGGTAGGGCTTATTTTGGGGGAAATACGGTACCTTCACAATTCATTAAGGCGGGCTCTCGGCAGCTCCAATGCATCCCCATCAAGTGTGACACAAGCTGCATCCTCATTGGCAGGGAGCACCCTGCTGGATCACACCATCCTGATCTGTAACTGCCGGCAGGGCTTATTTTTGGAGTAGGGCTTATATTTTAAGCCTCCTCCAAAAAGCCTGAAAAATCATGACAGGGCTTATTTTCAGGGTAGGTCTTATTTTCAGGGAAACACGGTAGAAAAGGTGTGTCTAATGCAACCTTTTATTGGCAGCATCTGAAATGGGTCCACTTTTCCCATCTCCAAAATTTGCCATAATTCTGATAAGTCTTGTCCCTTTAGCCAATAAACAGAGTCTGGATTATTGACCAGTACCGTTTATTGAAAGGTTGCAGAGTAGTAGTAGTAGTAGTAGTAGTAGTAGTAGTAGTAGTAGTAGTAGAAGAAGAAGAAGAAGAAGAAGAAGAAGAAGAAGAAGAAGAAGAAGAAGAAGAAGGAGGAGGAGGAGGAGGAGGAGGAGGAGGAGGAGGAGGAGGAGGAGGAGGAGGAGGAGAAGGAGAAGGAGAAGGAGAAGGAGAAGGAGAAGGAGAAGGAGAAGGAGAAGAAGTTTGGATTTATATGCCCCCTTTCTCTCCTATAGAAGTCTCAAAGGGGCTTACAATCTCCTCGCCCTTCCCCCCCTCACAACAAACACCCTGTGAAGTGGGTGGGGCTGAGAGAGCTCAGAAGAGCTGTGACTAGCCCAAGGTCACCCAGCTGGCGTGTGTGGGAGTGTACAGGCTAGTCTGAATTCCCCAGATAAGCCTCCACAGCTCAGGTGCCAGAGCGGGGAATCAAACCCCGTTCCTCCAGATCAGAGTGCACCTGCTCTTAACCACTATGCCACTGCTGCTCTCTTCCTTGATGGTCTCCCTGCAAAGTACTGAACCAGCTTAGCTTCTGAGATCGGATGAGATCAACCTACACCAAGTTGCCTTCCCCCCAAAACCTAGCATTATTTAATCAATTTTTTTCTTCGTTTATTACTTTTAATGTCAGAAATTAATTCAGAAATCATATACAGGGGCATTAGTGAGTTTGGATTTAAACCCCGCTCTTCTCAATGGTAAGGAGACTCAAAGCAGCTTACAAACTTTTTCCCTTCCTCTCCCTACATCAGACACCTTGTAAGGTCAGTGGGGCTGGGAGCATTTGAAGACTAGCCCAAAGTCACCCAGCAGGCTTCATGTGTAGGAGTGGGGGAAACAAACCCAGTTCACTAGATTAGAGACCACTGCTCACTTGCGGAATCAAACCTCAGTTCTTCAGATTAGAGTCCGCTGCTCTCAACCACCACATCACACTGGCAATCCACAAGAAATGTAAAAGAATTGTCCATTTGAAGCATTCTTCCAACACTCAAATTTTTGTTAAAACTTCTGACCATCTTAAATCAATCTTTTTGTACAGTGGTTGGATTCTGCTGCTGTTTTTAAGACGCAGTTGCATGCACAGATGTTGCTGAAGTGTCTTCTCACAAACGATGGCCCATCTTCATTGGGTGCTCTCGGTTAAGCTAGCTAACTTCATTTCGGTAGTGTTCATTTATACATTCAACTGAACTTAATATCCATCAAACGAAAACATTTAACAATACAACTGTAGCTGCCGCAGTTTCCGAATACAATGGATTGCTGCCAGCTGTCGTAATGAATCTACAAAATGAAGTGATTACACTGAACTCCAAACCAGATGTTTCGGTTTTATGTGGTGTAACAAAACCCGATAAAAGGCAGGGCATACATTTCTTTTCGCCACAAACTCAAAGTGCACTGTCTGTCTCTAATTCAAACATTTTTCATTTGTCTGTGCGGTAAACGCTATATAATTTTCTTGAGTTACATCTCTTATGCTAAAAATAACCCTCAGGACTATCTGTTCCAGAGCCAACATCTAAAATTACACACTCAACCAACATGTTACAAAGGAACTTGGCAACTGCAAATCTGGGTGGGTTCTGTGAAAAATGTGTACAGGCAATCGAAAACAAATGGAAACCAAAACTTCAGCTAGGCCTGAAGAACAACAATACGAACAGCCCACACGTCAGGGATTGCACCTAGTTGATTGAGATGGATTCCTACCTCAACGTAACCACTACAAGATATATGTAACCAGCCTGCTATTTGTCACTACTGCTGTAATGGGACATTCTTTCCTTGATCTCTTCTTTATGACTTCACACTCTACATAGATAACTAGGCTTACCCCTGACACTTTCCTCTCCCATGGGAAACAGGATGTTTCCATTGGTCTGTGGGGGCAGGAGGCCAGGTGGCTTTATCTCTAATTGCCGCCGACCTTGGAATGCCTTGGCTCTGGAGTAACTCTTTCTCACATTCTTTGGAACAACGGGAGGGGGGATTATTTTTGAATAAAGGGGACAGCAAAAGCCAGGTTTGCCAGAACTGGTTTTGATAAGCTGGGTGCTTGCTGCCTTCCAATAAACGCTGCTGATCAACAATGCAGACTCCGTTTATTGATTCAAGATTTATGACCTAACATAAATATAAACCCCTGACATCAGGGCTAGATCTACCTTTTTTAAAGGCGGGCAAAAGTACAAAATGACACCTTCCCCCCATATATTATGTGGATATTTCAAGATACCACATCTTGACAGAAACCAAAAGGTACCGGGGCTCAACCTCCAAGCAATTTCTCCTCCTTGATGAATGAGTTCTGCAATCCCTTCTGCAATCGTTTTATTTATTTTATAAATTTGTACCCCATCTTTTTCCACGCATGCCCTTCATTTTATCCTCACAACAACCCTGTCAGGTAGGCTAGAGTGCCACACTAGCCCAAGAGCACCCAGAAAGCTACCACGGCATGAGTGCTGATTTGAATCCAGGTCTTCCAGATCCTAGCCTGACTCTCTTAAACTGCTATGCCACGCTGATTGTCTGAACTTCATGGGTATTACAATAAACTTCCTTCGGCAAGTCTTCCCCAGTGGAAAGCCTTCCCCAGTTAAAAGACTGTTCTCTGCTCGAACTCATGCAAAGCCAACTGCAGGTGGTACCTCAGCCTGCCAGAGATCAAGGCATGTTTATGGCAAGTGACCTGGAGGAAGGTGTTGCTAACACTGCAGAACTTAAAGAGTGTCTGTGTCAGAGACCAGAGACATCACAGATTTGACTTCTGAGTGAAGGTGGCTTTCATTTCGACCAAAGGTGTCCAACTCCAGCGCTTCAGATGTTCATTAATTCCCATTAGCGCCAGAATTGGACACCCCTGCTTCAGACCTTTGGCTTGTGTGCTTTACAGACCTTTTAGTGAAATTTCTATGCAGCTGCAGCACTTACTGCAGAGGGCCAGACACCCCACCCTCCACAGTCATACAGAGCTGTGATTCTGCCCCCCCCCCACCCACATGCTGCTAAAAGATACATGTAACCAAACTGCTATATGTTACCACTGCCATCTGGGGCATTTCCTTTACCTTTTTAAATTATGGTTTCACATGCTTTGAAGATAACTAGGCTACCCTGACACCCCACTCTCATGAGAGACAGAGCTACATCTGTTACCTTGTGGGGGCGGGAAGCCAGGTGGCTTTCTCTCACTATCTGTCACCGATTTGGGGGCGCCTCAGCTCTGAGGACTGTTTTTCACAAATTCTTGGGAAAGCGGGAGGGGGGGCTTACAATGGGATAAAGAGGGTGGCAAAATCCAGGTTTGTCAGAACTGGCTTTGCCAAACTTTGGTGCTCCGATGCCTTATCAATAAACGTTACTGATCAACAACCCAGAGTCTGTTTATTGGCTTACTGTTCGAGACCTAACATCTTTCTAAGTTTTGAGATAAAAGCTGCAAGCTATATTTAAGCGGTGGTAAGCACCACTGAATGCTACGAGACTTCCTTCCAGGTAAACAAGACTGGGATTCTCAAAGAAAAACCCGCATTTCCTTTTGTACCTTTCTTCTACTACAAGGAACACGAAACACCTTATTTAAAAAAGAGATTAAAATCCTGCAAGATCTTGCAGAAAATTTTTTTCCAGCACAGATACTGCCGCTGCTTCCATGCTGGTGGGCTGACAGATCACCGTCCTTATCGACCTCTTCTGCAGGGAACAAACTCCTTTTAAAAAACAAACTAGCAAGACTTTAAGCAAACAGTAGCAGCTTTGTCGAAGGCTTTCACGGCCGGATTCAACTGGTTCTGGTGGGTTTTCCGGGCTGTGTGGCCGTGGTCTGGTGGATCTTGTTCCTAACGTTTCGCCTGCATCTGTGGCTGGCATCTTCAGAGGCGTATCACAGAGAGAAGTCTGTTTCACACTGTGTCTAGGTGAGAAGGGAATGTTTTAGTGGGGTATAAATTGTCATGTCCCCAGGTGGGGAACCAATCTGTAGGTGTTTGGGTGGAACTTGTTATGCAAAGATGTGGTTGATAGCATTGTATCGAGGGTGGGGCTTATCAGTCCAGGGAGTGATTCACATTTTCATGCCCTGCAGCAGCAGCAATATTGGTGAATGCAAATCCTGTGTTTGGGTGGAGTCCATTGTTCAAGAACTTAGCTGCAAACCCCAAGAGAATTGACCGATAAGCCCCACCGCCATACAATGCTATCAACCACATCTTTGCGTAACAAGTGTGTAACAGACTTCCCTCTGTGATATACCTCTGAAGATATCTGCCAGCCACAGATGCAGGCGAAACGTTAGGAACAAGATCAGTGGTGGGATCCAAAAATTTTAGTAACAGGTTCCCATGGTGGTGGGATTCAAACTGTGGCGTAGCACCAATGGGGCTGGGCGGGGCATGACAGGGGCGTGGCTGGGCATTCCAGGGGCGGGGCATTCTTGGGCGGAGCTATGGAAAGGACGCAATCGCTGCACCAGTCCTTGCGTGAGAAACTAATGCATGCAGGTGCAGGCTGCCACGCACGCAGCTGTACCTCCTAGACTGCTTCAAGTTCTGCGTGCTACTGCTGAGAGGATGGGCGTAACTAAGGCAAAAATCACGTGGCAAAATCACCCATTAGTAACCCCCTCTCGGCACTCACAAATAATTAGTAACCTACTCTTGGGAACCTGTGAGAACCTGCTGGATCCCACCTCCGAACAAGATTCACCAGACCACAGCTACACAGCCCGGAAAACCCACCAGAACCAGTAGCAGCTTTAACTACAGATTTGAGTCTTGCTCGTTCTCCGTGAATCAACCAGGCGTATCAACCACAGACACAAATCTTCAAAGACAGCTGGATTTCTCTTCACCAAGCCCTCTGTGCTCCTGAGTCCTTAGCTCCGCTGGGGACAGGGTGTTTACCATCTCAGCCAAAGCTGCTACAGTTCCATGACTCCTGCCTTCAGATGTTCGGGAAAGTTCCTCACACACCTCACCCGAGACAAGTGCTTTCTCATTAAGGGAAGGCAATTAGACAGAACTCCAGAAACGACCGCCTCCGGGGGCTTCAGGCATGCTCCCAAAATACCTGCCGCCGCCTCTTTCCCTCCCCCAGCTGTCAGTCACGGCAGATTCAGGCCTTCCTGCAGCAAGCTACATTTCAGAATGCCTCCGAGCAGTTCGTGAAGTCTTGATGACTCACTCATCAGACCAGCAGCCAGCCGGAGGTCTGGCCGCTTCAGGCAGGCCAACCCTGTACATGCTGCTGCAGAGCTAGGAGCAGAGTTTGGTGAGTCTACCCATGTATGGGGATCCACTGAATTCTTTTTAAAGTGATCTCTTACTGCAGGTTTGTGGGAACAGTGATCTCCACTGCTACATGGTCTTAAACAGAACAGGAAACAAGCCATGCACCAAGTGCAACAAAATTAAAGTGTCAATGTCCGAGTCGAATGCTCCCTTGAGGTCCAAAAAGGCCACACTTAGTGAAAGTGTCAATGTCTACAGAGCCAGTATTGTGTAGTGGTTAAGAGTGGTGGACTGTAATCTAGAGGACCGGGTTTGATTTCCCACTACTCCACATGAGTGGCAGGGTCTTATCTGGTGAACTGTATTTGTTTCCCCGCTCCTCCATGTGAAGCCTGCTGAGTGACATTGTGCTAGTCACAGTTCTCTCCGAACTCTCTCAGCCCCACCTACCTCACAAGGTATCTATTGTGGGGAGACGAAGGGAAAGGAGCTTGTAGCCTGCTTTGAATCTCCTTACAGGAGGGGGGTGGGGGTGTATAAATCCAAACTCTTCTTCTTCTTCTACATAAAAGCTTTCAATATCTTCCTCATCAGCATCCTTAACCAGGGCATCAGCTTGAATAATTGTGATGTTGATAGGCTTTCCTTGAAATATGACGGATGTTATTTACTCATTCTTTGCATTATGCTTCTTAACTTCCTGTGATACGTTGCCCCTCACTCCAGTTCTTTTAGGCTTGTTGTTCCCAAGTGAAACACTTTGTAATTTTCTGACTGCAAATGTCCTTATCCAATCTACTTGAGTTCACTCTGATGGGCTTTGAAGGATATAACTCTGCTTAGGACTGCACTAAAACTTAACTCCTACAAGCCATGTGATTTGCATTTCTATAAAACATACATCCTAAAAGCAATGGGGTTTGTCTCTCTATAGAAAAAGCTGGTATTTAAAAAAACTGTCGCAGTCTAATGTTTGTAAGATGCCAGCTTTTACCGTTCTGCATGTTTGCCCTGTGACCACAGTGCCTTGTTTTTGGTCTCTGCTATGCCTAGATGAAGACAGGGTGGAATAAAACATTCCCTGTCCAATCTTGGCTGGCAACTGTGCCCCGATCAGTCGGCGTAATCCTTTTTAACGCCAGATGATCAAACGGCAGAAGCTGCATCTTGTGGTAATTCTGCGAAGAATTATTTCTCCTCACTGGCTCTGAAAGTACTTGCAAACAATTTTGCCGGATGACCTAGAATTCTAGCGTTGCATGGATGTGGCACGAGGGGATACTATGGCTGTATCCACACAACTCATAATATATAGACCTCTTTGATATTGTCATCTTTCTTCCCCTAAGCATACAAACCCCTAAACTTTTAGCCTTTTCTAGAAGGCAGGTATCTGCGGCCACTTTTAGCCATCTTCTTCTTCTCTTGGGCTTAGACGGGTGGAGGAGGAGGAGGAGGAGGAGGAGGAGGAGGAGGAGGAGGAGTTTGGATTTATACCCCACTTTTCTCTCCTGAAAGGAGACTCAAGGTGGCTTACAAGCTCCTCCCCCTTCCTCTACTCACAACAACACATCTTGTGAGGTAGGTGGGGCTGAGAAAGTCCCAAAGACTGTGATTAGCCCAAGGTCACCCAGCTGGAGTGTAGGAGTATAGAAACACAACTGGCTCACCAGATAAGGCTGTGCCACTGAGGTGGAGGAGCAGGGAATCAAACCTGGTTCTCCAGATTAGAATCCACCTGCTCTAAACCACTTCACCCTGCTAGGAGTTACTGCCACTATTTCAGATCACATAAAATTACTCCTCCAGAGCACCTACATTTAATTCCCGCTCACTAATTCTACATGAAAAGTTGCACCCCGTTAGTAGAGATGTGTGCCAAAGAACCAAATCCCTCTTTGAGCCACTATGAAGTATAAAACTGGAATCATAGCCAATGCTTCCAAAATATTTTTTTTGGGGGGGAGGGGGAATTTAATCTGAAACTCTTCAACCAGCCCAGGTCAAAGTTTTGTCCTGCACTGAACTCTGAAATGATGCTCTGGCATGGACCACCAGAATTGCATACCAGGGTTCGCACTGCAGTTTTATTTTTCATCTTGAGGCAAACACCCAGGTACTAGGGAGTTTTCTATTTATGGTGTTTATCTGATTCTATAAGGCAGGATTCTCAGCTGTGGAATTTCACTGTCGACTCGCCCTACAGATGCCCATGCTGCTATTTTTCAAGCAAGAGCACAAACCTCCCTCCCCCCTTCAATTAGGACCCAGAACGGTGCGTTTGCTGTTTTCTGTTCATAAATTTAGATGAACTCCAGTTTGAGGATTCTGTCGCTTCACTTTAACTGTCTACTTTATTGCCAGTGGTTTCTTAACTACCATAAAATCCCACAAGGGTAATAGGTTTATTTATTTTAAATCATAAATTAAAAACCCTACCAATCTATACTGGCCTCCGGTCAAAAGCCAAAAGAGAGCATAAGATGCAGCTCTCTAACCTATCAGTGATACTTGTGATCACACCAAAAGTTTGGGGGACAAACATCCTCTTGTGCTGTCATCTGAACTGGCCTGTTCTGTTCCCTTTCATGATTGGGGGAATTAGCTGGAAACAGGCTGGCAATGCAAGTGATAGGTGGCAAATCTCCACCAAGACATACAGAAAGTGGTGGGATCCAAAAATTTTAATAACAGGTTCGGATGGTGGCGGGATTCAAACAGTGGCGCCGCCGCACACATGCACCTCCAGCCCCTATTGGGCAGGGAGGTTGCCTTAGTAACCCCTTCTCAGCACTCAGAAAAAAAATAGTAACCACTTCTAGAGAAGTGGTGAGAACTGGTTGGATCCCACCTCTGCATACAGAGGTCTGGGACTTACAGAAATCCACTCAAAACCAGAATTAAACGGAGAAGGGTTACAATTTTTACTGAGGGATTCAAACCAATCAAAATACATTCACAAATTGCAAACACAAGGGCCCATTTCACGCAGGCCACAGGAGCGGGGGTGCCCCTGCATACTTGATGCTGGTGCGACCCCGGGGCCATTCGCAAACTGTTGTGCAAACAGCCCCGGTGCCCCTGCGACCCGAGAGGCTGCCTTTGCATGGGCCCCACTGCTTTAGTTCCTCTTTTACCTCCTCTTGGGTACCGTCGTCCTGCAGAGGCTAAGGACATGCCCAGAGGTGGGATCCAGCAGGTTCTTACCAGTTCCCGAGAGTGGGTTACTAATTATTTGTGTGTGCCAAGAGGGGGTTACTAATTGCGTCTGATTTTCCGTTAGAAATTCCATTAGGTCCAAAAATCATAAAGTCCTGTTGTTTCCTATGTGGCTGGTTAGCAAAGGTAGAAAACGGGATAATTCTCCCTGTTGGGCTGTTTTAAAAAAATGTTTCAGAAATATGGTAAAGTTCCTTGTTTAAGGAAAGTATCCTCCTTTTGATTTCTAGAAACAAAATTAAGTATTTGAAAGTACTAAGTATTTGACAGGCAGTCAATTAGAGGAGAAGTAGTTGTTTCTGTTGGCAGTAGACGATAGGACTTGCTATAATGAGTTTAAATTATGGACAGAAAGATACCAGCTGGAAATTAGGAACTTTTTTTACAGTAAGAGTTGTTTACAGTAACAGAGAAATTATTAATGCCCCGCCCCCGGAATGCCCGGCCACGCCCCCGTCGTGCTCCGCCCAGCCCCATTGGCGCTACGCCACTCCCACCACCATGGGAACCTGTTACTAAAATTTTTTTGGATCCCACCACTGGACATGCCCTTGTGGCCATGACGATGCCTCTGGGATCAGAGGCCAGGAGATGTGTCCCCTGGCCTCTGCAGAGCAGCGGCAGCTGAGAAGAGGTAAGAGGGTAATGAAAGTGAGACGGGGAGGATGCCACCGTTTTTCAAACGAAAAACGCCGTTGTGGCTTTGCTTCACCTGCGGCTGCTGTGCGAAGTCCTCCCCCACAATGGCGTTTTTACCAGCCCCACGCCGGTCTTTATGACCCATGTGGAACGGGCCGTACGCAGAGTTTTGAGAAGCCTAGGAAAACAGAGAAATCACTGATAGCAGGGATAGAAGAGGGCATTGAGAGGAGGGTGATATTTACCATTCCAGAAGAGGTCCAAGGAAAATGAGAGACAACGACCAGTGCTTCTCACAGGAAACAATGTCGGACAGAAGGAGAGACGTCCAAGGGCAAATGGCCCTCCATTTTGGTCTTGTTATAGGAAAAGTTGATCCTCTGGCTATGATAAGAGGGGCAATCTTCCTACGAAAAAGCAATATTCCATTTCCAGGCACAGACAATGCTGTGGGAAAATGGTTTGATTGGATTAAGACTTAAGAACATAAGAACATAAGAACAAGCCAGCTGGATCAGACCAGAGTCCATCTAGTCCAGCTCTCTGCTACTCGCAGTGGCCCACCAGGTGCCTTTGGGAGCTCACACGCAGGAGGTGAAAGCAATGGCCTTCTGCGGCTGTTGCTCCCGAGCACCTGGTCTGTTAAGGCATTTGCAATCTCAGATCAAAGAGGATCAAGATTGGTAGCCATAAATCGACTTCTCCTCCATAAATCTGTCCAAGCCCCTTTTAAAGCTATCCAGGTTAGTGGCCATCACCACCTCCTGTGGTAGCATATTCCAAACACCAATCACACATTGCGTGAAGAAGTGTCTCCTTTTATTAGTCCTAATTCTTCCCCCCAGCATTTTCAATGTATGCCCCCTGGTTCTAGTATTGTGAGAAAGAGAGAAAAATTTCTCTCTGTCAACATTTCTTTTCTACCCCATGCATAATTTTATAGACTTCAATCCATATCTCCCCTCAGGCGTCTCCCTCTCCTAAGCTAAAGGAGGTCCCAAACACTGCAGCCTCTCCTCATAAAGGAAGGTGCTCCAGTCCCTCAATCATCCTCGTTGCCCTTCTCTGCACTTCTTTTTCTATCTCTTCAATATCCTTTTTTTTGAGATGTGGCGACTCAGAACTGAACACAGTACTCCAAGTCGCGGTGCGCATTCACGTAACTTTATATAAGGGCATGACAATCTTTGCAGTTTTATTCTCAATTCCTTTCCTAATTATCCCCAACGTAGAGTTTGCCTTTTTCACAGCTGCCATGCATTGAGTTGACATTCCCATGGAACTATCAACTAAGATGCCCAAATCCCTTTCCTGGTCTGTGACTGATAGCACTGACCCCCCTGCTTAGTGTGTGATATTGTCATGAAGTTTGGATTTTTTGCCCCTATGTGCATCACTTTACATTTTGCTACATTGAACTGCATTTGCCATTTCTTAGCCCACTCACCTAATTTATCAAGGTCCGTGGGAGTGCCCAAGACCTGGTGAGTTTTGGGTGGTGCAGATGAAATCAAAATGGAGGCATTTCAAGTCTTGACGAGCTTGGATTGTCAAAACAAAAAATCTCTGGAGATCGGATGACCCTTAATAGTTTGACAGGAAGTGTAAGATTAAGATTACGTTTGGGGGCAATCTAGGTGATTCAATCAGGGTGCGGACATTTGCAAGTTCTTTGTGAAGTCAGAGCCAGGTGCACAATCTCAAGGTTGTGCTGTTATGAGCAAGATTCAACTGCCTGCATCCTCAGAAGAGTCATCGTCTGGAGCCATGCATTCTTCATTTCATAAGGGTCTGGCAGAGGCTCTTGAAATCAAAGCCCCTGAATTTAGTGTTCACCGTCCCCTCGTTCTGCTCCATGATCTGCGCTGTATAGGATGTCAAGAGTGTGACTGGTTGGACTGAAAAATACCCCTCACCCCTGTCTGACTATGGCTTGCCTGGGTATCTGTATTCAGTGGTGGGATTCAGCTTATTCGCACCTATTTGGTAGAACCGGTAGCTAAATTTTTGTCTAGGAGCAGCAGTGGCGTAGGAGGTTAAGAGCTCGTGTATCTAAGCTGGAGGAACCGGGTTTGATTCTCCGCTCTGCCGCCTGAGCTGTGGAGGCTTATCTGGGGAATTGAGATTAGCCTGGGCACTCCCACACACGCCAGCTGGGTGACCTTGGGCTAGTCACAGCTTCTCAGAGCTCTCTCAGCCCCACCTACCTCACAGGGTGTTTGTTGTGAGGGGGGAAGGGCAAGGAGATTGTAAGCCCCTTTGAGTCTCCTGCAGGAGAGAAAGGGGGGATTTAAATCCAAACTCTTCTTCTTCCTCTTCTTCTAGGTTATAATCCCACCACGGAGTCCTTTCAGAACTGGTTGTTAAATTATTTGAATCCTACCGCTGTCTGTATTGAACACAATAATCACGTCCTCTAAAAAGTATGTATACTCCCCTTCTTCCAATGTTATATGGACAGCAACCCTGCAAGGTAGGTTAGCCTTCATGTTAAAGGAACACCTGACATTTACCTATTTGGTGGTCATCTGAGAACCAGACTTTAAAAGAAAGTCTAATGAGTTTACTTCAAAGTATATCTGGGGATCAAAGTGAGGAACGTATGCCACAATTGCCCTGCACTGCACTGTGCGTAAACACCAGGTGACCAGTTAGAAAAGAGACTGTCATCAGAAGAGCTGCAACTTGCAAAAACAACATTTGGTTTTCATCAAAACTGGCAAACATTGGCATACAACCAGGATGGGAACCAAGCACAAAAATAGTTTCATGGCCTGGGTAATTATGCTTTCCACTTCAACTTTTCACCTTGTGTTCGTCTAGCTACGTGACAGTCTCAACCTGACTGTACCACGCAAGAGATGAAAAATTGCTATCATTATATGTAGACTGGGTGGTTTGACAAACGTTTTTGATGTTATACAGAAAATAACACCCTTGCTGCCTAATTATTGGTATTATCTCAGTTAAAAACAATTTGTGCTCGTTGCCATCTTTGGCATGCAATTTCTGTTTAGCAGTGATGGGTGTTGCTCTTGAAATCAACCCTTAGAATGTAATTTTATAACACTGGCAAAGTTTCCTTTTGTGCGAGCATGTGTGTGTTAAGCACCGTCAAGTCGCAAGCTATGAATCAATGCCCTCCAAAACGTCCTATCATTTAAAGCAGAGGTATCCAAACTGGTGCTTCAGTTGTTCATGGACTACAATTCCCATCAGCCCTGCTGGCATGGCCATCTGAAGCACCAGAGTTGACAACTTTGCCCACTGGAAACCATTCTGTTTCTCCGTGTTCTGTCCTAACAGTAGCCTCTTGTCCAGGGCACAGGTTGCGCATCAAAACAGTCAGATGATGTGGGACACTCATTTCCTTTAAAACCAGCCTTTTTTAGATACTGATTTAAACTACCTGCTGGTCTTAGGTTTATTTTTGTTTTTTATTTTATTAGATTTGTCCCTGATGCAGATGTTAGTCACAGACACATGCATACATACATACAAACACACACACTGAAATGAACTTGTTCTGCAAGAAACATAAAAGGGGGGAAATGTTGAATCTTAGGCCCCTTCTGCACACACAATATAATGCATTTTCAAACCACTTTCACAACTGTTTGCAAGTGGGTTTTGCTATCCTGCACAGCTTCAAAGAGCACTGAAGGCAGTTTGAAAGTGCATTATTCTGCATGTGCAGAATAAGCCTTACTGCACTACTGTAAATGAACAGGGAGTTTCTCTCCAATGTGATGGTGGTAAGCAATGTCAAGTCGCAGCCCACTGATGGCAACCTTGCAGGGTTTTTCAGGCAAAAGACATTCAACGGTGGTCTGCCCCTGCCTGATTCTGTGTGGCAACCTTGGACTTCCTTGCTGATCTCCCATCCAAGTACAAAGCTGACCCTGTTCTGCTTTGGAGATCTGATGAGATCAGATTAGTCTGGGCCCTCCAGGTCAGGACTCTCTCCAATGTAAAAGGGAGCTTTCAACACACACCTTACTACAAGCCATCTCAAGAAGACCACTGTACTATAGCAGTTAAAGCACCCAACTAGGACTGGGGCAAATCCAGTTCAAATCTCCATTCAGCCATGAAGGTCACTATTGGCCCTGATACAGTCTCTCAACTAACCTCTCAGCCGAACCTGCCGTACAGTTGTTGTGAGGCAAAAATGAATGAGACAGGAATGGCGAGCTTCTCAAAGAACAATGGGATAAAGAGGTACTGAAAAGCAACATGCTAATTCTCTGGGGAGCCTTTTCTACTTGGCTCAAATGATATTACCAAAAAAAAGCCCTTAGAGATTACTGAGCTAAACTTTAGAGCTATACATGACCTTTCAATCTATGTTGTAAGACACCCTGAGCACAAAAAGGCACGGGAGGCCTATTAAGTCTAATAAATTAAAAATTAAAATAATCTGAGCCAAGTAAAACCATTTGAGCTGGGACCATTCAAGCATTCTAAATAAAGTCTTGGTGGTAAGGATAGGGAGCCGTGCTTCCTCACCCCCAGCTTTACAGAGGGGGTTGGGTTGTGCTCATCAAGTGCTCACTCTTGAAGGGGTGACCGTCACCCTGTTTTGCAGGTTTCCTGCAACCTACTGGCTCTCCTACCCGCCAGCTTTTTTGGTAGGCTGCACATGTTTTCACACTCTTAACAGGCATCAACATGGTCTACTAAGTGAGCAGCTGATTTGTTCTTTTTGCATACTGCACCTGTGAGGTAGGTGTTGTGCGACGAGTTGATCAAATAGTGCGACAGAGGCTGGGTCATGTCTTCGTTTAAATCCAGTTTTTCAGGTGGAACCACTCCATTCTCCTCTCCGCTCAAGTAGTTCATAAACCCATCCACTGATATCTGCCCTGAGAGAAAAATAAATTCAGAAGACACATACTTCAGTTTCAAGTACTCCAATTGTACAACCTTTTGAAAAGTTCAGCTTATTCCTAGAGACTGACTTATTTTTTCCTGTTAGCAGAAGGGTTGGAGATTCGGACAGTCCGAATCCAGATTTTGACCGAATCTGGATTGACCGACGAGCAGGGTCCGAATCTGAGCTGTCCGAATCACATCAGATCCGAATCCATGGGATTCGGATCACCAGCCAAATTGTGTTTTTATTTTTTTGCTGTTTTTTTGCATTTTTAAACATATCGGCACCAAAATTTCAGGGTATCATCAGGGGACTGTCGTGATGATACTCCCCAGGTTTGGTGAAGTTTGGTTCAGGGGGGGCAAAGTTATGGACTCCCAAAAGGGGTGCCCCATCTCCCATTCTTTCTAGTGGGAGCTAAGGAGATGAGGGCTACCCTTTTGAGGGTCTATAACTTTGGCCCCCTAGAACCAAACTGCACCAAACATGGGGGGTATCATCAGGAAGGTCTCCTGATGATACCCTGAAATTATGGTACTGATACATCAACAAATGCATCCCCTACAGGAACCCCCAGAAATTTGCACAAGATTCTTTGTTCTGCAGTGACTTGGTTGCATTGCTGTCAATGGAGAATTTCTGATAGAGGGCTGTGGAGTGCACATTTCTCATGGTAAACCCACAAAACTGTCATGGTATCTTCAGGAAAGTCTCTGGATGACACCATCCAGGACTGGGGAACTTTGCTTCAGGTGGCAGTGGGAGATGGGCCCTAACCTTTTTGAGTCCCATAGAATTGAACCCCCAGAAGCAAAGATGCCTGGAAGGTTGGGCAGGATTTCTGAAAGTTTGGGCGGGACTCCTGGGAGGTTGGGAGGGCCACCTGGGCCTTTGGGCTGGATGACTGGGAGGTTCAGCAGGACTCCTGGGAGATTGGGCAGACCGCCTAGAAGGTTGGGCGGGACAGCTAGGAGGTTGGGTAGGACCCCTGGGAGGTTTGTCCGGACGCCTGGGAGGTTTGTCCAGACGCCAGGGAGGTTTGTCTAGACACCTGGGAGGTTTGTCCAGACACCTGGGAGTTTGGGCAAGATGCCTGGAAGATTGGGTGGGATGTCTGAAAGTTTGGGCGGGACTCCTAGGAGGTTGGGCGGGACTCCTGGGCCTTTGGGCTGGATGACTGGGAGGTTCGGCGGGACTACTGGGAGATTGGTGTCCGGACAAACCTCCCAGGCCTGGGAGGTCTGTTCGGACGCCTGGGAGGTCTGTTCGGACGCCTGGGAGGACTGCCCGGAAGCCTGGGAGGTCTGTCCGGAAGACTGGGAGTTTGGCCGGCCACCTGGGAGGTCTGTCCTGACAGCTGGGAGGTTTGTCCGGACAGCTGGGAGGTTTGTCCGGCCACCAGGGAGGTCTGTCCGGCCACCTGGGAGGTTTGTCTGGCCGCCTAGGAGGTCTGTCCGGCCACCTGGGAGGTCTGTCCGGCCACCTGGGAGGTCTGTCCGAACACCTGGGAGGTTTGTCCGGCCACCAGGGAGGTCTGTCCAGACGCCTACAGGAGGTCTGTCGAGGACAACTAGGAGAGATCTGTTAGGACATTATGCCTGGGAGGAGTCTGTCAAGCTATGCAGCTTGGAGGAGTCTGTCCGACCATACCTAAGGGCGTCTGTCCGGAAAGCTGGGAGGTTTGTCCGGCCACCTGGGAGGTCTGTACGGACAGCTGGGAGGTTTATCTGGACAGCTGGGAGGTGTGTTCTGCCACCTGGGAGGTGTGTCCAGCCACCTGGGAGGTTTGTCCAGCCACCTAGGAGGTCTGTCCGGCCGCCTGGGAGGTCTGTCCAGCCACCTGGGAGGTCTGTCTGGACGCCTGGGAGGTTTGTCCGGACAGCTGGGAGGTTCATCTGGACAGCTGGGAGGTCTGTCCGGATGCCTGGGAGGTGTGTCCGGCTGCCTGAGAGGCCTGTCAGGCTGCCTGGGAGATCTGTCCGGCCACCTGGGAGGTCAGTCCGGCTGCCTGTCCAGCCATTTGGGAGGTCTGTCTGGACACCTGGTAGGTTTGTCTGGACGCCTGGTAGATCTGTCCGTACGCCTGGTAGGTCTGTCCGGAGGCCTGGGAGGTGTGTCCGGCCACCTGGGAGGTGTGTCCGGCCACCTGGGAGGTGTGTCCGGCCACCTGGGAGGTGTGTCCGGCCACCTGGGAGGTCTGTCCAGCTGCTTGGGAGGTCTGTCCAGCTGCTTGGGAGTTCTGTTCGGCCGCCTGTCCAGCCGCCTGGGAGGTTTGTCCGGACAGATGGGAGGTTTGTCCGGCCACCTGGGAGGTTTGTCCAGCCACCTGGGAGATCTGTCCGGCCACCTGGGAAATCTGTCCGGCCACCTGGGAGGCCTGTCCGGCCGCCTGGGAGGTCTGTCCGGCCACCTGGGAGGGGCCTCCTGGACACCTGGCCAGAGACTCCGGGCCGCCTGGGTAGGCTGTCCGGTGACCCACCTGGAAGGTTTGTCCAGACCTTGGCTTCCAGGAGGGTTTAATCCAGGACTAGCTAGCAGGTCTATCCAACCACCAGGAGGAGGTCTGTCCGACCACCAGGAGAGTCTGTCCGGACACCTGGGAGGTCTGTCTGGACACCCGGGAGGTCTGTCCGGCCACCCGGGAGGTCTGTCCGGCCACCCGGGAGGTCTGTCCGGACACCTGGGAGGTCTGTCTGGCCACCTGGGAGGTCTGTCTGGCCACCTGGGAGGTTTGTCCGGCCACCTGGGAGGTCTGTCCGGAAAGCTGGGAGGTTTATCTGGACAGCTGGGAGGTTTATCTGGAGGTGTGTCCGGCCACCTGGGAGTTCTGTCCGGCCGCCTGGGAGGTCTGTCCAGCTGCCTGGGAGGTCTGTCCGGACGCCTGGAAGGTGTGTCCGGACAGCTGGGACATGTGTCCGGCCGCCTGGGCGGTATCCGGCCACCTGGGTGGTGTGTCCGGCCGCCTGGAAGGTCTGTCTCCCAGACAGATGCCTGGAAAGGTATGTCCGGACGCCTGGGAGGTCAGTCCGGACATTTGGGAGGTCTACCGGACAGCTGGGAGGTTTGTCCGGCCACCTGGGAGGTGTGTCCAGCCACCTGGGAGGTGTGTCCGGCCTCCTGGGAGGTCTGTCTGGCCACCTGGGAGGTCTGTCCAGCTACTTGGGAGTTCTGTTTGGCCGCCTGTCCGGCTGCCTGGACGGTCTGTCCTGCCGCCTGGGAGGTTTGTCCGGACAGCTGGGAGGTCTGTCCGGACGCCTGGGAGGTGTGTCCGGCTGCCTGAGAGGTCTGTCAGGCTGCCTGGGAGATCTGTCCGGCCGCCTGGGAGGTCAGTCTGGCTGCCTGTCCAGCCATTTGGGAGGTCTGTCTGGACGCCTGGTAGATCTGTCCGTACGTCTGGTAGGTCTGTCCGGAGGCCTGGGAGGTGTGTCCGACCACCTGGGAGGTCTGTCTGGCCACCTGGGAGGTCTGTCTGGCCACCTGGGAGGTCTATCCGGCCGCCTGTCCGGCCACCTGGGAGGACTGTCTGGACACCTGGTAGGTTTGTCCGGACGCCTGGTAGGTCTGTCCGGACGCCTGGTAGGTCTGTGCAGATGCCTGGGAGGTCTGCCCGGAAAACTGGGAGGTCAGTCCAGACACCTGGGAGGTCTGTCCGGCCACCTGGGAGGTCTGTCCGGCCGCCTGGGAGGTCTGTCCGGCCGCCTGGGAGGTCTGTCCGGATGCCTGGGAGGTCTGTCCGGCCACCTGGGAGGTCTGTCCGGCCGCCTGGGAGGTCTGTCCGGCCGCCTGGGAGGTCTGTCCGGATGCCTGGGAGGTCTGTCCGGACACCAGGGAGGTCTGTCCAGCTGCCTGGGAGGTCTGTCCGGCCGCCTGGGAGGTCTGTCCGGCCGCCTGGGAGGTCTGTCCGAACACCTGGAGGTCTGTCCGGATGCCTGGGAGGTTTGTCCGGCCACCAGGGAGGTCTGTCCAGACGCCTGGGAGGTCTGTCCGGATGCCTGGGAGGTCTGTCCGGAAGACTGGGAGTTTGGCCGGCCACCTGGAAGGTCTGTCCTGACAGCTGGGAGGTTTGTCCGGACAGCTGGGAGGTGTGTCCAGCCACCTGGGTGGTATCCGGCCACCTGGGCGGTGTGTCCGGCTGCCTGGGAGGCCTGTCCATTGCCTGGGAGGAGTCTGTCGACCGGCATACCAAGTCTGTCCGACACGCCTGTCCACAACCCACCTGGGAGGACTGTCCGGACACCTGGTAGGTTTGTCCGACCCACCTGGAAGGTTTGTCCGGACAGCTGGGAGGTTTGTCCGGACAGCTGGCAGGTCTGTCCGGCCACCCGGGAGGTCTGTCCGGCCACCGGAGAAGTCTGTCAGGACACCTGGGAGGAATTTTGTCGGACACCTAGGAGGTTTGTCCAGGACACACCCTGGGAGGTGTGTCCGGCCACCTGGGAAGGGTGTCAGGCCACCTGGGAGTTCTGTCACAGTTGCCTGGGAGGTCCTGTCCGACACGCCCTGGGGAGGAGTCTGTCGGGCCGCCTGGAAGTAATGTCCTGGACAGCTGGGACATGTGTATCCGGCCACCTGAAGCTGGATATCCAGCCACCTAGGCGGTGTGTCCGGCCGCCTGGGAAGGTTTGTCAGGGCGTCTGGGAGGGATTTGTCCAGGAAAGCATGGAGGAGGGTCTGTCCAGGCAGCCTGGGAGGAGTCTGTCTCCCAGACAGATGCCCTGGGAAGGTATCGAGGAGGAGCCTGGGGAGGAGTCCAGTCCAGGACATTTGGGAGGAGTCTGTCCAGGACAGCCTTGGGAGTGTCTGTCTGGACAGCTGGGAAGGGTTTGTCCGGCCACCACAAGTATCAAAGGCCACCTGAGGGTGTGTCCGGCCTGGAAGGACTGTCCAGGGCGTCCTGGGAGGAGTTTGTCCAAAGCATGGGAGGTCTGTCCAGGCATGGAGTCTGTCTCAGACAGATGCCTAGGAGGTATGTCAGGAGGCCACCAGGAGGTCAGTCCAGGACATTTGGGAAAATCTGTCCGGACAACTGGGATGTCTGTCGGACAACTGGGAGACTGTCCGACCCACCTGGGAGAGTGTGTCCAACCACCCTGGAGGTGTGTCCGACCTCTCTAAGAGGAAGGAGTCTGTCTAGCCACCTGGGAGAGTCTGTCCAACTACTTAGGAGTTCTGTTTGGCCGCCTGTCCCAGTGGCCTGGATGTAGTCTGTCCCTGCCGCCTGGGAGGGTTTGTCCAGTGGACAGCTGGGAGGTTTGTCCGACCACCTGGGGAGGAATCTGTCCGGCCACCTAGGGAAGTCTGTCCAGCCACCTAGGAGAATCTGTCAGGAAAACTTGGGAGGTCAGGGTCCAGACACCTAGGAAGTCTGTCCAGGACACCCTGGGAGGACTGTCGGATACCGAGGGATAGTTGGACAGGGCCACAGGAGGTTGGAAGTAGGAAGCATGGGAGGTTTCTGGGGCCTGGGAGGTCTGTCTGGCAACCTGGGAGGTCTGTCCGGACGCCTGGGAGGTCTGTCCGGCCGCCTGGGAGGTCTGTCAGGAAAACTGGGAGGTCAGTCCAGACACCTGGGAGGTCTGTCCGGACACCTGGGAGGACTGTCCGGATGCCGGGGATGGTTGGACAGGACACCTGGGAGGTTGGGTAGGAACCCTGGGAGGTTTCACAGGACGCCTGGGAGGTCTGTCTGGCAACCTGGGAGGTCTGTCCGGACGCCTGGGAGGATCTATCCCGACATGGGGAGAGTCTGTCCAGGAAAAAACTGGGAGAGTCAGTCGAACACCCTGGGAGTCTGTCAGGACACCTGGGAGGAACTGTCCGGATGCGAGGATAATGGTTGACTGGGGCAGCCTGGGAAGGATTTCACAGGAGCCTTATAAAGTCTGTCTGGCAGCCTGGGGAGAGGTCTGTCAGGCCGCCTGGGAGAGTCCTGTCCGGTCACCTGGGAGGAGTCTGTCCGACCGCCCTGGGAGGAGTCCCGTCCGAAGCGCCAGGGAGGGTCAGTCTGGACAACTTCAGGAGGAGTTATCCGGAACAACTGGGAGGAAGAATTATGTCGGGCCACCTGGGAGGTCCGTCCGGACGCCTCGGAGGTCTGTCCGGATGCCTGGGAGGTCTGTCCAGAAAACTGGGAGGTCAGTCCGGAAACCTGGGAGGTCTGTCCAGACACCTGGGAGGTCTGTCCGGACAGCTGGGAGGCTGGCCGCCTGGGAGATATGTCTGGCCACCTGGGAGGTCTGTCCGGCCACCTGGGAGGTCTGTCCGGCCACCTGGGAGGTCTGTCCGAATGCCCAGGAGGTCTGTCCGGCCACCTGGGAGGTCTGTCTGGCCAACTGGGAGGTCTGTCCGGACTGCTGGGAGGTTAGTCCGGACAGCTGGGAGTTGTGTCCGGACGCCTCGGAGGTCTGTCCGGCCAACTGGGAGGTCTGTCTGGACAGCTGGGAGGTTTGTCCGGACAGCTGGGAGGTCTGTCCGGCCGCCTGGAAGGTCTGTCCGGCCGCCTGGAAGGTCTGTCCGAACGCCTGGGAGGTTTGTCTGAACGCCCGGGAGGCCTGTCCAGACGCCTGGGTAGTTTGTCCGGACGCCTGGGAGGTTTGTCCAGACGCCTGGGAGGTTTGTCCGGAAGCCTGGGAGGTCTGTCCGGCCGCCTGGGAGGTCTGTCTGGCCACCTGGGAGGTCTGTCCGGCCACCGGGGAGGTTTGGGAGGTTTATCTGGACAGCTGGGAGGTGTGTCCGGCCACTTAGGAGGTTTGTCCGGCCGTCTGGGAGGTCTGTCCGGCCGCCTGGGAGGTCTGTCTGGACGCCTGGGAGGTGTGTCCGGACAGCTGGGAGGTTTGTCCGGACAGCTGGGAGGTGTGTCCGGCCACCTGGGCGGTGTCCAGCCACCTGGGAGGTCTGTCCGAATGCCTGGGAGGTCTGTCCGGCCACCTGGGAGGTCTGTCCTGCAACCTGGGAGGTCTGTCCGGACAGCTGGGAGGTGTGTTCGGCCACCTGGGAGGTGTGTCTGGCCGCCTGGGAGGTCTGTCCGGCCACCTGGGAGGTCTGTCCGGCCGCCTGGGAGGTCTGTCCAGACAGCTGCGAGGTCTGTCCGGACAGCTGGGAGTTGTGTCCAGACAGCTGGGAGGTGTGTCCAGACAGCTGGGAGGTGTGTCCGGCCACCTGGGAGGTCTGTCTGGACGCCTGGGAGGTCTGTCCAGCCGCCTGGGAGTTCTGTCCGGCCACCCTGAGGAGAATCTGACGAACAACTGGGAGGAGTCTGTCGGTCACCTGGGAGGAGTCTGTCCAGACAGCCTGGGAGAGTCTGTCGGTGCGCCCTGGGAGGTAACTGTCCAGGACACCTGAAGTGATCTGTCCGGACGCCTGGGAGGTCTGTCCGGACACCTGGGAGGTTTGTCTGAATGCCTGGGGTCCCATAGAATTGAACCCCCTGAAGCAAAGTTCCCCAAACCTGGATGGTGTCATCCGGAGACTCTCCTGAGGATACCCTGAAAGTTTTGTGATCGTACCTTCAGAAATGTGCACCTCACAGCCCTCTACCAGAAATTCGCCATTGACAACAATGCAGCTAAGTCACTGCAGAACAAAGAATCTTGGGCAAATTTCTGGGGTACCTGCAGGGGGTGCATTTTTAGACGTATCGGCACCAAATTATGAGGATATCATCAGGTGACTGTCCTGATGATACCCACCAAGTATGGTGCAGTTTGGTTCAGGGGGACCAATGGTATAGACCCTCAAAAGGGGTGCCCCTATCCCCCATTGTTTCCAATGAGAGCTAATAGGGGATGGGGGCTGCACCTTTGAGAGTCCATAACTGCCTCCCCTAAACCAAACTGCACCAAACTTGGGAGGTATCATCAGGACAATCTCCTGATTATACCCTGAAATTTTGGTGTCAGTAGCTTTAAAAAAAAGTGCTTGTGTGTTTCAAGCTTAACCACTCCATCTAGCTTGCGCTTCGTATGTGCTAAAGAGTGGTGAAACAATGCAAACCCGGTTGCAAGAGATAGTGGCGCAAATTTCAAGAGGAACATCATCAAGAGTGACTGTCCTGATGATTCCACCAAAGTTTGATGCAGTTTGAAGTTCAGGGGGGCCAAAGTTATGAATCCTCAAAGGGGGGGCTATTCCCCCATTGTTTCCACTGGGAGCTAAGGAGATGGTGGCTACCCTTTTGAGAGTCCATAACTTTGCCCCCCCTGAACCAAACTGCACAAAACTTGGGGGTGTCATCAGGACAGTCTCCTGATGACACCCTGAAAGTTTGGTGCTGATACCTTAAAAATGTATCTCACTTCTCCTGGAGGTTCAACCACCAAGAAATTGCCAAAAAAATTGTTTTCCAGCTAGTGACACAAAACTTTCAGGGTGTCTTTAAGACACTGTTCTGATCATGCACCCCAGGTTTGGTGCAGTTTGGTTCAGGGGGGCCCAGGTTATGGACCCTCAAAGATAGCCTCTTTTGGCTCTGATTGGAAACAATGGGTGATAATGGGCCACCTGTTTGGGGGTCAATAACTTGGGCCCCCTTGAACCAAACTGAACCAAACTTGGGGTGCATAATCAGAACAGTGTCTTAAAGACACCCTGGAAGTTTGGTGCGAATATATTTAAAAATGCACCCCCTGCAGGGACCCCAGGAATTCCCCAATTGAAAGCAATTGAAAAAATTCAATGCAAACCACAGAATCTTGGGCAAATTCCTGGGGTGCCTGCAGGGGTATTGGCTTGAAAATTTCAGGGTATCTTCAGAATACTGTCCTGATCATGCACCCCAAGTTTGGTGCAGTTTGGGTCAGGGGAGTCCATGTTATGGACCCTCAAAGATAGCCCCTATCTTCCATTGGATCCCATTGGAAACAATGGGTGATATGGGGCACCTGTTTGGGGGTCCATAAGTTGGGCCCCCCTGAACCAAACTGCACCAAACCTGGGGGACATAATCAAGACAGTATTATGAAGATACCCTGAAATCTTCATGCCAATACCTTTAAAAATGCGCCCCCTGCAGGCCAAAATGTAAAAAACAGCAAAAAAATAAAAACGCATCCGAGAATCTCGGATGTCACTGCAAATTCGGGTGTATCTAAGCCTGGCAGGCTCGGATATGGGGGGATCTGACCCCATACACCCGAACTGGATCTGAATCCGAACCAGGGCCGATTTTTTTCCATTTACCAACCCTAGTTAGCAGCAACCTTGTTGATGCTGTCCTTCAAATCTTCACCTACAACAGTCTAGAACCTCAACAGAGCAAACAATCATCACTCTTCCTTTCTCTGCTAACATTTTTCAGTAGAAGAGTACCCTCCACATCTTCACATATAACAGTCTAGAACACTTGCGGCGAACCTTTGTCACTCCAGATGTTAAGGACTACAATTCCCATCAGCCCCTGCCAGCATGGCCAATTGGCACTGCAACCATACTGTCTTTCACATTCTCCTGTTACTAGAATGACTTCTTTCAGAGGGCAGCCACACTGGTCTGCAGTAGAACAGCTAAATTCGAGTCCAATAGCACCTCAGAGTTTTTGGTATATGAGATTTTGAGGGTCAAATTTCCCTTTGTCAGATATCTGAAAAGGGATTTTTGACTCCTGAAAGCTCATACCCCAAAAATCATTTTAGTGTCTAAAGTGCTTCTGGATTCAAATGTAGAATGGTGTCTGTACTCTCCAGGCAACTAGTCAACATTTCAAGAACATGAGTTCTCCCATAGACTGACAAGAAGAAGAAGAAGAAGAAGAAGAAGAAGAAGAAGAAGAAGAAGAAGAAGAAGAAGAAGAAGAAGAAGAAGAAGAAGAAGAAGAAGAAGAAGAAGAAGAAGAAGAAGAAGAAGAAGAAGAAGAAGAAGAAGAAGAAGAAGAAGAAGAAGAAGAAGAAGAAGAAGAAGAAGAAGAAGAAAAGAAGAAGAGGAGGAGGAGGAGGAGGAGGAGGAGGAATTTGGATTTATACCCCACCTTTAGCTCCTGTAAGGAGATTCAAGATGGCTTACAAACTCCTTTCCCCTCTTCTTCCCACAACAGACACCTTGTGAGGTAGGTGGGGCTGAGACAGTTCTGAAGAACTGTGACTAGCTCAACATCACTCAGCAGGAATGTAGGAGTGTGGAAACACACCTGGTTCACCAGATAAGTCTCCACAACTCCTAACCAGGTTTTGTTGAATCCAAAGATCTCGCAGTTTATATCAAAGCAAGCAACCTTTTTGGTGCAAATGCTTGAAGGGGGGGGGAGGGATGCAATGTCTACCTCTGTAGGTGTCAGGCAGGAAATCCATGGACTGGAAAAAGTTCTGCCCACCCAAAGCAACCAAATAGAGCTCTCCTAAAAGCCCAATCCAGAGGGGGCCCCCAAAGGGAGTTGTGGATTTGGTGCGGCCCTACACCAGTGGATTTACCTTCTCAGGGCACTAACCTTGGTGAAGGGGCAAATCTGCTAGTGACCTGCTGCCACGGCCCTCCACAGCGGATTCTCAGAGGCATGACCAGGGGTGGTGTAAGCCTGTTGAGCTCAATGGAGGGCTTTTCAGCTATGGCCCAGTCCAGCATGTCTCCTCGGCAGGGGCGTAATGCCCATTGGGCAAGGTGGGCAGCTGCCCAGGGCACCACCTTGTGGGCGGCATCAAAATGCAGGGTTCGTTTTTGGGTATTTTAGTGGCTTTCCATTTTTGGCCTGCAGGGGGTGCAGTTTTTAGGCTAGTGGCACCAAAATTTCAGCGTATCATCAGGAGACTGTCCTTATGCTACCCCCCAGGTTTGGTGAGGTTTGGTTCAGGGAGTCCAAAGTTATGGACTGCCAAAGGGGGTGCCCCCAGCCCCCATTGTTTCCAATGGGAGCTAATAGGAGATGGGGGCTACAGTTTTGAGAGTCCATAATTTTGCCCCCCCCCCGAACCAAACTGCACGAAACTTGGCCGAGGTATCGATAGAACGATCTTCTGTCTACTAGTATGGTGCTGATATGTCTAAAAATGCACCCCCTGCAGGCACCAATGTCCTGGTGCAATAAAAAATTTGGTCGTGGTGGAGTGGCCGCCAGGGGGGGGGGCATCCAACTCAGGTTTTGTCCAGGGCTACAGTTTGCCTCGTTACACCCCTGCTCCTCAGAGGAGAACTCAGACAGGAGAGAGAGAGCACAGCTTTGGCCCCAGAGTCCCACGTAATGCCTGCAGGCTTCGAGCCTGAGCCTCCAGTAATACTTGCAGGTCATGGCCCAGATTCAGGCAGAACCTTCGGTAGTCCCTGCATGACCAGGTCAAGAGGCCTCAACAGAGCACGCAGGCTGGGAGCCCCAGCCAAGCCCCAGCTCCGAGATTCCCCAGCCTCCTGACACCAAACCAGGGGATGCCCTGACAGCTTTATCACCCCCTTAGTCTCCAGAGCTCCAGGAGCAACTGCATGCCAGTTTGCAGGAAAGGAGACACAGCAACAGGCCAGCAGCTCTGGGGCGAGGTGGGCGCGATGGAAAATCTCTGCAGGCGCCAGACCAAACTAATGCAGCTGCATGAGGTTATTGACCTGGTGGGTGGGATATTTGCTACATAAGGGGTTGGAAGTCAAGCTGTGTTGTGGCAGCAACATCGTATTTGGACTTGAAAGTCACTGTGTGTGTTTCGGTTGCCTGAACCTGGTATTTGATCTTGCTTTAGACTCTGGACTTGGCTCTGTTCCCCCCTTGTGTACCTGATGCTTTATTGCATTAAATTGCGGAACCGGCTGTGAGCTGTTTCCGACTCAGCTTGGTAACAATCTGTCTACGACAGGGGTGGGGAATGACTGGCTCGCAGGCCGTATAAGGTCCACAAAATCATTTGGCCTGGCCTGCTGCTGCCCATCCCTCCCGCACCCAGAAACCGGGCACATCAAGAAGATGATAAGGAGGGCTTCCCAAGGACTTTATTGACATCTGAGTAAACGCAGTGTGCCCATCCAAACATCTGCTACATTCTCTGACCACATGAACAAACCCATTCTCAGTGGCGTAGTGCCAAAGGGACAGGGTGGGTGGGATGCCCCGAGCGCACGCTGGGGCGGGGGTGTGGCCGTGGTATGGTGTAGGCGATCCAGGGGGTGGGGGGCACCACAGCAGGGGCGCAGGCATGCATGCATGCATGCCCCAGGCACAGTTCCCCCCTCGCTTCGCCCCTGCCTATCTTCCAATGAGTCTTCCAAACAGTAGGAAAAATCTTTGTCTGGCATAAAACCAGCCAAGTGAAACTCGTAGGGATAAACTTATTTAAACAAACGAAAACAAGTGGATAAAAAACAATTTTGTAAAACTGTTACTATTCCTCTCTAAAGAGGCAAAAACCTCTTATATTTAATTGGTGTAACTTTCATACAATTCTTAATTAAACACATTTAATTTTTTTTTTTTTTGCAAGGGCTTTGATGCCTTCTGAGAAGCAGTCAGCGTGTATTATGACGTTTTAAGAGACCAACTTTTCCGACAAGGAAGAAAGATCAGCATGTACAGTTTGCTTAATAAAGAAGAACCCGGATCCTATTAAACTGGCCAGATGTCTTTGAAAGGGCATTTAGGAAATACATTTTCTGTCATCTTCACAGAAGAAGCTCTCACATGCTGCCCCATTGTCTACCTTCAACCCCAATATGGGCTACCTACCATCTACAGACATTCAGCTACTAGGCAGGGATCACAACCACCCCACACATACCGTTTACTTCTGCATAATATTAACATTTGCGTCAAATAAGTGGCAGGAACTTTACCAATTTCCCAAAAGGTCGCTTAACACAGTTTCACAATACAAGTAAATTGGTCTGCTAACGTTTTCTTTAGATAGTCATTTCCGAGTAAAATTTACTCCCTTTACTTATTCTTGGCACAAAGGAAATTGATTCGGAGAGCATGGCAGAGGAAATGTTCATGACATTTGAAGAATATGCAAGCAGTTATATTTATTGTCTTTTTTTAAAACAGAGTATATGGAGAACATCCATTCATCTTGCCAAATTTTAGTGGGATAGACTATAGACCTGTTGCCAAAGTTATCAAAAGAAGCACATAGCAATTATAAGGGGAGGAGTGTAAGTCAACAAACACACACACACACAATTCCCTAAACATAAGTCTGAAATGTTTAATGCAATGCTACTGTTGTGCCTTGGACTGCTCATTAACAAGATTCTGTATTCGGTTGATTTCTTTATTATGTAACAGCATCAGGAAGAAGCATTTAGACACCTATTGCCAGAACTAAGCATAACTAGCAACACTCTCTCCATTATACCCAGTCACCCTCCCACATCACATAATACCACCCCTGACTATCGGTTCCCAAGAGGGGATAGTACCGCTCCAATCCCACGGTCCAGAGATGAAGCCGCTGCTCTTGGGATCAAAACAACCCATATTCCACTCTACTGACATTAGTCCCTAAAGAGCTGAGGAGGAGAAGGAGGAGTTTGGATTTATACCCCACCTTTCTCTCCTGTAAGGAGACACAAGGGGGCTTACAAGCTCCTTTCCCTTCCTCTCCCCACAACAGACACCTTGTGAGGTAGGTGGGGCTGAGAGAGTTCCAAATAACTGTGATTACCCCAAGGTCACCCAGCAGGAATGTAGGAGTGCGGAAACACATCTGGTTCACCAGATAAGCCTCTGCCACTCAGGTGGAGAAATGGGGAATCACACCTGGTTCTCCAGATTAGAATCTACCTGCTCTTAACCACTATATCATGCTGGCTCTCATATAACACAGTGGTTCTCGAAGAAAGCCTGTGTGGAGTGTGCAGCGTCCCCTTTGGGGGATCAAAATTACCACCTTACCACTCACAGGGGTAAGCCTAAAAGACTCTCTCTGCATCAGTGTTCTCCATCATGTAAGAATGGATGAAATGTGTAGGGTTGGGGGGTTACCACACAACGCACTTGAGGAACTATGCTTAATATCAAAAAGGAGGTTGCAACATCCAGGAAGGTTGAGAACCCTGTGACCCGGATATAACCACTAAAGGCATTTATAACATAAGAGCAAGGCTTCCACATCCTGGGCAGGAGGCAGGAAACATGGCAGGAGCAAACATGGGCTGATCATGACAGCTATTAACATAAATAGCTTTTGCTTTTTAATATATCCCGATGGAGAACATTGGAGAATGATATATGTGAGGTTCCAATGTTTGTGGTAATCAGGATGGTTAAGATCCTTCCCCCCTCCCCAATTCATACAAAAATTACATAGACCATCTTAAGAAAGTGAACCCTTCTTAAATGAGGGACTCATTTCCCACAGCCAAGGCTGAAATTCTTAAACAACAAAAAAAACCCCTTCATTTTCCTAGGAGCAAACCCCACTTCAGCTGATTCTGTACAGCAAATGTTGCAGTCGTGATAAAGGAACCTGTTTTCCTGTTTACCCATTCACATGCAGGCAGCGATTGGAGCCCACAATCTGGGTTGCTGACACACCTTCGCCCAAAGACGTTTTTCTTTTTTAAAAAAATTCTGGCAAAACATGCATAGCTACGCAGGCATACAGAGATGAACCCCCACAGTCATGCCGATCATCCCACGATATGACTGCTATGCACCTGCATAGCTACGCAGCAGTGGCGCAGTGGTTAAGAGCAGGTGTACTCTTATCTGGAGGAACCGGGTTTGATTCTGCGCTCTGCCGCTTGAGCTGTGGAGGCTTATCTGGGGAATTCAAATTAGCCTGTACACTCCCACACATGCCAGCTGGGTGACCTGGGGCTAGTCACAGTTCTTCTGAGCTCTCTCAGCCTCACCTACCTCACAGGGTGTCTGTTGTGAGGGGGGAAGGGAAAGGAGTTGGTAAGCCCCTTTGAGTCTCCTTACAAGAGTGAAAGAGGGGATATAAGTTCAACTCTTCTTCTTCTTCTATGCAGATGCAACCCACATAATTAAAAAAAGGAAAAGGGGCCTCCCTGGAAGGCCGGGCAACCGCAGGCAGCTTCTCCCTCACCGTTGAGGGGCTGGTGGATGGAAGGCAAATAAAGCGCCTCCTGCCTGGCCATTCGCTCGGGGGCGGCTCCAGCCTGGGATTTTTAAAGAGAATCGCTAGGTTAGTGATTTTTGAAAAAATTGGGTTGGGGAAAATAAAACGGGGCAGACTTGTTTTGGAGACCTGTTTAAGCCCCCCTCCCCAAAAGGGGGGTTTTATAGCATCTTACACCTGTTTTTCCTGGCCAGTGTGGAACGGGCCTTTGGTTCCTTCAAACTCCTACTTTGGTTTGTTCAACAGGACTTACTCCAAGGAGAATGTTAGCAGGACTGTTCTGCAAACGGCTCAGAGAAGCGCTGCTAGTTGTGGGTACCCAGGTTACTGTTCAGACTGCCACCAGCTGCTCCCAAGAAATGTCCCAGGACAAACAGCTGGTGCCAATTTACCCTTCGGTATTTTCTGTTATGACATGTTACTTGGAGACAGAACAGAAACAGAGCCTATCCTTATGACTAAGGACTCTCATATGCTACGCCACAATAAGACATATTTTAAAAAAGGTAAAGTTTCCCCTTCAGTAGTGTGACCAGACGTCCCGCTTTTGGCAGGACAGTCCCACTTTTGACTAATTTGTCCCGCGTCCCGTGGGGTTTTTAAAATGTCCTGATTTTTGGAAGGCTGCCGCACTGCCTTCTGGGGCGCTCCCCTTTTCCCGCCCTGTCACAGGCTGCCGCACTGCCTTCTGGGGTGCTCCCCTGTGACAGGGTGGGAAACAGGGGAGCGCCCCAGAAGGCAGTGTGCTCCTGTGGCTGTGTGCATGCACGCGCGCACGTGTGCACCCCCCCATGGTGTCCCGCTTTAAAAAGGCGAACATTTGGTCACCTTACCCTTCAGTCGTGTCCGACCCTGGGGTACCACTGCGAGCAGTGATTTCATAGGCAAGTCTCTTTTGTGGGGTAGTTTGCCACTGCTTTCCCTGGCTATTCTTTACCCCCTAGCTATGAGCTACCGACCAAGAAATGGATGGATGGCTGAGTTGACCATGAGCCAGCTGCCAGGATATCTGACCCACAGGGGGGCTTGAACTCCTGACCGTGTGAGTGGCAGTGCAAGCACTTAACCACTACGCCACGTGGCTCCTAAGACATATTAATTGTGTGGCTAACATTAATATAACAAGTGCCATAGCCAACTAACACTAGATCTACTGGGACACCTTATTCCCTGGCTTCAGACGCTACCAGCAAATCAAATTCTAAATGAAATTCTTGCTCATTGTCAGCTCCCAGCACTGCACCAAACTCTCATAAATTAATATGTATATTTAATACAGATCTAAACATAATAAATACAAGCTGATGCCTATAAACACAGAAGAGAAATTTGTGTGTTTAAAAAATTAACGGCACACTGCTGCTTTTGCTGCCCTGGCAAGAGATTTACTTCTGGCAATGCACAGAACATTTTAAAAAAACAGCAACATTCTAAATTGCACAACTTGTCTAGCAATTGGCTACTCTCATGAGCTTGACAAGTTCGCCTTTTTATCACTAACAAAAATGTCAGGCAGCAGATGACCTCTTAAAAGGATATCTACATTTTTTTCCCTAACATGGGCCACAGATACTGTTTTAAAGGAAAAACGGCTCCATCCAAAGGAGAGGTTGAGAGAGCCTGTGGGAGCAGCCCGGCACTGCGCCAGTGCATCTGCCCCCCTCTGCCATGTAAGGGGCAGCCCCACCAGTACAGGAAGCAAATATATCAAAGTTTGGCTACCCCTCAGCTCCATGGCAGTGAAAACCAGAAGTCAGGGCTGCTATGGAGGGAGGAAGGGCCAGGCAGAGCTTCCACTGTAACATATGGGAACTTTTGCCCCAAGAGGGGCTGCTGTTCGATCATGTGGAGGTGCAGAAAATCGCCCCCACACCCCTCCTCCTTCCCCCGTTGGCCCGGCCCCACCACAGGGTGCCTCTCAGCCTCGCCCACTGCCCCTCAGCCCCACCAGGCCTGGCTCCGCTAGGTTGCCCAGGACCACCGCCACATAAGGTAAGTGAACCACTGGGGGGGGGGGCAGGCCCTGGGTGCCATTTCCCCTCACTACGCCTTTGGGACCAGGGCATTCCTGGATGTGGTGCCAACCCTAGTTGGCTTCCACCCATAGTTTAGGGCTGAGAGCATGGCACCTGAACCCTCGGGCATACAGCACCCTTTTGGGCCCATTTACAGACATTCCTGGGGGTGGAGAATGGCACCTGAGAACTTGGACATACACCACCCATTTAGCCGTATGGAGGGCTTTCTGGAGGTGGGTTTTATTTTAGTTTTCTCTGCTTCCCCATGGTGCCAGAAAGCCCTCTGGAGGTGGCACGACAGCTGCGCCATCCCCAGCTGCCTAGGGCTTTGGATGGAACCAGTGGTGGGATCCAAAGATTTTAGTAACAGGTTCCCATGGTGGTGGGATTCAAACAGTGGCGTAGCGCCAATGGGGCTGGGCAGGGCATGACGGGGCATGGCCAGGCATTCCAGGGGCGGGGCATTCCTGGGCGGGGCTGTGGCAAGGACGCAGCCGCTGTGCCAGTCCTTGGGCGGGAAATGAATGCACGCAGGCGCAGGCTGCCACGCATGCCAGTGCACCTCCTGCTAGACTGCTTCAGGTTCTGCGTGCTACTGCTGAGGAGGAGGAGGGGCATAACTAAGGTAAAAATCATGTGACAAAATCACCAATTAGTAACCCCCTCTCGGCACACACAAATAATTAGTAACCTACTCTCGGAAACCTGTGAGAACCTGCTGGATCCCACCTCTGGATGGAACTCCCCAAGAAACCTTTTCTAAAAATGTAAAGAGAAGTAATATTTATCGGTTGTATGATAACTGCCAATCTAGCTATCAAGGTTGACTTTTAAAAAAGAGAGATCTTCTTGATAGACTGCAGAACTGTAGAGGCAAGACATTAAGATATCTAGACTTTCTGGCTTCAAAGGAAGGTTAATTTTCCCCAATCAACCACACAATTTTTTAAAAAGGTGTAATCTTGCTTTCTAAACTCAGGTTAACACCAACTTTTCTGATGCTAAGAAACTGGAGCCAGAGTTTTATTTTGAAACACTGTACTTGTTTCAACATTCCAGTTTTACCAGAAAAAAAGAAAAGAAATTTTCCTACAAAATCAAATGGGAAAAGAAAGCCTCACAGGCACTGCTTTGTGGTACCAAACACAATAAAAAATGTTCTGCTTGATCAACAATGAAAATCCTGAGACCGAAATTATTTCAAATCAGGAACTGAATGCACGCTAACCAGTATACCGCATTGCCTCCAACTAATCACTTCCTGAAGATGACTGGGTGGGTTTTAGAACCCAGTTCCTTTGGACCAGGGACATCCTTTGCGTCTGAGACACCCCCACCCCCACCCCCATTATCATCCCTATGTATCCTCATCAGAGCTCTGGGAGGCATGCATTAATTTCTGCTTCTCTGTTTTACCCTCGCAAGCACGCTGTGTGGTAGGCTAGGCTGTGACAGTTTGGCCCACAATTACCCAGTGCTTCGTAACAGAGAGGAGACCTGAGCCCGGTTCTCCTCCTTAAGAACATAAGAACATAAGAACAAGCCAGCTGGATCAGACCAGAGTCCATCTAGTCCAGCTCTCTGCTACTCGCAGTGGCCCACCAGGTGCCTTTGGGAGCTCACATGCAGGAGGTGAAAGCAGTGGTCGCCTGCTGCTGCTGCTGCTGCTCCCAAGCACCTGGTCTGCTAAGGCATTTGCAATCTGAGATCAAGGAGGATCAAGATTGGTAGCCAGAGATTGACTTCTCCTCCATAAATCTGTCCAAGCCCTTTTTAAAGCTATCCAGGTTAGTGGCCATCACCACCTCCCGTGGCGGCACATTCCAAACACCAATCACACGTTGTGTGAAGAAGTGCTTCCTTTTATTAGTCCTAATTCTTCCCCCCAGCATTTTCAATGTATGCCCCCAGGTTCTAGTATTGTGAGAGAGAAAATTTTCTCTCTGTGAACATTTTCTACCCCATGCATAATTTTATAGACTTCAATCATATCCCCCAACAGATGTCTCCTCTCCAAACTAAAGAGTCCCAAACGCTGCAGCCTCTCCTCATAAGGAAGGTGCTCCAGTCCCTCAATCACCCTCGTTGCCCTTCTCTGCACTTTTTCTACCTCTTCGATATCCTTTTTGAGATGTGGCGACCAGAACTGAACACAGTGCTCCAAGTGCGGTCGCACCACTGCTTTATATAAGGGCATGACAATCTTTGCAGTTTTATTCTCAATTCCCTTCCTAATTATCCCCAGCATAGAGTTTGCCTTTTTCACAGCAGCCATGCATTGAGTTGACATTCCCATGGAACTATCAACTAAGACGCCCAAATCCAGTCTCCAATTTTTCTCAGTCTCCTTCCTATTCCTATTGTCAGGATGTGGTTAGTGTGTGATCTATCCTTGGGAGGTGGCCACCGGCTGCTTCTAGCTTTCTGCCTAGGTTGGGGATTTTTGCTTGTAGGTTATCTCTACTTGCCTGTATGAAACTATGCTTTGTTTATTCTGCATTGCTTTGAGTATTTGCTTTGTTTATTCTGTATTGGCGGGAGCGTGAAATGCCACTGTGTAAAATCTACTATCACAGGCTCTCAGACCTCACATTGCCTGTATCTGACTATGACTGCCAGCACAATAAAGAACTGAGAACGGTTACTTTGGCCTGGACTTTGCTGAATTCTCCAGATAAGCCTCCACAGCTCAGGCGGCAGAGCTGGGAATCAAACCCGGTTCCTCCAGATTAGATACACGAGCTCTTAACCTCCTACGCCACTGCTCAATCAATTTTTATTACGGTAATAGAGCATCCTAGAGCAGCATAAGGTAAATAAAATATAACTAAATGTTTTGAAATTATAAAGATATATCTGAAAGAATCTACTATGAATAAGGAATTGGAAACACAAAAAAACTATGGAAACATAAAACTACAGGATAACAATGTTAAAAAGGAACAAAAACTATGAAAAGACCGATAAAAAGATATAAAAGGGGAATAGGCATAGGAGGGGCAATAAACTGGTAAATAACAGGCTATACAACTATCAGCTCGTTGAATAAGTATCCATAATTTAGGCTGGGTGGGAGAATTCCTGTTGGAGAAGTGAAAGTTACAAACCAAGCTGTTAAACTCAAACTGAGTTATTAAACCTAAACTTAGAAGGAAAGTTACAAACTAAACTGTTTACAATATTGTGTGACAAATGTGATAGCCAAGAACCTTCAAAATAATAAATGTGTACAATAAATGTAGAAAAAACAAGTGGTTTTTCAAAAACAAGTCTACTATCTGAAAATTGTCAATTGTATATCTGGCAGAAACAGACAAGGTGTCTTGTTATAAGACCTCCCTGACACTTGCCATCACTGTTGCCAGTTCCAGCCAAAGTGGTACCCTTCCAAAATGACATCAGTAATAAAAATGATCAAGTGAGCAAATTTTGCCCTAAAGATAGAAGAGTTCAGATGCCCCGCCTTTCTCTCCTGTACTCAAAGCAGCTGAAAAACACCTTTCCCTTCCTCTCCCCACAACAGACCCCCTGTTAAGATAGGTGGGGCTGGGAAAGTTCTGAAAGAACTGTGACTAGCCCAAAGTCACCCAGCAGGCTTTGGATGTAGGAGTGGGGAAACAAATCCAGTTCACTAGATAAGAGTCTGCCACTCCTGTGGAGGAGTGGGGAATCAAACCCGGTTTTCCAGATTAGAGTCCACTGTCCTTGGCCACGCCGGCTGCCGCTTTAGGTTCTCATCCTGGGAGAAAAAACTATTGCCCTTTGGCAGCCTCTTTTAATTCGGCTCCTTTTTATACGTGGAATTTATCTTCCACTTAATTAAGGATGTAAAGTGCTTCAAAGTTTCGTCTGTTTGCTGACAGGGAGCTGCTACATAAACAGTCGGGAGGATTTCACATTACAAGAAGCTCTTTGGCTAAGCTTAGAACAGAGCTTCATTAACAAGGACACCTGCCGCACAGAAGGAAAAGCTAGCAGAGAGGGATCCATTCTGTGTAGTCAGATCAACACGCGGCTTTTGGTTCATTCCCATTTTATTTATACTTACGTGTCATTATAAAAACATACGCAGGAGAAAATTTGTGAAGTGATGCAAATCGGGATATTGCACCAGATTCGGAGAGATGATTCCCTCTCCCTTCAACCAGGGGCATACCTAGGCGAACTTGAGCCCTGGGCAAAACCTGAGTTTGATGCCCCCCCCCCCATGGGTGGCCACCCTCCCCCACCATGACCAAACAATGATTTTTTCCACCAGGTCGTTTCAAAGTCCACCATCACATTATAGAACATCCCCACACAGCCCATAGTTTGGAAAACATTTTCAAAATGCTTTCAAAATGTTTTATTACTGCTATGAAAACATTTTATGGTGTTGTATCCAGTCCCATAATTGGGGGAAACAGCATCACTTTTCAATGTCATTTAAACTGGGGGGGGGCCCAGACTCTCCCTTTAGGTGGGATTTAAATCTGGGCGTCCCCTAGTTTTAAACAAGGTGATGCCTGGAATCCACCCCCCGAAACAGCATCGAAGTTTAAATGGTGTTTAAACTGGGGACCTCAGATTCTCCCTTTAAATCCATGCCCGAGGATAGATTTGATAACAAACAACAACAACAACAAGCCTTTATTAGGCACTGGAGGAGAATAAAAAGAAAGTGAAGCGAAACAAGCATTGGTGGGAAGGGGAGTGAGATTTAAAGAGAATCTGGGGAAAATTTAAGGGGTGCCTGTTGTCAGGGGTGCAATTAGTTAAGATAGCAGCACCAAAATTTCCAGAGGTATCTTACGTGAGACCCTACTGATGATACCACTCAGATTTGGTGAAGTCTGGTTCAGGGGGTCCAAAGTTATGGACCCTCAAGGTGTAGCCCATCTCCTATTAGCTCCCATTGGAAACAATGGGGATGGAGGAGCACTCCCTTTGGGGAGTCCATAACTTTGGACTCCCTAATCACCAAAACTTGGGTGATATCATCAGGAGAATCTCCCAAAAAATCCCTGAGAATTTTTGAGAAGCTGCTAGCCTAAAATCTGCGCCCTGCAAGGCCAAAAAGCTTGAAAGAAACACTGAAAATACAAAATCCCTCACAAACCTGCAATTTTGTCGCCCACCACAAGGTGGCGCCCAGGGCAGCTGCCCACTTTGCCCAATGGGAGGTACGCCTCTGCCTTCAACACATTGAGCCAGACAATTTTCAAGAGAAGCACGCAGCTCAGGAGACATCCTGAAGTTCCTACATGGAACTGATGCTCTTCCTTTCATTACGACAGAACAGGGATCCCTACATGATGTCAGGACCATGCCTGTCAGTATCTTGATGTCTTGCTGTGTGTGATTTGCAATTGTTTTCCTGTTTCCCTCTTCCCTTTCTAGCAATCTCCTGGCACCAGCCCATCTTCAAAGAGGTGTGAAAGGTTCCCAGGTTCTTTGTAGCTTTGTAGTAGAAACTGTAGTGGACATTTGGTGTGGGGCGAAACGGGGGGGGGGGGCGGAATTAAAGGATACAAGTCCTGGATCTGAGCTCTCTAGCTTAGATCCTGCTTTACATTGTTACTCTTCGTATCGCCTGGAATAAACTGCTTTTGGACTTTCCTATGGTCTCTGTTATTTCCACATTCGAGAATCTGACACACGAAGCGGTTTTTTTGCAGTAAGAGGCTCATGCAAGGAACACAGATTTTGGGAGGTTTGTAGGAATAAGACATACAAGGACATGTGGGGAAGTGTTCTGCGTGCTCTCCTTGTACACCAAGCATCTGGGCCAACGGTACCCATGTCGGGTCTAGGAATGTGACAAATAAAATTGCCAAACAATCAGTTACTGAATGGGAAACCTCGGAGACCCCTTCCGCACAGGCCAATAAATGCAAGCTAACAACATTATAAAACTTGTGTTGGGGGGATGGGACTTCGCATGGATCCCGCTCCTAACGCGAGTCCGCTTCACGTTCCACCCCCACCCCCGGGATGTTAAAGAACTGAACTATTTGCGATTCTCTTGTTTTAAAGTGGATTGCAGTCACGGCCGAGCAAATGGTTGCCCCGGGAAACGCGTTACTTGGCCACGGTTTCCTTTTTTCCCCAGTCCCTGTCTCTCTGCTTCATAGCTATGGAGGGACACAGGGACGGCAGTATGGCTGTGGAGGTCCGTGCCTGCCAGGCTTTGTAGCTACGCAGCGGAGGGGGGGTGAATGAAAAAGCACCTCCGTGCAAAGGTGTGCACCCCAGCCAACACACTCACTGACTCCTGTTCAATGTACGGTCTACTCAGAGCCCTACGGGGGTGGAGCAGTTAATAAATCCAAATAAATAAATAAATAAGACCCCCAGTTGCCAGATAAGTCTCCTTCATCCTGTAATCATGCATTTGATTTCTCTCCTATCTAAATGCAGAACTTTACATTTATCTCAATTGAAATTCATTTTATTAGGCCCCTTCCGCACACGCAGAATAATGCGTTTTCAAACCACTTTCAAAACTGTTTGCAAGTGGATTTTGCTATTCCGCACAGCTTCAAAGAGCACTGAAAGCAGTTTGAAAGTGCATTATTCTGCATGTGCGGAAGGAGCCTTAGTTTTAGGCCACAGAAACCTGCTCCTTTTTTGGGGGGGGGGCAGTGGCTTCTTTGGTGTGTGCATATATTTCTTTCATATTCCTAATTGTACCTTTATAGTAAAGCTGCCTGGAGAACAGACTTGGCTGAGAATGAAGGGTTTGCCTTGGATAAACAAAATAAAAAGCTCGATCGGATGCCCAGGAACAATGTCATGTTCCAAGCTGGGATCGCATTACTGAAAAGAGCAATAAATGCCTAACCCAATGAATACAGATGCTCTTCGGGCTCTGGCAGAAAGAACCAGTGGACAAATGGAGAAGCTGCATGGGGTAAGTTGGAGGATGAACAGGGCAGCATCCCCTGGAGCAATGAAGGGTTGCTAGGATACCTGTGAGAGGATTCTGAAGGGCAGATACTATCTCAGGAGCTACGCAGACAGACCACAACAGGTTACAGCTTGAGGACCTAATGAACAATGACTAGTGACTGAGGAGGAAGAAAAAGAATACAAGAAGAAGAAAGAGTTTGGATGTATATCCCACCTTTCTCTTTTGTAAGGCTTCTCCAAGCAGCTTACAAACTCCTTTCCCTTCTTCTCCCCACAACAGACACCTTGTGAGGTAGGTGGGGCTTAGAAAGTTCTGTGACTGGCCCAAGGCCACCCAGCAGGAATGCAGGAGCAGGGAAACAAATCTGGTTTACCAGATAAGAGTCCGTCACTCCTGTGGAGAATGGGGAATCAAACCTGGTTCTCCAGATTGAAGTCCAGCTGCTCTTAACCATTACACCACATTCGCTCTGGTTTTTATACCTTGCTTTTCTCTACCTTTAAGTCTCAAAGCAGTTTATAATCACCTTTCCTTCCCCTCCCCACAACAGACACCCTGTGAAGTAGGTGAGGGTCAGAGAGTTCAGATAGAACTGTGACTACCCCAAGGTCACCTAGCAGGCTTCATGTGGAGGAACAGGGAAACAAACCTGGTTCACCAGATTCGACTCCGCCACTCTGAACCACTGCGGCTACGCCATGCTGTCCGAAGAAGGTGGTTTAGAAAGCTCAATTGAACATTATGCTTGACCATTGGCAATATGCTCTTTAATATTCCCTCTCCCCCTTCTGTTTTCATATAGACTAGACCAGAGGTGTCCCAACTCTGGCACCATGCCAGCAGGGGCTGATGGGAATTGTAGTCCGTGAACATCCGAAGCACCAGAGTTGGACCCTCCTACTAGAAGGTGCCCATTTCAATTCCCATTTCACATTTCTGAGTCTAATTTTGCAAATGAGGTAAACTATCGTATACGAAAGGCCCAACCTGTACTCTGTTTAGTGTGCGATTAAGAAAAGCATGTAGCCTTCACACAACCGTTAACCACCCAAGCAGAGATCAACAAGCCCACCACAGGCTGAAAATGTTGTGAGGATGAGACTTAAAAGAGTCACAAGAACTTTGGGCCCAAGTCTGTGCCTGGGTTCAAGTTGTGATCCGAAAAATCTTACCATGTTCATGCAAGCACCAAGCTGCCAAGGCAAATGCAAACTGGCCTCACTAGAGCCCCTTACACACATGCAGAATAATGCACTTTCAATCCACTTTCACAATTGTTTGCAAGTGGATTTTGCTATTCCTCACAGCTGCAAAGTGCACTGAAAGGGACCTGAAAGGGCATTGTTCTTCATGTGCGAAAGAGGCCTAGGTGGCTGCATACTGTAGACCAGGGGTCGGCAACCTTTAGCACCCAAAGAGCCATTTGGCCCTGCCTCCCCAAGCCCCGCCCTCGGCCTCCCCAAGCCCTGCCTTCAGCCAAGCGGGTGGGATAGACAGTGGTGGTGACGCCAACAATGGCAAGTTGCATTTGGGAAGTGGTGAGTACGCCTCCTACCCCGCCCCTTCCTTCCTTCCTTCCTTCCTTCCTTCCTTCCTTCCTTCCTTCCTTCCTTCCTTCCTTCCTTCCTTCCTTCCTTCCTTCCTTCCTTCCTTCCTTCCTTCCTTCCTTCCTTCCTTCCTTCCTTCCTCCAGCATCCTTTCCTCTCCTTCCCAGGCAACAGACAAAGGAAGGAGAGGAAAGGACGCTGGAGGGAGGGAGGAGGGGCGGGGAAGGAGGCGCGTTGCTGTGTCCCAAGGGCAACTTGCCGTTGTTGGCATCGCTGCTGCGGAGCTGCAGTACGAGGACGAAAGAGCCACATGTGGCTCTGGAGCCACGGGTTGCTGACCCCTGCTGTAGACTAATCCTTCACAGAGATACAAGTTGCCGCCCAATAGATTGTGGAACACCCACCACAGCCTGATGGGTCATCTGAATGTGGGAAAGACCCAGTAAACCAAAAACAAAAGAAGAGAACATGAATAAAATAAAGGGCTTTTGCCTCTTATCACATTCATGCCAATACACAAAAATCAACAATGTCTATCGTCCTGTATAAATCAGTCATCTATGCCTGTGCTGACCTGGATGGCAAAGGCTAGGGTTGGATCTCACTGGATCTCAGAAGCTAAGAAGAGTCATAAGAACATAAGAAGAAGAACATAAGAACAAGCCAGCTGGATCAGACCAGAGTCCATCTAGTCCAGCTCTCTGCTACTTGCAGTGGCCCACCAGGTGCCTTTGGGAGCTCACGTGCAGGAGGTGAAAGCAAGGGCCTTCTGCTGCTGCTATTTGAACTTGGTGCTTGCTCAATCCTGGCTATTATTTGGATGTAAGACCTCCAAGGACTATCAGGGTTGTGACATGGAGGCAGGTGAGGGGGAATGACCTCTGCTTGTCTCTTGCCTTGAAAACCCAACGAGGTCATCGTAAGTCAGCTGTGACTTGCTGAACTCTCTACCAACACGCCTAGCTCAAGGGTGAGGGCAAACAAGTATGCATAACTTAACCAGGAATTGCTAACAGACAGAGACTGTAACTATGGCAAACATGGAGAGCCAGAATGGTGTAGTGGTTGAGAGCAGGTGGATTCTAACCTGGAGAACCGGGTTTGATTCCCCACTCCTCCACTTGAGTGGCAGAAGCTTATCTGGTGAACCAGATGTGTTTCTACACTCCTACATTCCTGCTGGGTGACTTGGGCTAGTCACAGTTCTTCGGAATTATCTCAGCCCCACCTACCTCACAGGGTGTCTGTTGTGGGGAGAGGAAGGGAAAGGAGCTTGAAAGCCACCTCGTGAGTCTTCTTACAAGGGAGAAAGGTGGGATATAAATCCAAACTCCTTCTCCCCCTCCTCCTTCAAAATTTCAAACCCCATCATCCACCCACCCTCCATCTTATTTGGGTTTCTGACCACAGCTAAACAACAGGTTCTAAGAAGAAACTGAGCTTCTTTTTCAACAGGGACTCTGTCTCTTCCAAGACGTGCTGCCAGCAATGCCCCGGTTACACAAAGTGTGCCTTACAAGAAATGTGGTTTATGTTAGATGCTATATTTAAAATAGCACTGCATTATTAAGGTGTCTTCAAAGTGTAAAAGCGGGGCCTTCCCAGCTTTGTACTTTCTTCTTCTGCCAGGATGGTCCGTTGCCTAGGAGACAGACCCATCAAACTGTCAAAGGCCTCAACACACAAGTAGTTTTTAAGCTCTTTAGCGAACGCAGATTTAGACTAGCGAGACCAAAGGGTATAAAAACCCAATAGTTTCAACAGTGGAAGAAGAATAACAATTAAATGGAGGCTAAGATGCTACCTTATGTATTAGTCTTTTTTAACTGGAGGCAAGTCGGGGGGGGGGGGGTGTCGGGGGGGAATTCATTTTAGGAATACTAAAATCTTTGTGAAGTATCGTACCTTTCCACATCCTGCTGGAAAGGTACCAGTCACAGTTTCTCAGGACTCCTACCTCACAAGATGTCTGTTGTGGGGAGTGGGAGGGAAGGAGTTTGTGAGCTGCTGTGAGACTCCTCACAGTAGAGAAACGCAGGATATAAATCCAAACTCTCCTTCTCCTTCTTCCCTGAAACCACTGGTCAAAAAACAAACTGCCTCCAAGATTTCCTCATTAGCATTTATTGGCCACAGAAGCCTGGATTTTCTCCCAGGCTTCAATTCACCTTCTGGCCGGAAAAGTGGGTCAATAAATAACCTAAATAAATAAATGTCATGGAAATTGAGCACCCCGTGTGAAGTTTGAAAATCTACTTGAGAACACTGGAGACAGTAGCATGCGTGTTTCAAAAATCATTAGGCAGCTTATTATGCTCACCTGATGTGGAAACAACAATTCCAAATATACACTATTGTGAACTTGACAGAGAAAAAGGACCCCTGGTAGAAGAAATCCAGGTCTGAAGAGCAGCAGTGGCGCAGGAGGTTAAGAGCTCGTGTATCTAACCTGGAAAAACCGGATTTGATTCCCAGCTCTGCCGCCTGAGCTGTGGAGGCTTATCTGGGGAATTCAGATTAGCCTGTGCACTCCCACACATGCCAGCTGGGTGACCTTGGGCTAGTCACAGCTTCTCGAAGCTCTCTCAGCCCCACCTACCTCACAGGGTGTTTGTTGTGAGGGGGGAAGGGCAAGGAGATTGTAAGCCCCTTTGAGTCTCCTACAGGAGAGAAAGAGGGGATATAAATCCAAACTCCTCTTCTTCTTCTTCTTCTTCTTCTTCTTCATCATCATCATCATCATCATCCTGGGAGTCAACTTGTAAAGGTGGCTGGAGGATCGGGCCTTTATTAATGAGTGGTAGGCTCTCGCTCAGCCATGGGAAAACTTACACCAGTCTCTCTCTTGCTCTCAGCAAAGCTTACTTTATGTGAGATGCAAGGAGTCTCTTTAATCTCCCCCACTTCCTTCCTTCTTCCTCTTTCTTTCTCCTGTTTGTGCCACTTCCTTTCCCCTCACACCACATTCCTTCAGTCCTGCTTTCTGAACTTTGTCAATGTTAGGCAATCACACCTTCCATTTTTCTTTCATTGCTTCTGTCCACCATCTTCCATTTTCCTTTCATTGCTTCGGTCCCCCATCAGTTCCATGTCAAACCTTTATAAAAAAATGTTGCAGGGGCCTTTTCCGTACAAATCGTTTAGAGTGTTTCCGGGACGTTTTCGATCCCCCCTTCACCACAACGTTTGTCCGCACTCACCTCCTCCAAATGTTTCATTTTTTTTTTAGCTGATGCATTGACTCAGTGCCTTGTCCATCTGTTGAATCACCGCTTCATGTATTCATGGGTTTACGCGTGAATAAATTTACCCGCACAGAAGAGAAAATGCGAGAGGGAGAGGTGTGAGAAAATCGCCCCCACGCCCTCCTCCTTCCCCCTGGTCATGGTGGGAGAGGACAGCCGCCCATACTGGGGGGGGGGGAGGACACTCAGATTTTGCATCGGGCTACATTTTCTGATAAATCCCTCTGCATGCATATGGAGAAATGCTCACATGCAAACAACACTATCAAGCCATCAGGCAAAAGAAGATGGGTAACAGCTATGCATGGAATTGCTTTTTGGTGAGCCGAATAATTCCTAATTAGCATCCTGAGGTATCTTTCTTGATTTTCACCGCCTATCTTTCTCAAACTGCACATCACATCTGAATGAGTAATTACTGTTTACAGTACAAGTCAATAAGTAGCAATACAGGCTGTCTATATGATAGCATATGCATTTACGTTTGCACACATTATATATCACCCCACCAGGCTAGAGATCCAGGATCTGTCCTCAACCGCTAGATGAGAAGAGACAGGATCGCAATTGCTTTTTCGTAATAGATGCATCCCTGCCTTTTCGTATTTGTCTAACTGGCTTTCATGTGCGTTCCTTCTCTAAACAAAAAAAAGTGGATGATTGTGAGAAAATTCAATATACTTAAATAAAGCCTCAAATGTAGTAGGAATGCATTTATTCACCTAAAAAAATATTAAGACTTAAACTGAGGAGAAATCTCTGGAATGGATATATTTGTACTGCATGAGCGGGAACCGGGGCTAGTAGCAAAAGGTTATAGGTATAGCTACTGTGTAATCAGAGGTGGGATCCAGCAGGTTCTCACAGGTTCCCGAGAGTAGGTTACTAATTATTTGTGTGTGCTGAGAGGGGGTTACTAATTGGTGATTTTGCCACGTGATTTTTGCCTTCGTTACGCCCCTCCTCCGCTCCTCAGCAGTAGCACGCAGAACTTGAAGCAGTCTAGCAGGAGGTGCACCGGCGTGCATGGCAGCCTGTGCCTGCGTGCATTTGTTTCTCACCCAAGGACCGGCGCAGTGGCTGCATCCTTGCCACAGACCCGTCCAGCAATGCCCCACCCCCGGAATGCCCGGCCATGCCCCTGTCATGCCCCGCCCAGCCCCATTGGTGCTACACCACAGTTTGAATCCCACCACCATGGGAACCTGTTACTAAAATTTTTGGATCCCACCACTGTGTGTAATACTATCCTAGCATCCCACAAATAACAAAAGGCTGAATTATCTAAATCAGCGCTCTGCAACCTGTGGCTCTCCAGATGTTCATGCACTACAATTCCCATCAGCCCCTGCCAGCATGGCCAATTGGCCACCTTTTGAGGTAGGTGGGTCTGAGAGACACCTTTTGAGGTAGGTGGGTCTGAGAGAGTTCTGAAGAACTGTGACTAGCCCAAGGTCACCCAGCAGACTTCATGTGGAGGTGTGGGAAAACAAATCCAGTTCAGCAGATAAGACTTTGCCACTCAGGTGGAGGAGTAGGGAATCAAACCCGGTTCTCCAAATTAGAATCCACCTGCTCTTAACCACTAAACCATTTTGGCTCTCGCCACAGGATCACCACAGGGGTGTATCTTCTAAAAATGGCACCCAGGTCAAGCACTGCTCAGTGTTGAGCTGTGTGCCCCGCCCAGTGGTGGGATCCAAAAATTTTAGTAACAGGTTCCCATGGTGGTGGGATTCAAACTGTGGCATAGCGCCAATGGGGCTGGGCGGGGCACGACGGGGGCATGGCCGGGCATTCCGGGGGCGGAGCAGCCGGTCCTTGGGTGGGAAACAAATGCACGCAGGCGCAGGCTGCCACGCATGCCGGTGCACCTCCTGCTGGACTGCTTCAAGTTCTGCGCACTACTGCTGAGAGGAGGGGCGTAACTAAGGCAAAAATCACGTGGCAAAATCACCAATGAGTAACCCCCTCTCGGCACACACAAATAATTAGTAACTTAATCTCGGGAACCTGTCAGAACCTGCTGGATCCTACCTCTGGCCCTGCCCTCAAACTCCACTGGGCTTGGTTGGGTCTAACTTTAAATTGTGGGCTCCACTTCCTTTGTCTCATACCCAATGGCCAAGGCTGGTAAGGGTAGAGAAACAGAAAAACAATAGAAAAAGATGTTATAAAAGAGAAGGAGTAGCTTTAGGCTGATCCTGCATTGAGCAGGTCATAGAAATAGATGGCCTGTTTGGCCCCTTCCATCTCTATGATTCGAGGATGCCAGGAACATGGTGAGAAGTTTTGTTCCACAGCAAGAGAAGCCATTTGTGAAAGGAAAAGAATCTTGCAAGGGTGGGGGCCTGTAGCTTTCTGAGTTGGAGAGAAGGAATAATATGGGCTCATGATTTCTGCATTCAAGTGTAATCTTTCTTCCTCCTTCTACATTTCCAAACCAATCTTTCATATACAAATAAATCTTTCTTTCCTGTTTATTGTTCTACTTCTACAGTCTGTCTAACTCCATTATTGTTTTATGAGAATAGAGAAAACTTCAATAGTGGCAGGGGTTTTTTATGAGACAAAACAGCTAGGTAGTCCCTGGTGCCTGAAATGACATTCTTCAAAAATTCGCCTTTCTTTTCCGCACTCTTCCACCACCTCCCTTCTGCTCCTTCCTTAATTTTATATTTTTCTTGCTTTCTGAACTTCTGTCCCTTTCTAATCTTCGCATCCTTCTTTTCCCAGCATGCTCCATCAAGCTTTGCCATTCATTACATTTTTTTTCCACCACTCCTGAGACCCAAAATCCATCTTCCCAACAATTCCTCTGTCTCTATTCCCTTTTCACTCAATATTCTCAGCCGGTCTTTCTCTCTTTGTATTCATGACCATATTCCTTCACCTGGCCTTGAAATTGCCTTCTTTGGAACCTGCTCTTAGTCACTACATTAGTTCTTCACAATGCATTCCATAATCCACATTTATCATAAATGTCCCATGAAATGGATGGCAAAGTTAAAGGCGTATGTGCTGTCTTTCGTACAAATGCAGTTCAAATAATCTTTTCAATTCACACTTTATTCCATTTAGAAATAGGTCGTTTCAGGCTGGTTTAATTATTCTATATCACATTATATAATAAATTAAATTACAGAGTCAAGTAATACCTTGAGCACTGGGAGCAGCAGTGACATAGGGGTTAAGAGCAGGTGTACTCTAATCTGGAGGAACCGGGTTTGATTCCCCGCTCTGCCGCCTGAGCTGTGGAGGCTTATCTGGGGAATTCAGATTAGCCTGTGCACTCCCACTCACTCCTTGCTCTTCCCCCCTCACAACAAACACCCTGTGAGGTGGGTGGGGTTGAGAGCTCTGAAAAGCTGTGACTAGCCCAAGGTCACCCAGCTGGCGTGTGTGGGAGTGCACAGGCTAATCTGAATTCCCCAGATAAGCCTCCACAGCTCAAGTGACAGCGCCAAGAATCAAACCCGGTTCCTCCAAATTAGAATGCATCCCTCCCCCCTCTCCTCCCTTGCATGCCACCCTTCACTCCCTCCCCACCCTCCCCTTCCCTTGCATGCCACTCCTTCCTTTCCCTCTCTTTCTACTAGGGTGGGTGGGGCATGTCCAGATGCCGGCCCCCTCCCCTTCCCTCTCCTCCCTTGCATGCCATCCCTCACTCCCTCTGCTCCCCTCCCTCCCCTTCCCTTGCATACCACCTCTCCTTCCCCTCCCCCTCCTAATGCTAGGGTGGATGGGCCAAGTCCAGATGTCGGGGCCCCTCCCCCTCCTCCCTTGCATGCCACCCTCCCCTCCCTCCTCTTGCATGCCACCCCTCCTTCCCCTCCCCCTCCCAATGCTAGGGTGGGTGGGCTTTTGTACATCAATTTGTAAATATAGAAAGAGACACCGGGCGGTCAGATGGCAAGGAACGAGATGCCTTTTAAACATGATACAGTTTTAATGTCCAGTTTAATTTGTTGAAAGTCAGAGTTTTAAGTAGGGTTTTACAGGTACCTCTTACAATGGTGATTAACTTTTAATCCATGTATTAATTAATGTAAATGCTATATTACTGGCAATGACTGACCATATCACTGGCAATGACAATGACTGGCCATGCTGGCAGGGGCTGATGGGAATTGTAGTCCATAACATCTAGAGTGCCAAAGGTTCGCCACCACTGAGAGAGGTTTTTATACCAGTCGTTGACCGTAAATAAATTATTATTCTATTCTAGTGTGAGGTTGGTTGATAAGTCTCCCCCATTTTGCAAATTTCAGATTCAAGTAAATAATGATTATCCCTGTGATTACATTTATATGCCTTGAATTCTCTAACCCCTGAGCTGAAAAGCAGCAAGGAAAAGCACACCAAACTCCAGTATTTAAATTTTAACTACTTCACAGCTGTCAACTGTGAGGCCAACCGGTTGGAAATATTAAATCTGAAACAAGGCGTGCTCCGGAGCATATCTGTCCGCCACAATTTGTTCATTGTTTGAAACCAGAAACAGACTGTGGAAGATAATGAAAATTACTGACCTTTCTTAGCCAGACTGTTATTGGGTTCATATTTCTCAATCAGCTGCTGAACCTGTTCTTGCTTCAAGGGTGGATAGAGAATTTCATTTAGACGCGGGTCCCGTTGCTTCGAGTTTATAAATTCCATCATCTGATCAACGGTAAGATACGGCCTGGTCTTGGCCCCACTGCAGAAGATTGAAATGGAGGAGGAGGAGGAAGGAAAATTACCACCACCACATATACAAACAAGTTCTACTTCATTATCATTTCGTAGGAAAAAGCAGTGAAGTAAAACCTTCTAGAGCAGGAGTGTCCAACTCTGGTGCCCCAGGTGTTCATAGACTACCATTCCCATCAGCCCCAATGAGAATGGCAGTCTGTGAACATCTGGGGCACCAGCGTTGGACACCCCTGCTCTAGAGTATTAGGAACAGCATACCTTAAAGACAACTACTTCAAAATAGACCTGCTCGATCACTACAGACAGCTTCTGAGACCCTACTTTGGTGCCCCCACATTTGGAAGTTAGGCAAATGGAAACCTGGGAAAAGGCCTTCTCAGTGTTGGCCCCCAAATGATGTAACACTTCCTTCATTTATATTCATCCATCCACTTCTAGCATTGTATTTTGCCAGCAAGCGAAGGCTGTCTTTTTGTTCCTTCTGATATTCCCGCTGTGATTTTTCCCTCCTGCCCATATTTTAAGTGCTGCCTCTGTGGCCCCTTTCGCACCTGCAGAATAATGCACTTTCAATCCACTTTCACGATTGTTTGAAAGTGGATTTTGCTGTTCCGCACAGCTGCAAAGTGCACTGAAAGTGGATTGAAAGTGTGATTGGTGTTTGGAATATGCTGCCACAGGAGGTGGTGATGGCCACTAACCTGGATAACTTTAAAAAGGGCTTGGACAGATTTATGGAGGAGAAGTCGATCTATGGCTACCAGTCTTGATCTGCCTTGATCTCAGATTGCAAATGCCTTAGCAGACCAGGTGCTCAAGAGCAGCAGCAGCAGAAGGCCATTGTTTTCACCTCCTGCATGTGAGCTCCCAAAGGCACCTGGTGGGCCACTGCGAGAGCAGAGTGCTGGACTAAATGGACTCTGGTCTGATCCAGCAGGCCAGTTCTTATGTTCTTAAAGTGCATTATTCTGCAGGTGCGGGAGGGACCTGTGTGTCTACAGATGTATTTCAGTATTGGTTTTGTCCTCTGTTTTCATAATGTTCTGTTGCTAATTGTTAGCTGCTCTAGTGGCCGTGACAGGGCGAAAAGGAAGGATGTAAATTTCCTAAATAAATAAATAGCAGGTTGGAGCTTCCAGGCATAAGAACTAGGTTTTTATGCCTGGAAGGGGCCTGGAAGTGGGTGTCTCCCAACTCATCCCGCCCCCCTGCCCCCACCGTGAAGACAAGAGGGCAACTATTGCAGTGGCTGAGGACAACTGTGTTGGCTCCTTGTCTGTGTTCAGGCTTTAAAACTATCAGACAAGGAAGGGAGACAATGTGAAATCAACTGCTAAGAACCCTGTTCTCAAGTCTGATTCATCGTCCAGAAGACAGAAGCAGTGACAAACCCCTCTGCTTGTCCTCCGTTACCAGTGGTGGGATCCAAAAATTTTAGTAACAGGTTCCCATGGTGGTGGGATTCAAACTGTGGCGTAGCGCCAATGGGGCTGGGCGGGGCATGACGGGGGCATGGCTGGGCATTCCAGGGGCGGGGCATTCCTGGGCGAGGCTGTGGCAAGGACGCAGCCACTGCGCCGGTGCACCTCCTGCTAGACTGCTTCAAGTTCTGTGCGCTACTGCTGAGAGGAGGGGCGTAACTAAGGCCAAAATCACATGGCAAAATCACCCATTAGTAACCCCCTCCCGGCCCACACAAATAATTAGTAACTGACTCTCGGGAACCTGTGAGAACCTGCTGGATCCCACCTCTGTCCACTGCCCCACACTCCAGCAGGAGAACCGTGCTGCTCTGGTATACTTCACGGGTTCTCCAGATGGCAGGGGTGCCAACTCCAGGTTCAGAAATACCTGGAGATTTGATCGTGGAGACTGGGATGGTGTGGTTCAGGGAAGAGAGGGACCCTGGTAGGTTATAATGCGACTCAGTCCACCTTCCAAAGCAGCCGAAACCATTGAAATAAATGTTTTAAATAAATAAACAAGCTATCCGGATAATCTGGAGATCAGTTTTAATGCCAGGAAGTCTTTAGCCCTCACTTGGAGGTTGCCAATCCTACTGGGTAGGGTGTAAAAAGAGGGCACTTGAGAACAGCCCTACACCATGCGACTCTTTCAGCCTTATACTGCGGCTCCACGTGGCATGGAGGTCAGAGGGTAGCATGGGCGTGTCTCTCCAGGAAAGGTGAGTGGAGAAGCCAAACTGGAGGTGGCTCCATGTGGAGCCGCCTCTCCGGCTCGGTAGATCTTCGGGGCCATGGAAAATTGGTCAAAATGGCTCTTTGGGTGGTAAAGGTTGCTGACCCCTGCCCTACATGAAGGCTGCACAATGGTTAAGAGAAGGAGGAGGAGGAGTTTGGATTTATATCATGCCTTTCTCCCCTGTAAGGAGGCTTACAAGCTCCTTTCCCTTCCTCTTCCTGCAGCAGCGTCAGTCAGTAGCCTCTTAAGCCCCATATTCTGCTGCCAAGTGTCGCTGCCAGCTGTGTGTTTGGCTCACAAGAGAGCCAAGAGCAGGTGGTGCCGGTGCCATGTCTGTCTGGGCATCATCATTTTGTTTCCATCCCATCTCATGAACTTCTGGGCCTTGAAGACAGAAAGAAATCGGAAAGCAGCAAATGTGAAGAGAACAAGAGGAAGAGTTTGGACTCACACCTCACCTTTTTCTAAGGAGACTCCAGGCAGCTTACAAACTCCTTTCCCTTCCTCTCCCCACAAGAAGACAACTTGTGAGGTAAGTGGGACCGAGAGAGTTCTGAAGAGCTATCATTCGCCCAAGGTCGAGAAATGTAGAGGTGGGGAAACTAATCCAGTTCACCAGACAAGTCTCCACTGATCATATGGAGGAGTGGGGAATCAAACCCGGTCCACCTGCTCTTAACTACTACACCATGCTGGCTCTCAGAGGGAGGGGAAGGTAGGACAGAAAGAAGATGTGCCTTCAGGGCAACAGCAGCCAGGATTAGCCTCCTCAGAAATAAAGAGCGCCTGGGTAACAAAGACCCAATCAGGTGCAGGCCAAAGCAACCATAGAGTAGGTGTGACCAGAGCAGGGGGCTGCAACCTGTGGCTCTCCAGATGTTCATGAACTACAATTCCCATCAATGGGAATTGTACTTCATGAACATCTGGAGAGCCGCAGGTTGGAGACCCCTGGACCAGAGGAAGGCAGAAAGAGACAGCTAGAGAAGGGCAGCAAGACAAGCAGCTAGGAAAGCTTGGAAGATCAGGAGAGCAGCAGGTTACTTTCTGGAGGCTTGGTCACCTTAAAGCAGGGGTCTTCAAACTATGGCCCTCCAGATGTTCAGGAACTACAATTCCCATCAGCCCTGCTACTTGGCCATGCTGGCAGAGGCTGATGGGAATTGTAGTTCCTGAACATCTGGAGGGCCATAGTTTGAAGACCTCTGCCTTAAAGCCTAACCCTGTGGCAATGAGACCTAGGCCAAGGAGTCTTCTGCAGGAACCCCAGCCTGGGAGTAGCAGCAGCGTCTGCACAGGAAAATGGAGGGCAACTCAACATATCCCCCTGGAGTCAAGACTGGAGAGTCTGGAGACTGAAGGAACACCTGGGTGGGGAAGCACCCCCTGATGCTCGAGCTTTACCTGCTCCTAAGGGAAATGCTCAAGGTGAGAGTAGACATCCCCAAGATAGGCCACCATAAGAGCCAACGTGTTATAGTGGTTAAGAGCAGTAGACTCTAATCTGGAGAACCAGGTTCGATTCTCCACTCCTCCACACCAGCGGCAGACTCTTATCTGGTGAACCAGGTTTATTTTCCCCACTTCTCCACAAGAGCCTGCTGATTGACCTTGGGCTGGTCATAGTGGATTCTGGAATCTCTCAGCCCACCTGCCTCACGAGATGTCTGTTGTGGGGAGAGAAAGGGAAAAGCAGTTGGTAAGCTGCCGTGAGTCTCCTGTAAGGTGGGGTATAAATCCAAGCTCTTCTTCTCTTCATACTTGCTGCTCTTCCATTTCTTTCCCTTTTCAATGCCCAGAAGCTCATGAGGTAGAGTGGAAATAAAACGGAGATGCCCAGCCAGACATGGCGCCACCTGCTCCTGGCTCTCTCGTGAGCCAAACACGCAGCTGGCAGTGACACTTGGCAGCAGAATATGGGGCCTTCAAAAATTGTACCTGCTTTCCTAGTCCACTGGCTGAAACCAGCTGGGCCAGTTTTTGCCCAAGGATGAGAGTAGCTTGAGAGTCCTCATGCTGATACCAGCCTCTTCCTGCTGAATAATTCATATCAGGAACACGCAGAGGTCAAGATATGCAACGAACCCCTTGCAGCGGCCCATTACGACCAGTTTTTGCCTGCAGGCTCAACTTCAGATTTGCATTAAGATGACGGAACATCCTGAAAGCGCAGACTGTTGTTATTTTATCCTACGGTTAACCGGTGAGGAGTAAAATACCCTCTGGAGGAGGAAATGTTGTAACAGATGGAACAGAAATAACAGTAACCATTTTTTGGAAAAAAAAAATGAAAATTAGAGGAACTTGGATGATGGAACCCTTAGGAAAACGATACAGGTCTATCAAAACTAGGACAGAGAGGCTTAGAGACAGCTTCTACTCTAGAGCTGTGGCTATGCTGAACTCCGTGGCTTCAGTGTTGATGTGTTTGGGGCTGTGTAGGGATGGGTGGAGGAAGGGGAAAGGAAGGATGGGGTATGAGTCTGAAATTGTGTGCAACGAGGCATGCTGCTGTAAATTTCGTTGTGCGTGCACAATGACAATAAAATGCTTATGCTTATGCAGACCTTGGAATGTCCTGAAAAACACACATAGGTAAGAAAGTCTTAGAAACATTTTTTTAGAAATTGAAGAAGATTTAGGGCTGAGTGTTTTATGCAAATAGTCCTTCTCTAAACTGCCCCCTCCCCCCTGTTCCAAAGCATACATTTATAAGGATATCAGTGTTTTCTCTCATGAGTTTCTGCTGAATACTATCAGCCCTATAAAGCAGGGAGGGTTCAATATTGCACAAACTGATATTAAAACCATGGGGAAAGATCGGCATTAAATATTAAATTTATAATTAAATTGCTTCCAGTATTTCAAGACATTAAGGCATAACGAAACAAGAACCCTGTTGTCTGCTAATCAGCTGTGAATATGACTGCATACAATGAATATAGCCAATTTTGGGGTGGTTGGAAAACCTCCTGTCAAATGCATACAGCTTGTGACATTCTCAGCCTCTACCCATCCCAAATGTATTGAAATGGAGCTTAAACTAGAAGAAGTCAGAAGAGGAATCAAGCCAGGAAGTCACACTTATCTAGGAATCAGCTTCTCTTCAATTCCAAACAAGGTAACTCAGTGATTAATCGTAACTAGAAAGGCCACACACCATTTGTTGAGGTTAAACAACAGAACCAACAGGTAAAGAAATCTATGCTGGGCTGCCGTGATCAAGTTTCGGGGCCTGAATTATGTATGTGGCCAGAGGTGGGATCCAGCAGGTTCTCACAGGTTCCCGAGAGTAGGTTACTAATTATTTGTGTGTGTCGAGAGGGGGTTACTAATTGGTGATTTTGCTACGTGATTTTTGCCTTAGTTACGCCCCTCCTCTCAGCAGTAGCGCGCAGAACTGGAAGCAGTCTAGCAGGAGGTGCACCAGCGTGCGTGGCAGCCTGCGCCTGCGTGCATTCGTTTCCCGCCCAAGGACCGGCGCAGCGGCTGCGTCCTTGCCACAGCCCCGCCCAGGAACGCCCTGCCCAGGAATGCCCAGCCACGCCCCGTCGGGCCCCGCCCAGCCCCATTGGCGCTACACCACAGTTTGAATCCCACCACCCTGGGAACCTGTTACTAAAATTTTTGGATCCCACCACTGTATGTGGCCACCAGGCACAAAAGACACCACCACGACCAGGGAAGAAAGGCAGAAGCAAGCATCACAGCTGGTTTTCATAATTTCTTACTACTCTAAGAAGATGTGGTCGATTTCAGGCCGAGGACACATGTTGCTCAAGAACTCTCTGTATACTTCCGGAGTGAAGTCCTCTTGAGGAATTGAGTCATTCTGTGAAGGATAAACAAAATAAAGCAGATAAAGTCCAACATCTCATACCCCGTTGTAAATTAGAACGGCTTCTTCCATAACCTCCTGGACTTCTTCTGTTCCTGCCCTTTCGAAGCACAAGTAGTGGGCTAACCGCATGCCATACTTATTCAGACCGACTGCTAGATCAAGAGTTTCAAGTTCTGCAGGACAAGGTGAGAATCAATTGCTCCCCCCTCTTTTTTAACATCAAATTTAAAATCAATCACATGGCAGATTATTTGAGTTTTCTTCAGGAGCGCAAGCATAGATGGATAATCACTAGGGCTCATTGTAACTCCTTCCCTTGCTCTATGTTACAAGTAAGGTTCTGAAAAATCGACGTGCAAGAGCGGAAATGTCCTCACTGTATCACAGCGATTCAAACCATGGAATATATATTTATATTTATTTATTTATTTATATTTTAGATTTATATAGGCCGCCTCTTCCCCGGAGGGCTCGAGGCGGCTCAACAACATGGCTGTTATTAACAGCAACTCAACAGCATAACTTAAACATTAAAACTCCGGCAGCAGTTACAAATAATTTAAAAATAATTTTAGAACGATCCAAGCTATTCAACAATACAAAACAGTATAAAACAGTTCAAACAGGCGCCCGTTCCTAAGGCTAAAAGCAAGAGAAAAATGAAAAGAAGGAAGGGAGGGAGCAGGTGGGCCCAGATGGAATCATAGCAGGCCCAACCAAGATGACAACGATGGAAATTCGGCAGCATTTCAGTGGGGGGCAGTAAAACCGCGGCCGGCCTCACCAAAGGCCCGGTGGAATAATTCTGTCTTACAGGCCCTGCGGAACTCGCCAAGATCCCGCAGGGCCCGGACTGATGGAGGCAAGGTATTCCACCAGGCTGGGGCCAGAGCCGTAAAGGCCCTGGCCCGGGTTGAGGCCAGCCGCATCGTCGCGGGGCTAGGGGTCACCAGCAATTCTGCCACTGCCGAACGCAGTGGCCTATGTGGGACATAAGGGGTGATGCGGTCCCGTAGATATGAGGGCCCCATGCCGCGTAAGGCCTTGAAGGTTGTTACCAGCACCTTGAAGACGATCCGGAACTCCACTGGGAGCCAGTGCAGACGGCGCAGCACAGGGGTGATATGATCTGAGTAGTCACCACCTGTCAGAAGCCGTTGCTCAACTGACCCAAATACGAGGGATCTAGGACCAGACTTTTTGCTCTTTGTCCTGTAATCTTTAATGAATATTCTGCTGTGGGGAAGATTATGTTTCTACTAAACAATTCTGCCTCCGAGATTTTAACTTTTGTAGCTAGGTTCCTTATAGAAACTTTGAAATGATTACCTGCGATGGTTCTCATGTATGGGATACTTGTTTGGACAATGTTGGCTGTTATATGGATTCTATGCTTAATAAAGGTTTATATATATATACTTATTCAGACCTTCACACTGCAACTATACTTTTCCCAACTCCATTGCATCCTCTCTCTGCACTTGTGTCAATCAGTGGCATGTGACCAAATCCATCTTTTATAATGGATCTACCACAATCCAGAAATAGCTTGAAATACAGACTTAAATAACTTATCTAAGGCAAACGAGCCAATGATTCTTGAAATCTATTGGGCCCACAGATGACTTCTTTAACAGTGACCTTGCTACGGCCTCTAAAGGCCACGGAAATAGCCCTTTCCCTAAAAGAAGTTCTTTATCCCAGTTAATGAATTAGCTTTTCTCCAGCAGATTTAATTAGTAGAAAAGGATCAAGTACATAGGTGGTGAACCTGATGTTTCCAAGGATTCTGTCTATACCAGGGGCGGAGCAAGGGGGAACTCTGTGCCCCTGCTGCAGCACCGTCTGCCCCCGCCCTGGCCAGAACACCCCTGGCCACGCCCCCACTACGCCGCGTGCCTGGAGCATTGCGCTCCACCCAGCCCCGTTGGTATTACGCCTCTAGTCTATACCCATTGCTTGCACAAACTGTAAGGTTGTGAGTGTGGCAAGGCTCAGATAGCACACCTCCTGCAAGTCATGAGCAGTTCCACTGGGGCTGGTACAATGGATGCAATTTTTTTTAAGTTGGTTATAGTAGGTTGTGTAGGGGGATTAAGAACATCCCTTGAGGGCCTGCAGGTTACAAGCCCTCTCCCACGTGGAGCGATAATTCTTTGTGGGGCGGACAAGACACAGGGGTGATTCACATTCCTGTGTTGCCACCACTGGCATAGAGCAGGATCCAAAATTTGTTCTGGCTCCCGTGTTCCATCAGTTTTGGCACAGGGCTTTTCCAGACATCATTCCAGATGCTATCCCTGTTATTTCATGGCCCCCGGCTCCTCAGAAGACCAGAGACGCAAGCTTTGACAAAGGCACTGATGAGTAATCTTGCTTATTCTGAGCTATCCCTCTTCCAGACATTGACCAGAGTTTTGATAAGATTGTCAACCATGTCAGTTAGAAACTCTCCATAGCCATGAAGAATCCAACTGGATCCGTTATCCACTTTTGCAGAGGTTCAGGCATCCCATAACTCTGTGCTCTCTCAGAGGATGATTCATCCATAGCAAGTGCTTTCACTCATAGGAACATTTTTCCTGTCCAAAATGGAATGCCAAACCAAAGGCATGACAGATCACATGTATGGATCCCAGTTGTTAATGAAGACAATCCCTCATTATCATCTGGCTGATTGGCAGGTGAGCAACGCAGACTCCTGAATTGAAATCTATGCTCCCTCCAGCACCAATGGAGAGACCAACCTGGCCATCTCAGATAAAGAAACCATTGGGTAGCAGGGTTGGAAGTATGACAGACTGTAAATCCAATATTAAGCATAAGCACTCAAAACTAAGAAGAAGAAGAAGAAGAAGAAGAAGAAGAAGAAGAAGAAGAAGAAGAAGAAGAAGAAGAAGAAGAAGAAGAAGAAGAAGAAGAAGAAGAAGAAGAAGAAGAAGAGGAGGAGGAGGAGGAGGAGGAGGAGGAGTTTGGATTTATGTCCCCCTTTCTCTCCTGCAGGAGACTCAAAGGGGCTTACAATCTCCTTGCCCTTCCCCCCCCCCCACAACAAACACCCTGTGAGGTAGGTGGGGCTGAGAGAGCTCCGAGATGCTGTGACTAGCCCAAGGTCACCCAGCTGGCATGTGTGGGAGTGTACAGGCTAATCTGGTGAAGCAAACAGGATCAGGATAAATTGCCAGTACCCAACTTCTTGGTCCATTAGCTCTAGCAATCTGCTATGCTGAACAACCTGGTGGACTTCATCAAGAATCGCAGATCTAGGAGAGACCACAAGAGCCATCCAGTCCAACCCCCTGCCATTCAGGAACACACAATCAAAGCACCCCCAACAGTTGGCCATTCAGCCTCTGCGTAAAAACCTTCAAAGAAGGAAACTCTACTACCCTCCAAGGCAGCGTATTCCACTGTTGAACAGCCCTTACTGTCAGGAAGTTCTTCCTAATGTTTAGGTGGAATCACTTTTCTCACACACTAGTCTGTGCCTTGTCTCTAAAGCAGCAAAAAAGCAAGCTTGTTCCATCTTCAACATGACATCCCTTCAAATATTTAAACCCTTTCCCCCTTTTCAATTAGACATGTCATAATAAGCATTAATTTTCATAGCTAAGCTCTAGCTGTCCCTATCTTCCATCCCCATATGTCATATAGCCTTAGCCCAGAAGTGTATGATGCAAAACCCTGGCTGGTGAGAAAAACGGTTATTATTAGAAAGATCAACACAATAAAGGATTTAATTTGCTAAAATACATGCCCTGATTACAGTTGAACAGACTGGTTGACGTTTAGAAGCTAGCATGTCATTTTCCCCAGAAATATTTCAACACAGAAAGCAGGAAAACAATATGTAGCTTTTACCCATGCCTATGGCATGGCGTAGTGGTTAAGTGGTTGCACTGCCACTCACAAGGTCAGGTGTTTGAGCCCCCTGTGGGTCAGATATCCTGGCAGCTGGCTCATGGTCAACTCAGCCATCCATCCATTCCTTGGTCGGTAAATGAGTACCTAGCACAGTGTTTCCCAACCTGTTCAAGGGTACCCTTGACCTCACTCTTCATATCTCACGGTACCCCTGCCGCCACCCTCCACCTTCCCCCCCATTGCCCCTGCTTGCCACACCCCCCACCTTCCCCTTCCAGGGTGAAGGGAAGCACTGGGGTGGGGGTGGCTGCTAACCCTGTGGCAGGCCCTGCCCCGTGGGCCAGCTCCATGTCCTTGCTGGCGCCGGTGGGAGACACCACAAAAATGAGGGGGGGGGGCGGTAGTGTTGCCGCGGTACCCCTGGGACATGCTCACGGCACCCCAGGGTACCAGGGAACCCTGGTTGAGAATGGCTGACCTAGCACATAGCTAGGGGGTAAAGAATAGCCAGGGAAAGCAATGGCAAACTACCCCACAAAAATGGCTTGCCTATAAAATCACTGCTCGCAGTGCTACCCCAGGGTCGGATATGACTGAAGGGGGAAACTTTACCTTTTTTAAAAATGTGAGACTGGGAAGGGGGACAGGGAGAGACAATGCCAAGATACCCTTTAGGAGATTTTAAAGAAACTGCCTTTCACAGACTGTAGCGCACAGTTTATGCGTCTGAAGACAGTCTGTGGCAAGCATGCAGACCCAAGCATTACCCTGCATGACAGCAAGCAGTCAAGCATTAAACAGTGGGTGTCAAATTCCAGTGTACTGGGGAAGCAGAGGGTTGAAATCAGGGAGCATAACAGGTAAAACACAGTGCCAGAAAAGAAGAAAAATGTAGCTGGGGGTATTTGATGAACCTAAGGAAATAGCAGCAGGAGAGATGATATGATTGAGCAGCGCTGGCCGGGAAGGTGAGTGGAGGGGGCTGACCCAGAGGCTGCTGAGGCTGGGGAGCAAGTCGGGGCTGCTTGCACGATAGCGTGCGAACGGCCTCCGAGCCCCCACTGGCACAATTCATGCCAGTGGAGCTGCATTTCCGCCACCGTGCAGGAACAGCCTTAGATCCTGACTCACTCTCCTGGCTGGATGTGAAGTTTGTCTCTGCTCAGTCTGTGGATTTCTTTCCATTGTCTTTTCATGGGTCTTAAAAGACATGAATTGAGGTGGTCTATCATATTTTTAAGAGAGAACTAAAAATGTGAGTTTTATAAATTAAACAGTGCAGTCCTGGGCAGACAGACCCTCTTCCAATGACGCCACTGACTTCAAAAGACTCGGAGGAGGAAGGTGTCCGTCTGTTAAGATCTGTTGCAGTGCGAACATGTTCTCTATATCAGATCATCTAAAATATTATGTGGAGACGGGAAATTTGCTTTATTGTCAGTTTAAATGGCTAACATAGTTAAAAGAATCCAAATATTCCTGCTGTTTGCATTCTGTTCTCAACTTCCAGATGTAACTGTTTACTGAACTGGACTGCATTTCTTTACAAGCCAGCATCTTGAAAGAGCCAGCAGAGAATATATGTGACATGTCCTAATAGTGGAATGATTTAAATCAGCCCAAACAGACTACCAAAATGCAGGGAATGAATGACGGAAACCTCTCTGTTAAGATCGACAAGCAAATTCACCACCACATGTGTTATCCCGGTGCTTGCTGATGGAGTCAAAAGTCCACAGGGGTTCAGATTCACAGCTGGGCATTCCAATAGTAACTAGCAAAGTAGCAGAAGTAAACTTTCCTCCACGGCTGAATGGGCCGTCCCCGAAATAGAGCTTTCACTGAAATATCTGGCTGCCAAGTTCGTGACATGGGTTTTTATTGTGCCGGCTGCTTTTAGAATTGTGATTATACGCTTTTATTTTAAAGGTTTCTGTTGCTGATTGTTAGCCCTCTTTTGAAGGGAAGCCACAGATGGCATTGCCTGCTCCCTCTTTCCTTGTGCATGTTTCTGTCCATGTCTCAAGAGGAAGAAGCGATTCATCTCTAGAGATTCCACCAAACCAGGGCACAGGACGCAGGAGGCATTAGCATCAAAGGACTAAGTCAAGAAGCAACTGTAAGTGGAGACGTGAAGAAGAAGAAGAAGAAGAAGAAGAAGAAGAAGAAGAAGAAGAAGAAGAAGAAGAAGAAGAAGAAGAAGAAGAAGAAGAAGAAGAAGAAGAAGAAGAAAAGAAAAAAGAAAAAGAAAAAGAAAAAGAAAAAGAAAAAGAAAAAGAAAAAGAAAAAGAAAAAGAAAGAAGAAAAAGAAAAAGAAAAAGAAAGAAGAAGAAGAAGAAGAGGAAGAGGAAGAAGAAGAGGAGGAGGAGGAGGAGGAGGAGGAGGAGGAGTTTGGATTTATATCCCCCCTTTCTCTCCTGTAAGGAGACTCAAATGGGCTTGCAATCTCCTTTCCCTTTCCCTCCCACCCCGCAACAAAACCCTGTGAGGTGGGTGAGAGAGCTCCGAAGAACTGTGACTAGCCCAAGGTCACACAGCTGACGTGTGTTGAAGGCACAAGCTAATCTGGTTCACCAGATAACCCTCCACAGCTCAAGTGGCAGAGTGGGGAATCAAACCCGGTTCTCCAGATTAGAGTGCACCTGCTCTTATCCACTACACCACGCTGTCACTACACCATGCAACTTTCCAGTGCCTTCCACACATGCAGAATAATGTACTTTTAATCCACTGTCACAATTGTTTGCAAGTGGATTTTGCCATTCCACACAGTAAAATCCAGCCGCAGAGTGCATTGAAAGTGGATTGAAAGTGCATTATTCTGCATGTGCAGAAGGGGCCCCCCATCACGTCTTTGCTGCTCAGAAGAGCCCCTGCTACCACCCAGGAGTTAAAGATGGATAGGTTGAAGACCACTACCCCAAGAGTTTGGATAGATTGAGAACAAGAGCTACAGGTGATATCTGAGGTTTGTAAGTGACAATGTCTACAGACTGCTGACAGTAAAGAAATGATCTAATTGTCAGCTCTTTGCCCTGAACAGCACTATTTGAAATGTGTGCTTGTTTCATCTGTATTAACTGTGGATATATCAAGCGGTAAATTCTCTGTCACTTAAGTAGAACATGTTAGAACTATTAAACACTGATGATAGAGAATATCTGCCCTGATCCACTGCAGAGCATCACAGAAACATGAAAGAAGTCAGTTATATAGTGTTGGATCCTATAACTTCCTTCTTCAAAGCTGGGCCCTTTGGCTCCCTTCCATTAAGTCTTTTTTTCCAGTGGAGAAGGACTTTCTCTTTCATTTTGGCAGCTGAAGTTCTGGACTAGAACTGGAGAAACCATTACATCAGGTGGCGGACCGGTCTTTGGTAGTCACTCTCCAGAGGCATATTGGAAGGAAATGGCACTTGGAGACAAATTGTCTCTGGGTGCGCCCCCCCCCCCCCGCACCTGGGGGGCATGGCAGGGCTCTGCCCACCCCCAGCCCAGCTGCCACCCCCCTCCTGGCTCCCAGCTGGGAGCCGGCAGTCCCTTCTGCCCTCACCTCTGAGGAGAGCAGAAGAGACTGCTGTCCCCCGTCAGCTGCTTTTATAAGCACTGAGACCGGGGGTGGGGCTTGGGGTGGGGCCCCGCCCCCGGTCTCAATGCTTATAAAAGCAGCTCTCAGGGGATGGGGGACAGCAGTCACTGCTGCTTTCCCCAGAGGGGAGGGCAGAAGGGACTGCTGGCTGCCAGCTGGGAGCTGAAGGTTCGGCAAGGCTGGGGGGGGGCAGTGTCCTTGGGCTTCCTTGGCCCCGGCCATGTCGATGATGACATGGGCAGGGTTGAAGGCGCCCGATGATAAGGCAGCAGGACTTCCTGCTGCTTTGCTGTCTTCCTGGTCACGTGGAGGGGCCGATTTTGCACCCCCTACGTGACCAAATTAGTGGCACCCGGGGACAGAGGGTACCCCTCATCCCTAGGCAAATACGCCACTGTCACTCTCTCGAGGCTTCCTGGTGGAAGGGTAGGATAAAATTTGATAGTCATAGAATCTGACTTAAAGGAAGATCCAACCCACAGGAAAGGTAATAAGGCACCAGGACCAAGAAAACCAAACAACACAAAAATACAGAATATGGAATTGTGCTACATTTTAATTATTCTGGGTAATTCATAACGCGCTTTCAGCTTGAGTAAAGACGTATAGGCCAACAGCACAATGTAAAGTGGTGTTGATCAAATATAAAAAGAGCGTTTTATGATGTGCTTTAAATACTGCTGAGCCCATGCAAGTCATAATACAAACTCAGAGGGAGGAAATCATTGCCATTATTTACTCTGCTGTTTTGTACTGTTGCCAAGGAAACCGGAAGTGCCAATTTTGTTATTCATTTGGTATGTTTTTTTATGTAAAGGGAAGAACATTTTTGACAGTTTCCCAGAATATGTATTTTAAGTAGCCAACAAATTCCAAAGAACAATCCGGAATCAAAAACTGTGCAATGACTAATTAAAATCACATAATACAGTTTGAGGTTCTCCAAATCTCTTCTCCCAAAAGAAGGCAATGAGGGAGAGATTAAAAAGTTTCTCTTTATCAGATACACCATTTAGTTCAGTGATTCCCAACCAGGATTCCGTGGTACCCTGGGGTGCCGTGAGCATGTCCCAGGAGTACTGCGGAAATAATACTGCCCCCCCTCACTTTTGTGGTGTCTCCCGCTGGTACCAGCAAGGATATGGAGCTGGCCCAGGGGGCAGGGCCTGCCGCAAGATCAGCAATCACTTCCCACCCACCCCCACCCCCCGTGCTTCCCTTTACCCTGGGAGTGGAAGGTGGGGGGTGGCAACCAGGGGAACTGGAAGGGGAAGGTGGGGGGAGGATGGCAGGGGTACCACGAGATATGAAGAGTGAGGTCAAGGGTACCATGACGTCGAAAAGGCTGGAAAACACTAATCTAGTTGTTCTACTACAGACCAACACAGCTAACCTCCGAAACTAGCCATCATGGAAGGAAATAACACAGCAGGAGGAACAAGCATATCAGAAGATGGAGACAAAATTCAACAAGATTTGAACACACTGGAAAAGTGGACAGATGTGAATAAGATGAAATACAAGGAGGATAAGTGCCGTGTGCTACCTCTGGGTAACAAAGAACCACACGTACTGGATGGGGAATACACTTTTGGGTGAAGTGTCCATGAACCTCAAGATCTTGTTAAATTAAATAGGAGTGTGATGCAGCGGCAAAAAATGCTAATGCAATATTGGGATGTATCAACAGGAGCAGGCGGGCAGAGGGGGTTTCCCTGCCCAGTGCCACTGCCTCGCGCAGCACGAGAGGCAGTGGCACCGGGCAGGCTGCAGCCGCCATCCCCCCTCTGTCCCACAGAGCAGGCAGCTGCCTGCTCCATCGGGCAGAGGGGGTTTCCCTGCCCAGTGCCTCCACCTCCCAGTGCTGGAAGGAAAGGTGAGTGGAGGGGCTGAACCAGAGGCAGCCTCTCCTGCTCGGTAGATCTTCGGGGCCGTGGAACATTGGTCCAAATGGCTCTTTGGGTGGTAAAGGTTGCCGACACCTGAGATAGACCCTTCCAACCAGAGGTGGGATCCAGCAGGTTCTCACAGGTCCCCGAGAGTAGGTTACTAATTATTTGTGTGTGTCGAGAGGGGGTTACTAATTGGTGATTTTGCCACGTGATTTTTTGCCTTAGTTACGCCCCTCCTCTCAGCAGTAGCGCGCAGAACTTGAAGCAGTCTAGCAGGAGGTGCACCGGCGTGCGTGGCAGCCTGCGCCTGCGTGCATTCGTTTCCCGCCCAAGGACCGGCGCAGCGGCTGCCTCCTTGCCACAGCCCCACCCAGGAATGCCACGCCCCCGGAATGCCCTGCCCAGCCCCATTGGCACTACGCCACAGTTTGAATCCCACCCTCATGGGAACCTGTTACTAAAAATTTTGGATCCCACCACTGCTTCCAACTCTATACTTCTAGACTCATGTTGCATTGAAAATATTGCCAAAAGGTCCTTTGAGGTTCTAGGGAAAAACCCTTCTAATCAAAGTTATGGCTGAAAAGCATCTATTGCTAAATCTCAGTGGATCTTCAGCTAGTCAGGGCTGACATAGGACACCTCTTGGCAACACAATGCAGACAGCCAGGATGGAAAGGGAGATCTAAAGATACTAAAATAAATTCCATGCATGGTCTTCAAATTGGGAGCTCCTCACTTGTGTCACTTCCTGTTTTTGCCTTCGTGAAAAACATACTTTCTACACTTGCAATGTTCTTACAACAACACCTTTCAGCAAAAACTATTCAGAAGATGGCATGTAATCATTCAACATAATATAAACCAAACGAAAGAGGAAAAAAACCCCAAACGCTCAACAATTGGAACGACATAAATAATATGAAACTTCACTAATCCTCAGGTGTCCAGAGAAACAGTAGTGGTTTTATTCATCTGCAAAAACAAAGGTCACAAACTGACTTCTTGGAGGAAGAGCGGATCACAACTCCAGAGCTATGAGAGTAAAGATCAGATTTTAGTCCTATCCAGTTCAAGAGGATTGTGATGAACCAAATGCCTTGTTATTTTTTCTCCTTGTTCTTTTGTCTGCTATCTTGTCTGAATTTCTTGACCAACTCCTTGGGAGTTAAGTCCAGTGGTGGGATTCAAATAATATAACAACTGGCTGTTTATAAGCACCATTTTAACAACCGGTTCTGCCGAAGTGGTGCGAACCTGCAGAATCCCACCACTGGTTAAATCATATTTATGAGCTTTTCCCTTCCCATTAAACATTTCAGGAATGAGGAAATAAGTCAAATTCTGAAACGGTTGTTAAGACGTTGTATCAGTATCAGTTACGTTGTACCTTTACGATATATCAGTTATGTTGTACCTTTACGATTCTGCTTCGAGGGTTCTGATCAAAGTCCATTATTTCGCTTTGCAATAAAGAATTCTACAACACAACTGAACTTTCACGTCCATCCATTTTGCCCTGCTGTTTAAAATACTTATTCCCATTTTTCTATTTCCACATAGCCAAGGTACTTCACGATAAAACTCAGTTAAAACAAAACAAAACAATGATATAAAACAGTAAACACAGGAGCAAGAAATAAAACACTTGGGTAAATTAAAAGCCATAAATCAGCTGCCACAGAACCAAGGTGCTTAAACATATACTGAAGCTGAAAGAAGGAGGAGAACCAACTATGAAAACTTTAACAGCAGGAAACACCTTGGGACAGTATCAGAGGTGGGATCCAGCAGGTTCTCACAGGTCCCCGAGAGTAGGTTACTAATTATTTGTGTGTGCCGAGAGGGGGTTACTAATTGGTGATTTTGCCACGGGATTTTTGCTTTCGTTACGCCCCTCCTCTCAGCAGTAGCACGCAGAACTGGAAGCAGTCTAGCAGGAGGTGCACCGGCGTGTGTGGCAGCCTGCGCCTGCGTGCATTCGTTTCCCGCCCAAGGACCAGGGCAGCGGCTGTGTCCTTGCCAAAGCCCCGCCCAGGAATACCCTGTCTCCGGAATGCCCGGCCATGCCCCCATCGTGCCCCACCCAGCCCCATTGGCGCTATGCCACAGTTTGAATCCCACCACCCTGGGAACCTGTTACTAAAATTTTTGGATCCCACCACTGGACAATATAGTCATTAAAACTACCGGTAGTTACAGAGATTCTAAAAAGGTCTCAGAGACAAAAAAAATGTCTTTACTTGCACCCTGGAAGCTTGTAAATTGGGGAGGCAGTATTCCACTGCCTCAACGCCACCCCACTGAAAACCCAGTCTCTGGCGTTCTCACATTTGATTCCTGACAGCAGAGGTCAACACAGCAGGCTTTGAAAGATGGCCTTAACAAGAAAGAGTGGCTGAGAATTACCTTGGCTGCCATTGCTGCCTGGCAGTGGGGCAGGGAGAGGAGCAGGCTCAGTGCCTGGAGGAGGCAGGGCCGCAGTCTTATATGAACAGGCCGGGCCATCCCAAACGACTTCTCGCCCGAGCGCTGATGGCTTCTCCCGCCCTCCCGGGTCTGAGTTTGTTGTTGGAATTCTGTTTATTGTGATTGTTGTTGTTATTTGCATTTGTCACAGCCTTGTGGGTTGCGCATGGGGAGTGATCCTTTCAGGGGAGGAGGAACCTGCATGCCAGCCCTCCCCATTTGGTGGGGGTCTCTATTGAGGCCGGGGGGGGGGGGGGAGAGAGAGCCTGTGAACCACATGTCCAGGAGGGAGCTGCTGGTGGCTTGTGCCCCCTGGCAGCAAGGGGAGTTCATCCAGAGGCCACCACCGAGATGGCTCCCACTATCTTGCTGCTCCGGGCTTTGGCGTTTTCCCCCATGCATCTGGCTGGGGGAAGGTTATTACGGGGGAACAGCAGATGTGCTGCCCAGTTGTCAAGGGGGGACAGCAGACGTGCTGCCCAGTGCCGGATTTATCCCCTATTCCCGTGGTGGCGAACCTATGGCACTCCAGATGTTCATGGACTACAATTCCCATCAGCCCTAGCAAGCATGGCCAATTGGATGATGGGAATTGTAGTCCATGAACATCTGGAGTGCCATAGGTTTGCCACCACTGCATGCTATAACTCTGCTTCCTTGTGCCAGCACAATAATAAAACAGCTTTGGCCAAATTTTACCCACAAAGTGGGGTTTTCTGTTTCTCCTTCTGCACCCTCGGACTGTTTCCTCCCCTCCTCGGGCAGCAAGGGAAGGCTTGTACAAGATAAAGTGGTCCTTCAAAGTCTGTGGTCCAGGAACCTGAGTTTTTCAACCTGTATCTTGATTTCTTCCAGCTGCTTCCACTACAACTTCTGTCCAGCTGCTCACTGTCCATTGTTCTTCCCTGCATTCTCTCTGCATCAGAGAGGTATTAGGTAGTCAGAACCTCGTGGTTTATATTTTAACATCCGTTTCCTTTTCTCTAAGCCAAACAGTGGAGTGTCCTAATTTTTGTTTCCAGCATCCTGAGCCTCCTCCAACTATTAGGCTATGATTAATAGCTGAAAACGTCTTCTGGTAAGCACATCGTTTAAGCATCAATTGTGTGTCGCTTACCTATTAGTCTGTGCTTCCCAGAGGGAGACTCCAGTTGTTCAACACCATTTTCCTTTATGTGGATTTATTAGTGGTTCTCTTTACAGCAAGGTGACTGGGACTGCCCTTTACTCTTGTTTCCACTTGGCCACGTATCGTTTGCAACAATGCCACGTCGAGCAATCCACATTGCCCAAACCATTACTGCTGTATTAATTTGGCTTTTTGCCTGATAAGCATAAAACCAATTCCAAATATAAAATTTAGACTTGCTAATTAAATTGAGTACATGGATTGAGAACGATTGAGGTTATATCCTGCGGGGCCAAAAACACACAAATTGCTCTGTGGGTTATGCCAATCATACAAGAAATCATTCCTTGGAACTGCAGAGGAGGCACCGGTTATTTGATGCATGAGCAGACCGCTGGAAGTTTACTGGGGCAACCAAACAAATTCATTTACCCCACAGAACTGAAGAGGTTTTTACGAACACTTTTCTCTTCTGAGACTTTCCCTCATAACCTGAACTGTTCTACAAAATTACTTTAGAGTGTCTGTGTGTCCGGAAAAGCAGGTTGCTTATCCTCCTGAGACTATATCACATCAAAAATGCAGGTGTAGTTAGGATGTATGCCTGGTTTTTTCTCTCTGTGTACCTCTACTTTCAGATATCAGCAGAGCAATAACCAGAGGAGGGGACTTTTCTATGATAGAATGTCGTTATAGAATGTCATGTCCACTCCAATTTGCCTGGCACTACATTATTGTCAGGACTGCAACTCCTGACATGAACCAGTTCCCGCCTTTTTCCAAAAAGTGCAGGAAAGCAAACAGAGAAGCTAAATTCCACCAGAGCTTCAGAACCAATGGGAGAACAGGAGCTGGGAGGAAGGGAAAAGCTGATTGGTTGCTGTCTGTTTTTGTACATAGTTTAAATACTGGAACTGAGGACACGAATCCTCAGTTCCAGCACCCAATTCCAGCACCTAGGGCAGTGATGGCGAACCTTTTCAAGACCGAGTGCCCAAATTGCAACCCAAAACACACTTATTTATCGCAAAGTGACAACACGGCAATTTAACCTGAATACTGAGGTTTTAGTTTAGAAAAAACAGTTGGCTCTGAGGCGCATGTTACTCGGGAGTAAGCTCGGTGAAGCAACCGTGCAATGCTTCGAATGGATGAATCACAACCCTAGGGTGGTTTACTCAGAAGCAAGCCCCATTGCCAGCAACCAAGCTTACTCCCAGGTAAAGGATCATGCCCAGGCCAGCCTAGGGGTGTGTGTGTGTGTGTGGGGGGGTGATTTTCCACCACCCCCACATGATGAATTCTGTGCATGTGTGCCCACAGAAAGGGCTCTGAGTGCCACCTCTGGCACCTGTGCCATAGGTTCGCCACCACTGACCTAGGGCAACATAAATCAATACAGTTTTTCTTTTTTAAGCTGCTTTGCTTGAGTGTGTTCAGCCTTACAATTACCATGTTTCAGACACCAGTGAGGATCTTTTGTTGACAATGGAGGTGCCACTTAAGGGTTACCTGGTTAGTACTACAGAGAAGCAGGCAATGAGAAACCACTTCTGACCAATCCTTACTACAAAAACTCTATGATAAGCCAATCCAAAATGAAAAAAGATATAGTGCTAGAAGATGAAACCTCCAGATAGAATGGCAGTCAATCAACTACTGGAGAAGAGTAAAGACAAGTGTGATTCGTGCTATGTTTAGGCCCCTTCCGCACATACAAAATAATGCACTTTCAATCCATTTTTACAATTGCTTACAAGTGGATTTTGCTATTTTGCACAGTGAAATCTAGCTGCAAAGTGCACTGAAAGTGGATTGAAAGTGTATTATTCTGCAGAAGTGGGCTTGATGATGCACCTGGACTAAAGCTGAAAGGATGTTTAGTGGTTGATGTGAATGGATGCAAAAGTCCAAAGCTGCTTAATGCATATAATAGGAACACAGAACATGAGAAGCATGAATGAAAGTAATTGTAAAATGAGAAATTGAATGTTTGAACATTTCAGTCCTTGGAGTGAGCGAACTAAAGTGGACCGGATCAAACATTTTCAGTCAGAAAACAAAATGTTTTACTTGGGGAATGACAAAAACAGAAGAAATGGAGCTGTTTTAATAATGAGGCAAGTTGTAGCACAGGCAGTCAGGAGCGATAATGAAAAGTCTGACCGAGTAGCCATCAGATTTCAGGGCAAGTCTATCGATATTGCCATTCAAGTTTATGCTCCAACATCAGATGCTGATGAGGAAGAATTTGAAAGTTTCTATGAAAGTGTCCCGGAAGAAATTGATCACACGTCTAAATGAGATGTGCTGAAAATCTTGGGTGACTAGAACACAAATGTAGGATAAAAAACAACATAAAATAGTGTTGGCTTATTTGAGCTAGGAGCACAAAATTAAGCAGCAGAGTGTGCTGCCAGCAGGCAGGGGATGGCCAGGTTTGACCTAGCAGGGCCAAACAGGGGAGAAGCACAAGCATAGTCAGGCAAGTGGGTCCAGTGGGTCGAGGCAGGTGGCAGGCAAGGTGTAGTCAAGTCACAATCCAACAGGTCACGACACAGGAGGTCAGGTAAACAGGCTGGAGATCAGCAGTAGACCAGGCACACGGAGGCAACAGGAAACACACTTGATGCACCCAGGCAGAAGCAAGCTCATAGCAAGGCTTATATAGAGAGCCTTGTTCAAGGGGCTGGGATTCTGCAAGTAGTTAATCATCATCAGATGCAGAGACTTCTAGTCTCCCGTATCTGGCTGCCAGATGAGCACTCCTTTGCTTCTGCAGCAGCAACCTCTGCTTCTGCCTCCTATGCACAGCTGGCTCATCACTGGGTTCCCTAGGACAGGGGTAGGGAACCTGCGGCTCTCCAGATGTTCAGGAACTACAATTCCCATCAGCCTCTGTCAGCATGGCCAATTGGCCATGCTGGTAGGGAACTGATGGGAATGGTCCCTAATTTTATCTGGAAAACGCATTCCCTAGGAGGATCTTCAGGCTCCTCCACCTGTATGTCATCAGGCAGGTAAAGGCTGGGAGTTTGCTGCCCGGACTTCCTCAGGAGCAGCCAACTCTGGCTGCACTGTGTCCTCAAGTTCTACCTCAGAGTCCTCTGTGTCCTGGTAAGGACCCAGGGGCTAGCTCATGACACAGAGTGACTCATAGAATTTTGTGAGGAAAACAATTTGTTCATTACAAGAACATGTTTCAGGCAGCCAAATAGATGATTGTATATACGGACATCACCATATGGCCTGTACAGAAATCAAACAGATTATATAGCTGGAAGCAGAAGATGGAGAAGCTTTATTCTCTTTACTAACACAAGACTAGGAGCCAATTGTATACAGATCATGAATTGTTAATATCAACATTAGAGTATGCTGAAGAAAAACACCAGAACATTTATAGAGCCAAAATATAATTTAAACAACCCCCCTAAAGAGTTTAAAGACCATGTAAAGAACAGATTTGCATTACTAAGTTCAAGTGAAAGTGAACCAGAAGTACTTTGGGTAGAAACCAGAGATGTTATCAAAGATGAATGTGCAAAGACTATTCCTGTAGCCAAAAGAAATGAAAAACCTTGACGGATGACTAAGGAAACTCTCAAATTGCTAAAGATAGATGAGAAGCAAAAGTAAAAGGGACAAAAACAGAATCAAAAGTTAAAATGCAGCATTCTAATGACTCGCACACAAAGTCAAAGAAAACTATTATGATGCAGTTCGTAAAACTATTAAGTCATGGACCATCATTGGATTGACTCTGTAAAGCAAGTCATGGGTCTTCTGAACAAGGCTGTTAACAAGAAGACACTTTGGAAAATACTGACTCATAGGATCGCCAGAAGCGACTTAATAGCACTTAACATACACAAACACTATCTTGTTCATCATGATGTCAATTACCGACATTTTATTGCTTTACTTCTTTATCTGATTTTTGCTTTAACTCAAGTTGTTATTGATATAATCCCCGGTTACTTTTGGAAAAGGCAGGGCAGATATTTTTTAAAACACCATTAATTTAACTGTAGCTCGCCTTCCCTGCATCCCCCCCTTAGAAAAAGAGCAACCAATGAACTTTCGTATTCATTCTGAATCCATTCAATAGTCCCAAGACTGAACCCCCAAAATCAACACACGTTAGTGAAGCAAACATATTGCAGTGTACACAAAGAGGCTCGAAGACAAAGCTCAGCCTAAAATTTGTAAAAGAAAGCCAAAAATGGCAGTGTTGGTATCACGACAAACTGCAGGCCAACATGATAGATTACAAGGTGTCAGCGCTTACCCTAGCAGAAGGAAGATTGCAAGCTTCCAACGCCGTCTCGACACGCTTTCTGTCCGTGGAGAACAAGCGGTAAATGCTGCCAGGAGAAAAATTAACAAAAACAATGAGGGAATTCACTTGCCCTCCGTCCCTTTCTGGGTGCAATTCTAACCACTGATCTTGACCCTGAAGTCCAGAAGAGTCCGGGACCAGAGTACCCATAAGACTGCCCATGGGGACTGGTCTCTTGCTGTGTTCTAGGTGGTTCCAAGGTCTCTCAGCACTGGTGCCAACTCTAGGAAACACATACCGTATATACTCACGTATAAGCTGAGTTTTTCAGCCCTGTTTTAAGGCTGAAAAATGCCCCCTCGGCGTATACAGGAGTCACTGCTTACCAGCCGGCTCTTCAGGCCTCACGGGGCACTATGGCGGGGCGACCTCCCTCGCATTTTACTGCACAAGCCGCTTGTTGCTGCCCTCCTCGGAGGGTGAAGGGGAACCCTGGCTGGCTGGGCTTCCTCAAACCCAGCGAGGTGGAGGGAGCTCCTTATTTGGGCAGTGACTCCCCCTGATGTCATTGCCCAAATAAGGAGCTCCCTCTGCCTGCTGGTTGGCTGGGCTTCCTCAAACTAGGGAGGTGGAGGGAGCTCCTTATTTGGGCAGTGACTCTCCCTGATGTCATTGCCCAAATAAGGAGCTCCCTCCACCTCCCGGCTGCCTGGGCTTCCTCAAACCCAGCCCAGAGGTCGAGGGAGGTGAAATTTTAGGAGCAAAAACTACGAGTCCACAGTCATACAGCACAGAACAGCCAGAGACTTAGTTAACATAAGACTGTAAATCTGTATTTGGGCTATACCAATTCATACAAACCCTTCTTCCCAAATATAAGTAACAGTTGAACTGTAATGGCACACAACTCCATTTCTCTGTTTAGGTGCTATGTGGAACAACATTGCTAGTCTACAAATACCATGAATGGAAAAGCGTCCATAAAAAGGCCCACAAAACACAACACAACACAACTTACCTCTTCAAAAGGATACGTCCCTCCGTTGTCACTTGCAGTTTGAGCTTTGTGTAACTAGAGAGAAGACAAACATATTAATAAAAAAAGATCTTTGCAACCTTCATGGTAAAATGTGCTTTTCCACAGTGCTGACCAGATAATAACTTTTGACCTCTGTTGTCCTTCAGAAGAAAATAATAACTTCGCAAGCATCAGTATTTCCAAAACAAAAAACAAAAAACTTAACACCTTGAATACTTGCCTGAGGTGCCTCTAAGTACAGGTTATGAGATTCCTCTCAAATTCCCCTCAGGAAAGTGCTTCAAAGATGGAGTTTTGCTAAGATGGGTTCATGTCACTGAATTCTTCATGCCATGCACGAGGCACATTAAAAGCACATTAAAGGTTTTGGAAGATTCTGCAATGAAGTTTTGCCAGTACAAGTCAACAGTGATGTTGAGGCACCTTTAAATATCCATCAGCCCTGTGGCAGACCCTGCACCTTTCCAATTAGCACTTCCTGTTGTGCCTGGGGAAATTGCCCAAATGACCCAGGTGGAATGGATGTGGGGTACCTACACAGCCCACAGCAAATACTGGACTAGTTGGTTTTTATGGGTCTTCCAGGCTGTGTGGCCGTGGTCTGGTAGATCTTGTTCCTAACGTTTCGCTTACATCTGTGGCTGGCATCTTCAGAGGTGCATCACAGAGAAAAGTCTGTCACACACATATAGGTTGATTCCCCACTGCAGAGTCGACTAGATTCAACCCGGTTCCCTGAAAAGGAACTGACCTAGGTCGACTCCATTGTTACTCCCCACAGCAGCGAGTTATGTCCCACCAGAGCTGAGCTCAGAGGGCGGGATCACCTCAGCGCCTCTTCTGCTCTTTGTTCCCGATTGGCTGTTGTGTTACCATGGGAACGTGAACGTGCGTCCGGTTTTTTTTACATAATGGCAACATAGCCACAAATCAGTGCTCTATGTTGCTAGAAGCAGCGTGTAAACGTGTGCTGTTTATATGTATGGTCATCGCTTCATATACAAGAAGGATTTTTTTTTAAAGGGTGCACTTTTCCCCGCCGCGAGTCTTTCGTTCTGAGCATGTCCAAAACACTGAACTGTGATTGGCTGACCGGAGGGAACAGTTCCTCGATGATTCCCCACTTTACCGGCTTCGACCTGAGTTCAACCTAGGTTCGCTGAAAAAGTTGTACCTCCCTGATGGAGTCAGAATTGGACAGTTTGAGGAGGTGAAGCTGGGACGGAACCGTGTCAAACTCAGCGGCTGTGGGGAATACCTAAGTCAAACCTAGGTTGAACCTAGGTCAAACCTGCCAGTGGGGAATCGACCATAACAGGTGAAATGTTAGGAACAAGATCTACCAGACCACAGCCACACAGCCCGAAAAACCCACAACAACCAGTTGAATTTGGCCATGAAAGCCTTCGACAATACACTGGAGTAATTGGTCCCCATTGACAATGTTACGTTAATAGACAAACAGCTCCCACGTGACCAGGACAATGTGGAAAGGGCACCATTGACTGGATTTGTAGAGATGTACAAATTGAAGCAATGACCAAGGGACATTTTTTTCTTCCCAGAAGAATGGAGACTGCTAGTTTTGCTTTGATGGTTTCATGGCAAGGAGCAGTCACATGACCGAAGCTTTGAAGCTTTTTACATGCGATCAAAGAGCAAACTGTGGAAGTTTCAAATAACCTGTCTATCACATGGTGCTGAGGACTCTGAAGATTATTTTCTTCTAAGTGAATCCGATTTACGGGGGAAGAAGAAGAGTTTGGATTTATACCTCACTTTTCTCAACCATAAGGAGTCTTCAAGTGGCTGACAAACTCCTTCCCCTCCTTGCCTGACAACAGACAGCTTGTGAAGTAGGAGGGGCTGAGAGAGTTCGGAGAGAACTGTGCCTAGCCTAAGGTCCCCCAGCAGGTTTCATGTGTAGCAGCGGGGAAACAAACCTGATTCACCAGATCACAGCCCGTCATTCACATGGAGAAGTGGGGAATCCAACCTAGCCCTCCAGATTAGAGTTCACTGCTTCTAACCATTGCACAATGCTGGAAACAGCTTACAATATTTGTGGGGAAAGGAGGAGCTGTGGGAAGGAAACATTGCACTTCCAACAGTGCTTTCCCCAGTTCAGAAGCAAATGAGAAAGGCGGGAGAAACCAAAACACTCAAGACTCTAGCACAGGGGTCTGCAACCTGCGGCTCTCCAGATGTTCATGAACTACTGATAGGAATTGTAGTCCATGAACATCTGGAGAGCCACAGGCTGCAGACCCCTGCTTCTAGCAGGATTAGATTAGGATTAGGATGCAAAGAATCCTCACAGGAGTTCAAAGGGAACAGCCCAGTGGTGGGATCCAAAACTTTTAGTAACAGGTTCCCAAGGTGGTGGGATTCAAACAGTGGCTAGATATATATTTTGCTAGTTCTGGTAGAAAATCTTAACGCAAATCTTCTCGGTCTGGTAAAGCATGACTTCTCAACACAAATTCCTTCTGTCTTAACTTCAGGCTACTTAATTTTACCGCCTGGCATTGTATTTCTTTTTGATTAACTTCCATTTTTGTTTCCATTTTTGGAAAACTTTAACCAAACCTTTAATCTGTTTTTCAGTTCTGCTAAATCTTGCATCCATCTATCAACTTAATCTTATTCTTCATTTCTACTATATCTTTCTGTACAGATGCAAACATAGATTCAATTCTCAGGATCTGGTCTGATGGAACTAGCATAGCTGGGTCCGAAACATCTCTTGTTTTGCATTCTGAATCAACCATCCTTCTCCTCCTTTTCTCTCGTTTTCCAGCTATATTAAAATCAAGTCTTTTTACTCTGGGTGGTTTATGAGTCTGGGTGAATTATAACTCCTTTTTTCAAGTAAACTTCTTAAGTTTTGATTTGTTTAAATTGTGGGAAAGCATTACAGCAATACGGCACTAACAGATCTTTAAACAAAGTCTTTTACTCCAACACGGCGAATTTATGATGCCGTTCGTAAAACAGGCACAGAACTCGGTTGTACTTATCTGTTTGTAAGAAGTAAATTCTTGCTGGATGAAGTATGTGATAGGCAAGACTCCGTTTTTTTCATTTCTCGTCTTTTTCAGCATCACTTACAGCTTTAAATAAGTTTTTTTTTAAAAAAAAACCCTGCTTCTTGTCCCATTGCCAAGAGGATGTAAAGCAGGCTCCGATTGGTAAAAGTCCCAGGCCCCTTCTACACATGCAGAATAATGCACTTTCAATCAACATTCACAATTGTTTGCAAGTGGATTTTGCTATTCCGCACAGCTGCAAAGTGCATTGGAAGTGGATCAAAAGTGCATTATTCTCCATGTGCGGAAGGGGCCCCAAGGCTTCTGGTTTTCATCCAGTGCCTCTCACCCCTCCATTCCCTTCTCTGCAGAGCACAATGCCTTTCTCTCAAATAGCAGCTTTTACTCTCTCACACACACACAAAGCCTTTATTGGCATCATACAGTAAAACATTTTGTAACCAGAAACATTTTACAACCGGAATAACATAGTTACAGCTCAAAGAACCATCATTTAATATAAAAATCTCCCTTAGCAGATGTACTAGAGATGGGATCCAGCAGGTTCTCACAGGTTCCCGAGAGTAGGTTACTAATTATTTGTGTGTGGCGAGAGGGGGTTACTAATTGGTGATTTTGCCACGTGATTTTTGCCTTAGTTACACCCTCCTCTCAGTAGCGCGCAGAACTTGAAGCAGTCTAGCAGGAGGTGCACTGGTGTGCGTGGCAGCCTGCGCCTGCGTGCATTCGTTTCCCGCCCAAGGACCGGCGTAGCAGCTGCGTCCTTGCCACAGCCCTGCCCCCAGAATGCCCGGCCACGCCCCAGCCCCATTGGCGCTACGCCACAGTTTGAATCCCACCACCATGGGAACCTGTTACTAAAATTTTTGGATCCCACCACTGAGATGTACCAATTATATCCAACAGAAACTTGATAACTAATTCAGAAAAATCCTGATTTGATCCATCCAGGAAATACTTTATCCTTTGATCATCTGTCCTATCCACATTAAAAGATGTAAACAATGGTTGATACTTATACTTTTACTCAAGGGAGCTACAATTGCTCAGATACATCACCTGAGCGAAAAGGAGGCAACAGGGTCATCTGTCCCACAGGAGAGAAGCAGCCATCGTGGTTCCGCAAACCGGAATTGGAAGCCTCCACTGAATGGAGTTACAACACCTTTTTTGTGGCGTAAGTCCCAAGCCTGGGCCGCCGGCATGATGGCAGCAATGGCTGAGAGTGAGCTGACTAATGTTATCTCCTTCCCAGTCACGCTCCTGGACCACCCGTTATGCTGGCAGTGGTGGGAGCACAGTGACACTGATTCCACATCCAGCGCCATGTCCTGCCACCAGGTAGGGCTACGGTGGCCACGTGCTGGTAGATTCGGCCCTCCACCGAAACAAATCCGCCAGTGCGACTACACCCCATTCTTGCTGGTTGATCCCTCTCCACTCTCCTCAGGGCTGAAGCATCAGAGAGAGCTGAGCCCTTTTCTTTGAGTCCTTTTCATGGCATGTACACAGAGGTGGGATCCAGCAGGTTCTCACCAGTTCCCAAGAGTGGGTTACTAATTATTTGTGTGTGCCGAGAAGGGGTTACTAATTGGGTCTGCTTTTCCGTTAGAAATTCCATTAGGTCCAAAAATCATAACGTCCTGTTGTTTCCTATGTGGCTGGTTAGCGAAGGTAGAAAACGGGATAATTCTCCCTGTTGGGCTGTTTTAAAAACATCTTTTAGAAATATGGTAAAGTTCCTTGTTTAAGGAAAGTATCCTTCTTTTGATTTCTAGAAACAAAATTAAGTATTTGAAAGTATGAAGTATTTGACAGGCAGGCAATTAGAGGAGAGTATTGTCGAAGGCTTTCACGGCCGGAATCACTTGGGTGCTTTGTGGTTTCCGGGCTGTATGGCCGTGTTCTAGCAGCAATCTCTCCTGACGTTTCGCCTGCATCTGTGGCTGGCATCTTCAGATCCTCTGAAGATGCCAGCCACAGATGCAGGCAAAACGTCAGGAGAGAATGCTGCTAGAACATGGCCATACAGCCCGGAAACCACAAAGCACCCAAATTAGAGGAGAAGTAGCTGTTTCTGTTGGCAGTAGACGATAGGACTTGCTATAATGAGTTTAAATTATGGACAGAAAGATACCAGCTGGAAATTAGGAACTTTTTTTTTACAGTAAGAGTTTTTTACAGTAACAGAGAAATTACTAATGCCCCGCCCCCAGAATTCCTGGCCACTCCCCCGTTGTGCCCCGCCTAGCCCCATTGGCACTACGCCACTGTTTGAATCCCACCACCATGGGAACCTGTTACTAAAATTTTTGGATCCCACCACTGCATGTACACGCTTGCCCATCTCTGAGCAGCAGCCATCCCTTTGTCTCCAGAAAAAAATCAGATTTATTTAGCTATTTCCTCTTTCTTAGGGGGAAAAAGCCTGTGGTTTGCTGCTGCTGCTGTTTTTTTGTCCCAGAACCGTCAATACACTTTGTAGCTATTTTCCACAGACCCTTCTCTGTCAACACATTGCACCAGCAAATTTACACCAGGAAAGATTTACTTGTTCTCGCCATTGAGAAAAAAGGCAAAAAGAGATTTAAGAGGGGAAATGGAAACCTTGCATCGTGTTATTTTTTGACTAATAATAGAAAGACAACACTAAACTGGCCGGTCTGATGTCTGTTTATACCTTAAGTAGTGGGGCCAGGATCTTAACTTTAGGCGCTGCTTCTGCAGGCAGCAGGAAACCAGATAAGAATCTCCAAGCTGACCCGGCTCCTAACTACCGCTGTCTTTTTCACAGGAAAAAGCAGTTGTAAGCCAGTGTTTAAGGAAACACAGGGGCACTTACTAGCTACTTAAAAATGCAGTTTACACAACCCCTTGATCTCTTGCCAATAAACACTGGGCGTAGTTTGTCCTTTTTTGTTTGTTTATAACCTTTATTGAATAACAAAAATTCAAACCAAATATCAGATTCCTGTTTATATCCATACAAACTAACAAATAAAACACTACTTACATACATTGACACTTTCACTTACCATAGACTTCCAACCTTTATCCAAACTGTTTTGACTGTTTTATTGGCTTTAGATGTTGTATCATGAATGGGGTGGGGGGGGAGGAATGTAGTGGAATTAGGTTGTACTGGGTTTCCCTCCCATTCTGATCTTTATTATTTTTGGTAGTGTTTATCTTATCATTGTCAAGTTTATTGAGCTAGTGTTAGGTATAGTTCGTTTTCAGCTTAGTTTAGGTTTAGTTTAGTGATATGATATTGTATTTAGATTAGTCACTAGGCTTGGCTTTTTGGACCAACATGGCTGTAGATTATTTGGGGGTTCGTTCTTAGGTCATTGTGTATTCTGTAGTTACGCTACAAAAGGGGAAAGCTGCCATCTATGCTTATTATGGTTGTTTATGCTGATTATGTTTGTTATTCTGAATATTGCTGCTTTATAACTTATGATGTTACAATTACTGATGTTCTTGTTTGTAAGGCTATGTTTATTGTTGTTTATAATGATATGTTATAATCAGTGGTGGGATCCAAAAAAAATTAATAACAGGTTCCGATGGTAGTGGGATTCAAACAGTGCTGCCGCCACACATACGCACCTCCAGTCCCTATTGGGCAGGGAGGTTGCTTTAGTAACCCCTTCTCGGCACTCAGAAAAAAATAGTAACCACTTCTAGAGAAGTGGTGAGAGCTGGTTGGATCCCACCTCTGGTTATAATGCTATGCTTATTGATTCTATGTTTGCTGATGCTATGTTTATTGATGTTATGACTACTGATGTTTGTCATTATGCAGTTGTGGTTCACCGCCCTGAGCCCTTCGGGGGAGGGCGGTATATAAATCTAATAATACAATACAATAGAATAGAGGTGGCCAACCTATGGTGCTCCAGATGTTCATGGACTACAATTCCAATCATGCTAGCAGGGGCTGATGGGAATTGTAGTCCATGAACATCTGGAGCACCATAGGTTGGCCACCCCTGCGAATACAATAATGCAATACAATACACTTACGCTTTTTGCAGAGAAGATTCTCTGGACATGTTCTGTGCCAGCAAGTTGGTGGCCAAACTGAAGACTTCTTCTGCCCATTCCTAAATAGAAGGCAAGAAACCACGTGTCACTCTGTGCATCTGAATTAAGCATAAGCCAGATCTAGTACCCTTCAAGGGGACGTTCCAGGAAAGCAGTTGCATGCACATCCAATGGTGGGAACATTTTCTGGGGGGAAAACCCAAGGAAAAAACCATTGATAGTAACCGTAGTAGTAGTAAAAATTTGTATGTGGCCAAAGGCCCTCATAATATAGAAAAGAAAGAGGGGAAAAGAGAAAGGAAAAAACAAGATTTAGGATTGAAATATATATGTTAAAATACAATCTCTGATAAAACATTTTCAACCACTCAGGCCTCTTCCACACATGCAGAATAATGGACTTTCAATCCACTTTCAATGCACATTGCGACTGGGTTTTACTGTGCAGAATAACAAAATCCACTTTCAAACAACTGTGAAAGTGGATTGAAAGTGAATTATTCTGCATGTGCGGAAGGAGCCTCAAGAGCAGGTGCATTCTTTATTGCTCTTTAGCTCGAATCTTCCTTGCTGCTAGCACGAACAGAGCTACTTGTAGGACACATGCAGCTCAGCCTCAGACTGCAAGTTTATCAGTTCATCAAAATCTAAGGTAAGATCACCTGGGATTATCTTAACAATGAACTTGTTCCTGGGCTCTGCAGAAAGTGGACAATTTTTAAAAGTCTTTAAGGAGATTCGTGACAACAGGATTCCCCTTTTTGCAAAGATGGTATGATGGAATTTGAAAATATTGCCCAGTAAGAACAGCCAATTGCGTTGTTTGGTGCCCCTTCCACATCACTGGTGTTAAGAGCACGGTGCGCCCCACGATCTGGAAAACTGCACAAAATTTTTTGTAGTCTTACAGCAACAGAGACAGCATGTCGTTTTGGCAAGTGAGAGATGCAGGGGACAACTCTGCCATCCCGTTTCTCCCCAAGGCCTTTTATTGACAGTTTACAAGAGGAAAAACAAACAAGGCAGGTAGGGGGTTGCAGCTCCTGGATACAAGACAATGAACAGAGCAAAGGGCACAGGGGGATTTGGGCAGGGGATTTGGAAGTTGCACGTACACATTGGAGCCAGGAGGTCTTGCAACCTCAGGAGTTTCTCCAAAACCACATTTTGGAAGGAGTGGTCAGTCGGAGGAGTGTGGAATACCCTTTTCCAGCAGTGTGCCCCAGTAGTCGAGCATCTCCCAGGCACTCATGCCCTCCAACAAATTTTGGGCCCTGTGTTTGGTGGCAGATATTCAGTTCCTCTGAATCTGCTCCAGAGGCAGTGAATGGCAGCATTGGCGGTGGCAGCCCCATGATAGGGGTGAACATGGAGGGCTTTTAATTGGCAGCCCCCCTTGTGGTATCACGGCCCGCTTTGGGGTTTCTCATTTGGGGGGTTGGCATCACCTCCCAATGTCAAAACCACAACGTGGGAAGTCGTGGTGTGGAAGGGGCAACTGTAAACACCATCCTGAGGTTACATGCAGAGAAGTTTACCAGATACAATGCGCTAGGAATAGCCTTTTTTGATGGTTTTAAACCATGGACCAAATTTCAACTGGGAAATTATGGAACTGTCAATCATTGCATCCTCGTGGGGGTCCCAGGCTCATAAGTCAGTATCATCTCCCGTGTCTTTCATCAAATCACCTGGAATGGTTCAGTGCCAGAGAACAAACCCAAAAATGATGGTAACGCAAAACTGTCCAGGATGTAATGTATTTTATTTACTTTTGTGAGCTGAGTGGCAGGATGAAGAAAATCAAAGGCCTGACCTTATACTGCAGGACCAGCCTAAATGAGGGCAACTCAGAATGTTTTTTTTAAATAACCATGTTCATACTTATGCAGTGCTTTTGAAAATTCTAAGCTCCTATCATTACGTGTTCCCAACAATCCTGCAAAATAGACCGGTATTACTATCCACATTCCATAGACTGGTGCACTTTTATAAGATCACTAGTGTGCCCGACCACGCGTTGCTGTGGCTTCAGTCTGGTGAAGTGGAAAAGAAAGAAAAGGGAAAGTGAACGGTTTGAACATGTGTCATTGAACAATGCTTGCAAGGGAGGTGATGGGCAAGGGGCCCTTTGCTCCCCTCCCTCTCTCCCATTCCTTTGCATGGCATCCCGCCCCCTCCCTCCCTAAAGTTCCCCTTCCTCTGTTTTGGTGGGTGGCCCATGTCCAGATGGCGGACCTGTTCCTTTCATTCCATTCCCTTGCAGGCGAAGTGTGTTGCTGTTGACGTCCATCAGATGGCGCTGTTGTGGAACCATACCATGGTTCCAACAGTCATAGGTGTGGCAGGTACACAATACCTCTCACAGTTTGACTGAAACACACCCCTAAGAGATGTGTGTATGAAAGGTTATCCGTTTCTACTTGGCTTTCAGTTCCTATGTGTGTGTGATTGGGGGGGAGAACTGGGAGGAACGTAGCTTGTTATCATGGTTTACCTTGGCCAGTGTGGTACATGAGCTGGGTAAGTAGCTTAAAACATGCTGGGAGGCATGAGCTATGTTGTGTTCAAATTTCAGAGCGTTTGGTCCAGCAAAACCCCAGACCCTCCCTCACCTTCCCCTTCCTCTGCTAGGGTGGGCGGGCCATGTCCAGATGCCGAGGCCATCCCTTTCACTCCAGATGGCAGCGTTTTTCAAAGAAGGCATGGTTTCCCTTGTATCAGAGGGTGTTGCTTTGATGGCCAGCAGATGGCACTATTGCGGAACAGACCTGTGGTTCCAACTGTCACAGTTGTGGCATGTACACAATAACTGGCACAGTTGTGACATGTACACAACAGGAGGTGTGGAAACAGTATGGAAACCTGGCCGCACGCGAATGCTAAGTTGTGTGAAAATTTCAAAGCAATCGGTCCAGTAGTTTGAAAGATTACCTGTCAGCAGAAAACGCACGGATAGATTTTTATATATATAGATGACGTGAGGGAACGTCCTAATTCATAGGCTTGGTCTCTTGGCTCCCTACTAACACAATTATTAAATGACACAGTTTTAGGTTTCAGCTTCCCTCGAGTGAGGCAGGTAATGAATACATCAAACACCACCTACTTTATTCATATTGAGTAACACAGTGGCTTCCATAAGAAGACACATCAAAGCGAGATAACTTCACAACATTTTTACAACAAACATACACCTATCCCAACAATGTGGAGACAATGGAATTGATTCTCTTTTTCTCTCTCTCTACCTGGCAGAAATACTGCACATTTCAAAGAATCACATTTTCCACATTTTGAGGGGGGAAAACCGTAATTGCTTGTTGATCCCAAGCAGTGTGCATGAGAAATTTAAATGTTCAGGAAGCACAAAAAATCAAATCATTCGAGAACCTAAGATGGGGGGAGCAAAAAAATCTGTCATCTGTTCAGCTAATGAGGGATTTTTTTTTAAAAAAAAAGAAGCTAATATTACAAAATGCTGACGGACAGGGCTTTGCTTTGGATAATCAAGAATGAAGTGTATCCATTTGGACACCATGAACTCCAAACCACCTGTACAATCCCTTTCAAGTTGCAGCAATCACGGATTTCAATTGGAAGTTCCCACGCTCTGGAGGATGAAACAGAGCTAAACCCATCAGCCCTCCGCAGGTCATATGAATTCATTTTCCACCTCTCTCTTTCCCTCCCCACCTTTCTCCACCTCTGCTGACAAGAAGGAAACTCTCTCTGTCATTCAGCCTTGCAACCCTGGAAGTTCCCTCCCCACATTCCATCTTTCTCAGACCTCTTGCCGAGCTGTTATTTTACTTTTTCCCTCTCCAAACCTCACACCAAAATATGATTTAGGCCATCACTCTGAAGGGACCTGAAGTGAGCTACATCATAGTGTCCTCAACATGAACAATACATGATACTGCCGTCAACCCTGAAAGATACTGCCGTCAACCCTGAAAGATACTGCCGTCACCCCTGAATTTCGCAACTGACAGGAATCGGTGGCTCAGTTCAGAACCTTCATACGGTTCTACGCCCAACCATTTGAAAATCTATTTGCACGTCAAGGGGTGTCTAGCTTCCTGTTCCCGCATTTACACTTGTGAGTCTCCCTCAGTCCCTTTGGTATTTCAGACTCAAATTAGCTGGCGCCAATCTCAGTGCAGACTCTTGTCAACTGTTTCGTGATCTCAGACTGTTTCAAGTGTTCATTTCCACTTGGACAGTGTTCAGCCTTCCCTTTCTCATCATAGTTTTATCTGCAGTTACATCTGTACAAACCGTGGTATCTCTGGAGAAGTGCCTCAGAGCCACTTCACATATTTTCCAGACAAGATGCTCATGTTTTCAAAAAAAAGGGGAGGAAAAATAGAACAGGCATGTTCCTTATATCTTGTTTTTTGCCTCATCTTAAAGCAAAAGAAAGGTGATTAAACATCATTGCTGATGGGTGCCTTTATCAAAGTCCCAACGGGAAAAAAGCAAAAAGAAAGGAAGAGAGAGAGAAAAGAAGGCCGAAGTGACCATCTTTGGTGATACAAGAAGAAGAAGAAAAGTTTGGATTTATATCCCCCCTTTCTCTCCTGTAGGAGACTCAAAGGAGCTTACAATCTCCTTGCCCTTCCCCCCTCACAACAAACACCCTGTGAAGTAGGTGGGGCTGAGAGAGCTCTGAGAAGCTGTGACTAGCCCAAGATCACCCAGCTGGCGTGTGTGGGAGTCCACAGGCCCAGGCTAATCTGAATTCCCCAGATAAGCCTCCACAGCTCAGGCGGCAGAGCGGGGAATCAAACCCAGTTCCTCCAGATTAGATACACGAGCTCTTAACCTCCTACGCCACTGCTGACAGACTCCAGCTGGATAAAGTAAGATAGATGGCATACATTACAATCAACTCCAACTTATACCCAAGTTGATAGAACAGTCCGAGGCCCTTTCCGCACAGCAAATATACAGTGGGTTTCAGCCGGGATAAATGAATCAGGCATGGCCCCGGGCTGTTCGCATGGCTAGCTGTCCTATGATCAGCGAGCGAATTGGCCGGGGTGCGCACCTTTGCATGGAGGCACGTATTTTTTTAATCTATCTCCCACCGATGCATAGTTGAACCCCCACAGCCATGCTGTCTGACGTTACAACCCTTTGCACCTGTGTATCACAAAAAAAAAAGAAAGAAAAGCATGGCTGGAAAAAGTGTCTCCCTGCCGAGCCGTTCACTCGGAACCGGCTGCGACCCGGGATTTTTAAAAAGTCTCGCAGATAGTGCGATTCTTGAATTTCCTGCTTTGGGGGAAATAACACAGGGCAGACTCGCTTTAGGGGTGGGATCCGTGTGAAGTTCCTCCCCAAAAGGGGTTTTTTTTGCCATTGTTATCCCATGTTTATTGGCCTGTGCGGAAAGGGCCTGAGTTTCTTCTGCCAGGTTTGTCATGAGAGACAACTCTAACTTGTATCCTCTTCCAGCCATCTTCAGACAGTTGCTTAAACATTGCCTATCCTTCATACTGAAGGACAACAGGTATATTTACAATATATAATCCTGTTAAGCAGAGTAACGAGCAGAAATGTGGATTGTGTGGCATGTTAAATTAGAATAGTTGTCACTCAAAAGATCAGCCATTTTACTCAGAAGTTCATAAACACAAGGAGAACTTTAACTGAGAACAATAGACAAAGTATATACACTGTTTGTACACCGCCCAGAGCCCTTAGGGGGTGGGCGGGTTATTAAGTTGAATGAATGAACGAACAAACAAACAAACAAACAAACAAACAAATAAATAAATAAAATATCAACAAAGTGTCACATATATATCGTTAAATTCACGGTTCATCATTTGTTACAGGGCCACTACCCACTTACCTCACTAAACTGCAACGCCGCTGCGACCCCGCAATGAAAAGCCTCCGTGGCTTCTGACCACGGAGACATTTGTTCCCCACACGTTTGCAATTCTTGAAATAACGCGGGCAGCAAAGAGCGGGAGTTCCGTTGCAATGAGGGGAATGGAGCGCTCCGATTGGCCGTCGAACGTGTGCGTCATGAGTTACGAGAAAGTGGCGGCCAGCCGAGGGCGGGTCTCCAGTGTGATTGGCTGGGAAGAAGTTGTTTATGATAGGTTCGCACGAGCGTGAGTGCGAGCGTCATCAAAGAGGCGCGGACAGCCCTCTGTTAAGACGTCGGTCCATGCTGGCGTCAGCAGTAAATCGTTGGCTCGCGCTTTCTGTGGAGACACGTCATCAGCAGTGTTTGGAAGTGAAAGCAGAAGCCAGCTCACACGCGCCGCCTCTTGTACTTCCTCATTAAACAAGCGCCGACATTTTTTCCATTTGCTCGGCACGGGCCTTGAACAAGTTGAGGCGTGAAGGCGTGACTTCGACTGGATGTCGACCGATGTCACGATCATCACTACTGGCTGCCGCTTTTAGACGGGGACACCCCCACTTAACAAGATGGTGCTCCCTGTTCCCTGATTGGCCGTGAGCGGCGCGTCACAGCGAATCAGCCGCACGCAAACAGCCGAGGTTCCCCACAACCCCGCGGCACCCGCGGTTTTTTTTTTTAAAGTTGCTCTTTTTAGCGGAGCTAATTTGCCGCGCAGCCAGGAGGCGGGAGAGAGGTAAATCCCTGGCAGCCGCGCAGTGAGCGCCGGAGATGTGGGGAGCGTCCAGGACCCCCGTGGCTTTTAAAGAGGTGACCCCGCGGCTTATGGTGAGTGGATAGTGACCCACAGTTTGTTTGTGATAGTAAGCTTATACAGTATCTTTAGTCAAAAAGCACATTTACATAGCATTGGTTAGCAGTGCACAGAGAAACCTCTTTTCTCTCAGTCAGGGAACAACAGAACGACCAACGGTTTTTTAACTGTCACCTTTAGAATGTTCGTGCAGCTTCCCAGAATTCCCTGCTGCTTGTGCTGTGGCTGCATGCTGGAGCAGCAGTGGCGTAGTGGCTAAGAGCAGTGGCTAAGAGCAGGTGCACTCTGATCTAGAGGAATCAGGTTTGATTCCCAGCTCTGCCGCTTGAGTTGCGGAGGCTTATCTGGGGAATTCAGATTAGCCTGTACACTCCCACACATGCCAGCTGGGTGACCTTGGGCTAGTCACAGCTTCTCAGAGCTCTCTCAGCCCCACCTACCTCACAGGGTGCTTGTTGTAAGGGGGGAAGGGCAAGGAGATTGTAAGCCCCTTTGCATCTCCTACAGGAGAGAAAGGGGGGATATAAATCCAAACTCTTCTTCTTCTTCTGCATGCAAACAAGGCTGAAAATTCCAACACATTCAACCATTACTGGATTGGTTTGACAGAGAAGGTCAAACTTGCCCTAGGGGTCCCTAGCAGCATCACTGGTTCACTTGAACTTGGTTCGGTATTGACAGCTACCAGTAACATCTCTTGGTCCCACTTTGCTCTTTACATTCGGCATGCCTTTGGAGACTGGACGGCCATAGAGCTACACTGTCCAGGGAGGAGGATCCTTCCAACTTCTTCTGGCAACGCTAGAATTTAGTAAAATAGCTTACACACAGACAACTTTATGTAAAGCAAGAGCATTATGGAACCACCCAGTGGTAAAATTCTGCTGCCCACAGAACACAGACTTGCACAGCTGTACAACACCATGAACTATAATAACTGGAAAGGGGGCCAGTTCTGTTGAATAATGTGGAACATGGCTGCCGACCACCACTTTCAACTGGCCAGCCTGAATGCCACTTGAATGTCATCTGGACTGGGGCAGAGCGGCCTGGAGAGATGCCCGGTTAACGCAAAAACCAACTAATCATCTCAAAATGCTGACCTCATACGGGTCACTGACTGTGAGCCAACACAATTTTCTCACACATTACCCAACAAAAATGAGCTATGATTACTCTGGCACAGTTCCTCCACAGATGAGGATTAGTTAGCAGTTCACCTGGAAGGGGTAAGAAAAACTTCACTCGGACACTTCAGAAGCCTAGTCTACAGATGCTGCAGAAACAAGGACAGTCTAGGATGTGTGGGGCGTCCTCCTCTGCGTCAAAATTCTCTGCAGCTAAAAACTATCACCTGCCTAGTCAAGGAAGGTACTTAGTCAAGCGGGACTAATTTCTTACTTTCAAGGAAGTGCTTTAGGCAAGGGAACATTCAGAAAGGTGATCCTGTATAAATGTAACAACTTAAGAAGAAGAAGAAGAGTTTGGATTTATATCTCCCCTTTCTTTCCTATAGGGCAGTGGTGGTGAACCTATGGCATGGGTGCCAGAGATGGCACTCATAGCCCTCTCTATGGGCACGCGTGCACAGAGTTCGTCATGTGATAATAGTGTAATTATTTCAGGGAGATTATTAGCATTAAACCTAAGACCTAGTTTTGGGGAAGCAGTGTAGGTAACCCTGTTAAGCGCTATTAAACCCTACTGATTTTCATGGGAAGAACGAAAGTGTGATCCTTTACCTGGGAGTAAGCTCGGTTGCTGGCAGTGGGGTTTGCTTCTGAGTAAACCCTACTAGGGTCATGATTCACCCGTTCGAAGCATTACACAGTTGCTTCAAACCAAAGCCACCGACTACCACCAAGCTTACTGCCGAGTGATGTGTGCCTTGGAGCCAACTGTTTTTTCTATACTAAAACCTCAGTATTCAGGTTTAATTGCTATGTTGGCACTTTGTGATAAATAAGTGGGTTTTGGGTTGCAGTTTGGGCACTCAATCTCGAAAAGGTTCGCCATCACTGCTATAGGGGACTCAAAGGGACTTATAATCTCCTTGCCCTTCCCCCCTCACAACAAACACCCTGTGAGGTAGGTGGGGCTGAGAGGGCTCAGAAGAGCTGTGACTAGCCCAAGGTCACCCAGCTGGCGTGTGTGGGAGTGTACAGGCTAATCTGAATTCCCCAGAGAAGCCTCCACAGCTCAGGCGGCAGAGTGGGGAATCAAACACAGTTCCTCCAGATCAGAATGCACCTGCTCTTAACCTCCTACGCCACTGCTGCTCCAGAAGTCCTGCTGGATCAAACCAGTGAGGGTCCATCTAGCCCAGCGTCCTGTCTTATGCAGTTCCCAGTCAGTTCATCTGAAGGCCCAACAACAGGGCACAGTGGCCAACACCTTCCCCTGATGAGAACATAAGAAGAGCCCTCCTGAATTGAACCAGCGAGGGTCCATCATTCTAGCCCAGGGGTAGGGAACCTGCGGCTCTCCAGATGTTCAGGAACTACAATTCCCATCAGCCCCTACCAGCATGGCCAATTGGCCATGCTGACAGAGGATGATGGGAATTGTAGTTCCTGAACATCTGGAGAGCCGCAGGTTCCCTACCCCTGTTCTAGCCCAACATCCTAATTCACACAGTGGTCAACCAGTTCTTCTGGAGGTCCAACAACAGGGCACAGAGGCCGAGGCCTTCATAAGAACATCAGAAGAGCCCTGCTGAATTGGACCAATGAGGGTCCATCTAGCCCAGGGGTAGGGAACCTGCGGCTCTCCAGATGTTCAGGAACTACAATTCCCATCAGCCTCTGTCAGCATGGCTAATTGGCCATGCTGGTAGGGGCTGATGGGAATTGTAGTTCCTGAACATCTGGAGAGCCGCAGGTTCCCTACCCCTGCCTACCCCTGATCTAGCCCAGCATCCTATCTGACAGGGGCCAACAAGTTCCTCTGGAGGGCCACCAACATGGTAGAGAGGCCACTGTTTTCACCTAATCTTGCCTCCTCCCAAGGGTACTTTTCATTCAAAGAGAGACTGTCTAATCTAGGTTGATTCCCCACTGGCAGGTTTGACCTAGGTTCAACTTAGGTTTGACTTAGGTATTCCCCACAGCCGCTGAGTTCAACATGGTTCCGTCCCAGCTTCACCCCCTCAAACTGTCAAATTCCGACTCCATCAGGGAGGTACAACTTTTTCAGCGAACCTAGGTCGAACTCAGATCAAAGCCGGTAAAGTGGGGAATCATTGAGGAACTGTTCCCTCCGGTCAGCCAATCACAGTTCAGTGTTTTGGGCATGCTCAGAACGAAAGACTCGCGGCGGGGAAAAGCACGCCCTTTTTAAAAAATCCTTCTCGTATATGAACCAATGGCCATATATATAAACAGCACACGTTTACACGCTGCTTTTAGCTACATACAGCACTGATTTGTGGCTATGTTGCCATTATGTAAAAAAAACCAGACACACGTTCACTTTCCCATGGTAACACGACAGCCAATCAGGAACAAAGAGCAGAAGAGGCGCTGAGGTGATCCCGCCCTCTGAGCTCAGCTCTGGTGGGATGAACTCGGCTGCTGTGGGGAGTAACAATGGAGTCAACCTAGGTCAGTTGCTTTTCAGGGAACCGGGTCGAATCTAGTCAACTCTGCAGTGGGGAATCAACCCATATCTGCTTTGGCAGAAGACTTCCTGCTAGCAGCCTGCTGCCTCCACTGCCCCTTGCTAAGGAGCTAGTGAATGAGGTGGACACTGGAATTTCCTGAAGGATTTTGACAAATAACTACAGTGCGGCCCTGATGCATTAATGTCACTTCCAGATTATGCTGGAAGTGAAAGTAAAACATCTGGGAAGCACTGTAATATTTGCCCCAAATACGAGTATTGGTTGAAGAATCCCTCTGATATGTTACCATCGCGTCTGGTTTGGACAGGAAATGATGTCACAATGCTAAAGGGTGGCGGGTAGGTAGGCTCCTAAACTGCCCCCCAAACGTTCCTGCCAGCTGCTAGCCTCAAGTTTGCAATCTTGCTACCACTTCCCTTTGCCGCATACAAAGACAGAATGAGGGGAGGCGGCACTTCCTAGAGGCAAATGCATCTCTCCTCTAGAAATACAAAGCTAGAAATACAAAATGAAGAGCTAAGATGATTAAGATGCATCTTTTCCCTCCCAGTGTAGGTGGTCAGACCCCTCCACCACTAGAGGGCGTCATGGTTTTGGGACTCCATTTTGAGTGTCAAAGTATGAGTGGGAAGGTAGCTGGCAGTTGTACTTTTCCAATAACCTAAGCTATGCCTGGCTGCACAAAAGGAGTCCATTTTTTCTCTCCAATATGAGAAAATCAGCACTCCCGAGCTGACCTTTGCTTATTCTAATTTACAGCTAACACTGATCGACATCCATCAGAGCCATCTCCCGCTGGGATCTACATCTAACACAGTGGTTCTCTTTCATCCAGCTGGTCCATCATACCTCTCTTCTCTTTTGTTTGTACCCTGGAAAAGCAGAGAACTGTTCATCTCTGGCTTACTTGCCACATTACCTCATACTGCCTCAGGACTCATTTCAGGGTATAAATATCAGTTCTTTGGCCATTCATATTGTGTGTGCGCGTGTGTGTGTGTGTGTTTGGATTCACGCATACATCCCACTTGCGTGTGGGCTCCTTACCTTTTACTTTGGGAAATGCTAGCCCTTCCCCTCTTCAGCACTGCCTTCACTGGATCCTTCTTCTACTAGACTGGAAAATATCACCCATACCTGAACTTTCTCACCCTCCTCCTGGTTATCTCTTGACTGTCTTAAGTGTGAATGCATACATAACTTGTGGTCCAAGCAGAAGACAAAGGCAGATCTTAATGCCTCCAAAGGGTGACCTTGGGATGTAGGTGTTCCTTGGAAGGACAGAAAGTGAAGTACTTGTGACCAGTGATTGTCCTTTCTTTTCCTTTTTGAGGGGAGAAAGAATGGGGTGCTGAACTCACCTTAAGACTAAACTGTCCAATACTGTGGAAGTTTTAGAAGCTGATGTTTCCGAGATGAATCTTGGGGAAATAAGAAGAGGTGCGCTCTGTCCCCAGAGTGGGACAAAATAGACTCAGGGTCCCTGCCATGGTGCCCATTGGCACTTTTTCGTTTGCTCCCCAGGAAGTAAGTTGGGGCAAGTGGGGCTTCTGCCCAGCAAGGATTCTGATGGACTACAGGAGGTTAGGTTGGCTGTGAAGATTATTTTAAATGTCAGCTCGGCAGCAGCTGCCATCACAGCAGTGGCGTAGTGGCGTACTGCATGTGAGCTCCCAAAGGCACCTGGTGGGCCACTGTGAGTAGCAGAGTGCTGGACTAGATGGACTCTGGTCTGATCCAGCAGGCTTGTTCTTATGTTCTTATAATCAAACAGTGGTGTAGTCGTGAAGAGCAGGTGGATTCTAATCTGAAGAACCAGGTTTGATTCCCCACTCCTCCACCTGAGTGGCAGAGGCTTACCTGGAGAACCAGATGTGTTTCCACACTCCTACATTCCTGCTGGGTGACCTTGGGCTAGTCACAGTTCTTTCTGAACTCTTTCAGCCCCACCTACCACATAAAGTGTTCATTGTGGGGAGAGGAAGGGAAAGGAGCTTGTATGCCATCTTGAGCCTCCTTACAGGAGAGAAAGGTGGGGTATAAATCCAAACTACTACTCCTCCTCCTCTTCTTCTACCTCCTCTTCTTCTTCTATTACAACAGCCTCTTTATTTAAGAGCTTATTCTTCCCAGACAATTCCGGTATTCACAAGTTATCCATCTCAGTAACCTTCTCTTGATCTGTCTCTGCAGTGAATTTCCCCCATCGAAATGTGGAGAGTGCCCAGTCAAGATAACAATGATTTAATTTTCAAACCAGAAGCACCTTACAGATCAAGATTTTTGGGATATAAGCTTTCAGGAGACAAACCTCCTTTCATCAGATACAAAAGGAACTTTTAATATCGAAAGCTTATATCCTGAAAATCTTGTATTGGGCTTGGAATCTAGCTTTTCTGCTGCAAATGGACCTAGCTACCCTCTGAAACTACCACAATTTGAGTGCATTATAATCTTAGTTTCTCTCTCTGTATGATAGTGGCAGACTTTCTCCTGGAAATTACTAAACGCCAGTAGATTCCCTTTGACCTAACATTTATTTCCTGTATTGTATATGCTTTTTAATCTGTTTTTATTATTGTTGTACTGTTGTCTAGGCCAATAAAGGCTTGCTACACCTATAATCTTAGTCCCCCCCCCCCATTCATTTCAAGGTAAAGTTATGGGGACATACAGTAGAAGACAGACAAGCTAGGCCCTTAAGCATCCCATGCTTATCAACACGCTGTAGCTTATGTAGCATTTTAGTCCCCACTGTCTTGTTTTCCCAGCTTCCAAAAACAACCAGTCATTTAGTCAACATAGCTGCGTTAAAGAACTAATAACAGGTTCCAAACTTTGCTTGCGACGCTAACTGCTACCAAGATTAATCACGGAGTGAAGCAGCAGTTCAAGAGACATTTCGTGTAATAAAACCTGGTGACATTCTTCAAAAAACAAAAACACGCTTCTTAATCACATTAATTGCCTATGATTCATGAAAACAGCGAACAGGTATGCCTCCCCCCCCCCCCAATCAGGGGAGCGAGCACCTCATGATGCCGCACCAAGCTACTTCTGCACATCTGTCAAGATCTGATACAATACAATGCTTTGTTAGATGTCAGAATTTTATGATGTGAAACTTTTGAGCAGAACTTTCTATTAAAAATGATACGGGAGTAAACACCAGACCCTGAAGAATCCATTTACACACAGAGTTATCTGCTCCCTAATGCTCAAAATTTCCAGGAGCACAGCTGGTTTCTTCAGGATATGAGTACACTCAAGACGGAAGGAGTCTTAGTAATCCTTGCTTTGTTTATCCTTGTACTACCAGAACACAAGTGGCCAAGACAATGGGGATTCCTAAAATGAAGAAGAGTTGCTTGGGCAGACACCAAATCTGCATTTAGTTGACTGCTAACTCCACTTGGTCCTGACTTGGATGGGCCAAGGAGCAGCAGTGGCTTAGGAGGTTAAGAGCTCGTATATCTAATCTGGAGGAACTGGGTCTGATTCCCCGCTCTGCCGCCTGAGCTGTGGAGGCTTATCTGGGGAATTCAGATTAGCCTGTGCACTCCCACACATGCCAGCTGGGTGACCTTGGGCTAGTCACAGCTTCTTGGAGCTCTCTCAGCCCCACCTACCTCACAGGGTGTTTGTTGTGAGGTGGGAAGGGCAAGGAGATTGTAAGCCCCTTTGAGTCTCCTGCAGGAGAGAAAGGGGGGATATACATCCAAACTCTTCTTCTTCTTGATGTTGCCAGGATATCGGAAGCTAAATATGGTCAGCCCTGGTTGGTACTTGAATGGGAGTCCACCAAGGAAGTCTAGGGTTGATATGCAGAGCTGGGCAATAGCAAACCATTTCTGTTAGGCTCTATTAGGCTCTTGCCTTGAAAACTCTACTGGGGGGCTGCAAGTCAGCTGTAACCTTGCCATTTGTGGGGCTCAGAGGCCAAACCTCACCCCAGTGCCATGGGTGATCCTCTTTGATCTGAGATTGCAAATACCTTAACAGTCCAGGTGCTCGGGAGCAGCAGCAGCAGCAGCAGGCCATTGCTTTCACATCCTGCATGTGAGCTCCCAAAGGCACCTGGTGGGCCACTGCGAGTAGCAGAGAGCTGGACTAGATGGACTCTGGTCTGATCCAGCAGACTTGTTCTTATGTTCTTCTTATGTTCTTAACCTGATGGCAAGTTACACACAGGTTACTCCACCAGATGACATTGTGTTCTGCTGCTCCAGGGACTAGGACTTGGAGTCATGGGTTCAAGGTGAAGGAAAAGAGACTCCACCTAAACATTAGGGAAAACGTCCTGATGGTAAGGGCTGTTCAACAGTGGAATGCACTACCTCGGAGTGTGGTGGAGCCTCCTTCTCCGGAGGTGTTCAAACGGGCTAGATGGCCATCTGTTAGGAGTGCTTTGATTGTGTGTTACTGCATTGCAGGGGGTTGGACCTGATGGCCCTTGGGGTCTCTTCCAACTCTGTGATTCTATTAAAGGTTGCCAATTGACATTAATGCATGAGGTGCTTTTATGGGTTTGTATGAATATGCATTCCTGGTACTGTAACAGAGGCTAATAGTCACATCATGTGTTACAGAGGCTAATAGTCACATCATGTGTTAACAGCTGAAGGTGTATGTGCATGTTAAGTGCCCTCAAGCTGCTTCCAATTCATGGAGTCTTCTAAAATGTCCAATTGTTAACAGCCTTGCTCAGATCTTGCAGACCAAGGACCATGATTTCCTCAATAGATTCAATCCATCCCATCTTGGGTCTTCCTCTTCTCCTGCTCCCTTCACCTTTTCCTAACATTATTATCTTTTCTAGTGACGCTTGTCTTCTCATCATGTGACCTAAAGTATGATAATCACAATTTGGTCATTTGAAATTCTAGGGAGACTTCAGGCTTGATCTGATCTGGAACCCACTTATTTGTCTTTTTGGCAATCCATGGTGGGAGGGGGAGGGGGAGGGATGACAGGGTCCCCTCTGGCTTAGTATCAAGAAGGTGAAGAGTCTCAGAGCTAGACCCTGGCTGGGGAATCTCAGTGCTTGGACATGGCTGTGGATCCCAGCCTGAATGCTTTGCCTGAGCCTCTGGATCTAGTCCTGCAGGAACTATGGACTGCTCAGGCTCTGCATTGTCCCTGGAAATCTGCAACCAAAACTGTCCCATCCTCTCCATCTGGTCCTGCAAGAACTATGGACCGCTCTGTCCCATGCTCTCCATCTGGTCCTGCAGGAACCATCCTCTCCATCTGGTCCTGCAGGAATTATGGACGACTCTGTCCCATCCTCTCCATCTGGTCCCGCAGGAACTATGGATTGCTCTGTCCCATCCTCTCCATCTGGTCCTGCAGGAACTATGGACCACTCTGTCCCATCCTCTCCATCTGGTCCTGCAGGAACTATGGACCGCTCTGTCCCATCCTCTCCATCTGGTCCTGCAGGAACTATGGACCGCTCTGTCCCATCCTCTCCATCTGGTCCTGCAGGAACCATCCTCTCCATCTGGTCCTGCAGGAACTATGGACCGCTCTGTCCCATCCTCTCCATCTGGTCCTGCAGGAACCATCCTCTCCATCTGGTCCTGCAGGAACTATGGATCTGGTCCTGCAGGAACTATGGACTGCTCAGGCTCTGCACAGTGCCTGGAAATCTGCAACCAAAACTGTCCCATCCTCTCCATCTGAATCTTCCTCCCAGGGGTCCCCAGCCAGACCAGGCTGAGCCATAACATGGCTTGTGGCTAAGTAATATGTTAGAAATTTGTTTTATGGTATTTTAATGATAGTTTTATATGATATTTTTATTGCTGTTTTTAATTTTTGTGCACCACCTTGAGTCCTCCATATAGGGCAGAGTTTATGTTTCAAAAATAAATAAATAAATAAATTTCCTAAAGAAATCAACAAGTCAAAGTATCTTTAATATGGTCAATAAAATCCTGCCATCAGTTGACTTGCTTATTAAATCCCATACTTTCTCTGCTCTTTCTCAAGCTCCATTACAAATGCTTTCTCAATGCCTATTGCAAAATCCAAAGTGCCTTTGTGTACATAATTTCATTTCAAATTCCAATTCAGATTTCAGATGTTCAGACCTTTTATTATCTAGTGACATTTCAAGGTTATGAGAGGATTCTTCCTTTTGTTTGTTTGTTTTTAACCAGGGAGGAATGTGTATAAATAATGGTGTGGCAAGAAAAAGGGAGTCACAGCAAATGCAGAACAAAAAAAAACAAGAGTCGGTTGCTGTTTGGGGAGAATTAATATGAATTCAAACTTTGGAATCCCTGAGAGTTTTATATATACTTCATTAGGAAAATCTGTAAAATACAGTGGAACCTTGGTTTTCTTTGGTAATCCGTCTGAAAAGAATCAATGAAAACCTAAACCGATGAAAACCGAGGCAAACTTCTCCATAGGAATCAATGTAAATCCAATTAATCCATTCTAGGCACTCCAAAAAACATACCAAAAACACATTTTTGTTGAATAAACATAGTGTTTAATGCTGAAAACAGTAACAAACAATAACACTAGGACCAGCTTCAGAGCCAGTGGACCACTGTCGCACCAGAAAGCTGTCCAAAGAGGTCTGTTTCTGATGCCTCTTTAAGATTTGTCTGAAATGGGGCAAGACATTGTCATTAAACAAGTTGCAGACACGGCCTACAACAGCTTTGTCCGGGTGATTTTTCTCCACAAACCCCTGCACCTTACTGCAAATCGATGAAAACCAAGACAAATAGGTGAAAAGCGAGACAAATTTTTCACTGAAAAAATCGATGAAAATCGAAACAGATGAAAACCGAAGGCAATGAAAACCGAGTTTCCACTGTACAGTTAAGTCTGGACGTGTCCCACAGCAAGAATATTTGAGCATATCATATGAAAGGGCTAGATAAATTTCCAACATGTGGCTGACAAGGTTTCAAACCATATTTTCTGCATTCCAGTTATGTGTGTTCAGAGAACTCCCATTACACTTAGGATGTATTTACTAAACATAAAGAACATTACGATTATAAATCATAACTACAATTAAGATTCTCACAGGAGCAATCAGCACTTCTGATGATCATATGGGAAAAAAACATATTTTACTATGCAAAGCCGACTTCCTTTGAAAGAATCTTGTTTCAGGCTCTCTTGGAGTCAGGCCAGAGTCTGTGAACAAATGTCATGCTAGAAAGCACCTGTAGGAATTCTGGTTTCGGTGGGTTCCCAAAAACTGAAATCCACCCAGTTAGATTTTTCAATCTGTATAGCAAGAATACCATGGGGTAATGTAATTTCAACTGCCCTGGTCTTAGGAAAGGGCCTTCAGGGATTGACAAAGGTCATTCTTGCGTTTCTTCCAAAAACAGGACCCCAAGAAAAGTAGCAGCTGGCAGCAAGCAGACACCCAGGGCAACCAAAAGGAAGGAGCTATGAATGGGAAGCAGGCAACTTAGAACAGAGAGCTAGGAGCCACTTGGGCTCGGTAACAGACGCAGAAGCAGGACAACTCAGAATGTTACAGATTTCTTGAAGAAGGGACCCAGGCCAAGCTCCTGGATTATTATTTAATTTATATTATTTATTCAATTTACACCCTGATTTCCCCACTGTAGCGGGACAGAGTAGCAGTCCTTGCAGGATCATCTAAGCTCCACCCCCACGGCAAAAGGTGTTTGTCTTTAAAGGGTTCACGTTTGTGTTTAGAGTCTTTCAGCAATACTGAAAGATCACTTGACGGACGCCACAGCATCGCTTACAAATGGAACTTGATGAGTGGTGTCTCCAATGGTGGGATCCAAAAATTTTAGTAACAGGTTCCCATGGTGGTGGGATTCAAACAGTGGCGTAGTGCCAATGGGACTGGGTGGGCATGACGGGGGCGGGGGTGGGCATTCCGGGGGTGGAGCATTAATAATTTATCTGTTACTGTAAAAAACTCTTACCATTAAAAAAAAGTTCCTAATTTCCAGCTGGTATCTTTCTGCCCATAATTTAAACTCATTATATGTATTGTCGAAGGCTTTCACGGCCGGAATCACTTGGGTGCTGTGTGGTTTCCGGGCTGTATGGCCGTGTTCTAGCAGCATTCTCTCCTGACGTTTCACCTGCATCTGTGGCTGGCATCTTCAGAGGATCCTCTGAAGATGCCAGCCACAGATGCAGGCGAAACGTCAGGAGAGAATGCTGCTAGAACACGGCTAAACTCATTATAGCTAGTCCTATCGTCTACTGCCAACAGAAACAACTACTTCTCCTCTAATTGACTGCCTGTCAAATACTTAATACTTTCAAATATTTAATTTTGTTTCTAGAAATCAAAAGAAGGATACTTTCCTTAAACAAGGAACTTTACCATATTACTAAAACATGTTTTTAAAACAGCCCAACAGGGAGAATTATCCCGTTTTCTACCTTCACTAACCAGCCACATAGGAAACAACAGGGCTTTATGATTTTTGGACCTAATGGAATTTCTAACGGAAAAGCAGACCCAATTAGTAATCCTCTCTCGGCACACGCAAATAATTAGTAACCCACTCTCGGGAACTGGTGAGAACCTGCTGGATCCCACGTCTGGGTGTCCCTGAGCAGCATCTTCTGAGAGCTTGGTCTGATTTTTGGGTCTACACCAGGCCCCACCTTCCATTGGGGCCTCTGGGCCTACACCAGGCCCCACCTTCCACTGAACGGGGTCATGACCCTGGCCGCAGCCAGGAGGAACTGCACCCAGGGCACGCGTGTGCCCTGCGCCCCTGTCATGCCCCCACTATGGGATGCCCCCTCCACACCCTCGCCATGCTCCCACACCGGCGCATGCCTGGTGCATCATGCACCCCCACCCCGCCCCCTTGGTCATGACACAACCAAAGGCCAAAATCTCTTCCATATAATTCTTGCACAACTATCACTCACGCCATGGATAATATATTAGTTAAACTCAGATATTTGTAGAAACTAACAGATTAAACATTAAATCTTCAATAGAAAAGAAGAACGGCATGTACGCTTCACAGTCAGCCGAATGAACCTCCATAAATCTGAACTACATCTCAAGGCAAATTTGAAAGCTTCTCTTTTTAAGCAAAAGGTTCACAGAATGTATTGTCAAAGGCTTTCATGGCCAGAATCAACTGGCGATTGTGGGTTTTCCAGGCTGTGCGAATGTGGTCTGGTAGGTTTTACCCCTAACATTTTACCTGCATCGATGGGTGGCTTCTTCAAAGGCATATGCCATGGTGAGGTGTGTTCCTCTCCATGGCACAGTGTGGAGTGATTGTGTGGTGGGTATACGTTTCACTTACCTCACAGGTGGCAGGGGTGTGTGAGAGGTGCATTTGCATGCGTCCAGGTAGAGTTCAACTGTGTTCGGGTGGAGTTAATTTGCAGTTGCATTTGAATATCTCTGGTTTTTGGTTTTGGTATTTTTAGTACCATCAGCCAGGTTTTGTTGATTTTCAGACTCCTCTTTTTTGTTGAAACTGGCGCTCTGTTTGTGGATTTCAATGGCTCCCCTGCATAATCTGACACAGTTGTCAGGAATGTCTGTCTCTTCAAATAAGATCCTACGTCCAGATTAGTTTAGAGTATGTTCAGGTACTGTTGATTTCTCAGGTTGGATCATGTCCTTTAAATCTTGTCAGAATGCAGCAACTGGTAGTCACTATGTATACTTGTCCACAGCTGCCCACACATCCCCTCCCACCTGTGAGGTGGACAAAACATACAATCTCTCCACATTGTGTGATGAACAGAAACACATCTCACCCTAACATTCCTCTGAAGATGCAAACCATAGATGTGGGCAAAACATCAGGAGCAAGAACTACCAGACCACATTCACACAGCCCAGAAAACCCACAGCAGCTGGTTCACAGGGTATCAAGGAAAGCAAAAAGGCTTTTGATGAGTCCAGGAAAATTTCGAAGGGAAAAGAGATTCTGGATATCAATGGCTACCAATCTTGATCCTCATTGATATGAGATTGCAAATGCCTTAGCAGACCAGGTGCTCAGGAGAAACAGCAGCAGAAGGCCATTGCTTTCACATCCTGCAGGTGAGCTCCCAAAGGCACCTGGTGGGCCACTGCGAGTAGCAGAGTGCTGGACTAGATGGACTCTGGTCTGGTCCAGCTGGCTCTTTCTTATGTTCTTATATTATTTATTTATTTATTATTAATTTTATATACTTCCCTCCCCCCGAGGGCTCAGGGCTGTTCACAACAAGGTTAAAACATACATTAAAACATAATTTACATATCAATTACCTAAAAACAGAACCCATTTAAAAACGTGGATGGCGTCTGGCTACCCCCCTCCCCCCCCTTGTGCCCATGGGAGGCCAGATGACATGGTAGATGCATTTTGAACCAGGCTGGCCAAACGCCTGGCGGAACAGGTCCGTCTTGCAGGCCCTGCGGAAACTCTGTAAGTCCCGCAGGGCCCTGATCTCCCTAGGGAGCCTGTTCCACCAGGTAGGGGCCAGGGCTGAAAAGGCCCTGCCCCTCGTCGAGGCCAGCTTGATCATATCAGTTGACTTGTCCAATCCCAATGAACCCCAATTGTAGAGGACGATTGTTTCCACTTTGGCCTTAAAGCTGCTCTTCCACTTTTATCATGTGGACTAGATAACAGATCCATTCATTCGCCATTGTGACTTCATAGTTATGACCTGTATTTATGCAACTGAGCTGCACAGGAAAAACATTGTTTCTGTCCTCCCCTCCTCCCTTCTCTCATGTTTATCGTTATAAAGTAGTGGTTTGACATGAGATGATGAACAAATTGTGTTTCTGCCTCAGCAGCTGTAATGTTAATTTTTTTCAAGCTGTGTGTTCACACCCTCCTTCCATTCTGGGCTACAGCCTCATTCCTTTATTCACCCTGGGCTGTTCCCATTACCTATCAGCAAGTGCACAACATGCTGTTGTCCCAGTGAAGTACTAGATTTCGATATGTTGTTCAATGAACACATTTCTTTCATCTGTTCGGTGCATCAACCTGCATCCCTGAAGACATTTGTCTCAAAACAGGAGATGAGAGGTTCTTTTCATATGAAAAGACAGCATCTAATTGCTTCATGTTTTCAGAGGAGCTTCATCCAAATCAAAACAGACTATGTAAAGGCAACGCTTCTTCACACCCAGCCAAAGCAAGTGTGATGGCAGGGTGTCAGGAACCAATGGTTTGAATCCATAAGATTCAGATACCCAGAATCTCCAGTGAAAAAGGTCTGGAGTATAACACGCTAGGAAAAGGCTCCTACTTGGAACAAGGCAGCCAAGAGGGGGGTGACTGGGGGCACAAAGTTCCGAAAGCCCAAGTCAGCTGGGGGACCCCTGAAGTCAACGTCATGCTGAGGCACAGAATACATTTACTTCTTTATTTTACTTCTAATGCAGTTAGCACAGCAGCCACTAGGGGCGCAGGGGAGGCAAAGCACAAGAAACAGGAGTTTACTAGTCTACTGAAGGAAACCCTTGCCTTTCAGATCCTCCTAAACTCATCCATCAAACCAGCACTGGCAAAAGGCAAGACAAAATTTTTGCTTCTCCCTTCCACATTTCTCTCATCCTTCATTTTGGTTTCTTCCTTTCATGATCCACCATTTTGGCCCCACCTTCCTCACAGGGTGTTTGTTGTGAGGGGGAAAGGGAAATGAGTTTGTAAGCCCCTTTGAGTCTCCTTGCAGGAGAAAAAGGGGGGATATAAATCCAGTTCTTCTTCTTCTCCTCCTCCTCCTTCTCCTCCTTCTCCTCCTCCTCCTCCTCCTCCTCCTCCTCCTCCTCCTCCTCCTCCTCCTCCTCCGGGATCTACAACTTCTTGTGGAAGATGATTCTTCTTCTTACAGGCTTTTAAACATTCCAGTCTTTGCTCAGAGACTGCCCTCCTTCACAATCTAGAGTAACAACCCACCCCATAGAAACATAGATTCAGGGACCAATTCAGATGTTCCCAAAGGGCATGGTAAAAACCCTGGCTGGGGGGTGGGGGCAGTAAGATGCTGGAGGGGGGTCCCTTTGACCATGTTTTTTCACTTATTTACAACTGCACAGGCTAGGACACAAGGCAAAACACCTTCCTCACTTTGGCTTTAAGTTCTATCGCTCTTATATTTTTCAAAATTATTTTTCCTTTGGTCACACTTGTTTGTGTTTACGGTTCTGAGTTGTCACAAGATAGCCGACTAGTGGTAAGAGCTATTGATTTTTTCTTATGCATTAGCTACTGTACATCTGTGGTAAGTGAAGTTTTGTGCATGTTTGTTAAGTGTGTATACACACAGAGAGAGAGAGAGAAACAAAGACAGAGAGAGAGACAGACAGACAGACAGACAGACAGACGGACAGACAGAGACAGACAGAGACAGACAGACAGACGACAGACAGACAGACAGAGAAACATGTGGTGTAGTGGTTAAGAGCAGAGGACTCTGGAGAGCCAGGTTTGATTCCCCACTCTTCCACACGATGCCTGCTGTGTGACCTTGGGCCAGTCACTGTTCTCTCAGAACTCTTTCAATCCACGCAGAGGCAGGCAACGGCAAACCACCTTTGAACATCTCTTGCCTTGAAAACACTATGGGATCACAGCACTTTACATGTACACACTCACACATGTGATGAAGATTTTGAATGTTTGCCGCTCCATACAAAGTTTGTCGGCCCTCAAAAAGGCATCTGTGTGAGATGTCTTGATTACCTTTTTGACATTGTGGAGGAGTTTTTTGAAGACACGAATGCATTATTGCTCAGTGATGAACTTAAACGAGACTGACATTGCTTATTTATCAGAACCATCGGCAAAGATCGATAAATTAATTTGCAGCCGCGAGGCATCAGGTTGATCTTTTTAAGGCCATATCGGTTGTCCCTGCGTTTATTTCTGAGCTAACTCACTTTGGAGATACAGGTCGGGACTGGCATTTTTCCATCTACACCAGGCCAAGCAGCTGGTATGTTTCCCATCTCATCCCAATCTAGCCACAATGACCCAGGGTCACCTCTAGATTAGACTACGTAACTCACTCTAAGCAGAGCTGCCAATTCATTTCCCAAAACAACTGCTCATCCTTTACAAATAGCAAAATTGTACCCTTCAAGTTCGCCTACATTCAAAATCATTTCCTCACAAGCAAAACAATGTGTCGCATCTTAATTCTCGCCTATTTTTTTTCCCGGGGTCTTGTGTGTGAAAAGAAAGGTCAGCTCCAACTGCACAGACTCGAGGCTCGCCATCTCATTAATTTTCTCCCGAGCTGGGAAAGAAGACTGAATTATCTCCACGGAATGGCCAGCTTGGGGCTCAGAACCCACGACGACAAAGACGCTCTGAAGTGAATTATTAGCAGCTCAAACGCCAAAGGCAAACCGCAAGAAAGCGCCGACTCTCCGTGGCTCTTCAAAGCCATCTCCAAACTGTTCTGCCTATGCAAATCTCATTATTTTCAAAGCAACTCGGACCAAACGTTGTCGCTGATTACAGTTTGTTTTAAGAAACCGATCACTGATGGTAGCTTTGGGGAAAAGATAAAGCCGCCGTTTATGTGTCAAGTCAAACGGCCAAGTGGGCAAGGCGGTTGCAGAGAAAGCCTCAGTTATCGGAGCCCATGCAGAGAACAGCTCCCAGCGGGAGCTGAGGAGGAGATAAATAGCTTTGTGAAGCTGGCACGAAAAGCCGGAGGTCCGCTCCCTCCTGGGTGGAGGGGGATCCTCACAAAGCCCTGCTAATTTGACATCCGTTTTATCTGCGACTAGAAATCAAATAAATCATACTGAAAAACCATCGGCGGGCCAGCCGAGCAAAAGACTCTTCTCGGCGATTCACAGCATGGTCACAGCGCAGCCCTGTGTTGAGTTTTTCCAGTCCAAACCAACTGATTTCAGTGGGGTTTGACTGGAGAAGGTCTGTCCTCCATAGCCCAGGCTAGGGTGATCTCCTCCAATCTCAGAAGCTAAGCAGGGTCCGCCCTGGTTCACGCTTGGATGGGAGACCGCCAAGGAAGTCCAGGGTTGCTACACAGAAGCAGGCAATGGCAAATCACCTTTGGGCGACTCTTGAAAGCCCCAGGAGGTGCCGCCATAAGTTGGCTGCAAATTGATGGGGGGCGGGGGAAGTAAAAAGACTGGAGTAACTCTGCATAGGAATGGTGCCCAGGAATGCACCATATGTCACTGACCACCAGTGGCGTATTTGCCTAGGGACAGGGGGTACCCTCTGTCCCCGGGCGCCATTGCCCCCCACGTGACCAGGAAGTCAGCAAGGCAGCAGGAACTCCTTGTTGCTTTCTGGCGCCTTGTTGCCTTCTGGCGCTCTCAGCCCCACCCATGTTGTCATCGACATGGGCAGGGCCAAGGAAGCCAGAGGACCCCCCAAACCTCACCCCCTCCCATCTGCCGGCTCTGAGCCAGCAGCCAGGAGGGGGCAGGGCTTGGGGGGTCTGCCTTGGGCCCCGCCCCAGGCAAAGTGGGGGGCACCCAGAGAATGGATGTTTTTGGGCGCCATTTCCCCCCGGTACGCCTCTGCTGACCACCCCTTTCTGTCAAGACCCAGATGCTTTTCAGCACAGTTTTTGCCCTTTTCAGCCACCTGATACCCTCTTTTTCAGGAAGATCCTCCCCCAAAGCAACTTACAATTAAAAATGTCATCACATGGTTTCCAGGAGATCATCCTTTGGTTGGCCAAAAGGAGGGCACACAGTCTTAAAACCAGCAAAATAACCACACATCACAGCCTGTGAAGGTACAAAAACGCCAAATGCTTCTTATAAGCAAAAGAACAATTTACTTCAATAGTAAAACGAACAAGTTTATAAACACCATGCGCAAAAGTAATGCTGCTGTACAATTAAGAGAGCCAGCATGGTGAATTGGTTTGTTCTCACTTGCTCCTTTTTGGTTTTGCTATTTGAGTTGACTGACTGGCATCATTGACTCTTTATCTTACTTTTCCTCCTCTCCTCCTTCCCTGTGAGTTTTCTGGTTTTTCTCCCCCTTCCTTTCGCTCCTCCGCATAAGACACTACTTTACTATTCAGGAGATATTGCATCCTCCTACGTCCTTCGAAACACACACACACACACAAACACACACACACACACACACACACACACACACACACAGCTTTTTCGAAAATAATTCTGCTGCTTGGTATACACAAGGACACACACTGCGATTTCTACTTCAGTCTGGGATACATTTGTGAGAATGACACATGTGTGTCTGTGTGTCAAGCCGCTCCTGACTCATGGCGACATTTATGAATCAATGTCCTCCCAAACACCCTGTTGTTAACAGCAGATCTTGCAAACTGAAGGATGCAGCTTCCTGTATAGAATCAATTCTTCTTGGGTTGACTTCCTCTTTTTTCCTGCTGCCGTCAACCTTTCCTAGCGCCATTGTCTTTTACAGTGAATTTTGCCTTCTCATTATGTGACCGAAGCACAACAGTCTGTTTTGTCATTTTAGCTTCCAGGGAGAGTTCAAGGTTAATTTGATCTAGAACCCACTGATCTGGGGTTTGGGGGAGGGCAGTCCAAAATGAATATCTGTACGCTATTTTATGTTCCCACCATGACCTAGATGGTGCAGACTGGCCCAATCTTGTCAGATCTTGGGGCAGCCCTCATTATTATCCAGATGGGAGACCAATCGGCCATGCTGGCAGGGGCTAATGGAATCTGTAGTCCATGAACATCTGGAGAGCCACAGGTTGCAGACCCCTGCTCTAGAGAGTTGCCATTGGTCACCTGTCGCTCAGCGGCACATTCCACCGCCGCCATTTTATGCTGTCACTAGAAACAAGTGAAAATGAAGAAAACTTGTACCCACCAGGCTACAATAATAAGTTCAAAAATTAGTTCTCCCACTGGAGTAGCAATTTACTTATAAGTAGTCCCCTTGGAATCATATTATCACACATATAATCATTAAGACTCAAAGCATGCAAATGATTTGTATGTGGGATCAATCACCTGAGATCCCAGATGGTAGAGTGTTACCTCTATCTTTTAAGGATTGTAGAATCCTATCCTTATCCTGGGTCGAAACCCCACTACCATCTTAGCCAGGTTTCAGAACACAAACTAACCAGGTTTGAGGTTGTTTGTGTTCTGAAACCTGGCTAAGACGGTAGTGGGGATTCGACCAGGGAGGTCGTCCCTCAAACCTGGTTAGTTTGTGTTCTGAAACCTGGCTAAGACGGTAGTGGGGATTCGACCCTGGTCATTAAAAGCCAGGAGGCTAGTGGATGCCAAGGGCCCCAAAGGAGATTCCTCCATGCTACGCAAAAGGGGAAGGTACACACCAAAGTGAAAATGAAGAAAACTTGTACCCAACAGGCTACAATAATAACTTCAAGGGGCCTACTTATAAGTAAATTGCCACTCCAGTGGGAGAACTAATTTTTGAACTTATTATTGTAGCCTGGTGGGTACAAATTTTCTTCATTTTCACTTTGGTGTGTACCTTCCCCTTTTGCGTCACTAGAAACAAGCCACACCCCTTTGGGCATTTAACACAGACTGTCATTTTATGGCAGGTCGAAGTATGCATCAACCAATGACAGCAAAGCATCACCATTGTTATCACGCTTGTGTTACTGTGGTTTGGCTTTAAAAGTACACAGCGAAGCATCCAGATTCAGACTAACGGAGCGTCCCCCTTCTTTTTTTACCATAAAGACCACTCCACTACATCGGATCAGTAGCTTCGAGGCGGCAGGAGCAGTTCCTTTCAGCACAATCACAAAATGGCCACAGGTGGATGAGACACACGGCTGTGGAAGAGGGAGGGGCAAGGCAGATGGGCAGAGTGCTCTCAGTTCCCTTCCCGAGAGCCAGCGTGGTGTAGTGGTTAAGAACAGGTGCACTCTAATCTGGAGGAGCCGGGTTTGATTCCCAGCTCTGCCGCTTGAGCTGTGGAGGCTTATCTGGGGAACTAGATTAGCTTGTGCACTCCAACACATACCAGCTGAGTGACCTTGGGCTAGTCACAGTTCTTCAGAGCTCTCTCAGCCCCACCTACCTCACAGGGTGTTTGCTGTGAGGGTGAAAGGGAAAAGAGTTCGTAAGCCCCTTTGAGTCTCCTATAGGAGAGAAAGGGGGATATAAATCCAACACTTCTTCTCCCTCTCCCCCTCTGGGTGCCCCCAAACCCCATTTGAGCCCTAAGACATAGATGGCCTAAAGGGTCCTTCAGTCACAAATGCAAAGAAGCCCGGAATTAAAAAGGAAAGGAAGTGAGACAGAGAAAGCAAACAGAGACAAGGAAGACCAGGGTGTGTGTGTGTGTGTGCACAAGAAATCAGAGATGTGAAAACATCCACTAATCTCAGCGGGATCCATTTCTACTTCATTAGTCCCTCTCAGCATGGCAAGTCAAAGAAAGTGATATCTTCAGCACACATATGTTGCAGAAGAAGCTCAACGGTACTTCAGGGGGCCGAGTAAGAAAAAGTCTCTGTCGGAATTCAGAATCTACCAGCTTAATCTTATAGTTAGCTGGGAAGCATGGCAAATGCACTGTGGGTGAGGCAGTATTTGCTATGATTTTTTAGGTCAAGGAAAGTTTTCAAGTGCAAGATGTTTAGGATTCCTTGGGAGGGTTGTAGATGCTGCTGAAGTCAGGAGATGTAAGCTGTCCTACCGGGTCAACAGCCACTGTGCTGAGTGTTTCTATGCAACATGTAATAAGTGAAGAGGAGAAGTTTAGATTTATACCCTGCTTTTCTCAACTGTAAAGGGAAAGCAGCTTACAAACACCTTCCCTTCCTCTCCCCACAACAGACACTTCATGAGGTAGGTGGGGGTGAGAGACTTCTGAGAGAACTGTGACTAGTGCAAGGTCACCCAGCAGACTTCATTGGTAAGAGCGCGCGGGGGGATCCAGTTCACCAGAAAAGAAGAAGAAGAAGAAGAAGAAGAAGAAGAAGAAGAAGAAGAAGAAGAAGAAGAAGAAGAAGAAGAAGAAGAAGAAGAAGAAGAAGAAGAAGAAGAAGAAGAAGAAGAAGAAGAAGAAGAAGAAGAAGAAGAGTTGGATTTATATCCCTCCTTTCTCTCCTGTAAGGACAGTCAAAGGGGCTTACAAACACCTTTCCCTTCCCCCCTCATGACAAACACCCTGTGAGGTAGGTGGAGCTGAGAGAACTCAGAAGAACTGTGACTAACCCAAGGACACCCAGCTGCCATGTGTTGGGGTGCACAGGCTAATCTGAATTCCCCAGATTGTATCTAGCTGAGATGGAACCCTGACAATGTAACTGCTTTTAGATATATGTATTCTACCTGCTCAATGTAACCACTGTGTTAATGGAACATTCTTTCCTTGATCTTTCTTTTATGGTTTCACACGCTTGTTAGATAACTAGGCTTGTCTCTGACTCGTCCTACTCCCATGGGAAGTGGGTTGTTTCCGTTGCTCCGTGGGGGCAGGAGACCAGGTGGCTTTATCTCTTATCTGTCGCTGACCTTGGGGAGCGCTTAGGCTCCAATGTAACTCTTTTCTCACATTCTTTGGGGAAACAGGAGGAGGGATTGTTTCGGATAAAGAGGGGCTGCGTTACCTTTCCAATAAACGCTACTGATCAACTATCCAGAGCCTGTTTATTGATTCAAGGATCGAGATCTAACAGCTTATGAACTAGAAACCTGAAACAGCACACACATACCCCCACATCCTGATTACTAGAAAGATATGGAAATTGGTAGTTAATCTGTCCTCTCACAAAACAAGGAAGATGTTTAGTATGCAAAAAGGTAAAGGTATTCTCTCAACATCTGCGAAACTAAAACTATGTAGCAATCCACAATTTAGTACCACGCCATAGTAGTCTGAGGCACTGGTGTATAACTATGGCTCCAGGAATAAATGTGGCTCAGCCTAGAACTAAATATGGTTCTTTAAAAATTCAAAGTACACTCGGGGGATAGCTGGGATGCTAGAATAACCAGTGTTTGAAAGGGACAAAAGAGAAACATTTTATGGGACTCAAGATATGCTTCCCAGGAAGAGAAATGAGAGAGATAAACAGTTTTCCACAATCCAGGCATAAACCATGCCCAGACAGTGCACTAAAACAGTCCCACAGAGTGGTCTTGAGAAAAACGTATTACTCATTGAAAGATTTTTTGTGTACCACTTCGTAATAAAAACTCACAACGTCTTTCAGCTACAGAAACTTTGTTAATTGATCCAGTTATGCCAGGGGTCTGCAACCCGCGACTCTCCAGATGTTCCTGGACTACAATTCCCATCAGCCCCTGCCACCATGGCCAATTGGCCATGGTGGAAAAGGCTGATGAGAATTGTAGTCCATGAACATCTGGAGAGCCACAGGTTGCAGACCCCTGAGTTATGAGAATCTGCCTGATATTAGCTCTCTGCTGAGCTCTTGTTTGACATGGCTCGGCTCTTTCAATGTAAAAGGGTTGCAGACCCCTGATTTAGAGAGATGACGAAACAGAAAGAGAAACACACCATTAATGCAGTAATTAATGTTCACCTAACTGAAGACCTTAAAAAAAAAGGCAGGCCATTAAACCCATCAGTCATATCCCTAAAGATGTACAATGCTGACTAATGGAAACCAAGAGAAAATTTAGAGCTTCCCAACCATCTGTTTGTTGTCACAGCCATATTGCTTAAGAGCTTTAAGCTATGGAGCAAGACCAAAAGCACAAGCCATGCACTGATTCATTGAGCTTTGAAACGTGTTTCATTATTTCCACATCTCAGAATATAGCGTGCTTTAAAATGACGATCGCTTCCTACGCGGTTTACGGCCAAAAGTCTCAGACTCGTAACCAAGGGGATGAAACTTCTGACAAAAAGAGGCGTTTTTTATGGGAAGTCTGAACGCATTCTTCCAAAAGTGCTTTGGAAGGCCGCACGGTATTTTATACAACATGTTCAGAAAGCAAACAGCCAACACCTGGTTTATATCGCGGACGGCATCATTACTCCCATGGAACTACTACCAGATACTGCTCATTCATCTTAACCTTGTTCCTAAACAACTTCTTAGCAGCAGTTTTGTTTCTTTTGAAGTGACCCATCCCCAACGTTTAACCACACCCCATATTGCACTGTGTCATACCTTTGCGATGTCTTCTTGAGCCGCTACTAAATTCAAGTATGATATATTGACCAGGTCGGGGCCGTACACGATTGTGAGCATCCGGTTCTCCAGCCTGCCTCCGAGGTTCCCTGCATCCAGGTGCTCACGCAATTTTGGATCCTGGAAAGCAAAAGATGGGCAAGGTCATTAAAGTTTCTTCTTAAAGAAGAAAGACTCCCACACAGACCCCCACACATACACTGTATTTAAATCCTCAAGCAACACATTAAGCATTCCAAATTGTTCTTTTCAAAGCAATCAAGTCTTCGTCTGGGTTTGTTATGCTTTCCAATGCATTTCAGATACAAATCTGTCCTTGAAGCCTGATGAAATTAACTCAGATATTCACATGGTCTACACTGGGGGGAAGTAGAGCTTACCAAAGCAGCGCTTGGGGCTCAACCTGGGCACTGCGCTCCCCACTCAGCTGCGCCCCGTGTCAGGGTTAGGAACTTGGGAACAGAGTCAACAGTGTAAAGCTAGAGCTAGTCAGCGCCCCCCCCCCCCGCTCAGTTTGCTCCTGGCCTCAGTGAGTCTAGGGGCCAGCTTTAAACTGAAAGCCTGAAGTTTAATCTGGACCCAGGTGAACTGAGGCCAGCAATAAATGGGCTGCCTCACCCCCGAATTCCATGTGGAGATCAAACAAGGTGAGTCAGCTGACCAAACATAGAGTTTGGGGGCAGGGTCAGCCCCAGTGGGCAGCATTTAACTATGCCCCTGCCCTGAACCCCTTGGGGCTGGGGCACAATTGTGAGGGGAGGCAGTGCATGCCCCCCCAGGAAGTTGCGCCCCGGGTTCTTGCCCCCTTGTGCCCCCTCACTACGCCAGTATCTCCACAAAACTTGATGGGGATGTGCATGGATGTGAAGGTTTCACCAAAAATATTTACCCCAATTATGGCTGCTAGAATGAGAATCTGATCTGATGAAGACGACTCGAAAACGGACAGAATAAGCGCATTCCGTTCATAATTCCGCACAGACGGATTCGTTTGATTGTCTGATACTCCGTAGATTGATTCGATACAAAATGACAGTGTTGCATCACGATTGAAAGTACAGCGCGTTAATGCAGATAACGAACTGAAAATACTGCGTACGAATGCTGACACTCTTACAGCTAAGACTTGTTACAGTTAAAAACTCTGTTCTTGGAGATATTGAGTACTTAGAGTGTTGTTGTATAGCATTATTGTTGCACTCGTTCTGTTATATATATGCACTTATTGTTTGATATACACCTTTGAGCACATAAAAAGCAGTGGATGCAACGCATTTCTGACTGTGTGTGAGCTTTAACGTTGCATCGGTGGATTCATTGAGGCCATCACAAGTCCCAAACATGAATGGTTGTCAGTCAAATCCACTTCTCTCTTGCCTTCCAAAAACTTGTGAAAATAATTTCATCTCAGAAAGTGTTTTGGTGCTGTTCGTGCTTTTAAATGCCCCGGAATTCTTTTGATCAATGGATTCTATTGCTGGCTGTTTGTTAATGAAAACTGCTTTTAATCTTTGCTGCTTTATTTAAAAGCTATTTCTCTGCTTTTATTCTTCTGTTGTAGATTTTTAATTGTTTTAAAGCGGATTATATTTTTTCCAATATTTCAGTCTTATGTGAGGAGAGCCAGTGTGGTGCACACCATTTTAATGGAATAGAGGCTAGGTATAAATCCTCCAATTTTTTAAAAAAAATGCTAGACAAACATAATTGCAAAATTTAAGGCAGGTGAACACTTGAATACATGCTAACTGAGTCAAATATTTGATTACCTGCAGCCAAACTGCAGTATAGGGGAGCAAATGAGTTATGTGTTAGTGGACATTATGTTGTTTCTATTAAGCAGCAAGACACACAATTACAAATAACCTAATGGCAGGCTGTCAAACCATACAGGACAACCATTGTTAAAGGGAATTTGTTTCAGTAATACACATGTACTCTTACCAACCGTAACTAGAGTTACATTCTTCTAAGCTAGGCTGACCAGACGTTCCGCTTTTGGCGGGACAGTCCCGCCTTCAAACAATTTGTCCCACATCCCGCGGGTTATTTCAATTGTCCCGATTTTTGGAAGGCTGCCGCACTGCCTTCTGGGGTGCAAGGCAGTGCGGCAGCCTCCCGTGTGCGCGGCCGCAGGAGCACCGCCGCCCACCTACCCGCCAGTCCCGGTTCACAAAGGTGACCATCTGGTCACCTTATTCTAAGCCCATTCAAGTCAATGGAATTTCAAGGGCGGAGTTTTCGTTAAGATGATATTGCTAACATTTATTGTTAGGAACGTGATACATAAATGTCTGATGTAATGAACAGCTGTGGTATAATAGTTAGCATAGCAGATAAAAGCAAAGTTCAAATTCCCTACTCAGCCCTTAAGCTCACTAAGTTGCCTTAGGTTAGGGCAGTGATATTTTGTGGCAAGTGAGCTATATTAGCTCATTCAAATGTTCCTTATGGCTTTTCTGAGCACCATTCCCCATTGTGTCATCTTCCCCATATTTCAGGAAAGAGAGCAATGCCATTATTTTGTGGCGCTTGCAGTTGGCAGGTTGGTCCTACCTTGAAAAGAGTGGCCAGAGGAACTGTGAAACCCCCAGAGGTAAATATTTATTGTTATAGCCACAAGCTTTAAAAACATAACAAAACCATATTAATAAAAGAGATACAGTAAAATTAAATAGGATAAAACACAAAAGTCAATCCTATAGTCAAAGACAGGTCTGATAGGTCTATTTTTGAGGATTGGCGAGCAGGAACCTTTTCCTCAATTTAATTGATAAATCCATAAAAGCGGAAACCCTATATGTAATCGCTGGGTTTACGACCCCCAAAAGAAAACAAATGCGATCCTCATCCGACTCCAAAGACTGTGGAATAACTTACCCTCTGAGGCGTGGGTCTTGTGCCAGGGATGAAAGCAAACATGTTGGTAATTGCACACATAGCTGCGCACGGGTGGCAGAGTAAATGCCACTGTGAGGCAGAGATACAGAATAATGCACTTTCGATCCACTTTCAATGCACTTTGCAGCTGGATTTAACTGTGGGGAATAGCAAAATCCACTTGCAATTGTGAAAACGCATTGAAAGTGCAGTATTCTGCATGTGCAGAAGGGGCTATAGTCGAACCTGTCTCACAGGGCAATTGTAAGAACAGAATGTAAGAGGAGAGGGCTGACTAGACTACGCATCCCGAATGCCCTAGTGAACAGAGGGATAATATGATACACACTGATATGATGATATACCAGTGATGGCGAACCTATGGCACGGGTGCCAGAGGTGGCACTCAGAGCCCTCTCTGTGGGCACACACAAAGTTCATCATGTGGTGGGGGGGGGGAATTGCCCCCACACACATCTAGGCTGGCCTGGGCCGCTGGGCTCGATTATTAGCATTAAACCTAAGACCTAGTTTTGGGGAAGCTGTATAGGTAACCCTGTTAAGCACTGTTAAACCCCACTGATTTTCAAGAAAAGAACTAAAGCACGATCCTTTACCTGGGAGTAAGCTCAGTTGCGGGCAATATGGCTTGCTTCTGAGTAAATCCTCCTAGGGTCGTGAGTCACCCGTTCGAAGAGTTGCACGGTTGCTTCAAAGCAAAGCCACCTTTTACCACCAAGCTTACTCCTGAGTAACGCACGCCTCAGAGCCAACCATTTTTCCTAAACTAAAACCTCAGTATTTAGGTTAAATTGCCGTGTTGGCACTTTGCGATAAATACGTTGATTTTGGGTTGCAGTTTGGGCACTCAGTCTCAAAAAGGTTCACCATCACTGTGATATACCAACTCATTTATGCCTGTAAATCAGCTTGGTGTCATGATCTTCATTTTATACTGAGTTATCAAATTTATGTGCTACAGCTCCAGAAAGCTTATAAAGGAAGCATATGAAATTTTTACATGAAGGCAATTGAGAAAGTAATAATTTCTATTTTTTTCTGCCTCCCCCCCCCCCCCAAAATCTCAGATCATTCAAATAAATTTGACACAACCCTCTATTTGCAACGTTACCAAAATACAGGCAGGTAGATTATCAGATTTAAGTATCAAGCAGGAAAGTATGACTGTTGCAGGGGCAGGAGGAGACAGAGAAGGATTGTGACAGGCAGCGTCTATTTGCCTGTGAAGGATATTTTAAAATAGGAGACAAGATTTACCTGCAGATCAGCTGATGTGTTAATCGATCTGTGCAACGAGTGAGGGCAAATAATAACTGGAGGGACTGAGAGAAGCCCTGTTTCTCATGCTACTTGATTCTGATATTGTAGCTTAACAGGGAACTCACTGAAAACATGAAGCAAGGTCTTTTCTCCTAACGGAGGGCACTGTAACCCTGCTCAGCACTGAAAGTGGAATGAAGCAAAACACATACCAACAAGCCGTGAAAAACTCATGCAAAGATCTGAAAAGAGAGCAGTGAGTCAGTGAAGAGGGAAGGTCTCTGAAGGCGAGCAAGACCTGGCGGGTCAGGGAGTAGAACAATGCTGAGCAGGTGGAGCAGAGAGAAAACTACCCTTCATGAGTCCAACTATCATGGCCTGTCCATGAGCAGTCCTGCAAGCTTTCTGATTGGCTGGCAGGTAAAGAGAGCCACAAGGGGCCAGGGGGGGGAAGAAGAAGAAGAAGAAGAAGAAGAAGAAGAAGAAGAAGAAGAAGAAGAAGAAGAAGAAGAAGAAGAAGAAGAAGAAGAAGAAGAAGGAGAGGAAGAGGAAGAGGAAGAGGAAGAGGAAGAGGAGTTTGGATTTATATCCCCACTTTCTCTCCTGCAGGAGACTGAAAGGGGCTTACAATCTCCTTGCCCTCCCCCCCTCACAACAAACACCCTGTGAAGCATGTTGCCCTGTGAAGCCACCATGAATGGCAGGACAACCACAGTGGTTTATTTACAGCTAACAAAAACAACTACAGAACAGTTAACAGCTAACAGAAGCTCTCACCCTTGGTCTCCATTCCAACTGCTTTTGCCGGGTCTCTTAACTCTGCCCATCAACTCAAATTCTTAAAAGGCATATAATCACCCCCAGCACGCCATTGGGAGCATGGTGTCTATCCCTGCTTGCCAGGCAACAAGAGATCAGTCCACCTGGAGAAAACAGCTGCTTTTGACAAGAAATAACCACTCTATGGCATTATACCCCATTTAAGTCCCTCCCCTCCCCCAACCACCCCATTCTATTCAGCCTCCACCCCCCAAATCTGCAGGTATTTCCCAACACAAAGCTGGCAACCCCATGATCAATGGTTCTTCCCGACACATCTTCGACAGAATGAAGGCAGCCCTGAATCACCCACAGTAGGAGCCACAATCCCAAGGGTAAGCCAAGAACCTAATAACAAGTTGCAAATGTTGGTTTTAGTGACACGGAGTGTCCTCCAGCATAACCAAGCTGTCCTTCTGAAATCCTGCGATACCTTGACCATTGGCCAAGTCTGTCTCTTTCTGTCAGGCCCTGATGATTAATAACTGAATTGCCTCGCCTTTGCAGAGCCCGAAACAAAACAAATGTAGCAGTTTATTAAAAGCTCGTGCCGTGATTTATTTTTACATGCATTTCTTGTCAGCAAGCCAAAGGAAGAGTTCTCTCAGATGCAAGGCAGTGCACTTTTCTATTAACCTTGCCAAAGCTTGGGAATTAGCTTCTATTTTAAAAAGGAGGATAAAAAGAGAAGGAGTGGAGCAGCAGCAACATACACAGGTGAAATCTCCAACACTATTTCCTCCTTTCCAAATTACTCAGAAAAGCAAGTCTGTCGTTCTTATGATCCTTGATATTTTTTAATACCTTTGACTCAGAAATCAGAAGCACATTATTTGACAGAGGTATTAATGCCCATGTTGGAAATAAATGTGTTCATTAAAATGTGCAAAGTTGCGAACGTTTATTATGTAGTGACACAATGGATGAATTTAGAGATGCATCTAAATTCCCTTGACAAATAAAATTCGTCAACGCTGACACTCCTCACTTGTTGGAAAAACATAATGAATGGAACAGCTTTTAGGTTAACACCTAGGATGATAAGCTTGTGCCTGGGCTATATCACTTTACAAGACGTGCACCCAGTGGTGGGATCCAAAAATTTTAGTAACAGGTTCCCTCGCCAGCCCCCCCTCAGCAAAGGGGGCAGAGGCGTACCTAGGCAAACCTGAGCCCTGGGCAAAACCTGAGTTGGATGCCCCCCCCTCATGGGCAGCCACCCTACCACGACCCCAAAAAGATTTTTTGCACCAGGTCATTTCTAAATCATCATCACATTATAGAAAATGCCCCAACTCACAAATCTGAACACAGCAATGGTGAAACACACAGGTTCTTTGATAGAGGCTGGTGAGATAAAAGGTACGAAAGGCTGAGAATCAATGAATTGCAGTACCTGAAAGGGATTAACCCAGTTCAGGGAGTTACATTATTAGTCGCAATTGCTATATGGAACCTTCACGTTTAAAGGCAGTATGCCTCTCGGGGAGGCGAGGGCGTGGAGATGAAAAAGCGGACCCAATTAGTAACCCCCTCTCAGCACACACAAATAATTAGTAACCCACTCTCGGGAACTGGTGAGAACCTGCTGGATCCCACCTCTGCATTCACCCCATGAATGAATGTTCTTCCGTATACAAATTCCTTCCACAAAGGCAGCTAGTTAACAGCCCAATCCAGACTGGGGTGATGGGGGGGGGGGCGGGATTCTCCATGGTGGCCTCCAAAGGGGTTTCAGGTGGCTCAGGAAAGAGAGAAAATAAAAACCCCTCCTACCGCCTAAATAGACCCATAGAGCAAACAGGCTTACATCACAATTTCCTGTGGGGTAAGTCTATGGCTACAGAGGGGAATGTTCTTGGGCCGAAAGCCGGGTGGCAGATGACTGAGGTCAGCTCCACCCCTGGGAATGCCCCTAGCCCACCCCCAGTGTTACCCAAGGTGGAGACACAGTCTCTCAATAATGTGGGGAATATTAGCTTAGAGTAAGGTGACCAGATTATCACCTTTTTAAACTGGGGTGGGGGGGCGGCCGCAGGAGCGCACTGCCCTTTGAGGCGCTCCCCGGTTTCCTGCCCTGTGACAGATTGGTTTAAGGCGGGACTGTCCCGCCAAAAGCAGGATGTCTGGTCACCTTAGCTTAGAGCAGACTGCTTATATAATGCTGCAACTCTGGAGGGAGGCAGCCTCTTACAGATCACAGAACTGTGTGGTGCCTGCTTGTCCTTCCCGCCGGCATAGGCGCCAACACTTCCAGAACAAGCTTTGTGCCCCTCCCCCTGGATTGGGCTGCCCAGATCAGTCTGTCAGAGATGAGGCTAAGCTATTTGTTTGTGGGCTTTTTTTTGCCAATTCCTTTAGCAGTAGCAGATCACTCTTTTTTCAGGTGAACATTCAGCAAAACTGGGAAAAAAATGGTTGCCGGTTCCTGCATTTGGCCCTTTGTGTTATGTCACCATGCAGTCGAAGCCAAGGACGCATAAGGGAAAAAGTTATGGCACCTGCGAAACCTCCCCCCTTTGGTGCAATGGACATATCCTGTTGCCCAAGACCAGGATGTTTCTCAGGGTCTTGCCTAATTATCTATATTTGTTATCAAGCAATAAACACAAAAGGGGAAAGAGAAGAAAGCAGAAACAGACCTCTTCTACATATCAATCAGGAGGTATATTAATCAAGGTATACACAGAGCAGGCTACATGATCATGCCAGCCCCCACCAAGAGTTGGTTCTGACACCTTGTCAGATTGGGTTGGACTCTTCTGGCTCATCGCCGCTTATCCCTCACCTTTCTTCAATGAAGAATCAACACCAAACAGCTGTGAAAGCAAGACGCTACCCTAAATTCAGTTGAGAGTGTAGTCACGCACATGGACACTGCCATCATCTCCAGATCTTCAGGACATCTCCAGATCTTCTGGACATCTTCTGGACATTCTCAGCTATGCTTATAAGAGCCAGCGTGGTGTGGTGGTTAAGAGCAGGTGTACTCTAATCTGGAGAACCAGGGTTTGATTCCCCGCTCTGCCACTTGAGCTGTGGAAGCTTACCTGGTGAACTAGATTAGCTTGTGCACTCCAGCACATGCCAGCAGAGTGACCTTGGACTAGTCACAGTTCTTCGGAGGTCTCTCAGCCCCACCAACCTCACAGAGGTTTGTTGTGAGGGGGGAAGGGAAAGGAGTTTGTAAGGCCCTTTGAGTCTCTTTACTGGAGAGAAAGTGGGGATATAAATTCAAACTACTACTCCTCCTCCTCCTTCTTCATAATAGCAAATCAGGCCTTGATTTTATCACCACTGTACTCTATCATAAGTCTTATACCAAGCATAGCCAATCCTACCGCAGAATTGAAGAGGAGTTACATAAACAGAGGAAAATGGCAAGTGGCCAGTTTTGTTCCAGAGAATAAGTTATTTCAATCCCCCTGAAATAATCATGTATGTCTACATCTGAAGACAGAGCTGTTAGTACAATTCATCTACAAACAAAATTATAAATATGAGCAAATGAATCAAGGTAATGTCCTAACTTAATGCTTTATCTCAGACCACAGATGCAGGAAAAGTACAGTTCTCAGAATAGTAATTGCTTGAGACCACGTTATCAAAGAAAACACAACAATCTGCCGATGTCCCCTTAAAATATGAAACCACTTGGTTCTCTCGCTGTGTTTCTAGACACCCTACTGGTGGAAGCCCCGCCCTGCCTGTTCCACCTATTTTACAAGGCAGCCGAACTCCTCAGATGTTGCTACAAAGGCTGCGTGGTGCTGGCGCCAAGCAGAGTTGGAAGATGATTTCTTTGGTAGTTACATTTTTTTTTATGTAACGCGCATCTGCCTTATTTTAAGTGGAAGACTGACTCACTGAATTCATTATCACCCCAGCTGACAAAATTATATCACTGTTCCTTCACTACTGGAGTCTTAGTACAAAGAGACACCCTCGTGCAGACAAACCAAGGCGGAAGCTTGTTGGAATTTGAACTAAGGAGTCTTTTCCATCCTGCCACAGACTGAAATCTGTCACATTTGCAGTACAAGAATTAACTCTTTAAAGAACTGACAGCAGAGGGAATATGATTATCAAGGAGCTGCAAATATAACCCCAGGGTTGTAGAAAGCCTGATATATCCCACTTTATGGGCTGAATGCATTCAGTCTTTCTGCTGACAAACAAGTCAGAGGTGGGATCCAGCAGGTTCTCACAGGCTCCCAAGAGTAGGTTACTAATTATTTGTGTGTGCCGAGAGGGGGCTACTAATTGGTGATTTTGCCACGTGATTTTTGCCTTAGTTACGCCCCTCCTCTCAGAAGTAGCACGCAGAACTTGAAGCAGTCTAGCAGAAGGTGCACCAGCGTGCGTGGCAGCCTGCGCCTGCGTGCATCCGTTTCCAGCCCAAGGACCGGCGCAGCAGCTGCGTCCTTGCCACAGCCCCGCCCAGGAATGCCCCGATCCGGAATGCCCAGCCACGCCCCTGTCATGCCCCGCCCAGCCCCACTGGCGCTACGCCATAGTTTGAATCCCACCACCATGGGAACCTGTTACTAAAATTTTTGGATCCCACCACTGAAACAAGTACATATAAGCTCCCTCCAACCACCCAAAATAGATATGCTGGGGTCATGGGAACTATGTGGACAAGTCACATGGGACAAACAAATGCCATAAATTTGGCCCCTTCTACACATGCAGGATAATGCACTTTCAGTGCACTTTGCAGCTGGATTTTACTGTGCGGAATAGCAAAATCCCCTTTCAAACAATTGTGAAAGCGGATTGAAAGTGCATTATTCTGCATGTGTGGAAGGGAGCTAAGAGCGGAAATGGAGAAGGCTGGATGCAAAAGCTTTGTGACTATATAACTGAAACATGTTTTGCTTTATCACAAATCACCACTAGGTATGACAGTTGCCGTGGTCTCTGTCAAGTCGTAGGCAAGACTAGCCACTGTTTTGCCCCTCTCCCCCTTTGTGGCTGCTGCCACCACTTTGGATAAAACCCAGCACCTTGAAGGCAACCTCAAAAGGGGACCATTTAGTAGTATGTTTTGGAGCTAGGCAGGTGGGTAATGACTTGAGCAACTGCTTCAAGTTGAACAAGACTTTATTTCTACCAAGACACCAACTCAGGATATTGCAAAAGTCCGCATCTATAGCCTGTCTCAGATAAAGATGTTAGTATGGTCAGTTGAGGTGTAGCAGTCAAGAAAATTGAATGCTTGTGGGAAAAGGATTTTTTTTCTTTTTCTCATTAATCTATAGGACTAGGAAGAAATAATTCTTATATGTTAGAGTTCTTTTAGGTACAATTGTACTGTTATGTATGGAGTTCTTGTGCAAAATATGTGTGAGCTTTTATCTGTTTGTTTTGTTCCAGTTGCAAAATTTCTATGTTTTTTTTATGAATGAAACAATAAAATTTATTTTTTAAAAAAGAAAATTGAATGCTTCTGCATTAGAATATAGTCCCAGATGTCACATGAGAACCATCGTTGTTCGCATACGTCAGCTGCCTTTGTCAAAAGCAAGCTATTTTGTGCTTTCACCTACATGGTGCTTTGACATACTCATGAGCATAGTTCACTGAACAACTATAATCAAACTTTCAATGGAGAGAGCAGAACCAGGTAGGCACTAAGACCCAGGTGGAGCATTCTACAACAAAGAAGGTCCGGCATGCTGAGTTCTGTGGTGGAAGAACATTCACAGCTTTGACGCAGGCAACATTGATAGTTCACTCTTGAAACAACCAACACCGCCACTGTCTTAGATGGAGAGAGCAGACCCAGGTAGGCTCTAAGCATCCCAGGTGGAGCATTCTGCAACAAATGTAAAAAAACCGGCATGCTTGAGTTCTCCCGTGGAACATACAATCTACCAACATGTTTTTGAGAGACAGAGTATAGGCTAAGTAGAATAAAAAAGGGCAGATTCTAGCTGAAGTACTCACAATCTGTGTTTGCATCTGATCTCAATGGATGCAGGACGCATCTGCAATTCCCTTTCGCATCATTCCTCTTTGTCTTCCTTCATGGCGAATCACAGGCTCTTTAACCAAGAAGGAAAAGCCAGAACAAAGTCCAGTACAAGGCAACAGCTTCCTTTTTCAGATCCCACTACCACGTATGCTCTGGGGTTTTCAGCCGATTTGGGTGTTATGCTTTTGGCATCCATCCTGTCAAACCTGCATCCTCCAATCAAGTGCATGTGTAGTTTTTCATTCTGTTTTGTTTTGAGGGGGCTGTCTGTGAAGCTATGCTAACACAAATATGCACATATTGCAGCTTCTCTAGTGCTGCTGCCACAGCTTTGCAGACATCCTCCTCAAAACAAAACAGAAAAAGGAGAAACACATGCATTGGATCACTAGGCTAAAGAAACAGTATCTACGTTTTATAGTGAAATAGAAAATGGATAAGCTGCTATCAGAGGAAACCTCCATGGGGAATCTCCACAGTGAATCTCCTGTAGCACACAAGATGGCAAGTGTGAGCAGTGGAAATGAAAGTAAAAGGTTTGGGTGGGAGAAATAAAGCATTTTCTGCCTGTTGGCATTTGATCAGCAGGCAGGAATCCTCTCCAACCCAGGGTGAGAGGAATATAACAGGTTGAACTTGTTTTAGGAAGAGAACTGTGCGAAGTTGTTCCTGAAAATGCTTTTTATAACATCATAAAGATGTTATATTTGTGCTGTGTGGAATCCACCTATGAGTCACAGTGGTTTGAAGTAGTGGAAAAGGTAAACCACAAGGGAAGGGTCAGGTCAAAAGAGCAACGAGAACGAAAGCTCTTCATGCCACCTTTACGAAGATTAGGTATCCTTCTGGCATAGAAATGCATCTTCTGTTTAAGAGCTGTTTATGTTCATAGCATACCCGCCTTGCCTTTAAAAGCATTACACTAATTCCAAAAAGGAAATCTTTCATAGAAGTTTTTTTTTCAGTATTTCCCAAACTTTCCAGTTTTATTATCAGAAAAAAACTGAAGAAAAGCCTTAAGAAAAAAATGTGGGGGAAAAAACTTTCCCCTCTTTTCTCTCATTTATTCTCATTGCAACAGTTCCGTGTAATTAAACAAAATTTTGGGAAGGTTGGCGGAGGCAGACAGTTGACTAAAAATCTCTTGCTTTGAAAATCCTTCAGGGTCGCCATAATTTAGGTGTGACTTGATGGCATTTTCCACCACCAAGCGCATGTAGGATGGCAGCCGTAAGTTGATGGCTTTTGACTGTGTGGTAAAGTGGTTAGAGTGACATACTGGGAACCCAAAGAACCCAGGGTTGGGGATCAATGGAAGCCTATTGCAGGCAATCAGATTTTCACCTTCTTAAAGGTGGGATCGCATACAAGACACGGCCGTCAAGAGCATTCGCTGCCTTCTGGGGCGCTCCCCGTTTTCCCACCTGGGAGCGCCCCAGAAGGCAGTGCAGCAGCGCGGGAGGCTGCCGCACTGCCTTCTGGGGCGCTCCCCTGTTTCCCGCCCTGTGACAGGGCGGGAAAAGGGGAGCGCCCCAGAAGGCAGTGCGGCAGCCTTCCAAAAATCGGGACATTTAAAAAACCCCGCGGGACGTGGGACAAATTGGTTAAAAGTGGGACTGTCCTGCCAAAAGCGGGACGTCTGGTCACACTATCATTGGGGGACTTTGGACTTATCACAATATCTCAGTCAAACCTACCTCACAGGAGGTTTGTGATGATGAAATCAAGGAGAGACCAGCATGAGCCACTGCAGGCTCCCATGGGGAAGAAAGGTGGTGTATAAATGAAGTGAAGTAGCAGTAAGAGTACAGAAAAATCCTAAGTCAGCTGATGCCACGGTGGACTTAATGGATGAATACTATACACAACTTAAGCTCTGCGCATATTAAGATAAGCTAACAACTTATTCTGTATAAACATTCTGTTGTGGCTAAAGATATCTTCAAGACTTCAGAGACTGTGTTCACTTCCACATTTCAGAATACATGTCTGTCTTTTGCCTTAAATATGTCTTAATTATAATGGGGCTGAAAATACTAAGCAGCCTGCCTTTGTGGGGGTGGAGAGCTTTTGGGGAAAAAATATTATCTGTCTTCTGTCAGCTCTTGCCGTATATTTAAGGCTTTTTAACCTGTGAGTCATGACCCAAAATTGGATGACTAGTATGTGTGCAAGTTACATGGTGATTTCATTGTTGCTAGTAGCTAGTTCACTGGGCTATCAAAATCTACCATTCGTGACAGGGTTGCAAAACAGTAGGAAGAAGACGACGAAGAAGACGAAGAAGACGAAGAAGACGAAGAAGACGAAGAAGAAGACGAAGAAGACGAAGAAGAAGAAGACGACGAAGACGAAGAAGGAGGAGGAGGAGGAGGAGGAGGAGGAGGAGGAGGAGTTTGGATTTATAGCCCCCCTTTCTCTCCTGCAGGATTCTGATATCTTACAAACGGTTTGCCCTTCGATACCCTGTGAGGTAATGAGAGAGCCCCGAGAAGCTGTGACTTGCCTGCGGTTTCTCAGCTTTATGAGGGAGTGTACAGGCAGAGCTGGGAATCAAATCTGTTTCTCTTCTGGATAGATACGGGAGCTCTTAACCTTCTCACGGCTACCGCTGCTCCACCGTTAGCAGTATATTCTTGGGCAATCCATTGGTAGCAGTTTCATGTTTCCACAAGCTTAGGTCTATTACACACTTGCATTCTGTCTCGCAGCCAGCTTGCCTTTCCTTCGCTATAGATTTTCCATTAAGCATTGTTTTTTGCCCTTTCTTAAGTCATTGTGGGGCAGAGCCGAGAAGCTACATGCTTTCCAAATACTAGCAAAATGCTAGCTTTCCTGTTGCATCATTTTCCCCCGCAAAGCAAAACAGCAAAACGGGAAGAGTAATTCTTTATCTGGGATTTGTTGCTCCTTTCTGCCTTCCCCAGCTCACCCAATGGCAGTTTCTCACGCTCTTCTGTACATCATTTCTGAACAATCAGAAGGGCTTTTTTGCGTAGTTTTTTAAATGCTGCTGGTCTAACACTGGAACAAGAGATTACATAAGAACATAAGAATGAGCCTGCTGGATCAGACCAGAGTCCAACTAGTCCAGCACTCTGCTACTCACAACGGCCCACCAGGTACCTTTGGGAGCTCACATGCAGGATGTGAAAGCAAGGGCCTTCTGCTACTGCTGCTCCCGAGCACCTGGTCTGCTAAGGCATTTACAAATTTGCAATTTGCAAACACTTGATTGGGTGTCAAGAAGTTCCCCCTAAGGCAAAACTTCAAGCATCCCAATTTCCTGGTCTGTCCCAAAGAAAGATTCCAAACCTTAACACAACTGCTGTATAAGGTAGGTAATCATGACAGCTAGTGTGACAAATGAGTTCTTAGAATTAGTAAGAACACAAGACTTAGCTTTTAAGATTTATTTCTGGCAAGACTGAAGCACAAGAGCAAGCGCTAGTCAAATAACAAGAAAACAAAACCAACTTAGCTGCTTTTCTGGGCACTAGCTGAACACCTTTTCAGGCAACAATACATACACAAAACATAACCGGCTGGTTGGAGTTTCTTGGCTGCACTTTTCAGAACTCCCCAGATTGGAGCACTTCTGCCTTCCGCACATACACTCTCAAGTCAGCTACTCCTTTCATCTGAATTTCAGCCAATCACAGCCTTCCTCTCAGGTGTTTTGGCTTTACTGCTCAAATCCAATCTCCAACTCAGTGCTCCTGAAAACAACTGAGCAAATTAACTCTCTTCTTTTAACTAAATTGCTTGCAGCTGGCTCCTTAACCTTGTCTGCACAAGGATTTTTTTTTCAAATTTTGCAATTTTCATCCTTTAAGAAGATAAATCTTCTTGAAGAGCAGGGAATGGAAGTTCACCAAAAAAACTTTTGCCCCTGATGGACTGGCAGGAGTACTTTAGATAAGAAAAGGACTCATTAAAAATCAAATAATGTAGGCAAAAGGAACTCTGCTAGGTACATTTATTGTATATGTATGTATAGAGTAGAAGATTCTGCTTTTCCACTATTACCTGTGTAATTAACTTTGATCCTACTGGGTTTTTTTGTTTCAGTTTCTAGTTCTTGTGGCAAATGCTGTGGGTTTTTTGTTTCAGTTTCGAGTTCTTGTGGCTAATACTGATGGTCATAAGAGATGTCTTCCTTGCAAATAAACACTGTTGTTATGGACCAGTTTCTCTCTGCTGAATGGACTTCAGAGTTGTGTGAGTAATCTGGCCCAATCTCTTGTGTGAACTGAAAATTGTGGGAAAACCCCATTTCAAAACAAACAGCTTCAAGCAAGCAGGAAGTGTAGAAAAACCCTTAATTATAAAACTAAGATTTTTTTTAAAGCACTGTTGCATTAGATGGATTGATATGCATTGAATATCAAAGACCTTAGTTATCAATCTAAGGAGAACAAAGATAACCAAAGATCTTTACAGATAATAATTAACTAGTAGTAACTTAATGATAAAACAGTGGTAGAACAGGAAGATGAAGATGAAATGATAATCTCCTATAACTAGCAAAGAAACATAGAAAAGGTCTACATTTATATTAAGATGGAAAAGAACTATAAAGAAAAATTAGGATGTTGTGGGTTTTCTGGGTTGTATGGCCGGTTCCGGTAGTATTTTCTCATGACATTTCACCTGCACCTGTGGCTGGCATCTTCAGAGGATCTTGTGGAAGCCTTTGACAGTATATATAAAGGCAAATGTTGGAAATTAGAAATGGATGGTACCTTTTACAAAAAGACAAAAAAATGGGGAAAATACATACTGAAATTCAGAAAATGTTGAACATTAAATTTATTATTCTGTTGGGTACTTTGCTAATTAAAACAAATACTTTTGGAAGAACCATTTAAAAATATGATAATAGTGGGTAGAGTAATATTCATAGCCAAATAGACAGAATACGAGTATCCATCCGGGGAGACTGGGAAAATATGCGACAACAGCAAAATTAACAAACCATGCGAACAAAAGATGAATTAAAGAATTTAAAGATAAATGGAAAGCATCTTATTTATATTGTTCCTAAAAAAATGAAGAGTAGGGAAGGACCTATATGAATTATTAATAACATTCTTGCTATATTCTACCATATATGTGTTAAAAAGGGGGAAACAGTTAAATATATTATAGATAGATGAACAGGTATTGTATGATTTCTATTAAGATTATTATGATAATTACAATTTAGTGTCCATTGTTATATTACCATTTATTGTTCATAACTGTTATCATTTACAGCTCATTGCTTATTATATAATTGTAATTGTTGTTTGAATATAGTTTTTAAGTTTTCTTTTATTCTTTTTTATTGTTCTATTTATATCTGTAAATATATGTAAAATAAAAAAAATTACCTGCTTCTTTTTGGGCTAGGGGAGTTGTAAGATAATTGTGACGGACCCAAAGTCACCAGCAGGCTTCACATGGAAAAGTGGGGAATCAAACCCAGTTAACCACTACCACACTGATATGCATACACTTAGCTAGGGGTAAGTTCCATTGAATTGATTGGCTCCGAAATGAAGTAGCACAAGACTGGACACATTTCTGTTGTTCCTCAGAATGTTTAAAGTGTTTGTGAGGGGATTTTTACAAAGTTGGGAAAGCTCCCTCCTATCATTCCACGGTGTTTTCAAGGCCAGAGATATTTGGAGGTGGTTTGCCATTGCCTGTCCTGCCTAGCAACCCAGGACTTCCTTGGTGGTCTCCCATCCAAATACAATCCAAAGCTGACCCTGCGTAGCACTCGAGATCTGATGAGATCAGGTTAGCCCGGGCCATCCAGGTCAGGGAATGGGGAAAGAGGGAATAGAAAGTCCTAAGGAATGACTTAATAGGGCTATGGCAGCATATCTTCGTCTGCTGATTAATCCCACCCAGAGGAGAGCCTTGGCTACTGCAAGATGTAATGTGCTGCCATCAGCTCTGCTGGAGGGAAGATTTAAGAATATGGAACGTTCTAAAAGAGTTTGTTCATGTGATATGACTGCGGTTGAAACACTTGACCATTCTTTGTTTCTATGCCCTAAATACAATAAGATACGCATGAAATACATGAATTCCATTTTCTTGCAATGTTCTCAGTAGCATGAGTGTTATAAGATACCCAATCTCCTGAACAGCTCTGATGTGCTCTTTTGTGAAACTGTTGTAAATTTTATACTGGAAATTAGTAATTTTAACTGTATTTCTTAACCTTGTTTTGTTTTAAAATTTTGTCCTGTTTTATATGCCAATAAAGGCTTGTGTTGTGTTGTTGTGACTTAATAGGGCCATGGTGGTGAACCTATGGCACTCCAGATGTTCATGGACTACACTTCTCATCATCCCCTGCCAGCATGGCTATGCTGGCAGGGGCTGATGGGAATTGTAGTCCATGAACATCTGGAGTGCCATAGGTTCACCACCACTGTAATAGGGTCTACAGCAGGAAGGGGGCATCATTGGAAAAGTACCCAAGTGTTTTCATCTGCTTTCATTGTATTCTGTTATTCTTTTGAAATGATTCAGTCATTCCTGCAAAACTGATTTAAATGCCGAGGTCTTGAGGACAATTTTTTTTTTACAACATGCCTACAAACGAATGCTGAAACTGCTGATTCATTGGCCGATTTCAAACACAACCCCATAACTGAGCTTCAGGGCCATCCGTGTCTACTTGTTTTCCCACCGGGCAATGCTTTCTTGCATAAAACTCAGCTAATGATGTTACCCTGAAGTTTAATGGCAAGGTTTGAGCACTTCCACTACTCAATTAATAAATGTCTGATCATGAAGATTAATTATTATGGTTCTCAGTTAATCGTAGGGCCTGCCAAATTACACAAAGATCAGGAACAAAGACATGATAATCAGATAGATGAGGGTTGCTGGAGCCACGCAGGACAGACCACCAGTTTCAACTTGATCAGCCAAAAAATTGCCATGATAAGCCATCACCCCTCACAAAGGTTAGACATGTTTTTTTTTAGCAGCAATGAGAAACAGAAGTTTGTGGGAAATTTTGCTTCTTGGATGTAGCCTGGAACTTCCCTTAATTCTTGATGGAGTTGCTCAAGTGAGACCTTTCATTCTGTCGTGCTAAGCCATATTGAGCTTAGCGTCCCTGAAAGCCTTGCTCCAATGCTTTGGTTAGAAGAATTTTGATTTATTCCCTGATTTTTTCAACCATAAGGAGTCTCAAAACAAACTCCTTCCCTTCCCAACCCCACAATGAACACTTTGTGAGGTAGGTGGGGCTGAGAGAGTTTGGAGAGAACTGTGACTGGTCCAACGTCACCTAGCAGACTTTCTATCTAGGAGTGGGGAATCAAAGCCAGTTTTCCAGATTAGAGTCCAGCACTCTTAACCACTGGCTAATAGCACAATGCTTGGGGGAGGGGAGAGATGTTATTCTATTCTGTAAATCCACCTTTGGTTTCAGAATGGAGTAGCTCCTTATTGCCTGCAAAAGCTCAGTGAATGATAAAATAAATTGGCACAGCTCTCTCAGAACCCGAAGTACCAGATACTTTGTTTTACTGGCTATAGATTGTTACATGCACATCTGACAACATTTAATACCATACTAAAAACATTTACATAGATATCAAACAGCACATTGTAATTGGCAGGTAACCTCTGCTCAGAAATCTCCTGCAGCATCTCAAAAGTTCTGAGATAAATTCTGGAAGCTTTTCCCATGCGATTATTTAATAAACAGCCATTTGGTTTATTACTGAATAACCCAAACAGTCAAGAGCATAATTATTATCTCTATATACATGGACGCGAAGTTCTGTCTCGCTTAAGAAAATTGAAATGCAGACATCCTCCAAATTTAACAGAAGTTAATTTTGTTTACGTAGCTGCAAACATAATCTATTCATTTACCAACATAATCTTCTCTCTTCAGGGAAGACCCCCAACATAGAGTGTATTTAGAGTATATATCTCCACTTGATCTTCCAAAATCTGGTGTAGGGATCAGCTCATGCATTAGATGATCAATCTTTAAAGTTTCACAAAGAGACACCACCAATCTACCACAATCATATTTCTGCACATCAATCTCATCTTATGCTCTATGCTGGTATTTCAAGGCAAACTAAATTATTTTAATGAACGGGCCTGTGCAAACATTTCGTTTATTGCACTATTATAAGCAGCAAGGTGGTTGCTCCTCCGGGCTGCTTATTGCATGAAAATATATGGCCATTGGGACCCATGGGAGGGTTGTATAATGAAAATCAGACCGGACATAACCACCATGGTACATTGTCCACATGAGTATGTACAAATCTGCACAAATTTTGCTCTATTCACATGTGATAGAGGGAAGGGTATGTAACAGGGAAATCCGGTTATTAAAGTCACAGCGAGCACGGATGAGCCTGTGCCCAGGGAACTGGTCCCCAAAGCAGAAAGGATGCTACTGTCAAGTCCAGTAAATGAACTGAGCCGTACTCTAATTTGTAGGTCACATTAAATCTATCTGCTCATTAGGTTCCCCGCTGATATCAACTGAATCTGAAGGGCAGTTAAAACACCAACAGTGCAGTCCTGCTGTGGATAGAATGGAGTTGGTACAGAAGATGTTGGCATGCAAGCCCAGAGCAAGATTGGGGAGGGGGCATTTTTCTAAAATGTCCGACTACTAGTCGTATCTGGGTGTCACAGATGGTTCTGACTAGGAGGGATCACATCTTCATTCTTGGACTTTGATACTAAGAGGGGTTTGCCTGAATGTGCTTTCCCACTCCCAATCGGGTATGCATAGCAGCAGACAATGCCTTCCCTGAAGGCTCAGCCACTCAGATCTTTTTGGAAAACAACCAGAGGTGGGATCCAGCAGGTTCTCACCAGTTCCCCAGAGTGCCGAGAGGGGGTTACTAATTGGGTCCGCTTTTCCATCTCCACGCCCTCGCCTTTGAACGTGAAAGTTCCATACAGCAATTGCGACTAATAATGTAACTCCCTGAACTGGGTTAATCCCTTTCAGATACTGCAGTTCATGGATTCTCAGCCTTTCGTACCTTTCATCTCTATCAAAGAACCTGTGTGTTTCACCATTGCTGTGTTCAGATTTGTGAGTTGGGGCATTTTCTATAATGTGATGATGATTTAGAAATGACCTGGTGCAAAAAAATTTGGGGGGGTCGTGGTGGGGTGGCTGCCCATGGGGGGGCATCCAACTCAGGTTTTGCCTTGGGCTCAGGTTTGCCTAGGTACGCCTCTGCCCCCTTTGCTGAGGGGGGGCTGGTGAGGGAACCTGTTACTAAAATTTTTGGATCCCACCACTGAAAACAACAATGCAGTCTTGAGAAGACACACCTGTCCTCCAACCCACAAAGAATGCACAAATGCCTTGAGTCTCCTTACAGGAGAGAAAGGGAGGAAATAAATCCAAACTCCTCCTCCTCCTCCTCCTTCATGCCCTGATTCCAACTAGCTCATCCTGAAAACTCCTTCCCAAAAGTTAATTTAATCTGAAACCTCTGTCCAACTATCAATGAACAATCAAACCTTCAAAAGTTTCTTTGTTTAGCCTTCCATGCTTATTCTGACTTACAATGCCCCTTATAATGCAACAAGGATCATCAGGGATCTGGAGATTTAGCCCTACAAGGAAAGGCTGACGGACTTGGAAATGTTCCGTCTGGAGAAGAGTAGATTCAGGGGGGGAGGTGATTGCTTTCTTAAGTATTTGAAGGTCTGTCGGTTAGATGAGGCAAGGGGCTGTTCCTATTGGCAAGGACCCACAATAATAAGTGTAAATTGCAGGCAGAAAGCTACCGGCTGGATATTAAGAACTTGTTTTTACAGTGATGGTAGTTCGGCAGAGGAATTGGCTGCCCAGGGAAGTGGTGAACTCCCCCTCATTGGCAGTCTTCAAGCCGTATCTGGACAAACATTAATCAGGGATGCTTTAGGTTAAGCCTGCATTGGGCAGGGAATTAAACTATATGGTCTGCATGGCCCCTTGCAACTCTATGATTCTGTGATTCTACCGTGACATCTTCATGGACTTGGAAGAATGTACAGGTTACTTAGAACTGCGCCGTAAGCTTCTTGCAAAGAGTGAAACACACCAGATTAACAGCAGCCAGACACTCACCGAGATCGCCAACCTGTTTATGTTTTAGCGCCACGAATGAAGACAACCCAACGAAAGCAGGTTGCTGTGTACACTGATGGACAGCGTGCAATTAAATTACGTCAACTTTTGACTGCATTTCTGTGACTCACTGTTAAGCAATTAATCTGGTTTTATTCTAGCGATATAGTGCAGTGGTTGAGAGAGACTGCAATTTTAAAGACACTTTCCTAGGAGTATGCCATGTTGAATACATGGCCATAAACCACCGATTAAGTGGGTAGGGTAGAGATAACCTACTCTCGGGAACCTGTGAGAACCTGCTGGATCCCACCTCTGGAGACAACCCTGTGCACACTCAAAATCTCAAATATGCTCCAAACTCACCACCCGGCTTTTGCCTCCCTTCCCAATAAAAACCCAACACAGACAATAACAAAAACCTCAAGTCTGAAGTTACATGCCTGCCTGGAAAAGAACAGCCTCGTACTTCTACTGGAAAGCGGACAGCACAAGGGCTTTATGGATCTTCTCAGGCAAGGGCATACCAGAACACCAAGGTTTGGGAACACCAGTCCCCAAAGAGCAGACTCGTCCTGTGGCTGACCACACAGCTTGATGAAAGGTCTCAACTAGGAGGCATCCCAGGGATCACAGGAAGGACAGATAAAGTCCTACACTGGTTCCTCAAGTATGGCAGAAACGTGAGGGTTTTTAAAAAACAAACAAACATGAGTTCCTTGCAATCTTGACAGTCTCTTTCCCACCCTTCTCAGTAGCACAATATTTTTTTTAATTCTCTGAAGCTTGGGATGCTGCCTTAAGATCTATTCACAGTGGAGAAGAATTTGTGGGATTTTCAGATCACCTCACATCCTGATTCAAGTGAGATCTAGATGTGACACCACTGCGTACTGTTCCACTTTCTGGGGAGGTACTTTTTCTAGGGTTGTCAAACATGGGGTAGAAAATGTTGACAGAGAGAAATTTTTCTCTCTTTCTCACAATACTAGAACCAGGTGGCATTCATTGAAAATGCTGGGGGGAAGAATTAGGACTAATAAAAGGAAACACTTCTTCACACAATGTGTGATTGGTGTTTGGAATATGCTGCCACAGGAGGTGGTGATGGCCACTAACCTGGATAGCTTTAAAAAGGGCTTGGACAGATTTATGGAGGAGAAGTCGATCTATGGCTACCAATCCTGATCCTCCTTGATCTCAGATTGCAAATGCCTCAGCAGACCAGGTGCTCGGCAGCAGCAGCAGCAGCAGAAGGCCATTGCTTTCACATCCTGCACGTGAGCTCCCAAAGGCACCTGGTGGGCCACTGCGAGTAGCAGAGTGCTGGACTAGATGGACTCTGGTCTGATCCAGCAGGCTAGTTCTTATGTTCTTATGGGGCCCAGGGGCTGCCTCTTGAGAGGCAGCCCCTCTTATCAGCCCCACCCCTCACTTCCAATTTGGCCTGGGCTGCAGGCACCCACCCCACTCTTGATCTGCCTTGCTAGCCTCCCACACATGCCAATCTGAACTGGAGAGGCCACTGTGGGTTCACCAGTTGAGGCAGCCACCTCCCCCACTCCAGTGCTGATCTGGGCTGGAACACATCCTGTGGAAGCTACCCCCCCCCCCGTGCTGACCACTTTCCACAGTGCTGTTCTGGGCTGGCAAACCCACAGTACAGGCAACTAACTCCTTGCTCATAATCTGACCTGGTGAGCCACTCCCTGGTGCCAATCTGGGCTGGTGAGCCCACTCCAAGCTGCCAGCTGAGACAGTCCGCCCCAGTGCCAACCACCTTCCCCGGTGCTGATCGGGGCTGGCTCTTCACTTGAGACTGCCAATGTAGGCACATAGCCCGGTTAAAGGATTTCTCTAATCCCAATAAGTAACCTATAAGTAAGATTGTTTCCTTCCCCGCATTATTCTTTTCCTTGTAATGGGGTGTTGGCAACCATAAAGCTGCTGAACAAGAATCATGCAAGCCTCAAGCACTATACTTTTCTTTCTATTGACCAAGGATTCACAACCTTGATGAATACCCTTTGTAGTAACTTACCCAGTGGAATTTGGGAGATATTAAATTATGTGTTCATTTAGGCCTTGCAATGTCTGCTGGCACCATAAGTCTGTCCTTTTTCTGATACAAACTAGAACACAGCCAAATGTTTAGGCTCTTTGTTTAGATAAGTGGGGCAACTGAGAACAATACTGATAAGATGGTGCTAGGTCCTAGTTCACAGAACTTCAGAAGTGTGAAATACTGACATCCTCCAATGAATGCATTAAAATGTCTAAAATGTTTTGGGAAGAGGGAAGATCTCCTCCTTCTTGAATGATTGATTGATGATGATGGTACTTTGGGGTGTATTCTTTTTCTGCCATTTTGATGTAACCTGCCGTTATCCTATAAAAGTAAGAGACAGCAGCCATTTTAGTGTGGCTCCTCTGATGCTAGCTTGCCCTTTGTTGGCCTGAATAAAATAATAATAATAATAATAATAATAATAATAATAATAATAATAATAATAATAATAATAATAATAATAATAATAATAATAATAATAAACCGCCCTCCCCCGAAGGGCTCAGGGCGGTGAACAAACAAATAGATAGAGCACAAATAAAATCAAATTTTAAAATAGTTATTAAATATGGCTCTATATGTTAAAATCAACCCCCATTAAAATGCAGCATCTATCAAAATTACCAATGGCGTCCTACTCGTAGTCCCCTAAGAAAAGAGGGGGGGAGGAAAGAAGAGGGAGGGGGAATTTCTTTGATTTTATTCATTGTCGGCTTGAGCTTTTTGGCTTAAATATTTTGAACCTGTTACCCTGCGGTAACACCAACCCTGCCAGAACCTGACCCAACAAAGTCACATTTGTGTCATATCCCGCCCTTGTAACAAATCAGTTTGAAATCCCTGTTGTAGAATGTCACGCAGATCGCCTTTTCATGTACAGAAACGTGGTGGTAAATTATACTCTGAAAATACATTCCGCACACGGATATCCCAATCGTGATTTTTTTTGGTTCAAATACCAGCTTCAAAGCCCCCTTCTGGCAGGGACAAAGGCAACCTGTCAAAAGGGCCCCTCACCCGTCCCTTCTCTGTTCAGCCTTTTGTCAGGCAAGCCTGAAGTCAGAATTCTAATTTCTGTTCCATCTGTTGGTAATCCCTTTTTAAGTGATTAAAAAATGTTTGCATGGAAGAATTAATGGAGGCAGCAAAGCTTTGACGTAAGATGTGAGTAAATATCTTAGCGGCAGAAAAATTAGGAAAGCACTCTTAATTAGCTCCGGAAAATGCAAACCATGCCCTTGGGTGTTTTCTTCCTAGCAGTGCATTTCAAGCTTCTGTTTTGTTTTTGTTTTTTAAGTTTAACTTTTAACACTGCATTTTTCAGACTATTATTTTGCTGTCCTTGAGGCACGGATGTAGCCTTTTCTATGCTTATTTTGTCATAAATGTCACTCTGTTGTTTCCCCAGACCAAACATTTTTGTTTTGCTAAAGCAAATAGAACTTTAAAAAGGATCACAATCAAGGGAAGATGTTTGGGGAGCAGATAAATACAACAGGCACCCCGGACTAGCAAGATCTCCATGGAATGAATGTCTGCGAAGCGCCATCAAGTTGTAGCCAACTAAAGGCAAACCTCAGCACGGGGCTTTCAAGGCAAGTGAGAAGCAGAGGTGGTTTACTATTGCCTTTCTCTGCAGAGCCTTCCTTGGTGGTCTCCCATCCAAGTACTGACCTTGTTTGGTTTCCAATTATGGGGACTCAATTATGGGGACCCAACAAGAGTTTTCAAGGCAAGTGAGAAGCAGAGGTGGTTTGCCATTGAAGAAGAAGAGGAGGAGGAGGAGGAGGAGGAGAGGAGGAGGAGGAGTTTGGATGCATATCCCCCCTTTCTCTCCTGTAGGAGACTCAAAGGGGCTTACAATCTCCTTGCCCTTCCCCCCTCACAACAAACACCCTGTGAGGTGGGTGGGGTTGAGAGAGCTCCGAGAAGCTGTGACTAGCCCAAAGTCTCCCAGCTGGCATGTGTGGGAGTGCACAGGCTAATCTGAATTCCCCAGATAAGCCTCCACAGCTCAGGCAGCAGAGCTGGGAATCAAACCTGGTTCCTCCAGATTAGATATATGAGCTCTTAACCTCCTACGCCACTGCTGCTCCTCCAACAGTCTTCCTTGGTAGTCTCCCTTCTTACTGACTCAGCTTAGTTTCCAAAATCTGATGAAATCAGGCTAGACCATAATATTCCACATCCTCCCTCGTGAAACATCCCACTCCAGGTTATCCATATCACTGAACCAACTGTTTATATATCTATTTCACCCAGTTCTTTCACTTTCCTTTCCCAGATTGAGGGCTTTGGAGTGGTGCACAGTATCTGATACAAATCAAATAACTTTATGTATGGTCTTTGGCCCCTTCCGCACATGCAGAATAATGCACTTTCAATCCACTTTCACAATTGTTTGCAAGTGGATTTTGCTATTTCGCACAGCTGCAAAGTGCACTGAAAGTGGATTGAAGGTACATTATTCTGCATGTGCAGAAGGGGCCTTAGACCAGCAATTAAGATATTACTTCAACAATAAGATTTCTGCATAAAACACCCGATACACAAGGTGCATGATGTACAGCCTCAGTTGGTAGGCAGGTGTGTACACCTAAGCTCAGTTCCAAATCCAGGTATCTTTAATTGGCATCATAAAAAGCTTATTATACAGAACAATAAATAATATAATAACAAAACTAATAAAGCAATATAATCTAAAATACAATGTTGTCTCAGCATGGTTTGAACTAAGAGTCTGTTCATTGGTGGGCATATACATCAGGCTCCTGTATTTAACTGTGAATGCTGTTTCATAGCACAACACAAGAGCCTTGCAACCTTTTCAGTTACAACACAAGACATTATTTAATAACAGGCAGATTTTCTATTGATCCATAAATCCTTCTTTGTTGACCAAAAGAAGGGATCAACAAGGAACACCTGATAGTGCTGTAAAAAGAACAATATAGAAGTAAGTGACCAACAGTATGTACCTGGTTTGCATTACAAGCACGTGTTCTTTCCTGACAGGGAATTTTGAATATGTCCCTAGCTCAATTATCAGAATTAGAAAACATCAACAGCATGAAGGTACAAAACACAAAAAGTGCAGATGTAAAGACTGTATAACATTCAGTCATATACTAGACAATGCAAGATCATAATTCACAATGGCACTAACCCTGTGCCTCATCTGTTTTGCTTTTTTTATTTAAAGTATCCGATTCATAAAATATAAATGAATAGTTCATGAAACTTCCAAAGTACTGTTGACTAAAACATATGGAGGGTTTCCATATCTCTGAAATATAGATAAAACTGCCAATGACAATTCCAAATTATAGTTAAAAGATATCTTTAAAATATCCTACAATTTTTTGTCTAAAACCTGATGTATGATTTCCACCAGTTTCCCTATTATTATACGCCGCCCATCCAAATTTAGCAACCTTAAAAGTAAGCTCATGATTCTTGTCACCCAGGAAAAAAGTGAACGAACGGCCTTCCTATTTCTCCCCAGAAAACAAGCAATTATAATGTCAATAAAAACTTCCATAACATTATAGACTGTACAATCAAACAAGGTAGGGCAGATACATGTCACTATGGAATTGTGCACTGTAATATGCTAAGTATCAAATACACATAAAAGAGGAACGAACGAGAGAATTAGTGAATGCACAACGAACACTCATCTCAATAAAACTGAAGAATAAGAACGGAATGGAACCAACGACAGTTGGTCAACCTGACTCATGAAGCAGATGCATCCGAACGCCCAAGAGAACTCTTTCCAAGTGAAGGCCACTCAGATCTGCCTTTCAGTCTTTCCATCCGGTCACAATAACATTGAGTTTCCCTCTCATAGCATTTTGTTCAATCTTCGTAACTTACAGAATGTACAGTAGAGTATGTTAAAACAGATCCAGCGGTCATTTCTACTGATGGAAGGGAATGCCCATCCGGAATCTCCACAGGTCTACAGCGGGAGCGCAAAATCAGTGAAACTCAGTTCTCTTTGTCCTACTAATGGCTGAGACTTCAGGTATTGGTATAACTAGCTGTTTATTGAGCTTCTACTACACAAAAGGGGAAAATAGCAAACAGTTCCTTCTCAGGCTCCACTCATGCAGCCACACCCTACATCTCCCTGCTGGCTTCCTGTTTCCAGCTGTTGCTCCTTCCTGTTCCTTAATTACGGTTACATTTCACAACACGCTTCCATTACTGAAAATGTACTGCCAAATCCAACCCATTGATAATCTATTGTAATAGAAGGAGAGAGCCGAGAGTTTGATTCCACACAGCAAACATATGATGGGGTTGTAGTCGTGATAAAGAAACTCATTTTCCTGTTTGCCCATTCATGTGGGTGCCGTGCAGGCAGTGATTGGAGCCCATGGAAACCATCCGGGTTGCTTTCATGCCTTCGCACAGAGACGCTTCTCTTTTTTAAAAAAATGTCCTGCATCACATGCACAGCTATGCAGGCATGCAGGAATGAACCCCCCCCCCCCCAGCCAATCGTCCCACAATACAATCAGTTGCACCTGCATAGCTACACAGATGCAATATGCAAAATAAAAAAGAAAAAGGGGACTCCCTGCAACAGCCTGGCAGTGACAGGCGGATTCTCCTGACCATGGACAGCGCTGTGGAAGGAAGGGAAATACAGCGCTTACTGACTGGCCATTTACGCAGCAGCAGCTCCAACCTGGGATTTTTTCAAAAAGGATCACTAGTTTAGTGATTTTCAAAAAACCCAGGTTGGAGAAAAGAAAATAGGATAGGCTCGTTTGCGGGGGGGGGGGAGGACCTTTGTAAAGTCCCCCCAAAAAACGGGTTAAGTAGCATCCTGCACCCTTTCTATTGCCAGGAAGATCCCGTGCCCCTGGAATATTGTGTACAGTTCTGGACCCCGCTATTCAAGAAGGATATTGACAAGCTGGAATGGGTCCAGAGGAGGGCGACCAAAATGGTCAAAGGTCTGGAATCCATGCCCTACGAGGAGAGACTTAGGGAGCAGGGTATCTTTAGTTTGGTGAAGAGAAGGTTAAGAGGTGACATGATAGCCATGTTTAGATATTGGAATAGATGTCATGTTGGTGAGGGAGCAAGTTTATTTTCTGCTGCTGCAGAGACTAGGACCAGGAGTAATGGGTTCAAGATGAAGGAAAAGAGATTCCACCTAAACATCAGGAAGAACTTCCTGGCAGTAAGGGCTGTTCAACAGTGGAACACACTACCTCGGAGAGTGGTGGAGTTCTTTGGGGGTTTTTAAAGAGAGGCTGGATGGCCATCTGTTAAGAGTGCTTTGATTATGTGTTCTTGCATTGCAGGGGGTTGGACTTGATGGGCCTTGGGGTCTCTTCCAACTCTGTGATTCTATGATTCCATTTGCCCTGTGTGGAATCAGCCACAGTCTCCTGGTGTACCTGAATTTATATCCCCTTTGGGTATTTTTTTTCTCTGCCATTCAAACCATGTCTCCCCTTCGCTCCTCTTTCTTCCAATCCTCTCCCAATGATGTCGTGGCCTAGCTGATTGTTCCTTAGAGCATGCCCTATCAGGCTTCATGAGCTGCCCTCCGCTATGGACCCTCTCCCTCTCCGGCGTAGAGAACATGAAAAACAATCAGCATTTTTCTTTTAAATGACACGGGCAGGGCTAATCATCTCTTGGCTCCATTAGCGTTGCCATGGCGATGCATGTTGAGTTTTTTTCTGCAGCCAGAAGAAACGTAGACCACTTGCTGGACAATTTCAAGGCACATTGGAAGTGATGGGGTCTGAGAGTGAAACAGAGCTGAACTGGATGAAAGCTACAAAACATGTCGTAATTGACCAAGTTATAGATTCACAAGGCTTAACTCACCAGTCTCACACAATGAGTAAGGAGTTATCACTGACTTGCGGATAGGGGTCCCGAAATCATTAAAGAGTCTGTCCCATAGAAGAAGAAGAGTTGGATTTATATCCCCCCCTTTCTCTCCTGTAAGGAGACTCAAAGGGGCTTACAAGCTCCTTTCCTTTCCCCCCTCACAACAAACACCCTGTGAGGTGGGTGGGGCTGAGAGAGCTCCAAAGAACTGTGACTAGCCCAAGGACACCTAGCTGGCATGTGTTGGAGTGCATAAGCTAACCAGATAAGCCTCCACAGCTCAAGTGGCAGAGCAGGGAATCAAACACAGTTCTCTAGATTAGAGTGCACTTGCTCTTAACCACTACACCACGCTGTATGAACCATTGTATGAACAGACACCTAAAACTGGTTGCCAAAACCATGCCCGCTTCAAAGTAAGGACCAGAGGGTGCAACATGTCCGTGTCAGGATGCCTTTCTGTCAGGGGGGTTGTATTTAGGTGACTGAAATGAATTCCTAGCTCAATGTAACTGCTACAAGATATATGTAACCAGTCTGCTATATGTTATCTCTGCCGTCTTGGGGAATGATCTTTCCTTTATGGCTTCACACTCTGAATAGATAACTAGGCTTCCCCTGACATTTTGGTCTCATGGAAAACAGGGCTGTTTCCATTACCCTGTGGGAGGAGGATGCCAGGTGGCTCTCTATCTCTATCTATCGCTGACCTTGGGGCAGCTTGGTGCCAAACTAACTCTTTCTCATATGTCTTGGGAAACTGGGAGGGGGATTACTATCGAAATAAAGGGGGTTGCAAAAGCCAGGTTCACCAGAACTGGCTTTTTCAAGTTGGGTGCTTCGATGCCTACCAATAAATGAGTCCATTATTCATGGTTTGAGACTTAACAGTTGGCAAGAACACAATCCACAGTATGATAATGTTTTCAGGTGATTTTCATCAATAACTGCATAAGGGGTCAGAAAAGGCAACCTGAAGATCTCCTGTCCAGCTAAAAGGACACCTCTTAGGGACCTTTCGCACATGCAGAATAATGCACTTTCTGTTCTGATTGTTTGCAAGTGGATTTTGCTATTTCCCACAGTAAAATCCAGCTTCAAGGTACATTGAAAGTGGATTAATAGAGCATTATTATGCATGTGCGAAAGTGCCCTTACTGTCCAAATCCAAATCATTTATTTACAGTCAACGACCAGAACAACAAAATAAAAATACACAATTCAGCAACAATAAAACATAGGTCAGAGATAGTGCCCTTACTGTGTGTATAACCACAGTGGTACTTAACCACTACACCACGCTGGCTCTTCAAGAATAATTACACAGTGACATAATTCACATAGAAGTGAGTTTGCAAAAGCTTCAGACTTACACATCCCTTGCACTCTTGTTCATGGCTCAATAAAGACTTTAGATTTAAAAAAACAACTATTTTGTGAGGTCTGTACCACAAACCACAGTTCTTCTTCCTCTTCTGCGCAAAACAAGTGGTTTAATCCTGATTCGGAGGAAAGAGAACAATTCATAGAAATGAAGAGAGCAGGTTGACAGCATGAAAGCTCAGAACCCCAAAGGATGATTATTTCCATGAATAACATATTTTTTGTTTCCTGTGGAGGATACAGAGTCTGAGTTGTATATCATACAATCAGCAGGGGAATTACTTCCTAAAGACGGATATCATTGGGAACAAGTTGGCAAATCCTTATGTTAGCTTTCAGTCTAGTTTATTGCAAAAGATAAGTCAGAGGGAAAGGTTTTACTTCTGTCAATCTGCCCTCACTTTCTGTGCGGATGAATAAGACCCCTAAGGCAAAACCAGGTCTTAATTGCCCCCAGTGTATATTGCTGCACTATTAATAATACATCATTGCCTTGAGCCAGTAGCTTGCTGGTATAAGTCAGTCATCTTCGCTGTGGCAAATCTTCCATCTTGCTCATAAATATAAGCAACTTGAATTTAGTCCAAAGTTATAAAGACAGTTTCCCTGTTTATTTGTTTCTTTAGCAAGTCAGTGTTGTGTAGCGGTTAAGAGCAGGTGCACTCTAATCTGGAGGAACTGGGTTTGATTCCCCACTCTGCCACATGAACTGTGGAGGCTTATCTGGGGAATCAGCTTGTGCACTCCAACACATGCCAGCTGGGTGACCTTGGGCTAGTCACAATTCTTCAGAGCTCTCTCAGCCTCACCCACCTCACAGGGTGTTTGTTGTGAGGGAGGAAGGGAAAGGAGATTGTAAGCACCTTTGAGTCTCCTGCAGGAGAGAAAGAGGGAATATAAATCCAGACGACGACGACGACGACGACTACTACTACTACCACCACCACCTTTTATTCAAGTGCCTATGCCACTATTCCCAATAAGATATCAAAAGAAAATGAAGTCTAACCTAATCATTAACATGATGTAGATTCATAGAAACAGTTTATGAACAACAACAACTTAAAGTAAGAAAAAGATGATCGTTTCAATATATCGTCCTCCAAAAATTTATTCCAAAGCAGCACAGCTGCTTGAAGTAGGGGTTCCTCAAAAGCAAATGTCACCTATGAAATGCATGCCAACGGTGACACACCATAACATTTTGAGTGACACGCCAACGTTCATCAGACCTGACAACAACTATTCTCCCCGTTTGAATCGTTATTGTGATTATTTAACATTTCTTTATATAATACACAGCGCCACACATGACAATAAATGAATATGTAAGGAATTGTTTCTCTTTTATTCAAGGGGTGTGTGTGTGTGTGTGTGTGTGTGTGTGTGTGTGTGTGTGTGTGTGAGAGAGAGAGAGAGAGAGAGAGAGAGAGAGAGAGAGAGAGAGCAGCAGAGTCAAGTTAGGAACTTAATGAATTTTCGGCATGCTGGACCAAAAAGGTTCGTCATCACTGTTCTAGGCGGTCAGAACCCAATCCAGCCCTGCCCTGCCGCCCAGATCCCACCTATGTATCTGTCTAGTTCACATGGAAGTCACTTGGCAGTCCATGCATGACATATCAAATACCATATACGTGTCAATTTCCCCGTTCAAACAATAACTTGATTGTTGGGTTCAAGGATTTTATTGAAGACGTGAGAAAGACAGCAGAAGACTGTTCTGGCAAATTGGTGCCAGAATAGTTGATAATATGATGCAGCAATTCCCAACCCGCCACATGTGAACTAATGCAGCAGAAACAGTCCAGTCCGAAGTCTCGTCCCAGCTCAGAGCTTCAGGGCCAGGGAAACAGATAAGCAGCACCTGCAAATGCTAAAACTCTCCTTGGCTATTCCCCCCTCCCACCAATGGCATCCTGACAATACGCTTCCAAATTAAGATGGAGTAGACCACGATAAACCTGCCACAGCCTGACCCAGCAAATCAAAACAAACAAACAAAACACCCGTATATGTATGTTAGTGATATGCCACAGAAGTTAGTAGAGGTGTGCAACACCTGTCCCTTCGTTCCTGTAAGAGAGATCAGCCAAGAGACAGAGCCGGCACTCATGGCCACCTATGCTAGCTTAATGCTCATCAATTCCAAGCCCAGTGGCAGTATGGGGTTCCAATTCTGCTCCAGTTGGGGAAAGTGCCATTCAATTTGCTACATGCCATTCCAAGTCAGCGGCTCAGTTTTTGCAGTAATTGACGTCACTGTGAATGCCCATCAAGATGAATTTATCAGTGGAAAAGGAAGCTGCATTGTATTCCTCTGTGGGGAAGCTGAGGCACTTTAACAGACACGTGATCGACATATGGTCGCACGAAACGAAGCCAGCAGGAAAACACGGTTCAAGCTGAACTGAGAAATTACTGATGTAGCACTGAGAGCCATACGCTGTGAAGCAGGGGTGTCAAACTCGCGGCCCTCCAGATGTTCATGAACTACAATTCCCATCAGTCCCTCCCAACATGAGCACTGGCTATACTGGCGAGGGCTGATGGGAATTGTAGTTCATGAACATCAGGAGGGCCGCGAGTTTGACACCTGTGCTGTAAAAGCCCTGAGCCCTTCGGGGGAGGGCGGTATATAAACCCAATTAATAATAATAATAATTAATAATATTAATAATAAAAGGTTACGAAAGAGAACTGAGAAAAGGGAACAGGTCAAATCAGATTGCTCTGATAAAGGAGAGACTGCATTTCAGTGTTGAAGTTTTCAGCCTGCAATAATATATTCTGGTAGCAAACACTTGGAGACAATGAGGCAATGGGAACTGCAGAGCAAGAATTTCAAACACCGTCACGGGAACCGTGTGGCTCTGAGAGGCAGTCAGTGAACAGGCGGAACTTCTGACGAGGTCCGTGACAGAGACGAGCAAGCCAGCACAAGATGGATCCAAACAGAACCCAAGGAGAAACCTAACGGCGTGATAAGAGAAATTGGTCACAGAAAAGATTTTCAGGGAGAAAAGCAGGCTGGTGTGTCAAGGGGGGGGGGGAACTGCTACTGAAAAGGTTCATATGAAATCTGAATGTGAAGGTAAAGATGGAGACAGTTGCAGCGGAAATGGATTGCGCTATTAGAGAAATGGCCAGGGAAACCGAGATGGAATGCCAACCATGGGAAAACGGAAATGAGTCCAAACTCCTGTGGCTGAGCAAATGGAATCTTGGGGACCCATCCAGCAATAAATGAACACTAAGGGCTCATGCTAATTATCATTTGTTACAACAACATTCCATTTAACCAAGCCTGGTAACACAACTCCTCATCTGAACAACACGACTGAGATTCCCTAAGGTCAGAAGTGCTCATAAATGTTTGTGCCGGTGGCACCAGTTAACCTGCAGTCTGTCCCCGCCACCGCAACTCATACAGCACGAAGTCCCAGATGTGCTCCGGCTGTTTATTAAAGCTGCATCCGGAGGCACTCTCATTTTGTTGCATTGACTGGAACTGGAGTAAGAGAACTTGGCATGCCTGGACATTGGAGAGGACGGGCGCTACTTTGCTCTAGATGTGTATGCATGTTATCTTCTTAATGAATGGGATACCCCCCTTTGTCTAATCTGGGTTCCGTCTGACTCTTCTATGTCTTTCTGAGGCTCTCTCTCTCTCTCTCTCTCTCTCTCTCTCTCTCTCTCTCTCTCTCTGGTCTCTTCTGTAGAAGCCACACCATTTTGCCAACACACATCTGCCACAGGAGTAGCTGATCACTTGTTGCAGGGAACAGTATTCTTTAGAATCGTTTTCTCCCTCTCCATTAGACGGCAGCATGGATATGAACTGCATCTACCTCAATAATATCTTTGTGCAATATACTTCTTTGGAGTATATGCACACAATACACGTTTCTATGCCTGTGCAGCTTTGCTGTGTCAACTAGTACATATCCCCAATATTTAGGGCAATGATGGCGAACCTTTTCGAGACCGAGTGCCCAAATTGCAACCCAAAACCCATTTATGTATCGCAAAGTGCCAACACGGCAATTTAACCTGAATACTGAGGTTTTAGTTTAGAAAAAACAGTTGGCTCCGAGGCATGTGTTACTCAGGAGTAAGCTTGGTGGTAGTTGGTGGCTTTGCGTTGAAGCAACCGTGCAACTCTTCCAATGGGTGAATCACGACCCTAGCAGGGGTTACTCAGAAGCAGGCCCCATTGCCAGCAACTGAGCATACTCCCAGGAAAAGGATCACACTTTAGTTCTTCACATGAAAATCAGTGGGGTTTAACAGCGCTTAACAGGGTTACCTACACTGCTTCCCCAAAATTAGGTCTTGGGTTTAATGCTAATAATCGAGCCCAACAGCCCAGGTCAGCCTAGATGTGTGTGTGGGAGGGGGCGACTTTGTTTGCACGTGCCCACAGAGAGAGCTCTGAGTGCCACCTCTGGCACCCGTGCCATAGGTTCGCCACCACTGATTTAGGGTATCCCACCAATTTCTACTCCCTGAATAGAAACCATTTGCAGCGAGAATTGCACAGCAAAAGGACATTAACAGGACGCCAAGATCCCAAACGTGCCTTCGTGGAAACTCTCCATTTCCCACGTTGCCTCGATCTCATTTTCAATCTACCGGTCGAAATAAAAACAACCAAACCAGTTGAGTAATACAAAGCAAAATACGGAGGTACCATCGACTCACGAGCAACAAGGGAACACCAAGCCGCCATTTTCAATCTTTGGGGGACACTCAGCAGCAAATGGCGCATGTCAGCGGGCAAGCGCGAAAGACTGGGGAAACGTAGCACAGCTCCTGCTGTCCATGAGATCGAATCATGACATTGTGTGTGACCAACTGTGCCGAGCTAGAACTACAGAAAGGTTCTCTGTGACTGCAGACAGCGGGAAGGCATTCAGTGAACTCTAAGGTGTCCTGTCATGGTGAATAATCTGTCCCCACAGTGAAAAACCATTAAGTGCATCGGAGACTGAAGGGGGGAAATTACTTCCTTTTAGTGAGAAGAACCCCCAGCGAGCTGAAGCAAAATGCATCGGTACACACATCTGCACATACACAATTATGGTCTGTGTCAAATTAGCACATACTATTATTATTATTATTATTATTATTATTATTATTATTATTATTATTATTATTATTATTATTATTATTATTATTATTATTAATTGGGTTTATAGACCGCCCTCCCCCGAAGGGCTCAGTGCATACTAGTGCATGGCCAGCACCTATGAAGCAACCATTCTTCATAGGTGCCCCCCCCTCCCATCCTTGTTTTTGTTTACATCTTTTATTGATGGAGCCAGCAGTCTTCCCATTTAGGAAGGGTTTTAAGATGGGTTTGCTGGGTGCCCGATTTTGATTTTAAACTTGTATTAACCGCTGTTTTAATGGGGATTTAGTAATTTATTTAAATTGGAATCTAATTGTTTAGTTTGGATTGTATTTAGCTGAATTGTGATTTAACTTTGTTGTACACCGCCCAGAGCCCTTCGGGGATAGGGCGGTATATAAAACTAAACAATAAAATAAATAAATAAACCATTCTCACATTTGATAATCCTGAATTCTGCTCCTGTGGTAGTAAAGCACAAGGAAGCATACAACCCACTGTCAATCACAGAACATCTTGGTAAACAACATCAACAGCCTATCTGAATTGCTCGACAAAAATCAACAGAAGAGTGTGTGAACAAATATTAGCCTCCACACACAGACCCCTTCAAACAATTCCTTCAGCTCTCTCATGCCATGGACCTGTCGCAGGGGTCTGTGGGAATCTCTGGAATTCTGACACTGACCCTTTCTGCACAACCAAAAATAAAAGGTTCTGAAGCAGGAAGTAAAACATTTTCTTCATGGAGTTGCACATGATCTTTTTTAACCCCAAAACGGTCTGAAAACATTTTATTTGCAACCTGAAAACGTTTCTCATGCATACTCTTTGACAACGATTTGTTAGCCTGAAACATTTTCAACCTGTTTTCGGGGCTGTGCAATCTATTTGATGTGTTTTCCATGCATGTCTGCCGTCCACAAACCTCCCCAGCTCCATTTTCTATCGCCTCGCTGTGCTCACTCCATCATTTCGGGGGGCGGGGGGTATTTTGGGGAGTGCTAAATCTTTGAAACTTTGGTTACACGAGCTATGGAGAATCGCAGCATGACACATGGAAACATTCAAGCATTGATTCCGCGGACAATTTTTTAAAAACAGGAAAAGATACAAAACGGTGTCTAGCAATCATTTTAAGTCCCACCTGGGGTTTGCAGCCAGTTGCACTGTGGCCGTGGCCCTGGGACCATTTCTGGAGGCAGGAAAGGGGGGTCAGAACGATCCCGGACTGCCCACACGGTCCTGATTGGGCTGTGTTTGGAAAAGGCAACACAAATGCAGCCAGCGCACAGACGGAACTACTCTGCTGTGTTGTGTCGTCTGTGTGTGTTCCTAATGGTTTCGTTGGTAGATCTCCGTTCTAAAGGATGACACTGTAGCATCAAAAGAACTGTTTTTGTTATAGGGTGCCTTGGTCCCTAAGTTTGGAGTGCCATGGTCCTTGCTACAAGGCAAAGGGCTGGCACACAACCCAGAAAGTTGACCTCAGAATTTTAAACAACTAGCTTGTACATTAAGCCGCAGAGTTGCTCATTAAGCAGTGGCATCGACCACAGCACTTACCCAAGCAGCATATAAACATTCAGTCCCTCCTGCACATGCAGAATAACACACTTTCAATCAACTTTCAATGCACTTTGCAGCATAATAGCAAAATCCAATTGCAAACAATTGTGAAAGTGGACTGAAAGTGCATTATTCTGCATGTGTGGAAGGGGCTTTAGAGGTGAAACCACCCCTTTTGTGGGGGAGTTCCTCAGCAGACTACATTATCTGGGCATTTTGTAGCCCACATATCAGTTTCTAATCTTCTTTGTTGCAGAAACTGGGCACGAAGCCCAAGCCTCTGGGATCTCAGAACACCCAGAAGGCACAGCCACAATCCAAATCAAGGATTTATTGTCGAAGGCTTTCACGGCCAGAATCACTGGGGTGCTGTGTGGTTTCCGGGCTGTATGGCCGTGTTCTAGCAGCATGTTTCGCCTGCATCTGTGGCTGGCATCTTCAGAGGATCTGATAGTAGGAAAGGAAAGCAAGTGGAGTATATATACCTGTGAGTAAAGGTCAATAGGTGAGGGCCTCTGAATAGAAGTGGCCTGGCAAATGAGTAACAATGGAGATAGCAAGGTCAATAGGTGAGGCATCTGAATAGAAGTAGTCTGGCCTTTGTTCCCTTTAAGAACATAAGAACATAAGAACAAGCCAGCTGGATCAGACCAGAGTCCATCTAGTCCAGCACTCTGCTACTCGCAGTGGCCCATCAGGTGCCTTTGGGAGATCACATGCAGGATGTGAAAGCAATGGCCTTCTGCGGCTGTTGCTCCCGAGCACCTGGTCTGTTAAGGCATTTGCAATCTCAGATCAAAGAGGATCAAGATTGGTAGCCATAGATCAACTTCTCCTCCATAAATCTGTCCAAGCCCCTTTTAAAGCTATCCAGGTTAGTGGCCATCACCACCTCCTGTGGCAGCATATTCCAAACACCAATCACACGTTGCGTGAAGAAGTGTTTCCTTGTATTAGTCCTTATTCTTCCCCCCAGCATTTTCAATGAATGCCCCCTGGTTCTAGTATTGTGAGAAAGAGAGAAAAATTTCTCTCTGTCAACATTTTCTACCCCATGCATAATTTTATAGACTTCAATCATATCCCCCCTCAGCCGTCTCCTCTTTGATTGTCTATAGCAGGGGTAGGGAACCTGCGGCTCGAGAGCCACATGCGGCTCTTCTGCCCTTGCACTGCGGCTCCACGAATGAGCTGCTGGTTCTATCCTTGCCCACCCTGCAGGCAGCAGGGCGAGGCGCACTAACTGCCCGCGGGCCAGCTCGCGCCATGGCTTCCTCGCTTCTGCCCCGTTGAGCTGGGTGGGCGCTTCCCGCGGGTCGGCGTGCCGGTGCCGCTGGTCTTCATCCTGCCCGCCCTGCAGGCAGCAGGGCGGACGCATCCATGCGCTTCTCAGAATGAGCGGAGTAAAAAGTTAAAAAACCCAATATATACAGTGTTATCTTTATTCTAAATGTCAAAAATTATTTGCGGCTCCAAGTGTTTTCTTTTCCCATGGAAAATGGGTCCAAATGGCTCTTTGAGTGTTAAAGGTTCCCTACCCCTGGTCTATAGTCATCCTGTTGTTTTGATGTTTTGGTGGAATCTCTTTTCCTTCACCTTGAACCCATTACTCCTGGTCCTAGTCTCTGGAGCCGCAGAAAACAAGCTTTTCCCCTCACCAACATGACATCCCTTCAAATATCTAAACATGGCTATCATGTCACCTCTTAACCGTCTCTTCACCAAACTAAACATACCCTGCTCCCTAAGTCTCCCCTCCTAGGGCATGGACCTTTTACCATTTTGGTCGCCCTCCAAGTTACCCAAAATGCATCAGGCCCGCTTGGCCCTCCGTGAACACACTGCTGTCAGCTGTCTGCCTGTTTGTTCTCCTGTGTGTACCTTTTCAAGCTCAGGGGCAATGAAAGAGGTTGATCCTCCTCTGATTAAGTGTCAGCAACGTGAAAGGAAACAAACTGACCGAGGCTTGCTTTCAGATCAGCCGCCAGATAACTTCCATTCTGACCCTCAAACAGATTTTTTAAAAAATCCTTCAGCCAGAGAGGAAAACATTTTTCCACAGCATTATCTGAAAGGAGGACAGGAGGACCCCTGCCTTACAGAATGAATTGCTTACTGCCTGTAATCTTGGGACACAGAAAAAAGTGTCATTGCAACTACAAAGGCATAAAATAAATAAAGGCTCCCAGTATGTGGCCAAGAAAAAGTGCAAAGACAAGGACAGCCATTCCAAGCGATTTGAGTTTGAGACAAGACTGCGTCCCCAAAATATCTCGCTGAGCTTGTTATACACGCCAATGAATTCACAAAATGCATTTTGTTGAACGGACTCACTAGGCTAATAACATTTACACTTTCTTATTGGAGAAAATGTAGACCTACTAAACTCCACAATTACCCGTATATGCTCGAGTATAAGCCGACCCGAATATAACCTGAGGCACCTAATTTTACCACAAAAAACCGGGAAAACGTATTGACTCGAGTATAAGCCTAGGGTGGGATATGCAGCAGCTACTGATACATTTCAAAAATAAAAAGAGATACCAATAAAATTACATTAATTGAGGCATCAGTAGGTTAAACATTTTTGAATATTTATTTCAAAGAAAAACAATAAACTGGCTCTGCAAGTGGAAAATAAGGTCAACAAAAACAATATGGTATCAACAATAACTTTAAAAGTACAAAAACCGTAGCTCAATCAGCAACCAAGCTAAAACACAAGAGTTAAAATCCTTCAAAACTGGATTCCTCATCATCATCTGTATGTCCAAACAGAGCTTTAGCTATAGCTGGTGTGAGGTGATCAGCACAGTCTAGGGTACATACAGTTGTATATAAATACCGTATATACTCGAGTATAAGCCGACCCAAATATAAGCCGAGGGGGGCTTTTTCAGCATAAAAACTGTGCTGAAAAAGTCGGTTTATACACGAGCATATATGGTAAGTTGTGCTTCACAAACCAGTCCTGAGCTTACTCAGGCACAACTGAGTTCCACTGGGCATATTGTCAGTTAAATATATACAGTACTGCAGCCTTAGCTTTAACTTGCTCCTTCCGTTTTTTAGCAGCCATTTTGCTCAGTTAACAACATGGCATTGCGACTCTGTTAAAATGTGGGAATGGGGTTCCCACACAATTGGCATTTAGGTGTTCTAAACTTGATGTACTGCAGATCAGTGGCTACCACTGACAGCCAGCATGATGTAGTGGTTAAGAGCAGGTGGATTCTACTCTGGAGAACTGGGTTTGATTCTTCACTCCTCCACCTGAGTGGCAGAAGCTTATCTGGCGAACCAGATGTGTTTCCGCACTCCTACATTCCTGCTGGGCAACCTTGGGCTAGTCATAGTTCTTCGGAACTCTTTCAGCCCCACCAACCTCACCAGGTGTCGGTTGTGGGGAGAGGGAGGGAAAGGAGCTTGTAAGACACTTTGAGTCTCCTTACAGGAGAGAAAGACAGGGTATAAATCCAAAATCATCATTATCGTCGTCATCTTCTTCTTCTACCAACACTTGCAGACAATTCCATTCCTTTGTGAACCATTTCTCCAACACATCTGCCACAGCTGCATCCAACTACAGCATCTCCATATGAAACACTGTTCTGATCAGCGCAGGCCCACCTAATAAAACTCCAGGGTTCTGTGTAGAGTTACTAGAAATTTTCACTTCACAATGAACTTGGTACCGGCCCCTGGTGGGCCACTGCGAGTAGCAGAGAGCTGGACTAGATGGACTCTGGTCTGATCCAGCTGGCTTGTTCTTATGTTCTTATGTTCTTATGTTCTTATAATAGCCCAACAAATACTTGGTACAGAAGAACAATGAGAACAGCAATGCCCTAGTTGGCCACAACGTCAGCTACAAGTGACTCCTCGAGCTGAACAGCCTCTGCTTTCTTGGATGTCTTGCTTAAAATTCCGGGAACTAAAATTTAATGAACGTGCTCACAATGATCCACCTAATCCCTATAACCCAACTCTTGCACTGCACCAGATTTGATAACATCAGATCTAAATATACCAACTTACATTTTTTCTTCCAATCTGGGCTGCCTGATCTGACTAGGTTATCTCTATTGTTAAATAACTCGGACCCTGATCTTTCTGAAGAGATCGCCAGTTTCATTGCGGAGATAGTTGAGAGTTCTCAGTAGAACGTACTTGTTGTGCTCCCCGTGGGGCCTTTTTATCTATCATATATTCATGCATTTGCTCCTGATTTATGTATTTCTTTCTGACTATGCCAATAAAGGCTTATGTATGTATGTATGTATATGTAATCCCTATAACTCTTGAGAAAGTATATAATGGAAAAGTGGGCCATCAGACCCAAATCTCTAGATTAGAATCCACCTGGTACTAACCACTATACCCGTGGTGGCGAACCTTTGGCACTCCAGATGTTATGGACTACAATTCCCATCAGCCCCTGGCAGGGGCTAATGGGAATTGTAGTCCATAACATCTGGAGTGCCAAAGGTTCGCCACCACTGCACTATACCATGCTTTGAGAGACGTGTGTGTGTTTAATATGTTAAGAACATAAGAACATAAGAAGGAGCCTGCTGGATCAGACCAGAGTCCATCTAGTCCAGCACTCTGCTACTCGCAGTGGCCCACCAGGTGCCTTTGGGAGCTCACATGCAGGAGGTGAAAGCAATGGTCTGCTGCTGCTGCTGCTGCTCCCGAGCACCTGGTCTACTAAGGCATTTGCAACCTCAGATCAAGAAGGATCAAGATTGGTAGCCAGAGATCGACTTCTCCTCCATAAATCTGTCCAAGCCCTTTTTAAAGCTATCCAGGTTAGTGGCCATCACCACCTCCTGTGGCAGCATATTCCAAACACCAATCACACGTTGCGTGAAGAAGTATTTCCTTTTATTCCTTTTATGTTAGATGTTATACTGTGTAAAGTGAAATTATATAGTAGTAAAGAGAACCATGGTAGGAGATACAAGACAAAAAGTCAATGCAAAAAATGTAACTTTATATTTTGTAATATAATTCAACGTGTCCTCTAACGAGCTTTCCACAGTGTCAAATTGCCTCTCATCTTAATTGAGCGTGCAAAACTCAATTAGGCAGATGAGTATATGGACAGAACATTTTGACAGCCGCGCATAACTGGCCGTCAGGCACCTTGGCATGTTTCGGCAACACGAGATTCCCCAAGATTCCTCTCCTTACTGACAGTGTTAAATGTTTAGGCATCATGACTCAATCCCCAAAGTGATAGGAAAAGCCTTAAGAATTTAAAGCATTTTATTATTCTTTTTCTGGCTTCCTAATTACCAAGCAATCATCTTTGTTCTTATTTTGACAACCTGATCTGTAAGCACACTTGACTTGGAAAATACACACCCACCAAAATTCTTGCATACAGTGTGTTAAGAGTTGGTGCAGTACAGTGACCACGCAAGAGCATTTTGGGACAGGAAGTTCCAGATTTTCCACTTGTGCCATGACCCTTTGGCAGTCATTTTCTCTCAGTTTCTGGCAGATATCTCTGGCAGAGAGCCAGTGTGGTGTAGTGGTTAAGACCAGGTCCACTCTAATCTGGAGAACCAGGTTTGATTCCTCGCTCTGCCACTTGAGCTGTGGGGGCTTATCTCGCACACCAGATTAGCTTGTGCACTCCTACACATGCCAAATGGGTGACCTTGGGCTAGTCACAGTTCTTTGGAGCTCTCTCAGTCCCACCCACCTCACAGGGTGTTCCCTGTGGGGAGGGGGGAGGGAAAGGAGATTGTAAGCCCCTTTGAGTCTCCTTGCAGGAGAAAAAAGGGGGATATACATTCAAATTCTTCTTCATCATCATCTGCATTAGGGGCATAATAATACTGATCTACCTTGTCATTTTAAGATAAAGATAACCGATGGGAAAACCCAGCTGACCTTGGGTTGGAAACAGAACCTAACGCAACTGTTCTTCCTGAACTCAGAACACCTTTTGTGTGTGTGTGTGTGTGTGTGTGTGTGTGTGTGTGTGTGTGTGTGTGTGTGTGTGTGTGTGTCATCGTGGTTAGGAGCGGTGGCAGCCTGGCATCGTGGTTAGGAGCGGTGGACTCTAATTCCACATTAATGCCCGCATCTATGGCCGACATCTTCAAAGGCAGTTCATGGTGAGATATGTTTTTCTCCATGGCTCTACAACCATCTAATGAGTGTAGTTCTCTGTCAACTGTAGATGTAGTCTGTGGGGGGGTGGGGGGATGGTAGTATTATGCCCTGAGATACGTGGAATTTGAATACCACCTTGGAGAGGAAGTCTAAACCTGGGAAAAGGACAACCTTACCTCCATGAAATTTTGTGAATGGAGCATCATGCCGAAGAGCACAGAAATATACTCTAAATGCCAAGGTGACAGCTACAAGAAAGGCAGTCTTGTATGACAGTTGAGATAGATGACAGGAGGCTAGTCGCTTGATCACAAAATCGGGATAAGGTAGATTTTGCGACTGAACAGGCCACTATATGGATCAAAATTATCTGCGGGAAATCTGATCAGCAGCCAGAGAGGAGTTTGTATTTTCCCCTTCTCCTGTCAGCACTGACCACAGACACTAATCCCACAAGTGCATAAATCTGTGATTCAGGGATCTCACGGAAAGCACGCCAGTGTATTGCGAAGCAGAAAAAAGCAAGAAATCCCTTCAAACTTTGTGTGCAAATATAAATACAAATACAAAACCTTTAATGGCATATAAAGAGTGGTAAAATACAAATTATGTTAAAACCAATTGACTAAAATTTACAAAAAAGTTTCACTCTTGATCCAAGTGCCTTTGTTAAAAACCTAGCAACTGATTCAGTAGTGTGGGGATGATGGTCACTAAGCAAGTATGAAACTATTTCCTTGTCTGATCTCGCTGAAATTTTCTTCAGGATGGCCTCAAGAAAAAGCAACCGATAGTCTGCCAAATCTTTACAGTGTGCAAATACATGCAAGTACATTGAGGGCTGGTCTCCTGCTTTTATTTCTGTTACAGAAGGGCACAAGTGTACTTACTTGTCCCACAGAAACACCTTCCAAATACTCCTACCTAGCCCTGCTCCCCCCTTCCGTTTTAAAGCAAAAATACATTTTGACATTCAGTTTAATTACACAACATCAGAGGTGGAGCTTCAAGGGGGCAGCCTCGGGACAAACTCCCCAGGCTTCCCCCGTCCAGTCACGTGGGAGGGGGGAGAAAATCAGCCCCCACACTTCATAGCTGGCCGCCTGGGCTGCTGAGCACGACATGAGTGTGTTGTGGTGCGCAGGCAGGCCTCGGCCTGGCAAGTTGCAACCATGCTCTGGATGGCTGCTGCCCGAGGGGGGGGCGGAGCCGGAGGCAGAGGGGGCGGAGGCACTGGAGCGGCAGAGTAGAGCAGTGCATGCGGGATCTGCTGGAGCATAGGTGTCAAACTCTCGGCCCTCCAGATATTGTGGACTACAGTTCCCATCATCCCCTGCCAGCCTGATGCTAGTCCACAACATCTGGAGGGCACGAGTTTGACACCTGGGTGCTGGAGGCGGCCAACTGCTGCTCAAGGGGGTGGGGCGGAGCAGCAGCCAGTCTGCTCCAGCCTCCTGCAGGATTATATTCTAATGCAGAAGCATTCAGTGTTCTCAACCACTGCATTTCAATTGACCGTACTAACATCTTTTTCTGAGACAGAGTATAATTAAGACGTAAAGAAGGCATGTACTTAAGCAGCCAGTTCTTTTCTTCCCAAGAAAGGCTGCAGATGGCTAACTAGTTGAAGCCGGTAAAAGGCATTCCTGGCCACAGTGGCCACCTGCTTTTCCAGCAATAGCCCTGGGTCCAAGAACACTCCCAGACTACAGACTAACTAAAGCAGTGGCGTAGGAGGTTAAGAGCTCGTGTATCTAATCTGCAGGAACCGGGTTTGGTTCCCCACTCTGCCGCCTGAGCTGTGGAGGTTTATCTGGGGAATTCAGAGTAGCCTGTGCACTCCCACACACGCCAGCTGGGTGACCTTGGGCTAGTCACAGCTTCTCGGAGCTCTCTCAGCCCCACCTACCTCACAGGGTGTTTGTTGTCAGCAAGGAGACTGTCAGCCCCTTTGAGTCTCCTGCAGGAGAGAAAGGGGGATATAAATCCAAACTCCTCCTCCTCCTCCTCCTCCTCCTCCTCCTCCTCCTCCTCCTCCTCCTCCTCTTCCTGTTGTTGTTGTTGTTGTTGTTGTTGTTGTTGTTGTTGTTGTTGTTGTTGTTGTTGTTGTTGTTGTTGTTGTTGTTGTTGTTGTTGTTGTTGTTGTTGTTGTTGTTGTTGTTGTTGTTGTTGTTGTTGTTGTTGTTGTTGTTGTTGTTGTTGTTGTTGTTGTTGTTGTTGTTGTTGTTGTTGTTGTTGTTGTTGTTGTTGTTGTTGTTGTTCTTCTTCTTCTTCTTCTTCTTCTTCTTCTTCTTCTTCTTCTTCTTCTTCTTCTTCTTCTTCTTCTTCTTCTTCTTCTTCTTAAGACATGTTCCTTCAAGGGAAGTGCAACCCGAACCAGAATTGGTGACACTTTCAATCCTGGGTTGTGGCTTTTCATTTTTAAATTTTGTCAACAAACACAGGGACGAGATATCTGTTAGCTTGCTTTTGTGTTGCATCACACGCATGCATTTTCCACTCAAAGATCATAATTCCGGGAGATGTGGAAATATGCAACAAAGCGTCCTGCTTGTTGCCTATTTCTACATCTCCCAGAACTATGATCTTTGAGTGGAAAATGCATGCATGTGATGCAACACAACACTGTTGCGACACTAGACAAAAGGGTGAGCAGCCTTCTCTTTAATCTTTGGGTTCAGATCCTTGAAGTTGTGTGAAATGAGACAGAAGACTGCCAGGGTGAACTGCAGCTTTAAAAGTGGAATGAATCTTTCCTGAGGTGGAGCTGGGGGAAGCTGGCTGTCCTTTACATGACAAAGGGTTTTCTGCACAATTCATTTGAAACATTTTCAAGCAGGAAGTAAAATGTTTCCTCCATGGAGTTTACAATACAATACAACAACCTTTATTAGGTATATTAAAATAGGCTACCCACCCAGGAGAGAAATTCCTAATACCCACATATTTCGGACAGTCAAGTATAATGTGAGCAAGAGTCTCCACTTGGTTTTTACAGTGTGGACAGACCCGATCCTGGAGAGGGATAGATAGGTAGCGACCCTTTGTAATGGCCGATGGGAAAGTATTGCATCTGGCCCTTGTAATAATCCATCTTTGTTGGGGTTCAGTTAATAGTTCAAGATATTTGGCTATGTGCCCCTGTTCTGGTACTATTCCGATAGAAAGGGGTGAGTATGATTTATTTGCTTGGCCCAACAAGATATGGTATTCCTGTTCTAGAAGTCTGCTTTTTAAGGTTTGCAGAATCTCTCTGGGTGACAGCATACAGAGGTCTTCAAGTATTAAACCTAGAGAGTGGATTTTTAATTTAAGAAGATGATACCATTCGGAGGCAAATAGGTCTGGGCGCACAATATATGCCATGGAGTTCTGCATTGTTCTTTACCCCTAAATGTTTTATTTCCAGCCTCAAAACATTTTAAACGAATCCCCTTTTTAAATGGTTCTCTGGCTGAACATTTTGAAAAACGTCTTCAGTTGCTGTGTGATCTATTGACTACATTTCCCACACTTCTCTGCTTCCCTGACCTTCTTCCCTGGTGCAATTTTTGGAGTTGACCGAGTTCCTCCTTGCCTGTTTATGTGAAGCATTTCTCTGTTTATTCTTTTATTGGGGGGGGGGGGGATCTTCTAACCATTGAGTAAACAAGGAGTATAAGATGCAGCATGAAACTGAAAAACATCAATTCAACACAGAACTCAAAAAAGGAGGGGGGAGTTATATCATGGCCGCCAGGAATCGTTTCAAGGGGGTGAGTGCAAACAAAAAGGGGGTGGGTGGTAAATCTTTTACAAACGTTTTACAAATGTTTTAGGAGATCTGTGCGGAAAGGGCCACTGTTCACAAAACAAGATTCTTACACCAGTTGCTGAGGACTACATCTCAAGTAATACAAACCTTTCACTAATTAGGTCAGCGGTGGCGAACCTATGGCACGGGTGCCAGAGGTGGCACTCAGAGCCTTTTCTGTGGGCACGTGTGCAGAGTTTGCCATGTGGGGGGCGGAAAATCACCCCCCCACACACACACCTAGGCTGGCCTGGGCATGATCCTTTACCTGGGAGTAAGCTTGGTTGCTGGCAATGGGGCTTGCTTCTGAGTAAACCCTCCTAGGGTCGTGATACACCCATTCAAAGCATTGCACGGTTGCTTCACCAAGCTTACTCCTGAGTAACGAGCACCTCGGAGCCAACCGTTTTTTCTAAACTGAAACCTCAGTATTCAGGTTAAATTGCCGTGTTGGCACTTTGCGATAAATAAGTGGGTTTTGGGTTGCCGTTTGGGCACTCAGCCTCGAAAAGATTCGCCATCACTGAATTAGGTGCTTTCAACGCTTAGGTCTGGCATCTTCCATTCAGAATCAAGACCACATCTGGCCCAATTTTCACTGTGCCCCAGGCTGGCTGGTTTTTTCTATAGCTTGCTTGTAACTGAGGCTCCTTCCGCACAGGCAGAACAATGCACTTTCAAACTGCTTTCAGTGCTCTTTGAAGCTGTGCGGAATGGCAAAATCCACTCGCAAACAGTGGTGAAAGTGGTTTGAAAACGCATTATTTTGTGTGCGCAGAATGAGCCTTAGTGAATTAGGCAAGTCTCCACTTTATCTCCAGTTTCCTGGAGGGGGAGGAAGCCTGTTGCGCTGAAGTACCATAACAATGCTTCTTCCCACTGTCCCTTCTTACGCAAATTGTTTTGGGAACGGATGGGAGGGGGGTACTTGGATGAGCAAATGCTTCAAGATACATGGGGGGGGGGGGCAGGAACCAGAGCCTTTAGCTCTGGCTTTTTTAATTTTTTATTTATTTATTTATTTATTTACTTACTTACTTACTTACTTACTTACTATCGTATTTATATACCGTCCTATCCCCTAAGGGCTCTGGGCGGTGAACAACAAGATAATGCTACATAACAACAATAGCAATAATAAATAATACATCATTAAATAACATCATCAAAATATAAAACATAAAATTACAGAGTTCTACAGAAACTACTGGGCGTCTAGCATTAAAACTATCAATAAAACTCTCCCAGAGAGGGGGACGGTAAATCTAGATGTCACAAGCTCCCAGAATGTTAAAAAGGGAGAGAGAAAAAGGGGCGCACACCATCAGCGGCTGGCTTCCTCAAAGGCCCGGTGGAACAACTCGATCTTGCAGGCCCTGCGGAACTCTATACCGTCCTATCCCCTAAGGGCTCTGGGCGGTGAACAACAAGATAATGCTACATAACAACAATAGCAATAATAAATAATACATCATTAAATAACATCATCAAAATATAAAACATAAAATTACAGAGTTCTACAGAAACTACTGGGCGTCTAGCATTAAAACTATCAATAAAACTCTCCCAGAGAGGGGGACGGTAAATCTAGATGTCACAAGCTCCCAGAATGTTAAAAAGGGAGAGAGAAAAAGGGGCGCACACCATCAGCGGCTGGCTTCCTCAAAGGCCCGGTGGAACAACTCGATCTTGCAGGCCCTGCGGAACTCTCCAAGATCCCGCAGGCCCCGGACAATTGGAGGAAGAGTGTTCCACCAGGCTGGGGCCAGGAGGCCAGCCGGGTTCTGACACAGTTCAATAAAGCTCTTGAAATATTCTTAAGTCTGGAGTAACAGGCCCTTTACAGAGGTCCATACAGTTAAATGTGGTTGCCATTTGAAACATCTACTTACACCACAAGAGGAAACCAGAGTTAATGTTTATCTTTCCAGCCTCCAGCCTCCTCTTGATTTAGAATTACTGATGCCCCAGGATGTTTTTGTTAGGAGCTCACGGGGGGGGGGGGGGAATCAACTCCCCCTCCCTCTTTTTCTGCTTACAAACTGGAACGGGTAACAACTCAGCACTGTGTCTTTGAACAGAGCTTTAAGCCTCAATCTCTTCTGCCACAGCTTTTCCTCATATTGTTGTCTGGAATATAATACCTGCTCTGTTATCAAAGGAAAACAGGCTTTTAATCATTGCCTCTCCCCCTCCCCTGAATTAAAATGCAGCAAAATCAATGCGTTCGCACAATGTCATGAGCTTCAGAACGCAGGATTTTAATGATGCCTCAGACATTCTTGTATTTGGGGACATTCAATGGAACGAAAAATGAGAGTTCTCAATATCCCTGTTCAAACTGAACATGTTTCTATTGTATCAAACACCCTTCCTCCTTTACCTGGGTTTCACCAAGTGCTGTTATCACACAAACAGCAATATTCCATAAGATTTTCCTACACTGTTCCCCAGTGGCGTAGTGAGAGGGGTGCACAGCGGGGAGGGCTACAGCCCTAGGCACCACTTCCTCAGGGGCATATTGCAGGGCTGCACCTCCTTTTGCAACTGTGCCCCAGCCCCGAACTCCTTCTAGAGTTTGGAAGCAGATCACAGCTATGAGGGGTGCACGTTGCACTCAGGGTGAGCCCTGGGTGCTATTTTACAAAGCTATGCCACTGCAGAGTTCCTATAGCTATCAGAATTCTTATAGCTATGAAAATACTAGTGTGGTTTAGTGGTGACAGTGTTTGACTAGAATTTGAGAAATCCCAGTTCAAACCCTCTGTCATGGAAGCTCACTTGGCTGACCTAGGGCCAAATACATAGTCATATTAGAATCTACTTCACAGTGTGGTTGTGAGGATAAAATGGTGGACAGAACAACAATTATCCATGCTCATTTTCTTTTGGAGGAGAGAGCACTCAAAATGTGTGTGTGCGTGCGTGCGTGCGTGCGTGCGTGCGTGCGTGCGTGCGTGTGTGTGTGTGTGAGAGAGAGAGAGAGAGAGAGAGAGAGAGAGAGAGAGAGAGAGTGCGTGTGTAGTCAGTGGTGGGATCCAAAAATTTTAGTAGCAGGTTCCCATGGTGGTGGGATTCAAACTGGGCGTAGCGCCAATGGGGCTGGGCGGGGCATGATGGGGGCATGGCCGGGCATTCTGGGGGCGGGGCTGTGGCCGCTGCACCGGTCCTTGGGCGGGAAACGAATGCACGCAGGTGCAGGCTGCCACGCACGCCGGTGCACCTCCTGCTAGACTGCTTCAAGTTCTGCACGCTACTGCTGAGAAGAGGGGCGTAACTAAGGCAAAATCACGTGGCAAAATCACCAATTAGTAACCCCCTCTCGGCACACACAAATAATTAGAAACCTACTCTCGGGAACCTGCGAGAACATGCTGGATCCCACCTCTGTGTGTAGTTACAGACAGAGCACACACAGAGTTACAGAAAGAAGAATTCTTACAGGGCAGCACATCTGCTAGCCCTGCCCAAGAAGCTTAGCTGGAAATACTGGGGACTGAATAGCTCAGTAGAATTCCACTCACTGAACCCTTTCCCACGCAACATATGAAGAAGAATCCACATTTATACCTCCCTTTTCTCTCCTGAAAGAACACACAAGGCAGCTTACAATTTCCTTTCCTTTCCTCTTCCCACAACAGACACCTTGTGAGGTGGGTGGGAATGAGAGAGTTCCGAAGAACTGTGACTAGCCCAAGGTCACCCAGCAGGCTTCACGTGGAAGAGAGGGGAAATATCCAGTTGACCAGATAAGAGCCCCACTGGTCACGTAAAGTTCTGAACTGGTTTTCTCCTGTTTGGTTCCAGAAATATTTCCAAGCAGCTTTTTCTCTAATGTTTCTGAAAACACATCGAGATAGATGATAGAGTCGAAAAGACCTTAAAAATGGGGTAAGGGCTGTGTGTGGAAAAGGCTCAAGTCAGCCTAGGGAAAACTGCTAATTTATGTCTGTCAATTTAACAAGTATTACAACACAGAACTGCACCATCTGAAGTGGCTCAAGAGGTTCTTTGAAAGGTCAACAGCAGCTCTTGAGCAAAAATGGGTGCATACATGCTTTGTGACTCTCGCGCTCTTCTCCACATGCTGATGAGACTACTCAACAATCCCTGCTTTTCTCCACTGCTGGGACAGCAGGGATCACTGAGAAAGCACAGAATATCAGACATGCAGGAGAAAGGACAATCAACTGAAGCAGTGACATGCTACAGAACTGAGATCAGTCAGGAAATCATCCAGTCAGGGCCAAATTTATCTGTGGGCTAGGCCAGTGGTGGTGAACCTTTGGAACTCCAGATGTTATGGACTACAATTCCCATCAGCCCAATTGGCCATGCTGGCAGGGGCTGATGGGAATTGTAGTCCATAACATCTGGAGTGCCAAAGGTTCGCCACCATGGGGCTAGGCAGACTGAAGCCTAGTGCCTCAGAATCTAGCAGGTCACCTGTCAAGGTGTATAATATTTTCGACTCTGTTTCATAGGGCTTTCTTACACATGCTGGAATAATGCACTGTAGTCTCTTCAGTAACTTTCCTTACGTAACCCTGAGTCCACTAGGGGAGATAAAGAGTTAGGATACTCCACGTAATGAAGAAGAGGTGCTATAGATTCACTGGAGAGCCTGAAGCTGCAGGTAATTCTCCTCAGAAAGACGCCAGCTTTGTTATAAACTACACATTAGTATTCTAGGTATGAGAATTTCTTATACTGATTGCTGGAAGGGGAGAATGTTTATATTAATTGGCACCTCCCAGGGTGTCTGTTGGGGGGGGGGAGAAGGAGATTGTAAGCCCCTTTGAGAGAAAGGGGGATATAAATCCATACTACTACTACTACTCTCCGCTTCTTCTTCTTCTCCTTCTTCTTCTTCTTTTTCTTCTACTACTACTACTGCTGCTGCTGCTACTACTAGCCTGTATTATTATTATTATTATTATTATTATTATTATTATTATTATTATATTGATACAAAAACAGTTATACACAGCAAACAAGATCAATATGCTGGATTTTGTATTACATCACACGTCGGACACTTCCCAAGCATCTAAGACTGTGTGATGTATTGACGAATAATGCGTGCAGAGCTGGATAGGGTGGCCTTTTACAGCTGACATATGGTGATTTTGTCAGTGCCAATTGTTTTTAAGTGCCGTCCAAGGTCTTTAGGCACTTCACGCAGTGTGCCGATCACCACTGGGACCACCTTTACTGGTTTGTGCCAGAGTCTTTGTTGTTGTTGTTATTGTTATTATTGTTGTTGTTGTTGTTGTTATTTTATTCCATTTATTAAATGCTTTATTCCATGCTTCACTCCCTGTGCTGGCCACTCTTTAAATCTGGTGGGCCATTCAGCCGTTGACTGCTCCCTTGATACAATGAACCGTTCTGGCATTACCAATTAAATTTATACCTTCTTTTCACCCTCCACAAAAAGATAGGCAGTTCTAAAATCATTTTTGCAACCTCAGTCAAACGTGCCTAAATATGTGTCAGACATTAGGTGGGAGGCACATGCAAAAGCCACCGAAGCTGTTTTGGAAAGTTACCGTGCTATCGCTGATGCCCTCAATACTCTGACGTTAATGGGAAGGGTGGTACCAGGCTTCAAGATAAGAATCTTTTGCAGCAAATGGAAGAACTGGAATTTGTGTTTATGCTGCATTTTCAGGCCCTCTGTGCTAGGTCAGCAATGTAATTCAGAAATCAGAACTGTCACTGAGTACTTGTGCAAGTTTGTACAGTCACGAGAGTGAAGAGAAATATAATCAACTGTAATCACTGTGCTGCTGCATTGAGTAGAACAGGAAACAACACTTGCTCTGCTCTCTTTATTAAGAAAGCTACTTTAAATTCTAACCACTGGGTTTGATGATTTGTTTCTCCTGCACCTGATAAGGCAGGTTGGAGAGTCTCTTAGGAACCTGATAGAGCGGGTGACTGAGAGTATTTATAACAGTCCCAAGGCTCATACAAATAAGCCACGGAAGCTGACTCTTTGCACAGCCAGTGGGCAACACATGATACATAAACAAAACATAACTCAGATCCTCTGAAGATGCCAGCCACAGATGCAGGCGAAACATCAGGAGAGAATGCTGCTAGAACACGGCCATACAGCCCGGAAACCACACAGCCCCCCAGTGATTCCGGCCGTGAATGCCTCCGACAATGCATAAAACATTAACTTAACTTGATAGTAGTGATTTCCATAAGCAGGAACAAAAAATCTGCTGTGTGTTTGCATAACCAAAGGGGATAACTTGATCACGAAGAATGGGCGCAATTCTGGCATCCCCCGTCAGAAGGACAGCTTGGAAAGGTACCCATCCACCCCTAGCACTGTGCAGCCATTTTGTAAAACTCAATACAGCTCAAGGAGAGAGAGATTTATGTGTTTCCTTATTTCATCTATATGCCGGTTTTCTCCCTAATGGGGACCCGAAAGCCGTTTCTAACGTTATAGAGCGGCCAAGTAGGTTAGGCTGAGATTATGTAACTGAACATAGCTCACCCAAGCAAGCTTCCATAGCAGTGTGGGGATTCAAATTTGTGCCTCCCAGATCCCAGACCAACACCGCCAGGCTTGACAACACTGCATGTAAAAGGGATGTGGGAGTCTTAGCAGGCCACAAACTGAACATGAGTCAGCAGTGTGATGCAGCGGCAGCCAAGGAAGCCAATACAATTCTGGGCTGTATCATAAGAACATAAGAACAAGCCTGCTGGATCAGACCAGAGTCCATCTAGTCCAGCACTCTGCTACTCGCAGTGGCCCACCAGGTGCCTTCGGGAGCTCACATGTAGGATGTGAAAGCAATGGCCTTCTGTTGCTGCTGCTGCTGCTCCCGAGCACCTGGTCTGCTAAGGCATTTGCAATCTGAGATCAAGGAATGGCCTTCTGCGGCTGTTGCTCCCGATCACCTGGTCTGTTAAGGCATTTGCAATCTGAGATCAGGTAGCCATAGATCGACTTCTCCTCCATAAATCTGTCCAAGCCCCTTTTTAAAGCTATCCAGGTTAGTGGCCATCACCACCTCCTGTGGCAGCATATGCCAACTTAGCTACCCACCTGAATGTATTCTCAGGCCACAGTGAATCTTGTTCAGTTTGTATATTGGAACTATGTGCTAGAAGGAAAGCCAGAAGGAGTGTGGTAGTGTGAGTCTATACCCCCCCCCCCCCGGTTCATGTCTATAATGTAATGGCTAAATAAATATATCAGAATATAATGTCTACATTTTCTGCAGCAGCAGAAAAGTGCTTGAGTCCAGTGGCACCTTTAAGACCAACACATCTTATTGGTATAAGCTTCCATGCTCACACGTACTTCTTCTGAGAATGCAGGCATGGAAGTTACCCAGCATTAGTACCCCCCACTGCCCCCAATTTAGGAATATGATGTCTAAAGAAATATTTCAGGCCTAATAGAGTTGCCACAAGCCAGAAGTGACCAGACATCACTTAACACACATACAAATGCTAAAACTTCAGATGCTGCTGAAGTAAGATGGAGAATTGTACTATTGCAAAACAGAGTGGCTTTAGTTAGCTAAATAGCAGTGCTGGGAATGAAATCGGAGTCTTTTTGCACATTTAGAAAATATTGCTGGCTGGTTATATATCAACAGGAGTATAATGTCTAGATCGAGGGATGTAATTGTACCACTCTATCCTGCATTGGTTAGACCACACCTGAAATGTTGTGTATAGTTCTGGGCACCGCAATTCAAGAAGGATATTGACAGGCTGGAACAGGTCCAGAGGAGGGCAACCAAAATGGTAAAAGGTCTAGAATCCATGCCCTACGAGGAGAGACTTGGGGAGCTGGGGATGTTTAGTTTGGTGAAGAGACGGTTAAGAGGTGATCGCCATGTTTAGATATTTGAAGGGATGCCGTGTTGGTGAGGGAGCAAGCTTGTTTTTTGCGGCTCCAGGGATTAGGACCAGGAGTAATGGGTTCAAGGTGAAGGAAAAGAGATCTGTTAGGAGTGCTTTGATTGTGTGTTCCTGCATGGCAGGGGGGTGGACTTGATGGCCCTTGGGGTCTCTTCCAACTCTACGATTCTATGATAAAATGGAGGAGAGGAGAAGTATGTCTGTCATCCTGACCTACACTGAGGAGTGATATAATTTTAAGAAACGGTGGATAGTCATATTCCATCTCTCCCACAAGTAAGTACCAAAAGAACAAGAAGATGTAGAAGCTGTCAAGTCAAAAACAAAGTTTGTAAGTCAACTGATTGCAAATAACAACAAACCTTTTGGTTACAAATATATGTAATAATTATCAGTATATGTGGCTGAGTTACTTCAGACGCTTCTTTGAGAGTCAGCTAATTGCTTTCCTCTCAGGTTCCACATCAGCTTCATTGTAGTGGATGGGGGTGGCCTGAGAGTCTGAACTGTTCCCTTTGCGGTGTCTGCGGGACAACCCGTGGATTCAGATCCCTGATCCCGTTTACTTTTCTACAGGAGCCAATTTCAGCTTTGGAAAATCATTTTTAGATCTCGGAAGAGACATACGGTACAAAGACATCTAAAACGTCTTCTGCTCATCCCTCACTGTCAACTTCCATGTTGTGTAATTTCTCTGCAGTTATTACTTTTGCCTTCTTGATTTCTGACTGTAATTCTGCTTTGGCATTTTCTGCTTTAACCTACATCAGATGTTGCTGTTAGCCTTCGCTATTTTCTTACAGTAATGTGTCCTCGTCTGCGTATCTCAACGGTTAATGTTCCTTCCACCAATTTTCACTCCACCTTCACCTAAATCTAATCTCAGGAGGTGAATACCCCCATGCGACTTTTTCCCTTTAATGGATACGTTTCTCTATTGAGGATGGAGGGTTTTTTTTAATGGAGGCATTGTTATTTTTATCTGGTCTTATTTTGAAATGTTTTAAGTCATTTTTCTGCATTCCTGAGGAATCTCCTGAGTCGGTAGAGGTCCTTACTGTCACGTTAGGTCGTCATGTTGTGTAGCTTTTGCCATCCACATAATGGACAGGCAGTGATTTTAAGAGTGCAAGAATATCTCACGCATAACTTCCTTGAGTTTTCATCTGTGGTCCTTTCCGAACATGTAGAATAATGCACTTTCAATCTACTTTCAATGCACTTTGAAGCTGGCTTTTACTGTGCAGAATAGCAAAGTCCACTTGCAAACAATTGTGAAAGTGCATTGAATGTGCATTATTCTGCATGTGTGGAAAAGGTATTAAATACACAGCTTTGTTGGGCTTGGGTGGCAGGAGCCCCAGCAGGCAAATTGTGTTAGTGGACCTGATTATACTCACATCCAATCTGAGATGCAGCAATCATTCTGTTTTCCTGAGGGATCAGGTGTGCCTGTTAGAATTCTCATCCTGTCAACGGCTCCTTAATAGCATCTGGCAGGTTCTGTTCCGAGGGATTTGAAGAACCAAGAGTAAATACTCTGTTGGGAACAGACAGCTGTGTGATTGCCATACTGAGCTAAGAGTAGCTGAGAGAGAGTGTGTCAAACATCTGACCCCATTAACTTTGAAAGCATCACTTTGTGTGGGAATGGCTCTGCCATCATATGGACACAGTGGAGTGACTCGACAATTTTTCAATGAGCATTGAAAATTTTATGCTTTAAAACACTGCCTGTTGGACGTATTTCATGTAATCTGAGCATCTAAGAGAGCAGCAGTGGCGTAGTGGTTAAGAGCAGGTGAACTCTAATCTGGAGAACCGGGTTTGATTACCCGGTGTGCCACTTTAGCTGTGGAGGCTTATCTGGGGAACTAGATTAGCCTGTGCATTCCAATATATTCCTGCTGGTTGATCTTGGGCTAGTCACAGTTCTTCCAAGCTCTCTCAGTCCCATCCACCTCACAGGGTGTTTGTTATGTGTGGGCGGGAAAGGAAAGGAGATTGTAAGCCCCTTTGAGTCTCCTTACTGGAGAGAAAGGGGGGATATAAATCCAAACTACTACTCCTCCTCCTCCTCCTCCTTCTTAATTTGCCCTATTGTTGCCCACTCATCCAGTTTGTGGAGATTCTCCTGTAGCTCTTCACAGGTATTCTTGGTTTTCACCGTCAGCAATAATTTTTTGTCATCTGCTAACTTGGGCACTACACTACACTGTTAGACCTTTGGATTCCAGCAAGCCTGATACATGCAAATTCCCATGGCCCAGAGACCAGCAGGACTAAAATTTAGGTCTCGGGCCTAGTAAAATAACGTTTTTGTTCATTTGAAACATGCTTACATGGTTTCTATTGATTTTGGACCTTTGTCTCCTTATTTGCTCAGCATGTGACCTGGCCAAAACTTGTTCTATTTGGAGTGACTCTGGGCAAGATTCCAGGAATACTGTTAACAGTGAAGGTCAGAGGCCAGAGCAGCTGAAAACAGAGGTGTAAATACAGCAGGTTTAGGATAGGGAGACTGCGCAAGGATGAAACATGGAACATTTTCTTATGAGTATTAAGGACAAAAATGAAGCCTTCTGCCTTCCAAAGAGAACATTTCACTTGGATGAATGTTGGCCCGGCATTTTTATGATTAAAGTACTCTGAAGTAAGTCAAGGCAAGTTGGAAAGTGAGAGAACTAAGACACAAAAGATTGCTGATGGGTTTGGTGCCCAGAGTTTTAAATAGACAAATGAGTCCAAAAGGCTGTTACAGGATGTGTGGATTAATTAATTTCCTGAAGGAAATTTTTAAAATAATTTTTATTATTTTACCAACAAAAAAGATTCAAAAAATAAAAAAGAATAGAAAGCAAAACAAAGATAACAACCAGTCTTCCCAGCTATACAATAATATAATAGATACATAATCTTATATAGGTCAAAATAAATCAAAATAATCAGTCATTAATAAGTATAAAATGGATCTGCATTCATGATCTTATTAATGAGAGAATAAGCTAACATTCATTGGTATACTGAATAAAAGTAGCTCTAACTGTAGGTCATTTGAACAGCTTAATTAATTCTACCAACTCGCTTTTTGTTAAGTGATAGTAGCTCGCAAATTACTTTGGCAGTGGTGAAGTATTTGGAAAATATATTAAACATCTAAGTTTTAGAGATTTTAAATGACTATATTTTGTGATATTTTGTGATATAAATTTTGTGATAATCTCTCTTATGCCAATTAAGGTCAAACGATGAATTAATTCTACCTGTAATTTTGTTGTATTTAAAAAATTTAATAATGACATATTGTTATATATGCCGAAAAAATATTACAGTAATCCAAAAGTCTTCAGTCTGCTTAGTAGAGTATTATATACTTGACTTATAATTTTCTATTGATGTACATACATGAAAAGATACTCAATATTGTCAAAGGCTTTCACGGCCGGAATCACTGGGGTGTTGCATGGTTTCCAGGCTGTATGGCCATGTTCTAGTAGCATGTTATACTGTTACCGTGTTTCCCCGAAAATAAGAAAGTGTCTTATATTAATTTTTGCTCCCAAAGATGCGCTATGTCTTATTTTCAGAGGATGTCTTATTTTTCTGTGTTCTGTCCGTCGGGCATGCTTCCAAACAAAAACTTTGCTACGTCTTACTTTCGGGGGATGCCTTATATTTCACACTTTAGCAAAACCTCTACTACGTCTTATTTTCAGGGGATGTCTTATATTCGGGGAAACAGGGTAGACCACAGTAATGTCCCTTGCTGAAAGGTAATGTCTTCTTTGAAATTTTGCATCCACTTTATCCTTCAGGTTTTGACTTGTTCTTTTTCAGCATCATGTCTAAATAATAATTTACAGATTCTCCTTAATAGATCTCATTCTGCAGATTAATATCTTTTTCAAATTCTGGCATTTCTGTTAAGGTGCCTCCTGTCATACTTAACATTCTCCTGAGTCTTCGTGCTATTTGAAAATATCTCATCCATTGGATATTTTTTTGCTTCTTTAATTTCTTGTCAGGATTTAATTTGTCCTTGATTATTAACCGTAGTATATTCTTCTTCTGGGTGGTCACATCATAGTAAGCTTAAAGGCATTAAAGGCAAAGTTGGCATGCTTAATCATTTGTATGTTTTTGCCCAGATTTCTAATAGGCCCCTTCTGGATACATGTTTTTCTTTATGGTTTATGTCTCTCAACTGTAACACTTTTTCTGGTCCTAAATAGCTGTTAATGCCTATATTAGAATGAATTATTCTTTGCAAAATTTTGTGGGGTTCAGGATAATTTATTCTCCTGGTTCGAGGAAACCATAATAAGAAGCTGAAATGAAGGAATGAACTTTGTCGCCTTAAAATCTTTATTATTTCATAGCTGAAAAAAAGTAGTTAAATGAAGTTTGGATTACTTCTGGTTCTTTTTACATGGGATTTTGCTTCTTTTTTGCTAAGGTTAAAAGATCCCTTGTAATTGAAAGCTACCCGTGTTTCCCCAAAAATAAGCCCTACCCCAAAAATAAGCCCTATCGTGATTTTTCAGGATTTTTGGAAGATGCTTAAAATATAAGCCCTCCTCCAAAAATAAGCCCTACTGGTAGTTACAGATCACAATTGCAGACAATGCCCTGTGCTCCCTGCCAATGAGGCTGCAGCTTGTGTCACACGTGACAGGAGAAGCAACGGGTTGCCGAGAGCCCACCTTAATGAATTGTGAAGGCACCGTATTTCCCCGAATATAAGCTCTATCCCGAAAATAAGCCCTAATGCATCTTTTGGTGCAAAAATTAATATAAGACCCTGTCTTATTTTTGGGGAAACAAGGTAGTCTGAGAGCTAACAGATTAACAACTCACCCTTAGTTCCAGATCATTTATGAAAGTAAAAGCAGATACTGAATTTAAGGGTTTCAGGGACTTTATTGGTCTGCAGTAGAATAGCTAGTTTCAACTCCAGTAGTACCTTAGGATTTTCACCAGAGGTGGGATCCAGCAGGTTCTCACAGGTTCCCAAGAGTAGGTTACTAATTATTTGTGTGTGCCGACAGGGGGTTACTAATTGGTGATTTTGCCACGTGATTTTTTGTCTTCGTTACGCCCTCCTCTCAGCAGTAGTGCACAGAACTTGAAGCAGTCTAGCAGGAGGTGCCCCGGCGTGCGTGGCAGCCTGCGCCTGCATGCATTCATTTCCCGCCCAAAGACCGGTGCAGCAGCTGCATCCTTGCCACAGCCCTGCCCAGCAATGCCCCGCCCCTGGAATGCCCGGCCACACCCCCATCATGCCCTGCCCGGCCCCATTGGCGCTATGCCACAGTTTGAATCCCACCACCATGGGAACCTGTTATTAAAATTTTTGGATCCCACCACTGATTTTCACTGTATACACTTTCAATATTCCGCAGGGCCTGTAAGACCGAGTTATTCCGCCGGGCTTTTGGGGAGGCCGGCTGCTGATAGGTGACCATTAACAACTGAGATCCGCTGTTCCCCTCTCAGAGTTAGAGGAGTTAATGGTTGAACGCCATCTGTTTTAAATATTTATGGATTTGGAGCACTGCATTTTAACTGGTATTAATTTTTAGCATTTTATCCTGTTTATCCACTTGCCTGTAATTATGTTGTAAACCGCCCTGAGCCCTTTGGGGGAGGGCGGTATAAAAGTGGAATGAATAAATAAATAAATAAATAAATAAATAAATAAATAAATAAATAAATAAATAAATAAATAAATAAATAAATAAATAAATAAATAACCAAAGCTCCCTTTCTCCAGTATCTGATGAAGGGAGTTTATACCCTGAAATTCCGGTTGTACTGGACTCAAATCTCGCCATTCGACTGTTTTTAAGGGAACATTCCGAACGACGCTAAAAACTTGAAACGTGTTTCAGCTTTCAATATTGTCAAAACATATCCAGTCCAACTTGTTCTGCTCTATTTCAAAACTGCTTTACCCACGGCAACATCCATTTACAGCTCTGCTCACTCTACTAAACAGGTCGGCAATTTATCTATTCACGATGCTTAAAAACCAAATAATTTCCTCTACGCTCAGAAGCACCGCGCCACTAAAAAGAGAAAATGTGTTCAGTTGCCATGGAATACCCTGAATGACAGTGTCCTGACATTCTCTGAAGATAACATTCAATAGACATGCATTAACTTTTATTGCTTAGTTTCAGTGCTCTCTTTAGCTGGTCCATCATCAACTCATGCTCACACAACCATAGCCAGTCTGAAACAAACAAATTCATGTTTATTTTTTCCCCCTTAACATATATTCATAGCCTGAAGGAAACAAGCTCTTTCTTTCATGTCTCTGAACATAACCTTTGCTTACTACATCAATGTCACATCTGGCTATATTTGAGTAAGGCTTTGATGACTTGTTATTCCGTCAACATATTCCCCTCCCCGCTGTTTGGGTTCAAAGACAGAGGCTCTGCATTTTATTTTTAACACTCAACGTACATCAAAACTGTTGTTATGGCCTTTTTACACACTCCTCATTTCCAAACTGCAGGAACAGGCTGGAGTAGACCTAGCACAGCGCAGTGGTTGAGAGTGATGAACTCTAATCTGGAGAAACGGGTCTGATTCTCCACTCCTCCACATGAGTGGTGGAGTCTAAAATGGTGAACTGGGTTTGTTGCCCCACTCTTACACATGAAGCTTGCTGGGTGACCTTGGGCCAGTCACAGTTCTCTCTGAAGTCTCCCAGCCTCGCCTACCTCACAGGGTGTTTGTCTGTTTTAGGGAAAGGAAGGAGTTGATTGAAGTCTGTAAAATTATGCATGGGGTAGAAAATGTTGAAAGAGAGAAATTTTTCTCTCTTTCTCACAATACTAGAACCAGGGGGCATTCATTGAAAATGCTGGGGGGAAGAATTAGGACTAATAAAAGGAAACAGTTCTTCATGCAACGTGTGATTGGTGTTTGGAATATGCTGTCACAGGAAGTGGTGATGGCCTCTAACCTGGATAGCGTTAAAAGGGGCTTGGAGGAGAAGTCGATTTATGGCTACCAATCTTGATCCTCTTTGATCTGAGATTGCAAATGCCTTAACAGTCCAGGTGCTTGGGAGCAACAGCCGCAGAAGGCCACTGCTTTCACATCCTGCATGTGATCTCCCAATGGCACCTGCTGGGCCACTGCGAGTAGCAGAGAGCTGGACTAGATGGACTCTGGTCTGATCCAGCTGGCTTGTTCTTATGTTCTTATGAGTTTGAGACTCCTTGCAGTTGAGAAAAGCAAGATAGAAGTCCAAACTCTTCCTCTTCTTCTAGCTATGGCCCAAACTGATTCAGTCACCAACCTTTAACAGAAACTGACTTGTATGGCATCAGATGATTGCCCCCGGCAAGTTTAGTAGCCCATCTCACAAAGCAAAAAGCCAGCACTCAAGAAGCCAAGAGAATGATGACTTCTTGATGTAAGACTTTATTTACGGTCAATGACCAAATAAAATGTAAGACATTTTGGAGCCAAGACCAATCACGCGATTAAAGACCGCTGTACCTCTAATATTCTTCGGCGGATTCCGCATGTGCCAAAAACAGCGGTTTGAAAACGGTGTGAAAACAGTGTAAAACCTTCTACACCATTTTAAGCCATTTTCACACCGGCCCATGCGGAATCCGCCTTATATAACTGAGAATGTAAGTTGTACCTATGCAAAATTCCCCTCTACTGTACAGTTATTCAGAATCATATTCCTTCTCCACCTTCCAATTCCAATGATCCAAACAGTTGCATTCTTTTGACTGAACTGTGCAAGCAGCAGCAACTTGCAGAAAGGAAATCTGCAGCTGCTTTGGCGAAACTGCAATCCTGTTCTCCTGGAGGTGTGCAAAAACAAGTATCTTTTCCACGACAAAACCTTTTGGCTTCAGCGAAAGATCTTTTGGGTTTTTGTCAGGAAGCTCAGGTGGACCGTATCCTATTTAACTGTCGCTTTTTAGGTCCGAAATATTATCTTTTAATCAGTATTTCTGATTTTCAAGTGGGGGAGGAGAAACTCCCTTCTCCCCCAGGAAAGCTCATAAGTGCACAAGACTTACGGCCATGCTTTTTAGTGGCGTACGTCTGCACTGCTGAGGGGTGGGGGGTGTTCCTGGGGCGAAAGTCCTTTGGGAGCCAACTAAAACTGACTCCACCTCTGGGAATGCCCCTCTCCATGGTGGCACAGGGGGAAACTTGATAGTTCCTGCACTGGAGAGTTGCATGGCACCCTGAGGGTAAATCCCTCTGCGCCAATGTCCATGCCACTTTACATAGTGCTGGTGGCACTGACACTGGCACAACCCCCCTCCACTTCCAGCCCCCTCATCCCCTTTCAATTGCAGCCTTAAGCATCAAGTTTATATCTTCCTATGTAACTGTAGAATTAAAAGGTCTCGGATTCAAGGGATGCGTCTTAGATGTGTAGCCTGTTGGGGAATTGTGACCTTCTATAGGAGCTGCAGTTTATGATCTCCCCTCAAACATAACAAAAGAGAAAGCAAGATTGGCCACGGGTGAATCTGCCTTTTTATTGGCTATTCAGATGGGCAGTGGCTCTCTGAGATCTTGGGCAGAAGTCTTTTCACGTTACCTACTGCTTGGTTTTCTTTAACTGGAGACACCAGGAACGGAACCTGAGACATTCTGTACGCTAAGTAGAGGCTCTTCCAATGGACCATCATCCTTCCCAGAATGACACCAATGCAGGCCCTTTCCCCACTTACCGTTTGCTGCGAGCTACTCTCCCCAAATAGCGCGTGGTCCAGCGGCGCTCCCCACGAGTCCGGGCGGTGACAACGCAGCCGCCCCGACTCTGTGCTCTCACGTCCCCTCAGCGCACGTCATTTCTGCCGCTGAAGAAACGGCACCTTCTGACTGCCCCACGCTGCGTGGGGCAGTGGGGAACACAACCCCGTGGCAGAAATCGCTCGCGCTGAGAGTAGCGCGCCGCAAACGGTAAGTGGGGAAAGGCCCACTGTGTCATGCAGAAAGGTAGAATTTGCAGTCTATACAACCACATGGCATTGAAGAAGCTATGGTCTGACATCTGTTTCGTGGCTTGTTTTCACGGCTTGCAGCTTTTGTATTGTTACTGTATTATTTTAATTGCATTCTGGTTTGGGCAGGAATCAGAGGCAGTGGCATAAATATTTCCCAAAGTAAATAAATCCTAAATTAGATATGTCAACCTTAACATGTGCAAGCAAGTGCCTGTTGCTTGGGCATATTTCCACCTTCATCATTTCTTTCCAAGCTGGATATGAGCTTTGTAGGTCTGAACCATGACAGCCCCCACCCCACCCACCACAAACATATACTGGGTGTCATTTAGGTCCTTATAATTAACAACTCCTAAGCAAATCAAGCGCATCAATCACGAGTTTCTTTTACAAATCTGATTAAACTCATCCCCCCTTTGGTCTCCTGAAATTCTGAGCTCTTTGCTTTCCATTTAATGTCGTATTTATGCTTGCCTAAATTACAGACTGACAGTTATTAATCATATGATGAAAAGTAACAAGGGACCAGGTTAATGCCAGGATAAATAATATAACAGGTGCAAGGTTCTCAAAAATACTGAACTAAAATAAAAGCGGTAGCATTCTTTTTGTTTATCTGACTGTTTGTTTCTGACTAAATGAATATTGCAAGGAAAGGCACTGTCTGGGATAGCAATTTTCTTGACGAAATGCCAGCCATGAGAATGGATAAAATTATTCATAATGCAGACAACTTTTCTGATAAATCTCTCTCCGAACTGTCAAAAGCCATTCGTAGATATAGTTCAGTTGCTGGATGCAGTGCAAATAGGTGTTTATTAAATTGAAATTGAAGCCCATTTCCCTTGCCCCCGGGGGTTTGCTTACACGTTACCCTGCAGTTTTGTTTCTTTTTTATTTTAGAATGTGTTAAAATGCAACCATATATAATCAGAACAGGTTCGTGGAACAAATAACATGTCACGTTAACAACTTGAAAACAAAAGAAGGAAGAGAAAGTTACGGTTACAAAGTCTTGTGAGCCTAGCTATTTCTTTGATGCAAAAGGGCATCCGGGGCGGGGGCAGTTGAAGAAGAGTTTGGATTTATACCCCACCTTTCTCTCCTGTAAGGAGACTCAAGGTGGCTTACAAGCTCCTTTCCCTTCCTCTCCCCACAACAGACACCTTGTGAGGTAGTTGGAGCTGAGAGAGTTCCAAAGAACTGGGACTAGCCCAAGGTCACCCAGTAGGAATGTGAGAGTGGGGAAACATCTGGTGAACATCTGGTTCACCAGATAAGCCTCTGCCACTCAGGTGGAGGAGTGGAGAATCAAACCCAGTTCTCCAGATTAGAATCCACCTGCTCTTAACCACCTCACCATGCTGGCTGAAGACAGCTAAGGTTGCCCACTCTGGTTTCAGAAATTCCATCATCCCAATTGATGAGATTAGGGGAAATAATCCAGGTGAGCTCCTTTAAATATGGTCAGATGCGAGTACAAGGATAATAAGCCAATACTCACTCATTGTACAGAATTAAAACTTTCATTACGGACAGTTTGGATAGAATTAACACATTTCATTTATCTTGTCGTCACATAGTCCATCATGCTCCAGGAATACTTTGACACTAAACACCACTGAATGAGAATAAATACGCCACACAGCTGAATCTGTTGCTGTGGAGTGCCTTCAACCAGAAGCAAGCCTATCTAAGAATTCATGTGGACCATTTTCACCATTTTGCCAAAACAGACTTATTTCCTGAAAATACAAGTAATCAGAAAGAGAGGCAGCCCAATCCAGAGGGGGGGGGAGGTGAATCCTCTGCTGAAGCCCAAGGGGTAAATGCGCCAGTGGAGAGAGTACTTACCTTGGCGGCTTGGGCACTGCACAGCTCCACAGTGCCCAACCCAGAAGCTGCCATTGGTCAGGTCTACGACCTCATTCAATGCTGGACTCTGGCTTTTGCAATTCAGAAATCTTTATCGAAATGAACACGTGTGTCTGGTTTTCAGGGGCATAGCTAGGGAAAATGGAACCCGGTACAAAATCTGAGTTTTGTGTGCCCCCCCCCATGGGCAGCCGCTGTGATGCTGGAATCCATCCCCAAACAGCATCACTTTCAATGATGTTTAATCTAGGGCACCCAGATTCTCCTTTTAAATCCACCTTAAAGGGAGAATCTGGGGTCCCCAGTTAAAACAACATTGATAGTGATGCTGTTTTGGGGTGAATTCTCCCCCAGCCTGAAACAGCATCACTTTCAGTGAGGTCTGGGGACCTCAGATTCTCCCTTTAAATCCATGCCGAAGGGCGTGGATTTGAAAGGAGAATCTGGGGAAATTTGGAGGGTGCCTGCTGTCAGGCATGTTAAGCTAGCAGCACCAAACCTTCAGGGTATCTTTAGGAGACTCTCCTGATGATACCACCCAGGTTTGGTGAAGTTTGGTTCAGGGGGTCGAAAGTTATGGACCCTAAATGTGTAGCCCTGATCTCCTATTTTCTCCCATTGGAAACAATGTGGGATGGGGCACCCCTTTTGGGAGTCCATAACTTTGGATCCCCTGAACCAAACCTCATCTAACTTGGGTGGTATCATCAGAAGTGTCTTCCAAAAAATCCCTGAAATTTTGGTGCTGCTAGCCTAAAAACTACGCCTCCTGCAGGCCAAAAACTGAAAACACTAAAATACCAAAAAAAACACACAAACAAACCTGCAATTTTTGTGTCCCCCACAAGGGGGCATCCAGTGCAACACAACCCCACCCCCTGGTAGCTTCACCTCTGCTGGCTTTACAAAGCCAGTTCTGACCTCTTGCATACTTGACCCGGGCTTTATCCCCTCCAATTTCCACCCCCACTTCCCCATTCCCAAAGACAGCAGAACTGGGAAAGTGAAAGTCCTCTCTCCAAGGTCGGTGCAGAGATAAGAAGCCATCTGCCCACCCATCCCCCTTACCAGAAAGACACCAGAGTTGCATCTAATTAGCTACAGTTGCCAGCATGAGAAAAGGGGGAGAGACCCATAAACCAAAAAGGGGTCTGCACAGAGAGAGAGAGAGAGAGAGAGAGAGAGAGAGAGAGAGAGAGAGAGAGAGGTTTTAGTTTAGAAAAATGGTTTGCTCCGAGGTGCGTGTTACTCAGGATTCAGCTTGGTGAAGCATCCGTGAAATGCTTTGAACGGGTGAATCATGACCCTAGGAGGGTTTGTGTGTGTATGGGGGGTGATTTTCTGCTCCCCCCACATGACGAACTCTGTGTGAGCGTGCCCACAGAGAGGGCTCTAAGTGCCACCTCTGGCACACGTGCCATAGGTTCACACCACTGCTCTAGAAAAACATTGTGGGGCTGGAAAAATTACAGAAGAGGGCAACCAAGATGATTAGAGGGTTGCATCAACTTCACCATTAGGAAAGGCTGAATAGTCTCGGACTTTTCAATTTAGAAAAGAGACGACTAAGGGACGACCTGGTAGAGGCTTATAAAATTATGCACAGGATCTAGAGAGTTCACAAAGAGAACATCTTCTCCCTCTCCCAAAATACTCAAGGCCCCTTTTTATACAGCGAGTGATTAAAATGTGGAATTTGCTGCCAGAGGTTGTAATGATGGCCATAGGCATAGATGGCTTTAAAAAGGGATTAGACAGATTTGTGGGAAATTGGTCTATCATTGGATGCTAGCCCTTCTGACTAAAGGAAACCACCAGATTTGGAAACAGCCAACCTCAATACCAGGGGACAACCTTCACGGCAGGATAAAAAAAATTATCAGGCGCAAGGCTCTTAAAAATGCTGAACTAAAATAAAAGCAATAGGAGCATGTTCTTTTATCTGATTAAGTGGTTATTTCTGACTAAATAATCGCTGCAGGGAAAAGAACTGTCTGAAATAGTAATTTTCTTGAAGGAATGCCAGCCACGAGAATTGATAAAATTATTCGTAATCAGACTACTTTTCTCATAAATCTCTTTCCAAACTGTCAAAGTTGTTTATAGATATGGATCAATACTTGGGTACAATGCAAGTAGATGTTTATTAAAATGAAACTGAAGCCCGTTCTACCTGCCATCTGCTACACATTACCCTGCAGTTTTGTTTCTTTTTATTTTAGAATGTATTAAAATGCAACTATGTATAATCAGAACCAGTATAAGGATGTAGTGTACAACAGGGGCGTACCGCCCAGGGGGACATATGGGGTCAAATGACCCTAGGCTGCGGCCATTTAGTCAGGCGGGGGGGCAATGGTGTGGAAAACGTTATTTGGTCATGGTGGGGGAAGGCGGCCACCCATCCGGGGGTGAAGTGGGGCCCCCAAAAAACTAAGATTCTGCACTGGGCTACATTTTCCCTAGATACACTTTTGGTGTACAGACATAGATGGCTTTAGAAGGGCCTTAGGCAGATTTATGAAGGATAGGTCTGTCAGTGGTTGCTAGTCATGTTAACTACAGGAAACCACTACATTCAGAGTCAGTCAGCCTCAGTACCAAGAGCCTGGTACTGTAAATACCCTGTTGATGGCCTTCCAGAGGAACTGTTTGGCCACTGTGTGAGGGAGGATGCACGATTGGACGGACCACTTGTCTGATCCATCAGGGCTCTTCTTATGTTCTTATCTAGAGAATAGAATGAACTAGGCAAAAAACCTTCTAGAAACAAAATTGTAAGGCTGCAGAGAACTGCTCATCATAGGTAGAAAGGTGCAACTTAGAGGCATGGGGGGAAATGGCGCCTGGGGCAACACCTACTCTGAACGCCCCGCCCCCATGTCTCACTTACTTGACTGGTGGAAGACTGCCGTGGGCTCCGCCAGCCGAAGGAGCAGCCTGGCGGGGTGAGGCCGAGGGGAGGCATGTGTGAGTGGCGATGATTCTCCGCCCCCCCATGTGAGCAGCTGGCATTCGCCCAGGACTTATGACGCCACATGTCCCCATAAGCGCTCTGCCTCTTGGGCAACCTGCAATGGATATTCTTTGCTTTACCTGTTAAAAAAACTCCCTCTCACTGAACTCACAGATTTCAGTGTAAACATGTAAATGGTGAACCTTCAGTTGCTCAAAATGGATGGCAGACACCAAGTAGAAAGAGAATAGTGAGGGTTAAAGGGTTATCAGGGAAGAGAGCCTTTTTTTAGTAGGGAGATAAAATAGAGGAGATGAAACCATCATTCTGTCTACTTCTGCCCTGAGCACCGATGCCAAAAAAAAGCCCACTTCGTTTATAGAGTTAACTAAACATTATTTGAAATAGCGAAAACTGTTTAGAGGATCACAGCCAGTGATGACAGGACTCTGTGAAAATGACCTGGGAGCGCAAGTAATACCTATAATTAGGGCTCAGATGCTTCGTCGTGGCTTTTATTAATTAGTCAAAAACTTGTATTTCCCCTTGCTGTGTTGTAATGACTAAAATGGGGACAGAACCGCCGTGCTGACACAACAATGTGCCTGAAATTTATTACTGATACCTTTTTTCCAAAGTGCTTTCAATAAGGAATTACATCTGGAAAGCCACTCAGAAAAAATTACAGATTTGTTCTCTCCTTGCTTTGGGGAGAATGCTCCGGCGTGATTGTCGGTCACGCTTGATTGGATGGAGGAAATTGCTTGGCGCCAAGCAAGTTAACTCTAGAAAGGCACCACAGTGTCATGATCCGCTTTGGCTGCCATCCCATCTACTTCCTAGGAAGGAAGCCCTGTTTGAAATGAGTGAGGGTGGCTCTAAACGTGTGGAAGATCAGGCTGTTTGAGCAGAATTGCCCACCCAGACAGTGACATGCAAGTGAGCCATGGTGAGCCGATTGGCCATGGTGGCAGGGGCTGATGGGAATTGTAGTCTATGAACATCTGGAGAGCCGCAGGTTGCAGCCCCCTGGCTGTTTTGTACCACGCATTTGGCTTGGCAGCCTCCCCCCTGCTTCAGAACTACCATTTGTGTATTAAGCATTTCCTCTATTTATGCTGACAAATGTTCTGTATATTCTACTTGACTAGGACCTAGTGGAGGTGATAATATACTCTGTGGAACGGTATTTCCCAAAGCAGAGCTTATACACAACCAGACAGTGCTGTCTTAATAAAATATACTTTTTAAAGCCAATGCATTTGTCAACGCCGTACATATGAGCAATGTTAATTTAAGACGTCGTGTGTTTATGTCCACATTTTTGTAACATGTTGCAACAAAAATGCAACAGATGACAACGTGCATACACATTCATTACTTTTTTAAAAGCTCTATGAAGTCATGACTTCTGAAAGAATGACTTCTTTTTCCTCGAAAAGATCTTTCGTGAGGTCTTCCAGTGGAAAATGAAGGCCTGCGTCAAATTTTATGAAACCATCAAAGTCTTGCAACTCTTTAAACCATCAAAGCTAATATTTTCATTAAAAAAATATTCAGATATATCCTTATATTGAGGGGAACTTGCAAATAGGTTTTCATCTTTTAAACGTCCGCAGCGTTACCCATCTCAAAAGTGGTTTTTTGCTTGAAGTTCCTACTGAAGTCAGCAGGAAATAGGGAGAATATTGAAGTAAACAACATTCATAATTCAAGATTAAGCACTTTAGCTGATGGCTATCTGGGAATATCTCTTGCAGCTGCTAAAGCTAAAATGGTTAATGAAGCTATTTGAGTGTTTCTCGGTAAAATGAAATGATCTGGCATAATGAGGATTAAAAATGATTATGAAGTCTTACATTTTTAAAACCATTGCAGGTATGGATGGATAGAGCAGTATTAAAATAGCCAAAGTATAAACTTGGCAATTTATTTCACAGTTGAGATATGTTGTGCTTTATAACCTCTCAGCAACACTTTGTGTTCCTCCTAGTTCATATTAAATTGCCCAAACCATATTTAAAACACAAAAAAGTTTGTGCTTCCCTTACAGAAAATGAAAAGGTTGGTCTGGCAATACATGACTTCTTGATCTCTTTTCTAGAGTCATGTATTATATCGAGAACTAGTATGAAGTGTTGAACTAGGTATTGTCGAAGGCTTTCACGGTCGGATTCAACTGGTTGTGGTGGGTTTTCCCGGCTGTGTGGCCGTGGTCTGGTAGATCTTCTTCCTAACATTTTGCCTGCATCTGTGGCTGGCATCTTCAGAGGTGTGTCACAAAGAAAAGTCTGTTTCACGCTGTGTCTTTCACACAGCCCAGAAAACTCACCACAACCTGTCGAACTAGGGTCTGGGAGATCCATGTTTACTGTCTCACTCATTATGTCAAGAATGCTTGCTGAGTGACCTTGGGCCAGTCACATTTTCTCAGTCTAGACTACTTCATAGGGGCATTGTGCGGATAAAAAGAAGAAAAGGAGAATAATACAAACTGCTTTTGGCCCCCATTGGAGAGAAAGTTGGGTATGAATGATGTAAATACATAAATACATAACCTTTTCCCTGTGCTAGTTATGTTTGGTGGTCAGGACCCACTACATTAGAGAGCCAGCATGGTGAAGTAGTTAAGAGTGATGGACTCTAATCTGAAGAACTGTTTTTGATTTCCTACTTTTCCACATGAAACCTGCTGGGTGACCTTGGGCCAATCACAGCTCTCTCAGAACTCTCATAAGAACATAAGAACAAGCCAGCTGGATCAGACCAGAGTCCATCTAGTCCAGCTCTCTGCTACTCGCAGTGGCCCACCAGGTGCCTTTGGGAGCTCACATGCAGGATGTGAAAGCAAGGGCCTTCTGCGGCTGTTGCTCCCAAGCACCTGGACTGTTAAGGCATTTGCAATCTCAGATCAAAGAGGATCAAGATTGGTAGCCATAAATCTCTCTCAGCCCCACAGACCTCACAAGGTGTCTGTTGTGGGAAGAGAAAGGGAAGAAGTTGGTGAGCTGCTTTGAGACTCCTTTCGGTCGAGGAAAGAGGGATACAACTCTTCTGTATTAAATCATTTCCCTTCTGAAAACTTTTCAATACTGCTCTTCTTTTGCAGAGGTACTTGATGATTCCCCAACAATTGTATTTATCTGCATAAGGACCAATACGGACTGCTTTTCTAGCTGTGGTAGCTTCAACCTGCAGCATCCCGAAGCTGGAAGAGAACTATCTTCCGTGTCCAACCATCAGCATTTAACCACGTTGTGTGAATTTTCATGCTCTTTAGACAGCACCTGTCTGGCCTAATATGAAAAGAACCCATGACAGATCTCCCAGGATTTTATTTTGACAGCATATTCTTTACAGCAGTTCACAGGATTAGCGGAGTGTTTCCTGGCCCTGGAGTGCCTTATTGCTATCTTGGCACAGCCAGAGTAATAGAATCATAGATTCAAAGAGTTGGAAGAGACCCCAAGGGCCATCAAGTCCATCTCCCTGCAATGCAGGAACACATAATCAGAGCACTCCTGACAGATGGGCATCCAGCCTCTCTTTAAAAACCTCCAAAGAAGGAGACGTCACCACACTCCGAGGTAGTGAATTCCACTGTTGAACAGCCCTTTCTGTCATGAAGTTTTTCCTGATGTTTAGGTGGAATCTCTTGTCCTTCACCCTGAACCCATTACTTCTGGTCTAGTCTCTGGAGCTGCAGAAAACAAGTTTGCTCCATCTTCAACATGACATCCCTTCAAATATTTAAACATGGCTATCATGTAACCTCTTAACCTTCTCTTCACCAAACTAAACTTACCCAGCTCCCTAAGTCTCTCCCCATAGGGCATGGACTACAGATCTTTTACCATTTTGGTTGCCCTCCTCTGGACTCATTCCAGCTTGTCAATATCTTTCTTGAACTGTACACAATATTCCAGGTGAGGTCTAACCAATGTAAAATAGAGAGGTAATCCAAACAATCCAAACAATCTTGTGCAGTAGATTGGACTGCTAGGCCCAACATCATCCAAATCAACTTGATGGAACCCAGGTCTTCCAAATATTTAAACGTTGGTTCTGGCTGCCCCAAAGTGGGGAACCAATCAGTAAGTGTTTGGGTGGAACTTGCTATGCAAAGGTGTGGTTGATAATATTGTTTTGTGGGTGGGGTTTTTCAGTCCAGAGAGTGATTCACATTTGCATTCCCTGCAGCAGCAACAGTCTTAGTGAATGCAAACTCTGTCTAGGTAGAGTCCATTGTCTATGAACCTAGCATGCCCTTGGCCTTTGATTCTGGTGTTTTTAATTTACTGGTAGTCAAGTTTTGTTAATTCTCAGAGTCTCATGTTATGTCCAGTTTTGTTTAGAGCATGTTCTGCTACTGCAGATTTTTCAGGATGGTTAAGCCGACTGTATCTTTTGTGCTCCTTAACAGTTGTCTGAATGCTGCATTTTGTAGTTCCAATGTAGACCTTTCCACAGCTGCAGGGTATGCAATAGATTCCTGCAGAAGTGAAGGGGTCTCTCTTGTCCTTTGCTGAGCATAGCATCTGCTGTATTTTTCTGGTAGGCTTGAAGATTGTTTGTTGGTTATGTTTTTTCATCAGTTTCCCTATTTGATCTGTGATTCCCTGGAGGTATGACAGAAATATTTTTCTTGTGGTGAGCTGCTTCTCCTCAGTCCTCTGGGTTTCTCTTGGTCTGATTTCTGTTGTGGAGTAGCCACTAGCCTGCAGAGCTCAGTCTAGATGATTGATTTCATCAGGGAGGAGGTGAGGTTCATAAATTCATTTTGCACGATCTGTCAAAATTTTAGTTATACCCCTTTTTTGTTGTGGGTGGTGGTTGGAGTTTTTATGTAGATACTGGTCTGTGCGTGCATGTTTTCTGTATACTCTGTGGCCCAATTGATGGTTGGGTTTGCAAAAGACCAAGACATCTAAAAAAGGCAGTTTTCCTTCTTTTTCAGCTTCCATGGTAAATTGGATGTTTGGGTGGATGCTGTTAAGGTGGTCCAGAAAATTCAGCAGTTCTTCCTCGCCATGGCTCCAGATTGTAAAAATGTCATCCACAAATTGGAACCAAGTTGTGGGTTTTCTGGGTGCTCTTTCAAGGGCTTGTTTCTCGAAATGTTCCATGTAAAAATTGGCTATCACTGGTGACTATGGGGACTTTCCTGGCTACCCCATCTGTCTGCTCATAGTAATCATTGCCCCATTGGAAGTAGCTGGTTGTTAGGCAATGCTGAAACAAAGCTGTGATGTCGTTTGGAAAAATCCGGCCGATGAGTTTGAGTGTGTCTTTCACCGGAACTTTGGTGAACAGTGAGACAACATCAAAGCTGGTAAGTCTGCCATTAGGGTTGAGATGGAGATTGCTAATTTTTTTTTCGATGAAGTGGGCTGAGTCTTTAGCATAATGTGCTGTGAGTCTGATGTGGCCTTGTAACTGTGAAATCAAGAATTTTGTCAGTTCATTATGTGGGGGAACCAATCACACTAACAATAGATTTGAGTGGGATGGAGTCCGTGTGAATTTTCGGGAGCCCATATAACGGGGTGGAAAAGCTTCTGACTTGCAGAGTCATTGGCATGTGTCTGGTTGAATGGAGGAGGACTTAATCAGTGTGATGGTTTGGCGAGTGATTTTCTTGGTGGGGTCTTGTTTCTCTGGAGCAGGGGTCTGCAACCTGCGGCTCCAGAGCCGCATGCGGCTCTTTCAGCCTTATACTGCGGCTTCACGTGGCCTGGAGGTTGGAGGTGTGCCACTCCAGCCCTTCAGAGCGGCGCTGGAAGGAAAGGTGAGTGGAGGGGCCAAACCGGAGGCGGCTCCGTGTGTGAGGGCACCGCTTTTTGCATCCCCTCCACTTCTCCTTCCAGCGCCACTTTGGAGGGTTGGAGGGACATACCCACACTGCCCTCCAGCCCCTGGAGGTCGGAGGGTAGCATGGGCATGTCCCTCCAGAGCAGCCGCTGCCATTCCCACAGCTGCCATCCCCCCTCTTCCCCACGGAGCAGGCAGCTGCCTGCTCCATCGGGCAGAAGGGGTTTCCCTGCCTGGCGCCTCCACCTCCCAGCGCTGGAAGGAAAGGTGAGTGGAGGGACTGAACCGGAGGTGGTTCTGTGCAGAGCCACCTTCCGGCTCGGTAGATCTTCGGGGCCATGGAAAAAGGGGCCAAATGGCTCTTTGGGTGGTAAAGGTTGCTTACCCCTGCTCTGGAGGTACAGAAGATGCAGGCGCCTGCCCTGTTCATCCCAGGCCGCTGCAGCTCTGTTCCTCAGTCATATTAACCACCTGTTCTGGCCAGGCCTCTATCGGCCCCGACCCTCTGGGTCCCATGTGGCCTGTGCAGAGGGCAACCCTTGATCCCTTCCCTCCCTCCCTCCTGCTCCCTGGCAGCAATGGTGTCCCAGTAAGTCCTGGGTCATGCTTTTCTCTGGAGCTTGAAAGTTTATTTTATGATATTTTCATTGATTCAAATAAAAGATATTGCCCAGTGTTTGCCTTTGGAACCTGTCTGTAGGCCAACATGCAACTTGTGACTGAGCTTGGTCTGTTTGGAAAAATACCAACCGAGCCTATAAGGGGAAGAGCGACCTATAAACCACCATAAATCAAATCAAAATCAAACTGCAGCCGAAGAGGACTATCCAGCAGAGTAAGATTGAGTGTTGAATGGGACTTAGTGGATGATGGGAAAGCTACTCCCATAAGCAAATCATTATCCTGTTCTGCTTCCATAGATTCTTCACCTAGTGTAGCGTCTTAAATTATTCCCATCATTGTTATTTATTTATTTATTTATGGGATTTTTATACCGCCCAACCCCCGGAGGGCTCTGGGCGGTGCACAACACAAATTCTACATACAATATATACAGACAAAAACCCCATTAAATTAAAATAATTTAAATTTAAGAATTTAAAACACAGCGGTAGATTCAGTAAAAATGGCGTCAGAAATAACCCCAATTAAACCCTCCCAAGGAGGGGGAAATGGAACAAAAACTGGGTCCCCTAGATGACAGGGGGACTCCAAAATTGGAGGAATAGAATAGAAGGGGCACCTCGATCAGCGGCTGGACACTCCAAAAGCCCGGTGGAACAACTCAGTCTTACAGGCCCTGCGGAATTCACCAAGATCCCGCAGGGCCCGGACAGCTGGAGGAAGAGTGTTCCACCAGGCAGGGGCCAAGGCAGAAAAGGCCCTGGCCCAAGTGGAGGCCAGCCGCATCATTTAGCCAAAGACTATGAATGACTTCCTGTGTTTGCTCTCTGTGTTTTTCATTCAATACTGGGTAGACTTTTCATTAACTGCTACATTTCATGCTTATTAAGGCTCAATGCCATATATTTTTCTTTCTTCCCTTTGTGGCAGCGACTAGCTACAGCCTGAAAACTCGTCCTGCTCTCACCATCCCCTAAAATAATGCAGTTCAGGCTGCAACCTTTTATTTTCCACGTTCAGAAAACAACCGCAGACTTTGGGGTTTGTCATCATGCATCAAAGCAAAGCACAGTTTTCTCCTCCCTCTCCCTTACTTTTAAAATAAACTTTTATTTACTTCATCTACACTCCACTTTTCTTGCAGTGCTCGAAGCAAGTTACAAAAGATAAAAGCTAACAAGACAATAAAAATTATCCAATTTTTTTCCCCAGTGATGCTACAAGTTATAAAAGATTTTTCCTGATAAAAAAATGTTTTCCTAAAATGGTTCCATTTTGGAGATTCTGTGGAATGAGGGTATTCCAGAAACAACAGAGAGTGTTCAGGTAAGAGAAGCTGCTGACCGTACCGCTGTGGGGTACCACTAATGGGGACGTGGGGTATCCCCTGAGCCCTTCGGGGGTAGGGTGGTTTATCAAATTGAATTTAATAATAATAATAATAATAATAATAATAATAATAATAATAATAATAATAATAATAATAATAATAATGGGTGCATGCAGTTTCCTCATGACATGGCGTCCCGACCTCCCGGCTTCCCTCCAGGTCGGCTTCTGCCTTCCCCAGAGCCTGGGGACAACAGGAGCCGGCCTGCGGGGAGACCGGGGGTGGGGCTTGACAGAGGGCAGCCCTGTGGTGCCCGTCCGAGCCACCCCCCATCCCTGGCCTTCCCCAGCCTCCCTGCTGGCTCCTGTAAGTGGGGTGCAGGGAACCGGGGTGGAGGCGTGGAGGCAGTCATGCCCCCAAGTTCCATTTAGGCCCAGTACGCCATTGTTGTACCCATTTGAAAGGTGGCCCCAACCAAGGTCTTATCAGAACATACAGCCTGGTTAGGTGTTCAAAATAATGTGGAAGCTTGCACTGCTTTGGGATATGTGGGGGTCCCACAGCCCCTATATATATATATATTTTTTGGGGGGGAGGTTGTCTGTGAACCTCTGTGGCTGCTTCTAATGTTTCTCCACTCTGAAGAAACTTCACAGCACCAAGGAACAGCTGCATCCTTCGGAAGAGGGGAAGATGCGATGACCATGCCCTTCTTGCTTTGTGAATAAATACATGTGCAAAATAATGTTTACTTGTATTGTCAAAGGCTTTCACAGCTGGAATCAATGGGGTGTTGTGTGGTTTCCAGGCTGTATGGTCATGTTCTAGTAGATCCTCTGAAGATGCCAGCCACAGATGTAGACAAAACAGGAGAAAATGCTACGAGAACACGGCCATATGGCCCTCAAACCACACAATACCCTTCTGTTCCTTTCTTCCTCTCTTTCCAAGGTATAGATCGTTGCCACCAAAGCTTCAAATTCAACCCCCTTTTATGTCTCCTAAAGTGCTGTGTCCGAGCTCTAAAGCAGTTTTGAAGGGCTATGTGGTCCTGGGGAAGAAACCCTCATACACTACTAGTGCAGGATTCCAGGTTAATTTGAACAAACTGAAATTTTATTTATGCATTTTCTTTAGCTTAATGGTTACAAGAAATAATTTGTCTTATCTCTACAACGAGTAAAACAAACTGAGGCCATATCTTCTGGCTGAGGTGACTTTCACTTCACATAAATATACTCTCCTACTCTCTCTAAATCTTTGTGACTGTATTAGGGTTTGACTTCACTTCTGGTCTCCCAGTGTCTTCTACGAGTATTCTATCTATTTCTTTGGGCAATTTCATACTTTATACAACACTAGGAAGGATTCTGCTTTCCAGACTGGTAACATCATACTGTTCTCTGTTTACTTCAGCCCCTTCTTACTCTCAGTTTACAACAGACTCTCCCTCTCTCTTTAAACCAAAACCCTGCCCTGACTCTCTCAAGCACCAATCAACACCTCACCCTCTCAGCCTCCTCTCACCTCCCTTCCTTCTACAATATACCATTCATTTAAAGAAACACACACTCAACATTTTAAATCATTACAGAGTGGCTAATGGGATCCAGCAAGCAATGGTACATGAGTAAACAATAGAAGTGAGGCAGAGAACTGAAGCAGCCAGCAGCCAAGAAGAAAAGAAGAGTCTGGATTCATATCCCACCTTGCTCTCCTGTAAGGAGACTCAAGGTAACTTACAAGCTCCTTTCCCTTCCTCTCCCCACTCAGACACCTGATGAGGTTGGTGGGGCTGAAAGAGTTCTGAAGAACTGTGAGTAGCCCAAGGTCACCCAGCAGGAATGTAGGAGTGCGGAAACACATCTGGTTCACCAGGTAAGCCTCCACCACTCAGGTGGAGGAGTGAGGAATCAAACCTGGTTCTCCAGATAAGATTCCATCTGCTTTTAACCACTACATCACGCTGATTGCAAGTGAGCCTGTGGTACATACCAAATAGAAAGCTAGTTTGTGATATAAGGAGTGACCAATTTTTGGGACTGTGTCTTGAGGCAGGCATAGGTCTGTTGTTTTCTTCTAAGGTTACTAAATTCAGAATGTTCACCAGGGCTGACCAGATTCTCCAGATTAGAATCTACCTGCTCTTAACCACTACACCATGCTGGAAATGGTGGGACGATGAATAGGTCCTGGAATTCGGAAGGGTGATCTACCTCGGCTTTAATGGAATGGGCAGACAAGCTGTGAGTCAAGGGGAAAGGATCTGAAGCGCAGAGGGAAGAATCCAGCCTGATATGGCTTCTATGAACACCACAGCAACGTGACCTGACAACATGGGGAAACAGGACTGCAAATATTCAACTGAGGCTCATTCCGCACATGCAGAATAATGCACTTTCAAACTGCTTTCAGTGCTCTTTGAAGCTGTGCGGAATAGCAAAATCCACTTGCAAACAGTGAAAGTGGTTTGAAAACGCATTATTTTGTGTGTGCGGAAGGGGCCTGAGGTAGCCAGGTTTTTTTTTCCACTGCCAGCAGGCAGGCAGGATTTAAAACTAGACATTATCTTAGTATTAGCATAGTGTAGTGGTTAAGACGGGCAGACTGTAATCTAAAGAACCGGGTTTGATTCCCCACTTCCCCACACGAGTAGCAGACTCTAATCTGGTGAACTGGGTTTTTTCCACACTCCTGCACATGAAGCCTGCTGGGTGACCTTGGGCTAGTGACAATTTTCTCCAGACTCTCTGAGCCCCACCTCCTCACAAGGTGTCCATTGTGGGGAGAGGACGGGAAGGAGTTTGAAAGTCCCTCTGAGACTCCATATGGTTCAGAAAAGTGGAGTACAACAACAACAACACAAGCCTTTATTGGCATACAAAACAGGACAAAATTTTAAAACAAAACAAGGTTAAGAAATACAGTTAAAATTACTTATTTCCAGTATAAAATTTGCAACCGTTTCACAAAAGAGCACATCAGAGCTGTTCAGGAGATTGGGTATCTTATAACACTCATGCCACTGGGAACATTGCAACAAAATGGAATTCATGTATTTAATGCGTATTTTATTGTATTTAGGGCATAGAAACAAAGAATGGTCAAGTGTTTCAACCGCAGTCATATCACATGAACAAACTCTTTTAGAACGTTCCATATCCTTAAATCTTCCCTCCAGCAGAGCTGATGGCAGCACATTGCATCTTGCAGTAGCCAAGGCTCTCCTCTGGGTGGGATTAATCAGCAGACGAAGATATGCTGCCATAACTGAAAAGTGGAGTATAAATCCAAAGTCTTCTTTTTCTTCGACATTACATGTGAGCAGTAGCTGACTTGCATATTTCATTTTTAGCACATTGCTGCTGTCGACAACCGGGGGCTATTTCAAGATGATATGAAGTGTAACAAAAACGATCAAATACTTAGGAATAAAGTCTGCATCATGGAACCCATACAATGTACGTCTTTTGAAATGTGGGTAGACAAAGCTCTTTAGCAATGCTGACTGGTACAGCTGTCAACAGCCTTCTTCAAACCGGTACCAACGTTGAGTTTAACTGCCAGCACACACACTCTTGGAATAAATAGGAATACGAGTCAAGACAGTCCTTTTCTTTAAGAAGTGATGTGTTTAAACAGAGGATTATATTATTTTGTGCCACTTGGATATCTTCTGGCCGCTTTCTCACGACGGGTTTCATAAGCGCTCTCAACGCCGGGCAAGAAAGTTCCTGGCCGGGCGTAGGGGCAATGCAATAGCCCGCTTTCAAGACGCTAAAGCCGCAAGCGAAGCAGGCCAAGCAGAGGTTCCCCGCGAGTGAGAGGCGGCCTCAAGACGGAGTCAGCTTCTTCCTTCTCGTCCCACTCACGATGTTCTCGTTATCGCTTTCTGGTGGTTGAGCCCTGCACACGCCTGCCCTCCAACCCCCTGGCAGGTTCGGAGGACAGTGTGGGCGGGCTTCGGATGGCCAGCAGGCGCACTTAACGAGACATCGTGGAAGTGGATGGAGAAGGGAGACAGCGCTCTTCCCCGGGCGGAGCGATGTTCGCATCACTGGAAGACGCTTCGCCTTCAACAACAACCCTTGTAAAAGCGGTTGGTGCTGTTTAGGCTGCCTGACGCCTCGGGGAGGGGAGCGAGTCAGAGTCGGGCGCTTTCGCTGGCGTTGCAGCAGTGCCGCCTGTGCTAACGCAGCCTGGGGTAAGCAGCGCTTTTACCGCCTCTTCAGGTTGCTTTTCAGCTATTTTTTTGGGTCCGTATGGAAACGGCCTCCGAGATTCCAATTTAAGCCTCCAGTAGGGGTGGGGTGGAGACTTATAATCCTTTCAAGAAAATGCCTTTAAAGGCAAAGCATCTTTTTGGCAGCTTTCTCATCTTTTAAGCATAGGGTCCAAGAAGCATAGGGTCCAAGAAGTTCCAGGTGCATCCAACCCCTGTGAACAAGCCACCCAGAGCCTAGCCATCTTCTATCTGGATTCAGAATTTGCCTCATCCAGGTAGGATTCCCTCTACGAGGAAGGCCATCTCACAACCAATTTAATATTGTTATCTTTAATATAACAGCACTGAGGACATCAGCACACAGGCTGGTAGGTGCCTATTTATGGTGAAGCACAGGACAAAGATCTATACATTGCCCTTTGTGCAAAACTGGGTGGATGAAATGCGTTTATTTGCAAAGGACAGGTAGATCAGACAGAGGGTCCCAAGAGAAAGAAAAATAACAAGCTAATACCATGTAACCAAAGGATTTCATGTTTAACCTTCTGTAGTATTAAGAGATAATTACATCATTTTACACGGCAAACTATCAAACCAAAAGGCAAGATAATAGAATCGGGGAGAAAAAACTATCAAAAAGCGGCATTCTATTAATAACAATCATGGGGCGCTGTCAAAAGAGTTTTCGGTTCCCTACCGTATCGCCTAATTCTATGCATGTCATTAAAGCCATTCCACTGGGATACCTTGGACATGCACCGCTGAACATATGAATAAAAAGGCTTGCAAGAACTGCTAAAATATAAATGAATTCATCAGCCCGCTCGGGAAGAATGAGGCATACGAAAATAAAAGCTGATGGAACTTGAAAAGAATACTCCTCTGCAATCTCAATTAAAGTTGCCGCTTTACAGGTTTCCCGACAGCATCTTAAAAGCTGCATAAGACAACGAGGGGATAAAGTCTTACCAGAGAAAGAGGCTACCAGGCTTCAGTCCGTTGAGGAATGTGCCTTGGAGTTATGTACAAATAATAATCCCAGGGAGCTGATGGAAAGATGATTTTGTCTTCAACACCCCCCTCCCCAACCCCGTGCACAACAACTCCCACTCAATTCAAGCATGCCTTTAAAAATCTAATTAATTTTTCACCCTTGCTATTCAACCATTCAGAGCAACACGGTGTAAACTATAGTTCATCCCAGAGCTAAGCGTCATTCTCTATTCAAAACCTTGCTTTCTTTGCATACGTTTGGTTTAACACGCTTTGACCTTTCCGATAAGCTCAAGGTGCCTTGCCGTCACAAAAACTTGAAAACACTCATACAGCATCCTCCAGGTGCCAAAAGTCCAAAGGACAGCTGAAGCTACTATTACTAAAAAGCAGCAAAGAAAATATACCAGCTTGTCCACTAACAAAACTGACCAAAGAGGGACAATTTCCTAATGAAAAACAGCAGCCAGAGGTCTTGCAGAAAAGTGCTACAGAGAGAGAGGGCATTCCGGGGGCGAGTGGGGCAGGGCACACGCATGCCCCAGACACAGTTCCTCCTCGCTCCGGCCCTGGTTGGAAGAGACCCCAAGGGCCATCAAGTCCAACCACCTGCAATGCAGGAACACACAATCAACGGACTCCTGACAGATTCCCATCCAGTCTCCGTTTAAAAACCTCCAGAGAAGGAGACTCCACCATACTCTGAGGAAGCGCATTCCACTGTCGAACAGCCCTTACTGTCAGGAGGTTTTCCCTGATGTTTAGGTGGAATCTCTTTTCCTTCACCTTGAACCCATGACTCCTGGTCCTAGTCTCTGGAGCTGCAGAAAACAAGCTTGCGCCCTCATCAACAGGACATCCATTCCAATATCTAAACATGGCTATCAGGTCACTTCTTAACCTTCTCTTCACCGAATCAAACATCCCCAGCTCCCTAAGTCTCTCCTCGTAGGGCACGGATTCCAGACCTCTTCCATTTTAAAGGTTGGGAGGCGGGGCGCCCTGGCACCCCTCTTCAAGGAGGGGATTAGCTCGAATCAGAGCCATGATACAAAAGGCTCAGACTTTAACAGCAGATCAGTTGTGCTACAATTCTAACCCTTTTACATCTTGGCACTTGAAGCCGCTTTGCCCTGGACTGATGGTAGCTATGCAGAATTATGCATCTGACGTAGGGTGGCCAACTGCTGTCATGGAAATCCCTGGAGATTTGAAAGCGAAGCCTGGGGAGAGCAAGGTTTGGGGAGAGAAGGACCATCATGCTTCTAATGGCAGATGACCTGAATGTGTTCTACTGTAGGTTTGAAAACAATCTGCAGTCACCTTTCTCCACAACCTCTATTTCAGATGCACCAACAATAGCCAAACTTCCTACAACTGAACCCATTTCATTGGGTTTACAACCCCTGGTGATCTCAGAAAAGGAAGTGCAAGATCTATTTCACAGACAGAAGCCTGGAAAAGCACCAGGCCCAGACAAGATAACACCTTCTTGCTTAAAAGTCTGTGCTGTTCAATTGGACCCCATCTTCACCCAAATCTTCAAACAAATCACTAGAGAGATGTGCTATGTTCCTTCCTGCTTCACCCTCCCCACTATCGCCCCAGTGCCGAAGAAGCCTTCCATCAAGGAACTGAACGACTACAGACCAGTTGCTCTAACATCTGTAGTTATGAAAACTTTTGAAAGGCTAGTGATGCACCATTTGAAAACCATCACGGATCCACTGTTGGACCCCTTGCAATTTGCATACCGAGCAAATAGATCGACAGATGATGCTGTTAATATGGCTTTGCACTATATTCTACAGCATCTTGAATCGCCAAAGACCTATGCAAGGGTCCTCTTTGTTGACTTTAGTTCAGCATTCAATACTATCATACCGGACATTCTTCTAACCAAACTAAATCAGCTAGCAGTACCTGAGCATATTTGTAAGTGGATCACAAACTTCCTAACATATAGGTAACAGCAGGGGAAGCTAGGAAACGTTACATAAGACCCCTGTAACATGAGCACCGGGGCACCCCAATGCTGTGTACTTTCACCACTTCTCTTCTCTCTGTATACCAATGACTGCATCTCAAACGATCCATCTGTTAAAATACTGAAATTTGCAGATGATACAACAGTGATTGGTCTCATTCGAGACAACGATGAAACCGCATACAGACGGGAGGTTGAACAACTAGCCTCGTGGTGCCACTGGAACAATCTAGAACTGAACACACTTAAAACCGTAGAAATGGTGGTAGATTTCAGGAGAAACCCTCCCATTCTACCTCCTCTCACAATACTAGACAACACAGTATCAACAGTAGAGACCTTTAAATTTCTAGGCTCCATCATATCTCATGACCTAAAATGGTCACCTAACATCAAAAATGTCATCAAAAAAGCACAACAAAGAATGTTCTTTCTGCGCCAACTCAGGAAGCTCAAACTACCCAAGGAGCTGCTGATACAGTTCTACAGAGGAATCATTGAGTCTGTCATCTGCACCTCTATAACTGTGTGGTTTGGTTCTGCAACCCAACAAGATCGACACAGACTTCAGAGAATAATCAGAACTGCAGAAAAAACAATTGCTGCTAACCTGCCTTCCATTGAGGACCTGTATACTGCACGGGTCAAAAAAGGGCTGTGAAAATATTTACTGACCCCTCGCATCCTGGACATAAACTGTTCCAACTCTTACCCTCTAAACGTCGCTACAGAGCACTGCACACCAAGACAACTAGACATAAGAACAGTTTTTTCCCGAATGCCATCGCTCTGCTAAACAAATAATTCCCTCGATAATGTCAAACTATTTATTATATATTTATTATATAATTACTGCACTACTTTTTTTCATCATTCCTATTACCCATCTCCTCCCACTTATGACTTATGACTGTATGACTATAACCTGGGCTGACATTTCATTTCATTTATTTTATGATTTTACATTTTATGTTTTCATATTATTGATTGTTTCCTGATTGCTTACTAGACCTATATGACAATCATTAAGTGTTGTACCTTATGATTCTTGACAAATGTATTTTTCTTTTATGTACACTGAGAGCATATGCATCGGAGACAAATTCCTTGTGTGTCCAATCACACTTGGCCAATAAAGATTCTATTCTATTCTATGCCATAGTGTCCACTCTCCAAACCAGCCATTTACTCCAAGAGAACAGATCTCTTTTGTCTGGAGAGCAGCTGTAATTCCAGGAAATCTTCACATCCTACCTGGAAGCAGAGGTGGGATCCAGCAGGTCCTCATCAGTTCCCGAGAGTGGGTTACTAATTATTTGTGTGTGCTGAGAGGGGGTTACTAATTGGGTCTGCTTTTCCATTAGAAATTCCATTAGGTCCAAAAATCATAAAGTCCTGTTGTTTCCTATGTGGCTGGTTAGCGAAGGTAGAAAACGGGATAATTCTCCCTATTGGGCTGTTTTAAAAACATGTTTTAGAAATATGGCAACGTTCCTTGTTTAAGGAAAGTCTCCTTCTTTTGATTTCTAGAAACAAAATTAAGTATTTGAAAGTATCAAGTATTTGACAGGCAGTCAATTAGAGGAGAAGTCGTTGTTTCTGTTGGCAGTACATAATAGGACTTGGTATAATGAGTTTAAATTATGGGCAGAAAGATACCAGCTGGAAATTAGGAACTTTTTTTTTACAGTAAGAGTTTTTTACAGTAACAGATAAATTATTAATGCCCCGCCCCTGAATGCCCGGCCACGCCCCTGTCATGCCCCGCCCAGCCCCATTGGTGCTACGCCACTGTTTGAATCCCACCACCATTCGAACCTGTTACTAAAAATTTTGGATCCCACCACTGCCTGGAGGGCGGAAACTCAAATTCACACAGGCTTCCATTCTGTACTGTGTTTTAGGAAAAAGTATATGACTATTAGTGTAGCACAAAGGGACCTTCCGCACATGCAGAATAATGTACTTTCAGTCCACTTTCAATCCACTTTGCAACTGGATCTCAACTCAGATTTTGCCCCTTGATTCCCAAAAATTAAGAAAAACAGCAATCAGGCCCTTTACCCTTTTACACTTAATGAATTGAAATTTAAGAAAAGCATTCACCAACTTAAGATTTCACACTTTTCCATCAGATTATCTCTTTGGTAGATATAATAAGCGTCCCAAGGAACAACATATTTGTGATTGTGGCACAAACCAGATAGAAGATGTAAAACATTATATTTTGCATTGCTCTATGTTTGATCACATTAGGAACTTATATCTTAAAAATATTCTTGACAACATATCTAGTACTGATGAGAATAAAGTGTGTTTCTTGTTGGCTGATGTTTTTGAGGAAGATACGCATAGGGTTGCTTCATTTATGTTCCTTTCTACTAAACTTAGAATGCAGAAAGGTTGTAGCTTAAAGAATAAGTTATAAGATGGAAGATCTGAAACTTGGTAAGAAATGATGTAAGATCTGAAAAGTTGTAAATTCTTAAGGTCATGTTACTACCGTTTGTGTATATAATTTGGTCTTAATATGGTTTCTGTTTTAATTTGTTGATCTGTCATGTAATTTGAAAGGCCTATGGCTACCAAATAAAGACTGGTGATGATTGCAGCTGGATTTTACTGCACAGAATAGCAAAATCCACTTGCAAACAATCGTGAAAGTGCATTGAAAGTGCATTATTCTGCATATGCGGAAGGAAGCAAAGACTACTGGTGGAGATTGATGGGTCTTCTGCTACACCATGTTTCCATATTTGCTCTTTTTGCAACATGGTAGCCAAGAAGTTTACCATACAAAGTAAACGTGGACAGGGCTTACCCAACAAATTTTGTACACCTATGTGGACAGAATTTGCCAAAGAGGGAGATGAGTAGAGCAAAAATTGTATCTATCTAACAAACAGTTCACACAGAAGAAGAAGAAGAGTTTGGATTTATATCCCCCCTTTCTCTCCTGTAGGAGACTCAAAGGGGCTTACAATCTCCTTGCCCTTCCCCCCTCACAACAAACACCCTGTGAGGTGGGTGGGGCTGAGAGAGCCCCGAAAAGCTGTGACTAGCCCAAGGTCACCCAGGTGGCGTGTGTGGGAGTGCACAGGCTAACCTGAATTCTCCAGATAAGCCTCCACAACTCAAGCGGCAATGCTGGGAATCAAACCCGGTTCCTCCAGATCAGAATGCACCTGCTATTAGCCACTACACCAGTGCTGCTCCCAGAACAGAAACACAGCCGGTCAGAAAACAACTGTAATCATCAAATTATAAAACTCCTTGTTTGTAACAGATGCCTACTTCTGATGCACACTCCATGGGAAGTCAAAGTCATATGCATTCTTTTTCTTTACAAGCATTCCTGTGGAGCTTAGTTACAAATCTCTGTGTGTGCCAATTTCAGGGTTATCAGACTGGGAGCTACGAAGATTCATATATGAAGCACAGGAGACACTACGTTTAATGTGACTGTGCATATTAACAGATAGCAGGAACTTCAAAGTGAGCAAAAGGAAGCAGTGTTATTTTTAGAGGACCGTCAGATTAAAAGGGTTTCCAACCGGCCACGATTCGCCATGTTTATATATTAAATCTGATGGCATACAAGCCCAAACGGTACCACAGTGCCAAAACTGCAGTGAAATGGAATTATGTGCACAGTAAACATGATACTTTTTTCAAAAGCTCAAACTCCGGCCATCAAATCCCTGTGTTTGTCTAAGTAAATTTATCTCTACTCAAAAGAAACACTGGTTAAACGCTCCCCAACACTATTTAGTTTCCTGAGATGAAAGTGCACTGGAGACTTAAAGTGTCTTTGTATCATTTGCTTTATCTACAATTCCAGAAGGGCAACGAAAGCAAACAGGTACTCCTTCCGCAGGCAGATACAAGATCCCTGGAGAGCCACCCAGGCATCCCTCCACTCTCTTTCAGCAGATGCCAGATAATAACTCACATGAGACGTCATGAAAAACTCAGGTCTCATCCACGTATTTCTAGTACCTTCCTGCTAATCTTGCATAGAAATCTTGCATACCTTATATACTCGCATATAAGTCTACTTTTTCAGCACATTTTTGTGCTGAAAAAGCCCCCCTCGACTTATACACGAGGGTTCCACTTAATTCTTGTGTGGCATTCCCCTTCTCCCATCTTTGCTCTCTCCTGCCTTCTTCTCTGCCTCCCCCCTTTCAGCCGCTTTCTCAGCCTCCTTCTCTGCTTCACTCTCCTCTGCCTTCTTCTCTGCCTCCCCCTTTCAGTCGCTTTCTCAGCCTCCTTCTCTGCTTCGCTCTCCTCTGCCTTCTTCTCTGCCTCCCCCCTTTCAGCCACTTTCTCAGCCTCCTTCTCTGCTTCGCTCTCCTCTGCCTTCTTCTCTGCCTCCCCCCTTTCAGCCACTTTCTCAGCCTCCTTCTCTGCTTCGCTCTCCTCTGCCTTCTTCTCTGCCTTCCCCCTTTCAGCCACTTTCTCTGCCTCTGCCTTCTTCTCGGCAGCATCCAGCCCCTGGCTCTCAGTGGCTGACAGCCTGTCAAACTGGGTGAGCTGGACAAACTGCGGGACGGAGAGGTCGGTGGCAGAGACCTTGAGATTGGTGAGATGGGGGGTCCGTGGCAGAGACCCCCAAATAGCACCCAACCGTATCTATTTGTATTTTTGAAATTTACCAGTAGCTGCTGCATTTCCCACCCTAGACTTATACACAAGTCTATACGTTTTCCCATTTTTTTGTGGTAAAATTAGGTGCCTCGACTTATATTCGGGTCGACTTACACACGAGTATATACGGTAGTTATCTATTTCAGACCATTCCAATCTCTGTAAAATTGATTACTTTGAGCAGGTATACACAATTTGTTATTTATACCTGGAGCCTTCGGGGCATTAAGGACAAAGCAATAATTGGCGGTTGTGGGTTTCCCAGGATGTGTAATTGCGGTCTGGTCATTTTTGCTCATATTTTTTTGCTTGCATCTATGGCTGGCACCTTCTGAGGCATGTCATGGTACCATAACATACCTCTGAAGATGCCAGCCATAGATGCAGGAAAAACGTTATGAGCAAAAACTACCAGACACGGCTGCACAGTCCAGAAAACCCACAACAACCACTTTGACTCCAGCCATGAAAACCTTTGACAGTACAAGGCATTAATTCTGCATGAAATTCCATTATACAACACAACTGAACCAGGCAATCGGAATACATAGTAAACAATAAACAAATTTAATGCTTTCAATGTATCTCAGTGGGAAACACAGGCCAGCAGAACGACAAGTCCAATTCTTGGATTAATCAATCGTTATTTTACAGACAACTCAAAACAGCCCAGCCCCTGTCAAATTAAACAGCCAATGCAACACAACATAATTCAACAGCCAATGCAACACAACATAATTCATTTACGCTGATCAAATTATTGTGTCTCACAATCATACAATAACAAAAAGGAGCCAACAGAGGGATACTAGTAAAAGCAGTCAACTTGTAGGCATACTAATAAAACATCTGGGGGAAGAAAATTTCAGGAGAGAAAAGAAGGGTATCTGCAAACTAGGTGTTTATTGTATTGTCGAAGGCTTTCACGGCCAGAATCACTTGGGTGCTGTGTGGTTTCCGGGCTGTATGGCCGTGTTCTAGCAGCATTCTCTCCTGACGTTTCGCCTGCATCTGTGGCTGGCATCTTCAGAGGATCTGAAGAGGATCCTCTGAAGATGCCAGCCACAGATGCAGGCGAAACGTCAGGAGAGAATGCTGCTAGAACACAGCCATACAGCCCAGAAACCACAGAGCACCCTAGGTGTTTATTTTTCAGGCAGGCAGGCAACTGAACCATTAGTTCTACACAACGGGAGCACTGCTAAAGAGATTTAAGAGTAAGGTGGTGTTCATATTTTTAATACGATCCCCAATGAGAAGTTCCAGGAATCACTGCGGAGTGTTACGGATACAGCAACCACAAAGCAGCAATGCCGTACTAGCGCTCCCTGTGGGAGGGACCCAGTGGATCCACTCAGAGGCATAGCTAGGGGAAATGGAACCTGGTGCAAAATCAGAGTTTTGCAAGCCCCTCCCCATGTTTGTTTGTCTTTTTTGTATTTTTAAGTGTTTTTTCAGTTTTCAGCCTGCAGGGGGCTCAGCTTTTAGGCTAGCAGCATCAAAATTCCAGGGTATCTTTAGGAGACTCTCCTGATGATACCCTCCAGGTTTGGTGAAGGTTGGTTAAGGGGGTCCAAAGTTATGGACACTCAAATGGGTAGCCCCATCTACTATTAGCTCCCATTGGAAATAATGGGGGATGGGGCACCTTCTTTGGAGGTCCATAACTTTGGACCCCTGGGACCAAACTTCACCAAACTTGGCTGGTATCAGCAGGAGTGTCTCTGGACAATATCCTGAAATTTTGGTGCTGCTATCCTAAAAACTGTGTCCCCTGCCAGCCAACAAAGTAAAAACACTAAAATATCAAAAATACATTTTTGCTCCCCCCCCCCAGCACGCACCCGGTGCGACGCGCACCCCCCTGCCCCGTGGTAGCTATGTCACTGGATCCACTGCACTTTTCTTCTCTCCTGACATGAGAACCAAGCAAGAAGATACCACGGAGGAAGAACCATCACATGACCCTATTCTGAATTCCGAGAAACTGACACTCCATTAGAGATGATGCAGAGATAAGCGGAAAGGCAATTGAAATCACCCTTCTTACACCATGATCTTCTTGTAAAGGTTGTGAAAATAACTGCAGGAAGGCTGGGTGATACTTTGATCCTTCAGGTCCACCAAGTAACTGTATTCATTCCCCATTTAAGCATGACACGAACCTAGGAGCACTACAAATGGAGGGCGAGTTGGAAGAATGCGGAGCTACTCTAAGGCCCCTTCCGCACAGCACCGGGAAAGCAGGTTGCAGGTGTGATAACCCACTCTCCTGTTGTCTCATTCACATGCTTCCGTGCAGGCAATGAATGGAGCCCACGGAAGCAATGCGGGCTGCCGCTGCACCTTTGTACAGAGGTGTGTCTTTAAAAAAACCTCACCTCCCATGCTGCGCAGATGCACAGGGAGGACCTTTAAAAACCAGGAAGCAAGCACTCCCCAGGACAGCTGTTCACTTGCGAGCTGCTGCAATCCACCTTAAAACTAAAGAATCGCTGATTCCTGATTCTGTACAACTCCCACCTTTCCTGATGTAGATACCTAGGCTGTATTTGGATGGAGACAATGGAATTATTGACATCTTTCTGAGTCCAACTGGTGCGCGAACATGCTCTGAGCAATGTATTGTCGAAGGCTTTCACGGCCGGAATCACTTGGGTGCTGTGTGGTTTCCGGGCTGTATGGCCATGTTCTAGCAGCATTCTCTCCTGACGTTTCGCCTGCATCTGTGGCTGGCATCTTCAGAGGATCACAGGCGAAACGTCAGGAAAGAATGCTGCTAGAACACGGCCATACAGCCCGGAAACCATACAGCACCCAAATGCTCTGAGCAGTTTACTTCACCTCAGCCTGGACCCATTTTTGTGGTTAACTAACACCAAACACAGCCAAATGTAGGGAACCTCAATGGCCAGGGGATGCACAGCCATTTAAAACTATGTGAATATTACACAATCCTGATCAGCCAAGCCACTTACCCAGTTGAACTCCTTCAATAGTTTAAATGCATCACACGTCTACTTCTTTTGCACTGCGTTTCATTACAAGCATTTCAAAATTCAGATATGACACTAACAGGGCTGTTGTAAAACTGCCATGTTTGTAAGTCCCACCGAATGACAGAGCACACTAGCTTCAATCTATGAAACTCAAACAGTACAAAGAAGCTTTACAGGTGAACACTGGAGTGCCTATACAGTACCTTTTCCTTCTGAAGAAACCAAAAAGCAATGATGCTGGATCAAAACCAAGAGGTCCACCTAGGCTCATTCTGCACATGCAGAATAATGCACTTTCAAACTGCTTTCAGTGCTCTTTGAAGCTGTGTGGAATAGCAAAATCCACTTGCAAACAGTTGGGTGCTGTGTGGTTTCCGGGCTGTATGGCCGTGTTCTAGCAGCATTCTCTCCTGACATTTCACCTGCATCTGTGGCTGGCATCTTCAGAGGATCTGATGACAATACACTTGCAAACAGTTGTGAAAGTGGTTTGAAAATGCATTATTTTGCGTGTGCGGAAGGGGCCCTAGTTCAGAACTTGTTTGCAAACTTGTTTCCACATACGGCTAACCAAATCTTTCCCAGAAACCCACAAGTATGGTATGGATCCCTCTTGCTTGCTATTTGCTCCCTAGCAACTCACAGGCATAGCCATACCACCTCTAAATCTAGAAAGGTCAGTATCTATCATGGCTAGGGCTGTGTATTTGGATAAAGCCAACCCAACCCCCCCCCCAGCTACTTAGGCTTTTTCTAACTCCCCCCCCCCCAAAAAAAAAAATGGCCATCCGGGCACAGTCAAATATCCAAAGTCTCAAAAAGCCAAAGTCTCAAAATTTTGGCTTTTCAGCTTTTGGCTATCTCTCCCTAAGTGGGCTTCAGAGAAAGCTGGGCCAGTAGCATAGCTTGGAGAGGGGTCGGGTCACCCAATAACTGAATGCAGCTCTCCCCTGCTGTCTCTAAATCCCAAGCCGGCTTCAGAGGCAGAGGGGCAGCCAGCAGAGCTGCATGCAGGGGTCAGCTGAGCTGATCGCTGTTTTCAGCTCTGCTGGTGGGACTTTTTCGAGTTCGGCTTTGAAAGACCTGCAACTTCTTGAAAAATCCCAAAAAGCCCGCATGGGGTTCTGGCTTTTCCCCTCTGATTTTTGGGGAAATTCCAGGTCTTTTAAAGCCGAACCCAAGAAACACCAGAAAAAAATGGTGCGCGCATCTAATCATAGCAACTGTCCATAATTTATTGAACCCCTTCTTCAATCCACTGGAAAGCTAGAGGCTGCCATCCGGTCTTATTGACAACAAATGCCACTAGTTAATTATGTAGGAAGTGGCGATATATACCCTTGGGCATTCGATTCAGAACAATCAATGTCTGAAACACACACACACACACACACACCCTTCTAGAGTTACAAGAGAAGTGCTACTCTATTAGCTTTGTCTGCACAACCGTTAGTTTTTTTTAATGAAACAATTATAACTCACTTCAGTCGTTTTAAGGGAAACTTATTAGCAGTAAGTATCTCCTTTGATGTTCGTATTTGGTGAAGGTTGTAACATGGAAGTAATTATTCCCCACTGCATGTATCTCTGCGTAGACAAAACTAAGAGACGAACATATCCTTGATCACTTCTTAGGTACACAGTCAGTCTATCTGCATAGCAGCACCCCCAGGGGCCGTCCACTGAAAGCAAACTCTGCCTACTTTCCGCGCCTGTTTTATTCTAAACAACGTCTGGTGAGAAAATCCAAAATTATAAACCTAAAGTACTACACAAATGCCACACACACACAAAACACACACAGACACACATATAGCCCAGTCATAACATTTTTAGGATATATGACATCACACCACATTAAAAAAAATAAGGCAAAAGCTCTCCGTTTGGGCTATTTTCTGTTCTACCCACACCTGAAGAAACGTTGCTATGCTATATGCCTATCAGATCCTATTTCAGCTCTGAGATTCTGCCTAATACAAGGCCTCTATATTTAGCACCCGCAAAAATATGTTCTTAATATTAAAAAAAACCTGCAGCTAGGAAATCGCATTCTCATTAAACTGTGATGCACGCAAATGAGAACTAATGGGGAATCGCAGAGGCAGAGTTGCTTTCGCAGGCAAGATGGGGGCTGCCGATTGTGCCACTGGTATGCACTCCATGGCAAACCAGGCAGGTGCCTAGCAACACAGCTGTACGGCACACACAATTTGTTTACAAAAAAACAAGCAGCCTCGAGGGGTCGAGTAGCTGGGAAATATTAACAAGGGATATGGCTCCTTCTCAACATCCACCATGAACACACAAAGCTGCCTTATACTGGTTCAGTTCTCTGGTCTTTCAAGGGGCGTTTCCCCACTCACCAGGATCCCCCCTATGCCGCGCGCTGCTCTCGGCGTGCAGCATCCCTGGCGTGCGCCCAGGCGTCCCCACGACCCCGCACTCTGCGCGGAGTCATCAAAAGGTGCCTTTGCAAAGAGCACCAGGGATGCCACGCGCTGAGGGGGCACGGGGAGTGCCGAGGGACCCCGCGCTACTTGCGGAGAGTAGCGCGGGGCTTAAGGTAAGTGGGGAAAGGCCCAAGGTCAACACTATGACTGACAGGTAGGGCCTCCTGTAGAGGCCTTTCACATCATCTCCCAGCTGACATTTTCAAGTAGAGATGCAGGGGACTGAATTCGGGATCAGCCACAAGCAAAGCAACAGTTCTAGCTCTGGGCCATGGCCATCCCCATCAATGGAACATATTGCCTCATCTTATAACTGAGGATTCCTTGTGAAGGTTACAGCAGGAAGTGCCAAAGCTTGATTACAGCTGAACATGAAGAAGACAAAAGTAATGACTGTTGGGCAATTACTCAAATTGAAGGAGGAGGAGGAGGAGGAGGAGGAGGAGGAGGAGAAGGAGGAGGAGGAGGAGGAGGAGAAGACTCCCCTCTGCTCCCTCCTGTAAGGAGACTCAAGATGGCTTACAAGCTCCTTTTCCTTCCTCTCCCCACAACAGGCATCTTGTTAGGTAGGTGGGGCCGAGAGAGTCCCGAAGAACTGTGACTAGCCCGAGATCACCCAGCAGGAATGTAGGAGTGAGGAAAAACATCTGGCTCACCAGAAAAGCCTCCACCACTCAGATGGAGGAGTGGGGAATCAAACCCAGTTCTCCAGATTAGAATCCACCTGTTCTTAACCACTACACCATGCTGGCTCTTAAGCTTGACAATGAGGAAACTGGAATGTTTCAAGACTTTTTATTCCTTGGCTCCATCATCAACTAAAAGGGTAACTGCAACCAAGAAATCTGACAGAGGTTGAGACTGGAAAGGTCGACCATGAAAAAGCTAGAAAAGATTCTTAAGTTGTGAGAATGTGTAACTGAGAACCAAGACTGAGTTGGTTCATGTCATAGTAGTCACTGTCACTATGCATGGGTGTGAAAGCTGCACAATAAAGAAAGCTGATAGGAAAAAAACAGATTCTTTTGAATGTGGTGTTGTAGGAGAGCTTTTACAGATATCATGGACCACCAAAAAGACAAATCAGTGGGTTCTAGATGACGGACCACTAGGAAGACAAATGAATGGGTTCTAGATCCGATCAAGCCAGAACTCTCCCTAGAAGCTAAAATGACTCATCTGAGGCTATTGTACTTTGATCACATCACGAGAAGGCACGAATCACTGGGCAAGATAATAATACCATAGAAAGACTGAGGCAGCAGGAAAAGGTGAAGTCCCAACATGAGATGGACTGACTCAATCACGGAAGCCACAACAGTTTGCAAAACCTAAGCAAGTCTGTAAATTATAGGCCATTTTTATGCATAGGGTTGCTACAGATTGGAAGTAACTTGATAGCCCTCAAAACGCACACACATAACCAAAAGAAAAAGATAGTCCCCATATGATGAACAAGAAACAGTTAGCTAAGGGAGCCTTCATGGATATATCTCCCCCGCTTCACATGCAGTTTCCCATTATGTTAAAAGCTCTCTTTCTTGTGCTGTCCTTTCCAAGTAAATTACCATTTAGGGAAAAAAAATTAGCCAGGATCGTCATGTTTCCAGTCCCCTAATTATCTGCAGCTCTAACAGTAAAAACTGCTATAAACAAATGCAAGCTATAAAATGCTAACCACCAGAAGTACAGAAAACTAGACTCTGCTGTTTGTAGAGCTGACTACAAATAAAAATGTCTCAGAACTACTGTATTATGCAAAGGAACTGTGCCAACGCCATACATGGCATTCAGAAACCTCAAAGATTTAACTTCTGCAGCACCCATGAAATATTAGAAGATGCCTCACTGTTCACAGTGTGTTTGACATCACTAGATGTGCAACATATACTAAGAAAGAGATTTAAACCAGTGCTTTCACTTTGCTGTTTCCTCAGATCAGTTATAACCAGAGCGACCGACCGACCGACCGACCGACCGACCTGTCTGTCTGTCTGTCTGTCTGTCTGTCTGTCTGTCTGTCTGTCTGTCTGTCTGTCTGTCTGTCTGTCTGTCTAGCTATCTATCTAGCTATCTATCTTGCACAATTTATATTTCAAGAAGGAGGTATTTCTCTGACAACAGATAAATTGTCAGTAGAAGCGAGAGGCAGAAGGCAGTCATTTCTAGGCAGGACTTTTTCTAAAGGGGTTTCTCCTTGTCTAACTGCAGAACGCCATACTTAGACTTTCCTTTTAGAACAGTGATGGGCGAACTTAGGACACACATGTCAAAGGTGACACGCCATGACATTTCGGGTATTCACCCAACCATGATTATTCTCCCTGTCTGAATGTGATTCATTTTTGGAATTATTGGGCGTTTCTTTATATACCGGTAATACATAGAACCACACACGATTGGATTATATATTTTTTAAATAAATGAATATGTAAAAATTGTTTCTCTTTTCTTGGGGGAGAGGGAGTGGAGTGACATGCCAGAGTCAAGTTAAGCAGTTTCCAAATTTTTGACATGCCAAGCCCAAAAAGTTTGCCATCACCGTTCTAGAACAATGCATCATTCATTCACTCTCAGTTAGAAGGCAGCCAGGAACATCTTCTCCAATTCATTAGTCACATCAATACAGCTAATATTGATTGATTGATTGATTGATTGATTGATTGATTGATTGATTGATTGATTGATTGATTGATTGATTGATTGATTGATTGATTTTTATCCCGCCCTATCCCCACAGGTCTCAGGGTGGGTCACAACAAATTCCCCAAAATACAACAAAACTTTAAAACATTAAAATATATAATATCGATACAAAAATAAATCACAGTACTAAAAACCAGTACTAGAATAGATGTTAAAAAGATAGATGGTGGTAAAAGCTCCACCTCTGCTTCCTACCCATCCCCCCTTCCCACATCCAAAGCCAGAAACATCGGGAGGCAGCACCTGTGCGGGGGTGCCCCACCACCTCCAAAGAAGTTTCTGGAAGCGCAAGAAGCAAAAAAAGCCCTCCAAGAGCCCCCAGCTGACATCAGAAAGCCCCATAGGGTGGCATATGTCTGAGGTTTGGGGCATCACACTCCTGGCCTGGAACCCTGGGAAACCCCCAGTTTGCCCGCCCCCATGCTGGCATCCATTTGGAACACCAGTACAACCTTGCCGCAGTCTGGTCTTCCAGGTTTGGCCGCAGTAGGGCTGAGGGGCGGGCGGCTGCCAGTGCATTTGCCTCCTCCGTTGGGACAAGTGCCCTCGGGAGAGCCAATGTGCCACCACAAGGCCTCACGGCTCCCTCAAGAGCTTTCACACACACCCCTTGGATGGGGCTCTTAAATCAGTTCAGTGTCCTGACTGCTGCATGGGCCTTCTGCCAATGTAGCCTACCTCAGAAGATTGTGGTGAAGATAAATCAGAGAACAATCTGCAGGACTTCACTAGGGAGAAAAGCGTGGTATAAAAGAAACAAGTCAACAAATAAAAACTCATCTAGTTGATTTCCGTTTGGACAATGCGCCAACAAGAGCCAACATTTATAATCTAAGTATACACATCAGAGCTGTCCCATGCGCTTGCAGCATGAAGTTGAAGCGGTGGTACGTGACCATGCAGCAGAACCAGATTATTTGTTGGGTTAACTCAACTTGTGACAGACATGTTAGTGCAAAGTCTATTCCAGGACCTTTTTGACTTCAAGTCGCAAAGGCTGACATTGATGCAGATGCTCTGTTCCTCTGAACAAAACTAATTGGCAAATGAAGAGGGGAAACATGTTACAGGGATTATCTTCCACTAAAACAATTTCATAATACTGCTTTCTCCACTCCAACTGTCTCATGTGAAGGAATGGACTTGTGCTCGGTAGAAACAGCAGTTGCATTTTAAAAGCAAGTTGTGTTTTGATTTTTAATGATCTCTTAACCTTTTTTCCTATTCCCCTGAACTAGCTTAGGACAATTAAAGATTTTTGCAGATTGTTCCTGTATTTTTCCCAGTCCCATCTCCACTAACATGTAACACAGTTTTGCAATTTAGCTTACATCTGAGAGAAAAAAATGTGTCTCTCTTGTAGCAGTGTTGTAGTATTTTACAAAAGACAGTGGGGCTTTCCCCACTCACCTTCTACTGCGTGCCGCTCTCGTGCCCCCTCAGCGTGTGTCATTCCTGGCGTGCTCTCGGGGTTCCCCACTCAGCGCGGGGTCATCAAAAGGTGCCGTTTCTTCAGTGCCAAATATGACGCGCGCTGAGGTGGTGCAAGAGCGGTAGCGTCGGGGCGGCTGCGTGGTTGCCGTCCTTGCAAGTGGGGAGCACCGCTGGACCCTGCGCTACTTTCCCGGAGTAGCGCGCAGCAGAAGGTAAGTGGGGAAAGCCCCAGTGAGGCAGGTAGAGCATAGAAATGTGCCAAGGAGTATGTGAACCACTAAGCTTTTCCACACAAGTCCCAAAAATATGTTTTCAAAATGTTTGCAAAACGTTTTCAATCTCCCCCTTCATTTGTTCATACTCACTCTTTCGAAATGATTCCTTGCTGCCATCATTCCTCTCTTTTAAACGCTGAATGGTTTTGATGCTTTGAAGCTTCAAAGCCTCGTGCTGCAATTCTTTTATTGTGGCTTTGTAGCCATGAAAACATCACCCCTCCCCCCCCAAAAAAACCTGACAAAAATAAACAGGCAAGACGAAGGAGCAAGATCAGAAAATGGCACCAAGGAGGAAGTCTGGGGACTACAGAGGCATACATCTTAAAGAGATCATACAGCAAGCAAAAACGTTTTGAAAATGCTTTCAGGAAAAAAATCACTAAAATCCAGAATACATTTAAAATGTTTTCAGACTGGAAATGAAACATTTGGGGCTAAAAACACCGTGGAACTCCTCAGAAGAAAGGTTTTATTTCCGGCCTGAAAACGTTTTATTTTGTTTGTGCGAAAAAGGACCCACGAGAGGTGTGCCCTGAGCCAGTCAGCGGGAGCTGTGTACCGGGGAAGCATTTAGGGGTGACCAAAGTTAGGGTTTGGTCAGTTAGGTTTTAAGAACGGAGAGGCAGGAAGCCGTGAGGGAGAGGCAAGGGTTAATTAAACCGAAGTGTGAATTAAAGATTTCTGTAGACATCAGATCTTTGCTTAACTTTCTCTGCCTTAGGAACGGAGTGTAAAAAGTCATTACTGTATTCCAGCTGGGTTTGCTAGGTCTGGTGTAAAGCTATGCTGCGGCACAGCGCTTTATTTCATGTGTCATAAACCTGCCTGAGATGGTATTTTTTCCTTAGGCATGTACTGTCCACAAGCTAGCATCCCACAACTCTTGCTTCATTATTTATTTCAGTTCTGCTCCTTTCTGAATAAACTTCTTCCTTGTTCACTTGGAAAAATAAATCAACCTGTCAGTTTTACCTCAGCAATCAATCCGGGCAGGGGCACAGACAGTTTCCGGGGCAGGGGGGAAGGGTTGAGTCTGTTCGGGCCCTTCCAAAAACCATGTGCCATCAACAATTAACCGTGTCTTTTAAAAAGCATAATTTTTTCACTCATAATAGTCTGAATCTCAGTCAAAGAAAGAGGACCCTGGAAGGAGAAAAGAAAGATACAGGATGGTAGGTGAGGAGACATTCGGACAGGGTCGGCAAAAGGCAATCAGCTCAGTTTGACAGTAAATAGACTTTGCATCTGTTGACGAAATTACCATGATAGACTGAGGTGAGTGCCTGGCTCTGTAAGCCCCTGGGGCACTGGGTAGACATGCCGATGTCCCATCAGTGAATCAGTCTTCTGTCTAAAGTTTTGGTCCTTATTACCATTGCCTGAGGAGAACCTTGACCTCAGTGCCTCCAAAGCAAAGCAAGGCCCTGCTGCTTCCTACCAAGGAAAATTTAGCCATAAGAACATAAGAACATAAGAACAAGCCAGCTGGATCAGACCAGAGTCCATCTAGTCCAGCTCTCTGCTACTCGTAGTGGCCCACCAGGTGCCTTTGGGAGCTCACACGCAGGATGTGAAAGCAATGGCCTTCTGCTGCTGCTGCTGCTCCCGAGCACCTGGACTGTTAAGGCATTTGCAATCTGAGATCAAGGAGGATCAAGATTGGTAGCCATAAATCGATTTCTCCTCCATAAATATGTCCAAGCCCTTTTTAAAGCTATCCAGGTTAGTGGCCATCACCACCTCCTGTGGCAGCATATTCCAAACACCACTCACATGTTGCATGAAGAAGTGTTTCCTTTCATTAGTCCTAATTCTTCCCCCCAGCATTTTCAATGATTGCCCCCTGGTTCTAGTATTGTGAGAAAGAGAGGAAACATTTCTCTCTGTCAACATTTTCTACCCCATGCATAATTTTGTAGACTTCAATCATATCCCCCTCAGACGTCTCCTCTCCAAACTAAAGAGTCCCAAACACTGCAGCCTCTCCTCATAAGGAAGGTGCTCCAGTCCTTCAATCATCCTTGTTGTCCTTCTCTGCACTTTTTCTATCTCCTCAATATCCTTTTTGAGATGTGGCGACCAGAACTGAACACAGTACTCCAAGTGCGGTCGCACCACTGCTTTATATAAGGGCATGACAATCTTCCGTCAAGATGGAATCAGGGCAAATACCACACATCTAGGTAGAAAGGGGGTTCTTGATAACATTCCCTCATACCTACAGCTAAAGATAAAACAGCGATGGGACCGTTTCTTTCTCAAAGGGGATGGGGCGGTTTATAAATCGAAACAATAAATAAATAAATAAATAAATAAATAAATAAATAAATAAATAAATAAATAAATAAATAAATAAATAAATAAATAAAGGCAGGACTACCAGGACACAACTGTAATAATGCAATTATTAGTATCCCGTGTATAAATGCAAACCACAATTCTTTGATCCGTTACTTATATCAGTTTCAGGGAACAGCCCCTTAGAGACCAACAAAATGTTGGGAGTATAAGACAAAGTGGACCTGTGACTCTTGAAAGTTTATAACCCAAAAACCTTGCCTGTCTCTAAGGTGCTACTGGACTCGAATGTAGCTGTATGTACATCAGAGTTTGTGCTTCAGGCTACCTAAAATAAATTCCTCAGTCCAATTACTGAAGCCTTCTGACAGCTAGATGAAATTGATCTTTCCCGAATACCATGCTCTCCCTCTATTGTTTCTTCACAGACAGAATTATCCACTGAAAGTCCACCCCCACCCCCCATCTTTATACAAACAAACAAAACCAGTGTATTGTCGAAGGCTTTCACGGCCGGAATCACTGGGGTGCTGTGTGGTTTCCGGGCTGTATGGCCGTGTTCTAGCAGCATTCTCTCCTGATGTTTCACCTGCATCTGTGGCTGGCATCTTCTATCAGATCCTCTATCAGATCCTCTATCAGAATGCTGCTAGAACACGGCCATACAGCCCGGAAACCACACAGCACCCCAAACAAAACCAGCTCTGTGCCTTCTGGGAACTTGTTTAGTTACCGCAAAGACAAAGAGGACTGACAGAACCTGAGAACCCGAAAGTCCTAGCAGTTTCATGATGCTACTTGGTGGTGGTGGTGGGGACCCTGCCTCCCAGGGGAATTTCCCAGGGGCAATGCCCCATTAACTACCAAGTAGCTCCACCCCCCTGTCATTCACACCCCTAAATCCAGGCTTGAGTGGATCCGCATTCTGGGATAGGTTTTTCCCAAAAACTCTGCTAGCCCCAGGTTACATTCTGTGGCTCATTTGGCATACTCAGCATATTTGTGAGTCAGTTTCACCCGGAGTGTGCTATGGGTTCCAGCAGAATGGGAAACCTGTTATTTGGAGAGCCTTTTCAAGAGTCTAACCAAGGGATTGTCAGAGCTCGCAAGTGACACATTGAACTCTGTCACTGACTGTTCACTGTTTTAAATCTGAATGCCTGTCACATATTTTTTCCCCAGCATGTAGAAGGGGCAGTCTACACTTGAAATTCTTGAAGCAGCCTACGGTGTACTTATTGACTCAGGACTCTTCCGGTTGTGGTTTAGCGTGCATTGCCATAGGAAAACATTGTTATGGCTATTTACATTATATCATACATTATATCATTGTATACTATTTGCAATCTCTTGCATTTGTTCTCTTTTGCACTTCATTACATTTTGCACTCAAGCGTGGTGCTGTGCTAGAAATTGGCAGCCAGCGTACGACAGATGACTACCTTCTCCCAGACTACACAAATCTTGTCTCTCACTGAAGCTTAGCCTGACCATATGGAGTATTTGAAGCACTGATCTTAAGGCCACCAACTCAATGTTTCATTACTGCTTTTCGAAAAATGGCTTGCAACCATATTTCCTAGACTTAGCTCAGAGCTCTTGGGCTACATCCTGACAGTTCAGTCCCAAGAGGACATAAACTATGGTCAGAAAAAAGAGAGCGTTCTTTGCTTCTGATTGAGCCCAGCTGAGCTGCAGTCTTCTTGCAGAATCTTCACAAGAAGGATATTGCACAAACCGCTGTTGCTGTATTGTCTAGTATTACTCTTTCCGCGCGTGCATAGACAGCAACCCAGACAACAGTGATTCACTCAAGACCACATTGTTATGGCTATTTACGTTATATCATACATTATAACACTGTATAAGTGATTCACTCAAGACCTCACGCAGAGGACAGTTTCGGTATAATTGTGTGCATGAATACATCACTTCAAATCAGGTAATCAAAGCAGGGTGAAATGTTCGATTGCTGCGTTTTCAACACCATCCTGAGGTGTAAAACACATGCCACGCTGCAAGTTAACACCAACTAATAATGTGTCCCAGTTTTGCTACATTTGACATAGTTATTCTCATCCACAGCGTCTGATGCAGATACCAAAGAGCACTTGAAACGGACTTAACATTTGCTCATCAGTCTTACTAGCCATTCTTTCTACCAATTATGCTTTTCAACATACACAGTATAAGATCAGCATTTAAGGCGGTATATTTTATACAGAACTCATAAGGGTAAATCCATCGCAAAGAAATGGTTACGGAGGTAGCTTTTACCAAGATGATGAAATAATCACATTAATACTGTGTCACACGTTGTCAGCAGAATTTACGAACTTCCTAATTGTCCTTATACAGAACCCAACATTGAGAGAACCATAGTTAGAGTCAATTGTTTTCTGTGATGCTGCTTTTGTTTTTCATTTTTTCAATCTACCTTTATGAAAAGAAATCCAGTTCACCAGATAAGAGTCAGTCACTCATGTGGAGGAGTGGAGAATGAAGCCGAGTTCTCCAGCTTTGAGTCCACAGCTCTTAACAACCACACTATGCTGGCCAGGGAAAGATACTAGCTGGACATTAGGAAAATAATGTTACAGTAAGAGTTGTTCAACAGTGGAAATGGCTACTTGGACAGGTGGTAAGCTCCCTCTCACTGGCAATCTTCAAGTAGCAGGTGGACAAAACACTCGCTAGGGATGCTCTAGGCCAGCGGTTCTCAACCTGAGGGTCGGGACCTCTTTGGGGGTTGAACAACCCTTTCACAGGGGTCACCTAAGACTCTCTGCATCAGTGTTCTCCATCTGTAAAATTGATAAATGTTAGGGTTGGGGGTCACCACAACATGAGGAACTGTATTAAAGTGTCACTGCATTAGGAAGGTTGAGAACCACTGCTCTCTAGGCTAATCCTGCATTCAGGAGGGGGTGGACTAGATGGCCTGTATGACCTCTTCCAACTCTTTGATTCCATTCTATGATTCTAGGATCCCATACAGAGAGGGACTGCAACACCTATTTCAGCAAATCAGATACTAAAAACTGGCATTAAATACATTACCCTGTCCACATAAACTACTGTCTGATGTGCTGCAACTTGATGGTAATGAAGAATCTCATTAGAAATGCTATTTTATTACAGAAGGATTCTGTGTGATTTCACAGTTTACTGAGGAGACAGGGGACGTCAGAACACATTAAATCTTTTGATCATTTATCCCTATTATATTTAAGCCAGCTTCTCCCAGAACTATATGTAAATTCAGCTCATTATTCCTGTATTGTAATTCATGTTTCAACTATATTCGTGTTAAGCCGTGGATTTAACACAATTGTTTTACTAATTACAACCAAGCTTGTACAATGTAGCTTAAGATGGACAAGTCTATCCTTTTTTCCTTATCCAGGCAAGTCAGGCCAGACTAGGAATTCATGGTCAAACTTAAAGTAAAAACTATACAAGATTGAAATGTACTGTGTTTTTTTCCTGGCTGTACTCACCCTATTATCAGCACACAGATTGGCCTATCAAAAGAATCCAGGTGGCTCTGCTCCACTGAAGTCACACTTTGAGGGATGTAGGAGATGGGCTCAAGAAAACCACACAGCTCCACACCTGATGCCCCAGCACAACCAAAATGTTAGGCAGTGGCTTGCTTCACACAATGAGGAGAGAGGCCACAACTGAAGGCAGCTGCCATCATAATGAACCCTCTGTGAGGTCAGAATTATGCCAGCACACAGCTCCTTAAGGCTAACCCTCTTCAAACCAGAAAGAAGGAGGAGGAGGAGGAGGAGGTGGAGGAGGAGGAGGAGGAGGAGGAGGTGGAGGTGGAGGAGGAGGAGGAGGTGGAGGAGGTGGTGGAGGTGGAGGAGGAGGAGGAGGAGAAGGAGAAGGAGAAGAAGGAGAAGGAGAAGAAGGAGAAGAGGAGGAGGAAGAGGAGTTTGGATTTATACCCCTCCTTTCTCTCCTGTAAGGAGACTCAAGGTAGCTTACAAGTTACTTTCCCTTCCTCTCCCCACAACAGACACCTTGTGAGGTAGGTGGGGCTGAGAGAGTCCCGAAGATCTGTGATTAGCCCAAGGTCACCCAGCAGGAATATAGGAGTGCAGAAACACATCTGGGTCACCAGATAAGCCTCTGCCACTCAGATGGAGGAATGTGGAATCAAACCCAGTTCTCCAGATTAGAATCCACCTGCTGTTAACCACGACACCACGCTGGCTCTCAGAGCTCCCAAAAGGCACCTGGTGGGCCACTGCGCGTAGCAGAGTGCTGGACTAGATGGGCTCTGGTCTGATCCACCTGGCTTGTTCTTATGTTCTTATGCCTTGCTATTTCATCCAGGTCTTTCTGCCACTACCCTTAAACTACTTGTCTGAGTTAACCTCATCTCAGTTCATTTATCTCCGACCCAGTCATTGACTAGCAACATTTAATCCTCGGGTAAGTAGACTCAAGAGCATCATGACTACGATTGTCAACTTCAGCAACGGTAAACTCTTGGTGGAAATAAAAAGGATCGCTTTATTTAAGTTCATAGCGTTCAGGCTGGGGAAAGAGAGCATTGTGGTGGAAAAGCCACTGAGGACTAACACATAATGGGATGGATCCCATAGAAGATGACGACATGAGCAACGGTCCCTGTGCTCACACTGAAAGTGCTAAGGAGGAATGATTGCATGACTCACTATCTTTTCCATGTGCACAAGACCCATCCAAAGTGTTTCTTCCGACAATTTCAAGACCAGACTGAATGAAATCATATGAACTGCTGGTTGTCCATTCAGCTGCCTCATGTGCTCATTGTTAGTTGTTAACAATTACAGTGGAACCTCGGTTTTCATTGCCTCGGTTTTCATCGATTTGCAGTAAGGTGCAGGGGGTTGTGGAGAAAAATCACCCGGACAAAGCTATTGCAGGCCGTGTCTGCAACTTGTTCAATGACAATGTCTTGCCCCATTTCAGACAAATCTTAAAAGAGGCGTCAGAAACAGACCTCATTGGACAGCTTTCTGGTTCGGCATTGGTCCATTGGCTCTGAAACTGGTCCTAGCGTTATTGTTTGTTACTGTTTTCAGCATTAAGCACTATGTTTATTCACCAAAAAATGTGTTTTTGGGTATTTTTTTTGGAGTACCTGGAATGGATTAATTGGATTTACATTGATTCCTATGGAAAAGTTTGCCTCGGTTTTATCGATTCTTTTCGGATGGATTACCAATGAAAACCGAGGTTCCACTGTATACTAAAGTGCCATGCACGGCTGTAGCTGTTGCGCTACTGTTTGTGTAAACAGGACAAAGACGAGTATGCTTTTGTTCTATTCATACATTCCTGGATCATGTCCAGTGCTTTCTGGGTTTTAAACACAACCTTCCAAGTACATGGTAGTTCAAAAATACCTCCCTGGCTGCCCAAGATCTGTTTCCCAGCACGGCAGTTCTAGGGTAGCTGATGCCACATTCCATCTGCAGTTCTTCATAAAGAGCATGATTGTGTCACAGACGCCTCTTCCGCACATGCAGAATGATGCATTTCCAATCCACTTTCAATGTACTTTGCAGCTGTGCGGAATAGCAAAATCTACTTGCAAACACTTGTGAAGGAGGACTGAAAGAGCATTGGGGTGCAGTGTGGTTTTCGGGCTGTATGGCCACGTTCTAGCAGCATTCTCTCCTGACGTTTCGCCTGCATCTGTGGCAGGCATCTTCAGAGGATCTGATCCAGATCCTCTGAAGATGCCAGCCACAGATGCAGGCGAAACGTCAGGAGAGAATGCTGCTAGAACTTCGACAACACATTGAAAGAGCATTATTCTCCATGTGCGGAAGGGGCCAGAGAGAAACAAAATGACATGCTTCTGAAGATGCCAGCCAGAGATGCTGGCGAGACATTAGGAGAAAAAACTACCAGACCACGGCCGCAGAGCCTGGAAAATCCACAACAGCCAATACACCGATAATCCAAACAGTCTTCAATCAACCACTGGCTCAAATCTATTCTCTTCAAGATTCCCCAGGAGGATTTCCCAAACACGTTCGGAAGCTTTATGAAGAGGAATTGAGACGCTTCGTACCCCTGCTGAGAGGAACCTGAAGTCAACGATTCGTACTGGAAGCGCAGTCATATCAATTTCGCCTTAATTTTAAGGATTTTTGAGGAAGACCTTCTCTTACCAGGGGGTTTCTTAGCCATTTGTAATGCTTCTGTGCACTCATTTAACACCTACTTAACATTTAAGTGCTGTAAGATGACACATGAAGGGGTGTGTGGTAATTGCTTCCCTTTATTTGTGACAGATGTAATGGAAGAAATCCTGAAGGTGTAAATACATTCTCACAAGGTAATTAAATTAATTAATCATATTGACGAGTTAATATTTGCTCACCATAATAACCTGCACTGCTGCTTTGTTTTTAGCAACAGCTAGATCAGACCCGACACACAACCTCTATGATCTTGCCAAGAGATTTTCTCTGTACAGAATGACAGTGGGGGAAGATTCCCCAGGAAAGGATTCCATAATGATCTCTCTGGTCTTCTAAGTTTCGATTGGCAAATGTTTTTAAAATGTGCTATATCTCCATCTAACACTTATTCCTAAGAGGGCAGGGCAGGAGAGATTTTTATTTATTTATATTCTGCCTATATCCCCAGTGGGGTCTCAGAGTAGCTTAAATTGTTCTCCTTTGCTCCATTTTATCCTCACAATACAGTGGAACCTCGGTTTTCGTCGATAATCCATCTGGCGATTATCGTCGAAAACTGAAATCGGCGTAGCAAATTGAGTAAATTGTGTAAATTTACGCAAAAGTCGCCTCAAATGTCCGAGGCACCCACCGAGAACCAAGACATTCTAACAGCAGGGGGCAACCGGCGAAAACTGAAATTGGCGAATTCCAAAGGCGCCAATTTCCGAGGTTCCACTGAACTCAGGTTAGGCTAAATGCATATGACTGGCCCAAAGTCACCCAGCAAGCTTCCATAATACAAGAGGGGATTGAATTTGGGTCTCCCAGATCCTAGTCCGACACCTTAACTGCTAGACCAGGGGTAGGGAACCTGCGGCTCTCCAGATGTTCAGGAACTACAATTCCCATCAGCCCCTACCAGCATGGCCAATTGGCCATGCTGACAGAGGCTGATGGGAATTGTAGTTCCTGAAGATCTGGAGAGCCGCAGGTTCCCTACCCCTGCGCTAGACCATGCTTGCTCTCCAATGGTTCTCCTCTCTTCTATTGGGTATCTCAAAAAAAGAGGTTGAAAGGTCAGTTGAGGTGCAGCGCTTGAGAAATGTGTATGCTTCCACTTTAGAATACAGTCCTGAATGAATATAAGAATTATCGTTCATTTTTGCACGCCGCCTTTGTCCAAACCATTATTGTGTGCATTACTGAACATGGTGCTTCGGTGCAAGAGCATTTATTGACTGTATTTTTGTCTTTCAAACGGGGGGGGGGAGAAAGAGAGAGCAGGGCTAGGTAGACACTAGGACCCAGGTGGAACATTCTACAACAAAGAAGTTCCGGCATGTTGAGTTCTGTGGTGGAGGAATACTACAACCATACAAACATATTTTTTCTGAGACAGACTATAGTTTACACTCACAACAACCCTGCAATATAGATTAGGCTGAGTGGCTAGTGAGCTTCATAGCTGAGTGGGGATTTGAACCCAAATCTATGCAATTCTTGTCGGACATTAGTACACATTAGCCTCAAATCAATTATACACTGGAGTAAATCAAGAATCAAATCAAGAGATTAAAGAAAAAATGCATACGTTCTTTTTTTGTCTTTCAAATCAGCAATTCATGTCAATTTGTACACCCTGGACTGAAAGTACTTGGATTTGGTTTGGTTTGGTTAAAACATTTGGACCCCGTAGTGCAAAAAGATAGTATTTGCATCCATTAGCAAAGAGAACGTGGCCAACAATTTCACCCAGTGACTTGTTTCATCATAATTGTCCAATCATTCTTAAATGCACAAATACTCCCAGCCCATGAACTGTGATACAAAACAGCCATTTATTCAGCAACAGGCCTTTGTATACCAAAGCTAAGCATGTCTTAGTTTATAGGCAAGGAGGCAGATGGTAGCCTGAGCTGAGAGTCCACATGACTTATAAATGACTAATATAGATAAAGCATACGGAGCACTCAGCAAATGGAAGAATGACTTGGCTCACAGAAGCTGCCATCTCAACTTGAGACCTGTTAGCAAAATTAAACGCCACAACACAATCACAATAGGTTTATGAAGTGCCCCCTCCTTTGTTTCAATATATGCAGCGTACAACGAGAAAGCATTTGATGGGTTGTCCTGCGTTCTCTTTCTCCTCCTCATTCAATGAAGCGTGTTTAAGTAAAGCTTTCCATTATGCAAGACAATTTATGGTCAACCGGTCAAATGCAGACCACTATACTCTGTCTCAAAAAACAAAAGAGGTCAGTGCAGTTAGTTGAGGTGCAGCGGTAGAGACAATTGTACGCTTCCGCATTAGAATATAGTCCTGAATTAACATGAGCATTATCAGTCACTTTTATGCACAGCCTTTGCCAAAACCATTCATTTTGTGCATTCATAAATATGGTACTTTGGTACAAGAACATTTATAGTTCATTATATTTTCACTTTCAAACTGATTGGAGGAGCAGGATCCAGGAGGAGGAGAAGTCTGCAGCAAAGAAGGTCTGGCATGTTGAGTTCTGTGGTGCAGGAATATGCAACCCTACTATAGGCAATGCTACTGTTTTAATGGATTTTCATGCACCTTTGCTTTTTTGTTTTACTAGGTTAGGGGTCTGCAACCTGCGGCTCTCCAGATGTTCATGGACTACAAATCCCATCAGCCCCTGCCAGCATGGCCAATTGGCCATGCTGGCAGGGGCTGATGGGAACTGTAGTCCATGAACATCTGGAGAGCCGCAGGCTGCAGACCCCTGTACTAGGTTATATTGTCTGTTGTTGGCTTTATTGTACACTGCCCTGAGCCCTTTGTGGATAGGGCGGCCTATTAAATATTAACAACAACAACAACAACAACAACAACCCTACTAACATCTTTTTCGGAGACAGATGATAGCCATGGATGGATTCAAACCACCTTCTGCTTAGTGCCCTGAGTGGGAATAAAATAAAGGGATTCCACAAGGCGTGAGGCAAGCAACATATGGCTGGTGAGCAGTATCCAGGTTCTAAGTCGAAAGTTGCACTGACTCTGAATGTAACCCAAAGAAGAAGTTGCCATGTTTTTGAAGGGACAAAAATGAGTGAAATCCACTGTCAAAAATTCGGACTTTAAAAGAAAAAAGGAACCACAAATTTTTCCTTAGGACCTCTCCATTAAAAGCTGGAAACCATCCAACTACCCTCTCTACTTCTCTAAACACTGGGCAAACATGTTAGAGGGGGCTGGGGTGGGTGGGTAAGGTAAATGATACAGAAATGGCCAACACAACTTGGTAAGCAATGAATAAGAACATAGAAGATCTTGGGTTTACTGCCCAATGCTGCTGCTCTGTTTGCAATGACTGCAAACGCATTATCATTTTTAGACAACTATGAAGTACAAAGTGCTTCTTTTTTTTTAACTCCAGTGATTTCCCTCGCTAACATCAAGCGCATCCCTTCAAGAGATGTTTTTTCTTCATCAAAAGGCTATTGAGGAACGGAGGAGAGGAGATCACCGGTCATTAAAACTCAGGTTCTGCGCTGAGTTCCATGATGCAAATACATCATTATTGCTGTTGGCTTTTGCAGGGGAACAAAAGAACAAAAAAAATACCTGCATCAGAAAACAGAAAACTTTTGCAGAGAGGGAGGGGGGGGGGGAAAAACCTCTTCACCTTCTCGAAACTGTCTTGTTAAATTTAGTTCTTTCACTTCTCTGTCCTTTTGAGAAGCACAAAAGAATGTGCTTCTCAGCTTACACCTGTGGCGAGCAGAGCAGCGTGTTCCAGCTTCAAGAGGAGTGAATAACATGTTCTACCTCTCCACCTCGGGGTTATCAATAACTCTGCACCAACCCGCTGCAGTATAAAAGGTCAGGAAAGAATAGAACTTGTTAAAAGTCTTTGGGTTCCTAAAATATTCAGCAGAGATGTCCTTGAAGATCGACTGAAGACAACCCGCTTGGCTTTTCTTGCCCTTCACTGCCATTTCTCCCTGACACCTGAAGATGACCCAACAAAATCATTATCATGCTATTGAACACACAAAACACAACCCAATGTCAACATAGTCAGAAATTAATTTTGATTTTAAATGGCGAGTGTTTTGCCTTACGCTTTTGAATAGCTTGAAAGCAAAATTCAGCCACCAAGCGATTTCCGTATGATGGGCTTAATAATTTGAATCCAGAAAGGGCCAAAAATGAGAGTACCACATTGTCATGGAAGATGCTATCGCTACAGTAAAGGGAAGTCACATATGACTGTGAAAAGCATCTTTGCCTTTTGATCTCCTGGAGGGGGGGCAGGAAACTATGCAGAGGTGCTAGCATGAAACTTCAAAGGTTTTGGAAACCTCATGGCGAGCGGGAAAAGTTTTCTTGGAGAGTGAGGGAACAAAGCCTAGGTGACTCTATCATGGGCTAAGCTAAGAGAAGCACCTCTTGGCTAGAGGTCCCAAGAGATCCACAAGAAGCATACAGCTGGTCAATTTCTCTAAAAGCATTTATGTTTATTTCTTTGTTTTGAACTTTTACAATAAATCTTTGAGAAATCAGCTGTCTGGAGTATACAGGAACTTTCGGATGACAGCATGAGAAGTGGACAGATGAACATTTCATCTTTTGAAACTGGTGTAAGATTAATTGATGTTGTTGAATTACATGTAAGTTTTAATCAGTTTAATGGGAAAATTCATGTTTTGACCCATGAGAAAGGTAGAAATGCACAAATGAGTGTTTCCACTAGGCCCCAAGAAAATGTTGATTTGGAAGCGGGGGTGGAGGATGAAAAGTTGTGTGAGAAGGTGGATTTTCCACAAGGTGATAGAACTGTAATTATACAATCAGTCAAAGCAGTCTATATTGACGTGGCAGATCCTGTAACTGCCAAGAGCAGCAGCATTCCTCTTCAAGTTAAGGGGGATGGAGAGGAAGTCCTTTTGAATGCAAACTTTGAGGATGAAATTGTTTGGTTTGATATGCAAAGTGCTAAAGGTATCACACCAGAGCAGCAGGCTCAGGCGGCAGAAATGCTGGCTGAAGGAAAAGGTATGTTCTGCAGCAAGCCAGGTTACACTGACTTGATTTCACATTACATTGATATGGGCAGGAATTTGCCGATTGAAGTGATGTCCTACACAATGATGTTGCATCATGCAGTAACCAGGAAGAGAAATTCCAAAGGGAGAGATACTATTGTGTTTTCTCCAGAGAAGAAGGTATCAGACTATGGTTGAAAGAAGCATGAGTCTTGTAGTTCAATGCTCAAGGATATTGCATTGCTTATTAGTCTGAAAGTATGTATTAGTCGGAAATTCTGTTTTGTATTAACATGATTTTCTTCATTCTGTATTGTTATGCTATCATAAGGACTATGTTGTGCATGAAAGGAATTGTAGTTAGCAGATCTCTGTATTAGTTGGAGATGACTGATGTGGAAGTAACACATGTAATCTTTTCTATATGGATAGATGAAATATGTAGCCATTAGACTACAGATTCCCTCTCTAAAAGGGGGCGTGTGATGGAAAATAGTTAGCTGAACTATGTATTAGCTAGAAACATGTGATATTATGCAACCAGTATTAATAGGAAGCTGAAGTATGTGAACATGGAGTTTACAGACTTCATCCCAAAAGGGGGCGTGTCATGGAAGATGCTATCGCTACAGTAAAGGGAAGTCACATATGACTGTGAAAAGCATCTTTGCCTTTTGATCTCCTGGAGGGGGGGCAGGAAACTATGCAGAGGTGCTAGCATGAAACTTCAAAGGTTTTGGAAACCTCATGGCGAGCGGGAAAAGTTTTCTTGGAGAGTGAGGGAACAAAGCCTAGGTGACTCTATCATGGGCTAAGCTAAGAGAAGCACCTCTTGGCTAGAGGTCCCAAGAGATCCACAAGAAGCATACAGCTGGTCAATTTCTCTAAAAGCATTTATGTTTATTTCTTTGTTTTGAACTTTTACAATAAATCTTTGAGAAATCAGCTGTCTGGAGTTATTAGGAGGGAAAAGGACCCAGGACCGAGGTGAGATAAGAGTGGCTCTCCCAAGCTTAATCTCAGCCTCAGTCGTCATACACATATATCCCTCAAAACAGAAAAGAAAATGTATGAGGTTTTATAATGATGGGTGAGGAGACATGACTGCCTCCAAGTTCGTTATAAAAACACAGAATTGGAAATACCAAAAAAAGCTGTCATTCCAAAAGTCTTTTTATTTGCAGTCAAGTGGCAACCAACTTGCAGCCAGAGATGTTCAGAGGTAGTTTACCATTTCCTGCTTCTGCACAGCAACCCTGGATTTCCTTGGTGGTCTCCCATCCAAAAAATACTAACCAGGCCTGACTCTGCTTAGCTTCTGATGAGATTGGGCTATTCTGGGCTATCCAGGGCCTCTTCCACACATGCAGAATAATGCACATTCAATCCACTTTCACAATAGTTTGAAAGTGAATTTTGCCATTCCGCACAGTAAAATCCAACTTCAAAGTGCATTGGAAGTGGATTGAAAGTGCATTATTCTGCATGTGTGGAAGGGGCCCAGGTCAGGGAGTTCCAAGGCTTATAGAAAGGATCATCCACTCACCCATCCCACCGAATGGATCTATTCATGCAACCTTCAGGAAATGACAAGCTGTAGAACTGATCCATCCTTTCAGAACACTAACAGCCCCATCCAAAAACAGAGGGATGCTGTGCCAATACAGCGCCACTCGGTTGCCTCTAAAAGGGCTTTCCAGCAACTCAGGGGACAAGGAAAAACTCCATTCCCCTGGCTGCCAAAAAGGTGAGTAGGGTTTATAGGGAAGAAGAAGAAGAAGAAGAAGAAGAAGAAGAAGAAGAAGAAGAAGAAGAAGAAGAAGAAGAAGAAGAAGAAGAAGAAGAAGAAGAAGAAGAAGAAGAAGAAGAAGAAGAAGAAGAAGAAGAAGAGGAGGAGGAGGAGGAGGAGGAGGAGGAGGAGGAGGAGGAGGAGGAGGAGGAGGAGGAGGAGGAGGAGGAGGAGGAGGAGGAGACTTACAAGTTCAAGGTGGCTTACAAGCTCCTTTCCCTTCCTGTCCCCACACCAGATACCTTGATAGGTAGGTAAAAAAGTTCCGAAGAACTGTGATTACACTAGCCCAAGGTCACCAAAAGAGTGATGTAAGTCCACACATACCCACGCACGCCATGGGATGGGGCTGGTTCACTCTTAGCAATTCTCATAAATTAGCCAACTCAGAACAACGTGATGGGCTGGAGGGTTTCCCGCCCCCCAAAGTAAGAGATTGCCAAGCATGAGCGTACTCCATCCACCATGTAATTTCAAGAAATATAATTAGCCATGCTAGATTTGAGTCTAATGGCACTTTGGAAACCAACAAGGTTTTGGGGATATAAGCTTTTGAGAGTTAAGAGAACATAAGTTTTTGAGAGTCAGCTGCCATAATTAGCCAGTTTTCACATCTACCCAGCAAACCACCCCTGGGGCTGGACGCCTGTGATGTCTCAGATGAAAGGATATCGATGAAACAGAGGAAACAAGACAGTGTGAGATGGAACAATGAAAAGTGGAAGAACTCCCAAGATAGTATGTGGGGGAGGCGGGCAGTTGGCCAAGAATCAAGGAATGAGTCACACAAATGTCGTATCTAGACATATCCAGATCCAAAGTCCAGCGGATTTCTTTTTTCCCTACAAAACATGCTGGCAGATTACTCCACAAATGTAGACCCCCCTTAACTTTTGAACGGAGTGGTTTCAGTTGGTGGTTGTATGCTTTCCAGGGTGTGTGGCCATGATCTGGTAGATCTTGTTCCTAACAGATTTGGTGTAACAGACTTCCCTCTGTGATACACCTCTGAAGATGCCAGACACAGATGCAGGCGAAACGCTAGGAACAAGATCCACCAGACCATGGCCACACAGCCTGGAAAAAAACCCACAACCACTTGTTCCTAGCATTTCAGCTGCATCTGTGGCTGGCATCTTCAGAGGTGTATCACAGAGAAAAGTCTGTTACATTCCCTGCAGTAGCAACAGTATTAGTGAATGCAAATCCTTTGTCTGGGTGGAGTTCATGAACCTAGCATGTCCTTGGCCTTTGATTCTGGTGTTTTTAAGTACTGGTAGCCAAGCTTTGTTAATTCTCAGAGTCTCTTCCTTCTTGCTGAAGTTGTCTTAGTGTTTGTGGATTTCAAGAGCCTCCCTGTGTAGTCTGACATAGTAACCATCCGAGCTGTCCAGAATTTCAGTGTTTTCAAATAAAATGTTATCTCCAGTTTTGTTTAGAGCATGTTCTGCTACTGCAGATTTTTTGGGATGGTGAAGTCTTCCACAATACATTGAGTGGTTTCACTTGGTTCTTAGAAGCTGCTCAAAAGTACAAGTCCCCTAGCAGTTCAGAAGGCTGAGCTGAAGACTCAACCCCAAATGTTCTTTTATCTTGAAAGGAGGGGTGGAGTGAGAGGAGACATAAGGATTCATACATTTCCCCTCTTCCATTTAATCACCCTTTTTTGTCATTTGTATGTGATTCTAGCGGGAGTTGCATTCCTCATTGCTGCTGCCATTTCCCCCTCCTGTGCCGGAATAGGGGCAGGGTGCACTCACCCCACCTCCACTTTTAATTGGTCTGTGGGCATTCCCACATAGCCACATCTGACTGGCTACATAGCTTTGTGACATAATCAGGTACTCACATCTGATTGCTAAATAGTGATGTCCTAAAAACGCACCAATCAGATGTCAACTACATGGTGTCACAAAGTGTTAGATCTCAACCCTCTGGCCAATAAACAGACTCTGGATTCTTGATCAGTAGTATTTATTGAAAGGTTGCGTAGTACCTAGCTTGAGAAAGCCAGTTCTGACAGACTTGGCTTTCTTGGAGCCTTTTATTCCTAACCGGTCCCCCCCCCCTTTTTCCCAGAGAAAGTGTGAAGAGAGTTGTTCAGCGGCTTAGGCGCCTCAAGGCCACGACAGAGATAGAGCCAACCACCTGGCTAGCCTCCCCCTTTGGGGCAACAGGCACATCCTGTTTCTCTTGAAGGATGACTCACCAGAGTCACTTGGCCTAGTTATCTACAATCCGTGTTAAAGTCATAAAGATGAGAAGAGAGAGGAAAAGAGAGAAAGGCCTTTCATATATCAATCAGGTTACACATCAATCAAGTTACGATGCATAGGAGTTCCTCAATTACCGGTCTTCATTTCTGACACAAAGCCCGTTCAGAACAAGTACAAGAGGTCGTGCCCTCGCTCTGGCCTGGCTGCATGAAAACATCAAATCATTATCCATCAAGAGATGGGCGTGGGAGGCAGAAAACAGCTGCTGTGACAGTTTGGGTGTGCAAAGGGACAACCTAGTTGTTCCCCTTGGCAGAGGCATAGCACAGAAAAATGGCCCCCGGGGCAAAATGGCCCCCTGCGCCCCACATACCTGAGCCACCAGCGGTCCCGGGCAGCCTGGCGGAGCCTGGTGGGGCTGAGGGGTGCTCAGCTTCAGTATCCACCGGGCCTAACAGGGTGGGGTCAAGGAGCACTCGGCTGCGGCCTCCACCGGGCGGGGCAGGGTCGGACGAGGGGCACACTATGGTGGCCTCGCTAATCTGCTCCTTCAGCCTCCGCTGGCTGAAGGAGCAGCCTGGTGGGCAGGGCCCGCTAAGGGGGGAAGAGATGGGGGTGATTTTCCACCCCCCTGCGTGACCAAATGGGGGCCCGCCCGGGTCATTTGTCCCCACCCTTTCCCATGGTAGCTATGCCACTGCCCCTCAGTAATATGTTTCACAGGTTCCCTTTAGAAGGCCTTCAATCTATATAGCAAACGGTGGAACAGGATTGGCTCTTCTACATCACTTGATGCTTAGCCTCAAAAGATTTCTGCTAAACCTTCTCTGTTGCCTGAGTGAAACATAGGTCTATGGTCACCCAACTACTCTGCAAACCCTATTTGATTCTAAATCATTTTAATCAACAGTCTTCCTTCCTTCATACTTAGACAGGAACAACTATAAGGCTGTATGTGAACCAGGACTCTTTGTCCCCCTGCAAGAAACACTCACTTCTGTAGGGTTCTCTTCTAGTTCACTATACTATTTACTGCCTCTGTTCCCCCCTCCCTAACCATTATCCTTCTTTACATCTAAGGCACTGGGGTGGTCTTTTTGTGTTTCTGGACAGGGAGAGAGGCAAGGTTAACCTACTTTTAACATGTTCAAGAAGCTTTTTGAATTATCTATAAATACAACTACAGCAATGACACAAAACTATTTATATTAATTTACAATAATGAAACTCAGGCACATAAATACCATATGTCGCCTCCTAGTACAATTAATTAATGCTAATATTTAGAGGGTTTCTTTTTGAAAGTTACATTGCCCAAACTTTTTTTCAGCTCTACTTTCCACAATATTTTTCCATATCACAATCAGAATGGGAGATCCATGAAGTACAGCTAAAGAGGATGCTGCCCTATATAGAGTCAGACTGCTGCCCCATCTATCCCATTTTTCTCCTCTATCTCTGGGAAGTTTACGTTGGCAAATGTGGGTCGCCCTTCTCTCCTTGTGTTATCCCTACAGCCTCAGGCACAGACTATAATTGAATCAACGTCACTCCAGGGAGTTTCATGGTCAAACAGAGTATCCAAGTCCAGATCTCCCTTATTAAACACTGGACTTCTCCACACAGTTCATTTAAAACATTTTGAGGCAGAAAATAAAATGTCTCTCCACAGAGTTCCACACTGTTTTTACCCCCAAATGTTTTAGTTCCATCCTGAAAACGTTTTAAAACGATTCTCCGGAAGAAACGTTTTGAAAATATCTTCACTTGCTGTGCAGTCTGTTGAATATGTTTCCGCCGCTTTTCTGCTTCCCTGAACTCCCTCTTCGGTGCCATTTTCTGAGCTTCCTCCGTTCCCCTTCACCTGTTTATCTGCAGTATTTCTTTGTTTGTTTGTTTTTATTTTTGGGGGGGGGCGACAATCTTCCAAGCACTGGGTATATGAGAATGCGGCACGGGGTTTTGAAGCACTGAAGCATCGATTCAACATGAAACTCAAAAAGAGAGAGAGACAGAAATCAGATAATGGTGCCCAGGAATTGTTTCTTTTCTTTTTGTACAAAATTTTATTGAGTTTTAGAATAATAGAACAATATGAAATACAATAAAATAAAAAATTAGAAAAAGAAAGAAAGAAGGATATAAGAAAGATAGGAGAACATACAAGATAAAGGGAAAATTAAAGAGAAAGAAATATATATATTAAAAGAAACAAAAAATATTTCACACAGAAAGAAAATAAGGCTTTACATTAATTAGTACTTTTGTCATGCCCCCAGAAAAACTTTTACTATTTCTTATTAAGTCTCAGTTGTCCCTTTAGTTACAATGGGTTTAGTTCCTTTATATAGTGTTTATGGGAGGGAACCTTAGTTAGACCCAGTCCCTTTAAGTAGCCCCCTGGAGGCAACATCCTTACAGTCCCCTTTTTATTACCCAGTAGTGCTCTTGTTCAGTTAGTTATGGTCTAAGGTGCCAGTGGAGCTGGAAGGCTGTAATATCTGTTACATCTAAGGTGTATAGTATAAGGTGTATAAGGTATACACAGCCTGTAAGACTGTGTTGTTCCACCGGACCTTTGGAGTGTCCAGCCGCTGATGTGGTGCCCCCTCTCTGCTCTATGTGCTGTTTTACATCAGGGTAACCCTCATATTTTTCCTCCTTTTGGGGGAAGGCTTTAAATGTGGGTTTTCTGGACGCCTCTTATTTGATTGTATTAACTGCTGTTTTGTATGGAGTTTTAGTAAGTTTTACTGATTATTAACTGGATGGAACTTAGGTTATTTGTTTACTGTGTTTTTGTATGATTTGCTCCTTTATTCAGCATTGTATGAATTTTATGTTGTACACCGCCTGGAGCCCTTTGGGGATGGGGCGGTATAGAAATTTAATTAATTAATTAATTAATTAATTAGTTAATTAATTAGAGCATCAAGTTAAGGTGTTACAGAAAGCGAGATCCAGATAGATGACACTAAAGGAACCAAGAGGAAGCACTGACGAAGTGGACTTTCTTGGAAGAAGTCAAGAGAGGATCAAGGTCTCAAGCTCCAAGATGCTCCAGTCAAGCAAGTACTTTATTTTGGTCAGACCCTGGGAGGACTTAGGGACTTAATTCTTCTAAGCAATAAACCTCTTTTTTTGAACAGTTGCACCTTCGCTTGAATCTCCCACTCTGTTCTGGCTGAGTACAGGGCACCTAGAATATTTTACTTGGGGAACAGAACAACTTTGTCCAGTAAGTTAATAACAGTACTCTTTCCGAACTAACAATATGTTTACATTTAATTTGTCTTCTACTATTACTCATATTCAAATTTTGAATTAACATTATCAAGTTTAGGACCAACATCAGAATTCCTCCATTAGGCATCGTTTCAAGGGGGTGCGTGCGAACAAAAGGAGGAGCGGATGAAAACGTTTTACGAACGGTTTCAGAGATCTGTTCAGAAAGGGCCACTAGCCATAGTAGAACATAGGCCGAGGGTAGCGGCGGGTATCTATGGTTTCAGCCAGATAGCTGGGCTACCTGAAACCCCTTTAACAAAGGACAGCAAGGACTGAGGCTCAGACAACCCGCTGCCCCACAGCTTTACGAACTCTGCAGCAGTGGCGTAGGAGGTTAAGAGCTCATGTATCTAATCTGGAGGAACCGGGTTTGATTCCCAGCTCTGCCGCCTGAGCTGTGGAGGCTTATCTGGGGAATTCAGATTAGCCTGGGCACTCCCACGCACGCCAGCTGGGTGACCTTGGGCTAGTCACAGCTTCTCGAAGCTCTCTCAGCCCCACCCACCTCACAGGGTGTTTGTTGTGAGGGGGGAAGGGCAAGGAGATTGTAAGCCCCTTTGAGTCTCCTGCAGGAGAGAAAGGGGGGATATAAATCCAAACTCTTCTTCTTCTATAATGTTACCAGCATTATATGTTTTCTGTGGTGCCTACTGTTGTCAGTCACCTGAATGCTCTTGCCTTTCTCCCCTTCTTTGCCTCCTTACTTCAGTTTCCTTCCAGCTCTCCCCCAATGTTTCTCCAACTGCTTTCTACTTCCTGAGTTTAACCCCCAAGTTCCTCCATCCTCTGCTTCAAGCCTTTGAGGAGCTCAACTGGGTCATTTGACACTGTGTGTTTTACCTCAGGCTAACACAGAAATCCCTGCTGCTTTATTTCAGGATCACCTGCAAGTCCCCCCCCCCCCCCGGTCTCATGACAAACTAAAATTTAATAGGCACGAATGACGCACTCCCTCCCTCCTGACCAAGAGCTGGATTTCTGCCACTTTTGTGTGTGTATACCCACACACGCGACAGAGTATGAATTGCAACTTGACGAAGCAAACGGTTGCTCTCTCTTGCTCGCCCAACACTTCTGAAGAGCCGGATGGGTTAAATGTTTCATGATGCCACAGATGCCCCAGCACGTCCGTTAAGCAAAACCAGCTGATATCTTTCTCCAAGCGGAAGAGGGTCCCTGACCTTGGCTACGTATCATGTTCCTTTTGTGACTGCCCGCTCTCATTCTCTGATTGACATAATCTGCAAAGAAAACTTGTCTCCCAGTCAGACACTTCCTTTTATCTAAGGGTTCCAGTTTTAGCCGTTTGATGTTGCAAACACAGCATGGTTGAACAAAACTTGATTTCTCCCTCTGTCTTCTACCCAAAGATTTGACTTGCCTACCAGCCAATGTTGGAAAATTGCATGAGTATAAGGCCCCTTCTGCACATGCAGAATAATGCACTTTCAATTCACTGTCACAATTGTTTGGAAGCGGATTTGGCTATTTTGCACAGTAAAATCCAGCTGCAAAGTGCATTGAACGTGGATTGAAAGTGAATTATTCTGCGTGTGCGGAAGGGGCCTAAGATGCATCAGTGCATATAACTAGGTTCTTAACAAGAGTGATATTTGTTCTCTGCAGAGGAAGAGCAGCAGTGGCGTAGGAGGTTAAGAGCTCATGTATCTAATCTGGAGGAACCGGGTTTGATTCCCAGCTCTGCCACCTGAGCTGTGGAGGCTTATCTGAGGAATTCAGATTAGTCTGTACACTCCCACACATGCCAGCTGGGTGACCTTGGGCTAGTCACAGCTTCTCGGAGCTCTCTCAGCCCCACCTACCTCACAGGGTGTTTTTTGTGAGGGGGGAAGGGCAAGGAGATTGTCAGCCCCTTTGAGTCTCCTGCAGGAGAGAAAGGGGGATATAAATCCAAACTCCTCCTCTTCTTCTTCTTCTTCTTCTTCTTCTTCTTCTTCTTCTTCTTCTTCTTCTTCTTCTTCTTCTTCTTCTTCTTCTTCTTCTTCTTCTTCTTCTTCTTCTTCTTCTTCTTCTTCTTCTTCTTCTTCTTCTTCAGCACATGAAGCTCCCTTCCCTGCCTCAATGCAGATGCAGGTGTCTTTTTAAAATTTACCACATTTATGCCTCACCTTTCTCCCCAGTACTGCAGTGAAAAGCTCTGTCCGTGACCTGAGTTGGATCCCAATATAAATTTGTTTCAGGTAGCCAGCTCAAGACTTGACTCAGCCTTCCAAACTTTCAATCCAAGGATGGTAAAGTTACTCACTTGTTGGGGGTAAAAGTGCAGATGACTGGGGAGGGCAATGATGAACCACCTCATAAATACAGTCTGATATACTCTTTTCCACCGAACAATAGTAGAATTGTATATTAATCCACCACTTCCTGGACCTTCTTTGTTCCAGAATGCTCCGCTTCAATCCCACTACCTACCTAGTTCTGTCCCCAAGGCACTAGGATCCAAGCGAAGCATTCCAGAAGAAGGTCCAGGAAATGGCGGATTAATATACAAGTCTACTGTCATCTTTTGGTAAGGAAAAGTATAGTAAACATCATGATGTGACATCATGATGTATGGGCATGTCTCCCATACAATCTTTCTCCTTCCTTTAGTTAAAAAAACACAAGTTCTAAAGACTGGGATCTGATGGGGGGCACAAAATGCAACTTCCACCCCCTCCCGAAATAATGCAGATCCATAAGAGTTGTATAATGTGCTACTCCCCCCCCCCCGCATTTTCCTCTTCAGCTGTCATCAACCCATAACAAATCTACAAAGTAGCTAGATAGAGAGCAGAACTTCAGAAGAATTTCAATCAATTATTCTCTAATAGCTGTTTAGCGCTTGTTAATAACACAAATCTCTTTCTGCCGGCTTCTAATAAAGCCTTTCTGATAGCTGTAATTTCAATTCACAGAAAAGCATTTAAAGTTTGCATGCTGGATCTAATTGATCTTCTTCCCAATAAACAAAACCTATTCTGAGCTAGATTATATTTTTTTCCCCAAGCAATAGACATGCTTTGTGTAAACAACAGATGAGAACTCACAACTACTGTTTCACAACGTACGCTTCAGGAGGATGTCTACAGGGTATACTATGAACAGTGAAAAAATATTTTTTTCTCAATGTTTTATTGATGCCTAACTCAGATAGGTATAACCCAAGGGGAATGTGATATCATAACTCTTATTAAATATCTGAAGGACTCACTCCGAAGAGGATAGGGAGCTGTTTCAGTTTGTGATACATAATATGACTCATAGGAGCAGCAGCGGCATAGTGGTTAAGAGCAAGTGCACTCCAATCTGGAGAACCGAGTTTGATTCTCTGCTCTGCCACTTGAGCTGTGGAGGCTTATCTGGGGAACTAGATTAGCTTGTGTACTCCAACACACACCAGCTGGGTGACCTTGGGTGAGTAACAGTTCTTCTGAGCTCTCTCAGCCCCACCCACCTCACAGGGTGTTTGTTGTGGGGTGGGAGGGAAAGGAGATTGTAAGCCGCTTTGAGTTTCCTTATAGGAGAGAACTCTTCTCCTCCTCCTCCTAATAATAATAATAATGGATTTGTCAGGTCTTGACCCTTGAATCAATAAACGGACTCTGGACTTGTTGATCAGGAGCATTTATTGGAAGGTAACGAAGCACCCAGCTTGCAAGAAACCAGTTCTGGCAAATCTGGCTTTTGCTATGCCTTTTATCCAGAAACAATCCCCCCCTCCTGTATTCCAAAAGAATGTGAGAAAGAGTTACTCCACTGAGATAGAAATAAAGCCACCTGGACTCCTAACCCCACAGAGCAACAGAAATCCCAGTTCCCATAGGAGTAGAGAGTGTCAGGGATACGCCTAGTTATCTACCAAGCATGTGAAACCATAAAAGAAAGATCAAGGAAAAAATGTCCCATTACAGAGTTGGTAATTTATAGCAGACTAAGGAGATAAATCTAGAAGTAGTTACATTGACAGGACTGCACCTCAGTCACCCAGATACAATAATTGTCCCTCGGGGATAGGGCGGTATAAAAATCTAATAAATAATAATAACAACAACAACAACAACAACAACAACAACAATAATAATATATCATGTAGCAACTACATTGAGTTAGGAATGCATCTCAATCAACTAGGTGCCATCTCTGACAGGGTTCAAATTCCTCCAAGAGTTCAGAAAGGTGTGCACAGATCCCCCAACCTCCATTTTGTCCATGGCTCTATGAGAAAGATGAGACTGACAGAAAATGGCTGCCCCACCATCTTCCATTAAGTTTCGTTGAGGAATAGCGGATTTGAATAGTCCAGTTTAATACTTAAACCACTGCATTACAAACAGATTGTCAGGATGGCCCCCTTCCGCCAACGCGGGAAAGGGGAATCGGGTCATCGAGGTCGGCTATCGCCCTGGCACCAGCCCATCTCCCCACTCCCATCTGGCCAGTTGGCTGCGTGCCTGGCTAGCCTACCATTCTTCAGGTGTGAAGTGGTTGGTGTCTTTTGTGTCCTTTCCTTTGTCACTATGCTGAGGCCGCGGCCGTGCCATCAGGGATTTAAGATCTAGTCCTTGGTTTGTCCCGCAGAATTGTCTATGCTTAGTTATGCTTTGGTTACCGAATAAAGGCTACAGTTTGAAAACTACAGTTTCTTTATTTGGGGACTGAAGTCTTACACAGATAACACATAATTTATGCCTAAAAGTACGTCTATATCCTCCTACACTTTGTCTCAGAGAAAGATATTAGTAGGGTCAGTTGAGGTGCAGCAGTCGAGAAAATTGTGTGCTTTTGCATTAGAACATAGTCCCAAACGAATATGAGAATTATAATTCATTTTTACACGCTGCCTTTGTCAAAACCGCTATATTGTGCATTATTGAACATGGTACTTTGATACAAGAGCAATATATTTTTACTTTCAAACTTTCAAATGGATCGGAGGCGGGGGGTGGGGAGAGAAGGGCTAGGTAGGTAGTAGGACCCAAGCAGAGCATTCTACAACAAAGAAGGTCTGGCATGTTAAGTTCTGTGGCAGAGGAGTATACAACCCTACTAACATCTTTTTTGGAGACAGACTATAGGAACTACATAAGTGCCCGTTGAGACTGCCTGTAAGCCTGTAATGGCAAAGTGGAACCGCTATTTGCAGAAGCAGCAGGTATCGGATGCCAGGGGAGCTAACCATGGGGGAGGGGCCTCTGCTCAGGGGCGGAGTGAGGGGAAACTGCGACCGGGGTATGCACGCATCCTGCACCCCGCCGCAGCAGTGCCCGCCCCAGAATGCCACCGCCTGGGATGTCGTGCCCCTCACCCCATTGGCACTACACCACTGTCTCAGCTCACACCTTGCTTATAGACTTCCTGGAATTGTCCAGCCAACCACAGCTAAAAAAACCGAATGCAGAACTAGCTAGGCTTTTGGCCATCTCCAGCTGGGTTCTCAGGATTAAAGTGTATAGTGTTTGAGATAATGGGCGAATTCCCACTGCCTCCTTAGCACGGTTTCGGGCCACTTACTAACACGGTTTCATCGACGTCCTCCCCATGACTTCTGTGGCAGCAACCGTTTCTGACGCTCATTTTACCCATTAATGTGTGTCCCGGCAGAACCTGGATGCAAGTGGGTTGGGCCCCATTACCACAGTTAACGGCTGTTCTGAGGGGAGGAACAAGGTTTGGAACCTGGAGTTGTTCCCCGCCCCAGAGCGTGACGTGCATTTTGCGCAGCCAATTGATTTGACCCTTGCGCAGTCTACTTCCGGGTTGATGGAACGATCACGTTTCTGAGCATGTGCAATACAAGTGAAGGATCGCCTGTTCACCGATTTAACGGTAAAACTTTCAGAAAATAGTTGCTTTACAGTAAATGACAAGTATTCATAGTGGTTGCACTTCAGCGTTCGCACAGGTTTTTTAATGGGTAAAAATGGGTAGTGTTTCTGAAGTGGCTAACAGGTCCCGCCCAATAAAGGTTTACTGTACTGTACTGTACCGACCAATCAGATTAGGGCAATGAAGCGCGATCACATGGCTGTGGGGATTGCAACGATGCCTACACCCGGGAGTGTCTGCTGTGTGCTCGCTGTGGTGGGGAGGGAGAAACTGCGATGAGGAGGACACGGATTCACAAGGAACAGGTTTGGATCCGCATGCAATTTTCAAGTGGGAATTCGCCCAATGTGAGGGAAATGCAAGGCTTTTGTGATGACCCGGGCGGGCTACCGCTTGAACTCCCATATATAAAGTTGTGCCATGCAAATGAAAAGTTAAACTACCCCTATTTGTAGAGGGATGCTTATGAGTACCAACCACCACCTATTCTACTCCTAGCACAACAAAAAATGTAAAGATAAACGTTCAGAGCAAAGTAGCAATTAAATGGGGGTACAAATATAATAAATAAACATGCACCTTTTGAGCCAAGTACTGCTCTTAATGACAAAGACATTCAAATATTTTGTTCTGTACTCATCCTCCTCATATGCTTTTGTGTAAAGTTACTGTGAGTGGGATAGGAAAGTTTGAACTCGTGCACAGGTACTACAGTACAGAAGAAAAGAACTTTCAATTGCTTCAGATTCACAGGCATTTTATTAATGAACTGAAATCACAGAGGGGAAAAAAGCTATTTTCATATGCACCTGGCCATACTGTTTGCTTAACACCTGGGATTCAATTGTGCCAAGCTATGTTGTAAAGTAATGAAAAAAGCATAGAGATTCATGCACAATATTGCCCCTCAAAATAGTAAGCTATTCTAGTTAGATGTGGTTTAATTGCTCACAGGCTCCGGAGAAAAAACCTTTTCCTGCTTCCCCAGATTCCTAGATGTACAATGAAATTAAACCAAGAAGCCTATTACTCAAACTACATGGCTTATGCTACATCTGGCTGATATCAAACCAACATGATTCCTCAAAGAAGTAGCAGGAGGCTTCATTTGTGTAACAGTTCCATATATAGGGCAACAGCACAACCAAAATAGCCTCTGGACCTAGCAGCTACCCGTCTTTCTTCAGAATCACAGAACAAAAGCTTCCTTCTGAAGATCGACATGACCAAGGAAGTTCATATAAATATACAGACAGCAGGATAATTGTCACCTATATAAAAACCATGGCAGAACTAGCATTACCTAAAAAGATGATTAATGGTGGGACTACTGCTACCAAACTATACTCTGTCTGACAAAAAGATGTTCGTAGTTTGTATATTCTTCCACCACAGAACTCAACATGCCAGCTCTTCTTTGTTGTAGAATGCTCTGCCTGGGTTCAACAAGAAGAAGGAGGAGAAGGAGGAGGAGGAGGAGTTTGGATTTATATCCTCCCTTTCTCTCCTGTAGGAGACTCAAAGGGGCTTACAATCTCCTCACAACAAACACCCTGTGAGATAGGTGGGGCTGAGAGAACTCCGAAAAGCTGTGACTAGCCCAAGGCCACCCAGCTGCACAGGCTAATCTGAATTCCCCAGATAAGCCTCCACAGCTCAGGCAGCAGAGCAGGGAATCAAACCTGTTTCCTCCAGATTAGAATGCACCTGCTCTTAATCACTAAGCCACTGCTGCTCCTTCTAGTGCCCACTTAGCGCACACACAACAAGCAATGCGTAAAGTTAGCTGCAAATCTACAAAACGTTAACGTACCCAGAAATCTGCAGACTTCACAGAGACAAACCTTCTATTTCTCTCTCTCCTGCTGCAGCCCACTGAGCATGCAAAAACTGTACCGGTTAAAGGGTTGGGTTAAGATCTGGGAAACCTAGGTTCAGATCCCCACAGTCTCACAAAAGCTTGTTGGGTCATCTTGGTCCAGTCCCAGACACTCATCCAAACCTTCCTCGTAGGGCTGTTGTGAGGATAAAATGGAGGAGAGAATGAAGTAAGATATTTGGGTCTCCAATGAAGAGAAAGGCAGGGTGTAAATGGAGTAGATCAGGGGTCTGCAACCTGCGGCTCTCCAGATGTTCATGGACTAATTGGCCATGCTGGCAGGGGCTGATGGGAATTGTAGTCCATGAACATCTGGAGAGCCGCAGGTTGCAGACCCCTGGAGTAGATAAACAAAAGTAGGAGGAGCCTGAGGCACAGGGAAGGAATTCGCAAGTATCATTTTGCCATCTTCTAAAGATTTAGGCCTTTTCTGCTCAAGTGGTTTCCAACATATCCTGCCACCAAATGTCCTGCTTTTTAACTTTTAATTCCACGTTTTTTTCTCTTCCATTTGGTTTTGGAAACATTTTCCCTTCGTTTTTTTCTCCCTTGTTTTCCCAAGTGTTTTTACCACAATCTATTTTTTGATCTGTTTCCAAGCCGTTTTCCCTTGACTGAGTAATTATGTTGAAATAGTTATTTCTCCAACCCATCAAACACCTGTCCCTTATCCACACCCTATGTAGTCACCCAGCTTCCCCTTCTTCTCTCATTCATCCCCCATTTTCAAAAGGAATTTTTAATATTCTTGTCTGTCACATTAGCGATGTAACGTAAGGGCATAGATACAAGTTCTGATTTTCATCACTGTCAATTTCATCCTGAACGTTTGATGTCCCCTTAAGGTGAGTGAGATTGACAAGAGAAGCTGCTTTTGCAAGAGGAAATTGACCTCAGACTGCCCCAGTAAAGGGCAGCAGTCCCTTGCCAGTTTCCTCCTGCAAAAGTCGCTTCTCTTGTCAATTTCACACAGTCCTAATTGGGGACACAGTGTATCTTCAACTTAATGTGACATCACCATCTGGGATGAAATTGACAAAACTGATCCAATCAACCTTGCATCTTTGCCCTTACATTACATCACTAATAGAGATTTTTTTAAAAAAAAATCCTTTGGAAAACAGAGGACAAGGGGGGAAATTATGGGGGAAATTGTGGAGTGCAAAATAATTTCATAGAAAATGTTTCCATGTCACAAGGTTTGACCACATGCTAAGCTATGCATGTGGAAAAGCCTTAAATGCCCTTCAGTCATCAGAACGGTGAGCTTGAAAAGAAGCTAACGTAGTCTCCTTTGCTTACATTCTGCTTCAAGTTATTGCCCAACATGCAAAAACACGGCTAAACATCCATCAAAGACTGTGCTTCCATAGCACCTTGTCTCATGCACTTTACAGCCCGTATTTGAATCCATTACTGTACGTAATTGGGTTAACATTTGGGGCGCCCTCACTAAAAGATGTTTGCCTTCAGCCAGACTGGCATATAGACGGTAAAAGGGGATGGAAAGATCACACACAAAACACAGCTTTCTTCCGAAGCCTGAAGACAAACTGGACTGACTAGCATAGTTCTCAGAAGCATATTTTAATTTTTTACTCCTCGTGCCTATAGCAAGAAGATTGAATTAAAGTCCTTGCTATTTTGACATGTTTAATTCAATAGCTAGGAACACATCTCCTTCTCATCTTCATTTCTGCCACCACCATAGAGGCAGCATCTGTCAACGTGTAACCCGTAGGATGATCCTTGTGCAATTAATTAGCACGCACAGGCTTATTTCTGTGGAAAATTAAAGAAATGTTCAATTAACGACCTGATGACTCTTTAGAGTTATAAGTAGCCCCAACAATCTCTTCCATTTCTAGCATGTTGTAGTTACTTCAGAATTATATGAACCACAGACCCTGACTCCTCCACCCCATCACAGAAGAAGTAGTTGCTAGATTATTATGGACACAAATTCCTGTGACAGCTGACCCCCCCTGCTACAGTGGCTCTTCCCAGAGGTGGGATCCAGCAGGTTCTCACAGGTTCCCGAGAGTAGGTTACTAATTATTTGTGTGGGCCGAGAGGGGGTTACTAATGGGTGATTTTGCCACATGATTTTTGCCTTAGTTACGCCCCTCCTCTCAGCAGTAGCGCACAGAACTTGAAGCAGTCTAGCAGGAGGTGCACCGGCGTGCGTGGCAGCCTGTGCCTGCGTGCATTCGTTTCCCACCCAAGGACTGGCGCAGCGGCTGCATCCTTGCCACAGCCCCGCCCAGGAATGCCCCGCCCCAGGAATGCCCAGCCACGCCCCCGTCGTGCCCCGCCCAGCCCCATTGGCGCTACGCCACAGTTTGAATCCCACCACCATGGGAACCTGTTACTAAAATTTTTGGATCCCACCACTGGCTCTTCCACAGAATGCTAACATGACTGATACTATATTGGTGTGTCTACAGGGAAGCTCCCATGCCCGCTAATCCACGGAAGCAGTGAATTCCACTAAACTGGATCCACTGAGAAACTTTGTCAGTTAGAAGAATCCAGGGTAAGTCAGTTGGCAGCCACAAAACTGAACGCTACACACCAGAGAGAAAACCTCTCTTACCACGACATGCCTCTTAAGATGCCAGCCACAAATGCGGGAGAAAAATTCGGAGCAAAAACTACCAGACCTCGGCCACACAGCCCTGTTCCTGGTAAATTAGCAGAATCTATCATTAAAGATAAAATTATTAAACATGTAGAAAAGCAAGACCTGCTGAGGAAGAGTCAGCATGGCTTTTGCAGAGGCAAGTCCTGTCTTACAAACTTACTAGAGTTCTTTGAAGGTATAAACAGGCATGTGGATAAGGGGGAACCAGTGGACATTGTCTACTTGGATTTCCAAAAGGCTTTTGACAAAGTTCCTCACCAGAGACTATTGAGAAAACTCTGCAATGAAGGAATAAGAGGGGAAGTCCTCCTATGGATTAAAAACTGGTTGAGAAACAGGAAGCAAAGTCTGGGTGTAAATGGGAAATTCCTTCAATGGCGAGATGTAAGGAGTGGTGTCCCCCAAGGATCCGTTTTGGGACCAGTACTCTTTAACCTATTCATAAATGACCTGAAAGAAGCGGTGGGTAGCATGGTGGCCAAGTTTGATTTTTTTAAAAAGGGTGTAAAAGTTTAATGTTTAACTGTTTAACTGTGCAAACAGTTAATCGTTACCTGTGTAAACCATTAACGATTCAAAGTTACATGTTTGACTGTTTAACGTTTGCATCTCCTTCTGCTGGCCAATCGCAAAAGCGGAAACGAAACCAAGGAAAGGCTGTGTGTGCATCGCAACGCTGAATGGTTGCCTGAATTCCGCGTTACACTCCAGGGCAGGAAACCAGTCAGGGTTTCAACCCTCATCCCTCCCCTCGGATCAGCCGTGTTAATGGGGTCTATGCCACTTGCAACCAGGTCCTGCCGGAATGCAGATTAACAGGGAGAATGAGCGCCAGAAATGGAATCTGCCACACAAGCAATGGGGAGGTCGGTTAGTTTGTGTTCTGAAACCTGGTTAAGACGGTAGTGGGGGTTCGACCAAAGAGAGAGACCAAGATTAGCTGCCCAATCCTAACTGTGAACATAGGCACCATTAGAACTGCTGCGGCATATCAAAAAAGAGGCCTCCAAGTTGGAGTAACTGAAGTGAGGTATAGATTACCATTTTCTTGCTGTAATCATTCACATTTCCTTGGCAGAAAGGTGGGATATAAATCCAAACTCTTCCTCCTTCTCTTCCTCTTCTTGTCCTTCTTGTTCAGGCAGAAGCAATCCCAACCATCACCAAACGTGGACAGTTCAAAACCCTCTGAAAACAATCCACGTACTCTGAAATTGAATCAAGGTTCTCTTATTTTCCACAGCAAACTTTTCAGACTGGCTGCTCCTTCTGAATTTCCAGGCATATCAAGATGAATTCCCCTGCCTGCTTGACGAAAACGCTGTGTGACGGGTTCCTGACAGATCTTAGACACACACGGGCCCGGACACTGCCTATCTTCCCTTTGAATCATCATGCAGATGCAGTCTCTCCTCCCCCCCTCCCCAATTTATGAATCATCCACTTCAAACATGAGAAACTTCCATGCCGGGCTGCACTGAAAAGGGTAAATAGTCTGAGGTCATGCTTGACTATCCTTTCAATTACGGAGCCATGGCATCTTCAGAAGCAAGAGAACAGCACCCGAAAGTTAAACAGTGCAAGGAATCATGTGCAGAATCACATGTCTCTAAATGGAGCTTGGCTGTGTGGCATGCACTTAAAGAGCACTGAACTGGCCCGGCAGAAGGGCCCTACATGTGAGAGACCTATCAGGCCCCTAGAAATGGTTCCTCTTTAGTGAGCAATGTGTACATTCAGGGGTTTGGTTAACAGGACCATTACATGCACGAACTGACAGGATTCAGCCTTGAAAATTTACATCATTAGACACCCAAGGTCACTACTGCAGCCTCCCTCGGGGGTGAAAAGAAAAGGTGAAAGGGCCTCAGCTGTTGATTTTTAAAAGTCTTCCCTCTTGACTAGAACCAGCGTGGCGTAGTGGTTAAGAGCAGGTGGATTCTAATCTGGAGAACCGGGTTTGAGCCCCCACTCCAGATTAGAGTGCACCTGCTCTTAATTCCCCCACCATGCCCTTCAGAGGGTAAATTATTTTTCCTGTCAACACACATCTGATTTATGGTGATGCCTGGTGGGGTTTTCAAGGTGGGAGGCATTCAAAGGTGGTTTACTGTTGCCTGCCTCCATGTCATGACCCTGGTATTCCTTGGATGTCTCCGATCCCTATATTTGCCAGGATCAGCCCTGCTTAGCTTCTGAGATCATGAATTTGTGTCCATGGTTAAGAGCAGGTGCACTCTAATCTGGAGAACCGGGTTTGATTCCGCGCTCTGCCACTTGAGCTGTGGAGGCTTATCCAGTGAACCAGATTAGCTTGTGCATTCCAACACATGCCAGTTGGGTGACCTTGGGCTAGTCACAGTTCTTCGGAGCTCTCTCAGCCCCACTTACCTCACAGGGTGTTTGTTGTGAGGGGGAAAGAGAAAGGAGTTGTAAGCCCCTTTGAGTCTCCTTACAGGAGAGAAAGGGGGGAGCAGCAGTGGCATAGGAGGTTAAGAGCTCGTGTATCTAATCTGGAGGAACCAGGTTTGATTCCCCGCTCTGCCGCCTGAGCTGTGGAGGCTTATCTGGGGAATTCAGATTAGCCTGTACACTCCCACACATGCCAGCTGAGTGACCTTGGGCTAGTCACAGATCTTTGGAGCTCTCTCAGCCCCACCTACCTCACAGGGTGTTTGTTGTGAGGGGGGAAGGGCAAGGAGACTGTAAGCCCCTTTGAGTCTCCTGCAGGAGAGAAAGAGGGGACATAAATCCAAACTCTTCTTCTTCTAAATCGTTTATCTTACCTGAGTACAAAGTTCAACATTTATATGGCCACATTAAGCAATTAAGCAGTCTTATAGAGATCCAGTGGGCTATTTTACCCAGTGCCATCTGCTCTGCATGAAGCTCCCCAATATCTCATGCTGAGATTTGTTTATAGGCTACTGTTGAACATAGGAACACATGAAACTGGCTTCTATTTTATCCGACTTGGAACATCAGAGTCTTCACTGCTTACTCTGACTGGCAGCCTCTCCTGGGTTTTATGCAGAAGTCATTCACATTTCCTGAAGCCTGGTCCTTTTAACTGGAGGTGTTGGGAATCGAACCTGGGACCTCCTGCATGCCAAGCCAATGCTCTGCCACTGAGCCACAGACCCTGGTGGGGTACTTCAACTGGAGATACCAATCGCTGCACTAGAGACCTTTGGCATGCAAAATCTATTGTCCGTTGGGAAGCTGTCGTCCTCAAAAAGGAAGTTACACAGGGCTCTCAGATGCAGGGGCGTAGCTGCAATGGGACATCTGGGGCGGCTTGCCCCGGGCGGCGCCTTTGCAGTCATGAGTCGGGGTGGGGGTGCCCAGGCAGTTCATGCCCCGGGCGCAGCTCCCCCTCCCTTCATCACTGCTCAAATCTCCTAAGAGTACAGTCCTAAACAGAGTCATATTTGTCTAAATCCACTGAACATGATCTCAGAAGGGTTTACACATTATCCTCAGAATAAAGTTTTTAGTACAGTCAGTTGAGGTGCAGCTGCTGAGAAAAGTCTATGCTTCCGAAGTAGAACATAGTCCCAAATGAATATGAGAATTATCTTTCATTTGTATACGCCGTCTTTGCCAAAACGATTATTTTGTGCGTTATTGAACGTGGTACTTCGATAGAAGAGCATTCATAGTTCATTAAATGACTGTCACCAATACAATATTTTTTTATTTACAAACTTTCAAATGGAAGTGGGGAGAAGGGTTGGGCAGGCACTAGGACCCAGGCGGAGCATTCTACAACAAAGAAGGTCCAGCATATTGAGTCCTGTGGCGGAGGAATACACAACCCTACTAACACCTTTTATCTGAGACGGACCATAATTAGGATGCCAGGAGAAAGCCTAGGGACATGTCACCAGTTCTGTTTTTTGTTCTGCTACTTGGATGATAGTTTGAGCAACAAAACAAAATAACCCAATCAAGGATTTTCTACAACCCTGTGAACCCGTCTCTCCCTATATCGCCCTTCTAGGCCCCTCCGCTCATCGGAGGCGGACCTACTGGTGATCCCTGGCCCCAAGGCGATCCAGCTGGCCTCTACAAGGGCCAGGGCCTTTACGGCTCTGGCCCCTACCTGGTGGAACAGGCTTCCAGGTGAGATCAGGGCCCTGTGGGACTTACAAAGTTTCCGCAGGGCCTGCAAAACGGACCTGTTCCGCCAGGCGTTTGGCCAGCCGGGATAATGTCAACTCCGCCATAAGAACATCTAGCCTCCCATGGGTACATAAAGAGGGGAGGGAGGGGTTGAAGCTATCTGTAGTCTTAGTATTTTATGTATTATTTTACGTAAATTATATACTATGATGTTTTAAATTGTGTTATCACTGATGGACACTGCCCTGAGCCTTTGGGGAGGGCGGTATATAAATATAATAAATAAATAAATAAATAAATAAATAAATAAGTGGTCATCACGCAGTTAAAGCTTACTGCTTGTACATTGTTCTGATGTTAAAGCAAACAACAAATCAAACTTTAAAAAAAACCCACAGAAAGGCTATCATGAACTGCATAAAGTTCTTCATCTGTAGCCTGTTGTTTTTACACAGCAAAACCAGGAAATAACCCAGTTATATTTTTCCAGAGCAGGAGTGACATAAAAGTGTAATCGAATCTGCATAGAGATACCTTGGCCCGCCAAAATGGCCTTCAGACAAAATAGTCCCTGGTGCCCAAGAAGAGAGAGACTCGTAAATTGCTCTTGGAAATCCCGTAAGGATCTAAGATTGCAGCAAAAACAAACCCCTTCAAAAAAACCCTGTGCGCTTGAAGATTTCAGACCTATAAAACAGCGACAGCAAAGTGCTGCTAATCTCAGCAAACTTTTCAGCTTCTTACTTCTTTTGTAGTCGGTTGCTTTACTCTCGCCGGTCTTTTGTCAATATAGAAGCACTGCGTATGATATCACACAGGCTACAAAGCACAAATCAGCGATTTGCTGGGGATTTGCCAAAGCGTATGTACGTGTGAAGTGCTGTCAAGTCGCAGCCAACTTATGGCAACCCGGCAGCGTTTTCAACGCAAGGGACTAACAGCGGTGGTTTGCCATTACCTGCCTCTGCATAATGACCCTGGTATTCCTTGATGGTCCTCCATCCAAATACTAACCAGGGCCAGCCCAGCTTAGCGTCTGAAAGCCAATGAGATCAGTCTAGCCTGGGACATTCAAGTTAGGGATCTCCAAAGCATGCAAACCTATTTAACTCCTTCCTAATCCATCAGAATGCTTACGCGTCTAATCCAGATTTACTTACGACTGGCCTTATACCTTCCCCCTGAGTCTGCCGCTGGGATGCTTTTGTTGCTAAACCCAAGAACAAATGGGCTAGCGGCAGTGAGAGACCTGAACGAAAATAAGAACGAGTAAAGGAAAACAGCTGTATTACCAAGCCACAAGAGACCCTGGTGTATTTGCCCCTTCCACTGGAGTGTTTGCCCCTTTTGGTCAGCCTGAGTGGCCCTCGCTTTGGCCCGCCCTCATGCCACATGCGTGATTCTTTTCCCTTCTTTGCCCCCATGGTGGGTTGCCTTCTAGACTGGGAAGGGCAGCCAAGGAGGAGCTTAAAAAGTCTTAAATGTAAGGATGTGTTGCTGATGACCAAGATCAAGTTAATTGATGCTACAGTCTTCCCCATTACTATTTGTGCGTGAAAGCTTATGCACGTGAATGCTTATACCACGAATAAAACTTGGTTGGCCTTCAAGGTGCCACTGGACTCATTTTTTGCTGCTTCAGGTAAACAGGGCTACCCACCTGACTCTATCCTTCGAATCGAAGCATTTGCAGGAGAGTTTGGGAGCCAGTGTGACATAGTGGTTAAGAGAAGGTGGATTCTAACCTGGAGAACTGGACTTGATCCCCCTCTCCTCCATCTGAGTGGCAGAGGCTTATCTGGTGAACCAGTTGTGTTTCCACACTCCTACATTCCTGCTGGGTTAGTCACAGTTCTCTCAGAATTCTCTCAGCCCCACCTACCTCACCAGGTGCCTGTTGTCAGGAGAGGAAGGAAAGGAGCGTGTAAGACACCTTGAGTCTCCTTACAGGAGAGGAAGGTGGGAAATAAATCCAAACTATGACGACGACGACTACTACGACTACTACAACTACTATTACTATTCTTCTTTATTTTGCTATTGTTGTCAATTAAAAATTCATATTACCAGCACCCATGGATTTCTGATCATGTGACTCACAACCAAATAAACTTGGGCAATGGATCAGATGGTCTTCAGAGATCTACCCATCTGGATTTATAGTCCTAGATTCACAGAGATCAAAAATAACATTACTCCACAGTCTCAACCCAAGACTTCTTATGGTTTTTGCCCCGCTAATGTGAATAATATGACTTGCGAGGAGGACAGATACACTTTCAAATTTTAGACAAGATTATTTAAAATGGCACCAAGAGTAATTTCGCTGAAGTGAATGGGGAAACTGCATTAACAGGCATTTATTACTCAAGGAAGTCTACAGTAAACCAATTACTAAAGATTGCACTTCTCCTGACATCTAAGAAGTACATTACAAAAACCCAAAGCTTTTTTTTTCTGACTCGACTGGTAATGGAATATTGAAGTCATCTTTAAATACTTGTATAATGATATGTAAAGGAAAAAAATGTGTGTTTAATTCCAGTTCTGAAATTTCTGAATAGGCTATAATGCTTTATTTCTTCTGCAAGGTCGAAGGGAGAGGATGGATATGGTCACACCTACCACACGACATTTTATGTTCCATTTTCTCTGCCATCAATGCTAAAAAAATGAACATAACCCACTTGCTTGCAAAACAGAGCGAACCAGAAATGTCTAATTACATTTCCTGGATTTCATCATAATATTCATTCCTAAATAAGCATCATCAGACAGCAGGTAAACATCATAACTGAGCAATTAGCATCAGTAGCTATTTGGAAGGAGCATAAGCAGAGGAGTCATTTCCACACGCTGCGTCAAAATCCTTCTTTTAAAAAAGCAAGCCTCGGCCAAGCAAAGAATGGGGAGCCCTCACTAAGGAAAAGCCGTGGACGCTGACAACAGGACAAGCGAAAAGACAACTCAAGACATTTTTAAAAGATGACAGTGGAAGCAAGAAGCCGGGAAGGAGGGCAGGGAGAGGGTAGAAAGGCTCATTGAATCATAGGCCCCTTCCGCACACGCAAAATAATGCGTTTTCAAACCACTTTCGCAACTGTTTGCAAGTGGATTTTGCTATTCCGCACAGCTTCAAAGAGCACTGAAAGGAGTTTGAAAGTGCATTATTCTGCATCTGCGGAATGAGCCATAGAGTTGAAAGAGATCACCAAGGTCATCAAGTCCAACCCTGTCAGAGCACTGTCTGATCAGCAAAATCTAAATGAAAGTTGCCACATGACACAGCCTCTTCCTGGAACTAATTGGAAAGCAACTATGATTGGTTAATGAACTATATATAAGGCAGCACTGTGCTTTGCATTGTGAGACACTTGTCTTCACACTGCCTGGCGAAGCACTTTGTCTGAGAGAGCAACATTTCTGTGAACTGAATAAAGTAGGACCACTTCTGTGAAGCTGAATTGCTGTGTGCGTCTCAGTTCCTGCTGTGTTCCAGTGTGTGTTGCACAACTCTGCTATCTGGGGATTGAACCCCATTTCAGTACCACACCCCTCAACAAACCCCCTGCAATGCAGGGGCACACAATCAAAGCACTCCCCATATATGTTCATCCAGCCTCTCTCCAAAGAAGGAGACTCCACCACACTCTGGGGTAGTGCATTCCACTGTCGAACAGCCCTTACTGTCAGGAAGTTTTTCCTGATGTTTAGGTGGAATCTCTTTTCCTTCGCCTTGAACCCATGACTCCAGGTCCTAGTCTCTGGAGCCGCAGAAAACAAGCTTGCTCCCTCGCCAACATGACATCCCTTCAGATATCTAAACATGGCTATCATGTCACCTCTTAACCTTCTCTTCACCAAACTAAACATCCCCAGCTCCTTAAGTCTCTCCTCGTAGGGAATGGATTCCGGACCTTTTACCATTTTGGTAGCTTTCCTCTGGACCTGTTCCAGCTTGTCAATATCCTTCTGGAATTGTGGTGCCCAGACCTGTACACAATATTCCGTTTTTCTTGACTGCAGACTGAGTCCAGTGAAAACATTGGTCCTTACAAAATGGGCCACAAAAGGATTTTTTCCCTTCACCAACCTATACACAAGCCTAGAGCATGTTTAGAAATTTTGTTTTTCTTACTGTCGAACCTCAGCAACCTCCTGGAGAGTAAAACAGGAGGAAAAGAGCTGGGGAGAAGGAGACAGCACAGGAAGGGGCAGAAGGAAAAGCACCAGGCTATTGGGCCTTTCCCCACTTACCTTAAGCCCCGTGCTACTCTCCTCAAGTAGCACGGGGTCCCCCGGCACTCTCCACGACAGGGGCGGCGACAGCGCAGCCGCCCCGACGCTGCCGCTGTCGCACCCCCTCAGCGCGCGGCATCCCAGGCGCTCTTCTTAAGGGTGCCTTTTGATGACCCCGTGCAGAGCACAGGGTCATGGGGACGCCCAGGCGCGTGCCTGGGATGCCGCACGCTGAGAGCAGTGCGCGGCATAGGGGGAATGGAAAAGAGTGGGGAAAGGTTCATTGTTTCTTCTCCTTGGACCATTTCCCCCTGGGACAGAAACACTTGTCTCATTAGTATCAGGAAACACACACCTGTAATGTTGCTCATGGCCCTCAACAACCAAACTTTTTGTTTCTGTCTTTGCACTTCAGGGCAAACATGTGAAGGGGAAAAGGAAAGGCTGAGGGACTTGTGAATGTGTAGTTGGGGGGAAAGTGAGGGGGGATATGATTGCTGTCTTTAAGGCCCCCTGCGCACATGCAGAACAATGCACTTTCAATCCACTTACACAATTGTTTGCAAGTGGATTTTATTACTCCCCACAGCAAAATCCAGCTGCAAAGTGGACTGAAAGTGGATTGAAAGTGCATTATTCTTCATGTGTGGGCCTAAGTATCCGAAGGGCTGTCATTTAGAGGAGGGCAGGGAGCTATTCCTGAAAGCAGAGAATAGGACTCTCAATAATAAGTATAAATTACGGGGAGAAAGGTTCCGACTGAATAATAGGGAAACTGATGAAAAATCATAACCTACAAACAATCTTCAAACCTACCAGCAAAATACAGCCGATGCTACGCTCAGCAAAGAGAGACCCCCTCACTTCTGCAGGAGTCTATCGCATACCCTGCAGCTGTGGAAACATAGGAACTACAAAATGCAGCATTCAGACTCGTATTAAAGAGCACAAAATACAATGTTGGCTTAACCATTCTGAAAAATCTGCAGTAGCAGAGCAGGCTCTAAACAAAACTGGACATAACATTTTATTTGAAAACACTGAAATTCTGGACAGCTCGGACGTTTACTATGTCAGACTCCACAGGGAGGCTCTTGAAATCCACAAACATCAAGACAACTTCAATGAGAAGGAAGAGACTCTGAGAATTAACCAAACATGGCTACCAGTACTTAAAAACACCAGAATCAAAGGCCAAGGGCATGCTAGGTTAATGGACAATGAACTCCACCCACAGGATTTGCATTCACTAATATTTTGCCACTGCAGGGAATGCAAATGCAAATATGAATGTAATTGGACTGAAAACCCCACCCACAACACAATGAAGTCAGCCACACCTTTGCACAGCAAGTTCTACCCAAACACTTACTGGTTGGTTCCCCACCACTAAACATTCCCTTCTCACTGGACACAGTGTGCAACAGACTTCTCTCTGTGATACACCTCTGAAGATGCCAGTCACAGATGCAGGTGAAATGTTAGGAACAAGATCTACCAGATCACGACCACACATCCCAGAAAACCCACAACCATTCGACCACAAGCTGATGAAATTTGAAGGCTCTCATCTAGGAAGCAGAAGCACCTCACTCAACCCAGCCCTAAGTAATGTTTAGCCCCATAATAAACTCCTACAGATATTGGAGGACTTTGCAGAACGAATGAGCCCTTCGGCTTATCCGAAAGAGCAGCGAAAGGCAACAGACCGAGCACCTGAGAGAACCACCCTAGTGAAAGAACAGTAGAAAAGAAAAGAAAACTTTCAGGAAGTTTACTCATCCAGCAGATCATTATCATGGAAAGAGACCAGCTTCATTTCCTTTCAACATCATTTGCCCAAAGAAGAAAAATTAATCATCCGAAGCCCATTATCTGATCGCAAGCTAACCTCTACTGACAAAATGTGAGTAGATTCATTATATTATGCTACCCATGTACATACTCTGTATCTCAGCACCACCATTTCCTCAATGGCACCCTTTTAAAAGAAATGTTTCTTGATTCAGCTCTGCCCGTGGCAGGTTTACTTCCAAACCCATGGTCTCTCCCCACTGCCCCTTCTCTTCAAGCTTTGATTTGCTGCTCTATTATTATTATTATTATTATTATTATTATTATTATTATTATTATTATTATTGTTGTTGTTGTTGTTGTTGTTGTTGTTGTTGTTGTTGTTGTTGTTGTTTATTTATTAGTTTTGTTTACCGCCCTCCCCCGAAGGGCTCTGGGCGGTTAACATCATATAAGTCGAGCACAATTTAAAACATCAATAATTTACAGTACAAATGTACGGCTCTATTAGTATTAAAACAACTTTTTAAAAACCCTATAAAACACAGCGTTCCATATTTACATTACTAGATTTGTACCCCAGTCCCGCTCAGAAGCACCTGGAGTGCAATTCATACCTTTCTCCTCGTATTATTTAGTTTGTTCCCTTGTGCCTTTCTCCCCAATGATGACTCAAAGTGGCTTGGATTGTTATCTCCTCCATTTTAAGCCCAAGATCACCCTGCCAAAGTTCCTTAGGCAGAACAGGGATTAGATCTGCAGGTGGGGGCTAAGTCTTAGGTTCAATCCCCAACATTTCTAGTTAAAAGGACCAGGAAGTAGGCAAGGTTAAAGACCCCCATCTGAAATCCTAGAGCAGTGGTTCTCAACCTTCCTAATGCCACAACCCGTTAATACAATTCCTCATATTGTGGTGACCCCCAACCCTAGCCCCCAACACTGATGCAGAGAGTCTTAGGTGACCCCTGTGAAAGGGTTGTTTGACCCACAAAGGGGTCACGACCCACAGGTTGAGAACCACTGTCCTAAAGATATGCTGCTAGTAGAAACTATTGACCTTGATATTAGGATAGTTGATTTTCATTGTAGTTCTGTTTCTGAGTGAAAGTCATGTCACAAGTGCTCTTGCTTTCAGCAAGAGCACTTGTGGCATGACTTTTTATGCCAGAGCAGGGCTTGCAGTGGGAAATCAGCATGTGCGGGGCAAGAGGAAGCATATTGGGACAAGAAATCTTGCCCCAATACGCCTCCTCTTGGTGTACCGCAAAGAGGAAGCATGTCAGCACGAGATTTGTTGCCCCAACGTGCCTCCTCTCTCAGCACACCACAAAGAGGAAGTGTGTCGGTACAAGGTTTCTTGCCCCGACACACTTCTGGTTCCACCACGGGCCAGAGCCCCGGTGGGTAATCAGCCCAAGAGTCTGATTCAGTGCAAAGCAACTTCTTGCTGGTCCAGATCTCTAAATACGACATGAGGTCGGTCAGTCTAAGAGAAGGTCACAACCGAAGACCACCTTCAAGGCTCAATTGGTCTCACCCATGTTACTAGTTTTGTAGGCGCAGAGAAAGGGAAAGGGATTTTAATTCTATAAGTAAGGTTATTCTCCCCCCCCCCCCACATTAGTTTTCTTATAATGGGGAGATGGCAACCATAAAGCTGCTGACCAAAGAATTCAGGCAGGCCTTAATGCTTGCTGTTCTTTTACTGTTGCTAACCAGACTTGTAATAACCCTGAAAAATGCCCCTTGTTCTCAATCCCAAAGAATATGTGAGCTAAGCTATTTTTGAGGTCTCAATGTCTCTAACAGTACCTTGAAGTGGCCCTTTTCAGATACATGTTTAGGCTCTTTGTCTGGAAAGTAAGACAACAAAGGACAATACTGATAAGGTAAAGACAGGGCCTTAGTTCACCAAAGGTCAATGGGTGGCATACTGACATCTTCCAATAAGAATTTTAGCCAGCCCCAAAAGTTTTGGGGAAAGGGAGAATCCCCACCTTTCTACATGATTGATTGATGATGTGGGCATTTGGGGGTATATTCTTTTCTGCCATTTTGATGTAACCTGTTTTTACCCTATAAAAGTAAGGACCCGCTGCCATCTTAGTGTGGCTCCTCTGATGCTGTCTTGCCTGTTTGTTGGCCGAATAAAATACTTCTTTGATTTTATTCTTTGTTGGCTTGAGCTTTTTGGGCTTAAATTTCTTAATTCGTTACCCCGTTGTAACAGTTTCACTACATCCCATAGTCACTCAGCCCTGACCACCGGAAAATGAGGGGTTGGAGGTTGGGCCCTGATTATTGCTAAACTTCAAATTCATGGTCTTCTTGGATGCGTGAGTCCTGGCACCTCTCGCTACATTTCGTATGGGCAGGCTAGTGTTTCACACAGAGCTGCACGGCACCAGTGGAGGAAGATGGATCCAGCCTTTGTGTTACATCAGCCTTCATTCCAGGGAGATGGTTTGCCTCTAGGACTGTCCACTCTGGCACACATCCAGCCATCCAACTGTGCTCAGCACCCATCAGGATATGTGTGTTTCGATGAGAATGCTGTCAGGCAGATGCAGGGCAGTAGCCAGGAGTCAGACTTAATTAAGATTAAGTTAGGTTTATTTTCCAAATGAGAAGAATGATTATGATTATATGTGAACTCTGGTTTTATGGCCTGGAGAATGTGAACACAGTAGTTGGCTGGAACAAAAAAGTCCTGGGGTTGGATACTTAGTCATCATGAATCTCAACAGGTGACCCTGAACAACAAATGCCTCCCAGACTAAAAGTAAAACTAGATCGGGGTCTGCAACCTGTGGCTCTCCGGGTGTTCACGGACTACAATTCCCATCAGTCGCTGCCAGCATGGGCAATTGGCCATGCTGGCAGGGGTTGATGGGATTTGTAGTCTGTGAACATCTGCAGAGCCACAGGTTGCAGACCCCTGAACTAGATGATACCACATCCCCAAGTTCACCACTGGAGCAAGGTGCCACTTTACAGCTTGTTTTTCCCCTGTTGAAAATGGCATGGAGTTTGATCCTGCTGGGGAGCATGTTACAGGCCAACAAGGGTCTTGCATTTCCTTCTTCCCACCCCCAACCTCAACACCATTTTCAAGAGCTAAAAAAAAAAAGTTTGGTATTTTGGAAAGTTAAAAACTAAGCTCCAAAATTGTGCCATGTCCTTACGGCATACTCGGGGACATGACACCATCTACTTTGGTCCTCATTTACCATCCAACAGTCATCAGCTAGGCTAGAAGCAGCAGTGGCATAGTGATTAAGAGCAGGTGTGCTCTAATCTGGAGGAACTGGGTTTGATTCCCCGCTCTGACGCCTGAGCTGTGGAGGCTTATCTGGGGAATTCAGATTGCCCTCTGAAGGGCATGGTGTAGTGGTTAAGAGCATGTGCACTCTAATCTGGAGAACCGGGTTTGATTCCGCGCTCTGCCACTTGAGCTGTGGAGGCTTATCTGGGGAACCAGATTAGCTTGTGCACTCCAACACATGCCAGTTGGGTGACCTTGGACTAGTCACAGTTCTTCTGAGCTCTCTCAACCCACCCACCTCACAGGGTATTTGTTGTGAGGGGGGAAGGGTAAGGAGTTTGTAAGCCCCTTTGAGTCTTCTATAGGAGAGAAAGGGGGGATATAAATCCAACTCTTCTTAAATTAAAGATGTACTCTAACCTCAGAACCAAGTGGATCAACTGCAATAAGCAGGGAGATTTGTGAAACAAATCAAAACATTAAAACTCCAAGAAATTACAGTTATGATTATTTCAAGATGGTAATAAAACAATATCCAAAACTCTTGAAGGTTGGCAGTGGACTCAACGGAGGCCAGATGATCCCATAACTGCCTCAGCCGTACGCCTGGTAGAACAGCTCTGTCTTATAGGCCCTACAGAATTGCATAGAGCCCTGTCCTCATTGGACAGAGCATTCCACCAGCCCAGAGCTGGTTCCGAAAAAGCGCTGGCCCTGGTTGAAGCTAGCCAAACTTCCCTTGGGCCAGGGACCAACTATTACTGTTCACAGGCCAAAGTGAACTCTGGGGAACATACCAGGAAGAAACAGTCTTGTAGGTACGTAGGACCCAGACCATTTAGGGCAGGGGTCTTCAAACTATGGCCCTCCAGATGTTCATGGACTACAATTCCCATCAACCTCTGCCAGCATGACCAAATGGTAGGGCTCATGGGAATTGTAGTCTATGAACATCTGGAGGGCCATAGTTTGAAGACCCCTGATTTAGGGATTTGTACGTTAGTACAAGCACCTAGAATCTGATCCGGTACTCCACTTGGAACCAGGGCAGCTGGTGGAGCACAGGTTGGATGTGTGCCCACCACGGAGTCCCTCTAAGGACACTCACTGCTGCATTCTGGACCAGCTGGAGCAGGACCATCCCTGCCTAGAGCCCAAGTGGGAGGTGAGAGGAGATCAAGGCTCTTGTGCCTTCCCATCCCACTGCTCTGTAGACCTTTGAAGACAGCTCAAAGCTCTCTGCCGCTAAACATTTAAAGCATAAACTACCAAAGTCACGCAAGCAGCGACCATGAAAATTAGTGGCAGAGCAGGAAGTGGGGAGAAGAAAAGAAGCAAGATGAAATTAGGAAACCAGATCATAACCAATAAATTAAGGGGAAAGGGCAGTTAAACTTAAAAGCAAGTTCCTCCGACTTCAGTGGGAATGACTTGAACCAAAGATGACGCCTGAGCTGAACGCATTCCGCTGACGCTGAAAATAAACGTGTCGTTTCCAGTTAATGTGCTGTGCAATGAGTTGTTGAAACCGTCTGATGTTGCCATGGTTGTCTCCCTGTTCAGACTGCAAGTTTTATTGCATTCTCAAGTCTGGTTTCTTATTAATCTTTACAGCGTTGGGAAAAGAAGAGTTATTAGTGACGAATTATCCACTGCACATAAGTTAAGCATCCTCCTCAACTTACGAATTCTCTACCTAAAAACACAATTAAGGGCCTTTCCAGGTCATCAGTGTACAATGCAATAAATGCACGGTTGTTATTCACCTGCTGAGCCCATCCTAATGTCTTGCCTCAAGTTAGCTTGTCCGTGTTGGCATCGTGGTTAAGAGCAGGTGCACTCTAATCAGGAGAACCGGCTCCAACTCCCTGCTCTGCCACTTTAGCTGAGGAGGCTTATCTGGGGGACCAGATTAGCCTGTGCACTCCAACATATGCCAGCTGGGTGACCTTGGGCTAGTCACAGTTCTTCCTCTCTCAGCCCCACCCACTTCACAGGGTGTTTGTTGTGGGGAGGGGGGAAGGGAAAGGAAATTGTAAGTCCTTTTGAGTCTCCTTACAGGAGAAAAGGGGGGGGGGAATCAGTGGTGGGATTCAAATAATTTAACAACTGGTTGTTTACAAGTACCATTTTAACTACTGGTTCTGCAGAAGTGGTGCGAACCTGCTGAATCCCACCACTGGGGGGGGGATATAAATCCAAACTCCTCTTCCTCTTCCTCTTCTTCCCAGTTTCCATACCACATGCAAATCCCTCTCACCTAGCAGATGAACGTGCTTCTGGAAGGGTCCGCTGCAATTGACTGCATGATAGAAGCAGTTCTCACGTATCTGTGTCTTTGATTGTCCAGTAATTCGTAGTCAGTTCCCTTCCCTTTATAGTCACTTTTGTCAGTCTTCAGTTGTATTAGCAGAGCACCACCCACAAATGAGGCAAAATATGCCTCCTCTTTTCTGCAGCTTTCTGAACTGCCAGCCTATTCATCCTCCTGGGTCCCAGGATTTCCAAAGATGGAAAGGGTGTGGCAAGGAGGAAGACACAGAAAAGATCTGCGACTGTCATCGGTTAATGGATATATTAAACAGATCAGCAAATATATACAGTCAAACCAATACTAGAAAATCTGAGGCCAGCCAAGCCTAAGAAGCATGGACTGTATATATAGAGACACAATTGTTTTGTTATTACATTTATATCCAGTTGCATATTACTTATAATATCATCACAATATATCTTTATGAATGGTGTATGACTTATGTATTGTCTTTATACTCGAAGTAATTGCATTTACCAATTAGTTCATTGCCTTGTGTCTCTATATAAACAGTCCATGCTTCTTAGGCTTGGCTGGCCTCAGATTTTCTAGTATTGGTTAATGGATTGCAGGATCCAACCCATAAGATGGCAATCCACAAAATGTTCTGGAAGGAGAGGGCAAAGCCTTCTTGTGATGCAAGGTGTCTGCCTTCCTGTGCAGTCCAGCTAGCTTCTGCCATGCAATTCTGGAGTTGTTATCACGAAAGTGTATGAATTCCTGACAACTGCCGAAGTACTTGTGTCTGAGCTTGAAGCAACACCCTGCCATCTGCTGTCTTAGAGGGTGGATTCAAGAAAATCCCTTATGAACAGAGGCTCCGTGGTTGCTCCTTGGAAGAAGTCGATTCACTAGAACATAAGTTGCTTAAGTGCCCTCTATATGACAGGCTTAGAGAAGAAATCCAGGGGCTTATTTTGACTGAATGGGCTGGAAAAGACAATAAATAGAAACTGAACTATTTGCTGCTGAGTAAGGACAAAAGAGTTTTCAGTGATGTAACCCGATTTTGCATTTTAGTAAACAAATACAGGAGAGCAGGTAGACAGGAAACCCTTAATTCCTATCAAGTCAAGTACCTCTAATGGCACAGATATACATAAAAACAACAACAACATATGATACTGAAGTCGGCCCGCGAGGGTTGCAAGGAAGAGGCGAGACGCGGAGATATCATCCGGTGGAGAGAACCAGCAGCAGGAAGCGTGATCCGTGGATCTGGCAACTCTGCCGTGTGCTAGTCCCTGGCACCTTTTATTAGGGTTTACAATAGGGGCGGACTGGGGGGCGGGAGAGCGGGAGAGCGGGAGAATATCATATGATACATGACATCATGGGGTTGCCTACGTGCGGGAGGAAACGTTCGCGTCTGGGTCTAATCCATACCTGGGGCAAGCGCCCCTTTGTCCCTTTGTCTGGGACACCTGGTGACCATGAGTCAGGTAGTTCATGACCTGTGACTCATGGGGGGTCTGGGGGTTGGGTGAGCATGTGCGCCCAGAAGGACACAGATGGCACAGGCATTCCTGCGCTCTTTCTGAGGCTCTGCTGGGTTCGCGGGGCTCATCCCTACAGATACAGTAACCAAACATGAACTTGCAATGACCAAGCAAAAATGTGGTTTAAGAGAGCTTTCTTATAATAATACTAAGAAACCTATCTATTTGCTCTAAAGCAGCACCCACAATGTTGTTCAAAAGAAATGTTGTATTTTGTTGATCGGCCCAGCCTTCAGAACTGGCCAAGAGAGGTAGCAAAATCTTTAATCTAGCTGTCTCATATAGAGGGCAGTGGGGGAAAAAACCTGATGTATAGATTCCCCACTATTTAACCAGCATACACGAAGTCTTTCATGGTGCGGGATATTTGTACCTCTTCCTTGTCTCACAGCAGAAGGTAAGGCATTGCACCTAGCTAAAGTTAGTGTTTTACAGGAGAGCAGGTAGAGAGGAGACTCTTAATTCTTATAAAAGGAATGTTAGAATAAGTTTTACTTTAGATTTTAACTTTTTAATCTCTTTGTTTATAAATAATTTGGAATTTGGCTTTTTAGGAATTGTTGTTTTACTGGTTGTTAACCGTAAATAAAAAGGAGCCGCGTGGCGTAGTGGTTAAGTGCTTGCATTGCCACTCATGGTCAGGAGTTCGAGCCCCCTGGTGGTCAGATATCCTGGCAGTTGGCTCAACTCAGCCATCCTTCCATTCCTTGGTCAGTAAATGAGTACCTAGCACATAGCTAGGGGGAAAGAATAGCTGGGGAAAGCAATGGCAAACTACCCCACAAAAACAGCTTGCCCATGAAATCACTGCTTGCAGTGGTACCCCAGGGTTGAACATGACTGAAGGGGAAACTTTACTTTAACCATAAATAAATAAACTGAAACTGTGCTTGTGTCTTTTCTGTGGCCTTATTTACTCCGCTATGTGTAAATTACAAATATTGTCATACCCTTATATAAAGCCATGGTGCGACCGCACTTGGAGTCCTGTGTTCAGTTCTGGTCACCACATCTCAAAAAGGATATCGAAGAGAGAGAAAAAGTGCAGAGAAGGGCAACGAGGATGATTGAGGGACTGGAGCACCTTCCTTATGAGGAGAGGCTGCAGCGTTTGGGACTCTTTAGTTTGGAGAGGAGGCGGCTGAGGGAGGATATGATTGAAGTCTATAAAATTATGCATGGGGTAGAAAATGTTGACAGAGAGAAATTTTTCTCTCTTTCTCACAATACTAGAACCAGGGGGCATTCATTGAAAATGCTGGGGGGAAGAATTAGGACTAATAAAAAGAAACACTTCTTCACACAACGTGTGATTGGTGTTTGGAATATGCTGCCACAGGAGGTGGTGATGGCCACTAACCTGGATAGCTTTAAAAGGGGCTTGGACAGATTTATGGAGAAGTCGATCTATGGTTACCAATCTTGATCCTCCTTGATCTCAGATTGCAAATGCCTTAGCAGACCAGGTGCTCAGGAGCAGCAGCAGCAGCAGGCCATTGCTTTCACATCCTGCACGTGAGCTCCCAAAGGCACCTGGTGGGCCATTGCGAGTAGCAGAGAGCTGGACTAGATGGACTCTGGTCTGATCCAGCAGGCTAGTTCTTATGTTCTTATGTACAGACATGTAGCCGCCGGGAGAAAAAGTTGTAGCTGAACTTGAGGACTCCAAAGATGATTTCAGTGATGATGGAAAATAACAATAGTTTGAAAACGATATTAGATGTTAGCTGCTGGGAAACAATATTGTAAGATTGGCAAATAACACTGTGCATATTAAACTGTTGCTGCACTCAAAATTAAAAGATATGTCTTCGCAGTAACGTGAAGCTTCTCGTTATCCAGTAACAATGGATAAAAATCACATAAAACAAAGATTTGTTCCCCTGCAGAAGATCAAAATGAATTTCTTTATGTTTTGCCTCATTGGAAAGGCAAAAGAATAAGCTATGTTTTAGATGACAATCTGGATTAGGTAAAGCTCCATATGTCATAATGTTTTGTGTAAACTGCACGGCCACGCAGACACCATATTGGTGTGCACAGATTGGGCGGCTGCCAGCAATGGGAGCTCCTACAGACAACTAATTTCTGTGCAGAGACTTCCCCATAGTTCCCTACCATAGTTAGAAAGACTATTGGCCATAAACCATATAAAAACAGTGGCAGAGCTACAAGGGGGACTGGGGGTGCGTGTTGCACCGGGCGCATGCCTGGGGGGCACAAAAATCACCCTCGTTCCCCTTGCCCCGTCTTGTCAGGCCTGGCCCTGCACCACCAGCCTGGCCCATTCTGCCAGCTGGAAAAGGTAAGTGGGGGCTGCGGGGGAAGGGCAGCTGCAGGGGTGTGTGGAAAACACGGAGTGCACCCTGGGCGCACTCCTGCCCAGCTGTGCTTCTGAATAAAAATGTGGTAAAATTTATTTTATTTTGTTTGTGCTTGACATCACAAAAACAGTGATGGATAGAGGCACTCTTCTTAGTCATTTGTAGGAGAATCTATTAACTTTCCAATAGTGCTTTAACGTTGTGAAACCTGTTTTGTCCATCTTGATGACATCACAAAAAGCTTAAGCTACCAATCAGAACGATTAATCATATTACAACATAGCACAGACATACACCTTTCAGAAAAACATAGAGAAGCTTTGTCACCTTACCTGATACTGACATTTGGTCTGGCCCATGGACTAAATGGTATGTTTGACAGCCCCTCTCAACACAGACTTACATGCTACCATACCATACCTTTTACAATAAGGTTAAAGGAGGAATAGGTTGTGATATTATGACAACCTGTTCCTCCTTTTACCTGATTGTGCTTGTCCAATACTCTTTATTAGCTATTAGCAGCAAAGCCCATTGCAGGGGACATGCAATGGGCCCTAGGAAAGGGTGGAAGAGGAAGCATCTCCCCTGCAGTTGGCTTTAGTGGGGCCGTATCCCCCCACTCCCAGCGCAATGAGGGGGGGACACGGGGCCTGCTGAAGAGTCAGGTTTGGTCTAGGGCATAGCTGTTAAACTCGCGGCCCTCCAGATGTTGTGGACTACAGCTCCCATCATCCCCTGCCATCATGATGCTGGCAGGGGATGTTGGGAACTGTAGTCCATAACATCTGGAGGGCCGTGAGTTTGACACCTGTGGTCTAGGGCAGTGGTTCCCAAATTTATTTGGCCTACTGCCCCCTTTCCAGAAAAAATATTACTTAGCGCCCCCTGGAAATTATTTTAATAGCAATTAAACAGAAAGATATATGTATTAATGTTTCTAGCTGTGGCCATCACCGCCCCCCTGGATCACTGCAGCACCCACCAAGGGGCGGTGGCGCCCACTTTGGGAATCACTGGTCTAGGGGGTGAGGGCAAGACGGAAGGAGGAACGCGACCCCATCTGTGGACCCAGTGTTACTTTGGGGCGTGGGGGTAAGGTGGGGGGAGTGCCAGCCATATGGGGTGCAAGGAGGGGGAGGGCTTAAGGGGGCCACCAGGAGCCCTCCACCAATGAGTCCTGCTCCCAGATTGGTGGAGGGTTCATCATTGGGACATTCGATTGCTTAACCTTGTATTGTTTAGGATATTTTAAAAGCACACAGCTCCCTAGTTTGTAAATGTAGAACAATGTGACAAACCAAATTTGCTCCAGAAGAACAGCCCACTAAGCCAGACAATCCATGGACAGTGACATACACTGAGCACCAAAGGGATGGAAGTTGAATGTTAAAAGTATCAGCAGAGGGATGCTGAAACCTATCAGCCTAATGGACAGTCTCTATTGTGGGGGGGGGGGAGGGGAATTAAGAACTCAAACTTCCTTTGATGTGTCCTGAAGTAGCATTATGGCCCCCACCTACAAATGGTACACTATTTCCAATTCTAGAAGCAACACAGCAACCCTTTGTTTTTTGGCTTTCTCAAGGTTGGCCCCATTTTGAAACTACTGGCTCAACTGAAGCTCAGTTCCATGGGAACCAAAACACAAGTTTATCATCTGAATGGACTGTACTGTGCTTTATGTCACAGAAAACCCACAAGGCATTTGGCACTGTTCAATCAACTGTGTCATGTTTACGAAAAGGATAAGCTAGAAGAACTGCCAGCAGGACCTCAACAGAAGTTAAACAAAACAGATTCAAAGGACCACTCTGACACAATGGTGTCACCCTCCATTATTTCCAACTGGCTTGGCTCTGCCAAACCTTGCTGGGAAGGAAGTGAATCTGTAAACACTGGATGTTACAAAAGTGTCCTTGAAGGACAATGTTAGTAAGCCTACAGGCAATGTCCTACATCCTTTTCCTTTGACCAAGTCAAGGGGTGATTTCCATGAGAACAAATGGCAGACCCAGCTCAGAGAATCTTACATAAAATGAGATCAGCACAGGATCGGAATTAATGTCCTTTTGGCATCTGAAAAAGGAGAGTACTTTAAGGAGCAGCAGTGGCGTAGTGGTTAAGAGCAGGTGTACTCTAATCTGGAGGAACCGGGTTTGATTCCCCGCTCTGCTGCTTGAGCTGTGGAGGCTTATCTAGGGAATTCAGATTAGACTGTACATTCCAACACATGGCAGCTGGGTGACCTTGGGCTAGTCACAGTTCTTCTGAGCTCTCTAAGCCCCACCTACCTCACAGGGTGTTTGTTGTGAGGGGGGAAGGGTAAGGAGTTGGTAAGACCCTTTGAGTCTCCTATAGGAGAGAAAGGGGGATATAAATCCAACTCTCCTCCTCCTCCTCCTCCTCCTCCTCCTCCTCCTCCTCCTCCTCCTCACCACAAGACAGAAATATACTGTTGATTCGAGATTTATTTGTTTTCTTTCTATAATAAAACCATTTTGGAAGAAGCCCTGCCATTCATTTCTCTTCCATCAATCCATGATTCTTCAAATCCTTACTAAATACATTTTAGATGCATCACTCCAGATTGTGTCTAATTTAAACATCACCAATATGAACACACAACTTTTCAAAAACTTCAAGAAAAAACTGAGTATCTAAAGGTAAGTCATAACCAACGAACCAATTAACTATTTAAACCAAATCTGAAACTGTTCCCCAGCCCAAATGATATGACCAATGAACAGATCAACCTAACCCTTAGTTAAGTAATATCACATCATCTTACTATTGAAACCAAACAGCTAAAGCAAATTAAAACTAACTAGGAGCACATTTAGGTCTTCCCATAACTATCACACATAATATAACAGCCCAGAAAACTCTAGAAATATTGATCTGTTTGACAAAACTATGGTATAATGTGCATTAACTGTGGTATAATGTGCAAAACTGTGGTATAATGGTAGCATTAACTGAAGGATAATGGGACAGTTATTGCTTCAACAATGGTTGCACCTAGGTGTCAACAGACATGGAAAGAGTGGATATATGTACTGATTTGGCATGGTGGTCATGATAGCTCAATTCTTATTATTTGATATTATACCTGCTATTATACAGATGTAACAAGGGTCTTGCTGGAGTGGACCAAACATACATCTTAGTTCAGCTTTCTGCTCCCAACAGTGGTGAGTGAGAAGCCCACAAGCAGGTTGTCTTGCCAATACAATCATGCTCAATCCAGTTGGACCATTTGTACATTTCTATGTCCCCTGTAAAGGCCAACTAGCTGAGAATTCAGTCTTAAATTGACCGGTGGTTATGCACAATAGCATCCTGGTATGTGCTCTGGGATGGATTCACGAAGAAAAGGTCCCTCAATCAATCAGCTGGATCTCTTCCTCATCTTCTGGTGGTGTGAGAGCCAGTGGTGTGTCCGATCGAGATCAGGGAGACCCAATTTTGAATCCTCATTCTGCCAAAGAAGCTGGTTGGGAAAACTTGGGCCAGTCACACATTCTCAGCCCGACCTGCTCACAGGAAGGGTGGGGCAAGACAGCATTTATGTGAAACGACACTGGTGAGATGGCAGCAGTAACCAACACTAGAAGTAGCATGGTCACCAATGTAAGCCATGGGATGGTACTCATTCTGTACCCAATGTGCTCTTCGGTTGTATATTAGACAATAAGGTTCACACAGCCTTACCACCACCACTATCACCAGTGTGCCAGACAACATATAGTTCAAGGTATTAGTGGGAGGAACCTCTAAAGCAGTGGTGGTGAACCTTTGGCACTCCAGATGTTATGGACTACAATTCCCATCAGCCCCTGCCAGCATGGCCAATTGCCATGCTGGCAGGGGCTGATGGGAATTGTAGCCCATAACATCTGGAGTGCCAAAGGTTCGCCACCATGGCTCTAAAGGATAAGGGTGTAGAGGTCATACCCAAGACTGCCAAACAGGTTTTTATTGAATGGCTGCCAGATGCTGGCAGGGGATGATGGGAACTGTAGTCCATAACATCTGGAGGGCCGTGAGTTTGACATCTAAGATCTAGGATCACACAATACCCAGAAAATGAGACCTACTTTTGGAAAATGAAGTGGGACACAGCAATGAGACAGCTGCCCCAAAGGGGTCAGCAAACAGACACGGAGAAAGCGAAAGATCTGCCACAATTCAGGTCCTGTGAAACCCAAATTCTGAAGTCAAAAGACCAGCTCGTCGAAAGGTAGTTCAGCCCTACTGCTTAGCCTTTGGGTTGACTGCTGTAGTCCTAAGGGTGAGAACGCCTTTTGTCTTGACATGGAAAACATTTCAACAGTGAAGCATTTCCTTTTTCATCTCCTACTTACAATATCCACAATTTATGCAGATGGGCAGAGCTCTAGAATTGTCCAAAGAAAGCCCCCAAGTGTAATAACCCGAATACTTTGAGGCATTGTCTGGCAGTATCTGATCTTCAAAGTCCATATGTTCCTCATTACACTCACAAAGAGCTTTAGCTTAGACTCAGAAGGATTTTCATAAGAACATAAGAAAGAGCCTGCTGGATCAGACCAGAGTCCATCTAGTCCAGCACTCTGCTACTCGCAGTGGCCCACCAGGTGCCTTTGGGAGCTCACATGCAGGAGGTGAAAGCAATGGCCTTCTGCTGCTGCTGCTGCTCCCGAGCACCTGGTCTGCTAAGGCATTTGCAACCTCAGATCAAGAAGGATCAAGATTGGTAGCCAGAGATCGACTTCTCCTCCATAAATCTGTCCAAGCCCCTTTTAAAGCTTTCATAACAAAGTCTGAGCCCCATAGTGCTCAAGGAATGTATTCTCACAGCAACCATTGATTAAGGGTCCCTAACAGCACACACTTTTAAAAATAGCAACACCAATCCAAACGTTATCTTAACAAGACCACGTTATCTGCCTCTTTTGCTTTTCATCCAGCAGAATCAAGCAATTGAAGCTCCCAACACAGAGCTCTTCTTCAAACGACAAAACTTTTACTTAAAGCAGCAAAAGATAAAGACGATGGTGACATTCCTGTTCAACACTAATGTCTTTAGAACACCACTGATTTTCCTCCTTTGGATTGCCATGTGTTCGGCCATGTTCTTGATTGGGCCTGTAACGAAACAGAGCATTAGCCACAAGAAAAGGTCAGAGGATCGGATGCCTTTGTCTCCAGCAGCTGACTCCAATGTAGCAATTACCCTACCACCTTTGACTTGTCCCCGAGCTTTCCAAACAATGCCAGCTACTGAATAGCTGAGAAGCACATCAGCTACTTAGCTACACATTCAGTATTTTCTTTTCCCCCAAAGGAATGAAGTCAGATTAGCTGACTCCTTGAAAAGTATAATTATCAGCCATTAGCAGAAGAAAACGTTTTTAAGACTGGTGTTCATGAAGGGTTTCCCAAAGTCCTTTGTAAAAATATCTTCAAGGAATGAAGAAAGGGGAGAAAAACCCACTAACTGCATGTAGTTTCTCTGAATAATAGATTTTGGGAGGGTCACTTTCTAAGAGCCTTGCTATTAAACGGACCCCTTACTTTCTACCTCTGAATAGTAACATTCAATCCTTTATGCACAGTACGCCATTGTAGCTCACTGAATGTCATGCTGGCAACAGAACTCAAAGCAAGGAGGAAATCCAAACCTTTTGTTTTGACCTATCCAGAGTTGCCAAAAAACAGCTTACAGAAACACAATCCGTGCTTGTTGGCAGCTCACCAGCTTTAAAAGAAAAAAAAGTCCATGCCATCCTGAACAAGAAAGGAGAATAACAGTTTATTTTGCTCCTTCCATTTAGCTAGTCCTACCGAAAGCGCCAACAGTTTGTTTAGATCCTGAGTCACAGGTGCCCCTCGTGACTTTGTGGTGCCCCTCCACCGTGACTGCCCACCCAGAGGCATAGCTGGGCTAAACTGTGCCTGGGGCAGATTCTATGTTTTCTGACCCCCCCCTAGGCCGTGCCCCCCTGCGGCCCCCTGCAGCCACCCCACCCTCCACGTACCTTAGTTCAGGCTGAAAAAGTTCAGCTGAAAAAGTTCAGATCTGTTCAGTTCAGGTTGAAAAAATCCTTGGTGGGGACTACACTACCCAGAAGACCTTGGGGCTCACAAAGTCTTCTGGGTAGTGTAGTTCCCACCAGGGCCCCTTTCAGGCAGCTTTTCAGGCTGAACTAAAGTAAGTGGAGAGGGGGTGAAGGGGTGGGGGAGCGCAGGATGCCAGGGGAAAGGGGTTGGTGGCGATTTTCCTCCCCCCTGTCCCCTTGTAGCTCCACTACTGCCCCCACCATCAGTAATCCTGATCTGGCGCAAACCCTGTTTTACACTTAGCAGCAATTATGGGGCAGTGGATGATCACTACCACCACACTTTGGTAGTTTATTTCAGAATAAACATTTCCTGGTGGGTTGTGACCGAAGTGCTGACAACAAGCACTTATGATCATAGATCGGGCGGAAACGTCTTCGCTATTCCGTGGGCAAGGACACACTCTGCTTATCAGTGTTGTGGTGACTCAAACAGTGTGCCTTTAGTTGCAAAGGACTTTGATTTTCTCATCAAGCTATCATTCTCCCGCTAAATTGAATTCCTTTATCTGAGCAGCAGACGCAAAAGGAAAGGCCACTTATTCAGCACTAAGATTCTCATAAAGAAAATCCTGATCGAAGGCTATTTCATCCTTCCTGTGTATATTTTTCCCCCTGGTGTTATTCTCTGATGCCCAACGACTTTAGAGAAACATGCTGGACTTTTTAAAATCACCCACTTCCTCCAAAATGCTGTGCTCCCGACACTGAAAATGTGTGAAACACCTATTTGGAAATCTACCACCACCTACCTTGAATCAAGAGCAGTAAAACGGCACTCTTTAAATTCTAGATACAACTTAACAGCTGTCTGTTTTGTTTTGCCATCATGTTTTCAGGCATTCAGAAATCTGGGGGCAGAGGATAGATATATTTTAATTCCAAGCTGAGAATCCTGGGTTTCTTACAAAACCAGCGGAATAAAGAAGATAGGTTTTAATTCCAAGGCATCTCTAGAACCAAGCCTTGGACTAAACAAAAAAAAACTTATGGTGGAATAAATTCTTATTCGTCTTTAAGACGTCACTGGATTCCTGTTCTATTTGGCTGCTACAGACTCACACAGCTGGAATTGATTCCGAATCAATGTGCACTTCTCAGTTTTCTATAGCAATGTTGAATCCCACTCCAGATACTGAAGTACTGCTTGGCAGACAACTGGAGTGGCAAGATAGCTTACCAAGACTAAGATAAGCAACAGCATTCAATATTCTGCTGCACATGCTGTTCAAAATCTCCATAAGATGCACCACTTTGACTTTTTAGCTGCAGCTGTTGAACTGACAGATCTGCCAAAAGGCATCAACAGGTCCAGAGCAAGGAGAAAAGGATGTGAAGAAGAAGAAGAAGAAGAAGAAGAAGAAGAAGAAGAAGAAGAAGAAGAAAAGAAGAAGAAAAGAAGAAGAAGAAGAAGAAGAGGAGGAGGAGGAGGAGGAGGAGGAGGAGGAGTTTGGATTTATATCCCCCCTTTCTCTTCTGTAAGGAGACTCAAAGGGGTTTACAATCTCCTTTCCCTTCCCCCCCCCCACCCCACAACAAACACCCTGTGAGGAGGGTGGGGCTGAGAGAGCTCCAAAGAACTGTAACTAGCCCAAGGTCACCCAACTGGCATGTGTTGGAGTGCACAAGCTAATCCAATTCACCAGATAAGCCTCCAGAGCTCAAGTGGCAGAGCATAGAATCAAACCCGGTTCTCCAGATTAGAGTGCACCGACTCTTAACCACCACGCCACTGCTGCAAGGCACAGGGGGAAAGTGAGAAGTCAGGTCAGCACTTTTGGGGTATCTGGGGTCACGCTACAATAACCAGTGTCAGGCTATAAACATTTTGATCGCTTTCCCTTCCATCCATGTTCCACTCACCTTGCTCAGGCTGATCAAGGATAAAAAGAAACAATGTAAATGCCCAGTCCTCAAAACCCTAACTCTATATGTAGTCTAAACTATGTTTAGTTAGCATCAGATAGTATATAGTTGCAGCATTTAAAATTCCTCCATTACCGTATTTTTCATAGGTGAGGACTTTCAAAATAGAAGTAAACAAGGGCAGCAGCTGAGCTCAATATCCCTGAAGCATGAAGGCATAAAAATACGAGAGAATGTCCCCATTGTAGCAAGTACAAGTAAAGTGAGAGAGGCGGCAGCTACTCAGAGCCTTTAAAAGATAGCTCGGTAAAGACTGCAACAAGCATAAATCTTGAGAGTCTGTGTGATGTAGTTGTTAAAAGCAGGTGGATTCTAATCTGGAGAACTGGGTTTGATTCCCCACTCCTCCACCTGAGTGGCCGAGGCTTGTCTGGTGAATCAGTTGTGTTTCCACACTCCTACATTCCTGCTTAGTAACCTTGGGCTAGTCCCAGTACTGTCTGACTTCTCTCAGTCCCACCTACCTCACAAAATACCTGTCGTGGGGAGAGGAAGGGAAAGGAGCTTGTAGGCCACCTTGAGTCTCCTTACAGGAGAGAAAGGTGGGGTATAAATCCAAACTCTTCTTCTTTTGCATCTTGTGTCTCCTCTGCTCTGGGAAATGGATGTGGATGAATACTGAGCCAATGCCCAAACACAGCCTTATGTCTTGAACTTGGGGTACCATAATTCATTCAAGTCTCTCAGGGTTGAATGGAGCCATCATATTACAAACAAACTCACAAGCAGGAACAACAGACAGGCAAACCAAAGGCTACTCTACCAATTATCTGATAAAAAATGACCATCGGCTGGGTGACCTTGGGCTAATCACAGTTCTCTCAGAAGTCTCTCAGAGAAATCCAAATCCAAATGCCATATAAATCCAAACTCCTCCTCTTCTTCTTTTAGCAAGAGATACTCTTCCAGGTATGCTGGTGGTAGCAGAAAATACCCAAAGAGAAGCTGGTACTCAGGAATAAAGGAAAGGGCACAGGCACCAGTTAGAAACCTGGGGCAGCCACAGAACTTTCCACGGTCTCAGATCAACAATAAAAGGGCATGAGAGATTGTTTCCCCATATTTACACCTAGTTATTCAAATGCATCTATAAAACTCAATCTTGAGGAAGCCATTTGCATCATAGCGGTTTTCAGTTGTTTGTTGAATTTTCTTCTCTGATGCGTCCATATTTTTCCGCTTCCAAAAAGGAATTTCATTTTGTACAAAGTAAATTAGAAACCAATTCAAAAGCTGTTCAAGAATGGTTTCTCTTTCACAAGTTTCCAATTAAAAACAAAAAAGCCTGCCCCATCTCTTTCATGACTAACCATTTAACCCTACGTGGTTCAATTATTCCAACCGATTGATGATAGGCGAGTCTGCACACGTAATTACGCACTCTCAATATTTCAACGGCACTGATCCGCCTAAACAGTTGATTGTCCATCAGGTTCAAATGAGTCGCACCAAGCCTGAAAGGATGAGCAGTAGATGACTTTTACAAGTCAATTAAACTAGTTCCATGAAAAGGTCAGCTTCTTAATCATGTAATCATAGAGTTGCAAGGGGCCATACAGGCCATATAGTCCAACTCCCTGCCCCACCTACCTCACAAGGTGTTTGTTGTGAGGGGGGAAGGGCAAGGAGATTGTAAGCCCCTTTGAGTCTCTTGCAGGAGAGAAAGGGGGGATATGAATCCAAACTCCTCCTCCTCCTCCTCCTCCTCCTCCTCCTCCTCCTCCTTCTTCTTCTTCTTCTTCTTCTTCTTCTTCTTCTTCTTCTTCTTCTTCTTCTTTCTTCAATGCAAGATCAGCCCAGAGCATCCCCAACAAGTGTTCATCCTGCTGGCTGCCTGAAGACTACCAGTGAGGGGGAACCCATCACCTCCCTAGGCAGACGATTACACTGCTGAATTATTCTCACTGTTTTTTAAAAAGTATATTTCTGCCACAATGTATATCTCATTATTGGAAGCCCAATCCTCTGCTGCCAACTGGAACTGCTCCCTGCCCTCCTCTAAGTAACAGTCTTTCAACTACATCCAAGAGAGCAACCATGTTTCCCTCAACCTACTCTTCTCCGTATTGAACATTACCAAATCCCCCAGCCTTTCCTCACAGGGCTTGGTCTCTCCTCTGCACCCACTCTGTTCCGTCCACATATTTTTTGAAGTGAGGTCCCCAGAGATGTCTACAGTATTCCATAGTACACCAGGTATGTACTGTGAGGCTACGATATCTTGCAATTTGGATGTCATGCCCCTGTCGAGAAACCTCAAGACCACATTATCCCTTTTTGCCACTGCATCACACCAACTGCTTACATTTAGTCCAAAGTCCACCCACACACCAAGATCTTGTTCACACCCAATGTTACCCATCACTGTACCAGCCCATCCAATATGTGTGTTTCTCTTTTTGGTAACCCAGATGTAGAACTCTGCATTTACCCATGTTGAATTGCATCTTGTACACATTCGACCATTTGGTCCAGTGTGTTCATATCTCGACGAATTCTATCTCTGCCTTCCAGTGTGTTTGCTGCTCCTCCCAATTCTTATATAATTCAGTTCTTACATAACGGCATAAGAAACCCATGAATTAATTATTATAACTGCAGCGAAGACGGTCGCCTGAAGTTCTAGTAATCGCAGTAATAGATGGCACAATATCCTACTTCAGTAATTTATTTGAAATAGCAACTGAGACAATTCTGGAGGCTGCTTTCACCCTGCCCAACAAATACCCAGAGCTCATGTTAAAAGAGTCGTCAAACGTAATTTCACAAAAATCTGGCTTCTTAGGGTCAAGCTATATGTTCAGGTTTTTGATGAGTTGGACCCTTTGTTCTCTGCAGCCCCATAGCAGCTTTTCATAAATAAAGGAGAACCCAAACAGGTTCAGAACACACCATGGGAGTGGGTTCCAGTTCCAGTCATCGTCAATGGCAGCGACTCTCCCAAGGAGAGAGACTCCCTCTCTGTTTATTTCACCCAGAATGTGATCCTGGAGCGAGACCAGCTTTGTAGATTGTACAGAGCTGGAAGAGGAAGCGCTTTGCTACACAGAGGTTGGTAGGAGAGGTGAGGGGCACTGGAGAAATTCCAGCAACTCGGGCAGCTCTCCCCACTGCAACCTAATTCATATCACCCTGACAGAGGGAGAAGGAGGAAGTGATAGCTGTTGGAAGTCAGCACGATGAAGCACTTCCTTGGAAAAGTGATGAGTACATGAAAATAGAAGGGTCATTCTGCCAGACACGAGAGTTTTGGATCTACTGAGAGATGCATACTATCTGTTTGTATCCCGATTCAATGAACTGTGTCATTGTTTCTTCAGTCGCCATGTTGAATGAATAAAAATTATAATGGAACTGGGATGCTCTCTTAAAACTGCCTTCTTTCCTTTTTTAAAGAGTCAACAGAAAGATACTTAACAACAGAAGGGGAAGCAAATGAACTATTTATGGAAGATAGAGGGAGGAGCCTGCACTGGGAGTGGAATGAATAAAATTAAGTGAATCCAGAAGGACATGTAGTGAACCAAGGAGGACATCTAGTATCAAATTCTAGAACAGCAGCAAGAATGAAGAATGAAAACTGCAGACAAGAAGAGAAACCGCTTCTGATGTTAGTAGTCTGGATGCAATGGAAAAAATAGAACTGTTGTTAAATTCCATGCAAAATGATGTGTCAGATATGCAAGGTAAGATAATGGGGGAAATAGCAGATATAAAACAAATGTTTAAAATGCTAGCTACTGATTTTAAAGGGATTTCAGAAGAATGTAAGTCCCTAGAGACAAAGCTGGAAATAAACCAGAAAGAGATTAAGCAGAGAGATCGTGTAGTGAGGATGCACACAATGCCTGAAATGGAAGAAAATCTCAGAACAGATTTTATTCCAGCGTTAGCGAAATTTATGTCTCTCTGTTGCAGAAACAGAGTCTCTGGTGGATAACATTTATCATGTAAGATTGGTAGCAGCCAAAATAAAGAACTTCCCCCAGGACTATGTTATGTACTTGACACGAAGATCATTCAAAGACGACAGCCTTTCTATAAACTGTCATAAGGATATTTGTTACTTTTGGGGGGACAGAGGTCGATGCAGAGGCGGAATACTCACAGGGACATGTGGGGTCACATGTCCCTGGGCGCATGCCAGCTGGTCATGTGGGGGAGGATAATCACCCCCACAATCCTACCCTAGGCTCCGCCCTACAAGGCTGCACCTTCGGCTGGCGGACCCTCTGCCAGCCGAAGGAGCAGCTTGGCTGGGCTGCCATCAGGTGCCCCTTGGCCCCGCACCACCAGGCTGCTCCTTCAGCTGGTGGAGCCTCCACTGGCCAAAGGAGCAGCCTGACTGGGCCGCTGCTGGGTGCCCTGTGGCCCCGCCAGGCTGCTCGAAGTGTGGCCAGCTGCAGGCTCCCACTGGCTAAGGTAAGTGGGGGGCAGTGGGCGGGGATGGAAGGGTGGGGGCAGCCAGAGCCAAAAATGTAGGTAAGGGGGGGCTCTCGGGTTCAACCCCCATTGCATGTCCGAAGCTCTGCCCTTTGTTTGTGTGTTTTTGGGTATTTTTAGTGTTTTTCAAATTGTGGCCTGCAGGGGGTGCGGTTTTTAGGCTAGCAGCACCAACATTTCAGGGATTGTTTGGAAAACTCTCCTGATGATACTATCCAGGTTTGGTGAGGTTTGGTTCAGGGGAGCCAGCGTTATGGACTCCCAAAAGGGGTGCCCCCATCCCCCATTGTTTCCAATGGGAGCTAATAGAAGATGGGGGCTACACTTTGAGGGTCCATAACTTTGGACCTTCTGAACCAAACTTCACCAGGCATGGGTGGTATCATCACATGAGCCTCTTACTGATACCACCCAGGTTTGGTGAAGTTTGGTCCAGGGGGTCCAAAGCTATGGACTCCCAAAAAGGTGCCCCCATCCCCCATTGTTTCCAATGGGAACTAATAGAAAATGGGGCTACAATTGGCTGATGGGAATTGTAGTCCATGAACATCTGGAGAGCCGCAGGTTGCAGACCCCTGCCCCAGGGAATCCAGACCCAACTTGTTAAAAACAACAATTTGGTCCTTAATTGCACACATTCTAGAGCCTCTCTTAGTAAACTATCCAGCAACCACAAAATTGTTCAAAAGGGTTGGCATACAGTTGCACGTGGTTCTGATTAACAGTCACAATATGTCTCAATGAACACAGGCGGAAAAGACTATTAATCAATCACTTAAGTTCCAAAAACTGTAGAGTACAGCCACAAAAATGTCTGGGAGGTTAACTGAATCAGTGTTTCAAGTATTTCTTATAAAACTGTTCTCTCCTAAATATAATCAACGCAAGAAATTGGGGGCAAGCACATAGACATGTGCTTCGAAAGACTAGAATTATTTTTGCAATTAAATATTTTTTAAAATGAACACATGAACACTGTGATATATGTTTGACGTGGTTCTCCACTGAAGGACTGTGTTAAAAAGTTACCATTATTTTAGAAACTTCTGGCCTTCACTAAGCTGCTCTCAGAGGGGAGAAAATTTAAAAAATGTACTCAGGCCAATGGTGTGGCATTACTTCCAGGGAAAACCCAGAAGTGATATCAGTCCTCTCGAGGAATTACTGAGTATTTGGGTGCTGAGTGGTTTCCGGGATGTATGGCCGTGTTCTAGCAGCATTCTCTCCTGATGTTTCGCCTGCATTTGTGGCTGGCATCTTCTGAAGATGCCAGCCACAGATGCAGGTGAAACGTCAGGAGAGAATGCTGTTAGAACACGGCCATACAGCCTGGAAACCACACAGCACTCAAGTGATTCCGGCCGTGAAAGCCTTCGACAATACAATTACTCTATGGGTTAACTATATTCCAAGAGGCATGCCAGCAGAACTTACGCTATTGCTGATGGTCATCCCCACCCGCATCCACAGTTTCCTACTAGTTGTCAAACTATGTCCAGCAACTTTAACAAACAGCTAGATTGAAGTGACATTAATTTCACCACAGTCTCACCTTCTTGAAGATTATTCAAGTTTGTGGTCTACATTTAGTTGAATCTAGGATTTGGTTCCTGTTTTTTGTTTTTTGTTTTGGTTTTTTTGTGTGCTGTAAGCATTATTTAAATGTTGCTGCCACTTAGGGGACATTATTATTTAGTAGATTTAATCTCACATTGCATGGTTATAGAACGTACTATGTGCCTTCAAAGTAGATGCAAGGTTACATGGTATTTGGAGAGTTATGAACCACAGGTAGGGTTATATTTTCCAGTCTCAAGTGCATCAGAACTGTTTTCCCATTGGCTATATTTAAGTGGCTCTGTTCTCCTTGAGTGCAAACAGGTTTATACCACTAGCACCCAGGTTACATTCCAGAGATTTCCTCTCTAAACCTACCTCATGCACAATTAAATCTCTTCAATTATGTCTCTGTACCTCATTGCTTAGAGATACTCCTTTCAGTTAGGCTTCAAAAAACTGTATCAGACCCCATTTCGAGCTCAATGGATTCAGAAGTTACCAGTTTCACCACATTGTGGGGAACCCTTAAAGACCCTTTGAGCGGCTGCATCATAGCTCCTGCTGCTTTTAAAAAAGAATATCAGAAATAAGAAAGCTGCAACACTTGAGGCAACTTGCTCTATGGGCTTAAATCTAGCAGAAAATCTTGGGCTAGATCAACAGCATCTTTCCGCCCTCTAAAGTCAAGCACAAGAGCAGCAGTGGCGTAGGAGGTTAAGAGCTCGTGTATCTAATCTGGAGGAACCAGGTTTGATTCCCAGCTCTGCCACCTGAGCTGTGGAGGCTTATCTGGGGAATTCAGATTAGCCTGTACACTCCCACACACGCCAGCTGGGTGACCTTGGACTAGTCACAGCTTCTCGGAGCTCTCTCAGCCCCACCCACCGCACAGGGTGTTTGTTGTGAGGGGGGAAGGGCGAGGAGATTGTAAGCCCCTTTGAGTCTCCTGCAGGAGAGAAAGGGGGGATATAAATCCAAACTCTTCTTCAAACTCTTCTAAAAAGCATGCCTTCCTGATTTTGACCCCTTCCTCACGTGCAGAATAAGGCACTTTCAATCCACTTTCAGGGCACTTTGCAGCTGGATTTTACTGTGTGAAATTGCAAAATCCACTTGCAAACAATTGTAAAAGTAGATTGAAAGTGCATTATTCCGCATGTGCAGAAGGGGCCTTTGAGCCCTCATCCTCAGACTATAGCCCTTCACTCAGAAACCCTGGGACTTCTCCATACTGACAAGTCTCCAAATGTGAATGTCCTGAACTCTTCTCTTTCCTGCTTCAATTAAGAAACAAAATAGAATATCATCACAAAGGAGTTCATGCCTTTCCAGGAACAGTCTGTGCTTCTAGAAAGGAGGCTAGCTGTTGTGTTTCAAACATTCTGTGACACCTGCCACTTCTTTATGAAGAAACCCATTGAGATTTCTTGCCAGGGCCAGCTCAGGGTAGGGCTTTTCCATCCTTGCTCATTTGGAACCACGCAATGCCATTTATCAGGCACACTGTTTAAATACTTGAGCATTGCAGGGTGAAGTGTTTTACTGACGCAATCCTTTGCAGGCATGCTGTTCAGCTCATCAGCCAAGAAGAGGTTTTTCTTTCCAACCAATGCCTAGAATGTGGTACCAAATTTGCATTAAGACAAATAAAATTGAATGGGAACTGCAGGGGGGGAGGGGGGGTAAACCCCTAGGCAGGTGAAGGAGAATCCAGGACACAGCAAACTCACAGGACAATAAAAGAATGGGGGAAATCCATTCACATTTACTTCTCCCTAAGAGGCCCATAATACGTATGTCTGCCTTGTTGATTTGCACCAGTCTAGTGTCAGTTTTAGGAGCCGTGTGGCGTAGTGGTTAAGTGCTTGCACTGCCACTCACACGGTCAGGAGTTTGAGCCCCCTGTGGGCCAGATATCCTGGCAGCTGGCTCATGGTCAACTCAGCCATCCATCCATTCCTTGGTCGGTAAATGAGTACCTAGCACATAGCTAGGGGGGAAAGAATAGCCGGGGAAAGCAATGGCAAACTACCCCACAAAAACAGCTTGCCTATGAAATCACTGCTTGCAGTGGTACCCCAGGGTCGGCCATGACTGAAGGGGAAACTTTACCTTTAGCATCAGTTTGCTGATCCAGATATGCAGAGAAGCTTTAAACCCAGATGGACTGTTCGAAGATAATCATCTACTTTTCTAAACAGAGACCACAGCAGTTATGGAGCATTTTTTTTACCATGATTTATTAAACAAATCAACAACGCAACCAAGAACATTTGCAGACCTGCAAATTGAATGTAGTAATATTTTTCTGCTGGCAAGTTTGAGTACCAACAAGCACAAGTCTCCTAATTTTACTATTCGCAGTGCCAAACCTATAATTCTACTAAACCTATTTCCCCAGTCTCTTCCTCATTCAGCAGTCAAGAGTCAAAAAGAATTCAATTTTAGTCCAGAATCAGTGAAGACCACAGAACAGGTAACAATTACCTGGTACTGTACTGTGCTTAACCAGAGATTCATAATATCAATCTCTCTTTAAGCTAATTTCCTACAGAGCGCTATAAACCTTTGCATTGTTAGGAATAAGAATTAATTTTAGGTACTGTAAAATATATAATAGATGTATTTTTATAATTTTGTTTTCTGTTCGGTTTTCTATTACTTTTTAATGTTAATCAACTCTGTCTCCTTTCAACGATTATAACGGATTATGTTTTTGATGCCAAGAAAGGCATCAAAAGGGGGGATATAAATCCAAACAACTCCTCCTCCTCCTCCTCCTCCTCCTCCTCCTCCTTCTTCTTCTATATATGTATGTATGTAAACAGAACTCTTATTAATGTGTAATTTCTTAAGAGAGTAGCAACAATCTATACTAGAACAGCCAGATTTGAGTCCAGTAGCACCTTAGAGACCAACCAGTAACCATTCTTTCTTGAAGAATTACTGTGCTCTGTCTCAGAAATAGATGTCAGTGTGGTCAGTTGAGATGCAGCAGTGGAGAAAAATGTATTGCTTCCCCATTAAAATAAATTCCCAAAGATATATGAGAATTATCATTCATTTTTATGCGCTGACTGTGTCAAAACCATTATTGAACATAGTACTTTGAGACAAGAGCATTTCTAGTTCATTGTATATTTGCTTCCAAATGAGTGGGAGGAACAGGGCTAGGTAGGCACTAAGACCCACGTAGAGCATTCAACAATAAAGAAGATCCGGCATGTTGAGTTCTGTGATGGAGAAATAGACAAAACAATTTTTCCGAGACAGATTATATATACTGAAACATGATGATAATTTTAGGTGGCTGCATTAATCTGTAATAGCAGAACAACATTTGAGTTGAACCTCACCTGAAAGATGAATAAAATTTCTCAGGATATAAGCTTTTGTGAGTCAAAACTTGGGCCCCTTCCGCACACACAAAATAATGCGTTTTCAAACCACTTTCACAACTGTTTGCAAGTGGGTTTTGCTATTCTGCACAGCTTCAAAGAGCACTGAAAGGAGTTTGGAAGTGCATTATTCTGCATGGGCGGAATGAGCCTTGCTTTCTCAGATCTAACAAACTGAGCTTTGAGTCATGAATGCTTATACCCTGGCCTGGTCTTCCGAACCAGAATATTGAAACATCTGTCACATCTGTGGAGTTTTTAGTCTGACAACAGTACCACTAGTTGCTCACAAATCACAGACCGTACACATAGTCTACAATCAAACCTGGGTCAATTAATGTTCAAATTGACAGTTATTTATTTACTTCTCAAACTTCTTAATCACTCCTCCCAGAATTGGCTCGGGGCAATTCACAGATCAGCAACAATACAATAAAAGTAGACCTGTAAAATTGCAAACCGAGTAACGATCTAAAATTTACAATATAATTTAATTCAGTTACCATTAAAACAGTCTAATTAAAATTTATTACATATTTCATAAACTTAATAAATACCACTAGCTTTTCACATAGAGTTGGCTGTTGTGAGTTTTCCAGGCTGTGTGGTCGTGGTCTGGTAGTTTTTGCTCCTAATGTTTCGTTTACATTTACAGCTGGCATCTTATGGTAATATGTGTTTAAGAGAAACACATCTTGTTGTGACATGCCTCTGAAAATGCCAGCTACAGAAGTGGGTGAAACGTTAGGAACAAACACTACCAGACCACAGCCACACAGCCAGGAAAACTCAGCCACACAACCAGCTGATTCTGACCATGAAAGCCTTTCTCAATTCACTGACACAGCATGCTTCTTGCAACTTGGAACTTTTCAGATCATACACTCAAAACAGAGCTTGATAAGTGAAGTTCAAAGTACTTGGCATGTTAAAGCAGTTGAAACACACTGGTGTAAAATATTATAATAAAACCAGCGTACACCAAATTACGACAAGATGCCAAGTTTATGTCCGAGCATCAAATATCGGCAAAACTGTCACACTTTGACTCCAATAAAGTCAACCATTTTTCTTCCTGTAGTCTCATAATCTCCTCTGAAAGCAGATACACATTTATTGCAGCGTTTGGTTTCATAGCCACAATCACCCCTGACCTGTGAGACTGAAATTCAGCCTCTTGTGCCTTCTTTTATTGTGTTTCAAACCCATGATGGCTCATTTCAAACAGCAAGCCAAATGACTCCTACTGATCAAAGTTTAGAACACCAATCACACATTGGAAATATCTGTTGTTTTTTATTTTCCATCCGCTTGGAACTTCCAGTTTTATAGCACAGCACTTCCATAGGCAGAAAAACGACCGTGTCTAGGGCCCATCAATGGAGATGTCGCTCTCAACCTTATTTAATATAAAATATGCTTTGTGAACGCAACCAGTTGGTGATTCTGGTTGTCCAGTACTATACACAAATGCCTTCTCAGCAAGTGAGCTGTCTCAATTGAAAAATGGTGGTTTATGACTAGTTTGTTGGCATGATCTAGGGATAAAGCATATTTATAAATTCACAACAGACTACTCATAGTGGGCCATGCAAGGGATAGTAAATAATCTTAAATTACTCATAGAGAATTGCATGAGAATTTTCTGACTAGACCAAAAGAGCAGGTTCTTACTCTGAAAGTGAGAACGTACCTGCATTTACTAACACTATCTATCATACTAGCACGCTCCATTGATTTCTCAACAACCAGAAGAATGTCTGAAAATTTCTCGATACATTCATATTACACGGTGTATCAAATCTGGGGTTCCGGAAGCGATGTTAAGAAAGATTTGCACAGCAGATAATTTCCAAATATCGATGCCTTTGGGGAAATAGCCTTATTCCTACAACGAGTAACATGAGTAGTCAAATTAACAACTTAAACTGACAGACCAAAGAAGCCAGGCTTCGTTAACTGATATAACAGGAGAAAAAGGTCTGTCATGATCACTGATAAAACTCAGAACCCGGCACTTCAGTAATGCGGCTGGCCTCTACCTGGGCCAGGGCCTTTATGGCTTCGTTCACTGATATAGCAGGGCCTTTATGGCACTGGCCCCTGCCTGGTGGAACGCTCTTCCTCCAGCTGTCCGGGCCCTGTGGGATCTTGGTGAGTTCCGCAGCGCCTGTAAGACCAAGCTGTTCCACCGGGCTTTTGGTGAGGCTGGCCACGGGTTGGCTGCCCCATTGTGAGGCCCTGCCAAAGTGTCATCTCTGGCTGTGCCCTATATTAGTTCCATCTGGGGCACTGCCAGTCCCTCCCAGTCTTAAGACTGGGTGCCGCAAATATGGGTTGTTACACTGCATACTGATTTTAATGTTTTTAGAGGTAATTTAAGTAATTTATTGGTTGTTCTTCTGTCTGTGTTGTGAACCGCCTAGAGCCCTCCGGGGATGAGGTGGTCTATGAAAAATAGATAGATAGATAGATAGATAGATAGATAGATAGATAGATAGATAGATAGATAGATAGATAGATAGATAGATAGATAGAGAGAGAGAGAGAGAGAGAGAGAGAGAGAGAAAGAAAGAAAGAAAGAAAGAAAGAAAGAAAGAAAGAAAGAAAGAAAGAAAGAAAGAAAGAAAGAAAGAAAGAAAGAAAGAAAGAAAGAAAGAAAGAAAGAACACTCAACATTATTCAAATCTCCTGGAATATCATGTTCTGGATACCCTAGCATGGGTAAAAGGTCATACAAAAAATGATCTATTTTTGGAAAATATAAAAACAACTCCAGCGACCTTATTCAGAGGGAAAAGCTTTAACTCTCAAATAGATGATAACGTGGGGCCCCCGGAGACTCACTGGGAGGGGGAATCCCATTCCCCTCACAACCATGGCTCCAGATCTCCACCCCAACCCTGCTTTGTTGACAACTAAAGAGCGTTGCCTGCATATACGTAATATCAATTTGTGAATTTTTAATCGGGGGAACTTAACCTCCCCCTTCTTAGTTTTCAGATTTTTCTGCAAACTTGAGGAGTACCCCTATTTTGAAGAAATATCAGTTGGGGTAAGTATTCCCCTTATCTGCAGATTTAGCTATATCCGGGTGGGGAACACTTGTGGAAATTAGATGTGTAGACAAGAGGGAACTTGCAAGGACCTGTGGGAGGCGTCTCATTTCCCTCTCCCCCATTTTCCTGGTGGGGCCTCAAGATCTTCTGAAATCACAACAGATCTTCCAACTACAGAGATCAGTTCCCCCCAAGCACTGCCAGTTCCAGGTTGGGAAATTCAGGGACATTTGGAAATGATGCCTTGAGTGTCCCAGAATCCACTCTGAAGCTCTAACTGCTACACCACTCTGACTTTCATAGAGCAGCTACTGTTGAACAGTAGCAAGCAGCCAGGTCATGCAAGTTGGGTGACATCAAGTCACCCAGAGGTTGCTTCCTGGCCTAGGGCTGCCAATCTGTAGTTGGGACTTGGAGATGTCTCAGAATGACAACTGAACTCCAGATGACAGAGATCTGTCCCCCTGGAGAAAATAACTGCTTTGGAGGGCGGACTCTATGTCATTATGTTTCACTGAGGCCTCTCCTCTACCCCAAACCCCACCCACTTCAGACTCTACCACAAAATTTTGAGATGGCAACCCTACAGGTCTGGTCCCAAAGTGCCCTCCCTCAAAGGTCAAAATAGGCCTGGAAATGGCTCTGCTTCTTTCCTCTGCCTTTCACTGACAGAACCAAGCCTTGGAACATAGTGGTTGCCTAGCAATAGCCACTGAGGGAATCTGCCGCTTAAAGGTACAGATGCTCATTTTATCATTTTCCGTTTTTAAATAATGGCCCTTTTTAGATTTCACATTTTTCTACAAACCTGGAGCCCTTTTCAGGTAAGATCTGTTTTGGCCATCCCCAGTTCTAGACCAAATGGTTCTTTGGAGTGTAGCAGACAATTTGAAGAGAACAACAGGGTTAGCCTTATAAAACTGACTACACAAAGAATGGAAAGATTTCAGATTAAATTATAAAGTCTACTACAAACTGGCTTTGGTAGAATCCAAAGTACACTCTCAGAAAGGAACAATACATTTGGAATTGAAGGAATGAATAATACTGCACAAGAAAAATGGCATATTTCCACCAGCAGCATTACTTGGTCAATAAATCCTTCCTTTGGAAGATGTTAGATAACAAAACCATTACTGTTTAGTAGCGGTTTTATTAAGAGTACCAGAATAACTTCAGAAAACAAGGTAATATCAACTGTTGGTGTTGACAAATTTAGCTAGTAATACACAGCATCCTAAAACTCCCTGTTCGTATCTCATTTGTACAATAAAGATCCAAACAGTTAGCTTGACGTTAATGTAGTGTAGCTGGATCTACTTGCAAAGACAGATTTCTCCTTTGTGGTATCTTAATAATCTCTTTAAAGTCTGCCTGTTTTAGTTTATCTAGACAATGCGGCCTGCATTAGCGAAGTAATTCAATTTTTTAACCATGCATTTACTGTAGCTGACTCCATGCATAATAGCGATCATTAAGTCATTCTCCTTAAAAGCACAAGATGTTCCTTTATTCTTTTTTAAATCCTGGGGGGAAAAAAATCAACATCATGCACACATGAAAATATAGTACATCTGCTGACAATAATTTTGGCTTCTCCTTAACTACACAACTTTTGTTTTTGGTTGAACTTATGGTTTCCATTTGTAGTGGTTAAGAATAGCTAACTCTAATCTGGAGAACAGGGTTTGATTCCCCACTCCTCCACATGAGCGGCATGTGATGAACCAGTTTTGTTTTCCTGCTTTTCCACATGAAGCCTGCTGGGTGACCTTGGGCTAGTCACAGTTATCTTTGAACTCTCTCAGCCTCACCTACCTCACAAAGTACCTGCTGTGTGGAGGGGAAGATGATTGTAAGCTGCTTTGAGATTCTTTACAGTTGAGAAAAGTGGAGTATAAAAACCAACTCTTATTATTATTGTTTACTTAAAACATTTTTATGCCGCCTCGTTGTCCAGTTGTTGATCCAAGGCAGTGAACCATCAAAACGTTAAAACAAGCTTTAAAATACATGGATAACTATCAACAACAATAAGTAATGGAACATATATCAGAGTATACTTCCATGGAGTGGTGCCTAGGCTTTTCAGCACATTTTTTGTGCTGAAAAAGCCCCCCTCGACTTATACACGAGTCAGGTGTATTTTAAAAAATATTTTAAGGTTTTTAATTTGTCGGCCTACAGGGGGCGCGGTTTTTAGGCTAGCGGCACCCAAATTTCAGGGTATCATCAGGTGAAACTCCTGATGATACCAGCCAAGTTTGGTAAAGCTTGGTTAAGGGGGTCCAAAGTTATGGACCCCCAAAGGGGGTGCTTCATTGTTTCCAATGAGAGCTAATAGTAGGTGGGGCTACATTTTGAGGGTCCATAACTTTGGACCCCTTGAACCAAACTTTACTAAACCTGGGTGGTATCATCAGGATAATCTCTTGCTGATACCAGCCAGGTTTGGTTCAGGGGATCCAAAGTTATGGATCCCCAAAATGGGTGCTCCCATCCCTCATTGTTTCCAATGGAAGTTAATAGTAGCTGGGGCTACCCTTTTGAGGGTCCATAACTTTGGACCCCCTGAACCAAACTTCACCAAACCTGGGTGGTATCATCAGGATGGTCTCCTAAAGATACTCTGAAATGTTGGTACTGCTAACATAAACAGTTATTGTTGAGACCATATTGTTCTTGTTGACCCCTCTTTCCACCTCTTACAGAGCTAGTTTACTGTTTTCTTGAAATAAATATTCAAAAACATTTAACCTACTGATGCCCTCAATTAATGTAATGTTATTGGTATCTATTTTTATTTTAAATTTACCAGTAGCTGCTGCATTCCCACCCATTATTGGCCACAAGTCAACAAGTTTTCCCAGTTTTGTGGTAAAATTAGGTGCCTCATCTTATATGTGGGTCGATTTATACATGAGTATATACGGTAAGCAAGAAGGTGGCTTGTGTGGGAGCTGCAACTGAAGCAAATATTTTTTTTCCTTGCTGGTGAATGACAGGGACAGAGGAGGGCAGATGAAACAGCCTAAGAGGGAATTCCAAAATGTCACTGCCACAACTGAAAGGAAGTAAGTTCTGTCCACAGACGTGGTAAGAGAGCTAATTTTGATTTTATGTGGCTCTTCAGGTGATTTAGTTCAGGATAAAAAAAAGTTCTAAGGATGCCATAGCTATGTCCTTATCAATACCTGAAAGTGCTAATTTGTGTTGGATGATAACTTTACTGCAACAATTGATACTTATTGGAAGATTAATAAGGTGACCAGATTTTCACGTTTTAAATGTGGGATGTGCAGGCGCTGCCAAGAATATTAGAGACACTACGCGACGCCTCGGTTTTCCACCCTGTGACAGGCGGAAACCGAGCTTCAAAAGGCAGTGTGTTCCTGCAGCTGTGTTGAAGCTGCCGATCAGCTTCAAGCTCTCCTCGTTTCCGCCTCGTGACAGGAAGGGAAACCGGAGAGCCTAAAACGCAGCGCAGCCCTCCAAAAGCGGAGAATTCAAGCAACCCCGCGGGACAAATTGCTCAAAAGCGGGACTGTCCCACCAAAAGCGGGACGTCTGGTCACCTTGAGATTAAGGACTTGCATTTGTGCACTGGGAATCCAAACAGCCAGCTTGTGCACATCTGGATTTCTACATAAGACATTCATATTCAATGTGGCTCTTCTAAATCTTGCTTATTTAACTTTTTCCCATTAGTTTGATTACGACATTGCGGCCTAATGTACATTCAGGACGCAACAGATGTTTGCAGTCAACTCTGAATATGAAATGAAACGATGAGCATAATGGATAGGGAAGATGAACAGGCAGCTGGCAAGGACAAGCGCAAAAAAATCTGAACCCTGATTAATGAAGTATACAACTCGGTGGCTGCATCTTTCCCCTGTTTTGAAACATCCACAACTTTTGTATTGCATCTAGCTGACAAAGCACTGCATCAGGACACAACTGAAAGCCATCAGCATGACCTAGTTTGTCCCAAATCATGTTACTGGGAAATATTGCACTAAATGGCACAACTATGAAATATGCTTACTTACTAAAATCTTCAGTGAAACTGTACTAAAAATGACAGCTATCACCTGTTGTACTGCACAGCCTTCATGGAGAATTTCAGTTTTCTCGATTCTTTTGGTTTTTATTCATGAAATGACCCCAGGCTCCTTGAGTAATTAGCAGGATCCCATGGCACTCCAGGATTCACACTCCATCAGCCCCTGCTGTGCATGGCCAATTGGGCATTGTGGCAGGGGTTGATGGGAATTGTAGTCCATGAACATCTGGAGTGCCACAGGTTCGCCACCATGGCCCTATACACACCCAGTATTCATCTCAGTACTTTGAGCACAAGGGGTGATAGTTGAGGATCAACTAAGTAAACCTTGTTTAACAACTATGCTTCTAGAACAGCCTTGTCCTTCAGCAAAACAAAAACAAAAAATCACCGTATGATGCTTAAGCAGTATTTACCTTGGATGTTCCACAGACTGACTGCAGTGTTCTGCAGGAAGAGGGGTCTTCTAACCAATGCACATTTCCAGGAAACACTGTAGTTTCAATATTAGGGTCCCTATAAGCTTCCAGATAAATTAGGGACTACAATTCCTATCAGTTCTCTGGGTCAGCATGGCCAATTGGCCATGCTGGTAGGGGCTGATGTAAACTGTAGTTCCTGAACATCTGAGAGCCACGTTCCTACCCCTGCCCTACCACTCCCTCAAAGCCGGTCACCTGATAGCCCTCGAGCTGGGCATGTCCTCATAGAAGCTCTCACCCCAAAATCTCTTAAGAGGACCCCCAAAGGTGGTAGAAATGGGAATGAAGGGCACCTCCTCCACTAAAATGGATTTTGCCCTGTGATAATACCACCATGGGAGGTGAGTGTGGGCCCAACCAGATCTCTAAGCAAAGCCTTACAGTTATAGTCAGGCTTCCTTTGGGCTTCACCACCCAATACCATGAAGTCAGATAGTTTGACCCCACTTAGAAAGTGGACTCTATGTGGTTGGAATAATGCTTCGTGACAGCGGGAAACATCTGGGTGACTGGATCTTAACAACAGCCCAGGTCCTGACCTCTCGCCTAGCTTGCAGTGGGTCTTTCTCCAGGTAAGGTTCACCTTCTCCCAGCCAACTGTGCTGGGCCATGAATGCCTTTCTAGGCAATTGAACAACAACAAAAGAGGAGGGGAATCTGGCTCGCAAGCCGCATCGGACCCACCTGGCTACAAGCCGAATCCATGGTGGATCCTAAGCATCATTTGCACTCCAGCTGCAAATACCTCAAGGCAAATTCAGTGACCTCTCCTGGTGAACAGTGAAGAAAGAAAGAAAGAAAGAAAGAAAGAAAGAAAGAAAGAAAGAAAGAAAGAAAGAAAGAAAGAAAGAAAGAAAGAAAGAAAGAAAGAACACTCAACATTATTCAAATCTCCTGGAATATCATGTTCTGGATACCCTAGCATGGGTAAAAGGTCATACAAAAAATGATCTATTTTTGGAAAATATAAAAACAACTCCAGCGACCTTATTCAGAGGGAAAAGCTTAAACTCTCAAATAGATGATAACGTGGGGCCCCCGGAGACTCACTGGGAGGGGGAATCCCATTCCCCTCACAACCATGGCTCCAGATCTCCACCCCAACCCTGCTTTGTTGACAACTAAAGAGCGTTGCCTGCATATACGAAGACAATTTGTGAATTTTTTAATCGGGGGAACTTAACCTCCCCCTTCTTAGTTTTCAGATTTTTCTGCAAACTTGAGGAGTACCCCTATTTTGAAGAAATATCAGTTGGGGTAAGTATTCCCCTTATCTGCAGATTTAGCTATATCCGGGTGGGGAACACTTGTGGAAATTAGATGTGTAGACAAGAGGGAACTTGCAAGGACCTGTGGGAGGCGTCTCATTTCCCTCTCCCCCATTTTCCTGGTGGGGCCTCAAGATCTTCTGAAATCACAACAGATCTTCCAACTACAGAGATCAGTTCCCCCCAAGCACTGCCAGTTCCAGGTTGGGAAATTCAGGGATATTTGGAAATGATGCCTTGAGTGTCCCAGAATCCACTCTGAAGCTCTAACTGCTACACCACTCTTGAGAGCTTTCATGAGGGGCAGCTACTGTTAGACAGTAGCAAGCAGCCAGGTCATGCAAGTTGGGTGACATCAAGTCACCCAGAGGTTGCTTCCTGGCCTAGGGCTGCCAATCTGTAGTTGGGACTTGGAGATGTCTCAGAATGACAACTGAACTCCAGATGACAGAGATCTGTCCCCCTGGAGAAAATAACTGCTTTGGAGGGCGGACTCTATGTCATTATGTTTCACTGAGGCCTCTCCTCTACCCCAAACCCCACCCACTTCAGACTCTACCACAAAATTTTGAGATGGCAACCCTACAGGTCTGGTCCCAAAGTGCCCTCCCTCAAAGGTCAAAATAGGCCTGGAAATGGCTCTGCTTCTTTCCTCTGACTTTCACTGACAGAACCAAGCCTTGGAACATAGTGGTTGCCTAGCAATAGCCACTGAGGGAATCTGCCGCTTAAAGGTACAGATGCTCATTTTATCATTTTCCGTTTTTAAATAATGGCCCTTTTTAGATTTCACATTTTTCTACAAACCTGGAGCCCTTTTCAGGTAAGATTTGTTTTGGCCATTCCCAGTTCTAGACCAAATGGTTCTTTGGAGTGTAGCAGACAATTTGAAGAGAACAACAGGGTTAGCCTTATAAAACTGACTACACAAAGAATGGAAAGATTTCAGATTAAATTATAAAGTCTACTACAAACTGGCTTTGGTAGAATCCAAAGTACACTCTCAGAAAGGAACAATACATTTGGAATTGAAGGAATGAATAATACTGCACAAAGGGAAAAGATGGCATAATATTTCCACCTGTGGCATTGCTTGGTCAATAAGTCCTTCCTTTGGGAAGATGTTGAATGCTTTCAAAACCATTACTGTTTAGTAGCGGTTTTATTAAGAGTACCAGAATAACTTCAGAAAACAAGGTAATATCAACTGTTGGTGTTGACAAATTTAGCTAGTAATACACAGCATCCTAAAACTCCCTGTTCGTATCTCATTTGTACAATAAGAATCCAGAGCAATTTGAAAGCAGTAGACGTTAATGTAGTGTAGCTGGATCTACTTGCAAAGACAGATTTCTCCTTTGTGGTATCTTAATAATCTCTTTAAAGTCTGCCTGTTTTAGTTTATCTAGACAATGCGGCCTGCATTAGCGAAGTAATTCAATTTTTTAACCATGCATTTACTGTAGCTGACTCCATGCATAATAGCGATCATTAAGTCATTCTCCTTAAAAGCACAAGATGTTCCTTTATTCTTTTTTAAATCCTGGGGGGAAAAAAATCAACATCATGCACACATGAAAATATAGTACATCTGCCCCAACAATAATTTTGGCTTCTCCTTAACTACACAACTTTTGTTCTTGGTTGAACTTATGGTTTCCATTTGTAGTGGTTAAGAATAGCTAACTCTAATCTGGAGAACAGGGTTTGATTCCCCACTCCTCCACATGAGCGGCATGTGATGAACCAGTTTTGTTTTCCTGCTTTTCCACATGAAGCCTGCTGGGTGACCTTGGGCTAGTCACAGTTATCTTTGAACTCTCTCAGCCTCCCACCCTGCCTCACAAAGTACCTGCTGTGTGGAGGAGAAGATGATTATGAAAGCTGCTTTGAGGATTCTTTACAGTTGAGAAAAGAAGTGAATTATAAAAGAAACCAGCTCTTATTGTGTGTTTACTTAAAACATTTTTATGCCGCCTCGTTGTCCAGTTGTTGATCCAAGGCAGTGAACCATCAAAATGTTAAAACAAGCTTTAAAATACATGGATAACTATCAACAACAATAAGTAATGGAACATATACCGTATATACTCATGTATAAGTCGAGTTTTTCAGCACATTTTTTGTGCTGAAAAAGCCCCCCTCGACTTATACACGAGTCAGGTGTATTTTAAAAAATATTTTAAGGTTTTTAATTTGTCGGCCTACAGGGGGCGCGGTTTTTAGGCTAAGCGGCTTTTTAAATTTCAGGGAGTATCATCAGGTGGAGGCTCACAGTGATACCAGCTTAAGAGATTGAAGTAAAAGAAGCTTGGTTAAAGAGGTCCAAAGTTATATGGACCCCCCCAAAGGGGAGATACTTCATTGTTTCCAGTAGGAGCTAATAGTAGGTGAGGGCTACATTTTGAGGGTCCCATAACTTTGGACCCCCTTCAGACAAACTTTACTAAACCTGGGTGAAGATATCATCAGGATAATCTCTTGCTGATACCAGCCAGGAAGGAGTTTTGAACCAGAGGATCAAAGAGGTTATGGATCCCCAAAATGGGTGCTCCCATCCCTCATTGTTTCCAATGGAAGTTAATAGTAGCTGGGGCTACCCTTTTGAGGGTCCATAACTTTGGACCCCCTGAACCAAACTTCACCAAACCTGGGTGAAGTAATCATCCAGGATGAGATGCTCCTAAAGATACTCCACAGAGTGTTGGTACTGCTAGCATAAACAGTTATTGTTGAGGACCATGGTGTTCTTCGTTGACCCTCTTTTCCACTTACAGAGCTAGTTTACTGTTTTTCTTTGAAATAAATATTCAAAAACATTTAACCTACTGATGCCTCAATTAATGTAATGTTATTGGTATCTATTTTTATTTTTTAAATTTACCAGTAGCTGCTGCATTTCCCACCCTCGACATACACAAGTCAATAAGTTTTCCCAGTTTTTTGTGGTAAAATTAGGTGCCTCATCTTATATGTGGGTCGATTTATACATGAGTATATACGGTAAGCAAGAAGGTGGCTTGTGTGGGAGCTGCAACTGAAGCAAATATTTTTTTTTCCTTGCTGGTGAATGACAGGGACAGAGGAGGGCAGATGAAACAGCCTAAGAGGGAATTCCAAAATGTCACTGCCACAACTGAAAGGAAGTAAGTTCTGTCCACAGACGTGGTAAGAGAGCTAATTTTGATTTTATGTGGCTCTTCAGGTGATTTAGTTCAGGATAAAAAAAAGTTCTAAGGATGCCATAGCTATGTCCTTATCAATACCTGAAAGTGCTAATTTGTGTTGGATGAGAAATGCTTGCAACAGGTGATACTTATTAGAAGATTAATAAGGTGACCAGATTTTCACGTTTTAAATGTAACAATAATGCGAAGTAGCGTGCAATACGCAGGAGCACACTACCTTTACGGTAGCTCCCCGTTTTTCCACCTAGCGACAGGGCGGGGAAGCGAGGAGCGCCCCAAAAGGCAGTAATATTCCTGCAGCCAGTATGCTTGTGGGAGGCTGCCGCACTGCCTTCTGGGGCGCTCCCCTGTTTCCCGCCCTGTGACAGGGCGGGAAACCGGAGAGCGCCCCAAAACGCAGTGCGGCAGCCCTCCAAAAAGCGGGAGAATTAAGCAACCCCGCGGGACAAATTGCTCAAAAGCGGGACTGTCCCACCAAAAGCGGGACGTCTGGTCACCTTGAGATTAAGGACTTGCATTTGTGCACTGGGAATCCAAACAGCCAGCTTGTGCACATCTGGATTTCTACATAAGACATTCATATTCAATGTGGCTCTTCTAAATCTTGCTTATTTAACTTTTTCCCATTAGTTTGATTACGACATTGCGGCCTAATGTACATTCAGGACGCAACAGATGTTTGCAGTCAACTCTGAATATGAAATGAAATGATGAGCATAATGGATAGGGAAGATGAACAGGCAGCTGGCAAGGACAAGCGCAAAAAAATTTGAACCCTGATTAATGAAGTATACAACTCGGTGGCTGCATCTTTCCCCTGTTTTGAAACATCCACAACTTTTGTATTGCATCTAGCTGACAAAGCACTGCATCAGGACACAACTGAAAGCCATCAGCATGACCTAGTTTTGTCTTTGAATCATATTGCTGGGAAATGTACTTTCATTAACTGTCGCAACTATGAAATATGCTTACTTACTAAAATCTTCAGTGAAACTGTACTAAAAATGACAGCTATCACCTGTTGTACTGCACAGCCTTCATGGAGAATTTCAGTTTTCTCGATTCTTTTGGTTTTTATTCATGAAATGACCCCAGGCCCTATACCAGTGGTGGTGAACCTATGGCACTCCAGGTGTTCGTGGACTACAATTCCCATCAGCCCCTGCCAGCATGGCCAATTGGGCATTGTGGCAGGGGTTGATGGGAATTGTAGTCCATGAACATCTGGAGTGCCACAGGTTCGCCACCATGGCCCTATACACACCCAGTATTCATCTCAGTACTTTGAGCACAAGGGGTGATTGTTGAGGATCAACTAAGTAAACCTTGTTTAACAACTATGCTTCTAGAACAGCCTTGTCCGCCCCAGCAAAACAAAAGAAACAAAATCCCACTGTATGATGCTGCTTAAGCAGTGAGCTACCTTGGATGTTCCACAGACTGACTGCAGTGTTCTGCAGGAAGAGGGGTCTTCTAACCAATGCACATTTGTGAAACACTGTAGCTTCCCCTACCACTTCAAAGCGAAGCCACCTGGATAGCCCTCGAGCTGGGCATGTCCTCATAGAAGCTCTCACCCCAAAATCTCTTAAGAGGACCCCCAAAGGTGGTAGAAATGGGAATGAAGGGCACCTCCTCCACTAAAATGGATTTTGCCCTGTGATAATACCACCATGGGAGGTGGGTGTGGGCCCAACCAGATCTTGCCAAAGCTCTTACAGTTATAGTCAAGCCTTTAAGCCACACCCAATACCATGAAGTCAGATAGTTTGACCCCACTTAGAAAGTGGACTCTATGTGGTTGGAATAATGCTTCGTGACAGCGGGAAACATCTGGGTGACTGATCCAACAACAGCCCAGGTCCTTGACCTCCTCGCCTAGCTTGCAGGTGGTCTTTCTCCAGGCAAGGTCCACCTTCTCCCAGCCAACTGTGCTGGGCCATGAATGCCTTTCTAGGCAATTGAACAACAACAAAAGAGGAGGGGAATCTGGCCTGCAAGTCAGCATCGACCCACCTGGCCAAGCCGAAATCCATGGTGGATCCTACATCATTTGCACCCAGCTGCAACACCAAGGCAACCAGTGACCTCTCCTGGTGAACACAGTGAAGGAATGTAGGCATCAGCATATCCCATCATATTCCCTGTAAGCCAATCCAAGTAAACTACAGTGAACTCTCCAATCCCAGGGGTGTCCCCAGTAGGAAGATGCAATGTAGACTCCTTCCCAATGGACAATACTGTGCTCACAGATCTAAACTGCATTCCAACAGGGCGCTGAAACTAGAGTAAGGCAATGTTAGCAGCAAAGTCTTGCTTGTGGGTGAATATAAGCTTTAAACATGGCTGACCTCCACCTGCCAACACTCCATAGGCATGATGGCTGAAGTCCCAGGTTAGTAGCAATGGTGACTGCCCCAATCCAAAAGATGAGCCTGATTGGCCACAAGGCCAGAAGGAGGTCAAGAAGAGCGGGGGGGGGGGGGCACTGCCTGTGCACGGAAGCCTCTGCAGCCATTAACCAGCTATGTCATCAGTCCCCTCAAGGCCACCCAATGTTGCCCTCATCGTCCCCAATACAAGACCTCAATCAGGTCCCAGGTAAGTCTGGGGCCCGTTGGCAGAGGTGGGATCCAACCAGTTCTCACCACTTCTCTAGAAGTGGTTACTAATTTTTTCTGAGTGCCGAGAAGGGGTTACTAAAGCAACCTCCCTGCCCAACAGGGACTGGAGGTGCGTGTGTGCGGCGGCGCCACTGTTTGAATCCCACCACCATCGGAACCTGTTATTAAAATTTTTGGATCCCACCACTGCCCGTTGGCTTCTCTGCTGACTGCTTCCGAGGCTTTGAAAGAGCTTTCCTGGTTGCTATAACATGACCCTTGACCTCCAAATGGCAATCTAACTTCCAGCAAAAGTGATTCGCCTGAGGCCGGCCAGAGGACGCAGCATTCTGCCAGCATCCTCAACTCTTACTGCAAACAGGAAACCAGACTACAATGACCAATTGTTCTAAGTAAACCATGTCTCCACTATTTACAGTTATTTTGTGTGTTACGAAACAGAGGATTTCCACAAATGCTTGAGTGGCGAGGAGGACAGAAAACAGTGCCACACAAAAAGGGACAATTATTGTGCTGAGAATTTCACTTCAGGAGCTGTCTAAAGTGAGTGCATATCCACTTGTGCCTCAGTGTCCCTCACGAAGCAAGTGTTTGCTTTAACTCACACAAACAAGCTCTCTGTAAAGGATTCAATGGTGTTGATGAGAAGGGCAGTCGCCTGGCCTTGAGTACATTCCACAGCCCGGGCGATGGGCCAGCTTCTCCGGCGGAGACCTTATCTCTGCGAGGGAGATGAGACCTCCGTTCCCATGAGAATCCGGGAGGGGGGATGGGATGGACGGAGTTATAACCTGTGTTTCTGGCGGGAGATCTCATTCCTGCCACTGCGTGTACTTGAGCTTTCTAAGATGTCTGAATAAACGGTCTTTTACACCAAAGAGCCTTTTATTTCTGCTTCTATGGAATTCCTTACACTCTCTATATGAAAGGAAAAAATACCCCTTTAAACTAATCTACTTGCCGTGTTTCCCCGAAAATAAGACAGGGTCTTATATTAATTTTTGCACCAAAAGATGCATTAGGGCTTATTTTCAGGGTAGGGCTTATTTTAGGGGAAATATGGTACCTTCACAATTCATTAAGGCGGGCTCTTGGCAGCCCCGTTGCTTCCCTGTCACGTGTGATGCAAGCTGCATCCTCATTGGCAGGGAGCACCCTGCTGCATCACACCATCCTGATCTGTAACTACCGGTAGGGCTTATTTTTAGAGTAGGGCTTATATTTCAAGCCTCCTCCAAAAATCCTGAAAAATCATGATAGGGTTTATTTTCAAGGTAGGTCTTATTTTCGGGGAAACGTGGTAGTAGAGGCTGCTGTGCCCAAGGTTGCTAACCTCCAGGTGCGGCCTGCAACTCTCCCAGAACTACCACTGGAGTTCAGAAAATAGAGATCCACCCCCTGGAGAAAAGGGAAGCTTTGGAGGGTGAACTCTATGGTATACCATAGAATCCAGGAGAAACGGAAGTCCTTCCTCAAGTCTCTAAGAATTTCCCCACCCAGAATCGACAAAACTAGCTTGTATGTCAGAAACATGACCAGGATCAGGCCAGTCCTAAATTAGAATGCAAACGTGACCTGGCTCACACAGGAAGAATGAGATAGGGAAATGAGCTGCTTCACTTCACACTGCAAGTGGTGTCAGTCATTTTATACTATGGATTTTGCCGTCTGGGTGGGGAGGGGACACGACATTTCTCTTTATCCCTGGGCACAGTGGTGGGATCCAAAAATTTTAGTAACAGGTTCCCATGGTGGTGGGATTCAAACTGTGGCGTAGCGCCAATGGGGCTGGGCGTGGCACAACGGGGACATGGCGGGGCATTCCAGGGGCGGGGCATTCCTAGGCGGGGCTGTGGCAAGGATGCAGCCACTGCGCCAGTCCTTGGGCGGGAAACGAATGCACGCAGGCGCAGGCTGCCATGCACGCCCGTGCACCTCCTGCTAGACTGCTTCAAGTTCTGCACGCTACTGCTGAGAGGAGGGGCGTAACTAAGGCAAAAATCATGTGGCAAAATCACCAATGAGTAACCCCCTCTCGGCACACACAAATAATTAGTAACCTACTCTCAGGAACCTGTGAGAACCTGCTGGATCCCACCTCTGCCTGGGCACCTGCGCTACTGATTGCTTCTTGGGAAGCAGAACAGAGGTGCCATTCTCCTAATCCCCCACCCTTTGGACGGGCCCGTCCATGTATATATAATAATTACATGTCCTCACTTCCCTCACACAAGAGGGAACACCTTTTCTAGGTCGCTGCCTACTGCATCCAGTAAATATCAAGGAAGAAAGTCAGCCTCATGGTTACCATTTTATTTAATATGTTAATTGGCACAGATATAATCAACTAGCTGACAGAATCTCAGGGGCTCAATACACTGACTAGGCAATAGCCCCAAAATAACTTAAGCCGTTGGCTTAACTTCCTCAGCACTGATGCACACAGTCCTAATGGTTCACTAGCAAGTATTGTGTAGTGGTTAAGGGCAGGTGGATTCTAATCTAGAGAACAGGGTTTGATTCCCCACTCCTCCATCTGAGTGGCAGAGGCTTAGCTGGTGAGCCAGATGTGTTTCCGCGCTCCTACATTCCTGCTGGGTGACCTTGGGCTGGTCACAGTTTGTTGGAACTCTCTCAGCCCCACCTACCTCACAAGGTGTCTGTTGAGGGGAGAGGAAGGGAAAGGAGTTTGTAAGCCACCTTGAGTCTCCTTACAGGAGAGAAAGGTGGGGTAAAAATCCAAACTCCTCCTCCTCTTTCTTCTACATGAGACATGAGTTTAAAATTGGATCATGGAGGGGCAGTTGTTTTCACAATCACAAGCTATTTCCTAGCTGATTTGTCTATCGAGAAAACTAACTTCTGCTGGATTGAGGGTACGCTGTATGTTGTCTGACAGATAATGTACTCGATGTGTTCCCATACAGTACATATTTCCATCCAAACTCTACTCTTTGCTTTCTTGGGTGCCGATCTGCAATAGTCTCTAGAAGCTCAATTGAAAGATTTCTACCCAATCGTTCAACTGACAAATTCTCGGGGGCTTCTATCTCGACTGACGAAATAAGTGGCACATTTAACTGTCAGGTGCCCTGGTGCCTTTTTGAGCGCTTCCATGCAATTTCTTCCAAGTTATTACACATGGGTGCAATTCAATCACATTACAGAGTTGTTAACTATTATTCTGTTCCAATTGCCACACCAGGGCATGCTAGATGAGCCCAAGACAAATTATTTTCTTGCCAGTTCCATTAACAGTACAGAAAAATAAACTGTGCTTGTTTTATACACAAACAGTTCCAAACATTTAATGTGTTGTGGTTTTGATTCAAACCGCCATGTTTCAACATAAATGGATTTTCAAAGTCAAGTGCAACAGGACTCATCTAAATATACTATTGCTAAAAATGCTCGAGGCAATCTTTCAGGAGACACTATACCGTCTTAAATAATAGTAAATATCAACCAACAGGGGAAGGGCTCGTGGTTCAAAAGTAGAGCATATACGTTGTGAATACAAACAATTCAAAGTTCTAAACCTGGCATTTTCAGTTAAAAGGAGATCGGCTAAAAACATTCTGGGAAGAACGCCTTCCAGTCAGAACAGACAACATTGAGACAGATGGACAAATGATCCAACTTTGTATAGATGGCAATTTTATACATATCAGGAAGAAAATAAGGCCACGTCAGTAGGGAGGAAATAAAAAGAACAAGGTACAAGGTAAAGCAGTTTATCAGACCTTTTAGATCCCAACGTGTTTTCACTATGAGAGTAATCAGGGGATCCAATAACAAGTTTCAATAGATAAAATTACATGGAATGCTATGAGAACTAGAGCAAACATACAAAATAATAATTAAAATATTTTTTAAAAAAATTTAAATTACTGTTGAAATTATGTCTAAAAGTAATTCGAAGACGGGGGCAAACTGCACTGCAGAAGAGGCGCACAGCCATGCTGGCAGATTTGCCCTTCCTGAGGGTACTTTTTCCAGCAGGGGGGCAGAAACGCCAGTCGGCAGATGTTGTCATGCCCAGTGGCTTCCAGATGTGGCGCTCAGTGCTGCGTCAGTGCTTTCACACTGCCACCAGCGTAAGGAATCTAACTGAGCAGCAGTGGCATAGGAGGTTAAGAGCTCGTGTATCTAATCTGGAGGATCCGGGTTTGATTCCCAGCTCTGCCGCCTGTTCCCATAGGGAACCAAGGATTTCAATCTAAACATTCTTCCTCCCTTGTCATGAACAGCTTGTCATTATGGCCTGGTACTTTTTGGGTAGCCCAGAAGACAATCTGTAGTAGTATGGTTATATCCAAGCAAATGTGAAACAAGAGGTGCTCCTGTTTTTACAAGAGAGATGTTACTTTTATGTGCACAAATACATGTTTTCAAGGACCCCGAGGTTTTCCCAATACATACCCTGTTTCCCTGAATATAAGACATCCCCTGAAAATAAGACGTAGTAGAGGTTTTGCTGATGTGCGAAATATAAGGTGTCCCCCGAAAGTAAGACGTAGCAAAGTTTTTGTTTGGAAGCATGCCCGTCGAACAGAACACAGAAAAATAAGACATCCCCTGAAAATAAGACATAGCTCATCTTTGGGAGCAAAAATTAATATAAGACACTGTCTTATTTTCAGGGAAACACGGTAGCTTGTTGTATGGGCATCTAACAGCATATACCACTGCATTATTGTTGCAATTTGTAAAATTCCTTAATTCATGCTATTTTCCATCAATAGGATTTATGAATATTTTGATGTTGCAAGTATATTTATAGTACAAACAATTTCCACATTTTAAGTGACCTCTGCGTGAATGTGTACCCAACAACAAAGGTTGCACAATGTTTAAGCAGAAGTATCTCTATGGACCAACTGCTCTTTGAAAACAGGTTTTTTAAAGAAAAAAACTAATGATACATTTATGTTAAGTTATCTAATATATTCCAATTACGTTTTATGCTGTTAAATGACATACTACAGAACAGCTGGTCAAGGTGAGCTTTTTTGGAGGAGTTCCCACCTGTTCAAAGAAAATTGTTGTTCAAAGAAAACTGCTAGTTATGATAGAGCAGAGGTGTCCAACTCTGGCGCTTCAGACGTTCATGGACTACAATTGCCATCAGACCCTGCTGGCGTGGCCAATTGGGGCTGATGGGAGTTGTAGTCCATGAACATTCTGAAGTGCCAAAGCTGGACACTCCTGCGACAGAGAATTACTTCTGAAAATCTGAAATTTCAGAGAAATTTCTCTGCAGCCTCAAAAACTGGTTTTAAGGTAAGTTTCTTCTGATATGTGAAAAATGGTGGCTGTCAAATCTTACAGGGGAATTTTTATCAGTGGGCTTTTTTAATAAAGTCTGGTAGACAGTTTTGATTTGATGAGATAAAACATGATGTCAAGATAGTCATCTGCTGTTTATCACTATGCAGTTCAAATTTTATATTACCGGCTGACTGATTCAATCACGCATGGAAATTTGACAACTGTGTATGGTTACCTTCCCATATTTAAAAAAAACTGAAAAAAGGATGAGAACAGAATGGAGTAGATACAGAGGAAAGAGATGATCAAGGCCCTGGAGACCTATGAGGAGAGCCCTATGAGGAGAGGCTGGAGGACTTGGGAATATTCAGTTTGGAGAAAAGGAAGTCATGGGGGGGGACGGACGACATAATTGCTCTCTTGAACTATTAGAGAGGCTGTCACTTTAAAGGAGAGCAGGAAGCTATTCCAGTTGCAGGTGGGAAGGTACCAGATGGACATTAGAATAATTCTTTTTTCTATCATGTATTTATGTATTTTCTTCTGATTTATGATTGGTGTGATTGGTGTTTGGAATATGCTGCCACCGGAGGTGGTGTTGGCCACTAACCTGGATAGCTTTAAAAAGGGCTTGGACAGATTTATGGAGGAGAAGTCGATCTATGGCTACCAATCTTGATCCTCCTTGATCTGAGATTGCAAATGCCTTAGCAGACCAGGTGCTCAGGAGCAACAGCCGCAGAAGGCCCTTGCTTTCACATCCTGCATGTGAGCTCCCAAAGGCACCTGGTGGGCCACTGCGAGTAGCAGAGAGCTGGACTAGATGGACTCTGGTCTGATCCAGCAGACTAGTTCTTATGTTCTTATGTATTCGCTTCTGACTATGCCAATAAAGGCTTATGTATGTAGAATTCTTTTTTACAGTGAGACTTGTTTAGCAGTGAAATCAGCTGCCCAGTGAGGTGCTGATTTCCCCCTCTCTGGCAGTCTTCATGCAATGGTAAGACAAATGCCTGTCAAGGATGCTCTAAGCAGATCCTGCATTGAACAGGGGATTGGACTAGATCGCCTGTATGGTCCCTTCCAACTCTATGATTCCATGAATGATCAGAATTACCCCAGTCACCGAAAGCTTTAAAACTTACATTCCTAATCAGTTTGAAAACCTCTAAACATGAATCTAATGTATTGTCAAAGGCTTTCACGGCCGGATTCAAAAGGTTGTGTTGGGTTTTCCGGGCTGTGAGGCCAAGATCTAGTGGATCTTGTTCCTAATGTTTCACCTGCATCTGTGGCTGGCATTTTCAGAGGTATATCACAGAGGGAAGTCTATTACACACTGTGTCCAGAGAGAATAGAATGTTTTAGTGGGGTATAAATTGTCGTGTCCTCAGGTGGGGAACCAATCAGTAAGTATTTGGGTAGAATTTGCTATGCAAATTGGTTGATAGTATAGTACTGCAGGTGGGGTTTTTCAGTCCAGGGAGTGATTCACATTTGCATTCCCTGCAATTTCTACCCCACTAAACAATTTATATCCCACTCAGACATTCCCTTCTCACTGGACACAGTGTGTAACAGATTTCCCTCTGTGATACACCTCTGAAGATGCCAGACACAGATGCAATCGAAACATTAGGAACAAGACCCACCAGACCATGGCCACACAGCCCAGAAAACCCACAACAACCAGATGAATCTAATGGGTTATAACATGGGAGTAGGAACATCAAAGGGGCCCCTATTTAACATCTTTTGTTCATCCTTGGACATAGTCCTCTCCAAGAGATTATAGACCAAAGTTTGCACCAGTGATCTGAAGTGATGGGGCGTTGAAATGGTTTCTTCCATTTTGTAGATAGGATTCCTTGGTTGTTCTGTACTTCTCTGCCCTTGTCTGAAAAAGGGAGGACAACGGGTGTCAAAGTTGTTTGGCTTGTTGGCTCTCGTTTCCATACTCTCCAGTCCATCATTTCTCAGCTTCACATTTCTTGAGGCAGACTCTTGTCTCCGAAGAACTATTTGAGAGGCTGCAGAGTGTCATGCATACCAATGTCACGCCACACATAAAACTGTCTTTTCAAAATGGAGCCACCACACAAGGTGTTGTGCCTAAAGCCACAGTAGTTTCTGCAGCTGCCACACAACCACTGAAAAGCTGGAGGTAACTGACTACAACAGAGAAAAACGTCAGTCACAAGGTTGCTTCAGAGAGTTCTAAACCTTGCCCGTATCAAATCTATGCTCTTTCCTCAGGAACATAATATAATCCAAAGAGAACTTCCATGCAGACATCTGATACATTTCTCCATCCTTGTGAGTCAAGAGAAGACTATGGAAACTTGCTTAGAAGGGACTGCCTTCATTTCTAGATTTTATTCTGCCCTTAAAGTGGAGTACCAGCTATAAGCAGGTTAGTTCACCAATGACTTGACAAGACCTAGAGCAGTGATGGCAAACCTTTTTGAGACCGAGAGCCCAAACTGCAACCCAAAACCCACTTATTTATCGCAAAGTGCCAACACGGCAATTTAACCTGAATACTGAGGTTTTAGTTTAGAAAAAACAGTTGGCTCCAAGGCGCGCATTACTCGGGAGTAAGCTTGGTGGTAGTCGGTGGCTTTGCTTTGAAGCAATCGTGCAATGCTTCGAATGGGTGAATCACAACCCTAGGAGGGTTTAGAATCAAGCCCCATTGCCAGCAACCGAGCTTACTCCCAGGTAAAGGATTGTGTTTTAGTTCTTCCCATGAAAATCAGTGGGGTTTAACAGCACTTAACAGGGTTACCTACGTGTCATTCCCAGCGGCCCAGGCCAGCCTAGATGTGTGTGGGGGGGCAATTTTTGCCCTCCCCCCACATGACGAACTCTGTGCACGTGTGCCCACAGAGAGGGCTCTGAGTGCCACCTCTGGCACCCGTGCCATAGGTTCGCCACCACTGACCTAGAGCATTTGTCTTTTTTTCTACCCTTTACCCACACTGAGACGTTCAGTCACACTACACAAAAATCTGGTCTAGCTGCAAGTCCAGAAGAAACCCTGGAGAAACTAAGTAGAGGGCAGAAAATATGAATCAGCCCACAATCGCTACTTGAGTTAAGCAGATTTTAAATAGCCATAAGAGAGAGTTGAAACATTTTTAATACCCAACAGTTATACATCAACTTGACATTAACATACTAAGACAGTCTTGATAGTACAGGTGGTATTTTTGGCTTATTGACATCAAGTATCTCTTGAGCACAGTGGTTTAACGCCCAGAAACTGTCACTGAAAAGAAGGGAGGAAGCTACGTCCTTTCCTCTGCTTTGACGCCAGAAAAGAAAACTTGAACTCCCTGAACAATTCAACAATTGGTCATTAAGCTTCAAAAACAAGTATTGGAAAGCAGTTCACCTTGGGAGTAGGCATCTGTTTCCCCCGTAACACAACCACCATCACTTGATTAAGTCAACGAGCCAACTAGAAAGTCCAAGAGTTTGCCTATGAAATGTAATTGAGGACTTCCAAATTGAAGGTTAAAATCTTCCCATGGCCAGGAAACCACACCTCAAATGTCACAGCTCCTTTGCCCTCTCAAGGCGACATAACACAAACGTCCGACTTTTTCCAAAGCCTTGTTATGACCTCTGTTTCTATTTATGACTCTACTAGTGCTCAAGGGATTCCTAAGTTAATATGACAGGCCACGAGCCAATTATGTGCTTTGATGGTATTTTTATTTTGGCTTTTCACCTTGTCATCTTTGGAATGGCCCCCGCAGTTTCATTACACACTCTCTGTCATGAAGCAATTCTTTCAGGTTACCTTCTGATTTGAGTCCTACAAAATGGGCATGCTTCCTTTCATTCAATACAATTTCATTCAATACTTTCATTCAATGATTCAATTTCGACTCATTTGGTTCTGCAGTGATCTTCTGGGGCAACAGAAAAGAACTCTGCACCATCCTCTATATATGACAGCCATTCAAGCAAGGACATAGGTAAGGGAGGGGTTCTCAGGTTCAACCCCCCCATTCATGCCTGAAACTCCGCCCCCCTAGTTTGTGGGTTTTTTGATATTTTAAAGTGTTTTTTTTTGTTTTTGGCCTGCAGGGGGCACAATGTTTAGGCTAGCACAGGGGTAGGGAACCTGCGGCTCTCCAGATGTTCAGGAACTACAATTCCCATCAGCCTCTGTCAGCATGGCCAATTGGCCATGCTGGTAGAAGAGCTGATAGGAGTATGGATAATTTATCTGGAAACCGGGATTCCTAGGCTAGCAGCACCAAAATTTCAGGGATGTTTTGAGAGGCTCTCCTGATAATGCCACCCAGGTTTTGTGAAGTTTGGTTTAGGGGGTCCAAAGTTATGGACCCTCAAAGGGAGTGCCCCATCCCCCATTGTTTTCAATGGAAGCTAATAGAAGATGGGGGCTACACATTTGAGGGCTCATAACTTTGGACCCCCTGAGCTACACTTCACCAACCATGGCTGGTACTATCAGGAGAGTCTCTTACTAAAACCACCCAGGTTTTGTGAAGTTTGGTCCAGGGGGTCCAAAGTTATGAACTCCCAAGGGGGTGCCCCATTTCCCATTGTTTCCAATGGGAGCTATAAAATGGGGGCTACACATTTGAGGGGCCATAACTTTGGACCCCCTGAACCAAAGTCTTTCTATTCCTTCATCCGAATCACTTAAAAAAATGTTGAACAACGCAGGTCCAAAGACCAATCCCTGAGACAGTCCATTTGTAACTCCTCTCCAAGAGGATGAGGATTCATTTACAAAGTACGCTTTGGGTTACAGGTCCACCTAACAGTAATAGGATCCAAACCACATTTTACCAACTTGTCAATAAGAATATCGTGTGGAACTTTATCAAAAGCCTTACAGAAATTAAAATAAAACGATGTCCACAAGGTAGTGATTTTCTCCTTGATCCAACAAGGTAGTAATCTTATCGAAGAAGGAAACAAGGTTAATCTGACACGACTTGTTCGCGAAAAACCCATGCTGGCTCTTAGTAATTATCGCTATTTTTCCTAAATTCTCAAGAACTATCTAAATGCTCAAGGATTGACTGTAGCACTTTAGAGACCAGAAAGATTGGGAGGGCGGGGGGATGAACTTTTGAGATCCAAAGCTCCCTTCACCAGATTTCCTACATACCAGGACAGTGTGTTACCCATGAACCTCCAGATGCGTCTCCAGTGAGATGGCCATTTTCTGGGACTACGTCAACACACATGTTTTCAAACACTGGCATGTACAAACACACAACCACAGCAAACCTAGGTTTCCAATTGCACATACCAAAGCATGAACATACCAGTACATGCATTGTCTTATTCACACCACACACTGCTTCTGTGAATGAAGAAGACTGAGCATAGTGTGCTTTTCTGATAGGCAAGGCAGCAACACCAAACGTCTAGTGACTGGTAAAGGCTACTGTGACCTATCGAACTGTTGCCTCTGGGAACAATAGGAAGCTATCTTGTTGAACATGGGAAACAACGAGACTCCATTTTGCAAGATGGCAGAGGCCGAACACATTTCCCCCCTCTTTCGGAACACTGCCACAGAGTTGCAGAGATCTAAATACAACATGGTCTTTGTGTGGTGCAGTGGTTAAAAGCAGTGGACTCTAAACTGGAGAAACAGGTTTGATTCCCCACCCCTCCACATGGAGCCTGGTAGGTGACCTTGGGCTAGTCACAGTTCTCTCCAAACTATCTCAGCCCCACCCTGTGGTGGGGAGTAGAAGGGAGGGAGTTTGTAAGCCACTATGAGACTTCTTAAAGGTAGAAAAAAGCAGGGTATAAATCCAAACTCCTCCTCCTCCTCCTCCTTCTTGCCCTACACAGGCTAACAGTCCTCATTTAAGAAACAAAGTTCCAGAGGAGGCAAGCAAGATATTCTCATGTAGGTCATCGGTTCAGCCATCTCAAGAACTGCAGGACAGCTTGGCTGGACCAGCATCATGTTATTAACAGAAGCCCAAGGCCCTTTCCGCACGGGCCAATAATAGCGCCATAGGGATGGCAAAAACGCCGTCCCTAGGGAGCTGTTCGCATGGGGGGGCGCAGCTGCATCACAGCCACGCCGCCCTCGCTCCCCCCCCCAGTGGCGCTGTTTTTGGGAAACAGCAGCTTCCAACTGGAAGGCGCCATTCCCCCCCTTCCCAAACGCCTTACCGCGTCCTCTGGCCTCCGGCGCGTTGCACAGGCCAGGGGACACGCCCCCCCTGCCCTGCAACTTCTGAGCTGTTGCGCAGGGCAGGGGGGTTGTCCCCTGACCTGTGCGATGCGCCGGAGGCCGGAGGCCACAGTAAGGCGTTTGGGGGATGGTGCAGCCTGCGCGGAGGCTGCACCGTCTTCCCCACCGCAACCAGGACCGTTCGTGCGAACGGTCCTGGGGGGGTTGGGTTGGCGTCATGTACACCGACCCAACCCCCAGAGTGGCCGTGCGGAAATGGCCCAAGTTTCTAAAATGATGCAATGTTTTTAAACACAGTACAAGAAATATCGCCTGCATGTGAACCAAAGTACATAACATTTTTTTATTTTTTTATTTATTTTTTTCGATTTATTATACCGCCCCATCCCCGTAGGGCTCTGAATCTATAGATGAGGAAGCCTGGATGGGGATCGATAGAGATGTGATAGATTCACTATAACTTTTTACCCCGGAAGTGGCTGATGAGAAATATGAGAACCTTATCTGATGAAGAATGATCGAAAACGGCACAGAACGCGTTCTCCGTTCATTCACTCCGTGTAGACGGGTTCGCTGGATTCTCTCAAAATTGACTGTTTAGAATACAAAAGACTTTGTGCCTTTAAGGATAATGGAGATTGACTCTCATACAGAAAACAGTCGCACAAATTGTTTTGTATATAAATTATTTATTTATGCACTTTATTCACAGTGATGTTATGCACTTTGGTTCACCTAAAGAGCGGTTGATGCAGCGCAATATTTCTATTAACAGAAGCCTACCAGATGTTTCCAAGGGGCCTACAAGCGGAGCATGAAGACAACCAAGCATGCAGTTTTCGCCCCCACTGCTAAACTCTCTTTCTTCTCGGCGTCCTATCAACACCTTTCCAAAAGCTCAGGGCAGAATAAATTGGTCTCTCCTGACCCATTTCACCTTCACAAGATGCCCTGGATGCCAAGAAAAAGCAACGGATATCGTATCAACGAGCATGCTTCATGGCGGAGTAGCAGTCTTCCCAATTTTCATCTGACACCAAGCACCACGCGACATGGCTAGTAGCCATACTGTCTCTGAACCCAGAAATCTCGTTTAGGCATCCGGACCAATTGCTATAAGTTTTTGAGATCCCTTTGATTAAGCTCCTGTTAAAGCCAACATCAGCCCTGCTCAGTGCCGGGCCAGAACTTCAGTAACAGGCAGGAGACTACCGTGTTTCCCCGAAAATAAGACAGTGTCTTATATGAATTTTTGCTCTCAAAGATGCGCTAGGTTCGTGATGGCGAACCTTTGGCACTCCAGATGTTATGGACTACAATTCCCATCAGCCCCTTCCAGCATGGCCAATTGGCCCTGCTGGCAGGGGCTGGTGGGAATTGTAGTCCATAACATCTGGAGTGCCAAAGGTTCGCCACCACTGCGCTAGGTCTTATTTTCAGGGGATGTCTTATTTTTCTGTGTTCTGTTCGTCGGGCATGCTTCCAAACAAAAACTTTGCTACGTCTTACTTTCGGGGGATGCCTTATATTTTGCACTTTAGTAAAACCTCTAGTACGTCTTATTTTCAGGGGATGTCTTATATTCGGGGAAACAGGGTAGAATGGGAGAAATGCCATTCCATCCACTACCAAAATCAGTATTGTTAATGAAGAAAACACCTGTTTTCTTCCCCTCTCAGCAACCTGAGCCTATTCTTCACGCAACGTGTGATTGGTGTTTGGAATATGCTGCCACAGGAGGTGGCGATGGCCACTAACCTGGATACCTTTAAAAGGGGCTTGGACAGATTTATGGAGGAGAAGTAGATCTATGGCTACCAATCTTGATCCTCTTTGATCTGAGATTGCAAATGCCTTAACAGTCCAGGTGCTCGGGAGCAACAGCCGCAGAAGGCCATTGCTTTCACCTCCTGCATGTGAGCTCCCAAAGGCACCTGGTGGGCCACTGCGAGTAGCAGAGAGCTGGACTAGATGGACTCTGGTCTGATCCAGCTGGCTTGTTCTTATGTTCTTATTCTTGTCAAGATGGAGAAGATAAAGAGCCAGGAAGAGGATGATATGCTGAATGAGCAGGAAATCTGAAACTGGGGCAAGGGATTACAGAAGCCAAGTTAGAGTTAGGACAGTGTTTCCCAACTTTTTCGACATCACGGTACCCTTGACCTCATTCTTCATATCTCACTGTACCCCTGCCATCCTCCCCCCACCTTCCCTTCCCAGTGCCCCTACTTGCCCCCCCTCCACCTTCCCCTCCCGGGGGGGGGGGGGTACGGGAATTGGCTGCTGACCTTGTGGCAGGCCCTGTCTCCTGGGCCAGCTTCATGTCCTTGCTGGCACCAGCGGGAGAAACCACAAAAGTGAGGGGGGCTGGTAGTGTTGCCGCGGTACCCCTGGGACATGCTCACGGCACCCCAGGGTATCATGGAACCCTGGTTGGGAAATGCTGAGTTAGGAGGCAAGAGAAAGATAATGAATAGGGAAGAATGAAGCCCCAACGTCGCCTCTGCCAATGCCTCTGTGAATTCATGGGACTGTAATTAGCTTGGCTAATGCAAATATGTTCGCACATGCCATGAGAGAAAAGAGAACTATTATAGCAGCTATTACAGCAGCTGTCTTGCTCACCAAATTCCCTTCCCTCAGAGAACTAACCCATTGCTGCTTTTCAGGCCCAGTGAGGAAATGTCCCGCTGAGAATTTTATCCCTTCGCAACTTGTATGTTCACAGTTTGGCAGAGAACAGAAAGAGGATCGTTCAGAACGGTTGGCAGGTTCCTCTCCCTAGCTGCCGATCTCTGAAATGCTATTCTTTTTGCAGCAGCTCGACTACAACCCTGATGTTTCCACGGGGATGTAATGTTTGGGGGAGCGAGTTCAACTCACAAGCCCGTGTAACAGCATGCCTATATACAGGATCTCCAGGCAGCTCAGTGGCGTAGCGCCAAGGGGGGGCGTGATGCACCAGGCGCGTGCCCCTGTGGGGGTGTAGAGGGGGCATGGAGGGGCGGTGTGGATGGGGGCAGGGAAGAAGAGGAGGAGGAGGAGGAGGAGGAGGAGGAAATGGAAGAGGAAGAAGTGCTAGAGGTAGTTTGGATTTATACCCCACCTTTCTCTCCTGTAACGAGACTCAAGGTGGATTACAAGCTTCTTTCCCTTCCTCTCCCCACAAGAGACATCTTGTGAGGTAGGTTGGGCTGAGAGAGTTCCGAAGAACTGTGACTAGCCCAAGGTCACCCAGCAAGAATGTAGGAGTGCATAAACACATCTGGTTCACCAGATAAGGCTCCGCCACTGAGGTGGAGGAGTGGGGAATCAAACCCAGTTCTCCAGATTAGAATCCACCTGCACTTAACTACTACACCCTGCTGGCTCTCGGAGCTATTCCACCAGGCCTATGGTTGAGGGCAGCAACAGCACATCAACAGACCGGGGCCTCCCTTCTGTCCTTTAGCCCTCCCCCTCTTATTTTAGAAACTGGCTAAGGCACCACTGGATATACTTTCGTAGGAATTGCGTGGAATTTGTTGTCCATGCTTTCGTAAGCTGCCCTGAACCCCTGAGGGGAAGGGCAGCCTATAAATCAAATTATAAATAAAGTTGTGGGGGCAGCAAAGCAAATAGGTTCTCAATAAGTTCCAGTTCATTTCTGATGCTCTCCCAAAGGGTACTTGTTCTGCAGAGTTATTTTATCCCAATATCAGAAACCAGCCAGCAAACTTAATTACGCCTATATCCGTTTGCCTTTATTTTTTTCCCCTTGCTACTGCGCACACAAAGAAACCTCTTCCCAAGCCAAGTCTCTCACTACTAACGAATTATATGCCAAAATGAAGTTACAGCTTGCAAGATAAATCTAACCGGACCTTTTACTGCAGTGGCGTTGGCCCCTTCTTAGAGCTAAAAACAAAACACAAGGAGGGGGTAGCCACTCCCCAATATAAACTTGCCAACAACTCAAGGAAGTATTGTGTAAGAATACTCTATTTATAGTAATCAGTACTTAATACACATACACATATAATACAATAATCAGCAATATATAATACAATAATCAGCAATTATACTTATCATCCAATCCGTGCTATTGTAAGATAAGTCAGTTCATGTGTAAGAACCTCAAGAATGACTTCCCCATCCAGGAATAGCCGAACAGATCCAAGTCAAACCGTATAAAGTCACAAGTGGATGAAATTCATATGGTGTTATCAAGTATCAACTTTTGCTGATGAAAGAGCTGTAATCTTTGTGAGTTAGTATACAAGCGAAATGCGATGATTCCAAAAGGCACACAAACTCGGCTGACAGATTGCCGTCTTGATAACACCATATAGATGATAAGTATAATTGCTGATTATTGTATTATATATTGCTGATTATTGTATTATATGTGTACGTGTATTAAGTACTGATTACTATAAATTTAGAAAGTGAAATTCTTACACCATGCAATATCCCTGTAGGTTATTTGGCAGGTGTAACATGTGGCTAGAGTGGCTACACCCTCGCTTGTGTTTTGTTTCCTGATCTGCATTAATACTTGCCTTGCTTTGTTTTCCTTTCTTAGAGCTACCAAGGTGCCTCCTGTAGTAAACACATTCATCTTCGGAACCTAAAACAGCATTATAATGATTTGAGAACAGCGGAATCGCTGCTCAACAGGATCTGTCTCGTCCGTCAATTTTACTTTAAATGACAGATATAAAAGACCGGTAGACAAAAAAACCCCGAACCCTGCAGCCAGGATGAGGGACACCGAGAGTGATTTCCAGCTTCCCTCTGAATCAATCCTCTAAAAGCGGCACTATGAAGACCGCTGCGCCAGCAGCCCATTTAAAACCCGCTCTTCTCTTCATCTCTGCCATCAGGAGGGTACTATGGATTTTTAACATTGAAAGTCCATTGTTAAAAAAAAAAAAAAGGATGCTGAGTGGTTTCAAGTGCGATATCCAATTGACTTGCTAATTTTGTTTCCCTGCCTCCAGGGAGTTCAAAAATGGGTTATCGCCGCTGCATTTGACATCTGTTTTAATATGTAACTTTTTTTGTTGATATGCAAGTTAATAAACACATCTAATTCTCCATGAAATTCCTTTGCGGCATTTTCTTGATTAGCTCACTTTGCAGATTTCTAACCTACCCTGACACTTCTAACCTACCATGACACTTTTTCATTGGGATACTGCACTGGATCAGTAATCTAATTGGGTTGCTCACCTGATCACTAAAGTCTGATCAATACTACAGTAAATCAGTAAGAGAAAAGATTTTTTCTGCTGAGGGGAGGAGGAATCCACCAAGAAGACATTCTAATCCTAAATTATGCATTTCCTTGGATCCTTCAAGGCCAGCCACTCTTTATTCTTTAGAATACCTCATATCCATTTGTTTGTTTATGGAGCTTATATCCCGCCCTATATGGAGGTTTTCGGGTGGCTTACAAAACTAAAAACAATAAAAACAGCATATGACGCAATGATTAAAACACTACAAAAGAAACTTCCAAAATATTACCTACCCACATACCCTCCCCTACCCCAGCCTGGCGGCTTCCAGAGGGAGCATCAAGAGGTCAAAGGGCAAAGGCCTGAGAGAAGGGGAAAGTCTTTGCCAGATGCTGAAACCCATAAAGGATTGGAGCTTGGAGAATTTCTACAGGGAGGTTATAGTCTGGGGCTAGACGTGGAGAAAGCCCCCTGCCCCAAGTATTTCCTCCCACCCTCCCCCACACCTTGGGTTGGACCACGGGTAGAATCCCCCACTCAACCACCGTGGTCAGGCAGGTTCATATGGGTGCAGGCAATCCTTCAGATATTCCCATTTACAAAGTCTTCAATGTTTCCTGGTTTATTTAAAACTCCCTTTATTTACATTGCTGGGCATAAATTTAGTTCACATCAATCCATGCTTTTGGTTTGTGCACCCATTCACAAGAGACAAGATTTCCATTTTCCTCAATACATCCTCAAGGTTTTTGCAGTCAGTATGGTTACAACCACAGCTTTAAAAACATGACAAGTACATTGAAAAATAATTGATTCATCAAATCTAATGGTTCAGACAACCAAAAAATATTTCAATGTAGCTCCCGGAAGCACCCATGAAATTGAAGTATTTCTCAGTTATTTGCACAGCACTGTAATATTTGCACAGCACTGTCGTCTACTCAGATGGGCAGCCCAATCCAGGGGGAGGGGGAACAGAGCTATCTGAGGAAGTCATGCAGCCCTGCACTGGCACGGGTGCCCACCTCACTGTCGCAAGGGCCAAATGCACCAGTGGAAGGGGATGATGTGCAGGCGGGCGCTGTGCCGCTTCACAGTGCTCAACCCAGAAATTGCTACCATTCCTCAGCTCTGCCAGCGCAGACAGCTGCACCGGAATGGCTGAAGGCATTCCGGGGGGTGGGTCAGAGGGTGGAGCCAACCGTAGAGAGTCAGCGTAGTGTAGTGATTAACAGCAGGCACACTCTAATCTGGATAACCAGGTTTGATTCCCTGCTCTGCCACTTGAGCTGTGGAGGCTTATCTGGTGAACCAGATTAGCATGTGCCCTCCGACACATGCCAGCTGGGTGACCTTGGACTTTTCACAATTCTTCAGACCTCTCTCAGTTTCACACACAGTAATGAAGTTTTGCTGCAATGCCTATACAATGCGGAAGGCCTTGTTTAGTAAATCTGCCGGCTAACTTGGTATTTTTTTTGTACTGTTGCTGCATAATGTTTTTGTTCTGAACTTCATCAGTACTGGTCTATTATTGTGTTTAATAAACTGAACTGACTCCCCTTTGACCAAGGAGGTCAGGGGTGCATGTATCTTTTTGACCTCCACATTTTATCCTTACAGCAGTGTTCCTAATAAGTGAGTCAGGATGAGAGAGTGAGGCTAGACACAGTAAAGAATTGAAGCTGATTCTTCTGCATCATAGATCTACACACTGCTTCCTATATCATACCGACTTGTTGCACCAGAAATGAGTGAATAGCAGCTGGAGAAACTGCTGTGTTTGTGGTCAGCATCTGGTCAAGAAGAAGAAGAAGAGGAGGAAGAAGAAGAGGAAGAAGAGGAAGAGGAAGAAGAAGAGGAAGAGGAAGAGGAAGAGGAAGAGGAAGAGGAAGAAGAAGAGGAAGAGGAAGAGGAAGAAGAAGAAGAAGAAGAAGAAGAAGAAGAAGAAGAAGAAGAAGAAGAAGAAGAAGAAGAAGAAGAAGAAGAAGAAGAAGAAGAAGAAGAAGAAGAAGAAGAAGAAGAATTTATATCCACTTTTCTCAACCACAGGGCTCTCAAAGTGGCATACAACTCCTTCGCTTCCTCTACCCACAACCAACACTTTGTGAGATAGGTGAGGCTGAGAGGGTTTGGAGAGAACTGTGACTAGCCCAAGGTTACCCAGAAGGCTTCATGTGGAGGAGTCCGGTTCACCAGGTAAGAGTCCGCAGCTCATGAGGAAGAGTAGGGAATCAACCCTGGTTCTCCAGATTAGAATCCACCATTCTTAACCACTACACCATGCTGGTGTTATACATCTCAAACAGATATGCCTTTGATTCCAAGATGCTCTTTTTGTAAGGAATTCCATAGAAGCAGAAATAAAAGGCTTTTGGGAGTAAAAGTCCATTTATTAAGACATCTTAGAAAGCTCAAGTACACGCAGTGGCAGGAATGACACTTCCCGCCAGAAGCACAGGTTATAACACCATTCACCCCATCCCCCCTTCCTGCTTCCCATGGGAAATCGAGTCCTCATCTCAGCCATGAGATAAGGGTCTCCAACAAGAAAGCTGGGGCTCCCATCGCCCGGCTGTGGGAATGCACTCAGCAGGTTACTTCACCATCAACACCATTGAATCGCTCTTACCGCACTCTGCCTCCCTTAAAGAGAGACCCTCCCCTCCCCCAGGTTTCATGCTTTGTGAAAGGCGCTGATTGGAAAGCAGAAATAAGGGTGGGGAGGCTTCCCAATATTTTCAGGTAATTTAAACCCATTTGATTTATACCCAGAGGAATATCCCAACCCATAGAGACTAAATATTGCAGGCAATGCTATGCGACAAAGTCGCAGAGTCCAGAATATGCGTCAATTGCCAGAAGTGCTTGTGACCATCAATAATAGTTGGTACAGGGGCCTCTCCGCTGGTCGTGCACAGAGCATTCGAAGCGGGAGCCTCCTTGGAGCAAAGCTGGAATGGAAGACAGGATGAATGTTTACTAAGAGAGTTAGGCAAAATCTAAGCGCAGCAGTGACATCATTAATCACTTTAGTAATCCCGGTGCTGTCCCACAAATCTTTTGCCAAGTTTGGAGTATTTATGCATCGTCTCTGAGATTTTTTGTAGATAAATACACCCAGGTAGCCCATTTACGCAGAGGAAAATCCTGAGCGGTGTTTATCCGGCCTGCAGTTTTTGGGGAGGTCCTTTGTTTGTTGTAAAAGCGGTCTGGACCGCTTTCCATCCCTCGACTAGGGATGAAATCCACTGTTGAAACTCTTGGGGGTCCAAAGCCGCTCGCGTGGTAGTTGTGGCAACGGTGTTCGAAAGGAGCGAGCCATTCTGGTGACACAATTTCCCAAAGGGGGTTTTCTTTGTACTACTATGAACTGCATTGCATTGCTAGGCGTACTCTGCAAACGGAATAAGCTTCGCGCACCTTAATTGTCTTGGTGGTAGTTGGTGTATTTCAATCTTGTAAATACTGCTCCAGGGTTCTGAATTCGCTCTCTCCGCCTCTCGCCGTCACTTTGGAAGGCATTGGTAGGGGGCTGGCGACGGCAGCGGCCCCTAACGAACCCCAAAACGCTTCCAGGAACTTTGAGGATGAATTGGGGGGTCATGCGGTCGGAGACGCTGTACCTGCTAATGGGGGCGGAATGGAGACGGTGAAATCACCATGTTGAATGAACAGTCGTGCCAACTTAGGAGCGGAGGGGATGGACGCAGCATGGAATGAAAATGGGCTTGTTTAGAAAATAAGTCCGTACCACCACCCATAAAACCGTGGTTGCCATGACTTTCGGGCAAATCTGTAATAAAATCCATGGAGATGACTTCCTCCAGGCGGGAGGCCACCGGGAGAGGGTATCGGTAACAGCCCATGGGGCTTTTCTCCCGTGATGGTTTTGGCTTCTGCACAAACCGAGCGAGCCCATAATGTATGCCTCAATGTCTTTAGCGCATTGCGGCGCCACCAGAACTGCCGGCGGGCTAAATGCAGAGTTTTTTAAAAAAGCCAAAATGTCCAGCGAGCGAGACGGTGCATCGTGGCAAGCTTCAAGAACCACCTGCTACTTATGAGGAGGGGGGGAGGCACGTACCAACAGTCCCCTCCGGCCAAACTCCATTCTCCAAAACGCAATTGCAGGAGCGCTTCACTTTCTTCCGCTTTGAGCCAGGTTTGCGTGCAGCCCACGCCTTCTTCGAAGTTCCCAAGAGGAAAGCGAGAGACGAGGCTAGGGAATGGGGGTGGAGGAGGAGCGGAACGTGCTTGAGATCGGGTGACAGCCAACCCCAACTGGGAGGGGGAAAGGAACAGTCTTTGCGCTGGAATGTCATCTGCGTGAAGGCAGCTCCACCCTCCTTCCCGGGTGAAGGCGCCGAGATGCGCGTCAGCCAGTTGATATTGGTTTTTCCAGGGAAAAAATGGACTGTAAAAAAGCAGAAACGGCGAAAGAAATCGGCCCAACGAAGTTGTTTTGCAGACATCTTGAGGGGGTGGAAAGAGCGCTGCCAAGTTTTATGATCCCACCAAACCTGAAAGGGGTGTTTGGCTCCCTACAGCCAGTGGCGCCAAGTGGAGAGTGCCACTTTGATGGCCGCAGTCTCTTTATCTCCCACAGTCCAGTTGAGTTCAGCACCAGAGAATTTCTTAGACAAATAAGCACACGGAACCAGCCTACCATCTTTATTTTTCTGCAACAGGGCTGCCCCAAGTGCTTTGTCCGAGGCATCCACGGGAACCACAAACGGGAGATCTGGGTCAGGGGGCGTTAGGATAGGTTCGGTGGTAAGAGCAGACTTTGAGAGGTGAAAGGCTGTTTGCCACTCCTCAGACCAGGGAAAGGGGGGCCCCGGGCTTAGCGGACAGTGGATCTTTACCCTTAGTGCGTAAAGAGGTCTGTGAGAGGGAGAGTCAGTTCAGCTTAATTGGGGTATAAAGTCACGATAGAAATTAGCAAAACCAAGAAAAGATTGGAGTTCTTGGCGGTTGGTGGGGGCAGGCCATTGAGGACTGCGTCAATTTTAGCAGGATCCATTTTCAAGCCCTCGGCTAGATCCGTAACCCAAATAGTCAATGGAGGTCTGTGAAAACTGCATTTAGAGAGTTTGGCAAAGAGAGAGTTGTCGAGCCAAGCTTCAATACCTCCCGAACCAATGTCTCATGCTCTTCCATGGTTTGTGAGTAAATTAAAACGCCATCTAAGTATACCACAACTCCCTTTGTACAATAAATCATGAAGAACTTCGCTGATAAGGGCTATAAAAGCCCCGGGGGCCCCACTTAACCCGAATGGCATTATTAAGTATTCAAACTGTCCAAACTTTGTGTTAAACGCAGTCAAGTGTTCATAGCCTTCAGCAATTCTGACTCTGTAGTAAGCTTCTCTCAAGTCCAATTTAGTAAAATGCCTTTGCCGAAAGTGCATCTAAAAGGTCCTTGATCAAAGGCAAAGGATATTTATTGGACAGAGAGACCGCGTTGAGACCTCGATAATCTGTGCAAAGTCGTAAGGACCCATCTTTCTTTTACAAAACAAAACGGAGCAGCGTGTGTGTGTTTGGTAGCCCGCCGTGATGAACCTCATGAGCAAGGTTCTTGGTCCAAGAAGGCATGGAGTTCTTTCTCCTCATTGGGGCTCATGCGATAGATTCTACCTTTGGGTAGTTGCTAGCCTCTGGTTGTATAACAATTTTGCAGTCAGTGTCTCTGTGGGGTGGCAACTGATCGCATTCTTGCTCCTGAAAACTCTGGCTAGATCATGATATGCAGGTGGATGCCAATAAGATCGAGCAATCGCTGAAGAAGCCAGGGAGGGGTGTGTGTCAGGAGAAGTTGGGTTTTCCCCCCAGTTCATGTGTTCACCGCAGGGAGGGTCAGTGAATTCTAAGATCCGCTCTTTCCAAATGAACTTTGGTTCATGTAACAGTAACCAAGGCATGCCCAAAACTATGGAGTGTTTGGCCACTGGTGCCAAGATAAAACTAATTTTTCTCCCAATGGTCGGCGAACGGAGGAGGACCGCTGTGTTTTTATACTGGGCCGGGTCCTTCGTTCCCAAGGGGCTGCCGTCCATTTGGGTGAATGGTATGGGCTTGGCCAGGGGAATTTGGTCCAGACCTAGCTCCTCTGCCACCTGGGGCCGCATTAAGCAGTGGGAGCAGCCAGAATCCGGGCCGAGGCTATGATGCGAGTGTGTTTAGCGGGTTGGCCAGAAATGCTTGGACAGTAATGGGAGCGCTGCCTTCACTCACCGCGTCAGGAGTCGGGCCCATGTCCATGGGGCGGAAGAAAGGCAAACAGCTGCTTCCCCCTCCTCTGGGTCGCCTTCGATGACCGCTTTAGACGAGCCCGTCAGAGGCGGCCCTGACCTGCGCGGTGGTTTGGCAGCTGGGGTGCGCGGAGCTGGAGCGGTTGGTTTCTGCTTCTTGGGACAGTTGGCGGCTAGATGACCTGGCCCTCCGCAGTAAAGACACAATCCCAGTCGGCGACGGCGTTCCGAGGTGGTTTCGTAGGGGCAGCTGGGCTTGACTTGGTGGACACAGTAGTGGGTTTTACGTAGGCGGCCACCGCACGGCGTATTCCAAACGACGCCACCTGGGATCCCAACTGGATCCAATCTGCAATAGTACTTCAGGGACCCGAATTAAAACACCGTTTCACGCAGCTTGCCGCCCACAGCATCCGAGAAGTATTCGTGATTTCATGCGTTCAGGCCACTCAGGGAGGAAGTCGAGCAGCCGCAGACGAAATTCACGGGCAAATTCTGCAAACGGGCGGTTGCCTTGCTGGATAGTTTTGATGGTGCGGATAGCTTCATTCTCGGCGCCTGGATCTTGGAAGCCGCTTTAAGGCTTGAGGAATGCGGGCACCGTGCGAGAGTCTTCATCCTGCAAATCTAGAAGAGTCACTTAACCAGTCGGCTGCTGCCCCATCCAGGACGGAGCCGATGTCCCGTATTTTTTCGCGCTCAGACCGGTATAAATCATCATAGTCTTCCAAGTGGGCATTGAGTTGCAAAATGAAGTAGGGAAGTTTGGAAGCGGTCCCATCAAAACGGGCTGGTATCGCCGATAGTAGCCCCGCTCAACGGCTCTTGGTGCCTGCTGGGGTGGTGGTTGCGCGGGTTGGGCAGGTTGGGCAGGCAGCTGTTGTAACGGGGCCGGAATCGGGTGCTGGCGGTGCTGCTGCGCTTGGGTGGCAGGACCCAGATACGTGGCCCCCCTGGCACCGGGCGCGATCAGTAACAGCATAGACTCCAACTTGGGGTTTCCTGGTCTGCTGCCTCCTTAGCTCCTCTCCAACGCAGCCAGCTCCCTCTCCTTGCCGGGTCAATGCATCCTGGTGCGCATGCAAAGCAGCTTTCTCGCTCCAATTTAGCCAGTTCGTCCCGCTTAAGGGCTTCAGTGAGCTCACTTTGCGTCGCGCAGGGCCTGAACGCCAAGCTGCCGTTGTAAATCCCGTCTGGAGTGTTCCAGGACTTTATCATGGACTGACAGATTCTGGGCATATTGTCGTTGGAGCGCATCTTTGGCACGGTCCAACTCGAGCTGGACTTCTTTGCGTTGCCGTTCCCGGTCCCTCTGCAGGTTTTCGCGCTCTTGCTGCAACTGTGCCCGCTCCTCCTCCCATAGCTGACGTTCACGGGTCCATGCCGCTTGGGCATCTCGCAGTCGCCCCACTGCCTCATCCCAGTTCTCCTTCGAAGGGAGAGGGAACAGATCCGGCTGGGAGTGCAGGCTTTCTTCGGACTCTTCTTCATCTGGAAGCTTGGTGACATCGGAGACACCGTAGTCCGCCAGAAGCCACCGGTGGCTCCCCGAGGCACCTCAGGCGCGGTCGCCGGACCGGGATCAGGGGTCCGATTGGGAAGCGATACGGATACCCTCCCAATTCCAGGTTTAGTCCCGTGTCCTTTGGACGGGCCCCAGTGCTGTGCCACGGTGGTTCCTTGGGAGCATCACCAAAATACGAAGTCCAGGAACCGCTCAATGGATTCCTGGGTTGCCGCGATGAAAGGTGGTCAGGCCCGCCTCCTCCATGACAGGTTGCATCTGAGGTTTGTAATCCACACCTAAAACGGGTAGAGATCCGATCCACAGGCGCTTATCCATAGACAGCCCCAAACCACTCATGTAAGTCCCCATGGTCGCCGCCACGTCCCTCGTTCCAACGGAGTAAAGGAAGACTCGTGCTGATACGAGGACGGGAAAGAGCCACCAGCGAGGCCCGTTCTCCTGCCGGTTCCTCCAAATCCAGAAGGGAAAGGTCGGAGCCCTCTTTGGGGGCTACCGCACCTTCCGCAGTAACATTCAACCTCTCCATGTCGAGACACTAGAGGTCCACTACACTAGTAAAGTAGATGGTTTAAAGTTTCCTGCCACAATGTAAGGAATTCCATAGAAGCAGAAATAAAAGGCTTTTGGGAGTAAAAGTCCATTTATTAAGACATCTTAGAAAGCTCAAGTACACGCAGTGGCAGGAATGACACTTCCCGCCAGAAGCACAGGTTATAACACCATTCACCCCATCCCCCCTTCCTGCTTCCCATGGGAACGGAGTCCTCATCTCCCGCGCAGAGATAAGGTCTCCGCCGAAGAAGCTGGCCCATCGCCCGGGCTGTGGAATGCACTCAAGGTTACTTCACCATCAACACCATTGAATCCTTTACACTTTTTCTTGAAGAGAATGCCCACAGAGAATTTTGAGAAACAATTCTCCACATTGCCCATATTCGGTGTTTTGTTTAACGTGGGCCGCAGACAACGTTGATATCACTTACTTAAGAGTTTCTAATTCGACGCCAAGGCAGTCAAAGCAAAGAATGTCATGAATTTTTCCAAGAATTAAAAACAGAAATTGTGACAAACGGAAGTCTGAGACAAATCTCCCTGCAATGCAAAGCTGGTATTCTTTACTTACCTGCTGTCTTTGAATGGTGATATTTTTAGAAGATCATGACAGCTTGTAAGCCTATCTATTTAAAAGCAAAGTAACACAACATCATGCATATCCATAGTTTCATTAAGTTAAGGAATAAAGAAACTGTTAGAAATTCCCACACCGCTCTATTTCAGTTCCCACGAGGCAAGCACGCAAAACAGGTCTGTAAGCTTCGTTCTAGTAATTCATGCAAACCGCCCCCCTTGGTTGTTAATTAAAATCTGATCTACAATTAGCAGGGTTTATAACCTAAACTTCAAGGGGGGTGGGGCTGAAGGAAAGCGTAGAGTACAAGGTCACGGCTACTCAAACAGGCTTCCAATTTGTTTCAAGTGCTGGCTTTCAGTTTTACAGTTCTGAATGGCCACACCTAGCTGGCGACCTCCAACTGGCGATACCCTGCCCAAAAACCCTGCAACGAGGAAGGTGAGCATGTGGATTAGCAGCTGCCCACCCTCAGTATTGAATCCCAAAGTCAATTTGACTGCCTCTCTTCTGATGCACTTTGAAGATTTTGTTTCTCAGAGCCCCTTTGCTACTGCATCCAGTTTGTTTAATTCTTGCACTGTGAAGAGCTCTGGATGAAACAGAACGATCCATATACTGTTGTGGGTTACTGTGCTGTACATTTTAACTCAATCATTTTTACCCCATTTGGGTTGATTCACTTATATACTATTAGGTGACAGAATCACCTTGTGATTAATGCATTTATAGGTTTTGCAAGCTGCCCCAAGCAAGAAGAAGAAGAAGGAGGAGGAGGAGGAGGAGGAGGAGGAGGAGGAGGAGGAGGAAAAGAAGAAGAAGGAGGAGGAGGAGGAGGAGGAGGAGGAGGAGGAGGAGAAAAAGAAGAAGGAGAGGAGGAGGAGGAGGAGGAGGAGGAGGAGGAGGAGGAGGAGGAGGAGGAGAAGGAGAAGAAGGAGAAGAGGAAGAGGAAGAGAATACCAGTTACATTTCCTCACAATGTCCAATCCATATTAATTGTTTATATTATAAAAATAAACACAAGACTCCTGATAGTTATTATTGAAGGACACCAAATAAATGATCAAGTTCTCTTCCCAGTATTTCAAAATATCCTTTACAATTACAGTTGTTGACTATCATCTGTCCAAACAGAAGATAAAAAGTATTCCATATAATAATTAATTTTTCTCCTTATATGTCATAACCAATAGTCATATCTCTAGTTGAATCTTTTCCTGATGTATTTTATCCACAGTCTCCATTCTACCTTAAAACCCATAATTGGTTTATCTTTTACATATCTATACTCTATTTCACATAAAGTATTAGTTCGGTCAGTTGAGGTCCAAGCAGCTGAGAAAATTTATAGGACTCTGGGTTCAATGTTAATGTATCATTAAAGATTCTTGAAATCTCATTGAGAATATCCTGCCAAAATCGTTTCTCTATTTCACACGTCCACCATATGATACATTGTCCTTTTCTCCTCACCATAGTTCCAACCCGAGATACTTTTCTGCATTTTTGTTCATTTATATGCTTACATACCAGCAATAATAAATCTTGTAATAGTACTCTTTAATATAATAGCTATCTGTGAACTTCACATCATTTCTCCACATTGTTGCCAAGTTTCTAACATTACATTTTTTGCCCACTTAATAATTAATTCTTTCACAATCTCATCTTCAGTGTCCAAGGTCAGACTTGTTTAATACATTTTCTGATGATCATCATTCTCTTGATCAAATTATTGTCATTTAGTACCTCAAATTGTGACCCCCCCCCAATTTAGATCCCCATAATTGTTAATCTCCTTCAAATCTGTCCTTAATCTGTCTATACGGCCACCAGTCGTAACGACTGCTTTTTGGAGCCTTTTGGAAAACCAAATGCTACAACATTCACAGCAACCCAAAGACATGAAGGCATCCTGATAAAATCTCGCGCACTCCTTGAAAAACACACAACCTTCCCCCATGACTATTAAACAGAAACAAATTAAATTCACATCACATTTAAAAATGAATGTACACCATGTGGAAATGTGCCCTGCACCCAACTCACTCCACGATTTTGGCTTGTTAGCAAAATCCTCAGAGCTATATAAAGATTCTAGTTTCCATAGAAACTGTTGTCTGAAACTTCAGGATGTTAAAACATCCATGTTAATTTGAATTTCCATTTGCTAACTGCACCTACGCTATAATTTCTAGCTCTTCAACACTGAAGCTGTAGGTCATGGTCCAGTTTTCTCTTGCTGGGGGAAGCAGGGTAAAAGAAGAAAACTGGTGCTATATATACTACTCTTAAGAAAGCTTTTCAAAGGTTTGAGAAGCTATGCTTCCAAGTGGGCGTTCCTCAATGCGAACAAAGGCCAACAGCTGCCCGTGTACCCCAAAGCTGTTAAATTCAAGGCTATGGCCCCTTCCACACATGCAGAATAATGCACATTCAGTCCACTTTCACAATGGTTTGAAAGTGGATTTTGCTATTCCGCACAGTAAAATCCAGCTTCAAAAGTGCATTGAAAGTGGATTGAAAGTGAATTATTCTGCATGTGCGGAAGGGGCCTATGTGATGCGTTCAGCAGGACTTTCAGCTATGCAAAGAAAACCAAAACCACCGAAAACTTTGCCAACATGACAACAATCACTTTGCACACTCCTTTTCTGACATCTGTTGTATTAAACTGGAAAGATTCAACCAGACAACTCCAGCTGGACACTATTTTTCTTCTGCCAGTTCGCATTGTGCTAAATGGGCTTCTTCCAAGTTTGTATCGAGCAAGGTAATATCTCTGCTTCTCCCATTCTCCACTACGCAGACACATGTCACAAGCTCTACACGCTTTTAGCAGTTCAGAACGGAGAGCTACAAAGTCTGCATAGTGTAAGCCAAGGGTGTCCAACTCTGGGGCTTCAGATGTTCACGGACTACGATTCCCATCAGCCCCTGCTGGCATGGCCAATTGGGGCTAATGGGAATTGTAGTCCATGAACAGCTGAAGCCCTAGAGTTGGGCCCCCATGGCGTAAGCGATTTCGGGGGGGGGGGGAGGTACCAGCAACACTTACAGGTTGGTTTAGAGTACAGAGCTAAGCTTGAGAAGAAATTTTAACGAAAGCCAAGTTTAAAAGCCAACCTTTTAAGAAATGCATTTCACCTCCCCCCCTTTTTTCATTTCTGGAGTTTAATTTATGGTTCATCCTCCTCAGCTTTGTGCCCCAGAGACATGAGGAGTCAAAATCTAATTCCGTTTTTGAAAGCTGCGGAGATTTCCACTTATCACATAATTGCAGGAGCAGAACCTTTTGGAAAACCAAATGTTACAACATTCACGGCAACCTGACATTTGGCCAATCCAATTTCTTCTACAACTACTTAAAACCAATTTGTAAACCTAGCCATGAACAGCATTTTAAGCTTGGAACGCTCAGCTTCCTGTTTCTGAAAATCTTATTTATTAACGTTACTCGCCGTGAGATGAACGATGCCCTTAATAACGTACACGCCATCTGTCATACGTTTTATATGCAAATATGGGTTGTGTTTGGTGTTTTTTGTTTTGCAAGAGGAAAGGAAATGGACATCAAGGTCATCACAGGAAGTCTTATTAGGTCAAGTGCTTAAAAATGTTTGACAAAAGATAGCACCAATGAGAGCAATTTCCTGTGAGTCAGGATAGTGCAGTGGTTAAGGTGGACTTTGATCTGGAGAACAGGGTTTGATTCCCCGCTCTTTCACATGAGCAGCGGACTCTAATGTGGTAAACTCCTCCATATGAATCCTGCTAGGTGACCTTGGGCTAGTCACAGTTCTCTCAGGACTCTCTCAGTCCCACCAGCCTCACAAACAGTGAATCCCCACTGCCACCGAGCTCAACATCGTTTTGTCTCAGTTCCCCCCCCTCTCAGAACTGCGACATCCTTGTCACAGTTATGAACTACACTTTTCTGCTGGAACAAGGTCGATACCGCTTCGAAGCTTCGAAGCAGGGAAGCATCGAAACGATACCTCATCCGTTCAACCAATCACAAGCCGCTTTTGTGGCATGCGCAGAATGGGAGAGTCGTGGCGGGCAGAAAGCGCATGTAACTGTAAACTGTAAACTGTAAAAACTGTTTTAAAAAACAGAAAAATGTTTATGGTTTAATTTTCACTGAGGCACGTCTGGCCTGTATCTCTTCAGACAGGAAATGTGAAGTCCTATGACCAAATGCTCCTTGAGTAAAACTTTGCACCTAGAAAACTGGTATCTGCCCAATACTCTTCGCAGAAAAATGTTTATGGTTTGGTTGGTTTTCCAGGCTGTGTGACCAGTCTGGTAGATCTTGTTCCTAACGTTTCACGTGCATCTGTGGCTGGCATCTTCAGACCACCAGACCATGGCCACCCAGCCCAGAAAACCCACCACAACCAGTTGAATCCGTCCGTGAAAGCCTTCGACAGCTTATGGTTTCATTTTTGCTGAGGCACGTCTGGCCTGCATCACTTCAGACAGGAAATGTGAAGTCCTATGACCAGATGCTCCTTGAGGAAAACCTCGCACCTAGGAAAAGGGTGTCTTGTGGAGACGGCTAAGATGTTAAAGTCACTCTCCTCTACCTGGAGGGCTGAGGCAAGTCACAATAGGCAATACTCTCCTCAGCAGGAGAGTGCTTTTGCTTGGTAGAAAACTGTCCATCGCAGTACTCCATCGCAGCATCCTGTTTTGTGCAGCAGCCAACTAGTTGTCCTGGAGGGCCAACAAACAAGGCACAGAGGCTGAGGATTTCCCCTGAAGCTGTCTCTTTCCCCTGAAGCATTAGGGTTTCAGAGGTCTGTGACTTCTAAATATGACTAGTATCCATATTCTCCACAAATCCATCTAACGCTGTCTTAGAGCAGCAGTGGCGTAGTGGTTAAGAGCAGGTGTACTCTAATCTGGAGGAACCGGGTTTGATGTCCCATTCTGCTGCCTGAGCTGTGGAGGCTTATCTGGGGAATTCAGATTAGCTTGTGCACTCCCACACACGCCAGCTGGGTGACCTTGGGCTAGTCACAGTTCTTCTGAGCTCTCTCAGCCCCTCCTACCTCATAGGGTGTTTGTTGTTGGAGGGGAGAACGGGAAGGAGTTTGTAAGCCCCTTTGAGTCTCCTACAGGACAGAAAGTGGGGATATAAATCTGAACTCCTCCTCCTCCTCCTCCTCCTCCTCCTCCTCCTCTTCTTCTTCTTCTTCTTCTTCTTCTTCTTCTTCTTCTTCTTCTTCTTCTTCTTCTTCTTCTTCTTCTTCTTCTTCTTCTACTACTACTACTACTACTACTACTACTACTACTACTACTACTACTAAAGCCATCTGTATTCCGGACCATCACTGTCTCCACTGGAAGTAAATTTCACAACTTGGTTACTTTTGCCTGTCCTACTTAAAATGGCATCTCTGCCACAGTAACTCAGAGGTTACTCTGCCTCTCCAATTCAGCAAGCTATAAGCTGCTGCCTAATGCACGCAGGTACGGCACAGCTCAAGAACCCTACCAAACACTTTTCTGTGCGGTTCTAGAGCCAAGAAGAGGGTGCTCGAGTTGAGAAGCCTGAAAAAAGTACAAGGTGTGTGTGTGTGTGTTCGGGACTGAAAGAGAAAACCTTTTTTCAAAAAGCATTTTAAAAAAAAATAAGCGCACCATTCAATTACAGTTGCTTGCGACAAAGTACCTGGGAACAATACTAACCGGAGCCTTTATATAACTTAATGAAACAAAACCCACTGAGCAAATAATTACATACATATTTTAGGCAAGGCAACATTTTTGGTTACAGGAACACTTCTTTCAAAAAAAAATGTGCTTTTTAAAAAGGAACATTTTATCCATTATTAATGTTCTCGTGTTATTCATCACAAAAGCAGAAATCAGGAACAACTAATTTGATATTTAGCTGCACATCATAGACCGCCGCTGAGGGCGTTCAGTTGCAACACAGCCATTTAGAAAGCCCCTGGCACTCCAGAAGGCCCTCAGAAAAGGACTCAAAATGAATGTTTTTTCAGAAAGCCATTTCTTAGTCACAGGATATATATTCAAGCACCCGATTCGCACGCAAAGCAGCTGCCAGTTTTAGCAGCAAAAGCCCAAGGAAGACCACTCGTTTACTCCGAGCACAGCTTGTGAGACTTGGGGGTTTTTCCACAAGTGTCATCAAGCATAACTTTAGAGGTTGGTCTGCATATCCGTGCGCATTAAATGCTAGGCCGAAAATCCTGAAAAGCCGTGTCTGGAACACGGCAGATGAGTTAAAACATGGCAAGTTTTCATTCAACATATAAACGCAGGAAAAGAAAAAAATGGATTCTAAGAACATGTGAGGATACACAGACAACTGGGGATTTTTTTCAAGTTCAGCTGACCAGCAGAAATGCTCAGTGCATGTGCAGTCCCACAATGAGAACAAAAGCACCCCTCAGTGTTGCATCTCCTTGAAGGAAAGGCTAACACCACTCCCTTCTCCAGCAGCACAGTCCCAATCCAAATCAAGAAAGGAAGTGTTCCACAGCTACTCAATAACTGCAGGGAAAGCAAACTGAGTCAAGGTAGCTCCAACCCACGTCATGGCGAAGCAGTTTAGACTTCACTGAAGTGGTCGACCTATATTTGGGCTAAACCACTTCTGCCTGAAGGTGGAGTCTACAATGGAACGCTCCTCTTCACCAAGATAACTTGTTTATCTAAAAGAATAGATTCAAGCCTTTCCACCCGACCATCCAATCATCTCCGGGGAGGGAAACTTTATCTGCATAGAGGACCATTCAACCATCTGAGCTCCCCTCTGCACACAAAAGTGGTACAGCCCAGGCAATAGTTGCTTACTTTAATGAAAACCAGGACTTTGCTACAACAGCTGTATGAACTGCTAATACAAATAAACTACTAACAGAGACAATTTGTAGTAGGTCCACCACATTTTATGTGCATAATGATTGTCTTCTGAGTTGCATGCTGCCACCTACGCATTCTCGCTGCCACCACTTATATATTAATGGTCACTAAACACCGCCGAGTCCTGGGCCACCAATATATATGTACTGGTCACTGGCCCACCAACACCCCCCCCCCTACTATTCCCAAAGACTGAGGGAATCAACACCAGAGCCTCTAACAAAAATGGAGGGAAACTCTGTCAGAACGGGTTTTGGCTTGAACACAGACAGGCACTACTCCTTTTAGGCTCATAGACACAGACTGGCACTTTTGGTAACGTTAAATCAGGTTTTAAGTTTATTTAACAGAAAGGAAGGCTTCTCAGTTGGTTTAGACAGGTTTTAATGCTTGTGGTTACAGAAAGTTAGAGCTTTTTCTTGAGAGGTTGTTTCAGTCAGTTTCTTAACAAAGCTTGGTCACATGCAGATGGCCACTTCACGCTCTCTCTCTTAAAGAGTTTTCGGATACTTAAGCTTTCACACACATAAGTTTCTGGCTTCTTAGCTGTTAAACATACAGTTTCTAGCTTCTATAGCTTTTCCACATACAGACACTAGTTCCTCAACTGATCCACACACCCTTCTGTTCCCACACTCTCCACGTCTAAGTCTGGAAGGACCCTGGCTTACACAAGCCTCCTTCCCATAGTCCCCTGATAGGCCTCACTGCCCCTTTGGACTTGACTTCCCAGACTGGATTTGGAACTGGGGTTGGTCAGACACTAGGTCTGGACAGACAAGTTGTCTAGCCACTGACTGACGGGTCACTTTCCACCAAACTCAGGGCCACCAAGCTCCAACAAGCCTCCTCAGCTTAATAGAGCTGTCTGACTCTTGTCAACACACCAGCTGAATCAGATCCAACAGCAAAAGAATTCTTGTCACAGGCTTCTCCCTGCTTTTATATATTCAGCCCTTATGGCTCCCTCTACCTGAGGCACTAGGCGAACTGCGCCTTCTGCCAGCCAATCAGGTAGGACTTCCTTATATGGAGTGTGGTGTTGACTCTTTCTGGCTTCTGCCAAGGCCTGTCTCACTGGGCCTTACAAAAAAACCACACACCAACCCTTCAGGGTGGGCAAATCCGTCACACAGGTGCTGATCAATAGGCTTGCTGTAAAAGTATACTTTAATAATCCATGTGTTTTAAGCCTCTTTTGTAATAAACGCAAAGCAAATGTCACAATGTCTGCAGGATGTTTTTGGTTGTTTCTTCATTCCATTAAAAACATCACTAAACACATTACCATAACATCTGGAATGTAAATAAAATATTTTCCTACCTTAGGAGCTCTGGCATGTTTCCCACATCTGGCATCTCTGACGATACTGAGATCTAACAGCTCAGTCTCCTGCAACTGAATGAAGAAAAAAATAGATCTTAACTTCATTGGAAGAGATGTAGTCAAAACACTTACTGGGCAATTGCTAATATCAAGCAGGATTATCAATCAAGACATTAGCTAATCAAATAACCTATTCTCATAAATACGATTTAAAACAACATACTCTAACCTTTGATTTGGTCCATTATTCTGATGTCTCGCTGTCTGGCTTAAAGTTCTCGGAAATCAAAGAAAAGGACACTGACTCAGCATATAATGTAACTGACATTTTCCAGCCAGCAAAATTACCCAGGAGATTGGCAGGGTCTACCTTTCCAAAGTATTGACAATCAATGATATCGCTCATTTACTAGCCTACAAAAGGCTTGGATTCTGTATGAATGATGACACTTTTTTTGTTCGCTAAGTACACATAAGGACAGTGCTGGACATTGAGATGTGATAGAACAGTGATGGCGAACCTATGGCACGGGTGCCAGAGGTGGCACTCAGAACCCGCTCTGTGGGCACGTGCAGAGTGCCCCCCCCCCACACACATCTAGGCTGGCCTGGGTCGCTGGGCTCGATTATTAGCATTAAACCTAAGACCTAGTTTTGGGGAAGTAGTGTACGTAACCCTGTTAAGTGCTGTTAAACTAAAGCGCGATCCTTTACCTGGGAGTAAGCTCGGTTGATGGCAATGGGGCTTGCTTCTGAGTAAACCCTCCTAGGGTCGTGATTCACCCGCTGGAAGAGTTGCACGGTTGTTTCAAAGCAAAGCCATCTACTACCACCAAGCTTACTCCCGAGTAACGCACGCCTTGCAGCCAAGTGCTTTTTCTAAACTAAAACCTCAGTATTCAGGTTAAATTGCCGTGTTGGCACTTTGCGATAAATAAGTGGGTTTTTGGGTTGCAATTTGGGCACTCTGTCTCGAAAAGGTTCGCCATCACTGTGATAGAACCAAGCACTGCATTTGCCCTCCAACCAGACACTGGGAAACAAATTCTCAATAATTATACATGTACATGATCAGTAGTAAACAAGCCAGACACTTCACGTTAGCTCTACGAGCCTTTTAACTCAATTTACTCAAAGAAGCCTCGAGCCTGTAACAATCGGAGTGTATATTTATGTCCCCTGTCATTACAATGCTGTCTGGTGGAAACAGCAACTTTGGACTCAGAATTCTTACATAAGGAAACCCCATCCTGATTAGCTATCGCTAGGCAGAGAACCCTGGGCACAATTCCCCCGGTTATCTACCAGCCCCAAGGCATACCAAGAGGTCTCACCGTCCCAAAGACTCAACACCCTCCACTTCTGCTAGAAGCTGTGCTTCCATACAGCTCGTCCCAGCAATATGAACCTAACAGAAGCTACAAAACTCATTCCCAATACAGAAGCCATCCATAATTGGAGCCTCAGCAGCTATCCTGTTCATATATCAGTTCCTTTAAATGCTGACCCTTGCTGCTTTGTAAAGAGGCTTTTAAAAAAATGTTGAAAGAAGCGTACAGATTAGGACTGAACAAAAAATTAACGGTAAATTTCAGGCTTGGGTTTTTAAAACCCAGAAATGTTTGGTAAATTCAAGTAAAGCCAATACTTATCATCTTTATTTGGGTTTTTTTTCTTGAAATTTTACACATCCAAAGCCGAAATTTATCAGCTCTCCCCACCGCAGAGAACTGAAAGCCTATTTTTTTTTTATTCAATACATTTCAGGTTCGGGTTTAAAAAACCCAGAAATTTTTGGTAAAGCCAAATGAAGCCAATATTCATCTTCTTTATTAGGCTTTTTTTTACTGGAAATGTTGTGCATTTTAAAATCCAAACCCGAAATTTACCAGCTCTCCCCACCGCAGAGAACCGAAAACCGATTTTTTCACTTGGTAAATTTCAGGTTTGGGTTTAAAAAACCCAGAAATTTTCGGTAAAGCCAAATGAAGCCAATATTCATCTTCTTTATTAGGCTTTTTTACTGGAAATGTTGTGCATTTTAAAATCCAAACCCGAAATTTACCAGCTCTCTCCACCGCAGAGAACTGAAAGCCAATTTTTTTCACTCGATAAATTTCAGGTTTGGGTTTTAAAAAACCCAGAAATTTTGGGTAAAGCCAAATGAAGCCAACACCCATCATCTTCATTCGGCTTTTAAAGGACATTTTGCATGTTTTAAAATCCGAAGCTGAAATTTATCAGTTCTCCCTACTGCAGCTTTTCGAGCCCACGTGGGCTTGAGAAACCGCAGTGGGGAGAACTTCAGCTGAACGCTGAGTCTGGCAGCACCGAGCTGAGCCTTCAGTTCTCCTCCTCCCTTGCCACGTCCCAAGTCCACAAGGAGCTAAGAAGCTCAGCCGCACTGAGCTAAGCATTCAGCTCGCTCGCTCTCCCAGATCCATGGGAAATGCTGGTGTGGGGAGGGAACATCGACTGAGTTCTGGAGTCCAGCATTCAGTTGAAGTCAGAGGTGGGATCCAGCAAGTTCTCACAGGTTCCCGAGAGTAGGTTACTAATTATTTGTGTGTGCCGAGAGGGGGTTAATAATGGGTGATTTTGCCACGTGATTTTTGCCTTAGTTACGCCCCTCCTCCACTCCTCAGCAGTGGCACGCAGAACTTGAAGCGTCTAGCAGGAAGTGCACCTGTGTGCATGGCAGCCTGCACCTGTGTGCATTCATTTCCCGCCAAAGGACCGGTGCAGTGGCTGCGTCCTTGCCACAGCCCCGCCCAGCAATGCCCCACCCCAGAATGCCCAGCCACGCCCCCATTGTGCCCCGCCGAGCCCCATTGGCGCTATGCCACTGTTTGAATCCCACCACCATGGGAACCTGTTACTAAATTTTTTGGATCCCACCACTGGTTGAAGTGCTCCCGTCACTGTTTCCCAGGTCTATGGGGATTGAAAAATGGTAGTGGGAAGAGCTTCAAGTGAATACTGGACCCCAGCGCAGCATTCAGTTGAAGCTCTGCTCCCCTCGCTGCTGTTTCCCAAGTCCACGTGGACCTGAAAGATGCCTGCAATGGGAGTTGAGCTCCAGCTGAAAAAGTTGAGTAATGGTTGCCTTTTTCAGCCCCAGGGGTCTACCTAGAAAACTGGTAACTGCCCAATACTCTTCACAGAAAAATGTTCATGGTTTGGTTGTGGTGGGTTTTCTGGGCTGTGTGGCCAGTCTGGTGGATCTTGTTCCTAACGTTTCACATGGATCTATGGCTGGCATCTTCAGACCACTAGACCATGGCCACCCAGCCCAGAAAACCCACCACAACCAGTTGAATCCGTCCGTGAAAGCCTTCGACAGCTTATGGTTTCATTTTTGCTGAGGCACGTCTGGCCTGCATCACTTCAGACAGTGATTTACTTCAGACAGTAAATGTGCCCTGTATACCCAATACAGACTGCAGACTGGAGCTGCTTCTTTGTACCACCAAAGTTTCCTCCAATTAAACTAGCACATCAGGGTAAAGTGATTCTTGTGGTTCCACCTAGAATGATTCTTATTCTATGGAATGGAAGACTATACCATCACTCGTTGCAGTCAAAAGTGGTACAGTCCTAGCATCACCTCAGGGAACACGAGGGCCTAAATCATGACAAGAATATGAGAGACAGAGAGAGGGGTAGAGGGCCTGCCCACGAACATGCCACAAGGCCTGCATAAGGCAACAGCAAGTTGCCACCTTAGAAAGCCTAAAACATGCATTTGAGAAAGGCATACAGCTCTTTCATCAGTGCTACAAAGAAAGGAATGGCCAAGGATTAATGTAGACATGCATTCCTGGGCACACACGCTTATAAATCAATGTTCTTCTTAACCAATTTGAGCACAGCTTCACAACAATAGGGCAAGCCACTTTAATGAGACTTGGCACTGACTACAGTGTCTCTCTTGTGTATCTGATTTGTATTTAGGGTAAATAAAGCTATACTAATTATCTATATTAGCATAAAAAGATGCTCAGATCCACAAACATTGCCAATGCCAAAACTGTTATACCGCAGCACATTAGATTTAAACACCTTTCAGATCTTTAGAGAATGGCCATATTAATGAGGAACGCATTTATCTGCATTAAGAGCAGCTTATATTTCTCCTTGCCTGAATCCCTGTATGGTCTGTGACTGGCCCAAGGTTAACGAGCAACCTTCAATTCTCCAATGCCAACACTGTAACCACACTGGCTCTTGTCATCAGCTCCCAGACCTGCCCAGTCAGCAGATGAGTCCATCACAAGGCCCCAAGAGGCTACAGGCACCATTGGAGTCAAACTTGCTCCTAGCTTGTCTGGCCTAGTACAAGTCCTGCCCCTGCCCCTGCCCCGCCCTCCATTGCCCAAGTCCACCAAACAATGTAATAGGTGGATAATACCGTTTGGAGCAGTAGGAACTGGAAAAGTTGTTTCTCTCTTTCTTGTACTCCTTCCAGCAAACATTCCATTCTAGGGCATTCTCTGTTGGTTCCTGGTTTTAACTGTTCCATTTGTAGCTGGCCAGGGAACAGACCAGATTAATTTGGGGGTCAAACAAAAACAGGGAGTAGGGTACAGCGTGAGAGTCATTAACCTAAAAAACAGCCCGTTGTACCTGGTCACCAAATATCAAACCACACAAGTGATGGTTTTAATAGCGCATAAAGGTTCAAGTGCAGTAAGGTGAAAAAGTCAAAATACCGGAACCTATAAACGCTAGTAAAATATTCATCCAAATACTCAATGTATAAATAGGATGCAAAATTCCAATGAAAAACATACAGGTTAACATACAATCACAAAGATGAACCAGGAGAGTAGTGGGGAGAATAGCCAATATTGTGTGCTCCAAGTTCTGGATGTGTTTCCTGCAAATCAAAGGTAACAGTCTTAGATGAGCATTTGTCAGTCTGGCATCCTTGGCTGGCATCCTGATCTGTTGTGCCTCATACAGTACTCCTGGTGAGTTCAATAAGAATATGCTGCACAGATCAATCAAGTGTGTTGCAGAATGCTACCCAAAGTATGCAGTGTTTTCGTTCACCCTTCATCAGTGATCACACTGATTCTGCTAAATTACACCAGGGTTCTGTTGATAAGTAAATCACCTAAACTATCGACAGAGTGAGCCCTGTGCCACGAGGCAGGGCCTTTTATTAGCCTTGCCAGGCCCACTCTGATGATGTGCTCTTGCGGATCGCAAGAACACATTGTTCAATCGGGGCCCAGCTCCTGCGCACGTGGAGCCAGGGCACAAAGTCTCTTGCTGTGCGCATGTGAACATGCCAGCCCCAAAGCCTTTGTGAAATTGGAAACTCTGAAGCTTAATGCTCCAGAAGAATACCCCTTAGTTGGGCAGACGGCCTTCGCTGGGGCCCCCTCTGCCTCCCGCAATGGCGGCCGCGTTCGAGGCGAGGCCGCTCTTTCATCAAAAATAGCTGAACCTACCTATAATACTTTCTTAAAGGTAAGTGTACCTGTGTATATGCTATCACAAGCTGTTAAACATTATCCATTTTCTTTTTTTGTTAACAGGTGTACTACGGAACATTCTAACATCCCTTCCACTAGCATTACAAGAAGCAAGATAAATCTTGTTCTGAATTCAGCCCCCAATGAGAGCATAAATCTAATCTATGAATCCATAGTGCTTCCTGTCTCAATAAATGTTGCTTAATGCCCATTCTTGTGGTTTAGGACAATATCTGTATAACTCGCAGAATCTGAAGTACTTGTTACTATGTTTTTGCTCCAGGGAATGCTGCACCACAGGTACTTCTACACATGCATTACGGATCCTTGATGCGTGTTCCAACATACGTGTTCATAATGTCCCGCAGGCCATCCCCACATAGTTTTTTATACCCACATTTTAAGACATATGTGCATTTTTTGGTCACGCATGTAGAGAAATTTGGTGTTTGGCAGACTAATTTGTGTAGCAGCCTCCTCAGTACTACTCCCAAGGCCACAACCTTCTAGCAGAGCCAGCTATCTGTCATGCAACATTCAGCAGCTGCATTCCTAGGCTGGAACTCTCAGTAAATAAGACTTTCCCTAAGGTCTTTCGATCTTCTCATAAGGAATCAATCAGGTGAGACATACGCTCCCGAAGGAACGTTTGATAGCAACCCATCACTGCAGTGAAATTGGAAACTCTGAAGCTTAATGCACCAGAAGAGTACCCCTTTTCATCCCAATGTGTCTAGTTTCTTCCCCTCTTCATCCACGGGAGGTAAGTGGGACTTGGCTGTTGAAGCAGCGGTTACTCGGAGTAGACCACCTTGTAGAATGCAATGCAGAAACAACTGACAGACACAAGTCAACAGTGCAGAAGTTCTATTTATTGCTATAACTATCAAAGTGCTTCGCCAGACAACAGATGTTTTTAGGCAAACTCCTCTGTGTTCTCCATGCCAACTATATACAATACAGGTACCAATCAGGTGCACAGGTCTTATCAGTTATACACACGTTACTATCATTGCACACGACACTGATTATACACACGGCACCTGTCTAGGGGTGGACACATCTGTCATGTAAATTTTGCTCATCTACACATGTCTTTTTGACAGGTTCTGACATTGACTCTTCTAGGAGTGTAGCACTTCTGTGACTGAAAAATTAGGGGAAGGATGGTGAAATAAGAATTCAGATCCCTGTTGTTCAATCTCATATAGATTCTCCACTTTCTTTATGGAGGCCCTACTAAAGGAAGATCCGACCCAGACACTCTTGGCAATTTCTCAAATCCCCCTAATTGGAAGAAAGGTAATCGACCACATATTGGAACCATAGAGGACACCCATGATCGCAACAGAGGACCTCAAATCCAAGCTCAGCAGAACATCAGAACATCAGAACATAAGAACAAGCCAGCTGGATCAGACCAGAGTCCATCTAGTCCAGCTCTCTGCTACTCGCAGTGGCCCACCAGGTGCCTTTGGGAGCTCACATGCAGGAGGCGAAAGCAATGGCCTTCTGCGGCTGTTGCTCCCGAGCACCTGGACTGTTAAGGCATTTGCAATCTCAGATCAAAAAGGATCAAGATTGGTAGCCATAAATCGACTTCTCCTCCATAAATCTGTCCAAGCCCCTTTTAAAGCTATCCAGGTTAGTGGCCATCACCACCTCCTGTGGCAGCACATTCCAAACACCAATCACACGTTGCGTGAAGAAGTGTTTCCTTTTATTAGTCCTAATTCTTCCCCCCAGCATTTTCAATGAATGCCCCCTGGTTCTAGTATTGTGAGAAAGAGAGAAAAATTTCTCTCTGTCAACATTTTCTACCCCATGCATAATTTTATAGACTTCAATCATATTCCCCTCAGACGTCTCCTCTCCAAACTAAAGAGTCCCAAACGCTGCAGCCTCTCCTCATAAGGAAGGTGCTCCAGTCCCTCAATCATCCTCGTTGCCCTTCTCTGCATTTTTTCTATCTCTTCAATATCCTTTTTGAGATGTGGTGACCAGAACTGAACACAGGACTCCAAGTGCGGTCGCACCATGGCTTTATATAAGGGCATGACAATCTTTGCAGTTTTATTCTCAATTCCTTTCCTAATTATCCCCAGCATAGAGTTTGCCTTTTTCACAGTTGCCATGCATTGAGCTGACATTCCCATGGAACTATCAACTAAGACGTAGGAGAGTAGGTCCTCTCTCCATGGCAGTGAACAGAGAACTGAGGAAAGAATGCTCTCCCCACCTCCTTTCACATGACCAGTTGGGCAGAAAACCAGCCCATTCTCATCTCCAGAGGACAGAAGGTACTCAAAAGCTTCTAGAAGCCTCTTGTCAGATCTCCAGTGTTGGTCTGTGCCTGCATGGTTCTTGTGTGGGACAGCACTGAAGATAAGATGATGAAAACTCCAGTTAGGCGATCATCTATTATCTCAGAACTGTTTGAACTTTGAACTCTGCCTGGAGACCAATCTGGCACCAGGCAGAGAAATGTGCATCATCTCCATTTTCATTCTTTCTGGCCATTTTTTTTGAATAGCCCACTTTCTACACTTTTTAATGCCATCCATATTTTCAGTTTGCGTTTTATAATAAGAAGTTTTTACTTTTTTTTCTGCATTCAAATGCTGCCTTCACCCTCTGCCTACCTGCACTGCACTTTGGTTACACCTACCAGGCTATTTGTCTCTTAATATTGGGTTTCTTTTGTTCCATACTGAGGGGAAATGTAAACCGGTGTTCTCAGCCCTGAAAAAGTTCAATAAAAAGTTTCTTAAACTTAGGGAGGGGCAGCATACAGTTGCTTTTTAAAAACCCCGCTGTGGATGAGTATGAAAATGACAGCCCACACGGCAATGCAGGAATTGTTGGAAAGCACTCTTATAGTCCAAGAGTTACACTCACAATACTTGTTCCCACATAGCGTTTTTTTTTGTTAGCTTTAAAGAAATGCACATTCCAGTAAAGCACCTCTAGGTAGCACACAGAGCATGTGAAAAGCACCCCGCTCCTCCCACCTGTGGTCCAGGAGAGACCTGGTACCCCTCCCTGAAAAGACCTGTTCTTGATGGGGAGGGGAGTATCAGCAGAGTTTAAAGTGGAGTCACTCTGGTAAGATGAGAAGATTTAGGCTTCTTGCACTCACTGCAACCTTCTACCACACTTGGAAAGGAATACTCTCTACACAAGATATTCTTTCCACAAGAAGGCTTTTACTTCTGCAGTTGCAAGGTTACACAAGTCTATTCTATACAAGACTATAAAGCTATACAGAACTCTTCAGCAATAACAAAGTTGAACACATACAGAACTCAACTCAGTCTCTATCTCTATCAAACTGGCTCTATCTGAATTTAGCCTAGCATATACAATACATACATCCAACAGGATACTTTTCCCTGCCCAGGCAACAGCCTCTCTTTGGTCTAGAGTTACAGTTGAACTAACCAATCGTGTAAAAGGTTAACTGCTCCTTCGCCCCTAGACTGACTGTCTCCAGCCTCTGGGGTTTGCAAACTTCTGCTAACTTGAAATGACCCTTTAGTGAACTTTTACTCTCTTTTTTATATATCATGACAGGAAGGTGTGAAGGCTGTAGGTATTCGCATGGGAAAGGGTTGGTTGGGATTTTTCATACTATGGTGAGTTACCCACTGCAGGCTGTTCCCTGCCCTTGCCCGACTCTGGCACAAAAAGTTGTGACAGGATTGCTCTCACTTTCGCCAAGGAAAGCAAGAAGCATGCACAGGGCAACAGGAAGTGCTCCAGGACACGAAATCCTGCCCCATGACACCTCCTCTCTCACCAAGCTGCAAAGAGGAAGTGCTTCGGGACAAGATTTTTTGCCGTGATGTGCCTCCTCTCTCAGTTCGCTGCAAAGAGGAAGTGCGCCAGGACCAGATTTCTTGCCTGGAGGCATTTCCGGTTTCACTGTGCGCGGCTGGCTGACACATGCAGAAGAACAAGATGGTAGATAAGCCTGAACTACTTCAGACTGTGTGTGGGGGAGGGGGGAAGTCACACATTTCACAAAACCTTCCCTGTGTTAGAAATCAGCAAGTACAGAATTAACACATATGGTCCATTAGTCCAGCTGTTTGCTGCTGTTGCTTGCATACAGTGTCAGTTTTCACACATACTATTCAGTGTAGAGGAACTTCTGCAAAAATGTAACCCCTCACTTGAAGTGGGACAGTCCCTTCAAGTAACTCAGCCACTATCCTTTCTGTACCACCTAATTCAGTGGTGGCGAATCTATGGCACTCCAGATGTTCATGGACTACAATTTCCATCAGCCCCTCCCAGAATGGCCAATTGGCCATGTTGCCAGGGACTGATGGGAATTGTAGTCCATGAACATCTGGAGTGTCATAGGTTCGTCACCACGGACCTAATTAGTTTGCTTGGGGAGACCCCAGGATGCCGTATTTATTCAAAGCCAATTTTACTATTGCCTCATCAATCACACACATTTGAAGATCACAGGAAGAAAAAGAGAGTGAAAGGAAACTCATTTTTAAACAAGCCTTTAAAAAAAAGAGGTGTAGTGGTTAAGAGCAGGTGGATTCTAATCTGGAGGAACGGGTTTGATTCCCCACTCCTCCACCTCAGTGCCAGAGCCTTAACTGGTAAACTGGATGTGTTTCCACACTCCTACATTCCTCCTGGGTGACCTTTGGCTAGTCCAGGGGTTCGGGGAGCCCAGATGTTCATGACCACTCCCATCAGCTCCCTGCAAGCAGCATGACCAATTGGCCATGCTGGCAGGGGCTGATGGGAATTGTAGTTCATGAACATCTGGAGAGCCACAGTTTGCAGACCCCTGGACTAGTCACAGTTCTCTCAGAACTCCCTCAGCCCCACCTACCTCACAAGGAATCTGTTCTGGGGAGAGGAAGGGAAAGGAGCTTGTAGGCCACCTTGAGTCTCCTTACAGGAGAGAAAGGAGGGGTATAAATCCTAACTCTTCTAACGCCTTTTATTTCAGTTCTGTATTATTTTTGTTTTTGGGGCTAAGGAGGAGGAAAAAGCAGGTGTAGTAAATTGCATAAACTAAAATATCCCAGCCGTTCTAAAACAGCATCACCAAAATAATGTTCTAAATAAATAATATGCTAGGACCTAACTACACATACAGAATTAGACATCCCACTTTGAAACCTTGCCTACTGCTGCTCCAATGGCTGGCAGGGAGAAAATATATATTACCATTGGTACAATGGTGATTCATCACCTCAGGGAAAAACACAGAGGTGATACCATTCTGCTCTAGGAATCACTAGAAACTCCGTGGTAAAACCAAATATGATGTCATGCCACTCGCTGATGGCACCTATAATGCCCCTCAGGCTCCCTAGCATGAAGCCACTGATTTCCAGAACTGACCAGCATGGCCAACACTCCACCTGAGTGGGATCACACCATCACTGCTCACTGATAATGATTATCTGATTTTAATCATCTGACATGATCAGAGGGTAAAATGGAGGATTATTGATTGTAATGGATTTAAATTGTTGTGAGCCACCCTGAGCCCAGGTGTGTGTGTGTGTGTGTGTGTGTGTGTGTGTGTGTGTGTGTGTGTGTGTGTGTTGAAGGATGAAATCTAAACAACAACAACAACAACAAATACTATGCCAATACATTGCAATATCCTAGGCTTCTAGATGGGGCTCAAACTGAAATGAAAAAGCCAACCACCAGCTAAAGAACTGGCAGCTGTGATAGTAAACAAAATTTAACAACCATAGAGGGGCAAGATCACTGAGAGTGATGGCAAAGAAACGCCTGATGGCCAACTAGTCAAGTGCAACCAAGAGAAGCCTATAAATACCCAGGCATTTTGCAGCTGGATAACATCAAGCATAGTGAAGACTGTGGGAAGCAGAGAATATACCCACCGGGTCAGGAAAACTTTGAAATCTAAATTAAATGGCAAGAATGCAATCAAGGTCATCAACATCCGGGCCATACCCGTCCTCAGGTACGCCACTGGAATCATAAACTGGACACAGGCTGATTTGGATGCCTTGAATGGAAAAACTTGAAAGCTTATGACAATGCACTACGCTTTATACTTACGAAGTGATACCAATAGAGCCGTGGTGGTGAACCTTTGGCACTCTAGATGTTATGGACAACAATTCCCATCAGCTCCTGCCAGCATGGCCAATTGGCCATGTAGTCCATAACATCTGGAGTGCCAAAGGTTCGCCACCACTGCAATAGAGTATATCTGCCCCAGAGGTCCGGTGGCAGAGGGTTATTGCAAGTAAAGTGAACAATGAAGGAAGAGAAATGTGCGCTGGCTGAACATGTGAATGAAAGTCAAGAACAGACATTGATTGAAGTAAAGAACAGTGGTGATGGACATCCTGGGCGCCATTACTAAAACACTAGGGTTGCATTTGAAACGCCTTCAAATTGACAAAACCTGTCAGACTCAAAAGGCAGACCTGCTGGGACCAGCACAAATACTACACCGATACATTACAATGCCCTAGGCCTCTGAGTGAGGCTCGAATTGTAATGGAAGGCCAGCAACCATCTACAGAAGTGGCAGGCTGTGATTTCCAACAAAATTAAAAATAATAACCATGAGCTCCGCGGAGAAAGGGGTAGATACACGTATTGGCTACCAGTGGAGTATGAAGTCAGGCTCAAAGTTTTGGTTCTAGCCTTCAAAGCACTTCCTATCTACGAGACTGCCTCTCCAAATTCACCCCCAAGAGGGCACTTCACTCGATGGAGAACAACCGGTTGCTGGTTCCTGCCTCGAGAAGTATCCTGCTGTCCCCGACCAGGGCCAAATCTTTTTCAGCTCTGGCCACAGCTTAGTGGGATGCTCTGTCAAATGAGAACCAGGCACCTGCACGACTTGCCACGGTTCTGTAGAGCTATTCCACCATGCCTGTGATTGAGGACCGCAATGCTGTTTCCAACAGAGCTCCCTGTCTACCCTATTCCTTTGTCCCTTCTTCCCTTCCTGTTCCTCTTAGCTAGGCTGATTTTAGCATAAGTTGACACACCAGGAACTGACTGTATTTTAATGTTACGTAATGTTAGTCATAATTTTTCAGGACTCTCTCAGCTCCACCTACATCACAGGGCCTTTCCCCATTTACCTTCTGCCCCGTGCTACTGTAGGCAAGTAGTGCAGAGTCCCCCAGCACTCCCCACTTCAGGGGCGGCGACAACGCAGCCGCCCTGATGCTGCCGCTGTCGCACCCCGTCAGCACGCGCCATTCCCATGCTTCCAAACGGTGTGCACTGAGAGCAGCACACGGCATGGGGGGGGGGGTCGTGGCAAGTGGGGAAAGGCCCACAAAGTGCCTGTTGTGGGGAGAGAAAGAGAAAAGGAGCTTGTAAGCTGCCTTGAGGCTCCTTACAGGAGAGAAAGGTGTGGTATAAATCCAAACTACCTCTACCACTTCTTCCTCTTCCATTTCTTCCTCCTCCTCCTTCTTTCTGTGCTATACATTTGCCAGCTCTTGGGAAAAGCAATGCATGGGTGAGGTTGGGGGGGGAATGAAAACCTACAATCTTTTTGTACTATCTATCCTTGTAAGCAGTGGTGGGATTCAAATAATTTAACAACTGGTTGTTTACAAGGATCATTTTAACAACCGGTTCTGCCAAAGTGGTGCGAACCTGCTGAATCCCACCACTGCTTATAAGGTTAAAAAAACATTAAAACCAACCATTTTTGCCTACGCAACCATGTATCAGTGAAATGGGTATAGTCTATGGTGAGTTAACAGTCAACTAAAAAGTCACCTTCACGCCTTGCACCAACCTGCACCAACCAACCATGGTGTGCACACGACAACAGTAAAAACGTCTGCCAACTGCAAGTGAGCCAGACAGACAGTTTGCTTGCAAAGAGAGAAGATGCAAAGGTAGATTAATTTTCGGAGAGCCAACACAGAGCCTACAGAATAAATACTGGAGACACGTCCTGTTATATAAGAGTAGAGGTGATAAAACACTGAATTCCAAATAGCAGTGTAAAAATTAAAATAAAAACCCTCCACCATTCACCACCCCGGAGTCGACAAAAAAGTGAGCGTGGAGCTGACATTTCTACCTCCCCTGCTTCGCCAACTGCCAGCTGGCCCTTCCTGCCCACACAGTTAGCAAAAACTCACAATAATCCACATCCAGTGGAAAAGCTCTGACACAGAAGAGGCACAACTACATCCATCAAAGGGAATCCATGAGGGACACCTCTCTGTGGAGGACAAGGCTAACAACAGTGATAGAATACTTAAATTGCACGCAGGAGGTCTGAAGTTCTTTCCCTGGAAAACTGTTCCCTCCGAGGCAGCAGGGCTGGAAAACAGTGTCGCGGTCCATAAACTAGCAGAGCTGCACTCATGCAGAGAATAATGGCTTGGATAAAAACCAACACTAGGACTCGGAACAGGTGCATCATGTCCCATATATTTAACAAGATTATTGTGGAGAGGAGCACAGCTCAGGGATGCGAGGAAAACGTAGCCTGCCCGGTGGTTTGGAGATGCTTTCTGACTGGTTTTTTCCACCACTCTCCTTGGGAATCCTTAGCTCAAAGTAGCAAACCTTTGGAGCACGATCCAGAAGCCAGTGTGTGGCAATTGTAGTGGTTAAGAGCAGGTGGCACTCTAATCCTGGGAGAACCAAGGTTTTGATTCCCCACTTTTGCCCATACTTGAGTTGTGGGAGGCTTATCTGGTGAACCAGATTAGCTTGTGCACTCCAACACATGCCAGCTGGGTGACCTTGGGCTAGTCACAGTTCTTCGGAGCTCTCTCAGCCCCACCCACCTCACAGTGTGTTTGTTGTGGGGGAGGAGGGTTGAGGAAAGGAGATTGTAATCCCCTTTGAGTCTTCTTACAGGAGAGAAAGGAAGGATATAAATCCAAACTCTTCTTCTTCATCATCATCTAGGGTCCATCCACCCAGAGCTGAGAGTCTTTCACCCCTGATTCTATGTGAGATCTGAATTTAATTATATGAAGGGAGTCTGTAGCTTAGTGATTTTCAGTATGATGTAACAGCTAAGAAAGCCAATGCAACCATGGACTGCAGCAATTGGAATATAGTCCTAGATCAGACCCCTGGAGGCATTGCCTCTGACCTGGAGCCACATCCCGGTCCTCCAGGGATGACCTGGTTGACACCTACGTGCTGGGAGGCGAGGCGTCTTTGAAAGCCCGCAGAAGCGGTTGCGCGGCTGCCGGCTTCTCGCGGGGGGCCTCCGCGCCTCCTTCCCCCCTGCTGGCCTGGCCCTCCTGGCCTTTTTCTGTTTCTTATCTTGGCCCATGGAAAAATAATTGCCCTTTTGGTCAGTTCATAGGTGACAAACTTTTGCAGCCCGCAGATGTTAAGACTATAAAGTTCTCTATCAGAAGTCCCCTGCCAAAGCTTCATGCTGGCAGGGGATGATGGGAACTGTAGTCCATAACATCTGGAGGGCTGTGAGATTGACACCTATGATCTAGATCAAGATAAATAATAGTATCACTCTATTCTGTATTAGTCAGACCTCACCTGGAATACTGTGTCCAGTTCAGGGCACTGCAATTCAAGAAGGATATGGACAAGCTGGAACGTGTCCAGAGGAGGGCGACCAAAATGGTAGAAGGTCTGGAGTCCATACCCAACAAGGAGAGACTTAGGAAGCTGGGGATCTTTCGTCTGGAGAAGTGAAGGGATGACGTGACAGCCATGTTGAAGTATTTGAAGGGGTGTCACATCGAAGAGGGAGCAAGCTTGTTTTCTGCTACTCCACAGACTAGGACATGGAGCAGTGGATTCAAACTACGGGAAAAGAGATTTCCCCTAAACATTAGGAAGAACTTCCTGACGATAAGGCTGCTCAACAGAGAGTGGTGGAGTCTCCTTCTTTGGTGGTTTTTTTAAACGGAGGCTGGATGACCATCTGTCAGGAGTGATTTGATTGTGTGTTCCTGCATGGCAAGGGATTGGACTGGATGGCCCTTGTTGTCTCTTTCAACTCTATGATGAGAAGCAATGCCATGAATCCCAGCAGCAAATACTAGGACAGTCTAGATACAGCAAAACAAAATGCAGCAGCCATACCTTAAGGAGCAGAGAGAAAAGACAGAGGACAATTGGACAGGTGATAAGACAGTGTTCACCTCAGCAGGATTTTCAGCCAGCAATCCTTCTTCACAGGTATCACCTGGCTTGCTTCTTTTCAACTAAAGGTTATCCATTCAGACAGCCAAACTATCAAGGAGCTTCCTAGCCCAACTAGCCTCATGCCCTTACCTGAAAAAGTGATGCAAGAGGTGATGAAGAACATCACTCACCTTCACATGGTGACCCTCACATGGGAAATATCCTCCTCCCTTGAGGCTTGACTAGCTCCTGCTCTTCTGCCTTTTAAGCATAAGGCCAAAAGTTGTCCTTGCCCAGTTCTGGACACCACAATTCAAGAAGGTATTTTCAGTTTCGTTCACAGGCTACCCCTGGACTAGGGATTTCCAACCTATGGCCCTCCAGATGTTCATGAAGTAGGATTCCCATCAGCCCCTGCCAGCAGGACCAATTGGCAGAGTTGATGGGAATTGAAGTCCATGAACATCTGGCCACAGATTGGAGACCCATACTACTGTTTCACAAAAACAGCTATCCATTTATGGTGTTTTTGTGCTCTGGCTGGCTGTTTTAATAGCTTGCTAAATTGATTTTATTAATTGCTTTTATGATCTTTATCATGCTTTATTTTGCAAGGTACCTCAAGATGGTATCTGGAGAGGCAGCATACACATTTTTCTAAATCAAGATTCAGACAGCACTTTATTTGGATCAGTGGATCTGCCTGCAGAATGCTAGGTCAAAAAAGACTCAGAAGAATGCAAAATCAATGTGGCAAGAAAGTGAATTTCAAAGTACATTTCTGGCTTGGAAGAAACCACCATTTCAGTGAAGCTCATACTTTAGAGTAGACCCCAGTGTTAAAACAGCAATGTTTTTAGGCAGAATTAACATCAGACAAAACCTCAGTCCCTCTTCAGTTATGAGTTAGTTATGAGGTAAAGTGTTATGAGGTAAAGTTATGAGGTAAACAAACTGGTAGCCCCTAGATTACTCTTCCTGGCACTTCAAGGCTCTTCCTTCGGCTTTCATCAGTAGCATTTTGCATCCATCTCAGGATATAATGTTTGTGGCATCAGAACTGCTCTGCAGTTCAATTTTCACTGCCTGAGGCAGCGTCTGGAATTGTGTTTGTGTTTGCCTCAGTCTCTTGAAGCCATAACGTATTTCACACATCTTAATACAACTATAGGGGCTACCAGTTTGCTTACTTCCTAGTTGAATTCAAGGTGCTGGTCATGATTTTTAAAGGCCTTCGCAGCCTATGACTGTAATCCAATGCCACAAATTACCCAATCGCAGAGAACTACTACTGTACCTAATGGTCACAGTAATCTACTGAGGAAGAGCTCACAAAAACATCTCATCGCAAATGGCGTTTTAGAATGCCTTATTCTGGATTTTTTTGCACTCTTTAAGAAGGTGTACAGCTATTGTAGCCACTAACCAAGTCCCTTAAGTATGCTGATTATTACTATCTGCAGTAAAGGACTGCATTTTTTAAATTCAATCTATGTTTCATTACACAGTTAAAAACAAAAAGAATTCCTAGATCAGGGTGGTAATAATTGCGTTTGGCAAGCCTTTTCCAGGAAAGCTTCATGAATCCATAATTCCCATCAGTCCCTCCCAACATGAGCATTGGCTATACTGGCAAGGGCTGATGGGAATTGTAGTTCATGAACATCTGGAGGGCCGCGAGTTTGACACCTGTGTCCTAGATCATAATTGATCCTATGTATACAACTGTATTTTCTGCATGTGCATATTGTTAGTGGTCTATATTTTTTGTAAAAAAAATTGTATTTATGTATGTTCATAGTTGTTTTGATAGCAGTGCACTCATATTCACTTTTTAATTCACTCAGTAAATTAGTAAGTATCATAGTTTGCGAGTCTGTGTTCTTTAGCAGCAGGTGGCGTTTTTTGTTAATTGTTACTCAGTACGCTGAAGTCCTATTTATAGTGTTTAAAGCAGTTAACCCCAACCAGGGCCGGAGCGAGGGGGAACTGCGCCCAGGGCAAGCGTGTACCCTGCACCCCCGCCAAGCCTCCGCCACGCCCACACACCGGCACGCACAGTGGTGGGATCCAAAAATTTTAGTAACAGGTTCCCATGGTGGTGGGATTCAAACAGTGACGTAGCGCCAAGGGGCGGGGCGGGGCGCGACGGGGGCGTGGCCGGGCATTCCGGGGGCGGGGCATTCATAATTTCTCTGTTACTGTAAAAAACTCTTACTGTAAAAAAAAAGTTCCTAATTTCCAGCGGGTATCTTTCTGTCCATAATTTAAACTCATTATAGCAAGTCTTATCGTTTACTGCCAACAGAAACAACTACTTCTCCTCTAATTGACTGCCTGTCAAATACTTAATACTTTCAAATACTTAATTTTGTTCCTAGAAATCAAAAGAAGGATACTTTCCTTAAACAAGGAACTTTACCATATTTCTAAAACATGTTTTTAAAACAGCCCAACAGGGAGAATTATCCCGTTTTCTACCTTCGCTAACCAGCCACATAGGAAACAACAGGACTTTATGATTTTTGGACCTAATGGAATTTCTAATGGAAAAGCAGACCCAATTAGTAACCCCCTCTCAGCACACACAAATAATTAGTAACCCACTCTCAGGAACTGGTGGGAACCTGCTGGATCCCACCTCTGAGTTAACCCCAACCAGGGCCGGAGCAAGGGGGACTGGCTAAGCCGTGGGACAAGCTGCGGTAAATTTGCACCCACACTTTACGCCAAGTTTTCCCCTGCCACGACATTACACATCGGCACGCTAATTCCAGTGCATTGTGCACCCTTCCTTTCCCCTTGGCGCGACGCCACTGACCGCAACCCTAACAGAAATGGAAAGTCCTCTCAGTCAGCTGAACTCTGGTTGTTCCCTGCACACCTACTTCTACTGATCTCAAAGGGGTTCCACTGGTTTCCATGAAACCATCCCTGAAGAGTGAACAGGGTCACAGCCTGAAAGTCTGTCCCTAATTTGTGTACGCATGGTTGCATGTGAGTAAAGTGTCATGGTGACTCCATAGGGCTTTCAAGGCAAGAGATGTTCAGAGGTGGTTTGCCACTGCTTGCCCTGCACAAGAACCTTAGACTTCCTTGGTGGTCTTCCATTCAAATAATAATTAGGGCTGATCCTGGTTAGCTTCTGAGATCTGATTAAATCAGGCTGGGCTGGCCTACCCAGGTCAGGTCCCAGGGCCGAGCAAGGGGAAACTGCACCCGGAGCATGTGTGCACCCTGTGCCCTGCTATGCCTGCCCGTGCCCTGCCCCGGAACACCCCCTCGAACGCCTCTTGGCCCCGAATCACTGCTCGTCTGGGCCACGCCACGCTTCCCCACGCCTCTGCCCGCTGGCGCTATGCCCTCTGGTCAGGTCTACTGAGGTCTACTGGTCTACTGAGATCTACAGGTCTACTGAGAACACTCAGAAAAAATTATACCCTTTTAAATAAGATTAACTTCCCAACAATTGTGCACAGTATTGCAGCCTTAAACTTCTAAAATATCTCTCAGCAGTTAATTCTAAGTTAATTCTGAGTTTCTTTGCACAAACAATTAGGTTAATGGCTACAAAGAGAAGTCTGTTACACATTGTATAGCTCTACTTCTCACTAGACACACTGTGTTTAACAGACTTCCCTCTGTGATACGCCTCTGAAGATGCCAGCCACAGATGCAGGCGAAACATTAGGAACAAGATCTACCAGACCACGGCCACACCGCCCGGAAAACCCACCACGACCAGTCTGAAACCGGGTTTATAAAAAGAAGTAATTATCAACATGCGACTTTTTCTATAGATTTTTGGATAAGCCCCATTTTCCCTGTTATCCAGAGCTTCCAACAGTAAATACCGGACAGCTTGAAAAATGTGAATTTGTAATAAAGAAAATGGGTACTCCAGTACGTGTTGCCCATGCAAACAGGGGCGCCTCTACAAAAGATAAAGATGGTACCTGGGGCAAGCACTGAAATTGTGCCCCCTTCCCAAATCTGAAAGGTCTCCAGTGGCCAGGTCTACCCATTCCTTTCAACTATCAATAGACCAGCTCCCCAAACAGCTAGTCTACTTGCTGTTAAGAAGAACTTGGTGAACTTTGCCTCCGCAGTGGCAATTGCTTCTTAATGACTGAAATACCAGCCCTCTGAGCAGAGGAGGGAGAAAAGGCTGGCAGGGGCACCACGGCCAGAGGTGGGATCCAACAGGTTCTCACAGGTCCCCAAGAGTAGGTTACTAATTATTTGTGTGTGCTGAGAGGGGGTTACTAATGGGTGATTTTGCCACGCGTAGATTTTTTGCCTTAGTTCAAAAGCCCCTCTCCTCTCAGCAGGCAGTAGCACGGAACTTCTGAAGCAGTTCTAGCAGGAGGTGCAATCAAGCGCATGCGTGGCAGCTCGCAAGCCTGGTGCATTCATTTTCCCCGCCCAAAGGACCGCCCATTGCTGCCAAGGCCCTGCCACAGCCCCGGGCTTCAGGAATGCTCCTCGCTTCTGCAGAATCCCCGGCACACCCCCCCCCTGACTCTGCCCCGCCCCAGCCCCATTGGCGCTAGGCCACAGTTTGAATCCCACCACCATGGGAACCTGTTACTAAAATTTTTGGATCCCACCACTGACCACGGCTTCCTGTTTTGCAAAGGGGTGCCCAGGGCTCATCCCTTGTCTTGCCCCACCCTAAATACACCAGTGCCTACAAATCTAGGATTACGGATCAGGGCTTCTTGTATCTTTCATTCTTAATACCTTTTAGACAGAAACTACTTATCTTGGGATGCAGCTTCAGAACATTAACAGCCCAAACAGGACGAAATTGGAAATGTTCACGCAGGCAACTGAAAGATATGATGCGTTTCATGCCCCCTGTCTACTAGGCAATGCCGCTCAATCTGTCCCCTTTGGACTTGCTAAGTGCATCATCTCACAAGATCCCCCAGTTCTGAAAATACAAAAATAGCTTTTCTTTCTCCTGTTGCCCTCAACCTTGCAAACGCCAATGGAGGAAGGACTGAAACGCCACCTCCCCACATATTTAAAGAAAGGGATTCAATGTTTATTTTACTGAGTATTGCTTGTTGAATAATTTGCAGTTCTTTGAGGCACTGTTGGGTGGACCCTGAAATCATGGCCATTGTTTACTTTCAAACAGAAGTGTACTAAAAAGAATCACCTAAAAGGAATCACCTAAAAGAATCACCTAAAAGGAGCAGCAGTGGCGTAGGAGGTTAAGAGCTCGTGTATGTAATCTGGAGGAACAGGGTTTGACACCTCCCCACATATTTAAAGAAAGGGATTCAATGTTTATTTTTACTAGTGTTACTTGTTGGAATAATTTGGACATTCTTTAGAAGGCACTGTTATGATTGTGGACCCTGAAATCATGGCCATTGTTTACTTTCAAACAGAAGTGTACTAAAAAGAATCACCTAAAAGGAATCACCTAAAAGGAATCACCTAAAAGGAGCAGCAGCAGTGGCGTAGGAGGTTAAGAGCTCGTGTATGTAATCTGGAGGAACAGGGTTTGACACCTCCCCACATATTTAAAGAAAGGGATTCAATGTTTATTTTTACTAGTGTTACTTGTTGGAATAATTTGGACATTCTTTAGAAGGCACTGTTATGATTGTGGACCCTGAAATCATGGCCATTGTTTACTTTCAAACAGAAGTGTACTAAAAAGAATCACCTAAAAGGAATCACCTAAAAGAATCACCTAAAAGGAGCAGCAGTGGCGTAGGAGGTTAAGAGCTCGTGTATGTAATCTGGAGGAACCGGGTTTGATTCCCAGCTCTGCCGCCTGAGCTGTGGAGGCTTATCTGGGGAATTCAGATTAGCCTGTACACTCCCACAAATGCCAGCTGAGTGACCTTGGGCTACAGGTCCCACAGCTTCCTTCGAGCTTTCCTCTCAGTCCCCACCCTACCCTGGCTACAGGGGTTTGCTGTGGAGGAGGAAGGGCGGGAGATTGTGAGCCCCTGTGAGTCTCCTACAGGAGAGAAAAGGGGGGATATAAATCCAAACACTTCTTCTTCTTCTAAAAGAATCAGGTGAAGATAATGTTGGAATGAGCGACTTCTGCATGCCTGGACACTGGGTGTGTGTGTGTGTGGGTGTGTGTGTGTGTGTATGTGTGTGTGTGCGTGCGTGCTGTGTATCTCACTCTAACTATGTTGTTGCCTTTTTTGTTTGCTTTCCTTGTCTGGGCCAGGAGACAGCCCACTAACTTCCTTTCTTCCCCATGCTGGTCTCACTTCTGACCTGACCTTTGACCTGAACGCACGGACAATGGCTGCCTGCCTCAGTGGGGCTTCAGTAATTCTTAGATTAGGGTTTCTTCCTATCTACCTCTTACCTGGAACAAAGCTGTGAACTGGAGACGCTTGAATAAATGTAAGTTTAACCTTTTACTGTTATCTCTTGGGAAGTTTCTATAAACTGCACTCACACACACTACTGGGCTGATCCATAATTCAACTAAATCTAACAGATAACGCACCTGGATTAAATGCCAAACAGAGGAGATGAATGCTGGCCGTAAAAATCCTGAGACCAGGGCTATGTGACGGATGACCTAATTGAGAGACCCCAGCTCCAGGCTGAGAAATATCTGGAGATTCTGAAAACGGTGGCTGAAGAGGGTGGGGTTTGGGAAGGGGAGAGGCTTCTATGGGGTATAAATGGTATAAATTCCACTTTCTAAAGCAGTTTTTATCTCCAGGTGAACTGATGTTTGTTGCCTGGAGATGAGTCGATATTTCAGGAGATCTTTATGCATCACGTGGAGGTCGGAAACCCCTTTGGGAGAGCTTGGGGGTATCTCTCTTGAAGGGCAGGGTTCACCTAGGCTGGCAGAAGGTTTAAAAGGTGGAATCTTCCTTTGTTATTAGCTCAACTACTTTGCCTGGATGCTGGGATCTATGCGGGGATCCAAACTCCTCCACAAAGGGGCAGTGGGGGTCAGGGGCATATCTGCCAGAGGGACATGAGGGGTCACCCATTAGGTCACATGGGGGGCACAAAATCCCCCCCCCGTGACCTGAAGGAGCAGCCGGGCCGGCCATCGGCCGCCCCGGAGGAGGTAAGTGGGGCGCAGGGGGTAGGAGGGCAGGGGGCAGAGGGCGTGGGGGCAGGTGTTGCCCCCGGGCGCCATTTTATCTCGGTACATCTCTGTGGGGGAGTCTGGGGAAATGTTCGCTTCAACTAAGGTAACAATCTTGTGTTGTAACTTAGCAAGACCGGTGTTTCATTTTTCCTTCCCCACGTCTGTATCTGCTCACCCTGACAGCTGTTTTCCACGTCTGTGCTCCATTTCACCCTTAGTAATAAAGCTTCTTTTTTTGTTTAAGAAAGCAGACTGTGACTCAACTCCTTCTCACCCACTGAAGACTACACGGACACGCTACAGACATGCATGCACAGGGGGAGCTAAAGTAACTGGACGCTCTGCCCTTTGGACTTGCTCAGAGGCCACCTCACCAGGGTTCCTCCAAGGCACTGGTCATGTAATTGGCCGGGTTTTATATCTTGGGGTGATGACATTGAAGAGGATCACAATTGTGTATGCAAGCGAACATACAACACTCATGTGAAAACATGCAGATTCAGGGAAGGTTTCTTGAAGCCATGAGGCAATTTTTCTTAAAATTGCTTATTTTCAGAAGCCAAGATCTTGCCGATGCGGACCTTCGGGCTGAGATGAAGAAGCCTGTTCTATCTGAAAAGCAAAACACTGCTCCTTCCTTACCGTACTCATGAATCATAGCTGTGATTGCTCTCCCTAGATAGAACTAACAGAAAGAGGAATAGGTCTGATTCCTCTGCAGACAACTGTCTGCACATTTGGATCTACAAGGACCAGCACTTTTTTTTTTCAAAGGAAGTTGGGAATCCAGGCCTGCTAACAAGCGCCATCTGGAATGGCCAGATTCTCAGTAAAACCGCTTCAGCCGAGGAATGCGGCAAACCAATTAATAGACATATTTAGGATAACTGGGTTAATTATAAGTAGTACTGTGACGTCCAGGCAAATTTTGGCAGCCATCTAAAGAGGAGATAAATTGCTGTAATATAGTTCATTGTTTTTAAACACATATCATGCAACTTCATTATTGCTATAGTCTGTCTCAGAAAAAGATGTTAGTAGAGTTGTATATTCCTGCACCACAGAACTTAACATGCCAAACCTTCTTTGTTGTAGAACGTTCCACCTAGGTCCATGGTGGCGAACCTTTGGCACTCCAGATGTTACGGACTACAATTCCCATCAGTCCCTGCCAGCATGGCCAATTGCTGGCAGGGGCTGATGGGAATTGTAGTCCGTAACATCTGGAGTGCCAATGGTTCGCCACCACTGACCTAGGTTCTAGTGCCTACCTAGCCCTGCTTGCCCCCATCCATTTGAAAGTACAAACATAAAGTATAAATGCTCATGTATCAAAGTACCATGTTCAATAATGCACAGAATAATGGTTTTGACAAAGGCAGCGTGTAAAAATGAATGATAATTCTCATATTAGTTCAAGACTGTATTCTAATGTGGATGCATACACTGTTCTCAACCACTGCCTCTCAACTGGCCATACTAACATCTTTTTCAGAGACAGAGTAGAAACACTGTCCGAGAGTGGCATAAGGCTCACCATGTTGTTTTTGAACAAACGTTAAGTCTTCCAATTTGTCCAGAAGGAAACTACCATGGTTATTTTCTCCCTAGCTGAAGTTTAGAATATTTCAAGTTGTTCAAACATCCATACATAAGTTTCAAAGTTCATTATCAAGCACGGACAACCACTTTCCCCCCTTAATGTGTAAGCTTTCCCTATAACAGGCCTAAAAGTCTATGACCTTTAACATTCTAACATACATACCTAAAACACATACCCTTAAAGCCAAATCTTCCATGCATCTAAAGCAGTGGTTCTCAACCTTCCATATGCCATGACCCTTTAATACAGTTCCTCATGTTGTGGTGACCCCCAACCCTAACATTTATCCATTTGACAGATGGAGAACACTGATGCAGAGAGTCTTAGGCGACCCCTGTGAAAGGGTCGTTCGACCTCCAAAGGGGTCCCGACCCCCAGGTTGAGAACCACTGATCTAAAAGGTATCAATTGCAACAAGGTACGCTGCTTTATAACCATAGTTTTAGAGGGTAGTCATGTTGGTCTACAGTAGAAAAGTTAGATTTGAGACCAGCAGTGCCTTAGGCCCCTTCCGCACATGTAGAATAATGCACTTTCAATCCACTTTCACAATTGTTTGGAAGTGGATTTTGCTATTCCACACAGTTTTAAAGTGCACTGAAAGTGGATTGAAAGTGGATTGTTTTGCATGTGTGGAAGCGGCCTTGAAGATCAACAAGAGTTTCAGGGGTCAAGCTTTCAAGGGTCAAAGCTTCCCTCATCAAGAAGGAGTACGAACAAAGATGAACAAAGATTCTCTTTTTTCTCTCTTTCTCACAATACTAGAACCAGGGGGGCATTCATTGAAAATGCTGGGGGGAAGAATTAGGACTAATAAAAGGAAACACTTCTTCACACAGTGTGTGATTGGTGTTTGGAATATGCTGCCACAGGGGTGGCGATGGCCACTAACCTGGATAGCTTTAAAAAGAGTTTGGACAGATTTATGGAGGAGAAGCCGATCTCTGGCTACCAATCTTGATCCTCCTTGATCTCAGATTGCAAATGCCTTAGCAGACCAGGTGCTCAGGAGCAGCAGCAGCAGAAGGCCATTGCTTTCACATCCTGCACGTGAGCTCCCAAAGGCACCTGGTGGGCCTCTGCGAGTAGCAGAGTGCTGGACTAGATGGACTCTGGTCTGATCCAGCAGGCTCTTTCTTATGTTCTTATGCCTGAGTCCTTTTATCACACTCAGAAGCTGGAAAGGGTGTTGCAAAGAATGCTAGTAAAGGATGCAAAGCTACAAGGCAAACTGTAATTAGATTCATTACAGCAGAGGGGGAATGTTTGGGGGCAAAAAAAATGCCATCTATAGTGAGATAAAAATCTTTTTGTGCCTATTTAGTCCTGGGGGATGCATTGTTCTGCATTTGTGAATGAACTCAAGCAATCTCACACTGCAATTTCCCCATGATACCTTTTTTCCCCCCAAGAGTGCCGGCAATGGAAAATTAAAATGTTCTCCCGCTGGTTTTTGAGTGTTGTGGTTTTGAATGTCAGATTTATGTCCATTTATTCTTTTGCATAGGAAGTGACCTTTTCGTCCGAGGTAGACAGTGGAACGGCACGGCTGACATTTGATGGCATATATAATGCTAGAAGGTGAACAAGTGAATGAACCTGATATGTTACGGCTGGCGTTGTTAGGTCTAGTTATTGTGCCGTTATGGTGAACATGAGGCCAGTGATGGAATCTTAGCTTGTTGCCGTCCCAGAGTCTGTGTTCATGTTTTGAAGGATGTTTCTGGCGTAAGAAGTTGTTTAAGGTGAGGAGATTCTCTGTGGGTCTATGAAAGAGCAGCATCTAGTACAGGTTGTAGATCCGTGGTGGCGAACCTTTGGCACTTCAGATGTTACGGACTACAATTCCCATCAGCCCCTGTCAGCATGGCCAATTGGAGTGCCAAAGGTGTGCCGGTTCACACTGAGAGCAGGGGCGTACTGGTCACAGGGACACGTGGGGTCACATGTCCCCGGGCACTGGCCATTTAGTCACACAAGAGGCAGAAAATCACCCCACCCCCTCCTCCTTCCCCCCGGATTCATTGCCTGCACGGCCACAACTAGCATGCTCGGCTCCAGCCAGGCTCCTTCTAAACACGCCCCCCACCCTCGACCCGGCCCAGGGAGGGACCGCCTGCCTCTTGGCCTCTTTGCTGCCGGCCAGCCAGCCAGCCAGCCGCCACTCACCTCAGGCCCAGCAGGCAGCAAAGGATCTTTCCTCTGGCTGACCCTTTCCTCTGGCTGCCCCTTACCTATGTGGCAGCTGGGCTGCTCCTTCAGCCGGTGGGGGCCAGGCCAGGCTGTCTGGGACCGCTGCCGCCGGCTAAGGTAAGTGGGGTGCAGGGGTGGTGGAGGAGGGTTGGTGGCATCAAGAGCAGGTGTTGCCCCAGGCGCTATTTTCCTCCGGTATGACTCTGACTGAGAGCTTTGTGAGGTCACCAGTAGGCTTCTGCTGTTGTATAGACTGGACCTATCTTCTAGCAGAATAGCATCATTCTGGCTTTGTTGATTTGTTTCCTCACAACATCAATTGGGCATTATAATTCCAAAAGTGTGCTTTGCAGATCCTACAGGTGAGAATCTCTGTCTGAGGGATGGGAACCGCTGTAGTGAGCAGCAGTGGCGTAGTGGCTAAGAGCAGTGGCTAAGAGCAGGTGCACTCTGATCTGGAGGAACCGGGTTTGATTCCCCGCTCTGCCGCTTGAGTTGTGGAGGCTTCTCTGGGGAACTAGATTAGCCTGTGCACTCCAAACACGCCAGCTGGGTGACCTTGGGCTAGTTACAGCTTTTTGGAGCTCTCTCAGCCCCACCTACCTCACAGTGTGTTTGTTGTGAGGGGGGAAGTGCAAGGAGATTGTAAGCCCCTTTGAGTCTCCTACAGGAGAGAAGGGGGGGATATAAATCCAAACTCTTCTTCTTCTTCTTCTTCTTCTTCTTCTAGTGTAGAGCTTGGCTATAGACAGTGGAACATTTGGTGTGTTTCTGACAGTGACTGGAGGCATGTTGATATGTTTGGCGATCAGTAGATTTCATGTATAAGTTGATCTTTATGCTTCCATGATGTGGTTTCTAGAAAATCTATTTCTTGCGTGGATTGGTTCATGGCCTGATTGATAGTGGGGTGGAAATGGCTGAAGGCCCCGTGAAATTTCTGCAGTACTTCTTTCCCCTGTGTCCAAATGATGAGGAAAATGTCATAAATAAATCTCAGGTGCAAGAGAGACATCAACTCCCATCCATTAAGATCCCTCCCGTACCTGAGATTTATCGCTGACCTTTTCACGCACGTTCAGGACAATAGGCTCTTGAAAGTTTATACCCCGAAACTCTTGTTGATCTCCAAAGTGCTACTAAACTCAAACCTGTTTCATGACTAGGATCGTTCCATATCTCATACCCAGCCAATGAATAAATGGTGGCCAGTATTAATGGTTGGCCTTTCCAATGCAAGTCTTTTCAGACAAAATCACCCTGCAAAGAAAGTCAGAGTGGAAATGACGTTTCATCTCGTTATTGACCCTCTACTTAGTTTCAGGAGTTAATGCATTCACTGCCCAGTGAGAGAATGCAGAACTGTTAACTGTTAACTCAGGAGCAGCAGTGGCGTAAGAGGTTAAGAGCTCGTGTATCTAATCTAGAGGAACCGGGTTTGATTCCCAGCTCTGCCGCTTGAGCTGTGGAGGCTTATCTGGGGAATTCAGATTAGCCTGTGCACTCCAACACACGCCAGCTGGGTGACCTTGGGCTAGTCACAGCTCCTCGGAGCTCTCTCAGCCCCACCTACCTCACAGGGTGTTTGTTGTGGGGGGGGGGAAGGGCAAGGAGATTGTAAGCCCCTTTGAGTCTCCTGCAGGAGAGAAAGGGGGGATATAAATCCAAACTCCTCCTCCTCCTCCTCCTCCTCCTCCTCCTCCTCCTCTTCTTCTTCTTCTTCTTCTTCTTCTTCTTCTTCACCAGGGAAATGTCTCATGGCAAAGCTAGGTTCTGTTCCAATGGTATAGTATTAGCCCATCTGGTAATATTTAAATCTGAGGATTGGGCCGACTCAGACAGAAAACAGATGGTTTTTCCTTTTTAAAAATTTTTGGAGGAGCTATTTCTATAGCTATGCAGACACAAATGTGAGAATCTTAGGCGCTCGGAGGACTCCCACTGAAAAGCATTGGGACCGCGGAGGACAGGTCTACCACCCATTCTCTATAGGCAGTAGACCTGTCCTCCGTGGTCCCAGTGCTTTTCTTTGGGAGTCCTCCGAGCAGCTAAGAAGAGAAGAAGAAGAAGAGTTTGGATTTATATTCCTCTTTCTCTCCTGCAGGAGACTCAAAGGGGCTTACAATCTCCTTGCCCTTCCTCCCTCACAACAAACACCCTGTGAGGTGAGTGGGGCTGAGAGAGCTCCGGAAAGCTGTGACTAGCCCAAGGTCACCCAGCTGGCGTGTGTGGGAGTGCACAGGCTAATCTGAATTCCCCAGATAAGCCTCCACAACTCAAGCGGCAGAGCTGGGAATCAAACCCGGTTCCTCCAGATCAGAGTGCACGTGCTCTCAGCCACTATGCCACAGCTAAGATTCTCACATTTGTGTCTGCGTGGCTACAGATGTTTTGGAGTCAAAACTATGCAGAATTCCTTAAGAGTAAACATTTTATCCCTGCCTCAAAACATTTTCAAATGCCTGTGTGGAAAGGCCTTGTGTTTTGGAGAGGGGTTGGTTTGTGTCTGTTTGTGGGAGACCTCACCAATCCTCTCTAAATATTATTATTCTGGAAGAATGCCAATGCAAATGCGTACGTCGCTCCAGCTTCTGTTTCTCCCTCAATAGCACAATGTCTGAAAGCATTTCCAGGAATGTGCGTCTCCCATTTAAAGTGAAGTCCTCATTAAATTTAACCGGCAACGGCTGTGAAGTTGCAGAAACCAAATCTAGAGATGCTTTATGCGTTAATCTGAGCCACCTTCCTTCCGCACTCTGAGACAAAAATGTCCTTCCCTCCCACGTCAAGTGTTCTTACTTCGTGTCAATGCCATCGAACAGACACATACTCCCACCTTCCTCGGGTTAGAGTTTAATGCATGTCGACTAACACAAGGTGACCCCTGTTAACAATACAGATTTCTGTAGTTTCTGTGTTTCAGAATGCTGGCTTTTGTTACAGGTGCCCGATTTTCAGCCTACATACATCGTTCGTTCCCTCTCCCCGTTCTACGTTTTCCAGTTCAGCCCTCCCGCCTCCTTGCACCACGCAATAGTTTGTGATTCATTCCAAGGATGTACGAGACGCCCTTCGGAAAAGCTGCCAGTCCAAAGGCAACGCTATCGAGCGCAGCTTCATTTCAACAAGTCACAAGCCAAAGTCTCGCATCCAGCAATTCACCACGGTCCCAGGAAAGAGAGCATCGCCTTGGCTATGCTTTTACGCTGCTCCTGCCGCCCTTCGCTGGAGTTGCTTGGTTGTCAAATCTCAGCCACAAGAAAACCACCACCATGGAACTGCCGTGTTTCCCCGAATATAAGACAGTGTCTTATATTAATTTCTGCTCCCAAAAATGCCCTATGTCTTATTTCCAGGGGATGTCTTATTTTTCTGGGTTCTGTTCGTCGGGCATGCTTCCAAACAAAAACTTTGCTACGTCTTACTTTCGGGGGATGCCTTATATTTCGCACTTCAGCAAAAACTCTACTACGTCTTATTTTCTGGGGACGTCTTATATTCGGGGAAACAGGGTAATTCTAAACTCACTGGAAATGAATGAAGAGCAGTTATATGGGAATGAACATCATAGGCTGTGAGAGTGCAGGAGAACAATAGAGATTGAAAAACATTCTTGCAGACATAGAGGAAAAGCTCTTATAACAACTGGAGAAATAATGGTGGTCTCCCACCAGGGCTGACCCTGATTAGCGGCCAAGATCTGACGAGATTGGGCTAGCCTGGGCCATCCAACATCAGAGCTTGCTAAGCTGAAACCCAGTAAACTACCCAATGAACTTCATGGCAGAATGTGAGATTTCAGCCTAAATATCTTCCTGGTCCTAATACAACATGGTCAGTACATTTTTTTTTTGGGGGGGGGGGGGACATTTCCCCCCTAAAGGAGCAGCAGTGGCGTAGGAGGTTAAGAGCTCATGTATCTAATCTGGAGGAACCGGGTTTGATTCCCAGCTCTGCCGCTTGAGCTGTGGAGGCTTATCTGGGGAATTCAGATTAGCCCGTACACTCCCACACATGCCAGCTGGGTGACCTTGGGCTAGTCACAGCTTCTCGGAGCTCTCTCAACCCTACCTACCTCACAGGGTGTTTGTTGTGAGGGGGGAAGGGCAAGGAGATTGTAAACCCCTTTGAGTCTCCTATAGGAGAGAAAGGGGGATGTAAATCCAAACTCTTCTGCTTCTTAAAACCATCTCCTCCCTTCAAGGTAAAGTGACATGCAAAGGAGGAGACAAAAAACAAACAACTATATCTGAGCACAAAATGAGCAGCGCTAGGAGATCTCAGATGTTTCTGCCTCATTAGCTGCTGAGCGCATGTTTCTTCTATTCAGGTTCTTCCTCTCCCTGGTGATCAGACTGATACACTGTCTGAAATTCTGATGGCGTTTTATTTCCATTAAACACAGGCCATTGGGAGCAAAGCAGAAAATTAGACTCGAATAACAAAATTAAACTATCAACACAAACAATTAATATGTGCAGCAGTTCCCTTAATAGCAAAGCACCTGCATATCATGTCTCTACCAAAAAAAAAGGGAGGGGGGACAACAACATTAAGATAATACATAAATTAGTTTAGCTTAAAGACAAGCATTCTGGATAAACTTTGCTCAAAGTCATGCCAAAGATGTTATGTGGCACACTGCCCTTTGTTCCGCTCCCAGGTCACACGAGCAGTGACGTATCTGCCTATGGACAAGGGAGGGCACTTGCCCCCAGCCGCCCCCTTATGGCGGGCGCCAAAAATGCAGGTTCGTTTGTGGGGGGGGTTCCGTATTTTTAGTGTTTTTTCTGTTTTTGGCCTGCAGGGGGCGCAGTTTTTAGGCGAGCAGCACCAACATTTCAGGGATTTTTCAGGAGACTCTCCTGATGATATCAACTAGGTTTGGTGAGGTTTGGGTTAGGGGGCGCCAAACTCAGGTTTTGCCCTGGGCTCCAGTTTGCCTAGATACGAGTCTTTGTTTCTAAATTTACACAAGCAAAATCTTCTGGCCCCAGAGGAGCCTGCAGATCTTCCCATTATAACAGAAGGCAAAATTACACTGGGAATGTAAAATTATCAAATCAAATCCCCCCTCATTTTACAGCTACAAATGCAAAACCCGTGAAGCATGGCACCTACCCTTCAAACTTCCCAGGGCTGTTCGGTACTTTATGCCGACCCACCGTGCAAAATTATACCCACTTCTCGCGAAGACACCATCACCCCAAAAGATGTTACTGGGATTTTTTTCCCCTCCTTTTGATCACCACCTTAAATTTCAGCAGCTTCCAACAAGTCTCCTTTGAGGACTATAATCCAACAGTAATTCGAAAGGGCCATTAACTCCTGGAGTTGATTGTTGAACGTAAACGATTTGATGGCTACAGACTTCAATTCATCGATTTTGCTGTTAGTCACATCTATCCCCCTTTAACAGTTGTTGAGCGTATTTAGTATTTCAGCTTTTCCTTCGTTTCCTTTATATTCCCATGCCTTTTGTGTTCTCAACTTCCATTTATGAGCTGATTTTTCAAAAAAATTCTTTATAGATACATAGCTACTGTTTTAATATGTTTTATCCTTTATTTTATTTACCCTATGCTACTCCGTGATCACAACAGACTGACTGACTTCTCTGTTTTTACATTAAGCATTTTCCCAATTTAGAAATGTCAAAGCCCTGACTAGAATGTTACCCAAGGTGGAAACAGTCTCTAAATAACGTGGGGAAATTAACTTAGAGAAAACTGTTTATTTGCAAGAGGCTTGGGTAAGGAATCTAGTACCAGTGTATATGGGGATTGGCTCACAGAAGAAAATCCGCAGAGTGGAATATAATGCAAATTTATTTTCCAGCCTCTCTATACCTTAGGGACTCTTAGGAAGTGTGTGTGCATGTTTGCTGAATTCAAAATCCACCAAGTAGAACATGATGCAAATTTATTTTCCAACCTCTCTATATCTTAGGACAGTGGTGGCGAACCTATGGCACGGGTGCCAGAGGTGGCATTCAGAGCCCTCTCCGTGGGCACGCGCAAACAGAGTGCCCCCCCATACACATCTAGGCCGGCCTGGGCCGCTGGGCTCGATTACCACCATTAAACTTAAGACCTAGTTTTGGGGAAGCAGTGTAGGTAACCCTGTTAAGCACTGTTAAACCCCACTGATTTTCATGCGAAGAACTAAAGCACGATCCTTTACTTGGGAGTAAGCTCGGTTGCTGTCAGTGGGGCTTGCTTCTGCGTAAACCCTCCTAGGGTCGTGATTTACCCGTTGGAAGAGTTGCACGGTTGCTTCAAAGCAAAGCCACCGACTACCACCAAGGTTAGTCCTGAGTAACGCGCACCTCAGAGCCAACCGTTTTTTCTAAACAAAAACCTCAGTATTCGGGTTAAATTGCCGTGTTGGCACTTTGTGATAAATAAGTGGGTTTCGGGTTGCAATTTGGGCACTCAGCCTCGAGAAGGTTCGCCATCACTGTCTTAGGAACTCTGTGCGTGCATGTTTGCTGGGTTGAATCAGTTGCTTGTGAACCCCTTCTCCTTCTAGGTGTTACTCCTCTGTAGTACCTAGAGTTCAGGTCTCTGTGTGATTACTGGTGCACAGTCTGGTCTTCTGTCTCCATTCTCACAAAGCTCTTACATTACAGCTTAAACACAGTACTTGACAGGCTCAGTCAACAAACCTTGTATCACTAGCACTGCTGAAGCAAGGACCTGCAGGAAATGTTTTAAATATGACCACCATGTGACGGAGGCCAACTTGGAAACGTTTCTGCTAACAGAAAGGCTGTAAGTCTGTTTTCAAAAACAACAGAGAACTAATGTATCGTCGAAGGCTTTCACGGCCGGATTCAACTAGTTGTGGTGGGTTTTCCGGGCTGTGTGGCCGTGGTCGGGTGGACCCACCACAACCAGAGAACTAAGATTTTGGAAACACTTCCAAAACTACAGTGGGGGGAAACAATGCAGAAATCCACAGAGGAAACTTTTTTTTCAGTCTAAAAACATTGCAAATGGCTTATCTGGTAAAAGGTCTAAATCAGCCATTCTCAACCAGGGTTCCGTGGTACCCTGGGGTGCCGTGAGCATGTCCCAGGGGTACCGCGGCAACACTACCAGCCCTCCCCCCTCATTTTTGTGGAGTCTCCCACCGGCGCCAGCAAGGACATGGAGCTGGCCCATGGGGCAGGGCCTGCCACAAGGTCAGCAGCCACCCCCACCCCCAGTGCTTCCCTTCACCCTGGGAGGGGAAGGTGGGGTGTGTGGCAAGCAGGGGCAATGGGAGGGGAAGGTGGAGGGTGGCGGCAGGGGTACCGTGAGATCAGAGGTGGGATCCAGCAGGTTCTCACCAGTTCCCGAGAGTGGGTTACTAATTATTTGTGTGTGCCGAGAGGGGGTTACTAATTGGGTCCGCTTTTCCATCTCCACGCCCTCGCCTCCCCGAGAGGCACACTGCCTTTGAACGTGAAGATTCCATATAGCAATGGCGACTAATAATGTAACTCCCTGAACTGGGTTAATCCCTTTCAGGTCCTGCAACTCATTGATTCTCAGCCTTTCGTACCTTTTATCTCACCGGTCTCTATCGTAGAACCTGTGTGTTTCACCATTGCTGTGTTCAGATTTGTGAGTTGGGGCATTTTCTATAATGTGATGATGATTTAGAAATGACCTGGTGCAAAAAACTTTTTGGGGGTCGTGGTGGGGTGGCTGCCCGGGGGGGGGGGGGCATCCAACTCAGGTTTTGCCCAGGGCCCAGGTTTGCATAGGTACACCTCTGCCCCCTTTGCTGAGGGGGGGCTGGCGAGGGAACCTGTTACTAAAATTTTGGATCCCACCACTGCGTGAGATATGAAGAGTGAGGTCAAGGGTACCCTGACCTCGAAAAGGTTGGGAAACACTGGTCTAAAGTGAATAACCCTCCTGAAAATGAAACCTGTCCAGGTAAAGGTTTGGCACACTACAAAGCACAGCTTCTTTTTCAGGTCTAACTCCACCTGTTCCTTCAGTTTTGGAGCTCCCACAAGCAAGAGGCTTGGCAAGCGATGAATCCACGTTAGACAGGCTTTGGCCCCCAGTGGGTTTGTTTTGCTTCAACAACAAGAGGGGAGGGGGGGATCTCTCTCCAAAGAATACACAATGGCTTCAAAACACCCCCACCACTTATAGAGACTGACACTTCCTTTCTAGCTCCGATAGGAAGTGTCTCGCTGGGGCTTGCCAAGTCCTAGCTGAGATTTCTAAAGGAATTCTGAATCTCATTTTTATCCCTTTCAGCTCCACATCTGTTGTTTCGCTTTCTTTGTTATAAACACCATATCATTGTCTGACGCTGCGGCGCTTGCAGAACAAGCCAAATGTGTTGACATGCAAAGGAGGAGCCGGGAAACCACCAGAAGCAACAACAACAACAACATGGTTTCTGCAGTTTTACTTCCAGAAGGCAATTGCTAGAAAGTTCCTTGCCAAAGTTCCTTCCAAAGTGGTGGTGGAGATGTTCAAAAACGATCATCCACGTGCTTATGTAAAGGATTTCCCAGCCTGAAGCTCTTTTCACCAAGGGAGAAGGTGGATGGGTCCAGTGGTGGGATCCAAAAATGTTAGTAACAGGTTCCCATGGTGGTGGGATTCAAACTGTGGCATAGCGCCAATGGGGCTGGGTGGGGCACAGCTGGGGCGTGGCCAGGCATTCCGGGGGCGGGGCTGTTGCAAGGACACAGCCACTACGCCGGTCCTTGGGCGGGAAATGAATGCACGCAGGCGCAGGCTGCCACCCACGCCGGTGCACCTCCTGCTAGACTGCTTCAAATTCTGCCCGCTACTGCTGAGAGGAAGGGAGTAACTAAGGCAAAAATCACGTGGCAAAATCCCCAATTAGTAACCCCCTCTCGGCACACACAAATAATTAGTAACCTACTCTCGGGAACCTGTGAGAACCTGCTGGATCCCACCTCTGGATGGGTCCCAAAGAAGGCGAGGCAAATTGGAACTTCTCCGCTTCCAAATGAAACCATACAGGAAACTACCATGAGCAAACAGCCGCACAGTTCTATTTACCGAGAACAAGCGCTTGCAACGCACCACCGTAACCTCGCCCGTTGTTCAACAGGGCCGTAAACCGCGCCCACGTTAGTTATAGAGGCGTTATGTGCAACAGGGAATTTTCCACATGCCCAATATAATGGCAGCTTAATCATCCGTCCCTCCTTGTACCTTCCCGGGGCAGAAACAAAGCGTGCATTTCATTAACCTATCATCAGCCGATTTGTTAACTCGACACAGCGTCGGTCTGTTTGATCAGAAGGAAAATGGGTCACGGCGACACTTTCCTGAGGAGCCAGGACTACTCAACCTTTAAGCATCCCTTACAGACTAAACTATCTAGAAAATAGCCGCTGACAAACACGGCCCAATTTCCCCTCATTCAAATCAGCTACGCTCTCGTATAGCCGCAAACCGTTTACCATAGAAAGCCAATTAGTATCAATTCCATTAGCTGAGAGCAATGCAATCGGAATAAATTGGATGGTTTTGTAAATGTATCTGAGCGGGGGAAAGGGGCGTCAAGAACCCTTTATGGATACTCTGACCAAATCCAATCTGTGCCAAGAGCCAATGAGTCTCCCTTCTCGTTCCCTGAATTCTGGTATTTAAAACTGCGGTTCACTTCAGCGTCAATACTTGTAGGACTGATTTATAAGCATCGTTTTGGCCATCCTGGACTGCTGTAATTTACCCCATAATCCAACATATGGTCAAAAGTGAGTTTTCAACATCCTTTCTCAACACAAATACAAATACAAATACAATACCTTTAATGGCATATAAAAAGTGGTAAAATACAAATTATGTTAAAACCAATTGACTAAAATTTACACAAAGGTTTCGCCCTTGATCCAAGTGCCTTTGTTAAAAACCTGGCAACTGATTCAGTAGTGTGGGGATGATGGTCACTAAGCAAGTATGAAACTATTTCCTTGTCTGATCTCACTGAAAATTTCTTCAAGATGGCCTCGAGAAAAAGCAACCGATAGACTGCCAAATCTTTACAATGAAGGAGCACGTGTTCAGTTGTTTCGGGTAGGCCCGCTGCGCAGGAAACCTTTCTCAACACATGCCCTAAATCATTGCAATGTCTACTGATCTGAATCATTTTAGTGGCGCCTCGTCGAATCCCAGGAGAAAACCAATTGGTTAAGACCCTTAGAGCAAAGGTCTCTTGTTGGATCAAGGCCTTGTGAGAAAAGCAAGGTGAATCAAATGGACTAAACCTGAGTTTAGTGTGGACGTTATTCCCTTGGCTCCACTAATCCATGATACAATGGCAAGACTGGGCTACTGTGAAGTGGTCTTTTTGGGACTGCCCTTGAAGACACCGTTGAAGCATCAATCCTTGCAGAGCGCAGAAGCCTGCCTATTAGCAGAGGCTAAGTGCTTTATACTGGCTACCTCAGCTCTGAAATCCTTCCACCAGCTGCCCATCGAGATCCACATTCAACCCGTGGTGCTGGCACTTAAACCTTTAAAGTTCTTTATAACCTTGGACAATCACACCTGAGGGACTGTCTCCATGCATTTGATCATTTCGAGCAACTAAACCACCTCAGGTTTGTTTCTTGCTTGAGCCATCAGGGCAATGAGGACAGTTTTTGGCTCAGACTGAAGTGTTCTCAGTACCCACTTCTGTTTCGTGGAATGGATTTCCTGAAGCCATGAAGAATAAGAGGAGTTTGGAGTTATACCCCATCTTTCTGTCCTGTAAGGAGCTTACAAGCTCCTTTCCCTTCCTCTCCCCACAACAGACACCTTGAGAGGTAAGTGGGACTGAGAGAGTTCTGAGAGAACTGTTACTGGTCCAAGGTCACCCAGCAAAGTTTTGTGGTTAGGAGAAGGGAAACAAATCCAGTTCACCAGATAAGACCCTGCCACTCAGATGGAGGAGTGGGGGATCAAACCCGGTTCTCCAGATTAAAGTCCACCTGCTCTTAATCACTATACCACAATGGCTCTCCACAAAAAAACTGACCCTTCTGAAGTTTCAAAAAATTATGGAAAGCCTTTGATATTGGGCAAGAGGCATGCTAGTTTTTAAGAAGTTGTCTTAAGAAATCTGCTGTGCTGTGCTATTGGACTTGTGAATTTGTTGATTTTTAAATACACTTATTAAAAACCCCACTATGGAGACAAGCAAGGAATACGTTTTCCCCCCCAATAAATCTGACCTTTTAATTCATTATTTTATCGCAACAAAACACTCTGTCATCCCTGAGACTTTTCTCTCAAGTTTACATTTCTAGAAAGGTCAGATGACCATTCTACGGAAAAAGGCTTGCTTGAAAAATCAATCACAACTCAGTAGAATTGGGATCTCTAAGAATTCTGATCCATCTCAATTATGTTTTGAGAAATGCTGCAGGATCGGCTTGGGTTTAATTGGCCCTGTTATTAATTTCTCCTTCTTGTCTGGAACATGTGCCTATAAATATCACATACTTTGTGTGCAGAGCAGCAATACCATTCTCCATCGAATGGAAGGAGAATACTGTTTGGTGCTTATAAAAATATAATGACACCCAGTGTGGTGTACTTAAAATGTCCAACGAGATCCGAGAGAACCAGGCTCGATTCCCACTCAGGCATGGAAGTTTCCTGAGTGTCATAAGTGATCCTGCTGGATCAGACCAGAGTCCATCTAGTCCAGCTCTCTGCTACTTGCAGTGGCCCACCAGGTGCCTTTGGGAGCTCACGTGCAGGATGTGAAAGCAGTGGCCTTCTGCTGCTGTTGCTGCTCCCAAGCACCTGGTCTACTAAGGCATTTGCAATCTATTGATTTACTTTAAATCTGGTCCCTCAAATGGGGAGGCTGATTCCCAGAGTTCCTACTCAGAAATTAAAACCACTGTAAAATAAAAAGAAGTCATTAGTGGCGCCTCGTCTAATCCCAGGAGAAAACCAATGCTAAGGGTTAAGACCCTTAGAAGATAACAGCTTATTTTTAATGCCTCGTTTTGCGCAGTGTGGTGATTTTAATTGCAACCTGCCTCAAGCAGGACTCTGAAGAGTTGGCATGGAACATAGGAACATAAGAACAAGCCAGCTGGATCGGACCAGAGTCCATCTAGTCCAGCTCTCTGCTACTTGCAGTGGCCCACCAGGTGCCTTTGGGAGCTCACGTGCAGGATGTGAAAGCAATGGCCTTCTGCCGCTGTTGCTCCTGAGCACCTGGTCTGCTAAGGCATTTGCAATCTCAGATCAAGGAGGATCAAGATTGGTAGCCAGAGATCGGCTTCTCCTCCATAAATCTGTCCAAACCCTTTTTAAAGCTATCCAGGTTAGTGGCCATCGCCACCCCTGTGGCAGCATATTCCAAACACCAATCACACACTGTGTGAAGAAGTGTTTCCTTTTATTAGTCCTAATTCCCCCTCCCCCCAGCATTTTCAATGCATGCCCCCTGGAGAAAGAGAGAATGGTCGTGATGGCGCAGCCTGCCGCTCTTCAACAGGCTTCCCAGCAGCGTGGGGAGGCTCGAAAGGCAGAAAAGCCCCCCTGCCACTCAGAGGCCCCCACTGGGCTTAATGGACTTATAACACCTTTTCGGTGTTATGATACCTCGGTTCGGTGGCATAAGTCCCAAGTTCAGGCCACTGGCAAAATGCAGGTAGTGGCTGGGAGGGAGTCGTCTAGTGTTGGCTCTTCCACAGCCATGCCCCCGGACTGCCCTTGCTACACTGACGGTGGTGGGGGGCACAGGGACGCTGATGCCACAGCTGAATGCCACTCCCAGGGAGGGCTGCTGCTGCTGCTGCTGCACACCAGCGGATTAACCCCTCCGCCAGGGCAAGTCCCCCCAGGGAGGGCAAACCCACCAGTACGGCAGCATATCATTCCTACCAGTGCATCCCCCCCTCTCTTTCAATGGGGCTGTCCAAAGCAAACATATCTCACAGGATTGTTGTGAGAATAAAATGGAAAAAAGCAGAATGATGTAAGCCTACTTTGGGCCCCCACAGAGGAGAAAGATGTGGAGTACATGAGGTAAGTATTTAAATACATGTGTCACTGATACCTGTCTAGTTTTGTGCTTCAAGTGGATTAGGAGCCAGGCCTGACTCTGATTCAATGCCAGCCTATGGGGACAGCCTTAGACCTTCTGTGCAGCTGAGTGAGATCTGGCCGTAGTATGGTCAGCCCACGACCCATGAAGGGAAGGAGGGGCAGCTGGTGACCCTAGCCCAGAGTTGGTGTGGGGGGGGCATATTATGACATGACTTGATCAGGTGACATTAGCCAATTGTCCATACTAATAGTTTTTTCCAATAGTACAGCAGGATCTGCTATTATTCCTCACACACTGAATTAAATCAGGACTCAGAACAAGTCCCTCCAGCCCATCAGCTTTCCTAACAAGTACCATCTTTCTGTGGTCTGGATTCAACTGCAGGATTACTCATAAAGAGAAGACTCTCGACATCGGCAGAATATCTTTGTCAGTTTAAATCTAGTTTTAGCCCAGGTCCCAAACATAAAACTAAGCTCCAGCAGAAGTAAACAAGTACCGTATATACTCGTGTATAAGTCGACCCGCATATAAGTCTCAGTCCTTTACAGTTCTCTCTAGCTGTATACAGACTCCAGGCCTCTTAGTTGAACACAATATCCCCTTCTCAACAATTAATACAAACATTCTCATACCTGAAATACAGGCCTCTTAACAGTTCTGAGAAATGGAGCCTTTTCTTCCTTATGTGGAAAATCTGAGCTCTTTAGCTCCCCCTAATGGACCCTGGGTTACACAAACAGAGCTGAGCTATAGTATAGCACCGTGGTGGCGAACCTTTGGCACTCCAGATGTTTTGGACTACAATTCCCATCAGCCCCTTCCAGCATGGCCAATTGGCCATGCTGGAAGGGGCTGATGGGAATTGTAGTCCAAAACATCTGGAGTGCCAAAGGTTCACCACCACTGGTATAGCACATACAGTTACCGTATAAACTTGAGTATAAGTTGACCCAAATATAAGTCGAAGGAGGCTTTTTCAGCATTAAAAATGTGATGAAAAAGTCGACTTATACACGAGTATATATGGTACTTTCCCAAGAATCTAATTCCAAAGTCTCTTGGTGAACAATAGGAAAAGCTTCAGAGCCTGCAATTTCCATTCCCAAGTAGTTTCCTTGCCCAATCAAATGAATACAGAGGCTAAGGCCCCTTCCGCACATGCAGAATAATGCACTTTCAATCCACTCCCAATGCCCTTTCCAGCTGTGCAGAATAGCAAAATCCACTTGCAAACAATTGTGCAAGTGGATTGAAAGTGCATTATTCTGCATGTGTGGAAGGGGCCTTATAGAGGAAGTCTACTTTTTCATTATAACTAAAAAAAATGAAGGGGGGGAGGCTGGAAATTGGAGGAGGGGGCAAGGAAGGATACTAAAGGCACACAAAGATGTCCAAGCGATAGAAGTGTCTTGCAGAAAAGTTATGTTTGATCCACAATACATTCAAGCAATACAAGAAATGAAAAGTCATATTCTGAAACTATGCACACATTTTGGAAGTGTAACAAATAACAGTATTATAGTTTATCTCAAGGAAGAGGAAAAGCCGCAACTTTGGGATAAAATCAGGCCATGGGATTATGTTAATCAATCTACAAGGCTGCCCTCGATGGAATAAACTTCTAAAGGCTGAGGAACAAACCAAGTTTATCCTACAGCCGTGGCGGTTTAATAGATAAACAAAATCTTCATGGTTAATAGAGCATTCTTATAAAAATATAAAAGGCGAGACCCATTTTGACTGGGCAGACTTCAGAGCGATCTATTCAGACTGCACGTTTCTAGAATAAATTTGATTTGTTCCTCAGCCATTTGGGTTTACTACTTTGGTGAGTAAGATGTAGGTTTATCCCCCCTCCCCATCCACACCATTTTTCTTTCTATCTGCTTTATGGAGTCAGGCTATTGATTCATGTATCCGTGTTCTGTCGATGCTGATTCACTAGCTCGCCGTGTCTCAGAAAGGCGTTTTCCCCAACCGTGCTAACAGACATAATTTTCTCTCACGACACCAATGTTTGAACGTGCAATCTCGATGCATGCAAAAAGCACATTTTCCCTCTGATCCGTGATCCTTCCGTAGCGTAGTGTTGTAAGAGACAAGAATTCAATAAATCTGAATTAATCTTTCATGAAGGATCTAAGATGTAGCAAGGTATTGTACAGAGAAGCACTTGTATGAGCTTCAGACTGTATAAACACCCTTGTAGATGGAAGATAGCCAAGTTCATGGCATAAGGAAATGTCCATAGCTACAGGTAACACTACTCCAAGATTCGCTGGGGTTAGGGCGCAGTGCCCCATGATCCTGAAAATCTGCATAATCCAGCATCTGGGCTTTTAGGGGAGCTGGCATGCTGAATTATCACTCGCCTTTGATGCCCTCTGTACCATCTTTTTCTTCGACAACTTGCCGGTCCCCCCCCCCCAGGGTTAGGACCGGACGCCATCCACCAAATTGTGGGTGGGCTGTATTGCTGCTACTGATTTTATTAGTTTTATATATTTTAATGATGTTCTTAGATGTTTTGTTTTTGCTTTTAACTGTTTTTGTACACCACTCTGAACCCTTCGGGGGAGAGCGGTTTATTAAGTCGAATGAATGAATGAATGAATGAATGAATGAATGAATGAATGAATGAATGAATGAATGAATGAATGAATGAATGAATGAATGAATGAATGAATGAATGAATGAATGAATGAATGAATTTTGGCCCTCCCTTCATTCTGGAGTACAAGCCTAATTTTTTCTTTTTCTTTTCTTCTAACTTTTAAAAAGAAATTGCGTATGTTTATGGTATTAAAATGTTAAATATGCTGATATTATACAATACTATACATACATTTATGCATTTCTGAGTTTCTAAACTTTTCCTGTGTCATCTGTTGGCCTTCACATGTCATCTGTGGCTTCCACAAAACTCCCATAAACTTCCCATTTAATTTCTTATGCTGACCTGCGATATACCAAAACAGCAATGGGGAAAGTCGTGACGTGGAAAGGATAACTGCATCATATATTACTTAATTAGCAACCTACCAGTCAGACAGGTGGAGAGTAAGGATCTGTTCATTGCAGGTAGCAAGCTGAACCTATCTGTGCTCTCTGGTATATAGGATGTCCCAATTGATTCATCTGTCATGATCAGTCCCGCACTAAAGTCAAAATAACCTGCATTCCACACTACTAAGAAATTATAATATTATCAAATGACCAACAAACTTTGTCCAGCTTTATGTCTTGTTTTAACACCCGCTCTGTCCTGTATTTTGTTTTATTTTTACTGATATGCCTAATAAAGGTCCGTTGAAGTTGACTAACAAACTAATAACCAATATCCAAGTCCCAGGCATGAAATAAAACATAACACAATCAAACAACACACAATCAAACAAAAACTAATCATGACACTGCTCCTAGGCCCTGGTTGGCCCCTCACCATAACCCTGTCCAAATTTGGCTCTGATATGGCACCAAATCTGGGTACCCTTAGTTGGGATGAAGATTAGGTTCACCTCCCTTGGTCCTAGCTAAGTATTTTTTTTATTGAGCTGGAATGTGACAGAAAATTGAATATCAAGGGGGGAAAAACAAAAAGAAAGCATGGTGGGGTGCAAGAACTCAGCTGAAGAGAAAAAACCCAAAATCAATATACTGTAGCTAGCAAAATAACACGTAACATTTTAATGCTTATACATGTGTAGTTAATAAAGTGCAACCTCTAAACGTCCAAAGTGCGTAATCGTGATACTGCACAAATATGTTCAGAAAACTCTGCCCAAGCCCAGATCATATACTGGACAATCAGCTAATATTCAAAAAATAAGTCATAATCCATATACATAGCAGCCCAGAGAATCCAATCACATAGTCCAAAATATGTATTTCAAATCAGGTATTCCAAATCAGGACAGGTGTCTGGATAAAATCCTGTTTTGTAGATGCCCAGTAATTCCCTTCATCAGCAACAGGTATATGCCGTCATACCCATCGCTTACATTGGATCGCCATCATTCAAGGATTTTGTCCGATTCAAGTAGCTTCAGTAATGAGATGTACCGGTATTCCTTAGCAATTGGGCAACGCCAGAAGCTGTGATGATGTCCCTTTGTCCCTCTCCTCAATTCCATTTGGTGGAAATCATCTCCATTTGTATTCTTAGCTAAAATGACCCAAGCCTCGTGTTGATCTCAATTTCTCCCTCCCCATTATAAGACATTGCATTTACTCTCGAGAATATGGGGAGGGTCTTCTTAGAATACAATTTTTTTCCCAAACAGGATGAAATAAATGAAGAAGAATCAGGTTTACCTTCATAGCAGATCATCTAGATCACAGGTGTCAAACTGGCGGCCCTCCAGATGTTATGGACTACAGTTCCCAGATGTTATGGACTACAGATGTTATGGACTACAGTGCTGGCAGGGGATGATGGGAACTGTAGTCCATAACATCTGGAGGGCCACGAGTTTGACACCTGTGATCTAGATCTAGCAGAGAGCCGTAAGTAAAAACTGACCTCGTATCACTCTAGATTCTGGTACCTAACCCTGGGACTAAAAACATGGAGTAGACCTTTGCATCTGACACCCAATAAGTTAACAAATGCTTGTGCTGAACTGCTTGCTTGTTTGTTTTGTGGAGGAAACCTTGTGTGAAAAAAGTGTGGCCTTCTGGTGCCACGCACCTTCTGTGTGGAGTGATAGGTATCCTGGATTACCAAGATAATTGCCTTTGCTGTGGTGATAATTTAGCTGAGTTTAAGAAAAAGGTATGTATGTATGTATGTATGTATGTATGTATGTATGTATGTATGTATGTATGTATGTATGTATTATTATTATTATTATTATTATTATTATTATTATTATTATTATTTATTTATTTATTTATTTATTTATTATTTATATTTATATACCGCCCTCCCCGAAGGCTCAGGGCGGTGTCCATCAGCACTAAAACAATTAAAACATCAAATACATAATTTACAATAAAATAATATATAAAATACTAAAACTACAGATGGCTTCAGCCCCTCCTTCCCCCTTTATGTACCCACGGGAGGCCAGATGTTCTTATGGCGGGGTTGACATCATCCCGGCTGGCCAAACGCCTGGCGGAACAGGTCCGTTTTACAGGCCCTGCGGAAACTTTGTAAGTCCCGCAGGGCCCTGATCTCACCTGGGAGCCTGTTCCACCAGGTAGGGGCCAGAGCCGTAAAAGCCCTGGCCCTTGTATTATTATTATTATTATTATTATTATTATTATTATTATTATTATTATTATTATTATTATTATTATTATTAATTAGATTTTTATACCCGCCCTATCCCCGAGGGGCTCCGGGCGGTGCACAACAATAAACATAATACAACATAAAATGGCCAAATCTTTAAAAGCAGTGATAAAACAGCAAAAGCTAAATCCTATAAATACAATACAATAAAAATACAATAAAAATACAATAATAAATATAAATGGCGTCCAGCAACTCCATATTCAAAATCCTCTCCCCAAGAGGCCAGCCGGATCGCCTTGGGGTTTTTGTTTTTGTTTTGTTCTAAGGGCGCTATTTGGAACCTCTGTGTATTTACACGGTTTATGGCACTTGCGTACAAAAAGAAAGAAAGACAGAGGAAACCATCTGTCTGAACTAGAATGAGGGGTTGACAGTTCATTGAGCCTCGTTGCTATCCAGGCCCAGGAAAATGCCGCTTGGCAATCTGGCGGCATCACATATTTTACACATTCAGCTCCTGATGCCTTCTCAGCCAGGATCTGATGCACCATGAATTTGAATTCAAAGTAGCTTTCCAGACCGGCTCCTCGCTTCTCTTCATAATTTAAGCAGTACAGTACAGTAAACCTTTATTAGGCATAAATAATTCTGCATACAGTATGTTTGTATGATAAACAGCAATACAACGAGGAATCCAGTTCACCAAGTTAGGACAAATCATACACAAACTCTCCGGAGACACACCGCAACATCCATATGTTAATCAAAACTGATTTGAATTACTTCCCTTGTTCACCACAATGACCTGAGCCTCAGACATCAAATCAATGTAATTTAGATGATTTGATACATTGAGGGACACATTTTAGTACCGTCTTTGGGATATTACTTCCGCTAGATATGTAGCGACCCTAAAGGTTATCACAGAAGATGCATCACTAAGTAAATACTTCACTACATAAGCCGAAGGCAGATTTGTTTTAGCTTTAATAATCGGGATTATATAGTGACTACGTAATGCAGAGTGTAGCTGACATTCTAGGAGGATATGCTGTATTGTATCCACGGCATTAACAGAGCATGGGCATAGTCTGTCAACGAATAAAACACCTTGAAATCTCCCGATTGTAACTTTAGAAGGAAAGGCGTTTACTCTGGCAAGCATAAATGCTCTGCGACGAGATGGACACAATTTAAGCATCGTTTATCTATTGCTTCACAAGACTGCAAGCTTGCATCTCGAGTGCTGACCTCCGTCCTTGCGGACTTGAGTTCTTTCGGACACCCAAATCTGTGCTCAAGGACTAAAACCACAAGGCACTTGCTTAGAAATTGTATGCATGCCATAGGCCTACTGGGAGAACAGAAAAGAAAAAAACACTTATTTGACAAATTGGCCCAGCTGTGAAACAACAGGAAAGGAGTCTTTTTTTCACGACTTCCAGTTGGGAAAGAGGTGGAAGAATCCACAGTGCCAATCTACTGCAGAAAAAAAGAACAATGTTTTAAAGTATTGTCGAAGGCTCTCACGGCCGGATTCAACTGGTTGTGGTGGGTTCTCCGGGCTGTGTGGCCGTGGTCTGGTAGATCTTGTTCCTAACGTTTCGCCTGCATCTCTGGCTGGCATCTTCAGAGGTGTATCACAGAGGGAAGTCTGTTTCGCACTGTGTCTAGTGAGAAGCAGAGTTACACGGTGTGTAACAGACTTCTCTCTGTGATACACCTCTGAAGATGCCAGCCAGAGATGCAGGCGAAACGTTAGGAACAAGATCTACCAGACTACGGCCACACAGCCCAGAAAACCCACCACAACCAATGTTTTAAAGAATAATGGATTTCTTGTGGGTATACGTTTTTGTGAACTGCAGCCCACTTCATCTGATGCACCAAATATGCTCTCTGTTGGAAGACTGAAGGGTGTCAATTGAAAATATTTAGTGTTATGAATGTTCTAAGCTTCAATATATACAGAAAGAGCACATGGCACCAAGTGTATGTGCCTTATGCTTCTTCGTGGCCACGGCTACAATTGTTACCCATGCACCGCCTAAATTATCAGCCCATGTAAATTTCATTGCATGTAAAGCAAGTGACCTGGATAGCCCACGCTAGCCTGATCTTATCAGATCTTGGAAGCTAAGCAGGGTTTGGTGAGTATTTGGATGGGAAACCACCAAGGAAGTCCAGGGTTGGTATGTGGAGGCAGGCAGTGCCAAACCACCTCTGTTCCTCTCTTGACCTGACCTAGCTTGTCTAATTTTGTCAAAACTTGAAAGCTAAGCAAGTTTGGTCTTGGTTTATAGTTGAATGGGAGACCACAAGGGAAGTCCAGGGTTGCTATGTAGAGGCAGGGAACGGCAAACCATTTCTGTTCGCCTCGTTCCTCGAAAACCCTACAAGGTTTCCCTACGTCAGCTGAATTGTAAACTTACTACAAAGGGCCTTATAGAATTTCCACCCATTCAGCAGCAGCAGCAGCAGCAGCAGCAGCAGCAGCAGCAAAAGAAGAAGAAGAAGAAGAAAAAGAAGAAGAAAAAGAAGAAGAAGAAGAAGAAGAAGAAAAAGAAGAAGAAGAAAAAGAAGAAGAAGAAGAAGAAGAAGAAGAAAAAGAAAAAGAAGAAGAAGAAGAAGAAGAAGAAGAGGAGGAGGAGGAGGAGGAGGAGGGAGGAGGAGGAGGAGGAGGAGGGAGGAGGAGGAGGAGTAGTTTGGATTTATATCCCCCCTTTCTCTCCTGCAGGAGACTCAAAGGGGCTTACAATCTCCTTGCCCATCCCCCCTCACAACAAACACCCTGTGAGGTAGGTGGGGCTGAGAGAGCCCCGAGAAGCTGTGACTAGCCCAAGGTCACCCAGCTGGCGTGTGTGGGAGTGCACAGGCTAATCTGAATTCCGCAGAGAAGCCTCCGCAACTCAAGCGGCAGAGCTGGGAATCAAACCCGGTTCCTCCAGATCAGAGTGCACCTGCTCTTAGCCACTACACCACTGCTGTTGCATATGTCACACTTTTGACCACCAGAAGCAGCAGCAGATGTATTTACAGATAGGGCCATGCATCCTTTCCTAGAAGCAGCAAAATCCTAGCCGGACTGTCCCGGGATGATATAAAAGAAAGGGGACGCTATCACAGGCCACTTTCCCGCGAAAAAAACCTGCACAGACTTTTGCTTGAAAAAAAATATCCCAGGCAAACCGTTCACTTGAAAAAACCTGTGCACAAAAAAAAGACCACGCGCTGCTATTTGACTAGACCTTTGAGCCTCTGCCAAGTAACACGCCTGACAAGTGAAATGAGATTTGTTCATCTATTAAGCCCTTATTCAAACGCTCCCTATATGGCAGAGGGATGACTTCTTTGTACTTGGTCCATAAATCATTTTTATAGCTGCTGTTAAATTTAGCATGCAAAATACAGTCGGTTTCCCTCCCCGCTCCCCTTCCCTTCCAGCCACAATTTGCATACCAGGCAATACCTGAGTTTTAAGCTGCTGGGTGTTTCTCAAAAACATAGTGGTATATTTTACATGCTTCAAGACATCTTTTTCAGGTCAAACCTGGTGAACATTCTGAATGTGGCAACCGTAGAAGAAAACAACAGTCCTATGCCTGCGTCAAGACACAGTCTTGGCCGTGTTCCAGAAATTGGTCACTCCTTGTGTCACAAGCTAGCTCACCATTTGGCATATACCACATGCTTGCTTGGAGCCAGCCTGGTGTCGTGGATAAGAGCAGGTGGATTCTAATCTGGAGAACCGGGTTTGATTCCCCACTCCTTCACCTGAGTGGCAGAGGCTTACCTGGTGAACCAGATGTGTTTCCACACTCCTACATTCCTACTGGGTGACCTTGGGCCAGTCACAGTTCTTTCGGAACTCTCTCAGCCCCACCTACCTCACAAGGTGCCTGTTGTGGGGAGAAGAAGGGAAAGGAGCTTGTAAGCCACCTTGAGTCTTCTTACAGGAGAGAAAGGTGGGGTATAAATCCAAACAACAACCATCACCACAACTTCTCCATCCTTCTCCTCCTCCTTCTAACTCATTACAAACTAATTCCCTTCCCCACAACAGGTACCTTTTGAGGTACTGGGGATTAGAAAGTTCAGAGACTAGCCCAAGAACTCACCTGACTGATTGCTTTATTAGATTGCTTTTTTTCTTCCTGTCTCATGGCAGTGTACAACCACCACCACCATTCAAACAATTCATCAGTATTAAGGCATCTTGTAAACCAACCAGTACAGATAAAACTGTCCAAGTAGCAAGCGAAATCTTAATAGAACAAGAAAAGTTCTATGCACCAAGGGGACCGACCCAATTTGTTGGTAATTATAACTACAAATAACTTATCAGATGGTACATGTTGGCTGTTGATAAAGATTGATGATGATTGATGGGTGATCTATAGGCTAACTATAGTTGCCTCAATCGTATGCCTGGCGGGTTAGAGTCCAGTTTAGAGTCTGCAGCTCATCTGGAGGAGTGAGGAATCAAACCTGTTTCTCCAGATTAGAGTGACTGCTTTCAAAGGGAAGAAGAAGAGAAGAAGACTGCTTTCAAAGGTCTTTACTAGTTACAGCCACTACAGGATGCAGCATGCAGACTCTGTTCAAGCATTCCCACCAAAACCATCGAATGTCGAGATGCAGCTGTGTCCAATGGTGGGATTCAGCCGGTTCGCACCCCTTCGGCAGAACCGGTTGTTAAAATGGTGCTTGTAAACAACCAGATGTTAAGTTATTTGAATCCCGCCACCAGAATTGGTTGTTAAATTATTTGAATCCCACCCCTGATGTGCCCCTTTCTCTCAGTTCCACCGGAGCCACCGGCAAGATACAAAGAGCTCACAGCAGGACAGGAGAGAGGAAATGTGTCTCCGCTGCAGACCTCGATGAACAGCGGTTACAAGTAAGTGCAACTGTTTTCATTATCGGATTTCTGTGCAGTCCCACCTCGGGATTTTCCCAAACTACACAGAAAGATGGAGAGGCAAACTCTCACAAGAAAAAATGTAATATAAAATGGAAGCCATGCTATCAGAGATGGATTATTTAAAATTGGGAAAACGACACACACAAAAACTAGCCTTCTATCTCCACTAATGTCACCTAGACAGGCTTACTACGATAAAAATGCTGTGGAAAATGCTGACTTTACAGATGATGGAGATATGATAAGAATTCGAGGTGAAAAGTCTTGGCGAAAAATAAAGGGTGAAGGCACAAAAATTACAATGATTATAATATTTTCAGCCAGTTTCAAGACTGAGGAAGGAAATTGACACAGCAAGAGGTGTTTTAAGGAGACTGACAGAATTGGAAAAAGAAACAACAATTCTCACAATACTAGAACCAGGGGGGCATTCATTGAAAATGCTGGGAGGAAGAATTAGGACTAATAAAAGGAAACACTTCTTCACACAACGTGTGATTGGTGTTTGGAATATGCTGCCACAGGAGGTGGTGATGGCCACTAACCTGGATAGCTTTAAAAAGGGCTTGGACAGATTGATGGAGGAGAAGTCGATCTATGGCTACCAATCTTGATCCTCCCTGATCTCAGACTGCAAATGCCTTAGCAGACCAGGTGCTCGGGGGGAGCAGCAGCTGAAGGCCATTGCTTTCACATCCTGCGTGTGAGCTCCCAAAGGCACCTGGTGGGCCACTGCAAGTAGCGGAGTGCTGGACTAGATGGACTCTGGTCTGATCCAGCAGGCTAGTTCTTAGGTTCTTACGTTCTAACAAAAATTTTATTTATTTATTTTATTAAACTTATAGGCCGCCTTATTTATTAGGATGAATTTATAATTATTTCAATCTGATACAGTAAGAAAACAAATGAAAATGTGAACGAGTAGATGGATTCAAACCTTTGAGGAAGAAATATCTTTTCAACAAAAGGAAACCTCATGGATGAAAGGTATAACATTTACTACCAGCCAAACATTAAGAGGGAATTGGTACGTTCCTGCATTGCAAGGGGGTTGGGCTTGATGGCCCTTGGGGTCTTTTCCTACTTCATGATTCTATGCTCTATTGGTGGCACATTTCTCCTTAAAGATATCAAGAAGATGGACAAGAATTACAAAGAATAATGCCAGAAATGTAAAGAAGTGGATTGCTCTTTTAAGCATAAGAAGAAGAGTTTGGATTTATATCCCCCCTTTCTCTCCTGTAGGAGACTCAAAGGGGCTTACAATCTCCTTGCCCTTCCCCCCTCACAAAAAACACCCTGTGAGGTAGGTGGGGCTGAGAGAGCTCCGAGAAGCTGTGACTAGCCCAAGGTCACCCAGCTGGCATGTGTGGGAGTGCCCAGGCTAATCTGAATTCCCCAGATAAGCCTCCACAGCTCAGGCAGCAGAGCGGGGAATCAAACCCGGTTCCTCCAGATTAGATACCCGAGCTCTTAACCTCCTACGCCACTGCTGCTCCTAAGTGGCGGACATGTTAAAAATAAAAATGTTAAAAATATTGAAATAAATTCATGCAGAAATCTTTAAAATCAAATTTGAAATGGATGCTGAGTCTACACTGTTGGGAATATTGCCAAAATATTCCCAAAAATTTAGAACTGTTTCAGTATATGTTAATGGTGGCCAGAGTAATACTTGGAACAGAATGGAAGGCAGAAAGATGACCAAGCCAAGAGCACTGGGGAAATAAAAAAGCGGAATATGTAGCAATGGCAAAATTAATAAACGTTGAAAACAAGTGAGCAAAGAATTGCAAGATAAATGGAATGTGTTTCACTTATTTTATTCCAAAAAGAAAAAGAATAACTGTGAAAAGTGAAGGATATTGTTGAAATGATATATAACATCTATCATTAATCTTGATGTATATTAGATGAAAAAGGGGTTTAAAGGGAAACAGAAAATAGATTAGTCACATTTTGAAAAATTATACTAATACGTTGAAACAACTTTTATTTTGTGAGAAAAAATTAGAAAGTTATAATAAAAGTCATTTATTACTGTCCTTTACATTATTTTAGATTATTAGAATTTGTGCTCAGAGAAGAACAGGAGGAAGAGGAAAAGGAGTTTGGGATTTCTGTTCTTTAAGGAGACTCAAGGTGGCTTGCAAATTCTCCCCTTTCTCTCCCTCCAAGAGACACCTGGTGAGTCACCCACTGGTCATCTTTTCAAATTTTCATACATAATACGTATAATTTAGTTTCATCTCTTAGTTTCTAAAACTAATTGTAACTAAGGCCATTTCTGCCCGGGCCGAAATCAATAAAACGCTGTTTTGGAGGGAGCTTTTGCACAGGCGCCGCAGCCAAATTGATGCGGCGCCTCTCTCCCCCCCCCCCCCAATGGATAGGTTTTTCGAAAACGCCGGCTTCCATTCAGTGCCAAGTGAACGGCACCAGGTGGAAGCCGGCATATTTCCTGCGGCCCTCCCAAACACGTCCTATCTCCTGCCGCCTTCTGTCACTTTGTGGAGGCCAGGGGACACGCCTCCTGGCCTCCGACCCCAGAGCCGTCACTCTGGCCCCGGGGGCGTGTCCCCTGCCCTCCACAATGCAATGGAAGGCGGCAGGAGGTAGGAGCCATTCGGGATCAGCGCAGCCTGTGGAAAGGCTGTGCCATGGGCTGCACAGTCACGCAAGTGGTCCGGGGGGGGGGGGGTGCATCAGCATAAACTATACCAATGCACTCCCGCTCAGCTGGTCATGCAGAAACGGCTTATGATTTGATTCTGGTTTCTTTTTTCCCGTTTTATTAATTTCTAGCTATTAAAATATTTAGAAACTAAAAAAAAACCCCATGGACAGTAATTCTAGGGCTAATTTAGGAATAGAATTCTGAACTGCCCGGGCTACCCGGGAAAAATGTAGGCTTATTACTGAATTCCAGCTTATAACTTCTCATGAACATGGCTTACACCCAAGAGTCTATCTTGACTTCCTGCCATGCAGGTGCAAACAGGGACAAAAGGTCCCCAAATAACAGGTCTTGGGTCTGCATTGATGCTCAGAATTTGAATAATTTTATCGACTGATTTTGTTATGTCAACAAGGCCAGCAAAGATACTCAGAATTGTGGTTTCTGCTGATGTGAACCCTCTGTGGAGGACTGATATTAGTTAGATCTAGGTCTGGAAGAAGAACTCTGCCACTTTGAAAAAAACGTGATTGACAGACAAGGAGTGGGACACTGTGGACTAGGGAAGAAACACTGCCGATGCCACAAATACAGTCGCCACTCCTGCCTAGAGAAGGACCTTTGCTCTGACTGTGGGGTAGAAGCCACTGTCCCTAAGGATTTTGCAGTCTGTCGATTTCTCTTGACCTGAGCAAGGATGTAATCAGCCTTTTCTGAGAATGGGACATCCTTAACCTTCAGTCGAGTTTCTCAGGGTAGTGCTGTGGATCTCACCCATACATTGTGCCTGACCACCATCGAGATGCCCATGCATCCTGCCACAAAGCCAACGCAATGCCTTCTGGCACTGATTTCCTGTTGTGATAGGCAATTAGCTTTTATCTGTAGTAGCCTTGCCAAGGGCCTCAGGAATCAATTCCAAATAGGGGAATAGCTTCTCCCACAGGAATAGTTGGTATCCTGCCATTATGGAATATGCATATAAAATCGTTGCTGAAAACAGTAAGTGCTACAAGGAAATTCCTGGCTGCCAGAGCCAATGTTATAGGTACTTGTTTTTTCAAAATGCAGCAAATTCAATACAAGAGGTATGCAGGAGCAACAGTCAAACTATGGTTCCCAATTTCCAGGTGGCGCCTGAGCTCCACACTCTTTCAGCCCCACCTACTTCACAAGGTGTCTATTCTAGGGAGAGGAAGGGAAGGAGTTTCTAAGTCGCCTTTAGACTCCCCATGGTTGAGAAAAGCAGGGTACAAACTCTCACTCCTCTCTCCTCTCTCTCCTCCTCCTCCTCCTAATTTCCGCCCTGTTAACTCTGCTTACACAAACTCACACCACACAGATCTTACCCAACTTTTGCTCAAAGACTCCAATATCTCCTTTGCTGTGGCAAAATTCTGTTAATTTGCATATTAAAAACGCAGTCTTATGATGAATAAGCGGGCATGTGTCTCATCGTAAGAACATAAGAACAAGCCAGCTGGATCAGATCAGAGTCCATCTAGTCCAGCTCTCTGATACTCACAGTGGCCCACCAGGTGCCTTTGGGAGCTCACGGGCAGGATGTGAAAGCAATGGCCTTCTGCTGCTGCTGCTGCTCCCGAGCACCTGGTCTGCTAAGGCATTTGCAATCTCAGATCAAAGAGGATCAAGATTGGTAGCCATAGATCGACTTTTCCTCCATAAATCTGTCCAAGCCCCTTTTAAAGCTATCCAGGTTAGTGGCCATCACCACCTCCTGTGGCAGCATATTCCAGGGTCATACTTACTTTTATCATGGTTGTTTTTCTATTTTGTAAACTCTGTAATTAATTTGTGATGAATGTAGTGGTTATACGCTTTCCATTTTTATACATTATATTTATACTGCTGGTGTAGGACCATACTTATTACATTCGATTTGATATTCTGGAGCATTTCCTAATATGTATTGTCGAAGGCTTTCGCGGCCGGAATCACTGGTGTGCTGTGTTGTTTCCGGGCTGTATGGCCGTGTTCTAGCAGCATTTTCTCCTGACGTTTCGCCTGCATCTGTGGCTGGCATCTTCAGAGGATCTGAAGATGCCTGAAGATGCCAGCCACAGATGCAGGCGAAACGTCAGGAGAAAATGCTGCTAGAACACGGCCATACAGCCCGGAAACAACACAGCACCCCATTTCCCAATAATTTGGGGATCTGATTTTTCACTGTTTGTTGGGGTATCTCAATCCCTCATGCCCTTTACACAGCATGGGTACAGGCAGAGGAAAGGGTGACAGGTGAGAAATACTTCTCGTTTTAGTCACAGAACATGCTGCTGTAACGCGCTGATCATCTGCAAACCATCAATGTCATTGTGTGCCCTTCTGGCAGGAGTAGCACAAAAGCGAGAGCCAGAAAGTCATGCCAGTTTCCAGGGACAACACAGCACCAAGTTATGCATCCCGAGGAAGCTACGCAACTGCGCCGGACCGCTATTCTTTACGTGTTTGAGACCCGTTTTAGCTTGCCAGATTAGAAACCTCTTTGATGAAGCCAACCATACCAACAACATCAAGTAACTTTATCTAGACCACAGATCTTTGGGCCGGGCTTCTACCTTTTAAACTTTTGCATGGCATGTAGAGATCTTATCTATGGCTTATGCATCATTCCTCTTTCTTTCTTTCTTTTAATCACAAGCCAAGTTGAGAGTTTCAGACTGGGCTAAGCCCTTGGGGAGAAAGGGAAGACAGAAGAATACAAATTGAATTGACCCTAAAAGGCATCACAAGGAGTTGAATGCAGAAGCAAGACTGATGTCTAGTGAGCATGTTTGGACAGGTATATGAGAGCAGGTATATGAGAGTGCAGGTATATGAGAGCAGGTATATGAGAGCGACAGGTATATGGTATATATTTGGGCAGGTATATATTTGGGCAGGTATATGAGAGCGACTGAAATCCTGACACAGTAGGCCAGGGAGTGTCATCTTGGAAGCTTCACTTTCTGCCTCTATTGGTATTTATGAGCACCCCCTCACCTGCCACCCCTGCAGGGTAGGCCATCTCAGCCGTGCAGGAGCACTGCCTATTGAGCACTGGATCGTCTTCAAAGTCTTGGTATTGGCCTTTAAGGCCATTAACGGTCTTGTACCTGCATATCTGTGAGACAGCCTTTCCCCATATTGTCCTCAAAGGTCCCTCTGATCTGCGGAGGGGAATTTGTTAGTGGTCCTGGGTCCCAAGGATGTCCGGCTGGCATCAACACAGGCCTGGGCCTTTACAGCCCTAGCCCCGACCTGGTGGAATGCACTCTCCAAGGACACCTGGGCCTTGCGAAATCTGTTTCCGTTCCGTAGGGCCTGTAAAACAGAGGTATTCCGCCGGGTCTTCCCTGTTGGGCTAGCTAGCTGGACACCCTTTGTGATACCGTTCTTGATCCTTGCCTGGGATATGTTTCGCATACCTGTTCCCTTTTGTTGTGTAGAAATTAATTGATTTAAATCTGGTTTTAGCATTTATGTCTTGTAATTTATAATTTTGTGCTGTTTTTACATGTTTTTATCATATATTGATTGTAAAGGTGCCTCGAATCCTTCGGGAGATGTATAAATAAACAAGGAAGGAAGGAAGGAAGGAAGGAAGGAAGGAAGGAAGGAAGGAAGGAAGGAAGGAAGGAAGGAAGGAAGGAAGGAAGGAAGGAAGGAAGGAAGGAAGGAAGGAAGGAAGGAAGCAAGCAAGCAAGCAAGCAAGCAAGGAAGGAAGGAAGGAAGGAAGCAAGGAAGCAAGGAAGCAAGGAAGCAAGGAAGCAAGGAAGCAAGGAAGGAAATGAATGAATGAATGAATGAATGAATGAATGAATGAATGAATGAATGAATGAATGAATGAATGAATGAATGAATGAATGAATAAATAAATAAATAAATAAATAAATCCATCTACTCTGCCCAAGACAGCTCTCCTCCCAAATCCATGTAGGTCATTAAAGTCATGAACAGGAACTGCTGCTGCATCATATTTAACAGCTGTTGCTTTACCCAAATTCCGATGGGCTTTCTCAAGAGCACGCTTTAATGATTTTCCATTGGTCTTGCTTAATGGGAGATTCCAGCAATGGCCTACGGAGGCACGTTCATGACCTTGTAATTCCGACAACGGCCCATATTCTATTATGTCATGAATTTTACAGGGATGTTAGAAATCGCTTAATCTCGGCCGTTACCAAACCTTCTGGATATTTTAGTTATTCCAGTAACCCTCGTCATTTACTCGTTAAGGTTTTGGTCAAAGGTAAAGATTCCACCATTTCGTATGCAGTGACGAAGTTTCGTTACATTGCTAGCAGAATATAAACATCCTGTGAAATTGCTCATTAACTGTTCATTAACATGATGGCTGTGCTCGTTTTTAAATCTTTTTTGCTGGTCTATGACTGTATTTACTAAAATGAAAGAAGCTCCAGACTTTGGGAGGTCCGCACCAATCAAAGGATTTCATGCTATATTTAGGACGGACAATCATGTTTCCATCTCTCATCCTAGTCACAAAGGCAGATAGGAGCATTCTATACTCAGCATGGTGGTATTCCGGCTATATATTGACCCAGAATGCATTGCAAGATGTGTGAGTTGTGTTACATGGATGGGCTTGTACTGGCTGGCTATATCTACATATCCAAGATCAACTGTTTGTTTCACAACATCTTGCTGCCTTGTTAGTGACCCTTCACCGTGCATGGCAGGGGGTTGGACTTGATGGCCCTTGGGGTCTCTTCCAACTCTATGATTCTATTATTTTACCACCCATCACGCTTTGCCCTGGAATAGGTAACCAGGAATTTCCCCCAAAAATCATGCAAAGCTTTTTAGATGCATTTAGACAGTATGCCAATTTTCCACCAAGGCAAATCTCAAAGACATTTTGCTATATTTAAATCCATTCAGCACAAAAATGCTGGTAATTTTACCAGATGCTAGTCATTTTGTGGCATATTACACAGCCACAATTGAGAGAACGCAAGAAAGTCTCTCATTCCAGCAAGCAACAGGATGTAATACGATATAAACCAACTGACAAGAGCTCCCTTAAAGTAAGCTGCCACAGAAAAGACTGTCTGGACACCAGTCCAGCATGATAAATAAAAATATTAAAGCCCAACCCCATGAATTCCCTGCAGTGAATGAAAATGGTGAGATGCGGTTACTGGGGAAGATACATCCATCAACACTGAGACTCCCTGCGTCTTTAAGGGAAAGGGAAAAAGAGAAAATTTAGAAAACAGCTCTTTTTTTATGTGTGTTTACTCTTCAATTTTCAAAAACAGCAAATGGGTTTTTGAAGCGCATTTGCGCTCCATAAAATTGGTACAGCGGCAGGAGGCCGTGTTTGTAAACATTCAAGGGATGCTCTATCTGTGTTCTTGTTTTCTCAAACTGGTGCTGAAGGACAAAGACATTTTCCCCGCGGACAAAATATCCTGGGATAAGGAGGTGAAACATCCCGGTTCGGGCATAGCTTCTGCACGGCTTCCGGGCCAAACTCGGGGCCGCCCTGCAAGATTTCCCTCATCCCGCGGCTTTTAAAAAACGATGAACTTGGCAGTTCTTTCGAAAAAGCCCACATCGATCCCACTCCCATGCAAACACCGTGGGAGATGGGACGACTTATTTTTACGGCTTTGCCGCCTGCTCTCTCTGCCCCTTAGCTGCAGCCAATCAGAACACTGGAATCTACATAAACTACGTAAATGTAAGCAAACTACGTAAAAGTAAATGTTCATGTGAAAAATGAAAATAAACAAGGGGTTCCAGTTCTTCCTCCTGGCCTGAATGCACTGACGGGCAGCCGTGCGAAGGGAGAAACTAGGGAAAAAACACCATGGGATGAAATGATCCCGGGTCTATCCCAGGATATTTTGTCCATGGGGAAAACACCGTAGACACAGGCCCATGTTCAGACAGGCAGCAAGATGAATATTGCAAAAATTGCATGAACGATGCCTGTACCTGTATAGACATACAGGGCTCAAAGCCGACATCTGGCATAGGGCACTGATGTCCAAACTTGCTCAACAGCTGTAATCTTACTTCCTTCTACATGCATTCCGTGTGCCAACTCTGAACATCTACACAGCCCTACAGTTCTTCAGGGTCTGGAACTTATCTGTTACTCACATGGAAGTCATGTAGGACAGCTCAGACTTCCTTTATATCCATAAAGGTTTCAAAAATTATTTTCCTTCTACAAACTTACACTCCATGGGTCAAATTTTAGCTGACAGAAACATGCTGTAAGGATCCCCTTATTCAGCCTAGCTTATCGATCACTTTCTGACACCCATCTGGGCCACAGAGTTAGTCCTAAGTGATTCCCTTCTGCAGTGAATAGCAACCCTGCAATTTCTCACTTTGCACCTGTAGTACATTTTGCAGCAACACCACATTTACTAAAGGGAACAGGGTAGCAACCTCTATCATCTCCTGCGTACTAAAGTAACACACATCATGTAGCTAGCTGGAACTCCACTACTATTATTTTTAACCTTTTGCTTTATGAAATGGGGCTTTCAGGCAAGGAAGCTGTGGGATTCTGGCTCAGTTAACAATATATCTCTACCTTATTGTGCAGGAACACTGTAAGATTTCTGTAAGAAGTAGAATTCAAACATCCAAATGAATGGATAGCGGTAAGCATTCAGTATTAAACACACTGCTAAAAAATCATCCAAGCTTCTGCAGATGTCTTCTATAAGTACATAAGAAAATAGAAAACTTGCTCACCTTTACATCTATCAATCCCTTTACAACATAACAGAATGGCCTCCTATTTGTATCATCTGACCAATCCAGACCAGAGAAGAGTTTTTTCACTTGCTCGCTTCAATGTTTTCCCTTCTGCTATACTACGTGGTAGATATAACAATCTAGAAATGAGCAAAAGGGTGTGCTCGTGTGATGCAAACCAATTAGAAACATTATGTCACCAACTGTTCTGTTGTCCCAAATCGTGTCTCTGGAGCCAAGCTCAGAGGGTGGGACCACCTCCCTGCGCTGCATTCCGATTGGTTGCTGAGTCCCCCGTTCTGCGCATGCCCAAAGCTTTTCGCGCTGCCACGACTCTCCCCTTCTGCGCATGGGCGAAATACTTAGCTGTGATTGGCTACATGGCAGAGTCGAGTGACGGAGATTCCGCACTCCGTCGGCTTTGGCTCGAGTGCAACCCGAGTCCGCCAGTCGACTCAACTCCCCAGTAGAGTCGAGAAATTCAATGGCGAGAGGGAGGTGAGTCGAGTCAGACACGAGTCCGACGCTACGTCTGTGCGGAGGACTCGGGTCGGACTCAAGTCAATCTAAGGTCGACTCCGACAATGCGGAAGGGCCCCTAGTGAGCTGAACCAAGCAGATTATTGTTTTTATTAAATAACTCTGATGCTACAATCTGCAAAATGGCTGCAAATTTGCTATTGGAAGTGTCCCATAAGCAATAGCATGTATGAATCAACTCTATTTGCTATATGTTACAAGTTTGTATTTTGATGTGATTTTATATTGGTTATGCCAAATAAAGGCTGAATGAATGAAAAAGAACATAAGAAAAGGCTGCTGGATCAGACCAATGGTCCATCCAATCTGGCATAATGTCTCATACAGTAGCCAACCAATTACTATGAAAGGCCAACAACAAGGCATGGCAGCTGAGATCTTCCTCTGCAGTTGCCCCCCAGCACTGGGATTCAGAGTTTAACTGCCTCTGAATATGGAGGATCCCCGTAGACACCATGGCGAGTAACCACTGACAGACCCATCTTCCGTGCATCTGCCTAATCCCCATTTAAAACCATCTACACCTGTGGCCATCACTACATCCTCCAGCAGAGAATGGCCACATTTTAATCATTCATTGTGTGTAGGTAAGTATTTTCTTTTGTTCATTTTGAATCTAAGAACATAAGAAAGAGCCTGCTGGATCAGACCAGAATCCATCTAGTCCAGCACTCGCAGTGGCCCACCAGATGTCTTTGGGAGCTCACATGCAGGATGTGAAAGCAATGGCCTTCTGCTGCTGCTGCTGCTGCTCCTCCTCCTCCTCCTCCTCCACCTCCTCCTCCACCTCCTCCTCCACCTCCCCCCCCCCCCCCCGAGCACCTGGTCTGCTAAGGCATTTGCAATCTCAGATCAAGGAGGATCAAGATTGGTAGCCATTGATCGACTTCTTCTCCATAAATCTGTCCAAGCCCCTTTTAAAGCTATCCGGGTTAGTGGCCATCACCACCTCCTGCGGCAGCATATTCCAAACACCGATCACGCATTGCGTGAAGAAATGTTTCCTTTTATTAGTCCTAATTCTTCCTCCCAGCATTTTCAATGTTTGCCCCCTGGTTTTAGTATTGTGAGAAAGAGAGAAAAATTTCTCTCTGTTGACATTTTCTATCCCATGCATAATTTTATAGACTTCTACTGCTGATCAATTTCATTGGATGCCCCCAAGTTCTACCCTGTTTCCCCGAAAATAAGACATCCCCGGAGAATAAGACGTAGTAGAGGTTTTGCTGAAGTGCTAAATATAAAGCATCCCCCGAAAGTAAGACGTACCAAAGTTTTTGTTTGGAAGCATGCCCGTGGAACAGAACACCAGAGCATGCAGATGGGGAGCAGAAAAATAAGACATCCCCTGAAAATAAGACATAGCACATCTTTGGGAGCAAAAATTAATAGAAGACATTGTCTTATTTTCGGGGAAACATGGTAGTATTTTGGAAGAGAGAGAGAGAGAGAGAGAGAGAGAGAGAGAGAGAGAGAGAGAAATTTTCTGTCTGCGCTCTTTACCCCTTTCATAACTCTTTGTTGTATCTTTTCTAAAAGGAACAGTCCCAGACTCAATAGCCTTTCATCACAGGGAAAATCCCCAGTTCTTAATCCTTTAGGTCGACCTCTACTGTCCTTTTCCCAGTTCTGTAATGTCCTTTCTGAGAGATGGTGGCCAGAACGGTACACAGTATTTGAAATGAGACCTCGCAGGGCCATTATAATATCGACTGCTTTCTGTTCAATTCCCTTCCTGATAATCCCCTGCATAGAGTTTGCCTTTTTCACTGTTGCAGCACACCGGATTGACACGTCACTGAGCTATCCACTGCGACCCCCAAGGTCTCTCTCCTCTGTCTCAGAAAATATATACTCGAAGTTGGGATCTTTTCTCTCCAGAGTGCATCACCTTGCACAAACCTACAGTTAATTACATTTGCCACATTGCTGCTCACTCACCCGGTTTGAGGAGAACGTGCTGAAGCTCTTCACATTTAGCCCTGATTTTCACCATCCAGAAACATTCGTCCTCTGTCAGAATCAGAGAATCATAGAGTTGGAAGAGACCCCAAGGGCCATCCAGTCCAACCCCCGGCCATGTAGGAACACACAATCAAAGCACTCCTGACAGATGGCCATCCAGTCTCTCTTTAGAAACTTCCAAAGAAGGAGACTCCACCACACTCCAAGGTAGTGCATCCCACTGTCAAACAGCCCTTACTGTCAGGAAGTTTTTTCCTGGTGTTTAGGTGGAATCTCTTTTCCTTCACCTTGAACCCATTACTCCTGGTCCTGGTCTCTGGAGCTGCAGAAAACAAGCTTGCTCTATCTCCAACATGACATCCCTTCAAAGATTTCAACATGGCTATCATGTCACCCCTTAACCTTCTCTTCTCCAGACTAAACATATTTAGCTCCCTAAGTTGCTCCTGCACTTTGAATCAATCACTCCTGGTCCTAGTCTCTGGAGCAGCAGAAAACAAGCTTGCTCCCTCACCAACATGATATCCCTTCAAATATCTAAACATGGCTACCATGTCACCTCTTAACATGGCTACCATGTCACCTCTTAACTTGGCTATCACACTGTTCACCCCTAATTCCAGATCACTTATGAACAACTTAATTAGCCCTCGTCCCAATAAGGATCCTTGCTGGAGCCTATTGCTTACTTCCCTACATTGTAAGAACTGTCCATTTGTCCCCACCCTTCCAATCATTTAACCAGTGAGTTATAGTGGTTAAGAGTGGTAGACTTTAATCTGGAGAACCGGGTTTGAGTGCCCACTCCTCCACATGAGCGGCAGACTCTAATCTCGGTGAACCAGGTTTGTTATCCCACCCCTACACATGAAGCCCATGGGATGACCTTGAGCTAATCCCAGTTCTCTCAGAACTCTCCCCCGCCTTTCGAATTCTCAAGCAGTCCACGATTAGCATCACAAAGCAGCGTATGGCTGGGCTCTCATTCTTTTGCTTTCAGCTTTCAACACCGTACTGTAATCCCCCAGTTATTCTCCCTTTCACATCCCCGTGAACTTCTTGCATACCCAAAAGAAGAAAATCAATCTCTAAGTAATTTGCAGAAGGACTTTACACACTTCAAGAGATACTTTAAATGATCCGTTCACATTAAGAGGCCTTACCCACAGGGTATTCTTTAAAAAGATATTATGAATTGCTCCACAGATTGCAATGCAAGGCTGAAGCCATCCTTTGTGTGTTCAAGTAATCCACAAGAATCTTGAAGTGCAAATATTCCATTAGGACGGGTCTATGGGAGCACATACTCCAGATAAATCCAGGTTCTTATTTCTGATATGTTATCCAGTCCCAAGCCCATTGCTTCGTTATCAAGCTGTCCAATCTGAAGGGAGATTTCAACACTCCCCAATTCACACAGGCTGCATTTTGCTTTGACCCATCGATACATCCAAGCCTCTACGGATATACTGTGGTTGGCTTTAAAAACACATGATGGTGCACATGTTCCAAACTCAAATGTGTATACTGCCTGTGTACAGTTAAAACCAAAGAGCTACGTGTATGCAGATGTAGTTTAAATCAGAGTGACGACATAATGCACTACACACTTCATTGCCCTTTTTACTCTGCTATCCGCAACAAATATATCAACGATATCCTGTCAGGCCTGACAGGTAGTGAGGAAGAGAAAGTTTGCTTTCTGATGGTGGACGTGTATGCTGAGGTTACATTCAAAGTAGCGATGTTCATGTTTTTGGCAGCGAAAATCAGAGAACATTTAACTGATGTTCAAAACATACAAGCTAAGTTGTAATAAAGGTGGTTAGAAAACCTTTATAATTACAATCAGATCCTGCTATGAGTAAATATATGATACTTGCTTCGGTAACTTAACGCTATTAGAACTGTAATGCTTCTACACTCTAAAGCAGTGGTGGCGAACCTATGGCATGGGTGCCAGAGGTGGCACTCAGAGCCCTTTCTGTGGGCCCGCATAGAGTGTTCCCCTCACATCTAGGCTGGCCTGGGCCACTGGGCTCGATTATTAGCATTAAACCTAAGACCTAGTTTTGGGGAAGCAGTGTAGGTAACCCTGTTAAGCGCTGTTAAAACCCACTGATTTTCATGCAAAGAGCTAAAGTGTGATCCTTTACCTGGGAGTAAGCTTGATTGCTGGCAATGGGGCTTGCTTCTGAGTAAACCCTCCTAGGGTCATGATTCACCCATTGGAAGAGTTCCACGGTTGCCCCAAAGCAAAGCCACTGACTACCACCAAGCTTACTCCTGGGTAACACACACCTCGGAGCCAACCATTTTTTCTAAACTAAAACCTCAGTATTCAGGTTAAATTGCCATGTTGGCACTTTGCTATAAATAAGTGGGTTTTGGGTTGCAATTTGGGCACTCGGTCTCGAAAAGATTCGCCATCGCTGCTCTAAAGCTTGAAAAAATCCTCACAATGTGTTTTATATTTTTGTAAACTGTGGGGAGTAGGGCTTTGGTTGAAGTATCTGTTTATATGTGTGTGGCCTATGGCTAATAAACATTATCTCAAACTCAAACAGTTAAAACAACAGTTTGCGCAACTACCTGATTTCTCCGGAACGTCTTATCAGACAGGATGTTAAACAACAAAGCGGGGCGGGGGGGGGGAGGGGGGGTGTCGTTTAAGGTCTGATTTTATACCCTCTTGGTTACATCCTGGGTGGAATTTCAGGAAGGGCCTAACAGCTTAAGTTGCGCTGGTATCATATCTAATTTGAAGACTGGCAATATGAACGAAAAAGGCCTGAAATTCTCAGCTAGTTATTACATTAAAAAATTAAATAAACAAACCTGTAAAATGCATTACCGATGGTATTTACCACCATCCAGGATCTCAAAAATGCATAATAACAATGGAAATTTGTGCTGGAAATGCCACAGAGAAGCAGGTTCATTTTACCACCAATGTTGTGAGATAGCAAGACCATTTTGGAAAGAAATACGTTAAGAAGTCTCAACAATTTTGAAAAGAAAGATTATATTTAATGCAGAAAATTATCTGTTTGGAATTTTAAACAGATCTTCAGAAAAAAAACAAGCTGATGTATTTTGGGGGTATTTTTCTGCCGCTGGCAGATTTATGTGGGTTAAGAAATGGAAATCTGAAGGAATATTCACAATTCGGGAATGGCATTATAAGGTTATGGAATTAGCCAAATTGGCAACATTAACTAGGTGTATAGAAAGATGAATGGATTGTCTGGAAATTATAGATGGGCCAGAAAGTACATAGATTTAAAAATAACAGTATGACTTTAGGATATGTATCATGGCAAGGAAGGTTATACAGAGATATGGTTTAAATATGAAACATTATTATTACCTATTGATTCTTTCTTTGTCTCTTTCATTTTAGAGGCAGAAAGGGGACAAACCGCGAAGGTTTGGTGGTTAAATTTAAAGCCAGAAGTAAAATCAGAAGTATACTTCAGTTTTACTAAACTGGATAAATGTACGTAATAAGATTTTTTTTCTATTTCTTTGGAATGTCTTTCAGGGTATGTATATATCTTAATTATTAGATAAATAAAGATCAATACTCAAAAGTTGTACTGGTATCAAGGCGTATCTTTAACCTTCTGTGAAGAAGGAAAAATTACAGCTTTCAAACGGATATATAAAACTAGTGATTGATGGACATTGATGACATGTCCATAACACCAAAATGATCACACGGGACTCCTAAAATGCCGCAAGCAACTGTGTTATTCCATTAACAAAACTAGAAATTAATTTTAGAGGTTACAGTGGGCAAAGTATCAAGGACAGTCAAACTGAGCAATATTAAATAATAATGGGGAGCAGGGGAAATCCTATTAAGCACTATATCTTCACAGATATTCTCTCATCAGTTGAAGAATCCCTCTCGTTGATACAGTTTCCAAAACAGACAACAGGTGCCCTGTTTCCCCGAATTTAAGACATCCCCTGAAAATAAGACGTAGTAGAGGTTTTGCTGAAGTGCGAAATATAAAGCATCCCCCAAAAGTATGATGTAGCAAAGTTTTTGTTTGGAAGCATGCCCGATGAACAGAACCCAGAAAAATAAGACATTCTCTGATAATAAGACATAGCGCATCTTTGGGAGCAAAAATTAATATAAGACACTGTCTTATTTTCGGGGAAACACGGTACTAAGAACCATGATGGTCCAGACCAAAACCTCAAAACAAACGTTATGGAAAGTCCTCTCATTAGGAGCTAATCAAAGCACTACTGAAGAAGAGTTTGGATGTATACCCCCACTTTTCTCCTATAAGGAGACTCAAGGTGGCTTACAAACTCTTTCCCTTTCTCTCCCCACAACAGAAATCTGGTGAGGTAGGTGGGGCTGAGAGAGTTCAGAGAGAACTGTGACTAGCCTAGGTCACCCAGCAGGCTTCATGTGTGGAGGAGCGGGGGAAACAAACCTGGTTCACTAGATAAGAGTCCGCTGCTCAGGTGGAGGTGTGAGGAATCAAACCTAGTTCTCCATATTAGAGTCCACCACTCTTAACCACCATACCGCCCTGGCTCTCTCACTGGAAGGCTGAGTGCTCCAGAACTTTTAAAAGTGTTCTGTTATTTACTATCACCATCCATCACCCATCATCCATTAATTTACTTGTATCAGAACATGTGTAAATGTTTAGATGAGCAAAATCTAAATGACAGCTGGACCCTCCTTCTAACAGGTGCCGAGTGCAGATTAGGACTGAGTGAACAGCTTGTACCGTGTGCAAACCTGATAAGGTGTGGGCACCTGATTGGTACCACTTTTGTATATAGTTAGCACAGACAGCAGAGTGATGTGTGCCTGACAACACCTGTGGTCTGGCGAAGCACTTTGTCAGTAGATAGCAATAAATAGGACTGCACTGGTGACTGTGTGTCTGTCAGTTCTTGTCTACATTGCGTCCTGCAAGGTGGTCTACTCCAAGTAAATCCGCTGCTTCAACAGCTTGCTCCTTTTACAAGTAATCTAAAACTGGGTTTGTCCTGACTTGGATGGCCCAGGCTAGCCCAATCTCTTCAAATCTGGGATGCTGAGCAGGGCAATATCCTGCATGGAAGAAGGCAATGGCAAACTGCCTGTTAGACTCCGGCCTTGAAAACCCTAGAACAGAGGTGGCGAACCTATGGCACGGGTGCCAGAGGTGGCACTGAGAGTCCTTTCTGTGGGCACGTCAAACAGAGTGCCACCCCCTCTAGGCTGGCCTGAGCCATTGGGTTCAATTATTAGCATTAAACCTAAGACCTAGTTTTGGGGAAGCAGTGTAGGTAACCCTGTTAAGCGCTGTTAAACCCCACTGAATTTCATGGGAAGAACTGAAGCATGATCCTTTACCTGGGAGTAAGCTCGGTTGCTGGCAGTGGGGCTTGCTTCTGAGTAAACCCTCAAGAAGAAGAAGAAGAAGAAGAGGAGTTTGGATTTATATTCCCCCTTTCTCTCCTGCAGGAGACTCAAAGGGGCTTACAATCTCCTTGCCCTTCCCCCCTCACAACAAACACCCTGTGAGGTAGGTGGGGCTGAGAGAGCTCCGAGAAGCTGTGACTAGTCCAAGGTCACCCAGCTGGCATGTGTGGGAGTGCACAGGCTAATCTGAATTCCCCAGATGAGCCTCCACAGCTCAGATAAAGCCACATCTGTACCAATAACCCCATCTTTTCAACTCAGCCAAGGCCTATGAGGCAAACATCAAATTCAAGTGACCTAAAGTCAGCTACCAAATTTGTTTGTTTGTTTGTTTATTCAACTTAATAACCCGCCCACCCCCTAAGGGCTCTGGGCGGTGTACAAACAGTGCATAACTACAGTACATCATAAATAAAACAAAATATACATGTGATATTGAAACCTTTAAAACACAGCAGCATTAACACAACCACCACTGCTTGATCACAATTCGTTGACGGCACCCGATCCCAAAGGAGAAGATAAATGGATGCTGGGAGGTTCTTGATGCTGACTGAAAAGATATTTTTTTAAAGCATGCTCTGAACATAACCCTTTCTTTAAATATATGCTCAGTCTTGCTGCTGCAGGCAGTTCAGTAACACGATAACCGATTTTTGCAAGGAGTTTCAAAATGACAACAGGCCAAAGATGTTGGCTGTGAAGTTGTTTTCATAACCGTGGCACAGTAGAATCATGTGCCCCGGTCCCTTGCACGTTGGGACCTGAAATATTTAAGGAAGACTCTTCAATATTCATGACAACCTGCCCCTTTGAAAGGGGCAGCTGTGCCCTGCAGCTCTTTCAAAAACATCAACCTAGAATTTGCTTACATGATGACTTCCCACTAGTTCCAAAATATCCTCCAACCCCACATGATTCCCCCACCACACACACACACACACAAACACAAACACACCATGTAACACAATCCAGAGCGACTGAAAATAGAAACACACAACACTTTCAGATCCAACTCACGCACCCAGCAGGACTGAAGCAGCAGTGACGGCCCACGTATTTATAGCCGTCACTGGGATATGAAGGAGGGTGTCAAGACAAGGAAACCATTCTCAAAATGTCCAATCGACTTTAGAAGTTAACTTCTGAGTTGGAAAAAAATGAGAGAACTATCACAGATACGGAGTTCTGGTCTTAACCCATTAATATCACAGCAATAGCCGACAAGCCCCTCCGCCTGGTCTTTTCGGTACCCAAAGAGTCAATTACATCGCTGAGAATAAAAAGACAGTGGCTTTAAAAAGTGGCTGAAAGTCAAACTTCCCAGACTGCTGATTCATATATTATATACATATATTATATATATTTACCTGGGTTTAAAATAACATAACCCATCTTGAGTTCTCTTCTGCCTGGAGAACCATTATTATTATGAATAAAGCAACGGGCATAACTCCAACACTTGTCCAGAAAAAAATAATTGAAATCACGCTTAAAGTAGCTAAATTTGCTTGAATGGCATTCAAAATCAGGAATATAAGGGACAACTGGTAGTTTATCACACTGTCATTACAGTGGGTCTAATACTGTTTTAACCAAATGGATAGAGAAATGTAATGTTATTTATAATGAATCTTAGATAGTTTTATTTAAATTGATTGTATTACATTAGTGTAAAACTCTTTTGACAACATTTCCCATGCTTCTCTGCTTCCCCGAACTTCCTCCTCAATGCCTGTTTATTTGCAGTATTTCTCTGTTCTTTTATTTTGGAAGGGGCAATCTTCAAAGCACCGACTATACAAGGAGCGGAGGGTGCAGCACGAGGCTGTGAAGCATTGAAGCACTGATTCAGTACAGAACTCAAAAGGGGGGGCCACATAATGGTGGTCAGGAATCATTTTGAGGGGATGCGTGTGGACAAAGGGGGGGGGGGGCTGAAAACATTTTACAAATGTTCCACAAATGCTTTAGGAGATTTGTACGGAAACAGTCCACGTGTCTCCTCTTCCCGCAAGTCCCCAATTTTTTTTCACTCATGTTTCCCTTGGCAACCCACTTCCCTAAAATTGTACCCCAATGTTAGCAAACCTATCATGTAACTTTTTTCGTGTACCCCCATACAGCGCGTACCTCTGGAGTATGCATCCTGCAGGTTGAGAACCACTGGCCAATTGAATTTTTGATAGTCCAGCAGTGTAAATAAAAAATGGCGTGGCCAGAAGAACTGTAGGGTGGTGGCCGGAGGAAGATGGGCAGGGCAGCAAAACCCGAACAAAGAGTTAAGTTTCTTGAATCATTCCACAGGAAAAGCGAAGTAATAGGCAAAGTCACAATTTGCCAAGTTTTGAAAACCAGGTGGCTTCTCCAATCTGCAGTACGTTGAATTTGGGAGCGGCGAAAATGAACGCATAATGGAAAGTCTATGGCAAAGGGAAGGTAAGCTTGCTACAAGTGTAAAAAGCCTCAGTTTATTTGCTGCTAACATTCTTTTGTTATTCAAAACAGTTACTAAACTAGATATTAAGAATACAGGGCATACATCTGTGAGATCAATCTCCAATGCACTTAACCTTAATTGCTGAAAAGGCCAGGGCCGGTTGTCTAGCATATTCCATTTCAAGCAGGAACTGTTAATTAATAAGCAGCATATATTGGCTCTTGATTTATTTCAGTGGGACTTGGCTGCACTTGACTTTTTTCCCCCCAACATTACAATTCTTGATCAAAACAGCAAGTCGAGCAGATGCAAATTAAATGCATCATGCACCTAATTCCCAACTCAGTCGCACCACACAGTCCAAAAACGCTTCAAGAGAGTCAGTTCTTGGATCGGGTAGATGTTTCCAGGTTTATAAAGAAGTCTGCACAGTTATTTAAAAAGCTGTGGGGCTAAAAAATCCCCAAAAGCAGCCAGCGTTGCTGTGAAGTATTACAGCCGTAGGCAAGTTTTTAAAAGACGTTTGCATGGACCATCACGCAAGTGGCATCGTGGGTTGCCTAGCAACTCAAGAGCTCCACAAAAATGTTTAACAATAGAAATGGGAAAGCTGAGGACCACGAGAAAGATGGGGTGGATTGGGGAAGATAAGAAAAACAAAGGACGGGATGGTTGGCATGGCCAATGAGGGGGTGGCAGAAGCGGCTTGGAGCTCAAAGCATGTCGTTTTCATAGCCTCGAGCTACTGAATGGTCAAAAGCATTCTCTATACTTCCCACTTCAAGCCACCTTCTATGAGCTGGTTGGCAGAGTCCTTTGCAAACATTTCATCCTGAAAGCATGGTCCTCAAGTCATTGAGGGTCATCTGCACAGTCGCTCCCATTGTGTGGGGCCAGCAACTAGTAGGAGAGGCAAGAATAGGAGTAACTCATCCTCCCACAAGTTGTTACAACCCCCTCCCCCGTTGTGTTCTCATAGATGTTAACGTCAATGTTCATAATATGGGAAACCTTTGGCATGTTTTAGAATAGCTGTGGATCAACACATATGCTCCTTCCATTGGTAATTCTTCATAGAATAGAATTATAGAGTTGGAAGAGACCACAAGGGCCATCTAGTCCAATCCCCTGCCATGCAGAAAGACACAAAGTACTCCTGACAGATGGCCATCCAGCCTCCAAAGAAGGAGTCTCCACTACTCTTCGAGGCAGTGAATTCCACCATTGAACAGCCCTGATGGTCAGGAAGTTCTTCCTAATGTTTAGGTGGAATCTCTTTTTCTGTACCTTGAAGCCATTACTCTTTGTCCTAGTATCTGGAGCAGCAAAAAACAAGCTTGCTCCATCTTCAACATGACATCCCTTCAAATATTTAAACATGACTATCAGGGCACCCCTTAACCACCTCTTCCCCAGACTAAACAAACCCAGCTCCCTAAGTCTCTCCTCGTAGGGCATGGATTCCAGACCTTTTACCATTAACATAAGAACTAGCCTGCTGGATCAGACCAGAGTCCATCTAGTCCAGCACTCTGCTACTCGCAGTGGCCCCCCAGGTGCCATTGGGAGCTCACACGCAGGATGTGAAAGCAAGGGCCTGCTGCTGCTGCTGCTCCTGAGCACCTGGTCTGCTAAGGCATTTGCAATGTCAGATCAAGGAGGATCAAGATTGGTAGCCATAGATCGACTTCTCCTCCATAAATCTGTCCAAGCCCCTTTTAAAGCTATCCAGGTTAGTGGCCATCACCACCTCCTGTGGCAGCATATTCCAAACACCAATCACACGTTGTGTGAAGAAGTGTTTCCTTTTATTAGTCCTAATTCATTGTGGTCACCCTCCGCTGGACCTGTTCCAGCTTGTCAATTACTCTTCCTCACACCATTAACAAAAGAATGTTGGTTTCATATTTAAGGAATGGGATTTATCTATTCTCTCTAGGCGCTATAGAGCATACAAACATCAAAGAAAGTTTATCTTCTTGTTTTATTTATTTCATTTATACTTCATTTTTGACCTGAATGGCAAACAAGATGGTTCACCACATTCTCCTCACCTCTGCTTTATCCTCGCAACAACTTACTGTTCACCCATACCCGTACCCCCACACGTGCTGCTACTCAGTAATGTATCCCCCATGCAGTATGTGTGTTCCCCATTTTTGTTACCTGTGCCATAACCACTTACCTACCTGAGTGGCAATACGTAAGCTTATGCATGTATTGAGAGCCAGCATGGTGTCGTGGTTACGAGAAGGCACGCTCCAATCTGGAGAACTGGGTTTGATTCCCCGCTCTGCCACTTGAGCTGTGGAGGCTTATCTGGTGAACTAGATTAGCTTGAGCACTCCAACACATGCCAGCTTGGTGACCTTGGGCTAGTCACAGTTCTTCCGAGCTCTCTCAGTTCCACCTACCTCATAGGGTTTTTATTGTGAGGGGGGAAGGGAAAGGAGTTTGTAAGCCCCTTTGAGTCTCCTTACAGGAGAGAAAGGGGGGATATAAATCCAAACTCCTCCTTCTGTGCAGCACCATTCTGGGCTGACTTTTCACCCCAGTTACATGTTGGGAGGCAGAGGCTTGACAATTTTTTCCTTTTAGGAAGAAAGCCTCATATCTAAAGGCAGCAAACCTCTGAATCCCAGTGCTGGGAAGCCGCAGCAGGAGAGGGCCTTGGCCTCTACACCCTGTTTGTTTGGCCCTGTGGGATTCAAATAATTTAACAACCGCTTCCGTTGGTGGGATTCAAATAATTGAACAACCGCTTCCATTGGTGGGATTCAAATAATTTAACAACTGGTTGTTTACAAGCACCATTTTAACAGCCGGTTCCGCCGAAGTGGTGTGAACCTGCTGAATCCCACCACTGCCTCTAGGGCACTGGGTGGCCGCCTTGTGAAACAGGACACTGAACTAGAAAGAAAGCCGGCCTGATCCAAGAGGGCTATTCTTATATGAGGTGTATCTATATGGGCATAACATCCAAACCGCAAGATGTCCTAGTCTAAGGTGACCAAATTGTCACCTTTTAAAACCAGGACCGGGGGGGGGGGGTGTATGTGCACGTGCGGCTGCAGAAGTGCACTGCCTTTTGGGGCGCTCCCCGGTTTCCCACCCTGTGACAGGGCGGGAAACGGGAGTGCCCCAAAAGGCAGTGCGCTCCTGAGGCCGCGTGCGCGGGAGGCTGCTGCACTGCCTTCTGGGGTGCTCCCCTGTCACAGGGCAGTAAAAGGGGGTGCTCCCCTGTCACAGGGCGGTAAGAGGGGAGCACCCCAGAAGGCAAAATTGGGACAGTCAAAAAACCCCGCGGGACGCAGGACAGATTGGTTTAAGGCGGGACTGTCCCGCCAAAAGCAGGACGTCTGGTCACCTTATCCTAGTCCCGCTGCACACCAATTGGTCAGGGAGCACCTGGAGCACTGTGTGCAGTTCTGGAAACCTCATTTCAAAAAGGATATGAACAGAATGGAGTGGGGGCAGAAGAGACAGATGGGAATGACCAAGCCCTTGAAGACAGGCCCTATCAAAGGAAAGGCTGAGGTACTTGGGAATGTTTAGTCTGGGGGAGGAGGGTGAAGGGGTACATGATTGCTTTCTTGAAGTATTTGAAAGGCTGTCACTTACAGGAGGGCATGGAGCTGTTCCTGTTGGCAGCAGAAGATAGGACTCAGAATAATAGGTTCAAGTTATGAATGGAAAGGTACCAGTTGGACATCAGGAAAAAAAAATTACAGTGAGAGTCACTCAGCAGTGGAATTGGCTGCTTAGGGAGGTGGTGAGCTCCCTTTCACTGGAGGTCTTCAAGCAGTGGCTGGGGGAACATTTGTCAGGGATGTTCTAGGCTGCATTGAGCAGGGGGTTAGACTAGATGGCCTGTATAGCCCCTTCTGACTCTATGATTCTATGTTCTTAGGATCACTCACATGTTAAGTCAACAGTGTGTCTCCAAACTGCTCGTCACTTAGGAAGGGGGCTTTTCCCCCTAAAAACAAAAGGCACCTGGTGTAGTGAACAATTCCAGGTAACTGGCTTGATCGTGAGATTTAGGGTGCAGTAATATTTTCATGCTAGATCATTCAATATACTTAGAGACACCAGAGTCAAAAACACAGTAAAATTTGTGCGGTATAATAAACGCTATCTGGATTAGTGTCAAGTGCAAAGATACAACCTCTTCCTCAATTGATACAAAGATGGCTCACTATTTTGCAAGGCTGTATGCCGGGGGCGGGGGGGGGGGGGGTATGTAGTCCGAAACCGTACATCAAGGCTGTTTAAAATATACTCACTTAGGTCAACAAAAACAGTGGTGTTATCTTTTAATTGTGAGACTTTTTTTGGCCCAAAGTCCAGTGGAATTTGGCCCGGAATAGGGAATACAGCCCAAATCCCACTCATGTTATTATTTTTTAACATCAAGCTAATAGTTTGCCCCATTTTCTATACTGCAGAAGCAGCCCAATTCCTCCTAAATCCAAAGTCAGCACCCAACTAAAAACACTGGCGGATGATCACACTCTCTCCTGCCAGGCTCAGCAACCAGTCTCAAGCTAATCTAACCTTGCTGCTGGAAAGAGGTTATGTTACCCACAAGTCTCATATCAAGTGTTTGATTTTTCAACTAGAGTATTAACTTTGTAGTTACAGGAACAGTATTTAACCAACATGCTCTTCAGCCTGATAAAAACCACCAGGACAAACAATCAGCCAGGTTAAATACATTACTTCAGATTCAAGCAGCTGCGCTACAAAAGCTGCACTTGCTGCCGGATTTCTTGGCTGGAAAAGCAAACCTTGACTGTTTTCCATAAGAGCACATATTCAATGGACCAAAAGCATATAGTTCTAAACAATCTACCTAGCACAGGGGTGTCCAACTCTGGTGCTTCAGATGTTCATGGACTACAATTCCCATCAGCCCCTGTCAGCATGGCCAATTGGCCATGCTGGCAGGGGCTGATGGGGGAATTGTAGTCCATGAACATCTGAAGCACTATAGGTTAGCCACCCCTAGCCTATACACTTTGCTTCTGGCCTAGGAGAGACTATGGCTGTTTCCACATGGGCAGAAACAGCGCCCTAGGGACGGTAAAAACACTGTCCCTGGGGCGCTGTTCGCATAGCTGGTGCTTGCCCCTCCCAAGCAGTGTGAAGACGCTGCTGTTGAACCTCGCTGTTGAACCTCTGCAGTTCGCTGCAGCCTTGGAGCCACCCGCACAATTCCGTGCAAGCGGTCCCGAGCCTCCACTGGCATAATTAATGAGGCGGAGGAGGTTAAGAGCTCGTGTATCTAATCTGGAGGAACCGGGTTTGATTCCCAGCTCTGCCGCCTGAACTGTGGAGGCTTATCTGGGGAATTCAGATTAGCCTGTAAACTCCCACACACTCCAGCTGAGTGACCTTGGGGTAGTCACAGCTTCTCGGAGCTCTCTCAGCCCTAACCACCTCACAGGGTGTTTGTTGTGAGGGGGGAAGGGCAAGGAGATTGTAAGCCCCTTTGAGTCTCCTGCAGGAGAGAAAGGGGGGATATAAATCCAAACTCTTCTTCTTCTTCTTCGATGCCCTAAGAGATGTTTTCCACCAGCCCGTCACCGTCCTGAAAGCTCCAAATCATTTGTACCATATTAGCATTCATTCTAGGGATGCATTTTGCATTCATTTCCTGAAGGGATATTTTCAGCCACACATCTGCACCCGGATGTAGCACAGGGGCTGATGGGAATTGAAGTCCATGGACATCTGAAGCGCCAGAGTTGGACACCCCTGACCTAGCGTGTTCATGACAAAGGCAACCTTTGAATCAGCAACTTTCCATCTTATCATGTGTAACTTATTTAGGTGACACATAATAAACACGTAATGATATGGAGGCCCCGTGGAAGATGACTAAAGTCAGCTCCATCAATGGAAACGACTCCGGCCCACCCCACCCCCCAGGACTGAGGGGGTCTCACATATCAGCAGAGCCACGAGTTGGCAAGCTCTTCTGAGTCTGGATGCCAAAGGACCGTGCGGCACCCTCCCATTGATATTGGTGCCCCCTCTGCTAGCATGTTTTTCCCTTATGCTAATGAGATGGGCACCCATGTCGGTGCGAGCCCACGACACATCCAAAATTTCACACACACCCCCGCCCCCCAATTGGGCTGTCAGACTCATTTCTTATGACATTAGCACCCTCATCTAATGCTTACTGAAATTAATTACCATTATTCATTGGAGGATTCACTTTCAGAACTGACTGCCAAGAAGTTGCAAAGGCATGCAGCTTTCAAGGGTATCCAATATAAATTTTAAAAACCTTAAGTACTGTGCCAGGAATCTCATCTGTAAAATGACAGGGTATGTGGAGAAACTTCACCAACAGATTTTAATAAAATGAAAAATAAGGAAACATCATCATCTATGTACAGAATCACATGTTCTCTCCTGAACAGCAAATGTTGAACTGAGGCATGATGATGAGTCATTGACATTATGCATGGACCACTTACCTCAGGGCTCTTCAATGTACAGTAGGGTTGTAGGGGGTCTCCTCTCGTTTCTCTGTTTGCATGAGAGGAGGAACTCCACCGTGTTTTGCACAGTTTGCCTGCTGAACTCTACCAGGTCTCTACTATCCCTGGTTCTCTTAACTCCACTCATGAACTCACTCTTAAAGGCCTACAGTCACAAGATTACTGGCTCTATTAAAGCCCTTAAAATTACTGTTATATCGATATTGCTGTTGTACCAATATTCTAGCCCCTTTACAAAAACAATCCCTCCCAAATGAAAGAGGCGAAGCAGTTCCCTATACCACACTCTACTGAAGAACGGGACCATGTCCTAGAACTGATATTCTCCCTCCCCTCCACACCACACACACATACACTTCCTGCTGCTGCTGCGGTACAGGAGAGGCTTGTTATTTCAATGTTCCTAGATATTTCAATATTCCCGTATTAGATCTACCATTATTTTGATGGATCTAATATGGTACAAATGATTGACGTTGAAATAAAAAATTTAAAGCCCTCCCAGTCATCAAGGAGGGCAGAAGGAGAGTGGGGAGGCAGAGTGAAGCAAAAGATCTTGAGGCAAAGAATAATGCAGGGCCATTTCTTTCGCTTTCCCTGCAAAGCAGAGAGAAAGGTCACTCTTTGCCTGCTCTCACAAACAGTGGAGATTATGGGATCTGCCATGCAGTGAGCATGAGAGTGGGGAAAGGCATCCATAACAGAAGCTCTGACCCAAATAAAATTTCCCAAAGGCACCTGGTGGGCCACTGCGAGTAGCAGAGTGCTGGACTAGATGGACTCTGGTCTGATCCAGCAGGCTAGTTCTTATGTTCTTATGTTCTTATGAAGGCTGTAGACTTCTCAACCATCAGAGCTCAGCTTCTGCAGAGATACTCCAGATGTCAAGTGCAGCCAGACTGTCAGTATTATTGTAATTTTGAAAAAAAGAAATTCTATTTAATCCCCACCCTTTACTGCAGTCTCAAGAAGGGTTCCAATAATAAAAGCCATAATAAAATCCCACACAATGAGAAACCGATCCTGAAACCATAAAACATTCTAAACTCTAAAAACTCCCAATCCCCAGCCCCCAAAGAGGGAGGGGCATACAGGACACCTTGAGGGTTGTTGGGGGGGGGGGGTTAGAATGTTTTATGGTTTCAGGATCAGTTTTTCGTTGTCTGCAGAAACGTGTCCCCTGCACAAGCGACAGCTCTCCTACTTCTCTATGAACAATCGATGGATCCCACTAATTGGCAATCAGAAACTCAGGGTGGGGAACTGTACATCAGTTTTATTGTTCGCATCTGCTCCTGCTAAATGGCTTTTCTTAATTACTCGAGCAACATTTCTTTCATTAATTTAACGATTTATACCCGGCATCTCAAGCCTCTTGTCTCCAGGGTGGTCTTCAACCACAACAACATGTTATTTCCCACACATCTGCTTCCCCAGGGCAGCTGGGGCAGAGTTCTTTCTACCTGGGGAAGGAAGCAAGCCCTCTGCAACCGCTCGATTTCTGAGAACTAGAAGGGAACGAGAGGATCTTCCCCTTGCCGAGACGTCTTTCTGGGCAGGAGGAGAGAGAGTCTCCCAGAAGGCCTGGGACGCTAGCCAGATGGAGAAGACAATGGCCCTTTGCGCACAAACCTATTAAAATGTTTTGAGGCAGTATTCGCAGCTTCAAAACATTTTAAATGAATCCCTTTTTAAAACTTTGGTTGCAATGTTTTCAAAACAGCTCCGTTAGCCCACGCAATTCCTTTAAGGCGTTTGCTCCCCTCAGACTTTCTCTTCGGCGCCATTTCCTCAGCCCCCTCTCCATTCCCCCTCGCCTATTTTAGGAGCACTTCATTTTCTTACGTGTGCTAACCTTTGAAGGATGGAGTGTAGAAGGCACAGACAATTGCAGCGCCCTGCTGCGAAGCACTGAAGCGTCGATTCCACAACGAACTCAAATAAGCGGGGGAATTCACAAAATGGGGGCCAGGAATCATTCTGAGGGGTTGAGCGCAGACAGACATCATGAAAAAGGGAAGGATTGGAAATGTTTTAGAAATGTTTTCAGGGATTTGAGCAGAAACAGCCAATGTCCCATTAGCCTCAGGTCTTCAGAACAACTGTACTAACATGTCCTTATTAATCAACACCCTACAGATAAACCAATCAGTCCCCAATTTGGTGAAATGCTGTGGGCAACCAGAACAATCACACGCAATCCTAAAGAAGAAGAGGAGGAGGAGGAGGAGGAGGAGGAGGAGGACAAGGACGAGGACAAGGACGAGGAGAAGAAGAAGAAGAAGAAGAAGAAGAAGAAGAAGAAGAAGAAGAAGAAGAAGAAGAAGAAGAAGAAGAAGAAGAAGAAGAAGAAGAAGAAGAAGAAGAAGAAGAAGAAGAAGAAGAAGAAGAAGAGGAGGAGGAGGAGGAGGAGGAGGAGTTTGGATTTATATCCCCCTTTCTCTCCTGCAGGAGACTCAAAGGGGCTTACAATCCCCTTGCCCTTCCCCCCTCACAACAAACACCCTGTGAGGTAGGTGGGGCTGAGAGAGCTCTGAGAAGCTGTGACTAGCCCAAGGTCACCCAGCTGGCGTGTGTGGAAGTGTACAGGCTAATCTGAATTCCCCAGATAAGCCTCCACAGCTCAGGCGGCAGAGCGGGGAATCAAACCCGCTTCCTCCAGATTAGATACACGAGCTCTTAACCTCCTACGCCACTGCTGCTCCTGAGTCAAACAGTGTACAGAGTGCATAGCCTATATCAGGGGTGGAGCTCCTGATGTTCATGGATTACAATTCCCATCAGCCAATTGGCCATGCTGGCAGGGGCTGATGGGAATTGTAGTCCAGGAACATCTGAAGTGCCATAGGTTGGCCACCCTGGCCTATACACTTTGTTTTTGGCCTAGGAGAGACTAAGAGATGTTTTCCACCCACTAACCAGCCCGTCACCATCCTGAAAGCTCCAAATCATTTGTACCATATTAGCATTCATTCTAGGGATGCACTTTGCATTCATTTCCTGAAGGGATATTTCCGTCCACACATCTGCACCCAGATGAAGCACAGAATATGCCCTTTTCAAAAGGAAATAAAATTGTGCAAGGAAACCCACTTGTGTTTTTTCCTGCTTCTGTATTTCTGCAAATATGTTTACGTGGGTGAGTAATGAGCCTCAACACAAAGTCACCATTTAACATTCGAAGCACTCCCAATTCATGGAGAAACACCAGGCAGAGAACGTGAACGGCAGGGAATCTGGTGCTGAATAAACCTCTGGCTCCTATCCAAACACCCTGAAAATCAATATTGCTTTTGCATAGATTAACACTTTGGCCTAGTTCCCACTGAAGCTGTCAATCTGGGCCTGAGCAGCGCTAGCTCAGAAGGAAGGTGCAGCTCGTGAGATGCTTGTCCGTATGACAAAAAAAACAGAGAGAGGATCAAGAAGTATTCAACCATCACAACCTGCAGCTAAAGGGGGTTCCGCCTAGGACTGGCCACCCTCGCGAGAACAAGACAAGGACTCTGAGCTCCAGACACTTTCTTTGGAACATCTCCTTCACCTTTGATAATGATCTCCTTCACGTTGTATTGCTGCCTGTTGCACAACAAGCCTGCTTTGACCTGCAGACTCTATTCCACCCAGCCATCTCCCAGGGGTCCCCAAGTTCTCGTAGAAGGGACTTTCTCTAAGAACATAAGAACTAGCCTGCTGGATCAGACCAGAGTCCATCTAGTCCAGCTCTCTGCTACTCGTAGTGGCACACCAGGTGCCTTTGGGAGCTCACATGCAGGATGTGAAAGCAATGGCCTTCTGCAGCTGCTGCTCCTGAGCACCTGGTCTGCTAAGGCATTTGCAATCTCAGATCAAGGAGGATCAAGATTGGTAGCCATAGATCGACTTCTCCTCCATAAATCTGTCCAAGCCCTTTTTAAAGCTATCCAGGTTAGTGGCCATCACCACCTCCTGTGGCAGCATATTCCAAACACCAATCACACATTGCATGAAGAAGTGTTTCCTTTTATTAGTCCTAATTCTTCCCCCCAGCATTTTCAATGAATGCCTCTCTCTCTCTCTAGGGCAGTGATGGCAAACCTTTTCGAGACCGAGTGCCCAAATTGCAACCCAAAACCCATTTAATTATCGCAAAGTGCCAACACGGCAATTTAACCTGAATACTGAGGTTTAGAAAAAACAGCTGGCTCCAAGGCATGGGTTACTCGGGAGTAAGCTTGGTGGTAGTCGGTGGCTTTGCTTTGAAGCAACCGTGCAACTCTTCCAACGGGTGAATCATGACCCTAGGAGGGTTTACTCAGAAGCAAGCCCCATTGCCAGCAACCGAGCTTACTCCCAGGTACAGGATCGCGCTTTAGTTCTTCACATGAAAATCAGTGGGGTTTAACATCGCTTAACAGGGTTACCTACACTGCTTCCCCAAAATTAGGTCTTAGGTTTAATGCTAATAATCGAGTCCAATGCCCCAGGCCAGCCTAGATGTGTGTGCGGGGGTTAGGGTTTGTGCGTTTGATTGTGCGTGACTCTGTTTCCGTGTGCCCACAGAGAGAGCTCTGAGTGCCACCTCTGGCATCCATGCCATAGGTTTGCCACCACTGCTCTAGGGTAACTGCTGACACTACCTCACCCTTCTAGGAATTTCCCACTGGGGAGGGTCAGGACCCTCCAGCCTCCTGTCCAACTCTGAGGCCTGGCCTCTGTGTCTGCTACTTCTCTACACCTGCGGACCACAGGATGGTTTACAGTCTGGTGCGCCCCTGGAGGAATAGCCGCTTGCCAATTGCCAGCCTTCCCCTCTCCTGGTGCCCTCCTTTTAAAATAGCGTGTCCAAGATGGTGGAGGTCTATGTGGTACAGAACTCTACTACCAGCACCCAAGTTAAAAAGAAGAAGAGGAGGAGGAGGAGGTTTGGATTTCTATCCCCCCTTTCTCTCCTGTAGGAGACTCAAAGGGGCTTACAATTTCCCAACAAAAACCCTGTGAAGTGGGTGGGGCTGAGAGAGCTCCAAAGAAAGTCATTTCTTCACAGTGTCACTGAAGAGCCGCTAAGTGTGTACCATGGTCCTCACAAGAGCATCACCAACACATGAAGACGAGATTAAAACACTTAACTCTACCTCCATTCGCTTTTGCTGAAGCACTGGCTTGCTGGCCAAGCTAAAACCAAGCACTATAATCGCAAATAAGCAAGCTAGTTGCAGTTCTCCACCAACAGTACATTTTCTGCAGCGTGCAGGGCAATAGTACTTTTTACATCTCAGACACACAATGCTCCATTCTGATTTCTGCCAGAGAGGAGAGAGACCATTGGTCCGTCTCAGCCACAATTAGTGAGACCATTACTTACAGCCTAATAATAATAACAATAAGCCTTTATTTGGCATAACAATAATCATAACACAATAAAAAACCTGAGATAAAAGGTATACAAATACAAAGGTTTAAGATAGAATATAAATTATTGATTGTGCTTCACCTCCAGTAAAAATTGTGCTACCAATTCACAAGTTTCATTGTCAGAATTGTCCAGAAGGAAAGGAAGTCTACCTGATTCTCCCATTTCACTAGGTATCCTAGAAAGAATATTGGAATATTTTGATCTGATATTAGCAGATTTAGGGCAGCAAAGCAGTTGATGTGCCAATGTTTCAATTTGTTGTTCACCACAAGAGAATACCCTTTCGCTCATTTCCAAGTTGTTAAATCTACCACGCAATAAAGCGGAGGGGAAAACATTGACGCGAGCAAGTGTGAGGGCTCTTCTCTGCATTGGATTAGTCAAAAAATACAAATAGGGAGCCATCCTGTTTTGATATAGGGGTATTGAAAGAGGTAAGGGTGAACAAGTTTTCATAGCAGCCCTAAATAAATTAATCCATTCGCTTTCCAACAATTTTTGTTTTAACAAGTTGTAGGATTCTGATACAGCCTAATAGAAGCAGTGCCTGCCACTTACAGAAAAAGGGAAGGCGGAAAAGCTCTTTACCTCGACAGGGGCTATCTAACGCCTACAGTTCCCACTTAGCAGCAGGTTTAGGTGCTAGCCAGTCAGACTGTTCCTTGTCCAAACGTTGTTTTGTCTTCCTGTCCAGCTACCAGGAATACAGAAATTAAAAATCGCAAGTCCGCTATTCTTCGTTTCCCTGCGTTGCTACAAAACTTGGATTTCCTGCCAGCCACCACAAATCACAAAAAAGAGAGCGTATTCCAGGGGAAGCAAATAAACTGGATTCACAGCCAGCTCCTCACTGGTGCTCCCAAGCCAAGGTGCCAAACATTTTCTAACGCTGTGTTGACGTTCTGTGATGCTCAATTTTCAATGTAAAAACTGCCATTCTCAAGGGTGAGCAGGGTCCCTACGTTTGGCTCTCGTGCATTGTTTTTTTTAACACCTCTTCACAGACTTGGTAGGACGCTGCCTGAATTTGCTTCCCCCTTGATTGTTTCACAGTATGATCCCAGCCAATCAGTCGATGCGGGTCTCAAAGACACATTGGGCTCCGTAGGCATGCTCTCAAAAATCACACTCTTCCTACTAAGAGTTTAGGGTGGCCTGAGTCGTTCTCTCCTTCTCTCCTTTATCTTTACAAGCTTGTAAAGTAGCATTCACCTCTCAAGCAGAATGAGGGCCACCAGCCCGTAGTCACCCTTTGACCATTTATCAGCTGACACTGTTTTTATATGCTGCCTGTTATGCTCATTTTAAATGGTTTTAATTGTATGTTGTTTAATTTGTTGTTCACCACCCAGAGCCCTTCGGGGGAGGGGCGATATAAAAAACTCAAATAAATCAATCAATAGATAGATAGATAGATAAATAGATAAATAGATATTCACTTGTGGACTGTCTTGGAGTGAGTCTACATTTCCTTCCGGTCAGATTTTTGGTTGCACACACGCTTTTCCCTCCTCCTGAACTCACCGCGTCACAGATTAGATCAGTGGTTCCCAAACTTATTTGGCCTACCGCCCCCTTTCCAGAAAAAAATATTACTTAGCGCCCCCTGGAAATTAATTTTTTAAAAAATTTAATAGCAATTAAACAGAAAGATATATATGCACCTGTGGCCATCACCGCCCCCCTGAATCGCTGCAGCACCCACCAGGGGGCGGGGGCGCCCACTTTGGTAATTACTGGATTAGATAAATCCCTACAGCCAGTGAAAGTGGGTAAAGTGTGACTTTTCCCCGACCTGTGCAGGGAAAGTGAAGCTGACCAGTCTGCTTTGGCTTCCTTCGGGTTTTCCCGCTCCTTTTAACCCTTCGCTGCCCATACACAAATAATTCCTCCCACTCCTCAGCTGGCATTTCCAAGGGATCAATGGAACCTCTTTTTTTAGAAAAAATATATTTTGACACTTTGGGTCTATAACAGGAGTGATAGATTGTTAAAATGGCTCCAAAAAAGGTAGCAAAAAACCTCATGACCTAAAAGGCAAAATGGCGGCTGGGCTCGGAGGAATCAGCGGGGCACTTCGGATGTAAACTAAGAAAAAAGACTCCACTGCAGAGCAAACGGTCTCAAGGTAAGCACTGTACGCATAAAGAGCCTGCGGCTTCATGATGAAGTAGTGGTCACACTGTGACTAATCCTAGCCTGACTGCACCAAACTGGTTGTCTTAACACAGTGAAATCCATGATGGCATGCATTTATTTAGCACAGGGGTGTCCAACTCTGGCACTACAATTCCCATCAGCCCTTGCTGGCATGGACAATTGGCAGAGTTGGACACCCCTGATTTAGCACTTTTAAAAATCCTACCAAGGAGCTCAGGGTGATGTATACAGGGCTGCCAGAATTACAGCTTATATCCATACTATGGAGATCAGTTTCCATGGAGAAAATAGAGGCCTTAGAGCAGTGATGGCGAACCTTTTTGAGACCGAGGGCCCAAATTGCAACCCAAACCCCACTTATTTTTCGCGAAGTGCCAACCCGGCAATTTAACCTGAATGCTGAGGTTTTAGTTTAGAAAAAAACGGTTGGCTCCCTCTTCCTGTGCCCCAACAGCTCAAGCAGGGGCCAGCCTGCTGTAGCCTCCAGCAAGTCCCTCTGTGCCTCTCTAGCATCTCTGCACCCCCCCCCCCCGGGCAGCAGCCACCTGGAGCACAGGCACCAGGCCCACCAGCCAAGTCCTTCCTACTCACTGTGATGCATGCACATCATGCTCAGTGGTCCAGGCCAGCCTAGATGTGTGTGTGTGTGGGGGGGGGTGATGACGAACTCTGTGTGTGCGTGCCCACAGAGAGGGCCCCGAGTGCCACCTCTGGCACCCGTGCCACAGGTTCGCCATCACTGCCTTAGAGGGTAGAATATATGGTAAAGCATAGATTCTACGTGAAACCCCTTCCCAGGTTTCCCTCTACAAGGCATTGCTCCCAAATCTCCAGGGATTTTCTAGGCCCAGGAGTTGGCAACTTCAAGTATACACGATCACTTCCCCTTCTGAGGTTTTATCCTTACAAACGTTGGCTGGGCTGAGAGATCAAGTCACAGTGTTATCGCCACTGATGGGCAAGAATGCCGGAGATCTTGGAGCCTGTTCTGCAAACACGCTTCATGAAAACCTTGGAACCTTTTCGAGTGGATCCTCAAAACCGTTTGCAAAACTCAGCCCCCAAAGTTCACTCTGGCGTTGCATCTTCATTCAGCTAAGAAAAAGAGTTGGTCTTTATACCCCGCTTTTCTTTCCCATAAGGAGCCTCAAAGCAGCTTACAATCACCTTCCCTTTGGCTCATTCCACACATGCAGAATCATGCACTTTCAAACTGCTTTCAGTGCTCTTTGAAGCTGTGCGGAATGGCAAAATCCACTTGCAAACAGTTGTGAAAGTGGTTTGAAAACGCATTATTTTGCGGGTGCGGAAGGGGCCTTCCTTTCCCCACAATGAACACCTTGTGAGGTAGGTGGGGCTGAGAGAGATCTGGGAGAACTGTGTCTAGCCCAAGATCATCCAGTAGGCTTCATACAGAGAGTGGGGAAACAAACCCAGTTCTGCAGATTAGAGTCTTAACCACTATACCACGTTGGCTCCCTAAAACAGCAGAATATTGGTTCAGGGCAACTGCCCTGCAGATTGGTCTTCAACGCAGTCCTAGATGCTAGTTTCATGTGCTAATCAGCACTATGGAAACTGACATGCCAGCATAGAGTTAAGTCCAATTTGTAAACACCAGATGAGCCATGAATCAAGGCAGGCAACAGCTGTTATCTGGCATGCCTGCATCCCATTCCAATGTGTCATCTCCATTAATACCAAGATATGGCTGCAATCCTAAGAACGTTGTTCCAGAAGTAAGCCCCAGTGAATAAAATGGGACTGTTCAGGATTGCTCCTGGTGGCATTTTAACATTAATACATGCATGCATCGTTGGCTGCCACTTTGTGTACTATTGCATTAATTATTAGCCAAGGGTTATGTCAGGTTACTCAGGGTTGGTTAGCATAGTAAGGCCTTCGTTGGGTGTTTGCTTTCCAAAGAGAACTTGTTTCTTTTCCGATCCAAACAGTCTTCTTTCATGTTTAACAGCAACTTGATAAGAGCAAGAGAAAAATACAGAACTGGGTACAGGCTTATACATACAGGCTATTTGTTCTTATTCGACATTAATTCGATATGAAAGAAGATTGTCTTTACTGCCAGTGTGTGTGGGGGGGGAGGAGATCTACTCTGCCCTGGAACTTAGATGTAGCAGCTCCATTGAGATCTACTCTGCCTTGAGACTAGTAGCCAAGCTGTTGTCAGGGGCTTCGCTCTTTCCATGGTGACACAGCCAATGGCGGAGCGGCAAGGGGGCGGGGAGCGTCGTGCACCGGGGGCACACCTGGGGAGTGGAAAATTGACCCCAGCCCCTCCCCCTTTTCCTTTTCCTTGTGTGGGGCTCACAAGGTCTCCTGGGAAGTATAGCTCCTCAGGCAGTTTTTAGCCTGAACTGTGAAGAGGCCGCTTTTTTCAGCCTGAAAAAGAACTAGAAAAAGAAAAGGAACTAAGGTAAGTGTGGGAAGGGGGGCGGGAAGGGGGGTGCCATGAGGGGGTGGGGTGGGGCCGCGGGGGGGCATGGGGGATGGAAAAAAACACTGCACACCGGGCGCAGTTTTGCCCAGCTAGGCCTCTGGACACAGCCCTCACTCTCTCAGCTCTCAGACACTTCCCACCTGCTGAGGGAAATATCTGCTGCAGGTGTCTGGGTTTCCACTCCGTCCCTCTTCTCTGAAGTCCTTCAGAGCTCCTCATCTGTCTCCCTCTTGCTGACTAATTGTGCTTGATAAATTTCAGGTTTGAGCAATAAAAACGCAGAATGTTTGGGTAAAGCTGAATAAAGCTGATACCTATTGGTTTTATTCGGCTTTTACCGAATTTTTTGAGGCTTAAAAACCCCAAACTCGAAAATTTCAATTCTTCCACACTGCTGATTCTCAAGTTCACATGGACTCCAGCGTTCAGTTGAAGTTATCTTGGCCAATAAAGCTGAATCATAGCTCCCAGTCTATTTTGATCTGCTGAACAGCCTGAATTTTTATTTTCCCTGTTTCCCCGAAAATAAATCAGTGTCTTATATTAATTTTTGCTCCCAAAGATGCGCTATGTCTTATTTTCAGGGGATGTCTTATTTTCCCGCTCCACAGCTGCATGCTCTGGTCAACGGGCATGCTTCCAAACAAAAACTTTGCTACGTCTTGCTTTCGGGGGATGCCTTATATTTAGCACTTCAGCAAAACCTCTACTACGTCTTATTTTCAGGGGATGTCTTATTTTCGGGGAAACAGGGTATCTGTTTAAAAAAATCTTTTTAAAAAATGTCAAGGATTTTGGAGGGTTTTCGCATGGTTTGGTTTTTATCAAATCACCAGCCTTACTGTTGACTAAGCTAGTTGAAGGGGGATTAAAAGGGGCCAGTAGGATTGCTGCATTCTCCCTGATGTCTGATTAGTTCTTCTCTACCTAGGCTAAAGGATCAATATGACAACCCTATTTCCCCTTCTTCAATTGGTTAGCTTTACCACCCCTACATTTGAATTGTTCAGCTTTCTAATATACATAAAAACCTTGAATTCATTCTGATACATATACTTTTATGTTTAATATTGTATATAGAGAGACGAGACAAACATATAGAAGGTTTACTTTTAATTTCTTCACAGGGTATAATCCCGTGGTGGCGAACCTTTGGCACTCCAGATGTTATGGACTACAATTCCCATCAGCCCCTGCCAGCATGGCCAATTGGCCCTTTGGAAAGCCACAAATCTTTATATTTTGCTTTTCTTTGCAATGGGGACTTAAAGTCACTTACAGTATTGTTTTCCTCCAATTTTATCTCACAATAACCCTGAGAGGTAGTTTAAGCTGAGAGTCCATGACTGGTCCAAGTGAGCTTCCATAGTAGGGTGGGATCCAAACCTAGGTCTCCATGATGCTAGTCTAACCACTACACCAGCTGGCTCTCCTCAAAGCATTTAACAGTTGATATGTGTATTACAAGACAAACTAGTTATTTTGATATTTGAACACTTCTGATTGTTCATGAATACTCCTTTTAAAAAAGAATGTGAATTTCATGGGAAAAGTATTGATTTTATAGGAAGGCACAAGCATAACCATTACAGAAAAGATAGTATAGAAAGCCAGCATACGGTAATGCTAGAATGAAGGGAACACCTTCGTTTGGAAAGCGACATTGATGCTAAACAAACAGTTTATGCACACCTAACAAAACTATTACCCATCCTCTCACTGGATATAATAAAATACATTAACTGGGTGGATTTATTCTTATTGTAAGCAGAGAATCTCCCAGCCTACATTTGGCATATATTATTTTACCCTTTGGAAAGCCACAAAGAAGGAGTAATGCTATTTCCACTTAATCGGTCTTCAATTAATTATGCAAACTCCATGAACAAAAGGAAAGTTTGCATAAGAGGGGGTGGGCAATTCCAGCTGCTTGCTGGAGCTCCCGTATTGCGAGGTGTATTTGTTCTGAAGGTCCACCTACCTTTCCAGAGAAGCAGAGAACTGTTATAATAGGCTTTTAAAGTCACTCCTGCAAATTCATTAGTGGATCCAACCCACTAAAAATGTGAATATGCTAATATGCCTCTACCTCAGAAAAAGATCAGTCAACCACACATTCACACTCTGGCTCATAATGCATAGAATGCTTATCTCAGGGCACTTCAGTGAACAGTGGGCTTGCAAAGGGGTCTCCTCACATTTTTCTGTTTACATGTGAGGAGGCACTCCCTCCTGGATATACAGTTTTTCTATAGAGAACTCTCTAGGCCTGGTTCTCTTAACTCCATCCATCAAATGATTCTTAAAGGCACAGATCTTAAAGGCACTTATTCTTAAAGGCACAGATCTCACTACATCCAGTCGCCAAAACTGTTGGCTTAGCCGTTAAACTGCACTTTTATCCACATTACTGTTCCAAAAATAATCCCCTCCCTAAATGAAAGAGCAAAACCGTTGGCAGCATGGGATCAGTGGCGTAGGAGGTTAAGAGCAGGTGCATTCTAATCTGGAGGAACTGGGTTTGATTCCCTGCTCTGCCGCTTGAGCTGTGGAGGCTTATCTGGGGAATTCAGATTAGCTTGTGCACTCCAACACATGCCGGCTGGGTGACCTTGGGCTAGTCACAGCTTCTCGGAGCTCTCTCAGTCCCACCTACCTCACAGGGTGTTTGTTGTGAGGGGGGAAGGGCAAGGAGATTGTAAGCCCCTTTGAGTCTCCTGCAGGAGAGAAAGGAGGGATATAAATCCAAACTCCTCCTTCTTCCCCACTTAGATTGTCAGGCGCATTTGTGCCAGGTTTATTTTGGCATGTGGGACTTTCTTGAGTTCTGTTTCTTTCAACTACATATGTGAGTGGCGTCAATACAGCTTTTTAGTTATTAGAAACATTTTTGGAACTATTTTGTGGATTGCAGTTCTTTATTATTCTTAAGGTACTGTTTATAATACAGAGTTAAACTTACATCTTTTATACCGTTAAGCCATGGTGTCGTTTATACATTCTTAATTAGCACTGAGGAACATCAACAGATCTTATCCGACCCTTTGCATCAAGAAGACTCTTCATCTGAACAGTCACACATGTACGTTTCCACCCGCAAAATGCAATTGCGAGGCATTGTTTTTTTAGCACCGCATTTATTTCTTTTTGCGCGGAGCTCCTTCACTGCCAAGAATAGAAGCTGCTGCACTCCGGTCCTCTGCATTGATTGTATTCCACTTCAGAAGGTAACAGATGCCGCCGGAACCGCTTTTAACCTCCAAGTAGAACATTAACTCACCTGACAGGGTTGCTGCAGCAAATATGCAGCAAATCAAAGCCACCTGTGAAATGCATTCTCATCTATTTTAAGGATGCAAGGAAGCTAAATTTAACTCTCAGAACTAGGAAAACCATCAATGGCTCTCTTCCCAGCAGCCTTCAACCCTTTGAAGCGCTTTAAAAAGAACAAACGCACACGAACTGCCCCCATGCTTTCAATTGTTTATCTATGCCACTCAGAAGGTCAAGTAAATGGCACACTGCCAGCTTTTTCATTACTTATCACCTTGAGTCCTTTTTTTTGCTTTCCTTCTCAAACATATGCATCCAAATGCGCATATCTGTTTCAATAGCATAGCAGAATGGATTTACAAGCCTACACTACCTCAGAAACACACTTTGGAACAGAGCCCTTCATTCTAAGGTGGTCGATTCATTCTAGAATGTTTAAAAAAAAAACCCTGCACACAAGAGTTCCCATTTGTTTTGTCGAAGGCTTTCACGACCAGATTCAACTGAAGATGCCAGCCACAGATGCAGGCGAAACGTTAGGAACAAGATCCACCAGACCACGGCCACACAGCCCGGAAAACCCACCAGAACCAGCTCCCATTTGCGATTGCTGTTTGAGGAAGGTGAGTTAGAGGCTCATCACGAGAGGAGAAAGCCCTCTGCATGCGGAAAGGTAGCAGCTTGAGAGGATTCCAGTTCAGAGACTGTTCTGATCTGCTAACTTACTATGAGCAGTGAGTTTTTAAAACCCTGAAAAGGGTTCTGCTGTATCGGAGCAGTGGTCCCTATCATTCACACAGCGGCTCTCGGCTGGTCCACAAACAGGACCTAGAGGCCACAGCATTCTTCTGAGTATTGCTTCCTAACCCAGGGTCTTGAGGTTTACTGCCTCTGAATAGAGAGGTTCCACTTTAATCGCCATAGCGAGCAGCCGCTGAGCCTATTCTCCATGAATCTGGTTAACCCCTAATCTAATTTAAACCATTACTCCTTGAATAAAGTATTATTCCCTTGGATCTGTCCTTATTCTATTGCCCTTCAACATTCCTGGGTACCCCAGTAATTCTGGGGGGGTGGGGAGAGGCATGAGGACTGGTCCTGAATATGCCAGCCCCAACCTATCCCAATAAAACCACAGGTAAATGACTTCAAGAGGTATGCCCCACATACAGTTCGCTGCAAATAAAAGGTGATTTGAGACCTGTAATCAAGCATGGGGTAGGGCAGGTGAAACTGAAGGCAATTCTGCAAACATACCCCCTTGCTCACCTTGAACGATTCATTCCCATAATGCACTGCGATGACACTTAGCAGCAGTGGCGTACTAGGTTAAGAGCTCATGTATCTAATCTGAAGGAACCGGGTTTGATTCCCAGCTCTGCCACCTGAGCTGTGGAGGCTTATCTGGGGAATTCAGATTAGCCTGTGCACTCCCACACACGCCAGCTGGGTGACCTTGGGCTAGTCACAGCTTCTCGGAGCTCTCTCAGCCCCACCCACCTCACAGGGTGTTTGTTGTGAGGGGGGAAGGGCAAGGAGATTGTAAGCCCCTTTGAGTCTCCTGCAGGAGAGAAAGGGGGGATATAAATCCAAACTCTTCTTAAGCCATCATAGGTTTAAATAGGAACAAGATGACAAAACCCTACTTTGGCATGAATCATAGAGTTGGAAGAGACCATAAGGGCCATCCAGTTCAATCCGCTGCCATACAGGAACACACAATCAAAGGACCCTTGACAGATGGTCATCCAGCCTCTGTTTAAAAACCTCCAAAGAAGGAGACTCCACCACACCCCAAGGCAATGCATTCCACTGTCAAACAGCTCTGACAGTCAGGAAGTTTTTCCTGATGTTTATTAGGTGGGATCTCTTCTCCTTCACCTTGAACACATTACTCCTGGTCCAAGTGTCTGGAGCAGCAGAAAACAAGCTTGCTCCCTCACCAACATAACATCCCTTCAAATATTTCAACATGGCCATCATGTCAGCCATTAACCTTCCCTTTTGCAGACTAAACATACCTAGCTCCCTAAGCTGTTCCTCCTAGACCTTTTACCATCTTGGTTGTCCTCCTCTGGACCTGCCAAGCTTGTCAATATCCTTCTTGAATTGTGGTGCCCAGAACTGGACACAGTAATCCATTTATTAAGTACAAATCATTAACCATACAGAAATAAAAACGTATACAGAAAATTTACACTTCCTATTTAGTCATTGCACAATACCATCCTGATTCCAATAACAAACTTCCTGCTAGAACGTAAATACCCTGTTTCCCCTAATTTAAGACATCCTCGAAAAATAAGACATAGTAGAGGTTTTGCTGAAGTGCGGAATATAAGGCATCCCCCGAAAGTAAGACATAGCAAAGTTTTTGTTTGGAAGCATGCCCGACGAACAGAACACAGAAAAATAAGACATCTCCTGAAAATAAGACATAGCGCATCTTTGGGAGCAAAAATTAATATAAGACACTGTCTTATATTCGGGGAAACACGGTATATCTTTACCCATCCCTTACTACTTTATTACTATCTCAAACTGATTATTCTCCAAAACTAACTGTTCACAATTTTGACTACATCACTAAGCCAATGTCAAAATCAAATATAAACTTCCACTCTTCATTTATTAGTATTGTAAGCCCAGCAACAGCTACTGATATTCTTTTCTCCTTCAAAAAAATTACTACTACTTCACAGTCTTTTACTTTTTTTCTAAATTCTGAAATGTAATCAGCATTGCTAATTTATCTATTGTTGTGTACTCTACCAACTTATGTAACCATTTTTTCACAGTTTGTAGAGACTTCGATTCCTTTGCAAGAAAAATCCTTGCTGCTATAATCATATACATTAATTTTACATTTCTTTTTCCTATAACTGGGTCTATAATATTCAATGAAAACATTTCAGGTCCAAATTTAAAGTTATGTCCCAGTACATAATTCAGCACTTTATACATTTCATCAGCTTTTTAATGGTCTACTCTGTTTTAGGGACAGTTTTTATATGGATTTATTTGATACTGTGGTTTTTAATTGTGAGCCATCTCAAGTAGGACTCTGAAGACATGACATAGAAATGTTCAAAATAAACAAATGAATACAACCAAGACCAAGTATTAAAATATGTAAGTGGGATTGTAAGCAAACAGATCAACAAAACTTCATGGTGGGCCCTTTTAGGGATTCCACATCCATCAGTACTGAGTAAACACAGGATTCGGATAGTAAACATGTTGTCAGTAGCAAGAATGTTACTAGTTCAGTAGTAGGAAAGGGAATTCTCCTGGATATGCCTAAATCGCTTTGGAAAGTTTGATACATGACATGTATAAATAAAACAGCAGCTTTGAAGAATTTAAGAGAAGAAAAATTATAGGCATGAAGTGTACGCAGAATAATGACATTTTGGTATTCATTACTGGAATCGAGCACACAGATTAAATAATGTTCGGCAAGAGTTTTTTCTGTGCGCTTAATTTAAGTTACAGATTATATTACAGTGCCTTTCTTCACAGAGATACAATCACTGCATTTAGTTATGTAGCTGTGCATCTGGAAATGTGTATGTGTTCATGAATTTTAACAATACAGAATTGAAAGCCCCCATGAAGAAGAAGAAGAAGAAGAAGAAGAAGAAGAAGAAGAAGAAGAAGAAGAAGAAGAAGAAGAGGAGGAGGAGGAGGAGGAGGAGGAGGAGGAGGAGGAGGAGGAGGAGGAGTTTGGATTTGTATCCCCCCTTTCTGTCCTGTAGGAGACTCAAAGGGGCTTACAATCTCCTTGCCCTTCCCCCCTCACAACAAACACCCTGTGAGGTAGGTGGGGCTGAGAGAGCTCCAAGAAGCTGTGACTAGCCCAAGGTCACCCAGCTGGCGTGTGTGGGAGTGTACAGGCTAATCTGCATTCCCCAGATAAGCTTCCACAGCTCAGGCAGCAGAGCTGGGAATCAAACCCGGTTCCTCCAGATTAGATACATGAGCTCTTAACCTCCTACGCCACTGCTGCTCCTGGTGATGGTGATAATCCCCATTCCTCATTAACAAGACACCGTATACGTTTGTCCATATCTTCCTCTGCCATTCCCTTGATGGCACATCTTCTCTGCCCCCCATGACCTCCCTTCACCCCCCTCCTCCCAAATTCACCAACTGCCATTTTGTTTCATTCCCCTAACCCAGGGGTAGGGAACCTTTAACACTCAAAGAGCCATTTGGACCCGTTTTCCATGGGAAAAGAAAACACTTGGAGCCACAAATAATTTTTGGCATTTAAAATAAAGATAACACTATATATATAGGGGGGGGGGTTACCTTTTACTCCGCTCATTCTGAGAAGCGCATGGATGCGCCTGCCCTGCTGCCTGCAGGGCGAGCAAGGATGAAGCCGGCGGCTCGGCCTTGCCAGCCGCCGGGAAAGCGCCCACCCCGCTCCAATGGGGCGGACGAGAGGGGAAGCCCGCGGTGCGGCGCGGCCGACCGTGGGCAGTTGGTGCGCCCGCCCTGCTGCCTGCAGGGCAGGCAAGGATGGGGCCAGCGGCTCAGCTCATGGAGCCACAGTGCAAGGGCAGAAGAGCCGCATGCGGCTCTCGAGCCGCAGGTTCCCTACCCCTGCCCTAACCTCTCCGCCCTTAAGACTGGCCTCAGATATCCTGAGGCGGCCCAGAACAGAAAAGACAAAATTCAGTTGGACTTCCTGTTATTAGATTCCTGAAATTCCATCAGGGCCGGGAGAGGAAACACAAATAATTGCACGTTATTGTTGCTTCGCCTTAACACGAGAAGCGCCTCAAAACTATGGGTTTAATATCCTGCGTTCCTCCAAAATCCTTTTCCCTCCTTCAGAAAAAGATCCTTGCACTTAAGTGCATTTCCAAGATTGCCAACGCCACCCGTGACATCAGAAAACACCTCAGGATAGAAAACCAGCACAGCAGGCATTTCCTATCGCAAATTAACCATGTCTGTATAACTGTAAAAGCACTAAAATTTACTTCTAAAGCAGACAATTTCAAAGGAGCAAAAGTAATCATATCTGTTATGCCACAAGCTTTTTTGTTGGGGGAGGGGGGGGCACCATACAACTATGAAATCTGTTTATTACAACTGCAAGATTTTTTTCCAGGTCTACCGATCTGCAGCCGGTGAAGACTTCAGTTTTATGGCTTGAATCCAGCGGAGCATTTCTGCAAATTTCCACCTGCAGTCAGCAGCTCTCCTGCTTTCATGCTGCAGCACAAAATGCTCCGAAGGTTGCGTCTCAGTGTCATCAAGTCACAGCTGACTAATGGCGACCCCGTCGGGTCTTCAAGGCAAGAGATGTTCAGAGGTGGTTTGCCACTGCCGACCTCTGAGGGGTCTGAGAGAGTTCTGAGAGATCTGGCCCAAGGTCACTCAACAGGCTTAATGTGGAGGAGAGGGAAACTGGTTCTCCAGATTAAAGTCTGACACTCTGAACCACTACATACCATGCTGGCTCACACATAGCCTATAGCCGTGGTGGCGAACGTTTGGCACTCCAGATGTTATGGACTACAGTTCCCATCAGCCCTGCCAGCATGGTCAATTGGCTATGGAATTGGCCATGCTGGCAGGGGCTGATGGGAATTGTAGTCCATAACATCTGGAGTGCCAAACGTTCGCCACCACGGGTCTATAGCAATCTATTAAACACATCCCACTCAGCTATGAATTATTTTCTGCCGCCCTTCAATATCCAATTGCCTCTTTGCCCACTGAAAGAAATGGACAAAGAGGCGATTGGATAGAGAGTTAAGGGCAGGTGGATTCTCATCTGGAGAACCGGGTTTGATTCCCCACTCCTCCACCTGAGTGGCAGAAGCTTATCTGGTGAACCAAATATGTTTCCGCACTCCTACATTCCTGCTGGGTGACCTTGGGCTAGTCACACTTCATTCAGGACTCTCTCAGCCCCACCAAGCTCACAAGGTGTCTGGTTTTTTTGTAATTTCGCCTTTACAAAATGAATTAATAAATGTTAAAATTGGGAAGGTGAAATCCCTCCTCAACTACCATGACATTGGGCACAACACAATGCTTAAAGAATTGCAAGCCGTTCAACTCTTGGACCGAGAATTTGGTGGGCTTCATAGGGCTGTTGCAAGGATTATAACAATATATATATATTTTTAACAAGCCTTTATTGGCATAGACAACAGTAGAACAATAATAAAAAACGGATTAAAAAGCATATACAATACAGGCCTGCGTGCATTTGTTTCCCGCCCAAGGACCGGTACAGCGGCTGCATCCTTGCCACAGCCCCGCCCAGGAATGCCCCACCCCCGGAATGCCCGGCCACGCCCCCATCGTGCCCCGCCCAGCCCCACAGTTTGAATCCCACCACCTTGGGAACCTGTTACTAAAATTTTTGGATCCCACCACTGACTATTCCTGAGAGCCAGCATGGTATTGTGGCAAGGGCATCGGGCTGTGACCTGGAAAACTCAAGTTCAAATCTCCACTCATGCCACGGAAGTTTGTTGGACGGCCCTAGGCCAGTCACACACTCTCACCCCTAACCATGGCTAGTAATTGGATGGAAGACCTCCAGGGAATACCAAGGTGAAACAGGGACAGGCAATGGCTAAGCATGAGTCATCTGTCAAACCATGAGTCAGCTGTGTGGTCACAGCAAAAAAATAAAGGACTATACTGTAATGAAATGCTTTATAGAGGGATAGGGGCTGCAGTCTGTACTATGGCCTTTGTAACGTATGGCCTGTTGTATAATACGATTCTTCTGTGTTATTCCTAAACTCTTTGAATGGGTCACATTAGTGTGTCCGCTTTGTTTCACCTTGGTTCCAGCTCTGAGATTTTCTTCTCCTATTCAGATTTCTGCCATCCAAACTCTGACAGTGTTGTTTACTGGATGCTCCGCTCTTGTTGACTTGAATTGTTTTGCGCTGTGCAACAGGGCTCGAGTCTCAAGGAGAAAGGCAGGCGATAAAACGACATGAAAAAAACAAATACTTAAGAAAGCCCAACTGAACTGAAGAAAACCAAACATGTTTACGATTAGAAAAGTAGGATGCTGCGGAAGCAGAAGGCAAAAAGAAGCACCTCTCTTTCCTCTTGCACTTCCAAGTAGCCTGCCTGGTGGAACACTCCCTCCAACTGTCCGGGCCCTGCGGGACCTTGGTGATTTCCGCAGGGCCTGCAAGTCTGAGTTGTTCCACCGGGCCTTTGGAGAAACCAGCCGCTGAGTGTTCCCCCCCCCCCCAGTTTAGGGGTCCCCAATATCAGCGGGACCCATTATTGGGACTTATGGGTCCTTAATACCATCAGGACCCACTACCTCTCCCTCCTCCTTTTAGGAGGATTAGGTTTAGGTGGGATGCCATCTTAGGATACAACAACTGCTGTTTTTATTATAATTATGGAAGTTTGATTACGATGATTTTATGTGGTTTTATGCTGTACACTGCCCAGAGCCCTTCGGGGATGAGACGGTATATTAAATTAAATTATAAATTAAATTAAATTAAATTAAATTAAAGTAGTAGTAGTAGTAGTAGTAGTAGTAGTAGTAGTAGTAGTAGTAGTAGTAGTAGTAGTAATAGTAGTAGTAATAGTAATAATAATAATAATAATAATAATAATAATAATAATAATAATAATAATAATAATAATAATAAATCTCACCTAGCATAAGCCAGGTGGATCCATGAACTGTTTTTATCTGAATCATAAGCTGAAATATTGCTTTTAAGTTCAAAACGTATGGTCAGTGTCTTATTTAAAGTCACGGCTTGCAATTCTTTAAGCATTGTGTTGTGCCCAATGTCATGGTAGTTGAGGAGGGATTTCACCTTCCCAATTTTAACAGTTATTAATTCATTTTGTAAAGGCGAAATTACAAAAAAACCAAGATAATATATTGATTCTATCTCCACCAGGTGTATCACCGCACAAAATTCCATTTTCGCTTTGTTAAATATACCGTTTAAATTTAACTATCAGAGCATATAACCTAATAGTTTGTTAAACATATATATATTTCTTATCCTAAATGTTCTTATCATCAGTTGTAAGTATCCAAATAATCTTTACTACCTTATCTTAACTTTTCTAAACATCATCCTACTAACATATCTTAAATATTATCTTTATTACTATCTTAACCTTTTGTAACTACTGTTCTTAATTAACTCAATATTCAACAGGAGAAATCATGACATCATTACTTTTATTTATATATTTTGTCCTTGCAAAAAGGTAAAAAGTTATGGGGAAATGATACATTCGCAAATCATAAAAGGGATAGGAATCAATTTTCCTATGAAAACAATTGCCTACCTTTTAAGTCTGGTACTATCATCTTGTCATGTATTAAAGCCTTATGCACATATAACGTTTCACCTGAAAGCCACAGCGAGAATAGTTCTAGCTCGGTTATGGAAAACAGACAGATGACCATCAATAGAAGAATGGTAGGATAAGGTACAACAATTGACAGAATGATGTGATGGAGCCCTTAGGGGGAGGGCGGTCTATAAACCGAATATATAAATAAATAAATAAATAAATATGGACAGAATGGCTCACCAGCTAAGGAATTTACCTCATGATACATATAGACCACAGGTGTCAAACTCACGGCCCTCCAGATGTTATAGACTACAATTCCCATCATCCCCTGCCAGCATGATGCTGGCAGGGGATGATGGGAACTGTAGTCCATAACATCTGGAGGGCCGTGAATTTGACACCTATGATATAGACAAAAAGAGGGGGGATTTCTTGGGTAGGTTCACCTTTCAGTCCATTCAGCAGTGGGATCCAGCAGGTTCTCACCAGTTCCCGAGAGTAGGTTACTAATTATTTGCGTGTGCCGAGAGGGGGTTACTAATTGGGTCTGATTTTCCGTTAGAAATTCCATTAGGTCCAAAAATCATAAAGTCCTGTTGTTTCCAATGTGGCTCGTTAGCAAAGGTAGAAAACGGGATAATTCTCCCTGTTGGGCTGTTTTAAAAACATGTTTTAGCAATATGGTAAAGTTCCTTGTTTAGGGAAAGTATCCTTCTTTTGATTTCTAGAAACAAAATTATTTGAAAGTATTAAGTATTTGACAGGCAGTCAATTAGAGGAGAAGTAGTTGTTTCTGTTGGCAGTAGACGATAGGACTTGGTATAATGAGTTTAAATTATGGGCAGAAAGATACCAGCTGGAAATTAGGAACTTTTTTTTTACAGTAAGAGTTTTTTACAGTAACAGAGAAATTATTAATGCCCCCCCCCCGGAATGCTCAGCCATGCCCGCGTCGTGCCCCACCCAGCCCCATTGGCGCTACGCCATTGTTTGAATCCCACCACCATGGGAACCTGTTACTAAAATGTTTGGATCCCACCACTGAGTCCATTTGTTTGACGCTGAACACAAAGCTGCTAATGTCAGGTTCACTTAAGGTCCAGGGGTAACATTAATCTTTACAAAACCCACAATCAAGAGAAATCTTGAAAGACAAAAGCCAGAGGGTTCAAGTTAGGATCACCACCGCTTTTGTGGGTGCGTGCTACTACAAGTTTACAAAAAGATAATTTTTTCTAAGTCCAATCAGAAGCAAAACTGTTCTGTTGCCAGCTGCCTGCAGAAAAAGAGGATTGGCCCTTTAACAGGGGCTTGACATGAGAAACTGAACAGCTGAAACTTTTCATGGCATGGAGGTAAATAATATCACCTGTTAAATAATGCCCCAACCTGGAAAGCCCAGGATGGCCCTGTCTTGTCTGCACATGCTAAGTGGGGTCAATCCAGGCAAGTATTCGGATGGGGGAACCTCCAAGGAATAAAGATTGTTGTGGTCCAGAGGCAGGAAATGGTTGGCCACCCCGAAGTTCTCTTGCCTTGAAAACCCTATGAAGGGTTGCCATAAGTCAGATGTGTCTTGACGACACAAAAAAAAGGAAATATGCCTTAAAGCCTCTACTGAAACAACAGGAGAATTTTCTCTTCAACTTTTTGGCACATCTAAGGTGGTCTCGTTCTGATGCGGCAAATGAAAAAGCTCGTTTCAAAAAATGGTCACATGAGGCCAACCAATCCAGACTGCAGGCGAGAAGAATAACATTTCTCAAAATCCTTCCATGTAGAAGTAGAAAAGCAGCTCACAGGGACGGCGCGGGTAGAAAATATTTGCCTGCTTTGCTATTTTTTTCCTTCTCAGTCGCTATCCGAAATGGTCACGTCTACTGACGTTCCCACTTCATTTTGCAGCATGCGTTAGACACAAGACTCAGCGGGAAAATCTTGATGGGAAAATCTCCATCTGATGCTGCATGCAGGAAGTAGCCACTCCTCACCTTAATTGGACAGTATCAAATGGAGGTTATCTTCCAAGGCTTACAAAAAGAAGCCTCAAAGCAGCGGGAAAGGCGGGCCGAAGCAAAACAGTTCAAAATTAAATTTTCAGGTCTTCGTTAAGGCATTTTTTGTGCATCTGTGCTCAACCAACCATTATGCAATTAGTACACCGTTCCCTTGAGTCACAACATAATTTTGAAAGTTGTTTACTCATCCAAGCCTAAAGGACTTCTGGCATCTGACTAATTTTCACTTATTCATTCTTGATGGCTGAGGAGCTGAAGATAATGACAGAATTGTGGAATGGTGCGCCTGAATGGCGCGGAGGGCCACCATGCGCCTTGTGGGCTGCAATTCTTCACGCCGACTTCCCGGGATCATTTAAGCCCTGTAAAATATGGGAGGAAATACGCACAGCAATGGCCAACACCCGCGTTTCTCTAAGACCCCTTCCGCACATGCAGAATAATGCACTTTCAATGCACTTTCAATGCCCTTCGAAGCTGGATTTTACTGTGCGGAATAGCAAAATCCCCTTTCAAACAGTTGTGAAAGTGGATTGAAAGTGCATTATTCTGATTGTGCGGTAGGGGCCTTAGAGTTAATTTGTCAAGCTGGATAACCAAGCAACTAGCTGATCTTCACAAAGATGGCAACACAGACACACTTCCCCAAGCGGTGCGGTACTTAGGCACTGAGACCGAGAATAGTATATTTTAAAAGGGAGAGGTGTCGAGATGGGGTAGCTTGGTGACAAGCTACTTCGGGGTCCTTTGCATTGTGAGGTTCTGGAAGCAGCAGAGACAAACCCCTACAGGAATATCGGTTCAGGGCACCTCCATAAACTGGACAGAGTAACTGCACCGAATCCAAGTAGCAAATGACTACACAGATCATACAGTTTGAGGAGGAAACGGCATGCCAAATGTCGAATTGTATAACTGAGTCCTGAAAAAGGCTTGGCTGTTACGAAATAGAGATGGGTGGAAGGAACATTTTAACCTCTTTTCTTTCCTGCAACCTATTTACTCCAAACACCCAGAGGTGGGATCCAGCAGGTTCTCACAGGTTCCCGAGAGTAGGTTACTAATTATTTGTGTGTGCCGAGAGGGGGTTACTAATTGGTGATTTTGCCACGTGATTTTTGCCTTCGTTACGCCTCTCCTCTCAGTAACGCGCAGAACTTGAAGCAGTCTAGCAGGAGGTGCACCGGTGTGCGTGGCAGCCTGCACCTACATGCATTCGTTTCCCACCCAAGGACCAGCGCAGCGGCTGCGTCCTTGCCACAGCCCCGCCCAGGAATGCCCCGCCCCGGAATGCCCGGTCACACCCCCGCCGTGCCCCGCCCAGCCCCATTGGCGCTACGCCACAGTTTGAATCCCACCACCATGGGAACCTGTTACTAAAATTTTTGGATCCCACCACTGCAAACACCCCAGTTTCCTGGCTTCCACACTGATGTTTACGTAAGTTCTCTGGCTTCCACTGGTTAACCTGACATCAATTCCACTGTAAAACTTTCACCTTTCAGCCTCAGCACTGTGGTAAAGAATTACAAAAGATGACACATTTAAGAAAGAGTTAATATTTGGAGGAGAGACCATCTGCGTCCTGGGGATATCTGGGAAGACGAAGTGTTGCTGTTGTTAAGAGACTGCTGGAATTGCTGCAGTTAAGGTCGCTGAGGCCCAAGTTGCATTATATGTAAATAAATCTGTTGAGCTCCTTCACAAGCAGCAGGGTTCAGCAGAGTTCCCATTACCACAAGCTCTAATTTAAGTTTCATCTAAGACTAGCAACGCTATTCCTTGTTCTTACTGTCTTCTTGTGGCACATCATTGGTCACAAAGGGCACTGTAAACAGCCCTGTTCACATGTTACAGTGAAAGCGTACTTCTGTAAGAAAAAGCCAACGCTATGTTCTCTTTGCAACTGAAACCAGCGACCAGTAGCTGTATAAATGTGTGGCTGGTATCATAGATTCAATGCAACATTCCCTGTAAACCAGTGGTTCTCAACCTTCCTAATGCCGCGACCCTTTAATACAGTTCCTCATGTTGTGACCCCCAACCCTAACATTGATCCATTTTACAGATAGAGAACACTGATGCAGAGAGTCTTAGGCGACCCCTGTGAAAGGGTCATTCGACCCCCAAAGGGGTCCCGACCCCCAGGTTGAGAACAACTGCTGTAAACTGTGGGATGCGTGGCATATTGGTGCCACGCAGATAAGGGGTCACCCAGCCGGGGAAGTTCTCCCTGACAGCTCAATTCTGTGAAGCACCAGGGAATGCTTAGAAGGGCTCTTTATTCGATAGTATGTGCATTGAATGTAACATGTAATCGCCTAGCACACACATTAAAAACAATCAAATGCACGCTGTTCAGTATAACTTCTGAACAGGGCTCGTGGATTTGATGAAAGCATGAAAAGCATGGATTTGATGAAAGCATGAAAACTTGCTAACCAAATACTCATCTAGCTTAGATACGGAAGGCCCTGTCTGTACGTCATTAACAGACCCTTTATCCATTCCTCACAAACTTCTATTATCACAGGCAGAAAAGTCATCTCTGTCCAATGACCAGCATACATTTAGACTGTTGGGAACAATACAAATCTGTATCCAATGGCTTAAACCACAAACAACATGGGTAATTTTATCCACAATGTATGATACACAATTTCATAAGCAATGGTTTACATGATGTACTTTTCCCAACTTTATACATTTACAATTTGTATTAGATTGAGTACAATTATGTACAAAGTACATTTGTAATTCATATTGAAGTAAATACAATCATGCACAGAATAATACTTTATATATGAGTTGTTGCTTCAAAATAAATACAAAAAGTGGGGCTAGTTAACCTCCTGTATTGGTTAACCTTTAGACTGAGACAGCAGTTAAGGTTTTATTTTATTTTCCCTTCACTTCCAAACAAAACAAAATACAGTGTGGAGGCTAACAAAAGTGAATATTGGATCTGTATCTAAAGACACTATAATAAAGCAATTCATGTATAAAATTAAAGAATAATAAATACAGACTTTTTTCATTAAATTGTGCTTGTTTGTATTCTTTCAATGTTAATTGTCGACAGCTTTATGCAACAACAGTTTTGCAAAATGCCATAAGTCAAATATTCACAATTCTACACACAAGACAATTACCATATTGTTCAAGGCAAAAAGAAACAGTTGAGTCACAGTTCACTGAAATAAAACATCAATGTTGGCATTTTATTTTTATTATTTTATTTCAAATATTTATATCCCACCTCTTGAGAAAGTTATACTATTGGTTTCCTTGTCAAAATTTAAGAGACTATATAAAATGGAGCTTTTAAAATGGTGTGTATGAATTACGTTAATTTTATTTATTTATTTATTTATTTTTCAAACTTCTATACCGCCCCATCCCCGAAGGGCTCTGGGCGGTGTACAACACAAAAAAGGAACAATATAGGCAGTTAAAACATTTAAAAGCAGCGACAACTGTAAAAACATTTCTAATAAATACAATAAATTACAATAAGATAGATGGCGTTCAGCAGTCTACTATTATAATTCCCTCCCTTCCCCTAAAGGGGGGGGAGAAATGGCGTCCAATATTCCAATTCTAAAAATTCCCTCCCCCCTCCAAAAGGGAGGAATGGCGAGTCTGAGATGACAGTTGGCCCAGGTGTCAGGGCCGGAGGAGGGGGGCACCATCAACGGCCGGTTCCTCCAAAGGCCCAGCGGAACAGCTCCGTCTTACAGGCCCTGCGGAACTCACCGAGGTCCCGCAGGGCCCGGACAGGTGGAGGAAGAGCGTTCCACCAGGCCAGGGCCAGAGCCGTTTTACGGCTCCTGATTTGTGTGTAGATAATTCGGTCCTGTAAAGAGAACTTTTTCAAACGTTTGAATCTACTTCCTACCCACTTTTGAACTACTTCACCTTTTCCAAAACATCACAGATGTGCCGAATTCAATTTGTTAACATTAGACCTTTCCAGTGGGGCAGATCTGAGAACACACTGAGCTACCACGTAAAATCTCATTTGGTGTAAAGTGGCAGTGCAGTTTGACAAAGCCACCATTTATGAAGGAAATATATAGGTCGCCTCTCCAGTGACCTCCAGTGAACAGATGAAAACTGACTAAAAGCACAGAACATAATAAAAACCAGGAATAAGCTGACAGAATAACTACACAGGGTCGTAAAAGAAGAAGAGTTAGATTTATATCCCCGCTTTCTCTCCTGTGAGGAGACTTAAAGGGGCTTACAAACTCCTTTCCCTTCCCCCCTCATAACAAACACCCTGTAAGGTAGGTGAGGCTGAGAGAGCTCAGAAGAACTGTGACTAGCCCAAGGTCACCCAACTAGCATGTGTGGGAGTGCACAGGCTAATCTGAATTCCCCAGATATGCCTCCACAGCTCAAGCGGCAGAGCAGAGAATCAAACCCGGTTCCTCCAGGTTAGAGTGCACCTGTTCTTAACCACTACGCCACTGCTGCTCCTCCAAATAGCAACAAGTCCATGTCACAAAAACAGCATCAAGCTTAACACAGGAGTGAAACACCACTCTGGCATGAGGCAGCCTTAAAACAATTTTCTAAAGTAGGGGATAAAAGTGATTCTCTGGCTGAAACGTTTTGAAAATGTCTTCAGTTCATGTGCAATCGATTGCCTATGTTGCCCGTGCTTCTCTGTTTTGATGAACTTCCTCCTCGACACCATCTTCTGAGCTCACTCAGTTCTCCCTCACCTGTTTATTTGTGACATTTCTCTGTTTGGGTGGGCGGGATCGTCGAAGTATTGAGTATACAAAAAGCAGAGAATGAAGCACAAGACTGTGGAGCATTAAAGCATCAATTCAACACAGAACTAAAAAGAAGGGGGGAAATCACAAAATGGCAGCCAGAAATCGCTCCAAGGAGGTGGGAGGAACAAAAGGAGGGAATTGAAAATGTTTGAGGAGATTTGTGCAGAAAGAGACAATAACTGGAAATTGCATAGATTGGACCCAGATTACGGGTTTCACTTCTTTCTGAAGCAGTGAAGTCTATATACATTCTGTCATTCTTTCAGGTAACAGGACTGTTTTGAAGATAAAAGACTGAGGCCTCTTCTACACATGCAGAATAATGCACTTTCAATCCACTTGCAATGCACTTTGCAGCTGGATTTTATTGTGCGGAATAGCAAAATCCACTTGCAAACAATCGTGAACTGAAATTGCATTGCTCTGCATGTGCGGAAGGGGCCCGAGTGTTGTAGTGTTGAGTTCCTTGAAAGAGCGCCACACTGATACCACCAGCTACGTAAACTGCCTCCAAAACATTTCACTGTGGAAACGTTCTTGCTGACACCTGTTTCTGCTTATTACTTTAAGGTTCATACTCAAAATAAGCATGGGATCTTTTTGTAGTTTCAACACATTTTGATTAAGGCCTACAAAAAGTGAACATCAACTTGAGGATGCAAATACCAAACTCAGGCTCATTCTGCACAAGCAGAATAACGCACTTTCAAACTGCTTTCAGTGCTCTTTGAAGCTGTACGGAATGGCAAAATCCACTTGCAAACAGTTGTGAAAGTGGTTTGAAAACGCATTATTTTGCGTGTGCAGAAGGGGCCTCAGACCATCAAGGCAAAAACATGACACTGGGCTTTTGTAAATCATATCATTTGAGACTCTGAAAATGCCTTCGTAAAATTCCTACAGACTATCTTTGGATTTAATTTAATTCTCTGATGCATGGATTTATTTTGGTAGTTTTTTTATTTTTAAAAAAAGTGCAGTGAAATGCCAATTTATTAAAGCAAACACCCAAAAAGATGGTGGAGAGGGAATAACTAAGTTATGTGCTCTTGTAATTAGACCCTATCAGAGGTCTAAAGAAATCTGGGGCACTTCTCTAATCAGACGCCAAAAAATGTCTAAATCTAAGGCCCTCTTTGAGCTGGTCCTCCTGCTACCATACCCTCATTGCGAAAATGCTACTACTCAACAGGTCTACCTGCTCATCACATTTCAATATTCCAAGAAATGACGCACACAGCGCACAGTTTTCACATTCAATTAACTCACAAATTTGTTTTTGAGTCAGGCTTTTTTTTTAATCACAGTCAACAGCCAGCTTCTAAACAAAGGTATTAAAAAACCATTACTATTCTCATTACTGGCGACAGGTTTTCAGCATAAACAACAGCAGCAATACTCATAATAAATGTAAATGTCAGCATTCATCTATATATTCTAATAGCTAAGTTGGCAAAATCTGAAAATACTTAAATCCACTAACTAGAACTGTGCATCGGCAAAACAAATCTCTGTCTGCAAATGTGAAAGAGCCCCAGGTTTACCAAAAAAAAGTGAAATAGAAAAACCAGAGCATTTAAAAAACCCGAACATGATAAAAGAAGCTCCTGTAGCTTTAAGCAACGGATGTCCTCAGTGGTCACTGCTAGGAAACCACAGCATTTTACTGTTTCATCTCTGTGTGTAAGAGGCAGGGGCACAGTGCAGGGCCCTTTCCACACCTATTTTGTCCTATGAGGAGAGGATTCATTGAGGCCAGGCCTGACTAGGGCCCTCTTCGCACACAAAAGGTGACTCAGGTTTGACTCATGTCCGTGGAAATCATTACCTGAGCTCAACTCCTCCGTTTCTCTGCACAGCAGCTGACTCGTGTCTCCGGAGCCGAGTTCAGAGGGCGGGATTACCTCCTCATATCTTCCACTCCTCATTCCTGATTGGCTGCCGTTCTATGGCAGGAAACGTGAGTGCGCGTCCCCCCCCTTTTTGGGGGGTTTACTGACATAGGAGATACGTAGGAGGATTTTTTAAAGGGGCGCTTCTCGCTGCCGCCATGAGTCTCCCGTTCTGCGCATGGCCGAGAATGCTGCACTGTGATTGGCTGGCTGGCAGAGTCAAGCCGAGGGAGATTCTACACTCCGCCGGCTTCGGCTTGAGTGCAACCCGAGTTCACCAGGAAGTTGCACCTCCCAGTCGAGCTCAACAATTTAACGGTGAGAGGGGGGTGAGCCGAGACAGACACGAGTCCAACGCTACAGCTGTGCGGAGTACCCAGGTCGGACCTACGTCGAACTGAGGTCGAATCCTACAGGGCGGAGGGGCCCTAGGGTAACCAGATCCAGGCTGGGAAATTCTTGAGAGATTTTGTGGTGGAGTGTGAGGAGGGCAGGGATTGGGGAGGAAAGAGGCCTTGGCTGAATGTTATGCCATACAGCCCCCCTCTTCAAAGCAACCATTTTCTCCTGCGGGACAGACCTCTGTTGTCGGAAGTTCAACTGTAATTTTGAGAGGTCTCCAGGTCCTACATGGAAGCCAGCAACTCTAGACCTTGCAACAACCTCTGGGTGACTTTGCCCCCCCCCTCCCCCCAGTTGAAACTGTTTCATCTTATTTGTTAATTTAGGATATTTCACGCAACGTGTGATTGGTGTTTGGAATATGCTGCCACAGCAGGTGGTGATGGCCACTAACCTGGATAGCTTTAAAAGGGGCTTGGACAGATTTATGGAGAAGTCGATCTATGGCTACCAATCTTGATCCTCCTTGATCTGAGATTGCAATTGTCTTAACAGACCAGGTGCTCAGGAGCAACAGCCGCAGAAGGCCATTGCTTTCACATCCTGCATGTGAGCTCCCAAGGGCACCTCGTGGGCCACTGCAAGTAGCAGAGAGCTGGACTAGATGGACTCTGGTCCGATCCAGCTGGCTTGTTCTTATGTTCCTATGTTCCATGCCAACTCTTCAGAGTCCTGCTTGAGGCAAGTTGCAATTAAAATCACCACACTGCGCAAAACGAGGCATTAAAAATAAGCTGTTACCTTCTGTAAAATGACTTCTTTTTATTTTACGGTGGTTTTAATTTCTGAGTAGGAACTCTGGGAATCAGCCTCCCCGTTTGCGGGACCAGATTCAAAGTAAATCAATAGATGTTAAACAAGTACTGCTTTATTAGCGTCTGCAGGCTCCTTTCCAGCTTGTATCTTCAACATACTGAGCCCTTAGGGGGAGGGAGGTATATAAAACTAATAATAGTAATGATAAACAACAGATGGGAAGAAAAAGAAAAGGTACTCCCCCCCACCCACCCCCCATGGCTGCTGAGTCATAATTTTTAACTAAGGTGAGAGCTACACTAGGAGCTTCCAAATTGGGTACAGAATCTTAAGCGTTCTGTTATAGCAGGATTAAGGTGTGATGTCATTTCAGTTGTCAATCAAACCACAGTCCAAGAGTCCCAGACTGTTTTCTCCTCAATATTGCTCTCCCAATGAAATATAACTTATGAGACACTTAGGCTTCTTCCGCACCTGCAGAATAATGCACTTTCAATCCACTTTGCAGCTGGATTTTACTGTGCAGAATAGCAAAATCCATTTGCAAACAATTGTGAAAGTGGATTGAAAATGCATTATTCTGCAGGTGCGGAAGGGGCTTTACTCTAGGCAACTTTTAAACCTTCTGCATTATACTAACAAATGGGCCACCAAATTGGAACATGGTTGAAAGGGAACTATTTATATCCCCTCCCCATAACTGAAGTTCAAAATATTTGCTCTTCAGCTCTGTTTCAGTATATTTTGATCTCTCCGAATTATAGGTTTTTAAAAAGGAACAGACACATGCTGGTAAAGGATATCAGACACCTGACTGATAGAAATTCGGTGCTGCCTTGGTCAAAAATATCACTGAAATCCATGTTTCTGGAGAGTAAAATTGATGTGTTTGGTGACACGTTTCTACTCACATTTGATATTCTCGGGCCCGGTTTTCTGAAAATATCTACTAATCATTAAAAATATAGTAAGTTTAAACTCAGAAAGCAACACAGTTTGCTATCATTTTTCTAAAAGGAAAGGGACACTCAAATGCATACAGAATTCCCACTATTCTGTTACATTTCAATCAGTTGTGGCAAAGACAGTATTTACAAACAACAATATTAAGCAAACCCGGTTGAATGCAAATGATGTAATCTAGATTGTGAGGATTTGAGATTGGCCACGAATTCATTTTAGCCTCAACCGTGCAACCGTTTCAGTCTATGACAGCAGCACATTCCTGGAATGAAGCAAATTGCAAAGAAAAAGAAACAGGATGATGAATCACTGCTGCAAACTATCAGAACACAATTGTCTAACCTGTGCAAAGTTGTGGGGGTGGGGGAAAGCTACCATTAGGGTTTTTTTCTAAATGGCAATTTTTGCATTAAAAAAATACCCCGTGACATGTCCACGCAGCATTAATTTCAAAACACTTTCTGCTACGTAGAGAGAATTCCGGGCCATCCATTTAATGGTCTAGTTGCTCAAAAGGAATTGCACTTTATTCATACATACCTTTACAGATGTTGCAGAAATTAATACTTTAGTACAAATGTTATAGTTTGTCATCATCACAAGCTGTCTTCCAGAGGCATTCCTCCCATTGGGCAAAGTGGGCAGTTGCCCAGGGCGCCCCCTTGCAGGAGGTGCAAAAACTGCAGGTTCGTTTTGTGGGATTTTTTTGTATTTTCAGTGTTTTTCCAGTTTTGACCTGCAGAGGGCGCAGTTTCTAGGCTAGCAGCACCAAAATATCAGGGATGTTTTGGGAGACTCTCCTGATGCTATCACCCAGGTTTGGGGAGGTTTGGTTCAGGGAGTCCAAAGTTATGGACTCCCAAAGGGGGTGCCCTATCCCCATTGTTTCCAACGTGAGCTATTGACCTTTGAGGGTCAATAACTTTGGACCTCCTGAACCAAACTCCACCAAACCTGGGAGGTATCATCAGGAGATTATCTTTCTGATACTACCCAGGTTTTGTGAAGTTTGGTCCAGGGGGTCCAAAGCTATGGACTCCCAAAGGGGGTGCCCCATCACCCATTGTTTCCAATGGGAGCTAACAAAAGATGAGGGCTATGAGCAGAGGAATTCCTCCCATTGGGCAAAGTGGGCAACTTCCCAGGGTGCCACCTTGTGGTGGGCGACAAAATTGCAGGTTCGTTTGTGGTGGATTTTGTATTTTCAGTGTTTTTTCCGTTTTTGGTCTGCAGGGGGGCGCAGATTTTAGGCTAGCAGCCCCAAAAATTCAGGGATTTTTTAGGAGACTCTATGGTTTTACCATAGAGATTTTGAAATCCTTAGAGTGTCATGATGTCACTTCAGGCGTCAAAACAGGAAGTGACTTCCAAGAAAGTCAGACTTTGCTTATTGTATCTTTGGAAATCTTTTCTACGCAGTAATACTAAGTCCCCAAGGTAAAACGCATGCTGCTGGCAAAATGTCATTGTAATTACAAGTTTCGGTATGACTGGGCTGCAGGATGGGTGGTATTAGGAAACATGAATAACTTTTAAATGTGACGCTGTAGTGAAAGGGTCTGACCATTTGGGGGGGTAGGGTACATTCACAGGCAAGAATGCTTTCAACACCTGATATGTCACCATCCGATTCTCAGGAAGTGACAACTCCAACCCTCAAGCTTTGGTATATCCTGATGCTTACAAGGAATGGCAAACTCAGGTGTATTGTGCCCCGTTCTGTAACGTAGAGACTACTGAGTCAAATGCCAAATCTTCTCTACTGTAATGAACTGGGTAATTAATGGCAGTCAAATTTAGAAAATCTATTGCTATAACAATGATTAGTTAATCTAATTACCAAATAGCCACTACTTCTAATTAGAAACTAGCTATTTGGCAAGCCAAAATTGGCGAAGCTACGAAACTCGCTCCTACATTGTTGAAAATATCAAGGCCGGAGATTTCAATGAGTCCAGACTGTTCACTTCATATGCAAGTGAATGATGTTCTTCATCACAAACACTGACAGTTCTTCTAATCATAGAATCGTAGAGTTGGAAGAGACCACAAAGGCCATCAAGCCCAACCCCCTACCTTGCAGGAATACATAATCAAAGCACTCCCGACAGATGGTCATTCAGCCTCTGCTGAGAAACCTCCCAAGAAGGAGACTCCACCACACTTTGAGGCAGTGTATTCCATAAGCTAACTCAACTGTCCGACATATTTCCATTCACAAGACATTTTCTTCCAAGCCCACTTGCTTCAGGCAGTGAAAGCTTCATGGTCTATTATGACAAAAAAATGCCGATGCATTTTAAACACTTCTGGCACCCTTTAAAAAGGCAATTTGCAATCATAAGCGTGCCGCATAATGAACCTCCCATCTGAACGTCTCTTTTCCAAACCTTCGTTAACTCAGCCCTTTCGGATAGGAACGGCAAGTTGTCAAAAGTATCCACAGGGTTCCAATGAATTAATCATACAACATTTTAATCAAGGAGTAAAATTCTTGGGGCTGTCTGTTGACCTTGATCTCTGGCAGAATATCCACTGAAACATTATTGCAGCCGTTAAAAAGAACCCCTTTAATTAAGAAGGAAATTTATCAGCATAGAGTATTGTGCACGCTCCGAAAGGTCAAAAAAATGAGTCTTTAGCAGGCAATTATCCACATGCCGATCAGAAGAAATGCTTTTGAAACCATTTCTCCAAAACCATCACTGACAAGGTCAGAAGAGTTACAACTCTACGTTGCTTGTTTATGTGCAGAAGCTAATGCTGAATTCCACTAATTTCCATCTCAAAATAGATGGAATTTTTTTAAAAAAACTATTACTGCATTTACTTGTGTTGCTAAAGGTTTGCTGCCCGAAGTCATGAATGGGAGTCGTACAACCTTGACTATCGGTATAAAATGCTTTCCAGCGCTTATGAGTTGTAAAATATTAACAACACTCAAGGAACTATCTCACTATTCCAGGACGACGTTATGAGACACTGAGGCCCCTTCCGCACATGCAGAATAATGCACTTTCAATCCCCTTTCACAATTGTTTGCAAGTGGATTTTGCTATTCCGCACAGTAAAATCCATCTGCCAAGTGCATTGAAAATGGATTGAAAGTGCATTATTCGGCATGTGCGGAAGGGGCCTGATATCTGCAAATTTCAAACTAAATCAATTAACACAAATCAGTTAACACAAACTAAATCAATTAACACAAACTAAATCAATTAACACTAAATCAATTAACACAAGATACACAAATAGGCAACCCATGAGGACTTGCTGGGTTCTCTGATATTCTCTGGTATTGGGGAACTGAAGACAGAGGTTCTCTGGTATTGGGGAAAAATGGCACCTGGAGAAAAACCTTCTCCAGGCACCCCCCCCCCCCATTCCTGCAGGCCGGCTCCTGCAGTCCCCAGGACCTGGGGAGGGCAAAAGCCAGCCTGCATGAAAGCCAGGGGCAGGGCTCAGGGTGGAGTCGCTCACCTCTTAGCCCCACCCACTGCCTCCCTGCAGGCCAGCAGCAGGCTTTCTTTAGTTGACTCCCCCCGCGCCTACCCAGCTCTTCCAAGCCAGGTCAGCATAGGAAAGGAGGGGGTGAGGGCGATTTTGTGCCCCCCGCCGCCATTGCGTCCGGGGTCATCTGACCCCCCTTGTCCCCATGGGCAGTATGCCACGGCCCCTCCCCCACTGGTTTCTCTTTTGCTTCCCTGGAGGCCCCCAAAACCTCAACCCTTTTCTCTGCTTCCTTCTCTCTTTCCTACCCAACAGCGAACTTTAGCTGCCTCTGTCTTCAGTTCCCCATCCCCCACAGAAACTTCTACTTGAAAAAACCACAGCCTAGTTGTGAGGTATGGTGACAGCTAGTACAGTGCAGTGGTTATGAGTAATGGACTATAACCTGGAGAACTGTATTCGATTCCCCACTCCTCCACTTGAAGCCTGATGGATGACCTTGGGCCAGTCACAGTTCTCTCAGAACTCTCTCAGCTCAAAAGGAAGCATGTAGTGGTGACACCTCTGGACGTCACTTGCCTTGAAAATCCTAGGGAGTCACTACAATTCACCTGTGGCCAGACAGCACATTTTACTACCAGTGTGTGGTGCCATCTGTTGGTCCAGACCCACTGAACTGGCGGACAACCCACAAGGACTTGTGGGGGGCACCTCTCTTTCCCCCATATTCCCTTCCTTGCACTATTTTCTCTTACCCTTCTCCTGGCAACCTCCATATGCTCTGTTCTTTCTCCGCCTCATTCTTTCTTCAGCAGCTATTCAACAACCTACCTTTCACCTACCTCCCAACTTCAGCTATATTTATTATTGATTTATCCCATTTATACTTGTCAGGAGGGCCTCCTGCTATCAAAAGGGGTTCTGTTTTCTGTCATGGTAATGGATTTCACTTTTCTTTCAGTTTCCCGCCGTCTTTGTGCTTTGTAACATGTAGTGATTTAGAATCAACCCCAGTGCCGGTTCATCCTGATATCTCTTCACATGGCCTTGAGACCTAACAGCTTTTGCATTCCTGTTCTGTATCGCCTTGCTTTGATATCTCTGGAGCAGGGGTAGGGAACCTGCGGCTCTCCAGATGTTCAGGAACTACAATTCCCATCAGCCCCTACCAGCATGGCCAATTGGCCATGCTGGTAGGGGCTGATGGGAATTGTAGTTCCTGAACATCTGGAGAGCCGCAGGTTCCCTACCCCTGCTCTGGAGGAAAAGAAGAAGAGGGGCACATTGGTGGGCATAAAACGGTGCTTGGGAAAGGCAGTTCTTAGAACTGGTTTCTTCTGTGACCATGTTGTCATCTGTCAATAAAGGCTTCTGATTGAAATCACTGAGTCTGATATTGGTTGCAGATCCAGGGCTTGACAATACTCCATCTTTCTCCTCATTCAGGACCAAAGCCTCTTACATTGTTCTCCTCTTCTCCTTGTATCATTACAACAGCCCTGAGAAGAAGGTTAGGCTGAAATTATGCAACTCATTTAAAAGCCGCTTGCTTTCACGGTTACGTGTACACTTGAAATGACTCTGGGTTTTTCCACACATACACAACTTATTCTGGATTTTCTTCGTAGTTAAACCACAAGTACTGGCATTGGTTTGAGCATTTTCACAGCTGTGGAGTCAGTTTATTTTCTTTCATGGACGCCTTAAATACTCAGGATTTTTAAAGGAGGGTCCTATCATCATCAGTGGTGATTCAGTACCTCTTTTATTCTTTGTACATGATTATGTATCCATATACTGATATATCTGTATCATGACCGAATTGAAAAAGTTCAAAAATGAACACATGTTTAGGAAGGGACAGACTGCCTGGAGGGGCTCCACTAACACATATAAGGATGCTGGGGCGGGGGTCGTATTCCTGGGGTGGGAGGGATGCAGGTGCCTACTGTGGAGGGTCAAGGAGAGTTTCCTTCACCTGTATTTGCATGGGAAAACCTAAAGGGGAGCAGCTCTGCCCCCCATCTGTTTATGAACCTTACATGAAATGCTATGTCCCCAGAGGAGTAGCTAAGCCAGAGTGCGCACGGTGCACACTCTGGCTTTTTTGGGCCCCCCTGCAGCCCCCCATAGCCCCCCCGCGGCACCCCCCTGCGGCACCCCACCCCACCCCACCACGCCACCCCACCTCACTTACTTTTAGGAAAGGAGCAGGCCGAAGAAGCCTGCCTGCATTGCCTGGGCCTTGTGGGAACTACATTTCCCAGGGGCCCCTGGTCCCACCCCAGATGTTCATGAACTACAATTCCCATCAGCTCCTGCCAGCATGGCCAATTGGAGAGCCGCAGGTTGCAGACCCCTGATCTAGGGAAAGATAGAGCCATCTCGTTACCTCTCCCTATGCAGAGAGGCCCAGAGATGCCACTGTTATCTACATTGCTATGCCACTGTTATCTACATTGCTAGCACAGTGAGAAAGAAGACATGAATAGAGAGATTCAGTAACTCAAAGAGGCCCCAGACATTAAGCACATACTGACACCATTTTAGTATTTGTGTTTTGTTTGGATCTTAGGGCCCCGGGGATAAGAGCTCAATGAGCATGTGTAGTTGGTATGCTTGCTTACATATTACCAACTGCAAGAGCCCCACCCTGCTCAGTTGATCTGGCCTGCAACAAGAGAAATAAGGTCCACAGCTCAATTGAGGGACTTGCTTATTTTTTTACAGGTATGTGGTGGGCCCAATAAGAGAGAAAAGTATATTAGAATTTGCCCAATGTAATGGAAGGGTGTATTAGTTTCTTAATTAGTTTGTTAGGGGCAGAAGTAGCGTAGCAGTTAAGAGCCGGTGCACTCTAATCTGGAGAACTGGGTTTGATTCCCCGCTTTGCCACCTGAGCTGTGTAGACTTATCTGGTGAACTAGATTAGCCTTTACACTCCAACACACACCAACTGAGTGACCTCGGGCAAGTCACAGTTATTCGGAGCTCTTTCCCACCTACCTCACAGGGTGTTTGTTGGGGGGGGGGGTGAGGGAAAGGAGATTTTAAGTTCCTTTGAGTCTCCTTTTAGGAGAGAAAGGGGGGTATAAATCTAAACTCTTCTTCTTCTGCTACTATGCTCCTGAGTGCATCTGGCCTGCAACAGGAGAAATAAGGCCCACAGCTCAATAGAGGGAATTGCTTATTTTTTACAGTCCAAAGTTGAAGAAGGACCTTCAGCAGCTTCACCCTATGTAGAAGATCAGATAGGATAAAGAAGTCCTGCATTCAGGGGTGGAACAAGGAGGAACTGTGCCTAGGGCATGCCCGCGCCCTGCACCCCTGCCCCTCCATGCCCCTGCACCGGAGCACGCCTGGGGCATTGCCCCCCGCTGCCCCATGGGTGCTACGCCACTGCCTGCATTATTAATTGTTTGGATTTTTTTTGCTTTTCTTTATTCACTGGGTACTGTTAGTAGTTATAACTGTTTTGAGTGCTTTTCCTAAAAGACACTGAAGATTTTGTATAATTGAATTGTGCTGTGTATTTATTTTATTTATTTATTTTATTTTATTGGACTTCTATACCGCCCATCCCCGAAGGGCTCTGGGCGGTATAGAAGTCGGTATAGAAGTATACACATATATGTTAACTATTATTTATCCCGAAATGACAGGAAGTTGTTGTGTTTAAATTAAAGGTTTGTCAATTTGTTGAAGCAATTTCATATTTGTTTGTCAAGCCAGTGGAAGCTGTCATCATATTAACTTTTAAATTTTCCTAGGTCTCCAATGGAGATTGATGTGGCTAAGGATAAGTAGGTTACACTAGCAAAAGAAGGCAAATATACCATAAACAAGCCTGGACCATGTGTACGCACTGAGGTTTGCCCATGCTTTGTATTCCACACTTAACCCATCTAGCATGATAGAATTGCAGCACAACAGTACTGATGATTGCAGATAAACAGTCAATATTTACAAAGGTGGGGCAGAAATGTTTGCACAGAAAAGCAGAACATCAGAGAATTTTCCATGGAACAGTTTCGGTCCCACCCCCACTGAAAGTGAAATGAATCCCTTGCTTCTCATGTTCACCACTTTCAGACTGGAGCTCCTCAACGGGGGATCAGAGATCAGCGCAGCCAGGAACTAAGAGAATTCCACTTCGGGATTCATATTTAATCTGTTTCCGTGTTCCTCTACTTTAGCAGGTGAAAACGGCACAGAATGGCACTCATTTCAAACCAGCGGGAAAGTAAGCCATTGTGTGTCTTGCCTCTTCGCTCAATATTAGAAGAAGAAGAAGAAGAAGAAGAAGAAGAAGAAGAAGAAGAAGAAGAAGAAGAAGAAGAAGAAGAAGAACAAGAACAAGAACAAGAACAAGAACAAGAACAAGAAGAACAAGAAGAACAAGAACAAGAACAAGAACAAGAACAAGAAGAACAAGAACAAGAACAAGAACAACAAGAACAAGAACAACAAGAACAAGAAGAACAAGAAGAACAAGAAGAACAAGAAGAACAAGAAGAGTTTGGATTTATATCCCCCCTTTCTCTCCTGCAGGAGACTCAAAGGGGCTTACAATCTCCTTGCCCTTCCCCTCTCACAACAAACACCCTGTGAGGTGGGTAGGGCCGAGGGAGCTCCGAGAAGCTGTGACTAGCCCAAGGTCACCCAGCTGGCATGTGTGGGAGTGCCCAGGCTAATCTGAATTCCCCAGATAAGCCTCCCCAGCTCAGGCAGCAGAGCAGGGAATCAAACCCGGTTCCTCCAGATTAGATACACGAGCTCTTAACCTCCAACGCCACATTCAACCACAAGCTGATGATGTTCACAAGGCGCCCGTTTGGGTAGCCGACCCACCTCACTCAACCCAGCCCTAAGTAATGTTTAGTCCCATAATAAACCCCCAAAGGACTTTACACAACAGACCGGCTTATCTGAAATGGCAGTAAAAAGAAACAGACCGAGTACTGGAGAGAATCATACTAGTGAAGGTACAGTCATCTTCTTCTTTATCCATTTAGTCGTGTCCGACTCTTGGATACTCTGTAAACCAGTCCCCTCCGTGCTTCCCTGCTTGCCACAACTTCTTTCAATTGGTCGACGTTCATGCCTATGTCCCTCTTAATGGTTTCCAACCAACGAGTCATTGGTCTACCCCTGTTTCCGTTTACCACTGATCATTCCGAGTAGCCTCTCTTTTTCCAGTGAATTTGCCCTCATCTAATGTCCAAAGTAGGTCAGCTTCTGTCTAGTGATCTTGCCCTCCAGGGACATCTCTGGGTTAATATGCACCAGGACAGCTTTGTGGGTGACTCCAGCTGTCCATGGGATCCGTAAAAGTCTTCTCCAACACCGCAGATCAAAGGCGTCCACTTTTCGTCTATCTGTTTTTGGCAGTCTCCATGTCTCACAACCATACGTCATGATTGGGAACACGATGGCTGTTATCGGTCTATGGTGGTAATTGGAAGGAACAGTAGAAAAGAAAACTTGCAGGAAGTTGACTCATTCAGAAGAGAGAGAGTGTGCATGCTTATATTGATATAAGACTTGTATTTTTTTAAAAATCAAAACAAAACAACAAGGAGAAGGATGATGACTGATCATCAGAAAGTGAGCTGGAAGTTTAATAATAATAGCAAGATTATTAATTTGTGAATGATTAAGATATAAGTAACTTAGATGCCTATTGCTATTTTGGAACTAAAGGTAACAAATTTTAAAACTATAGAATGTTCTCTCTAAGGCCCTTTCCGCACGGGCCAATAACAGTGCCCTGTGGGACGTAAAGCCATCTCTAGGAGCTTATTCGGTGATAGCTGCATTGCAGCCGCACGCCTCGCCGCCCCAGCAAAGTTGCTTGTTTCAGCTTTGGGAAACAGCTGCTTCCAACCGCTGCCGCAAGGACACGACAGCAGCTGGAAGGCGCTTCTTTATCTCTTTCTAAATAAAAGCCGCACGAAATTGTTTTCAGACAAGATAGTTGGGGATACGCCCCCTTGCCCTGCGACTTCCGAGCTGTTGCGCAGGGCAGGGGGGCGTGTCCCCTGGCCTGTGCGACGCGCCGGAGGCTGGAGGACACGGTAAGGCGTTTGGGGGACGGCGAAGCCTGCGCGGAGGACACGGTAAGGTGTTTGGGGAACGGCGCAGCCTGCGCAGAAGTTTTCCCCACCGCAACCGGGACCGTTCGTGCTAACGGTCCTGGGGGGGTTGGGTCGGCGTCATGTATGCCGACCCAACCCCCAGCATGGCCGTGCGGAAACAGCCTAAGTGATATTAGTGTTTTAATTTCAAGATCCAGTGTATCAGAATGTATATAACTTATGGGAAGCTGGATTTCTTTTTCTTTCTTTTTCTTGGTCTATATTTCCTTTTCATGTTTGTGAATTGCATTTGAGAAAATTAATAAAAAATATTTAAAAAGAAAAGAAAAGTGAGTTCGAGATGGTTGGGAGTGGGCGGGATAAAGGACACCACAGAAACATTAATCACAAGGAAAAAGGCGTCAAAATTGGCTTCCAGAAATTGGCTCTAATGTGCCAATTGGCACACATATGCGTGAGGAAATCAAGGGATAAACCAAAGCAGCATGGGAACAGAATTGACAAAGAGCCCCACGTGAAAAAACCCTTACTCATTTTGACCCTTACCACTCCCTTGCTGCAAGGAAAAGAAAAGTTTAATTATTTCTGCAACTTATTTTCTTTTAATTCTACAAATAAATGTTTCATCTTTGTTCGCCTGTTAATAAGCCTCAGGAGTCATTTAAGAGTGCCCCATTCCAGCCTGGTAAGAGCAGTCAGTTTTGGAGGGAAAAGCAAAAATCCCCTCACAGAGCTGTCAGTAAACCCAAGAGGTGGCAGCGAGAGTGACGCTGACAGGAACTCCTGAGGAACCTTAGGTGTGGGGCCGCTCAGTCTGCGCTAGATACCGTTACAGTGGTGGCAGTGGTGGGATTCGAACCCACGCCGTTGAAATGACAGTGAACCACCATGGCCAAGCAAACCTGCCAAACAGCCCCTGGCTCCAAAAGTCATTTACTGAGTGATCAAAGACAGATGACTGCATGGCCACTCATGTCGTCAACAGAATATCAGCCAATAGCGGCTGCTGAACTCCCAGGGCCCAAGAGACCAAAGTGCACCCCACCCACCACCCTCCACCTCTGGCATGTACACAATATTTGACAGTCTAGTGCTGTAAAACACGGAAGGTCTTTTCAAAAATCCACTGCGAATTTACAAATCAATTTATCTGCCCCGGCATTCATTTGTGCTATCTCCCAAGTGGGAGGACTAATCAGCGCTTCACATTTCCATAGACAACCAAACAATGAACTCTGGGTAGTTGTGACACTTGGGGATCATACATAGGATCTTTCTCATTGAGTTTAATTGCACACAACTGAGGGAATAATCAGAAAGAGGAGAAAGAGCTCACACTGATGTGCTAAAACTCCCATAGCTCAAGTTCAGAATTCTCTCCCTTATGTGTTGTTCTCAAAAACCAAAAAAAACCCATTCGATATGAAGAACGGAGTTACGTCTGGATGTAGCTCAGTGGAAAAGCATATGATAAAAACAAACAAAAGAAAGGTCCCAGGTAGTATCGCTGGGACAGATCAGAGACTTTGGCAGGAGAAAAAAAGGTGAGTTACAGAATTGGAGTAATTTAAAACTGTCCTTCTTAGGAAGAAAACCACTAATGAAAATTCATATCTTACCGAAAATGCTGTACCGATTTCAGAATTTACCTATTAGACATAACGTAGTCATTTAAGCAATGGCAGAAAGACTTAGCAGATTTTGTGTGGCAGGGCCAAAAACCAAGGGTTAAAACGTAAATATTACATGACTCTAAAGTAATAAGTGGTTTGGCATAGCCTAACTTAAAATTATATTTTGAAGTCACGCGTATAGTTCGGCTTAAGGATTGGATAACTTTAAAAAATGAAAGATTGTTAAATTTAGAAGGTTCGTATTTAAGATATGGTTGGCATGGTTACTTATGGGTTGCCAAAGTTGACGTGATTTTTTTTCCAAGCTTTATTGGCATAGACAACAGTCTAAAAAAAACTGATAAAAAAACATATACAGTACAGGAAATAACTGTTAAGTGGAGGGAAATCTACTGGCATTTAGTAATTTCCAGGAGAAAGTCTGCCACTATCATACAGAGGGAAGGATCAGGATTGTCTAGCAAGTAGTGTAATCTAAATACATCGGAGAGATCAGGTAAATGTAAAGGAGTAAGATTCACATACTTGGATCTGATTTCCTTGAATCTGAAACAGTGTAGTAATTGGTGGGCCAGAGATTCAACTGAGCCATCATTACACGGGCACAATCTTGTAGCCTTTTCTTGCTTGTTAAATCTGCCATGTAACAAGGCAGAAGGCATAACATTAAACCTGGCGAGCATTATGGCTCTCCTTTGAGCAGGGTTTATTAAGCAATACAGGGAGTGTGCCAAGTGGCCCCGTTCAAATGGAAGAGAAAAATACAGGAGGGAGCACGTTTTCTTGGCTGCAGTGATTAGGGTAGAGAACTCTCTATCCAATAGTTGGCCTTTTAATTTACTATAGGCTTCTGAGAAGGACAAAGGGCAAAGTGAATCCACTGACAGTCCAATAGAAGCCATTTTTTCTTCGATTATGGAAAACCAGGGGTTGGAATGGGAATCAGAGAGCAGACGGTGGACCAGGGAATTACAGTCCGAGAGAAAATGAATTCGCAGCCAGAATCTAAAAGCCCTCAGCCAGGCGGCTGATTCCAAGGAGTTTTGACCTAACTCCAGACAAAAGGCTGCATAGGGCACACAATTTGGGAGTCCAGTTGACATGATTTAAGGATTGTGTAATAAGAAGGGACCCTTACTGAAGATATGGGACCCCTATAAATAGAAGATACATTTAAAAATAATATTTTGGGTGCCCCTACTCAAAAAAGAGCAATTGATAAAAGTAGCCAATCTTGAGCTTAATGTTCCAATCATCTGGGCTCCAGAGGCATAAGGGGGGAAAATGGCACCCGGGGTAAACTGGTACCCAGACCCTGCCCCCCCCCCTCCAAAAAAGCATCCTGCTCCAGTCAGACTGTTTTGGGCAACAGGCCCGGTAGCAGCTTCTGCCAGGCCTGGAAGGGGGGAAGAGGGTGGTGTGTGGGGGCAATTTCTACCCCCACATGACCCCAATGGCATCCCCCCCCCCGCCCATGCTGAGCTCTGAAACACACACATGCTAGATTTTCTATTCTGGGGCTTTTCCCCAGGTTCTCACAACACAGCCAGTGAGAAACACCCAAGCTTGAAACTGGCCTCCTGCTCTTCAGAGCAGCGGCAGCAAAGGTGACTTAGAAAGAAGTTGATGAAGCTTTTAACTACATTCTATACAGTAACAGCCTTTACAGCTATATATAACTTGTTAGCTAGCATTTCTATGCTTATTAAATACGTTCTATGGACGTAAGTGATTTGAGTGAAGCTTTTAAGCCAAAGAGAGTTAAAAATAGCAGCCATCGCCTATAACATGCCTGGATTTGCTTTTATTTACATTCATGCAATTATTCCACTTTACGCAGAAAGTTTTATGGAGCTGCCTGAGCGGAGCTTTCAAAGGGCTTCTTTCACAGAGGTTCAAAGAAGGTGAGCCATCCCCATTTGATCAGACAGCATGTTGCCCGAGTCTAGCGTTTTTACAAAGAGCTCACTTTGAAAAGGACCATGATGTGCAAACAGTTTTACAAATAATTGTGGTGTCTTTCTGACCCCAAAAAAGGCAACGTGACCCTTGACAAAAACATTGCTAATACCCATCTTTAGCGGCTGGCATTATATTGCCATGACAAGATTTGATATCACGCAGGCACACAGGCAGAAATACTAGCAGCAAATAACCAAAATTAGCAAGACATTTGATCTCAGTCTTCAGCGTACCTGCTGGCACAGGAAAAGCTTGCAGGGCAAGATACCAATAAATTGTTGCTCACCAGAGACAAAAAGCGTTCCACAGGCTGAAGCAAGGCACCCCAGCATTACATTATGTTTCAGAACAGATGCATGGTAGACTTTGTGTTCCAAGTGCTCTGCCAAAATGCCACGCCAAAGATAAAGCCACTAAAACAACAGCAAAACAAATGACTTTCAATGGCATCTTTCTATCAGTTCAGCAAGCTACACCAGACACACACACCCTGTATTTTTCTCTCCCATTTGAACGGGGCCACTTGGCACACTACCTGTATTGCTTAATAAACCCCGTTCGAAGGAGAGCCATAATGCTCGCCAGGTTTAATGTTATGCCTTCTGCCTTGTTGCATGGCAGATTTAACAAGCAAGGAAAGGCTAAAAGATTGTGCCCATGTAACGACGGCTCAGCTGAATCTCTGGCCCACCAATTACTACACTGTCTCAGATTCAAGGAAATCAGATCCAAGTATGTGAATCTTACTCCTTTACATTTACCCCATCTCCCCGATTTAATTAGATTACACTACTTGTTGGACAACCCTGATCCTTCTCTCTGTATGATAGTGGCAGACTTTCTCCTGGAAATTACCAAACGCCAGTAGATTTCCTTCGACCTAACATTTATTTCCTGTTTTGTATATGCTTTTTTAATCCGTTTTTTATTATGGTTGTACTGTTGTCTATGCCAATAAAGGCTTGCTTAGATTAAGCTACACCAGACCCAGAAGCGGGCTAACCTTTTCACCGTTTCATATCACCCTGCACCCACCCACCATCTCAAACAGTTAAAATTCTATGTATTGTCAAAGGCTTCCACGGCCGGACTCAACTGATTGGTGTGGGCTTTCCGGGATGTCTCTGTGGTCTGGTAGATCTTGTTCCTAATGTTTCGCCTGCATCTGAATTGAAATCCACAAACACTAAAGCAACTTCAGCCAGAAGGAAAAGACTCTGAGAATTAACAAAACTTGACTATTAGTACTTAAAAACACCAGAATCAAAGGCCAAGGACGTACTAGGTTCATGGACAATGAACTCCACCCAGACACAGGATTTGCATTCACTAATACACTTGGCACACTACCTGTATTGCTTAATAAACCCTGTTCAAAGGAGAGCCATAATGCTCGCCAGGTTTAATGTTATGCCTTCTGCCTTGTTACATGGCAGATTTAATAAGCAAGAAAAGGCTAAAAGATTGTGCCCATGTAACGATGGCTCAGTTGAATCTCTGGCCCACCAATTACTTCACTGTCTCAGATTCAAGGAAATCAGATCCAAGTATATGAATCTTACTCCTTTACATTTACCCGATCTCCCCGATTTAATTAGATTACACTACTTGTTGGAAAACCCTGATACTTCCCTCTGTATGATAGTGACAGACTTTCTCCTGGAAATTACTAAACGCCAGTAGATTTCCTTCGTCCTAACATGTATATCCTGTATTGTATATGCTTTTTAATCCGTTTTTTTATTATTGTTGTACTGCTGTCTATGCCAATAAAGGCTTGCTTCTGTTGCTACTGCAGAGAATGAAAATGCGAATACGAATGTAAATGGACTGAAAACCCCACCCACAATACAATGCAGACAACCACGCCTTCACATATCAAGTTCCATCCAAACACTTACTGATTGGCTCCCCACCCGGGGACATGGACAATATATACCCCACTAGACATTCTCTTCTCACTGGACACAGTGTGTAACAGACTTCCCTCTCTGAGACACCTCTGAAGATGCCAGCCACAGATGCAAGAGAAATGTTAGGAACAAGATCTACCAGACCACGGCCACACAGCCCGGAAAACCCACAACAACCAGTTAACATTCTGCTCAGGTATCTCCCCTGAGGGAGAAATGCTGGATCCTATCAGCCCTAGCAAGCCTCCAGACCGCATGAAGACGTACTTTGCATTTCACTGTTTACAGACCACTTCAAACAGCATTTGAATATCTTCTGGACCTTGTTGGCTCAGCCAGTTTGGCTTCAAATATATTTGTTCCAGGCAAAAGGTTCAGCGCAACCCGCTCAACAGCGAATCACAAGTGTTCCAAACCAACACATGAGCCCCTACACACCAAGCAAGCGTTACTATTCCTGTGGGCACCACGTATCCTGTGAAAGAAAAACCTAACAACGTTGTCAACAGAATCTCCTGGTCCTCTTGGTCCTACCTTTATTGTATGCGAATTGATTTTATCCAAGCGAAGTGACTCACACTTGAGCAGTTCAAAACCAGCCTGCAACACCAAAAGCGTCCTGTCTGCACATTTCTGTTCCTGGGAGCAAAATCATCAGCACCAACTGCTTGCTGTCAGCAAATTCAAAGGGCCTGGAACTGGAGGCTTATTGCATGCCAAGTATCAGCAGAGCTAGCAGCAAGACTCAACATTACGTCTTCAATGACACACTCTTTCCATTAGTAAAGCTGTTAACTAATATCTGCATTCTCTGGAGGAAATTTTAAACTACCGTGGAGGACACCATCTTGGTACACAGATGTTCAGCTGACCCCAGATGTGACGCAAAGGGCAACTCCCTTACAGTGGCACACAATTCAAGGGAACGTGCTATGCCTACGATCCTATCTCACAAGCCACCAATCAATGAATCAAAACAGCTATTGTCCTTAGTAACGTTTATGTAAGCACAAACTGCTATTCCCCATTTGTTGCTAAAACAGTCTTCTGTTTCTTTTGCTTAGACCACTGCTACGAGCAGCAGTGGCGTAGTGGTTAAGAGCAGATGCACTCTAATCTGGAGGAACCGGGTTTGATTCCCCGCTCTGCCGCTTGAGCTGTGGAGGCTTATCTGGGGAATTCAGATTAGCCTGTGCGCTCCAACACACCCCAGCTGGGTGACCTTGGGCGAGTCGCAGTTCTTTTGAGCTCTCTCAACCCCACCTACCTCACAGGGTGTTTGTTAGCAGCAGCAGCACCAAGCCTTTACTGGCATATAAAATGATATAGATAAAATACAGAGAGAAAAAACCCCAGATTTAAAACAATACCCAAAGAGAATAATAACAAAGAATCTTTTAATAACAGACTGACACAACAAAGTTTAAAAAAAAACAGAACTATCCTTTAGGGTGTATAATTTCTAGTAAAAACTTGGCCATCAATTCACAAACTACAAGATCAGGGTTATTTAGCAAGCATAAGATCTTTTGAGTATCTGGAATCCTGTCACAGTTCAAGGGAAGAGTATTTGCATATTTTCCCTTAATTCCCTAATATTTAGTGCAATAGAAGAGGGAATGGGTTAAAGTTTCCTGTTGATTAGAGTTACACGAGCAGAATCTCTTCGTGCCTGCTATTTTTAAAAATCTACCATATAGCAGTGCTGAAGGCAGAACACTGAACCTAGCCAATGATATAGCTCTCCTAGGGCTAGGGTTCAAGCATTATGCATATATAATCAGCTATGCATCCCCGTTTAAATGGTACTGAGAAGCTAAGGGGTGAACATGTTTTGGATGCCGCTGCAAATAGGTTTTGAGATTCTGTTTCTAGTAATCTTTCTTTCAAACTGTTATAGGCTTCAGCATGGGACAACATACCCAAGGATTCAATAGAATGTTTGTTGGGGGGGGGGGGGGGGCAGGGAGAAGATTGTAAACCCCTTTGAGTCTCCTTACAGGAGAGAAAGGGGGGATATAATTCCCACCTTCTTCTTACCTCACCTGTATTGCAGGATGGCCTCTTGAGCCGCATCGAATTGCTTTGATGGTCAGGTGTAGTCTACAGGTGTAGCCTTCCTTTCTTCCAACCCCCCTTTGTCCTTAAACCAAGGTCTTGAACAATAAAACCACAAAACTGAAGCAAGACTCATATGTAGAAACACCTCCCTTCGACTGGCTGAGCAATAAGGTTGTGGACTCTGTTCAGTTCTGCGGGTGAAGACGTCACAGAGTTTACAGTGCCATCTAGAGGTGAGGGGTAGTTGCACAGCCATGGAGGACACAGCCATGGTGCCGCCGCACCGCCTCCTAAGAAGCCTGCTGCCCCAAGGCCAGCAAGCCAGCTGCGATGAGGTCCCTTCCCTCATCAAAGGGCAGAATAATGGGCTGTGCCGATGATTTTTTCAGTGTAAGGTCACTCTGGCATATGGGGGCATTCCTGGGCCAAAATGGCTCAGGAAACCGACTAAAGCCATCCCTGGGAATTCCCCCTTTAGTCCTGTTCTTTTCTCCTGTGCTGGAAGAGCGCTGCCGGAATGGCTGCACTGGTGCTTGGGCGTTGCACTGTAGTGTGGCTCCCCAACACCCCTGCACCGGCAGAAATGTCTCTTAATGTTGGTGCAAGTGGCATTTACGTGGCAGTCCCCCCCCCCCCCCCCCGGTTCGGATTGCACTGTTAGACGCCGAGATAGTAGTAAAAAGCCTGCTGTGATAGGCCTGCTTCAGGACCCCGGACAGTGCAGTGTGGAAGCTAAGGGCAATACAGACAGGTTTTTGTTGATGGTTATGGGCCAGGCCAGGGGTCTGCAACCTGCGACTCTCCAGATGTTCGTGGACTACAATTCCCATCAGCCCCAATTGGCCATGGTGGCAGGGGCTGATGGGAATTGTAGTCCACGAACATCTGGAGAGTCACAGGCTAGGCCAGGGAGTATGAGATGTTAGCTCAGTCTGTGTTCAGCACCTGATGTGAATTGAAATATTCCGGGGGGGGGGGGGGGGGGGGTATAGCCTGCTTCCCCAGAGCATTTATTTGCCTACGAAGGAGCAACTGATTCTTGCCAAAATTCATCTCTACCTTCAATGCTTATATTGTTATGTATTGTCAAAGGCTTTCACAGCCGGAATCACTTGGGTGCTGTGTGGTTTCTGGGCTGTATGGCCGTGTTCTAGCAGCATTCTCTCCTGACGTTTCGCCTGCATCTGTGGCTGGCGTCTTCAGAGGATCAGATGCAGGCGAAACGTCAGGAGAGAATGCTGCTAGAACACGGCCATACAGCCCAGAAACCACACAGCACCCAACTTATATTGTTATATTTAAAATACTGGCATTCTGATCTCTCTGCTTTGCTTGGTAACTCTATGCATGTGTTGCACAGTCTTAAAGTCAAAATACTGAGCACCTGGCCATTGGCTTTAGGCTCACTGGAGGTCAGCAACTGTCTGACAGTGTGCATCTAGCACCCTTGGTAGCGCTCTGTTCAGGAAATCCAGAGCATCACATGCATTTCTGCACAATGAGTTTTTCAGACACGTCCATCTTTGGATTTCTAAGCAGGCCTTTTGTGGAAGCAGTTCAACCATCAAGGTAATATAGCAGAGACACAAACTAGCTAGAACCAGCATTTCTTCTCTTGATGTAGAAGGATATTGACAAGCTGGAACGAGTCCAGAGGAGGGCAACCACAATGGTCAAAGGTCTGGAATCCATTCCCTACGAGGAGAGACTTAGGGAGCTGGGTATGTTTAGTTTGGTGAAGAGAAGGTTAAGAAGTGACATGATAGCCATGTTTAGATATTTGAAAGGGATGTCATGTTGGTGAGGGAGCAAGCTTGATTTCTGCTGCTCCAGAGACTAGGGCCAAGAGTAATGGGTTCAAGGTGAAGGAAAAGAGATTCCACCTAAACAACAGGAAAAACTTCCTGACAGTAAGGGCTGTTTGACAGTGGAATGCACTACCTCGGAGTGTGGTGGAGTCTCCTTCTCTGGAGGTTTTTAAAGCGAGGTTGGATGGCCATCTGTCAGCAGTGCTATGCTTGTGTGTTCCTGCATTGCAGGAGGTCGGACTTGATGGCCCTTGGGGTCTCTTCCAACTCTGTAATTCTATGATCCTAGTGACAAACCATTCCTTTGCATATGCTACTCCTTTAAAAAGCACACATTGAAAATAACCATACTAAAGCATTCCAATGCAACACAACCATACACTGCCATACATATTCTGTAAATTGACACACACATTTTGCATGCTATGTACCAAGTATTTCTATGGACAAGGGGACAGTCATTGAAGCATTAAATAGTTGGCTTTGCAATATAAAGATTGTCTCCTACGCAGTGGCGTGGGAGGTTAAGAGCTCGTGTATCTAATCTGAAGGAACAGGGTTTGATTCCCCGCTCTGCCGCCTGAGCTGTAGAGGCTTCTCTGGGGAATTCAGATTAGCCTGTGAACTCCCACACACGCCAGCTGGGTGACCTTGGGCTAGTCACAGCTTCTCAGAGCTCTCTCAGCCCCACCTACTTCACAGGGTGTTTGTTGTGAGGGGGGAAGGGCAAGGAGATTGTCAGCCCCTTTGAGTCTCCTGCAGGAGAGAAAGGGGGGATAGAAATCTAACTCTTCTTCTTCTGATCACTCAGGACCGCAATACTGCCAGTGCATGCTAGTTACCTCTAAGATTTGTAGTTTTTCTAAGAAAATGACTCGCTATGATGGCTAAAAAAATAATAATGAACTGGCATTTAAAATGCACTTAGTTCCAAACTCTATAAATGTCACAGCAAAAGCCAATTCACTGTTGACATTTACTCTACTGCAGAGCAATCCGAAAGGATCGTGGCACGGAGGAAAGGCTTCAACAATTTCTGTAGTCTGTGGCTAAAAGGTACGATTCATTAATGCTCCGGTTCACCGGCCAGATTGGTGTCAAGTACAGCTCTAAATCTGCAGTGTTGGTGACGGGACTTGTTCGACCCAAAATTAAAGGGCATGTCGCACCAGACTGGTATTGATTGAGATACAGACATTAACCTTGCTATGTTCTGGCCGTCGCATGTTAACACGAGCATCTTGCGAAATGTAAAAGTCAACATGAGGCTCCTGAAATTCCTGTTTAGGAGAACGTATTCAAGGCACATGTTAAAATGGTGCACACGCCAACAGACTGGAATGTGCCAGCAGCAGTGGCGTAGTGGTTAAGAGCAGGTGCGTTCTAATCTGGAGGAACCGGGTTTGATTCCCCGCTCTGCCAGCCTGAGCTGTGGTGGCTTATCTGGGGAATTCAGATTAGCCTGTGCACTCCCACACACGCCAGCTGGGTGACCTTGAGCTAGTCACAGCTTTTCGGAGCTCTCTCAGCCCCACCCACCTCACAGGGTGTTTGTTGTGACGGGGGAAGGGAAAGGAGATTGTAAGCCCCTTTGAGTCTCCTACAGGAGAGAAAGAGGGGATATAAATCCAAACTCCTCCCCCTCCTCCTCCTCCTCCTCCCCCCGCCCCCCGCTGTATACCACCTACATACTGGCTGATATATTTGAGTTCCATCATAAGTCACTGAAATTTGCCTATCTTAGGTAACTATGCATATTTCCCCAGCATGGACCACATTTTACATGCCCTTACTACTGTCATCTTTATGTGAAATAGAGCTCAAGCACTGGCAGCAACTCTTCAGATTCTCAGACAAACATCTTTCCCAACTCCTGCTACCTGAGATCCTTAAACTGGAGTTGCCAAGGGCCGGAGACAAGTCCTCCTTCTTGTCAAACATGTGAGTCATAGTCCCGCCCATCTTCTGGAAAAGTCACGCGTCATGCTTGCAAGCGCTGCTTGATGTCTATTAAGTACGAAATTCATATTTATCTATATATATTGATATTTCTACCCCGCCCATCCCTGAAGGGGTCAGGGCGACGTACAACAGAATAAAAACATATAAGTCAGAACAACAATTAATAACAACTCTAAAATACATTAAAACCAGCATGTTCAATAACGCAGGGGCTGATGGGAATTGTAGTCTATAACATCTGGAGGGGCAAAGGTTCGCCACCACAGTCCTAGCCCAATCCTCTGACAGCTAAAACAAAACTCATTCATTCTGGTCCTCCCATCGCAGTATGCTACATCAATAAGTCTGTCACACTAGCCACTTACTCTCTAATAAATACAGTTAAGTAGCACAATAAACAGTGCCATCTGCTCCCTAGCATTAGCCACTCTCAGATAACCTCCAGGTACAAATGACTCTTTGAGTGATAGGTTTGTCCTACCACTTTATACAATAACAGTGAAATACAAAGTGCATTGTCCCAACTTGGTACCATATCGCTCTCAGTTTTGTACGTTCTGCAGAAAGATGATAGCAGATTGTATATTTCTCCACCACTGAACAAAACATGCCGGACCTTCTTTGTTGCAGAATGCTTCACCTGGGCCCTAGTGCCTGCCTAGCCCTGCTCCCCTCATCCGTTTGAAAGTATGAAAATAAAAATACCTTTTGGCACAAACACTCTTATCTCAAAGTGTTATGTTCAATAACGCCAGACAGAGGTGAAGAAGAAGAGCTCAGCTCAGAATGTCTTTCTCCTGAGGCAGTGAGAGAAAGGCTGAGGGTGAGCTCCCCGTGTGCTCCTCACAGGGTGGCATAGCACCAAGGGGGCAGGAGGTGCGATGGCAAGAAGGTTCTCGTCTTTTTGGTTGGGAGGAGGAGGGGAACAGCCCTCTAGCGAGCGGGAGTCTGAAAAGCTTGGAATTCATCTTTGCGGCAGGCCTCTACCAAGCCCAGTCCCAATATGGGGATGCACAGAGAGACCACGACGACGAACCTGGCCTTCACTGCTCGACAATGTCTCAGAACTAACCAGAATTCAAGCAAAAAGGAAGGTGAGCATATGAGTGTGTTAAGTGCCCTCGAGTCATGGCAACTCTTATGAACTCATAACTTTCCAAATATCCCAGTCTTACCAGCCTTGCTTTGGTCTTGCAGAGATGAGGTCATGGTTCCCTTGACTGAGTCAATCCTTCTCATGTTAGAAGGGAGCAGCAGTGGCGTAGTGGTTAAGAGCACGTGCATTCTAATCTGGAGGAACTGGGTTGATTCCCCACTCTGCCTGAGCTGTGGAGGCTTATCTGGGGAATTCAGATTAGCCTGTGCACTCCCACACATGCCAGCTGGGTGACCTTCGGCTAGTAGTCACTGTTCTTCTGAGCTCTCTCAGCCCCACCCACCTCACAGGGTGTTTGTTGTGAGGGGGGAAGGGAAAGGAGATTGTAAGCCCCTTTAAGTCTCCTACAGGAGAGAAAGGGGAGATATAAATCCAAACTCCTCCTCCTCCTCCTTCCCTAATGCCTTCAACTTTTCCTATTGTCTTCTCAAAGGTGAGCTGATGTATTCAATAAACCTTCTCAGACAAGTAGCTTTTTAACTTATTCGTTTAGAAGTTGCCCATACAAAGGCACTGAAGCCTTTGCAAAACATTATCATACCGAACTGTGCAGTCACACACAGTCACATGAACTGTGTATTCCAAACATTCCAATCTGCAAAAAGCATGTACTGGAAAGAATCAATAGCTAATATTTACAGTAGTCTTTAATTTTATGTAGCATATCCCAGAGCCAACTCTAACTCAGTCCAGTATAATCAACAGTTAGTGTACAGATGACCATAATTTTGAGCCTCTAAGACACACGTGTCAACCTTGTGGCCCTCCAGATGTTCATGAACTACAGTTCCATCAGCCCCTACCAATATAGCCAATGCTCATGTTGGGAGGGACTGATGGGAATTGTAGTTCATGAACATCTGGAGGGCCAAGAGTTTGACACCCCTGCTCTAAGATCTGTAAGCTTGGCTATAATTTTGGTGGCTGTATTCTCCCTGTAGAAGGCTAGACAACTGGGTAGCCCAACTATTGTCCATCGGCTATCCGTCCTGGTGGGTCCCAAAGCACTTATGTGTATATTTGGCACATTCATTTCACTTACTTCATTTTTGCCCAGTGAGGTCTGGGACGTTTGGAACATAGCCGGGACTTGGCCCTACAGCCTGTATCTGTTGTTTACTTCACCTAGGCCCAGTAAAATGTAGAGACGCTTCACTCCCTTCCCCCATGAGTCCAAAATATGTCCTGTAACCTTTAGCTGTCTGTACAACTGGCAAGCAAGGAATATGGTATTTCCATTGCAAGGAGAACAAAAACGGTTCTATTTCTCTCAACACAAAATCCTAATGGCTGACTTCAGTGGTACAGGGAGGAATTTAAAGAGGTTTTTTATTGTTTCAAAACAATCTTTTCACCACAAAGCCAACAGACTAAGGCAAGGTAACGAGCTCTGAATCACAGATTTGTTTTTATTGCAAGGACTCTGCTACTAAATCAACTTTATGTCAGATCGGGGGTTTTTTTAAACTCCTCTTCCGTTGACTTAATTGTTGACCTGCAAATGTACCGAAACCAATGCATCCAGTAATCAACAGCTCAGTTAAGGATGTAATTTGAGATCCAATGAGAAACAATGTATTTACTTTGCCTGCCCATAAAAGCACCAAAATCAGCATTTGGTCGCAAGATGACTGGAGTTTCCAGCTCCTCTATCAGAACTGGAAGGCCAAGTTAATGTTTAACCTAGCAGTCACATTCTTTATGTATATGTGTGCAGTATAACTGTCAAACATTACCCACTCTCAAATTATTCTTCATTATTCACCTGCAGAAAACCAGAAGTGGTAAATGCCTTATGGGAGGGAAGTACCGGTGATACAGCTAATCATTATTTATGCCCGCATGATTTACCGAAGTAATAAAGTTAAAAGACACAGCTCAGATCCAATATTCATTCACTATCACAGCCAACACCTGCTTAAATGGAATTGTGCCAGCTCACAGCTATGTAAGCAGTCGTGGTTGGGGCAACAACAGAATACATCACAAACGTTTCGTTTTGCTCACAGATACTTTGTCCCATTCATGGTCCCTTTTAGGAGGTCAACGTAGTTGAAAATTAGAACCTGAGGCCTCGCTCTCAAGTTTGTCCAACCTGTTAAAGTTATTACCAGCCGCTTTCAGTCTGTCTCAGAAAAAGATGCCAGTAGGGTTGGATATTCCTCCGCCAAGAACTCATCATGCCGGACCTTCTTTGTGGCAGAGTGCTCCACCTGGCTCCTAGTGCCTACCTCGCCCTGTTCTCCCAATCCTCTCTAGCAAATATTAGTGATACTCGTTCAATTAACTATAAATGTTCTTGTGTCAAAGTACCATGCTCAATAGTGCACAATGGTCTTTGCAAAGACAGCACATAAAAACGAATGACAATTCTTATATTTGGGACTATATTCTCATGCGGAAGCATACAATTTTCTCAATCCCTGCACCTCAACTGACAGTACCAGCATCTTTTTCTGAGACAAAGGATAGTAGCCAACAGCATCTGAAAACGGCAGTCGTAACAGAGGCCCCTTCCGCACACGCAAAATAATGCATTTTCAAACCACCTTCACAACTGTTTGCCAGTGGATTTTGCCATTCCGCACAGCTTCAAAGCGCACTGAAAGCAGTTTGAAAGTGCATTGTTCTGCATGTGCGGAATGAGCCAGAAACCATTCTGATGCTAGAGGGAAGAGGATGTTTCCCAGTTAGTCTATCCCGCTTGCTACGATTAATCCCTTGCAGGATTAATTACTTGCAAAATCTGACTACCTTAAAGTTGGTTTCATAACAATAAGAGGAGGAAAATCTGAAATTCATCAGGCCTGGCTGGAAAATCTGATAGAGACCAAACAGACGGCCATACCATAAGACACTGCACAATTGGCAAAGGCAAACACATTGAGTGTCGGGGTGTGTGTGTGTGTGTGTGTGTGTGTGTGTGTGTGTGTGTGTGTGTGTGTGTGTGTGAGTGAGAGAGACAGACAGACAGACAGACAGACAGACAGACAGACAGACAGACACGGACGGACGGACGGACGGACGGACGGACGGACGGACGGACGGACGGACGGACGGACGGACGGACGGACGGACGGACGGATGGAGAGACGGAGAGAAAGAGAGACAGAGAGACAGAGAGGCCCTCAAGTCACAGCTTACTTACGGCAACTGTGCCCACCACCTGTCTGCTCAAAAGGTTATATTCTAGGTACGACGTTTAAGTACATCGTTGGCTCCCAGGACTCCAAGATGGCATTCTTCCAAGGGAGCAGAGCCACGGAAATGTAGTTCCTTCTCAACAGCTCTCATCCAGCATGAGCGGAAATTCATGTTTGAATTAATGAAATTAATCCAGAAGCGTTAAAGTCTAATTTGAGCCAAAAGCTTTTTGTTATGCGTGCCAAGGGTATGCAGAACCCATGCTCTCTACACATCTGCTCAAGCAGCAGGTCCTTTCTAAATCCAGCAAAAAAAATTTAAATAAATAAATAAATAAAAATGGCTGCTCCATAGAGGTTTGTGGCCCAGCAGATGGGGCTCTGCTAGCAAACAAATTCCTGACCCATGGGCACGCTGAAGAAGCCCTTGCCAAATAGTTTACCTCTGAGTATTGGATGCCCGGTCATTACTTTAGTTCCCTCCTGGAACGTTTCCAGGGACATTTGGCTGGCTGGCGAGGGAAATGGAATCTTGCATAAGGCCTGACCTGGCCGTTCTTACGTGATTAGTCAGTTTCTTTTTCCAAGTCCCAGACTGAACCCAGGACCACTTGCTAGATCAAACCCAAAGGCTGGCACCTTCTTTCCAAGGGAGCAGACCTGAGAAACGAGGAGGCCTCTCCCTCATTTGCTCCCAGCAACTGTTTCTCAGAGGTCCTACTGCCTCTGAACTAAGAAGTGTGACAGGAGGAAGGGAAGGAGTTTGTAAGCTGCTTTGAGACTCCTTACAGGGTAAATCCAAACTCTTCTTCTCTCCTTCTAGGCCACCTACTGACTAGCTGGAAGTGTGCATGTGTCAGAGTCCGCTGAGTACACTGAAGGCGACTGAGGGTGGCAGTGGGGAAGACTTTCCCCCTGGCCCCAAAGGTGGACACCAATGATTGCAAGTGTTAAAAGTACTAATCAGAAGCTTCCCACAGGCAAGAAAACCACTGCATAGATCAGTGGTGGCGAACCTATGGCGAATAGACCCCTCCCCCCCACATCTAGGCTGGCCTGGGCCACTGGGCTCGATTATTAGCATTAAACCTAAGACCTAGTTTTGGGGAAGCAGTGTAGGTAACCCTGTTAAACCCCACTGATTTTCATGGGAATAACTAAAGCGCAATCCTTTACCTGGGAGTAAACTCAGTTGCTGGCAATGGGGCTTGCATCTGAGTAAACCCTCCTAGGGTCATGATTCACCTGTTGGTAGAGTTGCACAGTTGCTTCAAAGCAAAGCCACCGACTACCACCGAGCTTACCACCAACTACCACTAACGCACGCCTCGGATTCAACCATTTTTTCTACACTAAAACCTCTGTATTCGGGTTAAATTGCCGTGTTGGCACTTTGCGATAAATAAGTGGGTTTTGGGTTGCGATTTGGGCACTCAGTCTTGAAAAGGTTCGCCATCACTGGCATAGATGACCAGTACCCATTAATTTTCCCCTTTCAGTATTGTTTACTGTCTTCATTTAATCCCTTGTTCCAGCAGAGTTTTCTTCAAGTGGAAAAAACTTTACATTCTCACCAATGGCCTTATGAGTTTTCCTAACTAGGGATTCATCAACAAAAGATGTATCCTGATAAATTCCATCTCTGGTCAGGCCAGGTTAACATCCAGGCTGTTTTTCATCCTTGCTTGGACCCCATCTATACACCTTACTTTCTCTGTTGGTTATCTTTGAGGACCATTTCATGACTAATTTGTTTCTTTGGCTTTCTCACTGAAAGCACGCAGCCCATTTCAACAGAACGCAACCTTGCCTTACTTCCAAAAGGTAGAGCAATTATTTTATTCTTATGAGGCAACAAATTACAAGGTTCTTTGCTTTTTATACAAAAGCAGTCCCTTAAAGCCCAATACGTTTGTGCTTTACGAACCCACTGTTAACAATAAAAACAAATGCTTGAAGTCAAACACAATTCTGTGCTTACCTACCTCTTGTTTACCACTTCTGCATTATAATGGTAAAAACCTTTCTAGTATCAATTTGTCCAAGTACAGTTTTCTTGGAAAGGGCTTGTTTCATTCTGCTTAAAAGCTCCCACGGCCAGTATCACTCGGTGTATTTAATGCACCATGTAGCCAAGTCACAACAGTTTTTATTCTTTCGCCTTGCATTTAAATTACAGTCGTGCCAACAACTCAAGAGCTTTTTTTCGGCCATAATTATTTTTACTTGGAGGAGAGGTTTCCCCTCCATCCCATTCTAAGCATAGCCTGATGTCTCTTATCAACAGCCATCGATCTAGGACATTAGTTTAAACGGACCAATTCTTCCTAAACACAGATTCAGCTCCCAAGAATGAAACAAGACCTTTCACTCGTTAAAGGAGAGTTGATTCTAACTTGCTGCTTACCACAAATTTGGGGATTGTTCTGAAAAGTTTTTGAAGAAGGGATGCCAAGCGTATGCCCACGAGCCAGGTGGGACAGCCCCCCTGCCCTTGATCCCAATCTGGTTTACCAGTCCACCCACCCACCCACCTCCCAATCTGGCCTGATGAGTCCAGCAGTGGTGTTAAGAGAAGGTGCACTCTAATCTGATTGATTCCCTCCTGGGGTTTGATTCCCCGCTCCACCACTTGAGCTGTGGAGGCTGATCTGGGGGACTAGATTAGCCTGTGCACTCCCACACACGCCAGCTGGGTGACCTTGGGCTAGTCACAGCTTTTCGGAGCTCTCTCAGCCCCACCCACCTCACAGGATGTTTGTTGTGGGGGGGGGAGAGAGAAAGGAGATTGTAAGCCCCTTTGAATCTCCTTACAGGAGTCCTCCTCCTCTTCCTCTTCTTTGGGGGGGGGGTGGCTGCCTCAGCTGATGAGCCCCCACAGGCTCACCAGCTGAGCCAGCCAACCCACCCTGAGTTGATCTGGGCTGGCAAGCCAAGGCAGTCAGCCCACCCTACAAAACAAGATCTATCCAAGTCATATAGGGCCCTCGCAACAAAGAAATTCAACCCTCTTGATTTAAAGGCTTCCGTGGGCTATATTATCTGCTACCCCAAGCAGATCTTTGCATTGGTGACTTACAATGAGTAGATCTCTAAGAAGCCAAGAGCCAAAGTAGACTATCCGTAGGCAGTGTGAAAGAACACTTCTGTGTGGGGAAAAAGAAAAATATTAAGTACTACGAACACTTCAGAGAACTGAATAAATGATGGATATTAGGATATAATGCTTCAGAGGTATGTACGGATGCATGTGTGGCAGAATTTCACTTGACATGCAAGTTATTGGTTGGATACAGTCGGTTTTTCTACTCAGTCTCTCAACCCCGATTCCTAAGCCTCTGTCCCATACAACTTCTGTTTAACGGTTCGTGATCCTCAGTATAGACATGTTGGGTGGTCAAAGGAGACCCCTCTTTTTCTCACCAGCAGAAAATCTGATCACACAACCCTACATTCTTATCCGGCCGTTTCTATTTACAGTGGAAAAAAGAAAAGGAAAGCTTTATTTGATGGGAGTCTCTCACCGTCCGAGGTCCAATCTAAGCCAGGACCTCGCTTCTGACCTCTGAACAGCCGAGCCGCCAAACCAACAAAAATGCACTTTCGGTAACAAACATCGGCATCGTAACAATCTGCTCTCAGGTCCTCCATCATGAGATGCTTACTGCAAAACCTTCGGCGGCTTATTGTGAAGAGCAAAGCCACATCACGGCACATTTTGGAACCTGAGTCATACGAATGTTCCTGGGTTAGGGGATATAAATAAAATGCAACCGACGCTGTCCTGTCCTTGTAGCCAACAGTGGGTCACGGCAGAGGTTTTGTGTGTGTCGCAGCACCAAGATATGAGCAAAGTCTCATGGCAGCAGTTAATTATTAAAATGCATCAGCCTGAACGTAAGCCAACAGGCATTTTAAAATGATTGGCAGCAACGCCGTCACATATGGGACAAGATGTTGGCGCACCGGCAATTTCTTCATCTGAAGTTCGTGAACTCTGAGGCCAGCATCATACCAACCAACCAGGCAAGGTGGCAAACATCACTGCTCCGCAACATACCTCTTCAGGTGATGACAGTTCTAGTCTTCCATGGATTACAGCATTAGAATTTCAACCATGTTTCGGAATACATCCAAGAGGGTAATTGGAGAGTCAATAGTATGTACATACAGGAAATGCAGAGCTAAGGTCCCTTCCGCACATGCTGAATAATGCACTTTCAATCCACTTTGCAGCTGGATTTTACTGTGCGGAATAGCAAAATCCACTTGCAAACAATTGTGGAAGAGGATTGAAAGTGCATTATTTTGCATGTGCGGAAGGGGCCTAAGTACCGGCAAGCAACTTGGCGGAGCAAAACTATAACTAACTACAATGTCGTCCTTCACACATGCTCAGTTGGCTGTCTCAAACACAGTTGTCTGCTACTGTGGTGGATTTTGAAGGGAGCTTCATATTCCTTTTCAATTACGAAAGAGGAAAGCAAAGCAACAAACTGGCAGATCTCAAATTTCATTTTCTCCACATGAACTTATTGTAAAGGTGTTGTGAAGGAATCAAAGGGCTGACCAAAAGCTACCACCAGCTGTTTAGAGAAAGGTAGCCTACGATTTCCTGTTTAGATAGCAAAAGCAACAACAACAAAAATGTTTTTGTACTTCATTGGAGCAGCAGAGCAGGCATGCAGTGCGAAACGTATGCCAGTAAAATTGCAGGTACTACAGAGAAAAAAATTGTTCTTCACTTCTCTCTGTGATACACCTCTTGAAGATGCCAGCCACAGATGCAGGCAAAATGTTAGGAACAAGATCCACCAGACCACGGCCACACAGCCCGGAAAGCCCACAACAACCAGTTGAGTCCGGCCATGAAAGTCTTCGACAATACATTGCTCAATGAATTCACCAATAGAAACTCGCCAACCACAAGCTTGTGTTCGTTATTTACTTCATGCATACCCCAACCTTCTTCCCAGCAGGAAGAATAAGGAGATTACAGAGTTCTTTTCACCTTCAACAACCTTGTAAGGTTGCTCAGGCTGAAGGCCAGTGACTGACTCAAGGCCACGCAGCAACTTCCAGGGCTCAATGAGAATCCAGACTCCAGTCTTGGAGATCCTACTAGGATATTTAACTACTCTACCATATTGTCTCTCAAATGTTCCTTACAAAGAGACACTGGGGGAAAAGAGTTTTTGAACCCTATGAGCTTAAGCAGTTGGGGCTTTTTATTTCAGTTTCATTTGGGACCTGAAGGGTATTTACAATAGGAACCACAAAACACTGAAGTGGTCAGGAGGAGCAGAAAAACGGACGGCACAAAATGTAGGAAATCCTTAAGCTTCAGGTGTTATTAACGCTCAAAATTCATGGCACTGAAGAAGGAGAAGGAGGAGGAGGAGAAGGAGGAGGAGGAGAAGGAGGAGGAGGAGGAGGAGGAGGAGGAGGAGGAGGAGGAGGAGGAGGAGGAGGAGGAGGAGGAGGAGAAGGAGAAGGAGAAGAAGGAGAAGGAGAAGAAGGAGAAGGAGGAGGAGGAGGAGGAGGAGAAGGAGGAGGAGGAGGAGGAGAAGGAGGAGGAGGAGGAGAAGGAGGAGGAGGAGGAGAAGGAGGAGGAGGAGGAGAAGGAGGAGGAGGAGGAGGAGAAGGAGAAGGAGGAGGAGAAGGAGGAGAAGGAGAAGGAGGAGGAGGAGGAGGAGGAGGAGGAGGAGGAGGAGGAGGAGGAGGAGGAGGAGGAGGAGGAGGAGGAGAAGGAGAAGGAGAAGGAGAAAGAGGAGGAGGAGGAGGAGGAGGAGGTGGAGAAGCAGCAGCAGCAGGAGCAGGAGCAGCAGCAGCAGCAACTAGCCCAAGGTCACCCAGCTGGCGTGTGTGGGAGTGTACAGGCTAATCTGAATTCCCCAGATCAGCCTCCACAGCTCAGGCGGCAGAGCGGAGAATCAAACCCGGTTCCTCCAGATTAGAGGTTTGACCACGGTGTCGTAAATCATCTGAGTGTTCTCAGTTTGATGCCAAGAGTTAAGACACGTATTTTTAAAAAACTGACACTAACATATTATGCTAACCTTTGCAGCCGAACTCAGTTCCTGACAGGGGTACTCTGTTTTAACCTGATTCCTTTTGGAAGAAAGGGACTTTACGATGTTTCCTGCCTCATCCTGCAGAGGGGTTTTTTTACTAGCGAGCTAGTGGCTAGATAGGGACTTAGGAATTTGTCACCTTTACTCTATCATGCTGACTCTATCCCTTTGATGTAGACTGATATTCTTAGGGACTTCCTCCCAACCTTTATGAATCTGTCCATCCTCTTTTAAATCCATATAAGCCACAGCCATCATCACATCTTGCAGCAGGGAGTTCCACAAGTCACCTGCCGATACACCTCAAAGAAACATCTTTTAATCTGTCTCAAGTTCACTGTAAGTCTGTTATGATTTCTTGCAAAAAGTAGAATGCTGAAGGAGCTAATGCATCTTGACAGACACGTTTAAGATTTAGGAGAGCAGACCAACATTACCATGCATGACAGGGCTCTCAGCACATAAACATATTATCCGAGACAGCAGCAGCAGCAGCACAAACTTAACTGCCATTTATTTTTATGGAAACCGGCAGTGACGGCTCCTGCACGCTTCCTGGGTGAGCAGGTTTTCAAATTGCGATTCAAACTGCATCCTTCCTAATTTCATTATCAATTACCCTCCCATATCAGAGGCATCAGGAACAAAAAGGTTGACAGCGGACAACCCGTCAGGTGAAACTGGAACCAACCTTCTTCATTCATGACTATCCAATGTCAATGTAAACTTAGGAGTCCTTCACAATGGAGTGAATTTGCTAAAATACGTCTTGAAGAGAGCCTGCCCAACATAAGGCCTACAGTCCATCGTGGTATCTACCACCACCATTTGTGGCCTTTTGAAGGACTTCTAAGGACCCATTGTCTGCCATCCTCCCTAACACCATTGCGGGTACATCTTCTTAAGCTCAAGGGCAGAAGTGTAGCTGGGCCAGAGTGCACACACTGTGTTTTCCGCCCCCCCCCCCGGCACCCTGCCCCCCCCCTTACCTTAGTGCAGGCTGGAGAAGCAGCCTGTTCCCTTCAGGCTAAAAACGGCCTGGTGGGAACCACACTTCCCATGATACCTTGGGGCTCGCAAGGTCTCCCGGGAAGTGTAGTTCCCACCAGGCCATTTTCAGCCTGAAGGGAACAGGCTGCTTCTCCAACCTGCACTGTTTCATAAAGGTAAGTGTGGGGGGGCGCAGCAAGGGGGGGAAGGAGGGGCGCCAGGGGGGCCCCCAGGCGCACAACTGGTGCAACACGCACCCCTCAGTCCCCTGGTAGCTCCGCCTCTGCTCAAGAGCAAGTTACACTGGAGGGCATAAAATCTCCCACTCCCAGCAGGCACACAACAACCTTACTGTGTACCACAGCTGCTAAATTCTGAGAGGAGTGCTAGCAATTACAGAAGCACTATACGAAGGGCAGAGCCATAGGATGAGTTGCTGAGATCTGTGCTAGGAAGAAATAACAACATGGCTTCTTTTGTCAAAGGTAGTAATAGTTGCTGTGTGTTTTGCGTGCGATTTGCTGCTGCCTCTCAAGAAATAAGCAAGTGATGCTCCGAGGAGGAAAAGGGGGAGGCAGGGAACAATCAGACTCCATTACTGACTCAATTTTGGATCTGAAGAGTCTGTTCAGTGCATTTCAGTTGTTGGTTATTTAGAACCTTTTTTTCTGACTGGAGTCTTAACACAGTTATTTTGTTTTCAGGAAGTGTTTGAATCTGAATGCTTTCCAATGCTCTAAGTCTAAACAGAGTGCAATCTAATGTAGTATGTTCACTTTCACTTACGTTTAGTAAACAAATGAACTATATGGTGGTGGAAAGTAGCAGCAACACACAGTCAACTTATGGCCACCCTATAGGGTTCTCCCTATGGGGTTTGCCCTATGAGGAGAGACTTAGGGAACTGGGGATGCTTAGCTTGGTGAAGAGAAGGTTAAGAGGTGACATGATAGCCATGTTTAGATATTGGAAGGGATGCCATGTTGATGAGAGAGCAAGCTTGTTTTCTGCTGCTCCAGAGACTAGGAGAAGGAGTAATGGATTTAAAATAGAGGAAAAGAGATTCCACCTAAACATCAGGAAAAACTTCCTGACAGTAAGGGCTTTTTGACAGTAGAATGCACTACCTCTAAGTGTGGTGGAGTCTCCTTCTTTGGAGGTTTTCAAAGAGAGGCTGGATGGCCATCTGTCAGGAGTGCTTTGATTTTGTATTCCTGCATTGCAGGGGGTTAGACTTGATGGCCCTTGGGGTATCTTCCAGCTCTATGATTCTATGATTCTAGTCAAGGAGATATTCAGAGATGATTTGCCATTTACTGTCTCTGACCAGCAACCATAAACTTCCTTGGTGGTCTCTCATTCAAGTCTCAACTAGGTAGGACCAAGACTACTTAGCTTGCAAGATCTGCCAAGACTAGGCTAGCCTGGTCCATCTAAGCTTGTGCATGGAAGATGACGTTAACTGTATAACCCGGCAGGAACAAGTACTTGAAATAAAATGACTGACAGGGGGAAGGAATGGAATGTAGCATAAAAGTTATAGTCAAACTCAAAGCTTTAAATAGAAATGATTTGAATGCCGTTTAAAAAATGATAATTTAGCACTGTACTGTACTTCTTTGCCTTATTTAAATTTGCAGGGGATTTAAAGTCACTGAAAGCCACTGACACTAAATTTTAGCACATCCGATGAATTATGCAAGACGCGCCACAGACGCGGTTCTCCACTCATCTATTTCAACAATATTGAACCGTCTCCCACAACAGGCATCTTGCTTTTACTTTTACGACTTATTAATTCCATATCAGATTGGTAATTACAATATCCATCCACTGTGTCAGAAGACACAAATTGTCACTTTGGTTTTGATTTAACTTGCATAGGCACTGTGGATTTTTAAAATCTCTGAATATGTCACTTTATCCCTTCACCTCCATTGACAGATCAACAAAACATATCCACATTCTCTCTCCATTTCTAGGAACACACACTTTAAAAACATTAAATGACAACTTTGAAAGTGCTAAGTGCACCTAATAGTGCATTTACAGCATCATCCGTTCATGGTTATTAGTTTTATGAAACAAAAAGGCTTTAGAAATTGAAAATTTTCTAGAGGGAAAAAAAATCAAGCCCTGGAAAAGTCTCTGCAGGGTTGGTGCTGATGTGAAGTAGGCAACTAGAATGTACGGGACAACTAGGAGCAGCAGTGGCGTAGGAGGTTAAGAGCTTGTGTATCTAATCTGGAGGAACCGGGTTTGATTCCCAGCTCTGCCGCCTGAGCTGTGGAGGCTTATCTGGAGAATTCAGATTAGCCTGTACACTCCCACACACGCCAGCTGGGTGACCTTGGGCTAGTCACAGCTTCCCGGAGTTCTCTCAGCCCCACCCACCTCACAGGGTGTTTGTTGTGAGGGGGGAAGGGCAAGGAGATTGTAAGCCCCTTTGAGCCTCCTGCAGGAGAGAAAGGGGGGATATAAATCCAAACTACTACTACTACTACTCCCCCTCCTCTCCTACTCTCCTCCTCCTTCTCCTCTTCTCTTCTTCTCTTCTTCTCCTTCTCCTCCTCCTTCTACTGGGGCTCAAATACAAAGGTGCATAAAGCGTGTAGGCCACTACAGTATTGTAAAAGGAAAGCATGGTTGTTTAAAAAGCAAGAGGAGTTACGAAGGGCTATAGCAAAGGGGAATTCCTCATGAGGTACAGAAAGGACAGGGAATCGGTGAGGAGGAAGAGGAGGGGGAGCTTGGATTTACTCTCCTGTGAGGAGTCTCTCCTTTCTCTCCTGTAAGGAGTCTCAAAACAGCTTGCAAACCCCTTTTCCCTTCCTCTCCCCACCACAGACACCTTGTAAGGCAGGTGGGGCTGAAAGAGTTCTGAGAGAACTGTGACTGGCCCAAGGTCACCCCAGCAGGCTGCGTGTGGAGGAGCGGGGAAACAAATCCAGTTCACCGGATTAGATTCAGCAGCTCACATAGAGGAGTGGGGAAATCAAACCCCCAGTTCTTCAGATGAGAGTCCACCACTCTTCACCACTACACTGGCTCTCCAGTACTGGCTCAATATTAGCAAAAACTTGTATTTACAGTGGGAATAGTTCAGTCGTGGAATTGGCTGCTTGGGAAAGTGGTGAGCTGCCCCTCACTGGCAGTCTTCAAGCAGCAGCTGGACAAACCCTGGTCAGGGCTGCTATAGGCTGATCCTGAATTGAGCAGGGGGTTGGACTAGACGGCCTGTATGACGCATCCCATCTCTATGGTTCTATTCATGGAATCAACACAGCATCAGCAAGGAATGGCAACAGTGCTAATAAGGAACTTGTAATGCTTCACTCCAGAAAGCTTGCCACACGAGAGTCAACTAGTTCATCCCAAATCAGAGGCCGTTTCCGCACGGCCAACTGAGCAGGGGTGCATCGGCATAGTTTATGCCCGTGTCCATTCGCATGGACGGTCCCACTGGGTGCGGTGCCGACGGCGCAGCCTTCACAGAGGCTGTGCCATCCCCAAGCAGCTCCTTACCTTCTCCTGTCTTCCGGTGCTCTGTGGAGGCCAGGGGACACGCCCCCATGGCTAGAACGACGGCTGCAGCAACAGAGGCCAGGAGGTGTGTTCGCTCGCCTCCACAGAGCACCAGGAGACAGGAAAAGGTAAGGAGCCATTTGGGATGAATGGCAGCTTCCACCCGCTGCCGTTCACATGGCAGTAGGTGGAAGACGCCACTTTCCAAAAAAACTCGCTCGGGGAGCGAGGTTCAAAAGTGGCGTCTTTGCGCTGCTTGGGGGTGGCGAGGCCGGCGCTCCCAAAGACTGTGTTTTTACTGTCTCTGGGGCACTGTTATCCACCCGTGTGGAAACGGCCGGAGGAGAAAAATCCAGTTAAACTAGCAGAAGAGGGGGTTCTGCTAAAGTCACCTTCACCAGCCACAGAATCTGTAGTCGGAATGTACAAGGATGGATAGCGAAGCCTCCCAGAGATCTATGGAGGCTAAGGCCCCTTTCCGCACATGCAGAATAATGCACTTTCAATCCACTTCCAATGCACTTTGCAGCTGAATTTTACTGTGCAGAATAGCAAAATCCACTTGCAAACCATTGTGACAGTGGGTTGAAAGTGCATTATTCTGAATTTGCGGAAGGGTCCTAAGTCGCTCACTTGGAGAGTCTCGACTACGAATCAGAGGGTTTCCACATGAAATCATCTCTTTTTCATAAAAGTGTTGAGGTGCTTTAGGTCCAGAATTACCCTCCAATCTACCATTTTTCTTGGGCACAGCAAATGAGATAAAGAGAACTCCTTGGCTCCTTTATCAACCAAAAGGGAGACTACAACTAAGAAATTGTAAGAAAATTGAGACTGGGAAGAGCAATCTATGAAGCAACTAGAAATGTTCTTCAGTGTAAAGATGTATTGCTGGCAACCAAGGTCAAATTAATTCATGCCACTGTATTCCCTATTACTGGGTGTGAAAGTTGGGCAATGAAGAAAACTGACAAAAAAAGTAGATTCCACTGAAATGTGGTGTTGGAGGAGAGTTTCACAGATACCGTGAACTGCCAAAAAGATTCATCAGTGGGTTCTAGATCAATTCAAGTCTGAACTTCCGCTGAAAGATAAAGATAAAGTCTGAACTTCTGCTGAAAGATAAAAACTGAAAGATAAAAAGACCCCCTTGTCCTTGGTAGAATGAAACCAAGTGGGGATGAAGGCCTGCAGTTTTGGTGTCAGGAAATGAAAGTTTATTTCCTTTTTTTATAGGGAGATGAACAGAGAAAAATCAAGATCTTTTCTAGCTTGCTCGCAGAAACTGGAACCCTGGCGCTGAAAGGATCCTTGGCCCGACAGGTCTCTGTTGGTTCTGTTGTCTTTTGGGGAGAAAATGGCATACCTTTCTTCTTAGCCCAAATAAACTCAAAAATGGACACGTTGCACTCGGGCTGTGTCCAATCTTATATATTGATCTTACATATAACTAAACAACTTAACACTTCTATTTGTATTTACATTTCCTTATTTCTCTGACAAAGTTCTTAAAGATACAGCGTAAGTCTTCCAACTCTTATAACTAAACATAAATAATCACTTAGTCCATTCAATTCTTTGTTCAGAAACAAAGCTTCAGTTCCATACAGTCCATATTCCAATTCTGTAGGTTCTACATAAAAACGTCTCGCACGTATAGAACGTTTTTCATGCGTCTTCCTCAGTATGCCAGTGTGTTCAATCAACTTCCAACAGTTCTTTGAGGCTTCTAATGGGTATATCTGAAATTACACAGATACATATATACTGAAATCAAAATTATGCCTATTCATCTATCTTTCTTGCATCTTATGCAATCTTGCATAAGATTGGACACAGCCAGAGTGCAACGGGTGTATTTTTGAGTTTATTTGGGCTAACGTTGACGTTGCACTCTTAAAGATAGTGGTGATTGTTAGGATACCTTTCTTCTTAGCCTTGGTTTCCACTGGGCCCTCAACCAGCACAGTGAGCCCAAAGAGTTTCTCTCCCTGGTATGCAACAGCTGAGAGATGGTTCTTGGAAAGACGACCCACCTTCCAGTGGTTCAGCCAAAGGTTATGGTGAGTTATGACGCCGAAGGTTAAAGAGCAAGCAGAAAACTGCGAGGCATCCAGACTGGGAACTGAGGAGAATTCGGCAGCTCTCGATTTCAAGCAGGTGATTCTGAGCTTGTCTGGGGCCAGGGCTGGATCCTGGACGAGTTCCTCTGCCCAGAGAATAGGGACTCCGGAGAAGACCAACGAGGCAGAACTTGCTCTGATGGAAAGGGCACAGGCCTCACACGCTTTTCTGAGGGGAAAACTCCTTTCTGTCACTTGGGTCTCAAAGAGTGCTGTACGCATCCTTGGGGAAACTTGCCTCAAACAAAACCAGTAAAGGGGACTCATTCTGGAGGTGTCTGCAGGGCTTTCATAGTGGAGGAAGGGACGATAGACATTCTTCTCCTTGCGGAGATAAAGCTTAACCGTCACCCAGAGAGGCCCACTCTCTTTTGAGGGCCTTGGAATTTGGAAGAGGAACAACAGCATGTTCTGGGACTAGAGGGCCAAGGATTCTAGTACGTCCCCCACTGGCCTAAACACTTGAAAAGTTTAAGCCACATGTTGCCTTCCCCTGAGGTGAGAGAAAGGTCTCCTCTTGGAACAGCCACACTCATTCTCCTTCTTGCTTGATTAAAACCAGAGCCTGAAGCGCAGCGCAGTGACTCAGAGCAGCTAAACCGAGCAGAGGGTCAAGTAGACCTCAAGTCTACTTGGGCACACCGTTCCTACTTGGGCACACCGTTCCTCAGCCTGGGGACTGAGGGCAAAGAAAGGAAAAGGAACAATCTTCCGCCTCTCCTCCTACAGCATCTCCTTTTCCTTATCCGTTCTCTTCAGGTGATGTTTAACATCTTTCATTGCTTTTTAAGTAATGTAAGCGAAGGCCCTGCCGGTGGTGATCAGGAAAGAGACACCCTCTGAAGGCAAATGAAGAGTCCCGTTGTCCCACCTTGAGGCTCCCTTCCCATGGCTGAAGCTGGGATGGGGGAGGACGGACACCCTTTCGGTGCTTGTCCTCGCTGGGGCCTGTGAGCTTCATGATGTTGACAGGGTGAGAGGGATGGGTTTGAGAGAGCCGTGGGTGTCTCAGCCAATAGGCTGTCCACCGCCAGGGCTTTTCAGGGGAGAGGAGCGCAACAACTAACAGAGGTGCCAGCTGGCCACGTGGAGGTTTTGTCCCTGGACCCCAGAGAACAAAGCTGACATGCAGTCCTGCCACAACAGCTCTGGTCTCGTGGCAGCCTTGAGGCATTCCAGCCAAGAGAGCTTCTTGGGTTCTGCCTCACTGCAGGTAAGCGAGAGGTAGAGGGAGCCAGAGCAGATTTCTTCAGACGTTTTACCATTTTGCCCTGCTTTTTCTGCAAGGAGGTGAGAGAGCATATAGAGCATGGGGGAGGGGTAGTGGCTTACCTAGACAAACTGGAGCCCTGGGCAAAACTTGAGTTTGATGCACCCCCCCCCCCCATGGGTGGAGCAGCCCGGCCGCGGCACTCACCCTTCCCGGATGGCCCCAGCAGCCCACCGGAGGCAGAGCTCCCCCATCCTCCTGCTCTGCCTCTGGTGGCTTGTGGGCCATTGTCCAGAGTGGGCAGGGCTTAGCCAGTGGGGCTTAGAAATCAGGCACCCCCACGTGACTAAAAATTTCTGCGCCTTGGGCAACTGCCCACTTTGCCCAATGGGTGGTACGCCTCTGGGGAGGGGACAGTGCCTCTTCAGGAGAGTGGAAGCTTTTGCAAGAAAAAAAGAGCCCTGACTGCATATTCTCTCTCCCCACAGAGCAAGGGGAAGGCATAGCCCAGACAAGGACACCTTTTTGCACAGTTGGAGAAGATCTCTTCTAGACTGGCCACAGGTTCTTCCATTCAATCTGGGAGGGCGTGGCTTCTCTGTACTGATTAGAATAGGCATTGTGCAGAATCTATGATGCTCAATAGGAAGGTTTTTGTGATGTAATTTCAACTGTGTAACTACTTTACTGTTATATCACATTTGTATATCTAATTTGTTAAAGATGAGCCAAAATTCATCTTTGTAAACCAATTTCACCCATAAGCGAAATCTGAATGACACAGCCATTTTCACATTTTACGTATTACTTTTTACATTTACCTTGTGGCCTGATGCTTCTTTCATTATTTTAACACATTCCAAATCCTTTCCACATCATTTTAAAAAACCCTTTAGCCCAAAAAGGAGCAAAATTGACATGCATAGCCCTAAGCAAAGTGGTCTGCATTTTGCAACTCCATAAAAATTGTTTTCCCCTCATTTGCAGTTCATGTGCCTTCACTGATCAAAACAGGTCCTTCATGTGCCTTCACTGACCAAAACAGGTCCTTCATGTGCCTTCACTGACCAAAAAAAGGTCCTTCATGTGCCTTCACTGACCATAACAGGTTCTTCATGTGCCTTCACTGATCAGAACAGGTTCTTCATGTGCCTTCACTGACCAAAACAGGTTCTTCATGTGCCTTCACTGACCAAAACAGGTTCTTCATGTGCCTTCACTGATCAGAACAGGTTCTTCATGTGCCTTCACTGACCAAAACAGGTCCTTCATGTGCCTTCACTGACCAAAACAGGTCCTTCATGTGCCTTCACTGACCAAAACAGGTTCTTCATGTGCCTTCACTGACCAAAACAGGTTCTTCATGTGCCTTCACTGACCAAAACAGGTTCTTCATGTGCCTTCACTGACCAAAACTGGTCAGTTAAATTAAGGAAGTGGTCAAAAGGCTTCACATGGACTATGTCGCCCACCAATATCACCTGACGTGGAAGTGACTCTGAAGCATCATGGGAATGTGTGGTGCACAGAATGTTCCATATGTGCATACAAGTGTTCTAGAAAATGCTAGGGGCAAACTAAGTATTGGTTAATATTCAGTGACCGACCCAACCCTTTGGTTTTTCTCAGCTGAACTAAGGAAGTGCTCAAAGGGCTTCCTGTGGAGTGTAATAAATACCCATGTCACCCAGCAATATTACCTAACACTGAAGTGACTCTGAAGAATGTGTGGGGCACAGAATGTTCAACAAATGCATACAAGTGTTCTAGCAAATTCTAGGGGCCAACTAAATATTCTTTAGGAACACATTGTCCATAATCATCTCCAGCTTTACTTGACAACATATAAAAACAGCGCTCAAAGGACTGCATTGGGTGCCTCTTTTGTTTCCAGTCACAAATCAAAGTGCTGGTTTTCACCTATAAAAAGCCTTACACAGCTTGGGACTGGTACTCAAAGGCCTGCATACTCCCACACGTAATCTTGCCTGAATACTGTGTTTATGAATGTAGGTCTTTGTGGTTTCTCTCTGCCTTCCAGCATGATGTGGGTCTCCATAACAGAGAGGTCCATTTTGGTGGTTCCCCCTTTCTCTGCACCGACTCTTGACGTTTTCTTCTACCAGCAATATCATGTTTGACTATTTTTAAGCGACAAATGCCTCTCTGCTGGTTAGTCTCATCTGCTATCTCCTGCTCTTCCATTGCTGCAAATGGGTCTGTTGGTCTACTTTGGTTTTAGTCATTGTACAATGGCACCTCTGTTTTCGTCGATAATCCGTCCGAAAGGAATCGACGAAAACCAAAACTGACGAAAACCACGGCACCATTTCCCATAGGAATCAATGTAAATCCAATTAATCCGTTCAAGGCACTCCAAAAATTGCCTCGAAGGGATTAATCGGCTTCCTCAAACCCCAGCGGGGAGGCAGAGGGAGCTCCTTATTTGGGCAGTGACATGAGGGGGAGTCACTGCCCAAATAGAAACTCCACTATCCTCAGCTGGCTAGGCTAGTATGAGAACAGAGGAGCTCCTTATTTGGGCAGTGACATCAGAGGGAGTCACTGCCCATGGGAAACTCCCTCTGCCTCCCGGCTGAACTCCTCAAACCCCAGGCCCGGGGAGCCCAGAGGAGCTCCTTATTTAGGCAGTGACGCGAGGGGAGTGCTGCCCAAATAAAGGAAACTCCACTAATCCGCTGGCTGAAATTTAAAGGGAAGTATGAGGAAGGCAGAGGGGCTCTATTTGGGCGTGACATCAGGGAGTCACTGCGAAATAAAGAATAAACTCTCAAACCCCATCCGTTCCCCTGATTTTAAGTGGACTTTTTAGGATCAGTTTTGGTTTTCAGGGACTTTTTCTGGGCAAACTTTCTCTGGGTTTGAGGACGAAAACTGAGGCAATCAACGAAAACAGAGACAAATTTTGCCCAGAAAAAGTCGACGAAAACCGAAACCGATGAAAACCAAAGTCAATGATAACCGAGGTACCACTGTACTCTTCACGGATGTACTGAGTGCTCCTCGGCATATATTGATTTTATGCTACATTTCATTGACTGTACACCTTTAGATACACTTTTAGGGAGGAAGCAGTATAAGTGTCTCAAATAGGACAAGAAAGTGATGGCATAAACATGTCATATTATGCTAGGGGGCAACAATATGTAGAAGGGATTTAAACATCTAATTGAAAACCACCCTTTAAGACCTCTTTCAGCATGTGGTAAAACTCCCCCATGGATACAACATCATGTGCCAATTAGCAGAAAGACCAGGTTGGTTCAGTGTAATCAGTTAACCGAAGTTATCAGTATCCAATGAAAAGAGCGTTGACTCTTGAGATCTTATACACTGAACATTTTGTTGGTTGTTGGGTCTCAAACCTTGAAGCAAGAAATAGATTGTTGTTGATCAGTAGCGTTTATTGACAGGCACTGAAGCACCCAAATTGACAAAGGCAGTTCTGGTGAACCTGGCTTTTGCCCTTTATTCCGATGTCGATCCCCGCTGCTCCCATTTTCCCAAGAAATGTGAGAAAGAGTTAGTTTGGTAGTTTGGAGCTGACGTGTCCCAAGGTCAGTGATATAGATAGAGCCACCTGGCCTCCTGCCCCTACAGGTCAATGGAAACATCCTGTTTCCCATGAGACCAAAAGTGTCAGGGGTAGCCTAGTTATCTACTGAGCGTGTGAAGCCATAAAAGAAGATCAAGGAAAGAATGTCCCCTTTATTCAGAAGTGAATCTCCCCTCCTGTTTCCCCAGAGAATGTGAGACAGTGTTATTCCAGAGCTGACGCGCCCCAAGATCAGCAACAGATAGAGATAGAGACACCTGGCCTCCTGCCCCCACAGGACAACGGAAACATCCTGTTTCCCATTGAGACCAAAGTATCAGGAGAAAGCCTAGTTATCTACTCATTGTGCGAAGCCATAAAGTAAAGATCAAGGAAAGAATGCCCCAGAATGGCAGTGGTAACATACAGCAGGCTGGTTACATATATCTTGTTACATATATCTGGCTGGTTACATATATCTTGTTACATACAGCAGGCTGGTTACATATATCTTGTTACATATATCTGGTTACATATATCATGGCCAATTGGCCATGCTGGTAGGGGCTGATGGGAATTGTAGTTCCTGAACATCTGGAGAGCCGCAGGTTCCCTACTCCTGACCTAGATACAATCCCCCTGACACTGGTCTCAAATCTAAATTGTCTACGTTGAACCAGCCACCCCATTTAAGCATTAAGAAATTAAACGTCATGACCTGTGAGACTTTAGTCAGGAAATGTCCCCGTAATTTTACTTAAGCAAAGATCATTCTATCTTATAATGGTAGAATTATCCACCCAAAAGCGCCCACTATGTGTTCACCAATGCTGTGTTTACACTCTGATTCCAACTAAGTTTTTTTTTTAAGCTGCCTGTCACACTCATTTAACTTTGCTTTAGGGACAGACCAAATTGAAAAAGCTAAATTCAGTCCAGAGCTCAGCAATGTTTCATCTTCCTCCGATGGAACGCCGGTTTCGGGTTATCCAGCTATGAAATTGCTTTCTTTTCAGCCTATCCCTCTGATGTTGCTAGTTTAAAATCAATATCCAACGTATCGGTGCCAAGTGACCCCGCCTGCCTCCTCAGCCCCCACTCCGCCCCCTCCCCGAGTATCATGACAAGCGAGCGCTGGCGTTAGAGCAAAATCTTCCCACGAGCCTTTTTTTTTTTTTTTTTTGCAACTTATCTCTCAAGAGCTGTCAGCAATTACGGTAAATAAACACTCGGTTTCTGAGCAAAGCTTTCAGGAAGCTGCTGTAGTTTTGCTTTCTAAACAAAACCATTTAGTATACATTTCAACAAATATTTCTAGAGCCATCATTGTTAGTCAGAAAGGAGAAAAACCTCCTTTGACCTTTTTGAATTGGGTGGTTTTTATTTGGAGTTTTTATACAGAGCCAGCACAGTGTAGTAGTATAGGGGAGCGGACTCCAATCTGGAGAACTGGGCTCGATTCCCCATTCCCCCACACGAAGCCTGCTGGGTGACGTTGTGCCAGTCACAGTTTTCTCAGAGCTCTCTCAGCCCACATGGAGCCAAAGCACTGGCAAACCACCTCTGAAAAACCCTATGGGGTCGCTGTAAGTCAGCTGCGACTTGACGGCACTCCCCACTACCAGTCTTTGTACATTCAGCAATGGAGTGGAGATCCCTTGTGCCAATTCACTTTTTTTAAAAGTTATGCGGATTTAAGCCCTTCAAGAATTAGAACAGTACTACCCTGTTTCCCTGAATACAAGACATCCCCTGAAAATAAGACATAGTAGAGGTTTTGCTGAAGTGTGAAATAGAAGGCATCCCCCGAAAGTAAGACGTAGCAAAGTTTTTGTTTGGAAGCAGGCCCGACGAACAGAACACAGAAAAAGACACCCCCTGAAAATAAGATGTAGCACATTCTTGGGAGCAAAAATTAATATAAGACACTGTCTTATTTTCGGGGAAACATGGTAGAAATAAACACACTTTTGGAGTGTCCAGTCGCTGAGAGTGCCCCCCTTTTATTCCTCCGGTTCGGAGTCCCCATGATCATCCATGGGACCCACTTTTTGTTTTGCTTCCCCCCTCTGGAAGGGTTTTAATTAGGGTTTTGCGGGACGTCATCTCTGTTAATCTTATCGCTGTGTTTTAATCTAATTTTAACGGGGTTGTTATATGGGTTATTGTACACTATGTAGAGGAAGTTATGTTGTACACCGCTCAGAGCCCTCCGGGGGTAGAGTGGTATAAAAAACCCATAAATAAATAAATAAATAAATAAATAAATAAATAAATAAATAAATAAAACAAATACAGCATCCTTTCAAGAGGCTGTTTCGCAGACCCAAGGAAATACAAGGAAGTGCCCAGATCAATATGTAAAACTCGAAGACGTGTCAAAAGTTCAAGAGCAGTGCTCTCCTACTCAGCTGCATTTCATGTTCAAAACTCTCTCCGGCGACAAACCGGGCTATTTTCAGGTCTCGTCTCTGATTAGTCACTGCTTTGTGGTGTCACTGGCCCAGAGACGTATCTAGGAGAAATTGAGGCTGAGGCAAAATCTGAGTTTTCCTTCCCACCCTTGACGGTGCCCAGGTCTACTGTCTGGAGCCAGAGAGTGTAGCCTGGGCCCAGAGCCCCCCCCCCCCCCGTACCCAGGGACATGTGATACCCCATGTCCTCATAGGCAGTACGCCCCTGCACTGGCCAGAATTGAAATCAAGAGCCTGACTTTGAGGTAAATGTCCAGGGCCCTTGCTGCCCCAAAATGCAGTTGCAGCTGAAGATGGATAAGCTCCACCATGCTTACTACTATCTTCATTCTTCCCCTTCCTTCCCCCATTATATTAATGGTCAGGGGAAAGCCCTTGGACCATTCAGTCCATACCCTAAAATGATCTTGCTGCCCTACTTCATTTTAGTGTTCACTATATTATCGACAGCCAAGAATGGTTTCCATCCAGATATGTGCCATTTGGAACCAAATGCCACTTCAGAAACATGCTCACACACAGTACCGGTAGCCCCGACTCCTAGACCACAGTTCCTACCTCTAGGGAAAAAAACCAAAATTTATGCCAGCAATGTATTGACTCAACAGACATGTTCAGCTACCAAGAGGATACGTGAATACTTCAACAAAATTACCTTATTTTGGTCTGTCCAATACAAGAAAAATCCTTGTGGGTCTGTTCGGAGGAAAATCGATGTCACACTTGTGGAATCCTGCAACAGAAAAAAAAACCCAGAAACCATGTTAATGCACAACACAACCAAGTATACCGAAGGCAGCTCACCTGATATGCACAAAAAAACTCCCTAAAATCAAGTGCTCACAAATCTCACGCTCAAATGACTAATTTTATTTATCAGACTTCCTCTCTCTAAAGATATATTTTGGATGCCCAGGATGTCAACACAAAGGAATACTAATAACCTTCCCTCCCCACCCCACAAAACCCCACATCAGTGTCCTGCAATATGAGCCTATGTATAGCGCTGTTTTAGCCTTCTAGCTCTTCACAACTGCCGGACAAGATCCCCAGAGCAGTGCGCTGTAACCCAACACCGCAGAAGCCAAGCACTTTTCAAAGCCAAGCATTATAAGCCTGCTGCTTTCCCTCTCGGGGATGCAGTCTCAAATCTGTAACTTTGGCAAGAGCCAGCCAACTTCACTTATCACAGAGTTCATTTCCAAAGCCCATTCCCATGTTGCAGCACTCTTGGCTTCATCGTTTCCCAAATCCCAGCCCCGCCCCGCCCGGAAACGCACAGTCTGTTCCTTAAGTGCTTTTGGTAGTTTGCTCCGCATGTATCATGTTAAATTTAATCCAGTTTAACAACTGCCAGTAATTCAAGCCTCAGAGCATCCCCAGCTGTGTCTGAGAGCAGGGGTGTCAAACATGCAGCCTGGGGGGCAGATCCAGACTCTTGAGGGGACTTATCAAACCCGCAAGCCAGATGAGGTAATACCCTCCCTGCTTCCAATCTGGAGCAGGGGGATTTACCTCAGCTAGCTCGTGGTCTTCATAAGCCAGTGGTGGCGAACCTATGGCACTCCAGATGTTCAGGGACTACAATTCCCAGCAGCCCCTGCCAGCTGAGGTAAATCCCCCAATCGGCCATGCTGGCAGGGTCTGATGGGAATTGTAGTTCATGAACATTTGGAGTGCCCACAGGTTCGCCACCACTGTCATAAGCCCTCTTAAGGGGCTCTGATCTGGGCTGGGAGCTCACCAGTCAAGGCAACCCCCACCCCTCCCCCAGGCCTCACCCAACCCAGTAACATTTATGTCATATCCGACCCTTGTAACAAATGAGTTCGACACCCTTGCTCTATCGCAGAGGTGTCCAACTCTGGCGCTCCAGATGTTCATGGACTACAATTCCCATCAGCCCCTGCTGCCATGGCCAATTGGCATTCCATGTTCAAAAGCTAGCAGGGGCTGGTGGAAATTGTAGTCCATGAACATCTGAAGCACCAGAGCTGGACACGACTGCTCTAGAGGCAGGCTTCTTGCACTGCAATGCAGCATCTTTAAGGGCTCATGGAAGAGCAAGAGAATATGGCTCATTCCGCACATGCAGAATAATGCACTTTCAAACTGCTTTCAGTGCTCTTTGAAGCTGTGCGGAATAGCAAAATCCACTTGCAAACAGTGGTGAAAGTGGTTTGAAAATGCATTATTTTGCGTGTGCGGAAGGGGCCTATGTTAGCAACTGGGGGGGGAAGAGGCACAGGAGTTATGCCCCACACCAATGCCCTCAGTTTATTGTCATAAGCTTGAGCTACTTCTTCCTGAGAGTCCGTTTGCTTCGACAAGCAGCAGCAGCAAGAGAGCCCACTTCCGTCTCTTCCTGATCGCCGCGATACAAGCAGTTCTGAGATAGCAGCTCACGGGTTTATCAGTCAACGTACAGAGAGCTCCTTTCCTCTGCAGCCCTCTCCATTTTCTCCTATCTACTTCTTCATGTCCAAAGAGGGGGCTACTTTGCTCTTGCAGGTATAATTTCACTGGATAAGATTCTGCAATGCTTTTACAGCACTGCATGTAGCCAGGAGGCGAGCCTTTGGCACTCCAGATGTTATGGACTACAATTCCCATCAGCCCCTGCCAGCATGGCCAATTCGCCATGCTATCAGGGAACTGATAGAGAATATGATCCATAACTTTATCTAGAGTGCCAAGTTCCTACCAGGCATTAATTAGTTAAGAAACAGAAGTGGGTTCTAGTTTGGAGAACCGGGTTTGATTCCCCACCTGATTCCTCCACTTGAGTGGCTGAGGCTTATCTGGTGAACCAGATGTGCTTCCTGCTGGGAGACCTTGGGCTAGTCACAGTTCTTCAGAACTCTCTCAGCCCCACCCACCTCGAGGGGTGTTTGTTGTGGAGGGGGGAAGGGAAAGGAGTTTGTAAGCCACCTTGAGTCTCCATACAGGAGAGAAAGGTGGGCTATAAATCCAAACTCTTCTTCTTCTCTTCCCTAACAGACCGTGAATGGTGTGGCAAAGGAAAAAATTCAGTAAAACCCCTGGACACAGCCATCATCAGTTTAGTTGCCCAGAAGCACCCATTTCAAAGCATCCAGCTTCCGACAAGCTGCTGACTGAACGTTTTCATGCTGAAGACGCAAGAGGAAGGCAGATGGTGATACGGGTTGCCAGGCCCTGTGGAGTGTTATTGGTACACAGCCTGCTGGTGGCAAGCACTCCGAGTACAACTTGACAATTCATGCTATGGGGATCTGTGGGTATTTTTAACTCCTCTTTCTTTATGAAAACTTTTCTTAGTGACTCCAGGAGGCTGACCTCTATCTTAGGCAAGTGGGCAGCGTTCCGAGTACAGCATGAAGTTATTCCTAAAGTCTGCCTCTGCAAGGCGTCTTTCCCCAAGCGTGCAAATCTGTAACAGGTTGCTGAAGTAATGTGCTGATTTTAAAGAGATTCCCTGGCACAAAAAACAGTGAGATGAACAAAGGGGACCCCACCCTTGATCTCGCCTTTCCCCACATGCTGCAACTACCAGGCAGTGGTGGGATCCAAAAATTTTAGTAACAGGTTCCCATGGTGGTGGGATTCAAACAATTAGCCAAAAGTGTAGCAATAGGGGCTGGAGACAGCGGGGGCATGGCCAGGCATGGCGGGCATTCCAGGGGCGGGGCATTAATAATTTCTCTGTTACCATGCCAAAAAAAAGTTCCTAAATTTCTAGCTGGTATCTTTTCTGTCCAAGAATTTAAAACTCTCATTGCCAGCAGAGTCCCTGTCAGTCTACTGCCAGCAAGAGAACAACTTCGCTACTCCTCTAATTGACCGCCTGTCAAATACTTAATACTTTCAAATAATTTTGTTTCTAGAAATCAAAAGAAGGATACTTTCCTTAAACAAGGAACTTTACCATATTTCTAAAACATGTTTTAAAACGGTAACAGGAGAAATTATCCCGTTTTCTACCTATCGCTAACCAGCCAATGTAGGAAACAACAGGACTTTATGATTTTTTGGACCTAATGGAATTTCCCCTGGCGGAAGAAACAGAGCCCAATTAGTAACCCTCTCTGCGGCACACACACAAATAATTAGTAACCCACTCTAAGGGGAACTGGGTGAGAACCTGCTGAGTCCACCTCTGCTACCAGGCAATGCAAGATCTTTCTCATTTTCAGGATCTCCGCGACTACATTGCAGCCTTTCCACCCTACTCATCCCATGCACTACCTTCAGGAGACGCATTAGTGGGAGAAGAGCGTAAAGATCTTCCAGCGGGTTTCCAGAACTAGGCAGGCGAACTGCTGGATGCCTCCGTTTCCTGTCCCTGACTCTCAAACCCACACACAGATGCTGGTCTTTTCACTCCCTGGTCCTACAGAGACTATCAGCGATATTAACTTAGGTCCCTTCCGCACGTGCAGAATAAATGCACTTTCCATCCACTTTCAACGTACTTTGCAGAGGAATTTTACTGTGCGGAATGGCAAAATCCACTTGCAAACAATTGTGGAAGTGGATTGAAAGTGCATTATTCTGCATGTGCGGAGGGGGCCTTAGAAAAGCAGCTGCTTGCAAGCCAGCCATTCAAGATCAGACCCCAAGACCCCTTTAAAGAGCCAAAGGGGAGGCAGGGGTGGCACTCACATACCTACTGATTCTCACCAGCAATTGCCTTTTCCCAGCTGTCAAGCAACCTATTTCAACAAAGTTAACCTGCTGCTTGGAACCCAGCTCTTTTTGGAAACAAAATCAATGTAGAAGTGCTGGAAAGGAGGGATTTCGGGGGGAGAAACGGGGGGGGGGGGGGGGGGGGGGGGGGCTGAATGTCTTTCCACCTGTTTCTCCATTGCCCATATCCTTCACTCCCATAAGTGTGTTAAAGGCAATGAAAGGTTAAGATCCCTAAACTTAACCCTTTATGCCAACTTCTAACCTTTTAGAGCCAGCGTGGTGTAGTGGTTAAGAGAAGGTGCACCCTAATCTGGAGAACCGGGTCTGATTCCCCGCTCTGCCACTTGAGCTGCCAGGCACAGCCAGGCTTCTCTGGTGAACTAGATTGCTTGTGCACTCAACGCGATTTTTTACTCCAAAGAAAGCTGTGTGACCTTCAGGGCTGCGTCACGAATTCTCTGGAGCTCCTCCTCAGCCTCACCCCACCTCTCACAGGGTGTTTGTTGCAGTGGGGGGAGAGAAAGGAGGTGTGAGCCCTTTGAGGAGATCTCTGGGAGAAGGGGGGGATATAAATCCAAACTCCTCTTCTTCTTCTCTTTTAATCAATTAACTCTTTGGGAGCCGTTGCAGTAGCCAAGTATTTTGGAGTAACTGGTTTTCAACTGAAGAGCCAGCAGGGACCACATTTTGAGACAAGGCAAGCCAGACTTCCTTGAAATAATCCAATTCGTCTGGGAGATGCGCTATGTTTGGTGTGCTTTTACACGATACGTTGGCTTGTTTAAAGGCAGGGTTTTGGCGGCTGCAGGAAAAGCAGGCGGTGTTCCGTGGCTGGCAATACACTCATTGTGAAGTGTTAGCAGAAATTGCTTTCTCAAAACTTTAATTGAATTCGACTCATAAGCCAACAGTGGGAGTCGTAACATGTCCTCTGGGCATTCCGTGCGTTAATCAATGGTGGTTTATTAAACAAAGTGTTAACACAACAATATTACGCATCAATAATGTAGTACTTTGCACTTCCTAGAGGTCAGTGTTAAAGCAGACAAAAAAAAAAACACCCCTCCGATATTGCAACTTGGAAATGAGTTATCTAGTTATTAAACCAACCTACCGTAAGTCAAAAGCTATATTGTAGTTCAGAGCCAGTGGTGTTGTAGGTAGAAACTGGATTACTATCTAGGACAGGGGTCGGCAACCTTTAACACCCAAAGAGCCATTTGGACCAGTTTTCCATGGAAAAGAAAACACTTGGAGCCGTAAATACTTTTTTGACGTTTAAAATAGCTGCCGTCAGGGGGGGGGACCTTGGGGAGGGTGTGAGCGACAGCCCATGAGGAACAAAGGTAACGTGAGCTTGTAGCTGGGATTGCTTCTCCACCTCCGTGGCCTGTGGGCTCGGGAGGCCGGAGCTGTTGCAGAGGCGATGTGAGGGAGAGGCAGTAGACGCGTGGCAACATGTTGTTTTTCTCTCCTTGCTTGAGGCTGCAGTGGGACTCTGTGGGTATCCCAGCTCCCCTCCGGATCTGAAGCCTTTGGCTTCTCAGAGAGAGAGAGAGAGGAAGAAGAAGAAAGGCAGGGATGAGGCCCGAGACGCCTCTCGCGAGGGCCGAGGGAAGAAGCTCCCCTCGGTGCGCCCCACCCCCAGCCACACACAGAGCCGCGTTGCATAAGGACGAAAAGAGAGCCACTTGTCTGACTCCAGAGCCGCCTTGAGTTGCAGACCCCTGATCTAGGAGAATAGGTTTGAATTCCCATTCTGACAGGGAAGCATGATGGGTGAACTTGGACCAGCCACAAACTCTTGACCTAACCTACCTTGCAAAGTTGTTGTAAGAATCGAAAGGAAGAGAAGAGAACAATGTAAATTTTAGCTCCACTGTGGAGAGAGCGGTATTAAGAGAATAAATAGTTGTCCAGGTCTCCCAAGAGGCCCAGGTCTCCCAAGGAAGGTCACCTTATGACTGGCCTGCAGCTGGGAGTTCCCATGTTCACATGTCCCTCTAGCCCAGCAGTTCTCAACCTGTGGGTAGCGACCCCTTTGTGGGTCGAATGACCCTTTCACAGGGGTCGTCTAAGACTCTCTGCATCAGTGTTCTCCACCTGTAAAATGGATACAACTGGCCCAGGGTTTGGGGTCACTCACAACACTTGAGGAACTGTATTAAAGGGTGGGCAGAGGTGGGATCCAGCAGGTTCTCACAGGTTCCCGAGAGTAGGTTACTAATTATTTGGTATTGGTGCGAGGGGGTTTACTAACTGGTGATTTTGCCCGTGATTTTTTGCCTTTGAATTCACGCCTCCTCTCTCAGCGGTAGCCCATAGAACTTGAAGCAGTCTAGCGGGAGGTGCGCACTGGCGTCGTGGCAGCCTGTGCCTGCGTGCATTGGTTTCCAGCAAGGACGGTGCAGTGGCTGCGTCCTTGCCACATTACGCCCAGGAATGCCCTTGGCAGGAATGCCCATTGCGCCCGGTCATTACTCGCCCAGCCCATTGGCCATTACGCTTTAGCCACAGTTTGAATCCTACCACCATAGGAGACTCTTGTTACTAAAATTTTGGATCCCACCACTTAGAATTGGCTGGCATTAGGAAGGTTGAGAACCACTGCTCCAGCCAATCAATTTCCTCCTCATGATAAATATTGGCAAATTCCACACAAGTAATTGAAAACGCATGCAAAATGTATTCAGTCCCGTTGCAAAATGTATTGTCCCTCCTCAAAACAATTCCTGGGCACCATTTTGTGGTTGTTTCATTTTTTAAAAAAAGATCTGTGCAGCTGACACTATGAAGCTTCAAAGCCTCATGCTACGATTCTGTAGGGGTCATGTCTTTGAAGCTACAGAGGCATTACCCTCCCCCCCAATTAAAAAACTGACAAAAATACAGTGCGAGACAACCACTGTGAGTTCAGAAAATGGCGCCAACGAGGAAGTCCAGGGGGCGTGAGAAAAAAAATTAAAGATCTAGCTATCGGCCAGGTGGAAAATGTTTTCAAAACATTTGCAGAAAAAAATAACTGATAGGGAACAGGATGCAAATAAACATTCTGAGGCTGGAAATACAATGTTTTGGGCTAAAAACTATGCAGAACTCTTCAGAGGAAACATTTCATTTCCCACCTCAAAACATTCTATTTTGGTTGAACATGGAATCGCAGAGAAGCAGTTTCAGCCTCATTAGCACGTTAATTTCTCACGGGAGAATCAGTTGGTGTGAAGGACCACGAAACATCTCACTGTGAACAACTCCCTGACACCAATGACTCCGTAGTGGTAAACAGTCCAGGCATGCACTGACCACAGTCAGGGACACGTGCGCCACAGGAATGTTTGCTGAGGTACCGAGCCACTAGACAAAACACAACTGGCTGGCTGTCACCATAGTGAACTCAATCCATTCTAGCACATAATAAACTGTGACACTGATTTAGGACAGTTCTACGCATTCCCTCTTCTGGATAAAAATCTGTCTTATATTTTAACATCACCTGCAAGCAATGAAGGAGGATGGAGATATCCAAATAGCAACAGTGAAGCAAAGAAACGTGCGCTTCTTAAAGTAAGCCGTATCTAGCCAGAAGCTGGGTCAGTGGCCACTTCCACACAAATCCCCTGAAAAGTTTTTGAAATGTTTTCAATCCCCTTTACAATTATTTACGTTCACACCCCTCCCCTCCAAATGATTCCTGGAGGCCATTTTGTGATTTTTTTACCTTTCTTTTTAGTTCGTCGTTTGGAATAGCTGTTTCAGTGCTTCACAGCACGGTGCCGCGATCTCTGCGCCTTCTACACTCCCGCCTGTTCTGTCCTGCAAGACTGAACCTGGTGACACCCTGCCTGTCTGCAGCACAATAGCTCAGAACACTCTAAAGTTACTATCCCACAAAGTAACATCAGTCCTGTGATTATCTTGATCCTGCACATATTGTGTTCGTAGCTCCTGCAATGTTCGCCAAATAATTGTCAGGATTCTTCCTGCAGAAACTGAAGACTGTGTTTGAAACACAGCCAAGTTGTCAACACTTGGTTACATTTAAACATGGAAGGTGTTTATTGGGGGTGGGGATGCTGCCTTCTGAACAAACCCTGATTTTTCAAACTCCTTATGAGTTGTTCAGTTCTCTCAACCACCCCCCTGCATCTATTATCATAAGCCTAGCAAGAAACATTTTTGGATGCAAAACTTTCAAGAAGAGGTACCTTTTTGACAATGCGAACCATTTTGGTCCAAAAACATCAACTTCACTACCTGCCAAGCATCAAAAGAGAACTGGTACAAAATGTTTAATAGATGGTATGTGACACCAAAATATATCAAGATGAGTTTAAAAAATTAACAGTCTTTGTTGGAAATATCAAGAAGTTGGATCATTCTTTCACAAAGTGATGGACTTGTAAAAAAAAATTCTGTGTGGAAGTTAACACGAAAAAGCAAAACATATTGAAGATCAAATGCACATTTGCAGCGAAGAAAATATTATTGGGAATCCTTCCTGAGAATTTTCCTAAGAAACTTAAAGAACTATGTTTGTATTTGCTCAGAACTGCCAGGAGTAACGGTGGCAACCAGTTGGAAAAACAACAGAAGTCCAAACATACAAATCTGGGAGGAAAACGTAAGAGAACGCGCTCCAATGGTTAAACTAACAAATCTTGTAAACAGACAGCCAAAACAAGACCTTGATGAGAAAGGGGAATTGTTCTTTTAACATATTGCTGAATCATTTGCTTAAAAATAATAATAACAATATTAATACCAACCGAGATTAAAATTAGATTCCAAAGAATTAAATGAATAGGTTAATATGTCATTAATATGTTACTAGCTAAGGTAAAAAGTTTATTTTATATACACACACACGCATACCCCAGTGGGTGTTAATTAAATAATTAAATGGCAGAATGTTAGATGAAATAAGTAAGATGAAAGGTTGTCGAAGGCTTTCACGGCCGGAATCACTGGGGTGCTGTGTGGTTTCCGGGCTGTATGGCCGTGTTCTAGAAGCATTCTCTCCTTACGTTTCGCTTGCATCTGTGGCTGGCATCTTCAGAGATCCTTTGAAGATGCCAGCCACAGATGCAGGCGAAACGTCAGGAGAGAATGCTGCTAGAACCCGGCCATACAGCCCGGAAACCACACAGCACCCCAAGATGAAAGGTTCTCTCTCAAGTTTGTATCGCGCCTATATTTTATTGACCATAAGGATCCATTTTATTGCTATTTTGTTCGTCATACGGTTGGCTTTTAAAAATAATTTCTGTTTTGGTACGTGTTTAGAAATGGATAAAATTAATTTAAAATATTATTTTAAAAAGAAACATTTTAGGGACAGGTTTTAACTGCCTTCTCCGGTTCTAAGCACATGACCTGGAATGTGAACACAGTTCAGCTTTTGATAGGTGAGTACTGCCGTCATAGCTGGAAGAAATATAGGCCAACTTTCCTCCTAGTCAACTGGTCACAAATGACACAAGGAGGAACCGTTTCTTGGATTGAATCTAGTCAGCTGTTTCACACAGTCTCAGCCAATCCCCCTCTTTATTTCCATTCCCATCTTTCATGGCTTTTGTCTGTTCAATTCTCATGGATCCCCCAGCAGAAAATGTTTCAGTAATAGGAGCAGCAGTGGCGTAGGAGGTTAAGAGCTCGTGTATCTAATCTGGAGGAACCGGGTTTGATTCCCAGCTCTGCCGCCTGAGCTGTGGAGGCTTATCTGGGGAATTCAGATTAGCCGGTGCACTCCCACACACGCCAGCTGGGTGACCTTGGGCTAGTCACAGCTTCTTGGAGCTCTCTCAGCCCCACCTACCTCACAGGGTGCTTGTTTTGAGGGGGGAAGGGCAAGGAGATTGTAAGCCCCTTTGAGTCTCCTGCAGGAGAGAAAGGGGGGATATAAACCCAAACTCTTCTTCTTCTTCTAATAGAAGAAAATCTCTTCCCCTCTGTTTGTCACCAGCAGAAAAGTTTGTTGGTATTAACCCCTTCCGCGAACTTCAACTCTTCCCCAGTTAGCTTCCACCTGACAATCAGACACAAGTGTCAGAGCCCATTATAAAGCAGTCACTCTAAAACTAACTAAAATTATCACTCTGACCTCTTGAAATACACACGGTCAAGACTTATGTGCTGAGACAGCAGCAACTGGAAACCTGTGTTCCCAAAGCACAGAGATAAGAAGGGTCAAGAGTCAGCCTGTCTGTCCTTGTTGCCTCCAGATTTGGACTAGAAAACTAGAAACAAGCTTACCCTCCCTCCAATATTGGACCCTTTTGAACCAGCTTCGGCCAACTAAATACTGACCCTATATGTATCTTCGACCATTGCTACAACAATCAAACTACACACACACACACACGTCCTCCCAAAATGTCAGATATTTCTCGACTGTTGAGACACTTGGTACATATTTTGAATCCCGTAGCATCTTAAAGGCCAACATTTTTTTCCCAGGGTCTAGGTGTTCATTTGTTCAGACAAAGTTAGCTTTGACACATGGATTGGAAATTGGAAAAAAAATGTTGGCCTTTAAGATGCTCGAAATATGTCCCACTGCTACAGACTAGAACAGTGGTGGCGAACCTATGGCACGGGTGCCAGAGGTGGCACTCAGAGCCCTTTCTGTGGGCACGCGCAAACAGAGTTTGTCATGTGGGAGTGGGATGGAAAATCACCCCCCCACACACACATCCAGGCTAGCCTGGGCACGATCCTTTACCTGGGAGTAAGCTCGGTTGCTGTCAATGGGGCTTGCTTCTGAGTAAACCCTCCTAGGGTCGTGATTCACCCATTCGAAGCATTGCACGGTTGCTTCACCAAGCTTACTCCCGAGTAACATGCACCTCGGAGACAACCATTTTTTCTGAACTAAAACCTCAGTATTCAGGTTAAATTGCCAGGTTGGCACTTTACGATAAATAAGTGGATTTTGGGTTGCAGTTTGGGCACTCGGCCTCGAAAAGGTTCACCATCACTGGACTAGAACAACTACCCAACTGAAATTTTGTACATATTACTTACTTCTGCACTGTTGTTTTCCTAAACCAAAAAAACACCACTGTGGCACCGTCTGCACACGCAGAACAATGAACATTCAATCACAATTGTTGAAGGTGGATTTTGCTATCCCGCACAGTAAAATCCAGCTTCCACGTGCATTGAAAGTGGATTGAAAGTGTATTATTTTGGTGTGCAGAAGGGGCGTTCGATTCAAACTTCTAAATCCTCACAATACTGAGTGTTTTTTTTAAAAAAAAAATTCCTGATATCACATTTAACCATAATTAGGATTAAGAACCTTGGTCTGTTCTCACAAATAGTAAGTCAATCGTTAACACGTAATGCAGTCTCTACACAACGGCCTACTTCTGGTTGACTGTACGGCTGCTCATCTGCTTCCAAGAGGAAGAAGAGTTGGTTTGTATACCTAGCTTTTCTCTATCTTAACGAGTCTCAAAATGGCTTCCCCCTCTCCAAACAGACACCTTGTGAGGTGGATGGGACTGTTAACCACCTCTGAGGCTCGTTCCACACATGCAGAATAATGCACTTTCAAACTGCTTTCAGTGCTCTTTGAAGCTGTGCGGAATAGCAAAACCCACTTGCAAACAGTTGTGAAAGTGGTTTGAAAACGCATTATTTTGCGTGTGCGGAAGAGGCCTGAATGTCTTCTGCCATGAAAACCCTACAAGGTTGCCTTAAGTCAGCACTTTTCATCACCACCACAGCGACTGGTCTAGATGACCTATTTTTTAAAAAAACAATGGAAGAACCAAATATACAACAGTACTCTAGCCTGTTTTTGAAAATGCTATTAAACAAAGATGGGTTCTTTCAGCTCCAACAAGAATACTTCTCCTTAACTGAGGCATGTCGGCTCTGGAGACATAAAACCCCCGGGTCTCTTTCACATCTCTCTTAAAACCTAGAGAAGAGCATTTCACACAGGGGGAAAAAAACAATTTCTCATGCAGCCTTCTGCTCTTCACCCTTGCAAGAATGATGCTCGAATATGTGGGAGGTAGCCGTCTCTTGTTAACAGATGGCGTGAGCTGCCAATTCTACGACTACAGGTATCGTTTAGCAGATTTTCCCACTGGAGCAAAACTGTTCCCATAGCCCCACATGTAAGAAAATTCAGAAGTGGAGTGTGAACATGACAGACCATAGTAACAAAGCTGAAGAATACACTTCAATTTGCTGAGACTATCCCAGTCTATGTGGGCGTAGGTAAAACACTCCAATACCATCAAACCAGGCCCTAATTTGATGTGCTTACCCCTCCAGCTCTTTGGAACTCCATTAACTCCTTTAAAATAAATCTGTATTCTTTTCACACAGAAACTTCTATAGCTGGAATTCAAGCCATCTAATGTACCTGCTGAAGATATTGAAGGTTTGATTGCGTTCCCTCCTCTTTAACAGTTCAGAATCCTAAGACACTCCAGAGAGACAATGTGGTGTAGTGGTTAAGAGCAGTGGACTCTAATCTGGAGAACTGGGTTTGATTCCCCACTCCTCCACAAAAGCAGCGGGTTCTTATCTGGACTGGAGCTTTTTTCCCGCTCTCCCACATGAAGCCTGCTGGGTGACTAGTCACAGTTCTCTCAGGACTCTCTCAGGTGGGGACCTACCTCACAAGGTGTTTGTTGTGGGGAAAGGAAGGGAAGGGAGTTTGTAAGCTGACCTGAATCTCCTTACAGGAGAGAAAGGTGAAATAAAAATCAAAACTCCCACTCTTCTTCCTCTAGGTAGTATGAGAGATCCAGCACATTGTAAGGTTTAGATTAGTGGATAGAACTCAACATGTAAACCAACAGGAAAAGCATGGTATAAATATTTTAATAAATAATACACTCTGACAACTTTTAGCTATTTTGTAAACAAAGTTTATACCAGGACAAGCCATCTAAGTCAATATTGTCTAGGCTCTTCTCAGACTAGGATCTGAGAACTGAATATATATATAGTTCTATATATAGAACTGAATATATATATCAGTGATAGTGAACCTATGGCACAGGTGCCAGAGGCGGCACTCAGAGCCCTCTCTGTGGGCACATGCACACAGAGTGCGTCAGGTGGGGGGGAAAGCACTGTTAAACCCCACTCATTTTCATGGGAAGAACTAAAGTGTGATCCTTTACCTGAGAGTAAGCTCAGTTGCTGGCAATGAGGCTTGCTTCTGAGTAAACCCTCCTAGGGTCATGATTCACCCGTTCGAAGAGTTGCACACTTGCTTCAAAGCAAAGCCACTGACTACCACCAAGCTTACTCCCGAGTAACGCACGCCTCGGAGCCAACCGTTTTTTCTAAACTAAAACCCCTGTACTCAGGTTAAATTGCCGTGTTGGCACTTTGCGATAAATAAGTGGGTTTTGGGTGGCAATTTTGGCACTTGGTCTCGAAAAGGTTCACCATCACTAATATATATAGTAGCAGTCTACTGACCCATAAAACATACATACAACAGAAAATAATACGTGATCAACAACAACCAAATCTATTGATTAAAAGAACAGGAGTAAGGTTCCGTAGGTTTGGGAACAAAGTATTACAACAAGGGAACGGCTGCTTGAAATCTCTGGTTTTTAATTCTGAAAACCTCTGCCAGAAATTTTGCAGCCTCTAATGCAGGGGTAGGGAACCTGCGGCTCGAGAGCCGCATGCGGCTCTTCTGCCCTTGCACTGTGGCTCCACGAACCTAGCCGCCGGCCCCATCCTTGCCCGCCCTGCAGGCAGCAGGGCGGGCACACCAACTGCCCATGGTCGGCTGGGCTGCGCCGCGGGCTTCCCCTCTCACCCGCCCCGTTGGAGCGGGGCAGGTGCTTTCCCGGCGGCCGGCAAGGCCAAGCCGCCGGCTTCATCCTTGCCCGTGTTATCTTTATGTTATCTTTATGTTATCTTGTGTTATCTTTATTTTAAATGTCAAAAATTATTTGCGGCTCCAAGTGTTTTCTTTTCCCGTGGAAAACGGGTCCAAATGGCTCTTTGAGTGTTAAAGGTTCCCTACCCCTGCTTTAATGTAATCCTAAAATTTTTGCCTTCTAACAAAACACAGTTATGCAGGATTGTTCTGCACGGCCTCTCAACTTCAATAAAAGAGGGAAAGCCTCTGTTGACACTCATGATGATAAAACTTGCTGGTAAAAGGAATAGGAGATAAAGTTTCAATATCCTGAGAGTCACAAGGGCATAGTCTAAAAGGATAATCTGAGAGTTAAACTGAAATTGCCCACCCTGCCATAGAAGCGTGCTAAATGATTCTCAGCCAGTCACAGCACTCTCAATCTGACCTACCTCATAGGGTTGATGTGACTGAAAAAGTGATGTAAGCATTTTGGTTGCCCACTGGGGGGAAAGGCAGCATGTAAGTAAATGAAATAAATGATTCAAATGGTAGCATCTCTCCCAAGCCCTTTGGAAGAAGGCAACCCGAACCTTGACACAGGAAATGCTCTTAAGCAGCAGTGGCGTAGGAGGTTAAGAGCTCGTGTATCTAATCTGGAGGAATCGGGTTTGATTCCCAGCTCTGCTGCCTGAGCTGTGGAGGCTTATCTGAGGAATTCAGATTAGCCTGTACACTCCCACACACGCCAGCTGGGTGACCTTGGGCTAGTCACAGTTCTTTGGAGCTCTCTCAGCCCCACCTACCTCACAGGGTGTTTGTTGTGAGGGGGGAGGGGTAAGGAGATTGTAAGCCCCTTTGAGCCTCCTGCAGGAGAGAAAGGGGGGATATAAATCCAAACTCCTCCTCTTCTTCTTAAAATTGGAGATCTCAGGGAAACTTCAGCATGTGCTTTTGCATGGAATTATGTGCTCTCCTCAGCTATAACAGACATTTCATTTCATATCGCAGCCTTATGCTCATCGCACCCTAGAGATTGCGGTTCCAAATTGACTTCTCTCGAGTATCTATTGAGATGCAGCTCGGAGGTGGAGAAACCTTCACCATGTCCTTCGCACCGGAACCAACTGCAAAGATGCATCTTCACAGCACCAGCTGAGCCTCCGTAAGTTAAATAGACCCACCAAAAGGAATGCCAAATTGGATTCCCAATGCATTAGCAATGGCGTAATCACATTCATTCAGCTGACACAGGAGCGATGGACTTCATTCTGAATAGAAACGGCACAGTGAAAAAAGAACGCTGGCCTGGAGCAAGATCCCACAGCAACTCCATTAATAAATAAAACTTTTTTGCTAGCCTTCACAGCTTGCATAGATTTTAGCCTCTTGAATGCAGCTGACTCAAAACACCGCAGTCCTTCCATTAATAAAAATGTTGGCATTCAGCTAAAAACAAAAAATCTTTGTTATGACCAGCAACTCAACAGATTTCAACGATCTCCCCCCACCCTGATCATACAACAAGCACAGCGTAACCCAACAAAGACTAAACTTTTTTATTGTTTTCAAACAGGTTAGGACCCGCCTAACAAATGCCAAAGAAATGGTGGACTGTTGAGGTACCAGAATGGAATATATCAGGAATCCCCAACCTTTTCGTGCCTACTGACACCTTTGCAATTCTTACACAGCATGGTGCATACAGCCACAAAATGGCTGCCACAGGAGACAGTCAGTCGTAAAACAACTGCCAAATCTTGCCTTCAGTCACACAGTGAAGATGGTGAAGAGCTTAGATTTAAACCCCGCCTTTCTCTTTTGTAAGGAGACTCAAGTCAGCTGACAAACTCCTTCCCTTTCTCACCCTACAACAGACACCATGTTGAGGCAGGTGGGGCTGAGTTCTGAGAGATCTGTGACTGGCCCAAGGTCACCCAGCAGGCTTCATGTGTAGGAGATTGGAAACAAATTCAGTTCACCAGGTTAGAGTCCGCCGCTCATGTGGAGGAGTGGGGAATCAAACCTGGTTCTCAAGTGTAGAATTCATTTCTCTAAACCACTACGCCACACTGACTCTCCAGATTCTTGTGCTATGATGCCAAAGCAGCATTTTTTCAAATCTGTACAGCCAATCAAATATCCCATGGCCGATCAGAAGCCCTCTGAGGCAAAAGATCCACTTGGGCCCAACGGCTTTCTAACAACGTCTGGTAGGCAACAGGAAAGGTGTCGGTGAGCACCACATTGGTGACTTCTAGACCAGCGGTTCTCGACCTGTGGGTCGCAGCCCCTTTGTTACAATGGAGTAACGACTTAAAATAAATAAGCTTAAAGAAGCTCAAGCCGATACAGAATAAAATCAGAGAGATCTTTATTCAGCCAACTGCGGGCAAGACAATATCAGGGGAGCAGCACTAAAATGGCGGTGTGTTCTCACTTTTATAGTATTAATGACAAGCTATATCAAAATGGCAGCAAAGAATACACCCCAAAATGCCCACATCATCAATCAATCACACAAAAGGTGGAGATTTTCCCTGTTCCCACAGCCCTTTGGGGTTGTCCAAAGTCCCCATTGGAAGATGTCAGCATTTCACTCTTTGACGTTATATGAATCAAAAACCCTTGTTTCTGCTTATCATTAATATTTCAAGTTGCCCCATGTTTTAGACAAAGAGCCTGAACTTTCCCATAGGCCTTCCTATTGTCTCAGGAAAACAAAAGGGCAACTTTAAGGTATCTTTTGGGTACAACAGGATCTTGAAAACAGTTTGCCTTGCACATTTGGTATAACTGTGAACAAAGGGGCATTTTTGGAGCTATTAGGCTAAGCTAGCAGTAGCAAAAGAATAGGTTTAAGGCCTGTGTGATTTCTTTGGTCAGTAGCATTATGGTTGCCATCTCTCCATTATAGGAAAAAAAATGGAGGGAAAGAAGAAATAACCTTTCTTGTTGAATCCAAAACTCTTTCCTCTGTCTCTTTCTCTACATTCTCTTTTCCTTCTGTCTACATTCTTTTTTCTTTCTTCTGCGCCTACACCTTTGGGGGTCAAACGAACCTTTCACAGGGGTCGCCTAAGACCATCGGAAAACACATATTTCTGATGGTCTTGGGAACCAAGACACAAATCATTTTATGGTTGGGGGTCACCACAACATGAGGAACTGTATTAAAGGGTCGCGGCATTAGGAAGGTTGAGAACCACTGTTCTAGACTAAGCCATTTCCAACTGAGCGTGGCAGATTCCAGTTGTGAATGCCCCTCCTCACACAAAAAAAAGCTTTCTAAAAACAGCACGGGAAAAGGAATGTTTAGCACTTCAACTGCAATCCTTCACCTACACTCTGAAGAGATACAGTCCATTCTCAACTCGGGTACCTGCCCCCACTCTGTCCTTTGTGAGGAAGGGCTTTTCCGCACGATACCTCTAAATACAAGATACGTTTTGAGGCATGAAATAAAAACGTTTTCTCCTCGGAGTTGCGCATTGTTTTTTGCCTCCAAACGTTTTCATTCTGATCTCAAATCGATTAAATGAATCCCCCTTTAAAGCGATTCTCTGGCTGCAACGTTTTAAAAACGTCTTCAGTTGCTAGGCGATCTATTGACTGCTTCCCTAAACTTCCTCCTCAGGACGATTTTCTTTCACTCCATTCCCTGTCGCCTGTATTTGCAACATTTAACTTTTATTTTTACTTTGAAGCACTGAGTAGACGAAGAGTGTAAAATGCAGCACAAGCAGGTGAAGCATCGAAGCATCAATTCAACACAGAACCAAAAGGATTTGTGTGGGAAGGGCCTAAATGAGGCATAGGAGACAATGGGGGAAAGGCTCCACAACTCCTAGGGATTACCTCAGAAGTAGCCACATGTCATAGCCTACTACTATTGGAAGTCACCTCATATCCTGGTCCACAGATATACAAAGGACCTAGAAGAGCAGCACAGCCTCACCCTTGACCAGAAATGGCCCTTATGAGGCAGAACCTCTTTTAAAATTGCCCTATAGTTAGGTTCATCCTCTCAACCTAAGCATCACCGCAGCCAAGAAAATGTGCTCCCCCCTGTATTTTTCTCTCCCATTTGAAAGGGGCCACTTGGCACACTACTTGCATTGCTTAATAAACCCTGTTCAAAGGAGAGCCATAATGCTCGCCAGGTTTAATGTTATGCCTTCTGCCTTGTTACATGGCAGATTTAATAAGCAAGAAAAGGCTAAAAGATTGTGCCCATGTAACGATGGCTCAGTTGAATCTCTGGCCCACCAATTACTACACTGTCTCAGATTCAAGGAAATCAGATCCAAGTATGTGAATCTTACTCCTTTACATTTACCCCTTCTCCCCGATTTAATTAGATTACACTACTTGTTGGACAACCCTGATCCTTCTCTCTGTATGATAGTGGCAGACTTTCTCCTGGAAATTACTAAATGCCAGTAGACTTCCTTCGACCTGTATTGTATATGCTTTTTAATCTGTTTTAATCTGTTTTTTAATTACTCTCAACTTAAGCTACCTCACAAGATTTTTGGGAGGATAAAATGAAGCCTTAAACAGGGGGTTCTCTTTTGCTGCAACATATACAGACCGTCCCACCAGCCATACCTTCCAACCTACTTTTAACTCCTGCTTTCCAAAGAATTGTTTTCTCTTCAGAAATGTAATTTGGCAGGGTTTTTTTTGGCAACATTCCCCTCTTTACACCCTCCAGGGCACTGCTTGGAAAATCAGCAAGTCCGCCATGGAAGTAGTATTGCTAACCACTCCACAGTATAATAGTTCATTGTATCTTGAACAGCCAACTGACTGGATTTCTCAGGGGAAGTTCAAGCACTATTGAAATGGTTTGTGATCATGTTTTTGTTTACATTGCCTTGAATTTCTTCTTTCTTGGCGCCTAGAACCACAGTGCTGAAAGGGACCCTACAGGCCATCTAGTCCAACCCCTTTTTCAGTCAACTTGAAGCATCTTTGACAAGTGTTTCAACTAGCCACTGATTGAAGACCGCCAGAAGCTCCCAACCTTCCCAGCCAGCCGAGTCCACTGCTGAACTACCCTCACTATAAAAACCCTACTATCCAGCCAGTTCCTTTCCGCTTGTAATTTAAACCCATTATTACAAGTCCTATCTCCTTCTGCCAACATGAATGACTCCCTGCCCTCCTCAAAGTAACAATCTTTCAAATACTTCAAGAAAGTAATTACCTCTCTCATCAACCTCTTCTTTTCTAGACTAAACATTCTCAAGTTCTTCAACTTTTCCTTACAGAGGTTGGTCCCCAGGTCTCTGATCGTCCTTGTCGCTTTCTTTTGCACCCATCCTGTTTTCTGCACATCTGTTTTGAGGCGAGGCCTCCAAAACTGCATACAGTACTGCAGATGCAGCCTAACCAACGCAGCATACAGCAGGATTGTGACATCATGTGATGTGGACATTATGCTTTTGTTGATACATCCCAAGACCTGATTAGCCTTTTTTGCCACTGTATCGCCCTTACTGATTGCTCATCCTTAACCTGTGCACCAAGTTTTTGTTCACACACATTGCTACCCAGAAGTCTATCCCCCATTCAGTATGTATGCTTCTCCTTTTGGTTACCAAGATGCAGAGAACAACATGGGGAATTCTGTCAAAAGCAGGTAAACAACGCTGACAGCCCTCTCTCGATCCAATGAGCTCATCATTCAATCAAAGAAGGAAATTGAACTAATTTGGCAGGATCTGTTGGGGATAAATCCACGTTGACTTCCCCAGATCACTAAGTTGTGCTTCAGATGCTCACAGGAGGTGGTGATGGCCACTAACCTGGATAGCTTTCAAAGGGGCTTGGACAGATTTATGGAGGAGAAGTCAATCTATGGCTACCAATCTTGATCCTCTTTGAACTGAGATTGCAAATGCCTTAACAGACCAGGTGCTCGGGAGCAACAGCCGCAGAAGACCATTGCTTTCACCTCCTGCATGTGAGCTCCCAAAGGCACCTGGTGGGCCACTGCGAGTAGCAGAGAGCTGGACTAGATGGACTCTGGTCTGATCCAGCTGGCTTGTTCTTATGTACCCTTTAAACTCTATCTTTCCTAGGATAGAGATCAGATTAGACTGTTTCGTCCCTCCTCCCTTCTTTAAAGAATGCGACAACATTCACCCTCTTACAGTCTTGTGGTACCCCTTTCGTCCTCCAAGTGGTCTTGAAGATGATGGACAAAGGCTCTGCAAGCTCTCTAGAAAGTTCTTTCAGCATTTTTGGGTTGCCCGGGGGAATTTCTTTAAGCATGCTTAGTTACCCGGGGGATTTCTACTCATCCAGTGCAGCCAAATCGCTCTCAACAACCTCTCCGTCCATATCAACCAGCAGCTGGGATGCCACGTCTTGTCTACTAAAAACTCTAGATCAGGGGTCTGCAACCTGTGGCTCTCCAAATGTTCATGGACTACAATTCCCATCAGCCCCTGCCAGCATGGCGTGCTGGCAGGGGCTGATGGGAATTGTAGTCCATGACCATCTGGAGAGCCACAGGTTGCAAACCCCTGCTCTAGATAGACCTATCCTCTTCCTGTGGGAGAAGAAAAACTGAAGCGAAATAGGCACTGAGCTTTTCTGCTTTCTCTCTATCTTCTGTCAGAGTTTCTGAATTTTCACGCAACAGTGGGCCTACTGCCTCTTTTACCTTGTCTTCGCTCCTCACGAATCTGAAGCTTTTCTTGTTACAAAGAGTTTCCCCGGGCAGCCTCAACTCACTCTGAGCTTCGGCCTCACGGGTGGCTGACCTAGAGTGCCTAGCAACCGTCAGATATTCTTCTTTAGAAGTATGTCCTTGCCTCAGTTTCTTGAACATTTTATCGTTTTCCCTTCACTCATCATGGTTTCATCCACAACCTCCTGTGTTAATTATCAGCTGTGTTTACCCCTTGCACAATCCTATTTTGTTTTGGTAGCCCTGGGGCTGTGGCAGGGGAGAGAAGATACTTTCTATTCTGTTTTGATATACACAGCTCTTACTGATCACCAACGTTAAGGGTAAAGCCTTGATTGACAGCCAAATTTAGGCACCTCCCCCCCCCCAAAAAAAGTGATAAGCAAGGCAATGCTAAGTAAGCTGGGAAGAAGCACCCAATACAAAATTTACTTCGCTAGATTCTAACACAACTTCAGTATTCTGAACTGAAACCTTTATTGAAACCTTCAGATAACAACAATAATACATACTTTAAAAAAAATACAGATCTATAAAAGAGCATATAACAAAATAGGGATCTATATTTTTAAAAAAATTCTCAAATGATAAATTGAAAACTAAATAAAATGTTTCAAAGGTGACGTTAAGAACACCTTGCAAATACAATACAGAGGAACCTGGAAGTCAACTCCAAGACTTCTCTGGAGCCACTGTCGAGAAGGAAGAAGGCCCGTGAGAATGTGGTTGTCAATCAACAAAGGTGCCAGGAACTTCCCCCCCAGCTGCATTATATAAAGGACAACGGTGTAGGACACAGATGTCAAACTCGCGGCCCTCCAGATGTTATGGACTACAGTTCCCATCCTCCCCTGCCAGCATGGTGCTGGCAGGGGACAATGGGAACTGTAGTCCATAACATCTGGAGGGCCGCGAGTTTGACACCTATGGTGCAGGATATGATGAGCTGACTCTTCACAATTCAAGTTATACATGCAAAGCCTTTCACGGAGTGGTATTTTCATCCCCCTACCAGATCTCAGGGAAGATGGTGTGATGTTACATCTCACCTAGGAGACTGCACGTCGGAATTTGGGTTCAGGAAGTAAATCTAAATAGTTGGATATATTTGTTGTCCCCAAAGAAATGCCAAGATACAAAGGCGAGCGGAATCGACTAGCCTGATCAATCAGACTCTGATACTAGATCATAGAGTCTGTCTCCGATTCCGCTACACACTTCATTAGAGGACAGCGTAACTAAGGAGTCTACCGGAAGTCCCTTCGTGGCTAGCTAGCCCTCAATATGGGTCCATCATTCCAAGGAATCCAGTATACTGTACTCCCAGTCAGACACAGCCTCTCCAAACGCTGTAAAGCATACTTCAGAAGCCAAGAGTCTTTTCTCCTGGCATGTGATCTGGGAGCGATTATGAACTGTTCCCGGAGCCGTTCAAAACCTTTCCCTACTAATGAAGTTAGACTTTTGCTTCTCGCTGTCCCCCTTGAAAATCAGCTCACTGCATCTACCGCTTTTTACATCTTTTGACAAAAGAGGCAACGTCAACGTTCAATCGTGTGTCAAGACGCCGCACGAGAAAGAGGAGAGAATCATTTCCCAGCCCAGCTTTCAAGCCACTGCAGGGCTACGGTCTGTCTGCAAAATTTGATCTGGGCACAGAATTATGATCTCACCACTATCTCACACCCACACGCAACTCCTGTCTCTCTCGACTGAAGCGCCAGGGCAATATGCTGTAACTCCTGCAAGGAACACTAATTGCTCAGACATGACTGGGCATACAGGCGCCCGGTCTCATCCACACTCAGGAACACATGCCCTGCTGTAACAGATGCCGTTCCCCAGGCTAAATGAGACAAGCAATCAGACCTGGGGGTGCTGGTTATTGTTTGAGGAACCAAATATGCTCCATGCCTCTAAGCCAGTGATGGCGAACCTTTTCGAGGCCGAGTGCCCAAACTGCAACCCAAAACCCACTTATTTATCGCAAAGTGCCAACACTGCAATTTAACCTGAATACTGAGGTTTTAGTTTAGAAAAAATGGTAGGCTCCGAGGCGCGCGTTACTCGGGAGTAAGCTTGGTGGTAGTCGGTGGCTTTGCTCTGAAGCAACCGGGCAACTCTTCCAATGGGTGAATCACGACCCTAGGAGGGTTTGCTCAGAAGCAAGCCCCATTGTCAGCAACCGAGCTTACTCCCAGGTAAAGGATTGCGCTTTAGTCCTTCGCATGAAAATCAGTGGGGTTTAACAGCGCTTAATAGGGTTACCTACACTGCTTCCCCAAAACTAGGTCTTAGGTTTAATGCTAATAAGGCTAATAATCAATTAGCTAATGCTAACAATAATGCTAATAATCAAGCTCAGTGGCCCAAGCCAGCCTAGATGTGTATGGGGACACTCTGTTTGCGCGTGCCCACAGAGAGGGCTCTGAGTGCCACCTCCGGCACCCGTGCCATAGGTTCCCCACCACTGCTCTAAGCCGTCGCACGTCATGTTTTTATCCCATCCGTCCTCCAAGCTCCTCAGGGCTGCTTTGATGGTTATTTAGGAGACTTATAACCTGCTCCTTCTGCTAGAAAGCAGTCCAAGTGACTTACAAAGCAGACGAGACTATTGAACAATCAAAACTAAGGTAATCCTCTTTAAGAAGAACAGTAGTGGATTTACTTACTCTTTTGTAAGGAGGCTCAAAGCAGCTCTTTACTCTTTTGTAAGGAGTCCCAAGCAGCTTCCAAACTCCTTCCCTTCCTCTCCCAACAACGGACACCATGTGAGCTAGGTGGGACTGAGAGAGTTCTGAGAGAACTGTGACTAGCCCAAGGTCACCAGCAGGCTTCATGTGTAGGAGTGGGGAAAATCTAGTTCGCCAGATAAGAGTCCGCAGGTCATGTGGAAGAGTGGGGAATCCAACCCGGTTCTCCAGATTAGAGTTCCCCACTCCTAACCGTTACGCCATGCAGGCTTTCAAAAGGAAATAAAGGAATAAGCAAGCCATAGTGGTTAAAATGCTTCCTACAGTTCATCTCAATCTAGCTTTAAAACCCTAGAACAGTGGTGGTGAACCTATGGCACGGGTGACAGAGGTGGCACTCAGAACCCTCTCTGTGGGCACGCACGCACAGAGTTTGTCATGTGGGGGTGGCAGAAAATCGCCCTCCCCCCCACACACACATCTAGACTGGCGTGGGCCGCTGGTCACGACGTGTAGGTAACCCTATTAAGTGCTGTTAAACCCCATTGATTTTCATGGGAAGAACTAAAGCGCAATCCTTTACCTGGGAATAAGCTCAGTTGCTGTCGATGGGGCTTTCTTCTAAACGCTCCTTGGGTCATGATTCACCCATTCAAAGCGTTGCATGGTTGCTTCGAAGCAAGTAATGTACTCCCAAGTAATGTGTGCCTTGGAGCCAACCGTTTTTTCTAAATTAAAACCTCAGTATTCAGATTAAATTGCCGTGTTGGCACTTTGTGATAAATAAGTGGGTTTGGGGTTGCAGTTTGGGCACTCGGCCTCAAAAAGGTTCACCATCACTGCCTTAGAACAACTAAAAGATGCTGTAATATAACACAACAGCATTGGCAGAAACCTGAGCATAACTTGTAAGAAACAATTGAAAGCTGCATGCACAACCCTCTTAGGTGTTGTGCTTTCATTGTGTTAAAGGGATCCTCTTGTTCACAAAAGAAAATCTAGGGGCAAACCACTGCTACTGTGCAATTTCCAACGTAGCCGTGGTTGTCCCCTTGTAGACTTTTAGTCTGTTTTGCATACAGAAGGGTCCAGGTTGAATCCCCTGCTCCCTGGCCAAAAATCTCAACTAGCTGGAGATGTGAACAATCTCCCCCTGAGACTTGGAAAACCACCGCCAGCCTGAGCAGACAGTACTGACCTTGCTAGACTCAATATAGCCTTCATATACCCAAGACGTACACCAATGCTTTCAACACCTTCAAGGAAACGCCAGCCCCAATGTGGAAGGGGACGGCCAGCATTTCCAGAATGTACAACCATCCGGTGTCAGTCACCAGCTGTTCCTGGCCAGTTACATGTTGAGCGAACCGGCAGGGGAGGGAAAGGTGACCACTTCGTTCAAATGCATTACATCCCAGTTAGGAGCACATAAGAGCCTTTTGCCCATTTCACACTGACAAGACTTCTTCATGCTTCAGCAGGGGTAATTTTGCATTGTAACTGCTGCCTTGACACTAATTTCTTAGCACACGGGGGTTCACACTCTTTGCCGTTTTCCAAGCAAACGAAACTCGATGCACATGGAGACGGCTAATCTATTTCTAGGCTGGAAACCCTCAGACTGGAGGGAGAGGGGTGTCAAAAATGCAGTGCTTGTCCATTGTGGGGAGGTAGAAGGCTGGCATACAGCAAGACAGGTGCCCCGATGTATTTGCTTTCTAAATACACAAACAAGAAGAAGAGGAAGAGGAGGAAGAGGAGGAGGAAGAGGAGGAGGAGGAGTTTGGATTTATATCCCCCCTTTCTCTCCTGCAGGAGACTCAAAGGGGCTTACAATCTCCTTGCCCTTCCCCCCTCACAACAAACACCCTGTGAGGTGGGTGGGGCTGAGAGAGCTCCGAAAACTAAGCCCAAGGTCACCCAGCTGGCGTGTGTGGGAGTGCACAGGCTAATCTGAATTCCCCAGATAAGCCTCCACAGCTCAGGCGGCAGAGCAGGGAATCAAACCCGGTTCCTCCAGATTAGATACACGAGCTCTTAACCTCCTACGCCAGGAAGAGGAAGAGTTTGGATTTATACCCTCAGGGCTGCTTTGATGGTTATTGAGTAAACTTATATCCTGCTCCTTCTGCTAGAAAGCAGTCCAAGTGACTTACAAAACAGATGAGACTATTGAACAATTAAAACTAAGGTAATCCTCTTTAAGAAGAAGAACAGCGGATTTATATCCCCCCTTTCTCTCCTGTAAGGATGCTGAAGGCAGCTTACAAACTCCTTTCCCCTTCCTGACCCCATAACAGACACCTTGTGAGGTAGGTGGGGCTGAGAGAGTTCAGAAGAACTGTGACTAGCCCAAGGTCACCCGCCAGGCTTCAGGTGGAGGAGCAGGAAAACAAATCCAGATAAGAGTCCGTTGCTCATGTTTAACAGACGAGAGTCTGTTGCTCACATGGAAAAAATGGTAAATCAAACCCAGTTCTCTAGATTAGAGTTCCCTGCTATTGACCACTACACCACGCTGGCTCTCAACTCCCTACATTCTTTAACAATACAATCCAGGCACACCTCTGTGCAAACAGCAGCCAAGAGTGCAACTAGATCCAGTACATTTTTACTCCAAGCTTCCTCCATGATTACTCTTCTTCTCCTAAACCCCATCAGTGGGTTAGGCTGGGATAGAGGGAAACTGACCCGAAGGACCGTTGTGCCAACAGAGATTCACAAGTAGCTTCCCCAGATTCCTGCCAGACCCACTAACTGATACATCACACTGGCTTTCTATCTGTTCCATGCAATTTCTTTTCCATTCTTCTACAGAATGCAGTCACTGGGCCTTCAAATGTAAAGCCAGTGGCTGGTGCAAGTGTAATAGAGCACCTGAATATCCTCCAAGCCGGCAAGGGTGATAAGAGCCAGTGTGGTGAAGAGCAGGTGGGAGTACCGGGTTTGATTCCCCACTCCTCCACCTGAGTGGCAGAGGCTTATCTGGTGAACCAGATGTGTTTCCCTACTCTTGCATTCCTGCTGGGTGACCTTGGGCTAGTCACAGTTCTTCAGAACTCTCTCAGTCTCACCTACCTCACAAGGGGTCTGTTGTGGGGAGAGGAAGGGAAAGGAGCTTGTAAGTCACCTTGAGCCTCCTTACAGGAGAGAAAGGTAGAGTATAAATCCAAACTCTTCTTATTCTAATGTCACATCTACACATTCATTATAATGCACAGAATATTCTATGACTGTGACTTCTGAATATACAGGCAAAATTGAAATACATTGCTGAAGGGATAATTTTACCATGCAACAGGCAACAGAAGCAAACTCATCCAACATTGGGAGACTCTGCACAATTGTGGACTATATAATTTTCTTAGACATTCTGGCCGGTTCTGTAAGTCTGTTCTGAGATGCCTGCACTTTTGTTATTGTATTAAATTTTGCACTTTTGGCACTGCATGTAGCCTGTGTCATTTTCCCTTGTGCCATTTTTTGACTTGATTGTCCCTTGTGCCATTTTTTGTCCCTTGTGCCATTTTCCACCATCTCGAAAACTGTCCTCCTCAAACTGCTTTGACTCCGTTGGGGCAGCCTGAGGAGACACAACTTCCAGAACAACGTCCTCCTAATATTACAAAACTGCCTTCTACTGAATTAGGCACTTGGTCAACCCTGGTCAGAGTTGTCTGCTCAGGCCCGCAGCAGCTCTCGGGGGGGTCTTCGGCAGAGGTCTCTCACATCAGCAAGGGATGTTGTAACTGGAGATATTGCAGGGCCTTCTTCACACCCTCTCCCAATCCCATGCTGATCATTTATGCGGGACATTTATTCACATTTCTGGATAAAAGATCTTGTGACTAACACCGCACACAGCTCACCACCTTGCACTCTCACAAGACCACAGCATGCAAAGAGACACAGAGGCAGAGCAAGCATCCAACAGGAGAAAATTTAAACAAAGATCCGGAAAGGCACGGCAGCGAAGGAGACCGAGAGTTACAGGGCTTGGAACATACGAGAACTCGAGACTTTCACTAGCAGATACACTGCAAAGGTTCTCCAGGAATACACCGGAACTTTGCACAAGTGCAAAAGAAGAATTAATTGTGCATGCAAGATCTAACTGGGTTGATGGTACAAGGTCCGTCTGTTTTAGGGAAAAGCTGCTGATGTTCCCCAGTTTGACTTGACACAACTCATCACCATCCCCTCCCCGCCTCATAAAGGCTGCATCTATGTAAATGTGCCCTCCCTCCCTTCAAGACGTCGGCTGCCTGCCTTATAGCACCTCAAAGCACTGCTTGGCTTGTTGCTAGGGGTAACTTTGCCAGAGGCAAAGCTCCGGCTCTGCCAATATTTCGCTCCAGCAAAACCACCAGCTCCACCCGCTCACTCCTCTCCCAACTTTATTGAAAAATGGAAACAAGCTGGCCGCTCCTGCCCCAAAGGACGTTTCCTTGGACCCCCTCCACCCACCCGGCCCCTTGGAAGATGCTTTAACCCACACTCCGCTGGAGGGAGCCCACCCCCACCCCCCGACGGCGGCGGCTCCTCCTCGGCGGCGCCCTGCTGCAACGCCTCGGTGAGCGCGCGGAACCAGGCCTCCTGCTCGGCCTCGCTGTCGGCCGCCAGCGCCACGTACTCTGCGCGCGTGTAGAGGGCCAGCAGGTGCTTGTGCTTGGCGTCGGCGCGCTTGTGCACGTGGAGGCAGGAGGAGTCCAGCGCGATGGCCCGCTTGGGCGCCGCCGCCTTGCTGCGCCACTTCTTCTCGCTCTCGTAGTACTCCAGCCGCGCCGGCGCCTCCTGCGCCTCCTCGCCGCCGGCGCGCAGCACGAAGAAGCGCTTGTGGCCGTGCTTGTGCTTGCGCAGGTAGCCGCACTTGCGCACGTCGGCCGGCACCTCCGCCGGCGGCGGCGGCGGCGGCTGCTGCTGGTTGTTGTTGTTGTGGTTGCGGTTCAGCGCCGGGCTGCCCGGCGGCGGCGGCGGCGGCGGCTCCTCCTGCGACGGGGGGCTCGCCATCCCCCAGCGCGAAGGTCGCCTTCTCTGCGCTCGCTGCTCGCCTGCGCGCTTCTCCGCCCCGCTCCGACACCGCGCAGGCGGCTCCGCGCGCCCCGGCTAAAGAGCAAAACAACACGTGACCCTCCGGGTTACCCAGACACTCGCACGGGAGGCAAGGCGGGGAGAGGAGGGGGGGGGGCCGTGCGGGGTAAGGGGAGGGGGCGCGTCAAAGACAACGCGCTCCGCCAATGGGCCGGAAGAGGGCGGGCCTCCTCGAGGGCTCTCGGCCGCCATTGGGCGGCTGGCCGCGCGCGCGCCTTCCCCGCCCTCGCTACCTGTTTTGCCTGCGTGGAGGGAATCGCTCGCGCCACCCTTTCGTGCCCGGTCGCCGAGACCCTCTGCGGGCAACCCGTTTCCTCCGAAGGAGCAGCCCAGGCGCTCTCCGTCCCTCTGGCCCGGGTCGGCTTGCCTGGGAGGCAGGATGAGATGGGAAGGAAGGGCTCCTGAGCACCCACCTGGCGCGGTGCGCATCCGCCTTTTGTCTCCCCCGAAGTGTGGGGCGTGTTGAAGGTGGGCAGCGCCCTGTTCCGAGGCTCTGATTTCATCCGGCTTGCTTTTCTGAGTTCCGGGGCGGTAAGGCTTTGTGGTGGCTCGCCGTGAAGCGTAGCCATGTGTCAGAATCCCTTGATGGTGGTGGTGGAAAGGACAAGCGGGTCGTGACGGCTGGCGAAGACCCTCTAGGTTTTGCAAGGCAAACAGTGCGGTCAGAGGTGGTTTGCCATTGCCTACCTCTGCATAGTGACCCTTGACTTCGTTGGTGGTCTCCCAGTCAAGTACTAGCCAGGGCCGACCGACCCTGTTTAGCTTTTGGGATCTGACAAGATCAGGGTAGCCTGACCCATCCAGGTCAAGCACCAAATCCCATAGCGCCCCCCCACCCCACCCCAATTGTGACGGTCAGACATCAGTGTGGGGCACCAGGTTCCAATAATGGAGACGTGGGGGTGTTAGGCCAACATGTCCAGCGGAACCTCCAACCTTCAGAGATGATTTCCTGACCATGAAGAAGGCTGCAAAGAGAAGTGGGGTTGGCTAGAGCTTTGAATAATGCATTTAAAACAAGTTGGCATCCCTTGCTTTCTCAGCAAAGGACTCAGAGCAGCAAAGTATAGTTCCAGGATATGTGGGGGGTGGGGGTGGGGAAGCAACCAGAAATCCAGGGGCCTTACCATGCATCCAGCAATTGGTGGTGCTGCAGCTTTGGGCCATAGGACAAGGCATAGATTTGGCTGCCCCGGTACTCTCTCGACTTTTGAGTTCACGGCAATATTCCTCTTCAGAACACGGTCCACATGTAACTACATACCCAGTCTTCTCTTCTCCTGTTTTGACTTTTCTTCACTAAATTTCAGCCAATGTACAGTATTTCAGGAAGAAATATTATTTAACTGGTGCTTAACATTAAAAAGGTTACATTTAGCTTTTGTATTAACTGCTGAGGGGGAAAAAGAAACAGATAAGATCAAGGGGATCCTGTTGGTTGGGACAGTTCCTCCCTAGGGGACGATTGGGGCTCCGGGTAATCTTTATAAGACAAAGCCAGAACTTGAAAATGAGAGGATAGAAGACACTATCCTCTACCCTCTTCCCTTTAGAGAAGGCTGGAGGGGGTCAGAACACAGGGAGGGATACTGGTGTCTCTCTGTATGCTAGTGCTAGAAACCATGCCAACCTGGGGAGCAGGAGTCTTTGATGCTGAATGACAGTAGAGATGCTGTGGGTATTTTAGAAACCAGGCAGGATTGGGAAGGGGGGGTGTAATTTGGATGTGGTTATTATGAGATATAAATGCTATAAACAGGGAAGGATACACTGGTGGCGTATTTATATCAAAGAGAGCAGACAGGCATATAATGGAAGCATAATGGAAACAAAGTTCTGTATAGAATTTGTGTGTGCGTGGAGATATCGGAACCTATACATAACTTGCAAGTCTGAGTTTTGGTTGATGGGCCAATCCCCTGAAAGCCATCTCAAGTTAGAGAAGAAAACGAGAGGTGACTGAAGCAAGGAATGTTGTGATGATGGGTGACTGTAATTGCCTTCACATGGAATGGATAAATGTGTCCTCAAGTCATGGCACAGAGTCATGGTTTCCAGCTATCATGGATGAAGGAACTCCGGAAAATTTGGTCATGGGGACAGCTAGAGGACAGTGACCCTAGACTTGCTTCTGAGCAGAGCCCCAGAACTGGTGTGAGATGCAGTTGTTGCTCCTGAAACTGGGAACAGTGGTCACAAAGCTTTTGCGTTCAGCATTTATTTTACAATGAGAAGATCCATGAAAAGTCAACACATTCACATTTGATTTCAGAAGGGGAAATGATATAAAAATGTGGGAACTAATTAGAAGGAAGCTGCAAGGGAAGATCAAGAAAGTCAAATCCACAAAGAGGCTTGGAAACAGCCTCATCTACTGTGTCCCAGATGTCTCATTTTAGGAGAGGTACCAACAAATCTAAAAGACTGGTTGTGGTGGTTTTTCCAGACTGTGTGGCCGTGGTCTGCTACCAAACCATGGCCACACAGCCCAGAAAACCCACCACAACCAGTTGAATCCGGCCGAGAAAGCCTTCGACAATACAAATCTAAAAGAATCCCTGCATGGCTAACCACCCAAGTCAAGGAAGCCAGAAAGACATCTTTTAAAAAGCAGAAAGTATGTAGTGGTATCTTGACTTGGAGCTTGAATAACATATCTAAAAAAGAAGTGGAAGATTTACATGAATGAGGTCAACTGAAAATAACAGAGGTCCTGGCAAAAAAATGTAGGCCCCTTCCGCACATGCAAAATAATGCGTTTTCAAACCACTTTCACAGCTGTTTGCAAGTGGATTTTGCTATTCCACACAGCTTCAAAGGGCACTGAAAGCAGTTTGAAAGTGCATTATTCTGCATGTGCGGAATGAGCCATAGATAGGCAGGTAAAAAGAAAATTGGTAACATGGATTGATAAGTCACGAAATTTCTTTAAATACTTCTGAAGCGGGAAACTGGTCACATTTCTGCATAAGGATGTCCTGCCACTCTAGTTACCCCTTTTGGAGTTCAAGGAGGTGGGATACAATACTAGATACTAGAACCAGGGGGCATCCATTGAAAATGCTGGGGGGAAGAATTAGGACTAATAAAAGGAAACACTTCTTCACGGAGCGTGTGATTGGTGTTGGGAATATGCTGCCACAGGAGGTGGTGATGGCCACTAACCTGGATAGCTTTAAAAAGGGCTTGGACAGATTCATGGAGGAGAAGTCGATCTATGGCTACCAATCTTGATCCTCCTTGGATCTGAGATGGCAAATGCCTTTGAAGTGCTCAGGTGCTCAGGAGCAGCAGCAGCAGAAGGCCATTGCTTTCACATCCTGCATGTGAGCTCCCAAAGGCACCTGGTGGGCCACTGCGAGTAGCAGAGTGCTGGACTAGATGGACTCTGGTCTGATCCAGCAGGCTAGTTCTTATGTTCTTATGGGAGACAAAATGCCTTTGACATAATGACTCACCAAAGACTGCTGAGTAAGTTTAGCAGTCATGCTTAACTCTTATGGCTCAGAAGATGATGGTGCTGCCAAGTCACACCTGACTCATGGCAACCCCCATGCACAGGGCGTCCATGGCTAGAGAGAAGCCGGGCTGTTTTGCCATTGTCTTCCTCCACATAGAAATACCAGAGAGAGAACATGCCCAGTAGCCTTTGGTATGGCAGTCTGACAAGTACCGGCTAAGCCGCTGCCCTGGCCTCTCTGCTGTCTGTTTACTTTGGCACTCTTCCTGCATCTGCCACACACAGCTACAGCCTCAAAGAACTTCCTTCTGCTCTAATTCTCATGAAGCGACCAGATCTGTGCCAGAACTGTGCAGATGGGAGGATGGGTTGTGCACATAAAACGAATAAGAAACCGGCACAGTGGGGAGAAAGCTAGGTTAGAACAGAGAGCCGAATTAAGACGTTTAAAAGCCCTAAGCACTAAGTGATTATGGTATCCTCCTGTTCTGTTCACGTGATTCAAAATGCAAACAATAGAAAAGCATATATATATGTGTGTGTGTGTATTCTCTAATGAATAAATATCATTATTTGTATGAAACAAAACACCGATTATTCCATTTCTTTCTTGCCTTGAAGATACACAGCATTTTAACTTCAAGAAGGATATTGACAAGCTGGAATGGGTCCAGAGGAGGGTAACCAAAATGGTAAAAGGTCTGGAATCCATGCCCTACGAGGAGAGACTTAGGGAGCTGGGGATGTGTAGTTTGATGAAGAGAAGGTTAAGAGGGGACATGATAGCCATGTTTAGATATTTGAAGGGATGTCATGTTGGTGAGGGAGCACACTTGTTTTCTGCTGCTCCAGAGACTAGGACCAGGAGTCATGGGTTCAAGGTGAAGGAAAAGAGATTCCACCTAAACATCAGGAAGAACTTCCTGATAGCAAGGGCTGTTCAACAGTGGAATGCACTACCTTGGAGTGTGGTGGAGTCTCCTTTGGAGGTTTTTAAAGAGAGGTTGGATGACTATCTGTCAGGAGCGCTCTGATTATGTGTTCCTGCATTGCAGAGGGTTGGACTTGCTGGCCCTTGGGGTCTCTTCCAGCTCTATAATTCTATGATTCTAACTTACACAAATCAAAGATGCAAAATAATGTTTACTGTTGCCCAGTTTTAGCTCACCTTTTACTTACAACGCTAGCCACGTGTGTTATGGCACGGACTGAGTGCCATTTGCCTGCTTCACTCACAAGTGATGTCACACTTGACAGGTATTGTCGTACCAAATACATTCTAAAGCGAGCTGAGGTTGCTCCATCTTTGTGGACCTCGTGGCAGTTGCTAGATTTCAATTTTGTTCTATTCCCAAGATTAAAATATATTGTTCACTTTTTCAGTTACTATAAGTATATTAATAATAATGTTGTTTCATTTATTGTGGGGCACCCTTTTTATGGGCTTTGGTTTAGCTGCACTATGGTCCATGGTAAATCCGGCGCTGGGGGAAAAACCCTCTATGGCAGTGGTTCTCAACCTTCCTAATGCCGCGACCCTTTAATACAGTTCCTCATGTTGTGGTGACCCCCAACCCTAACATTTATCCATTTTACAGATGGAGAACACTGATGCAGAGAGTCTTAGGCGACCCCTGTGACAGGATTGTTCGACTCCCAAAGGGGTCCCGACCCCCAGGTTGAGAAGACCAGCAATCACACTTTGGCCGCATTATGAGAAGACAAAAGTCACTAGAAAAGACAACAACGCTAGGCAATTTTGAAGGCAGGAGGAAAAGAGGATGACCCAACAGGAGATAGTTGGATTTTTTAAAGCAAGGCACGGCCCTCTGTCTGCAAACCCTGAGCAAAGGTGTTAATGTATTGTTGAAGGCTTTCAGGGCTGGAATCCCTGGGGTGTGGTGGGGTTTCCGGGCTGCATGGCTGTATTCCAGTAGCATTTTTTTCCCCCTGATGTTTTGCCTGCATCCTCTGGAGATGCCAGCCACAGATGCAGGCGTCAGGAGAAAAGGCTACTGGAACACAGCCATGCAGCCCGGAAACCCCACCACGCCCCAAAGGTTTTAACGATAGGACGGTCATTAATCGATAAGGTCGCTAGGGGTTCAGAGTGACTTGGGGGGGCTCTGAACACACACACATGCTCCAGTTCACCCAGGCTGCCAGGAAGGCTGGAATACCTTCCCCCCACTCGATGCTCAGCCTGCAACGCGGAATTGCAATGGCTGCTGCCAAGATGGGGGGATGGTGGGAAGAGAAGCTGATGCACCACGAGCGGGCAGGTGCCGCAGCCCGCCGTGTTCCTCCCGGAGCCGCGCAGTCACGTCCCGCCACGCGCCAGAGAGGGCCGCCCCTTCCCCGGCTCGGCTTGCGCGGGGAAGGGGTGGGTCGAGGCAGCCGGAAGCCCTCCGCCGCCTGCCTGGGGGGAGCCTGAGTCACGTCCACGCGCGGGGGAGGGAGGCGCAGCCATGGCCGCCCGCGCGTGTTCCCGGGCGCCCCCCCCCACGTCTGAAGCCATGACGCGCGGCGAAGGAGACGCGGGGGGCGCCCGTGACGCGCGGCGGGAAGGCGCGGGGGAGCCCGAGAGCCGAGCAGCTGCCTAGATCGCGGGTTCTCCAAAGGCGGGGAGGCGACGGCATGACACTCCCGGTTGGCACCGACGTGCGCCCCGCGCAAAGGGAAGGCGGCGCAAACTTGGGTGCGCGCCAGGAGGGGGATGGGGGGCTGCCCGGAAGGATCGGGGGTGTTTCCCGGCTTCCCGGGACCCCCCCCCTCCCGGTTGGGGTTGCTCCCGGAACAGACGGCGGCAGCCCTCATTGGTTCCTCCACCGCGTGCGCAAAGCAAGGCGCACAGGAGCGCCCCAAAGCGTCTTCGCCACGCCTTCCGGAAGCGGCCCCCCCCCCAGATTCTTTCCCCCATTCCCTTGGCAGGTGGGAGGAGCGAGGTGGGGGAACCGGGAGGGCTCGGCCTCCTTTCTGACTTTCAGGTAGAGCTTGGAGATATCCTAGGACCGTGGTGGCGAACCTTTGGCACTCCAGATGTTATGGACTACAATTCCCATGGCCAATTGGCCATGGTGGCAGGGGCTGATGTGAATTGTAGTCCATAACATCTGGAGTGTCAAAGGTTCGCCACCACGGTCCTAGGATTTCAGCATCTCCGCAGCACGCCTTGGAGAAACCAGCTGCTCTGGTGGGTTCGGTGGGATTATTTAGATCCCACTGAGGTTGCCCCTCAAAGCCCCTCTTCCTCAAGCTCCATCTCAGACCGTCAGGCAAGTCCCATCCCAGATCTGGCAACCTTGCTTGGTTGGCCTCCTTCCTCACAAGGGACCAGGTATAGAAAGATGGCCAAGGTGGGGCATGAGGCAAGGGACGTTGACCTCTTTCAGCCTTCCCTTCCTTTCTGACTTGGAGATGGAATCCATTCCTGGTGCAGGGCTGTATTATCCATAAAGAAGAAGAAGAGTTTGGATTTATACCCCACCTTCCTCTCCTGTAAGGAGACTCAGAGTGGCTTACAAGCTCCTTTTCCTTCTCTTCCTCTCCCCACAACAGATACCTTGTGAGGTAGGTGGGCCTGAGAGAGTTCCAAAGAACTGTGACTAGCCCAAGGTCACCCAGCAGGAATGTAGGAGTGTGGAAACACAACTGGTTCACCAGATAAATCTCAGCCACTCAGGTGGAGGAGTGGGGAATCAAACCTGGTTCTCCGGATTAGAATCCACCTGCTCTTAACCACTACACCATGCTGGCTTTCCTTCTTAACCAGTGCCTGGTGCAGGGCTGTATTATCCACAAAACTGACTAGGCTGAAGCCTAAGGGCCCCACAGAAACATTCCATATGATGGAATGTTATAGAATCCCTATGATTCCTTTTCACACAGCCATATGCTGAACATGCAGTCAATATGTTAAAATATTAGAGTAGTTGGAAGGCTCACTCCCAGTCAACTGAGGTTAGTTTGGAGTCAAGGGGGAGGGAGACAGCTGGCCAATAGCGCGCTAGCGTCAGGATTGTGACATCATGCCGTCACCTCCTTTCTTGCACCTCCCTGAGCAATTCAGTCTAGTCATGACCTCGATGGCATGTCGTGGGCACCAGCCAAAGCTGTTATAATTTTTTTAAAAGAAGAAATGGCAGCCAACATGTACAAGCACAAGTCAGGATTTCAAAAGAGAAAGGAAAAGGAAGAACAATTGTGCTGTGAGAAGAGAGGTCAGCAGAATGTATTTCCACTGAGTACTCATTTCTGTGTGAACACTGATGGCATACGCATAAACTCTCCTAGAAGTACCTGAAAGCCCAGGGCTCAGCCATGGGTTCATATGGCACTGGGCTTTTTTCATGGGTGCCTAGGGCCAAAGCTGTCCAGTAGGTGACAAACTGTGCTGAGCTGCTGCTACCTTCTCTGCTCCCTCTCACCTGCCACAGGGAGCTGTAGTGGCTAAGAGCAGTGGCTAAGAGCAGGTGCACTCTGACCTGGAGGAACTGGGTTTGATTCCCAGCTCTGCCGCTTGAGTTGTGGAGGCTTATCTGGGGAATTCAGATTAGCCTGTACACTCCCACACCCGCCAGCTGGGTGACCTTGGGCTAGTCACAGCTCTACGCAGCTCTCTCAGCCCCACCCACCTCACAGGGTGTTTGTTGTGAGAGGGGAAGGGAAAGGAGATTGTAAGCCCCTTTGAGTCTCCTGCAGGAGAGAAAGGGGGGATATAAATCCAAACTCTTCTTCATCTTCTTCTTCTGGCTTCCCAAATGGACTAGACGGCTGCACTGCATCCGGTGGGACAGTGCCCCAAAGGTGGCTGCTGCAGTTTTTGTTTGTTGGTAGTTTCTATGTTTTCGTCTCCATATGGTTCTAAACTGCTCCAAACAGCTTAATTTGGGAGAAGTAATGAAGGCATGTACTGAATAGGGACAGATGGACAGCAGGAGCCATTTCCCACAACCAGTGAAGAAGTGGATGGAACATGAGGTTGGTCCTTCAGTGGCCTTCAATGTGTGGCCTGGGACCTTTAGGCAGGCTAGAGTACCTCAGTTGCTGGGTTATCACCCTCTCTAGAGCTGGCTTCTCTCCTTGGCTTCTTTGGTGCTTACAGATGTGTGTAGACGTCAATCTTGTCACCTCTTTGCAAGCAAGCTGGGAACAGTCACAGGCCTGGGTTGCCAATCTCCAGGTGGACCCTGGTGATCTCCCAGGACGATTCAGATTGCAGAGCAGTTACCCTGGAGAAAACTGCTGCTTTGGAGATTAGACTCCAAAGGGGTGTCCAATTCTTCCGCTTCAGACACTCATGGGATTTCGCATCAACTCACTGGCAACTGTAGCCCCAACAGACTGAAGCATCCTGAGTTGCACACCCCAAACTAATGCAGTCTTACCCTTACTTATCCATCCCTCTCCAGGATCGGGTTTGTCCACACTGTGAAAATCAAGTGGAGACTCTTGCTCACATTATTCTTGACTGTCCGAGATATGTGGGCATTAGGAATTTCTCTCCCAGGCTGGCCCTAGACAAATCTGAAAGTGACTCTGACTGTTCTGTTGTGGAGCTTCTGTTAAACAACACAGACGTCGTGCTCTTGGAAAAAGTAGCAACATTTCTTTTACAAGTGACAGAACTTTCTAAGTAATGTATACTGCTATATACAGTCTTCCTGCCTGCGTTTTGAATGTTGAACTCTTGATTTGTATTTCAAAAATGTCTGGCAATGCTCTAGAACCTAGTTTTAAATGCCAAATAAAGGTTGTTGTCATTTGTTAAAAAAGGTATCTTACCCTACTGATGTCCCTCCCCAAACCCCACTTCCCCTATCTCCAAATTGCCACAAATTTCCCACCCCAGAGCTGGCAACCTTACGTGATGTCACACAATAGTGGAGAGGGTTCTTCCATAGTTCTGATCCTTGGCTTGCATCTCACTGTGGCACATACCTTGGTACTCAATGTCTGTTTTCTGTCCCTGGCTCTTTTGGTTGCCTCCCATTGGCTTTGACTTGATGCTGAGGTCATAATTGTGCCTTCTGTTCTTGTCACGTGATGTTTACAATATCATGTACTTGACACTTAGTAGGGTCTGGAATACTGAAGACCACTGGTGAGTTCTGTTTACCTTCATGTTCAAAACTCTCTTACTATGCAGTAGCCGAATATGTGGTGAACCCATTTACGGAGCTCTGGAGCTCCACTGTAAGGTGACTACATAGGAATTTGCCTGGTGATGGAGATCGTGTGTCTTTTCCTCAAGCATCTTTAACATTGCATCCCCAACGCATTTCAGTGGACTGGCCCTATGTACCAGCAGAGTTTAAAGCGGAGTCACTCTGGTAAGATGAGAATGTTTAGTAGTCTTCTTGCACTCACTGCTACCTCCTAGCGCACTTGGAAAAGAATACTCTTCACGCAAGATGTTCTTTCCATAGGAAGGTTTTACTTTAGCAGTTGCAAGGTTACACAAGTCTATGCTATACAAGACTATTAATACTATACAGAACTCTTCAGCAAGAATAAAGTTCAACATACACTGAACTCAGTCTCTATCTCAACTTAGCATAGCATATACAATGCATACATCCAACAGGATACTTTCCCCCACCCAGCCAATAGCCTTTCATTGGTCTAGAATCACAGTTGAATTCATCTATCATGTTAAAGGTCAATTGTTGCTACTTTTTGCCCCTAGACTGACAGTCTCCATCCTCTGGGTTTTGCAAACTTCTGCTAACTTAGAAGATGACCTTTTTGTGAACTTTTCTCTCTCTTTTTATATATCATGACACTATGTTCATACGATACAACAGAGAGCACCATCTTCCATCCTCTGATAGATCTTGCACCTGCAATCCTGGTCTTGAAGAAACCGTCCATCATGTTCTATTATATTGCCCTTTATATGCTGTAGAGCGGGAAAGACTACTTAATCCTCTCATAACTGATCTAGGCAACACTACAGATGCTGTCAAAACTTTGTTCTTGTTAGACAGCAACTCAACTGCTACTATCGAACAAATTGCTAGATTCTTGTCATCACTGAATGTTCCCAAATGCTTAGTAGACTCAATCCTAATTCAGTGGCTTAATATTCCAGCTCTCATGATGCTTGTTTTTTTAAAACTTTTTTACCAGCCAATTCTAATTTCTATTGTATAATTTATATATATGCCATTAAAGGTTTCATCATCATCACTATGTTCATACCCTACAAATTGCCAAGGAGAAACACCAATTTGAATAAATTTCATAGATGTTCTTGCAAAACTTCCAATTAAACTTGACTATGCTTCCCTTGATTCCTTCTCAAACAGATGCAAGGACATCGATTCCTCCCGAGTTAGGTAAATGCATGGTCAACACATTCCCTTCTCTGGATAACACCCTTGATCCATTAAAGACCACTCCTTTCTCACTTTATATATTGTGGCCCAATAGGTTTAGGGGGACTCATCCTCAGCTACTAAAAAGATGTGGTTATAGCGGATCTACTCAGAAGTAATTCCCATGTTATTCAATGGGAAGTACTTTCGGGAAGGTATCTTTAAGATAGACGCCTTAGTGACCATTGTGTAATGTTCAAGAGATACTAGATCATTGTGCCAAAGTAAATTAACTAAGCTACCAGGTATATCCTGCAAGAACATACAGGCCACTAATGCATGCTGTTTGCTTCACAGAGGGGTTTTCCCATGGTTTTTAATTTGCACAGGGATTCTCTCCCTGTGAAGCATCCCAAGCCAAGCTGCGATTTTACCAGCCCACCACTTCCTTGCTCTTTCTGTGCCTCCCTTGTGTCTGTTTGGCTCCTTCCGCACGTGCAAAACAATGCATTTTCAATCCACTTTCAATGAACTTTGCAGTTGTGTGGAATAGTAAAATTCACTTGCAAACAATTGTGAAAATGGATTGAAAGTGCATTATTCTGCAGGTGCGGAGGGGGCCTGTGTGTGCCATGCCAGCAAGGGCTGATGGGAATTGTAGTCCATGAACATCTGAAGCACCAGAGTTGGACACCCTTGCCATACATGATCAACTGGGTGTGTATCTGCTCATCTTCTCCAGTAACTGTAGTTAAACAGTCATCAATGAAGATCTCCTCGGTTGCATGTTTTATTTGTTAGTTCTCTACCAGACTCTATCCCATAATTCATTTGAAAAGAGACAATCCCAGATGCTTCAGCCTTTCCCCATATAGAAGGTGCTTCAAGCCCCTCATCATCTTGATTGAGTGGCCAATGTTTATTTTATTTATGTCCTTTATTTATACATTACTGTTCTCCCCAATGGGACCCGCAGTGGGCATGCATCATTCTGCCCTCTGCCATTTTACCTTCACAACTCTGGCCCCTTCCACACAGGCAGAATAAGGCACTTTCAATCCATTTTCACAATTGTTTGCAAGTGGATTTTGCTATCCTGCACAGTCAAATCCAGCTGCAAAGGGAATTGAAAGTGCATTATTCTTCATGTGCGGAAGCAGCCCAAGTGAAGTAGTTCAGGCTGAGGATTTGTAACTGGCTCAGCATCACCCAGCAAGCTTCCTTGGCAGTGTAGGGGATCAGAGAGGGTCTCCAAGGACTCTATTCCTATGCTCTAACCACTGCCTCATGCAAGGTCTCAAAGTATTCTGCAGTGCAGTCCGCCTGTGTGTGTGTGTGTGCATGCGTGCATGCGCGTGCATGCAGTTTTGTGGCAGCTGGGGACAGTGCCTCTGTGGCACAGCTGCAGCACCTCCACTGGGTTTCAGGAGGTGTGGGAAGCAAGAAAAATGGCACAAATCCTCAGCACCTTGCAAACTCCCTAAGCAGCCCAATGGACTGTGCCATACCTTTAGCTGGCATAAATCAGTGTCTTCCCTAGCTGCAAGGCCATGGAAAGATGACTAAAAATGACTCCATGCTGGGGGGCACCCTCAGAGCACCCCCACCAGCACGGGCTCCTTGGTGGAGAAGTGTTTGGTGCGGTGGCAGCTGCTTGGGGATAAAGATGGTGGGCATTACAAGCATGGTCAGAACTGGCTTTTGCAAAGCCAGGTGCATGCTGTTTTTATCAATGAAGACTTCTGACCAAGAATCTAGAGTCCCTTATTGACTTCAGTCATAGAACCTGACATTTGCACTGTTGAGTGTTCATATTTTCCATCTAGCCAACTTCCTGAGATTATTCTACTGTTAAAATATTTGACCAAGGAAGAGGTCAGCTGTGCTAAAACAGAAAAGCATGAACAAATAAACACTGCAAGTTGGGTCCATAATCATTGTGAATGATGACTGGACTTGATTCCTATTGTTTTCCATCTGAAGTGTCTTTCCGTGCATTTTGTTTGTAAAAAAAAGCTCGCTGAGAAGCATTTGCGGTACCTGACGGATCCTGCTTTTTTCTACCATGTTGCGTCAGAGGAGCTGTGCTCAGTGGCCAAGCATCTGCTTCATTTGCGGAAGGTCCCAAGTTCAGTCCCCGGTATCTGCAGTTAAAAGGACTAGAAACTAGATGATGGGAAACACCTCCCTGCTGGAGACCTTGGAGAGTCCAGCTGCCATTCCAAGTAGACAGCACTGACTTTGATAGACCAAAAAATCTGGTTCAGAAAAAGACAGCTTCAGGACTTAAATGAAAACAGCATATATTGGATTAAGACCACTTTATAAGAAGGATTAAAAGTGGGGGGGGGAAAGTAGATATTAATTATAATCACAGTTAGATTTATGCTTGGACTTGGACGGTCACGAATGAATGCAGCATGGTTGAAATGGCGGCAAGCTACTGGCATTCTATGTGACTCAAATCCACATCCAAATACAAAACCTTTATTAGGCATAAAAACCGGTGTGTGTCCAGAATTCCAGATACAATAAGAAGATCATTATTGCACAACTTGCAGTACACAGAGTAAAAATATAGCAACAGCTTCAGAGATTTCAACATTAGAGTTATTTAGAAGCTTAGCCATTTTTATCTTATCAGAAAGGAGCATAAATCCTGTTGGTAATACAGTTCTCAAATCTGTTCTGATGTTGTTGTATTTTGAGCAGTGAAGCAGAATACGAGAAAGTGAATCAGTTGTATCAGGACAAAATCGACAGCAACGCTCATTTTGTGGAATACTAGAGAAGCGACCTTGAAGATGTATTGACGGAAAAGAGTTACACCTTGCTCTAGTCATGACCCATCTGTAATTGTAATTAACAAGTTGTTCTATGTGACTCTAAAATGCCTGAAAAACTCAAGGCTAAGATCTACACTACAGTTACTCACGCAGTGGCCCTCTATGGGGCAGAGTGCTGGCCAGCAACAGAGAAACACAAACAAGCCCTTAACACAATGGAAATGAAAATGTCAAGATGGACACTTGGCCTGACACTTCTTGACCGTGTGCCAAATGATGACATCCGTCAAAGACTAGGAATAAGAACATAAGAACATAAGAACAAGCCAGCTGGATCAGACCAAAGTCCATCTAGTCCAGCTCTCTGCTACTCGCAGTGGCCCACCAGGTGCCTTTGGGAGCTCACATGTAGGATGTGAACGCAATGGCCTTCTGCGGCTGTTGCTCCCGATCACCTGGTCTGTTGAGGCATTTGCAATCTCAGATCAAGGAGGATCAAGATTGGTAGCCATAAATCGACTTCATAAATCTGTCCAAGCCCCTTTTAAAGCTATCCAGGTTAGTGGCCATCACCACCTCCTGTGGCAGCATATTCCAAACACCAATCACACGTTGCGTGAAGAAGTGTTTCCTTTTATTAGTCCTAATTCTTCCCCCCCAGCATTTTCAATGAATGCCCCCTGGTTCTAGTATTGTGAGAAAGAGAGAAAAATTTCTCTCTGTCAACATTTTCTACCCCATGCATAATTTTGTAGACTTCAATCATATCCCCCCTCAGCCGCCTCCTCTCCAAACTAGAGTCCCAAACGCTGCAGCCTCTCCTCATAGGGAAGGTGCTCCAGTCCCTCAATCATCCTTGTTGCCCTTCTCTGCACTTTTTCTATCTCCTCAATATCCTTTTTGAGATGCGGCGACCAGAACTGGACACAGTACTCCAAGTGTGGTCGCACCACTGCTTTATATAAGGGCATGACAATCTTTGCAGTTTTATTCTCAATTCCTTTCCTAATGATCCCCAGCATAGAGTTTGCCTTTTTTACAGCTGCCATGCATTGAGTTGACATTCCCATGGAACTATCAACTAAGACGCCTAAATCCCTTTCCTGGTCTGTGACTGATAGCACTGACCCCTGTAGCGTGTATGTGAAGTTTGAAAAGGAATAAAAGCAATTAGCAAGAAAATGCAGGAAGCCAGACTACGGTGGTATGGCCATGTCATGAGAAGAGAACCAACATCAGTAGCTCAAACAGCACTACATTTGGAGACAGCAGGACGACGACCATGTGGACGGCCAAAGCAAAGATGGATGGACACCATCATCGAAGACATGCGTGCTGCCAACCTGTGATTGGTGTTTGGAATATGCTGTCACAGGAGGTGGTGATGGCCACTAACCTGGATAGCTTTAAAAGGGGCTTGGACAGATTTATGGAGGAGAAGTCGATCTATGACTGCCAATCTTGATCCTCCTTGATCTGAGATTGCAAATGCCTTAGCAGACCAGATGCTCAGGAGCAGCAGGAGCAGCAGAAGGCCATTGCTTTCACATCCTGCACGTGAGCTCTCAAAGGCACCTGGTGGGCCACTGCGAGTAGCAGAGTGCTGGACTAGATGGACTCTGGTCTGATCCAGCAGGCTAGTTCTTATGTTCTTATGACCCCTGTGGATGCACAAAACAGAGACCTGTGGAAACAACAGTCACAGTGCTAACCCCTCCACTGGGAAAATAGTCTTGAAAGAAGAAGAAGTTGTTAGATTTACGCTTGGGTCCTTAGTGAGGTAGCTGGAAGTCACCATATTTGTAGATGTTTGTGTATGTGTTCTTTTTCTTTTCATTTAGTATAATTGTGGGGGCGGGGGAGGATTAGATCGGGATCTTTTCTATATCTTTCTATGCATGTGTTATGTAATGTGTAAAGTAAAAATTCTCATTAAAAATAAGGAAGCTTCGTGTATGTATTTGTGAATGGAAATTGACAGGATTGAGAAAAAAGCACGAAAATACCAAGGGGACATGAAAAGGAACACTTTATAGGAAGCCTCATCAGACTGTCATTGCATAACCTGTCTGAGAGAAAGACAAGAGAAGTGATGAAGGAATGTGAAACAGAAGAAGAGCAGACAGGGTTATTATTTTTTTTAATCAATGAAGCCGAACACAAGGCAGGAGATTCGCGTCCTTGTCATGCTGAAGGTATCTGATTTTAAACAAATCATCTTCCAACTTTCTTTTTAAAAAATGCAGGAAATAAAAAAGTTAAATGATTCTCTAATGTACACTGTATTTACATCCTTGACTTAATACTTTGGCACACTAACCCTAAATACATTACTCATGATTTAAACAAGATGTAAGCCTTTTCCACGTGCTGCATTTGCCCAATATTGGGCTTTCAATCCCATCATTTCCCACAAAGTCTGTCTTCACTCCCCTCCTCCAAATGGCAGTTGCCACATTATTTATTACGGGGTGGATGCGCCAGAGGCGTAACTGGGGGAAATGGAGCCCAGTGCAAATCTGAGTTTTGCGACCCCCACCCCAGGGGAAGCCGCTGTGATGCTGGAATCCACCCCCAAACAGCATCACTTTAGAAGAAGAAGAGTTTGGATTTATATCCCCCCTTTCTTTCCTGCAGGAGACTCAAAGGGGTTTACAATCTCCTTGCCCTTCCACCCTCACAACAAACACCCTGTGAGGTAGGTGGGGCTGAGAGAGCTCCGAGAAGCTGTGACTAGCCCAAGGTGGTGGTGGTGGTGGTGGTGGTGGTGGTGGTGGTGGTGGTCGTCTTCTTCTTCGTCTTCGTCTTCTTCTTCTTCTTCTTCTTCTTCTTCTTCTTCTTCTTCTTCTTCTTCTTCTTCTTCTTCTTCTTCTTCTTCTTCTTCTTCTTCTTCTTCTTCTTCTTCTTCTTCATCATCTAATGGATTTTAACTGTTATTTGAATGATGGACACCACCCTGAGCCCTTCGGGGAAGGGCGGTATAGAAATTTAATAAAATAAAAAATAAATAAAATAAATAATGTCACTCTAGCCCAGCCTTTTGGCATGGCCACAGAAGGCCCTATTCAGAAACCCAGAACAAGAGTATTTGAGCTGACCTTAATTTTGGACAGTGGAGTTGCTACTGAGAAATACTCTTAAGTGGAACACGTGAAAGTGGCCAACACTGCTGATCCCAGTTAGAAACAAAACATTTTGAGAGCTAGTTTTCTTCATAGTATATTCAGGTTCATTTGAGAACCTTCAGTCTACTGAGAAATGAAAACAAACAATGATTTTTCTGTACGAAGAAAATGAGCCTTTGAAAGGTTTAACAGACGTCACCTGCAGTTTTGGACTGTGGTCCATTTCACATCATCGGTTGGCAGACCTGGGCACATGTCTACAGAGGAAAAGTCATAAATGGGGACAAAGGGTATTTTTTTTTGTGTTTATATGTGTACATATATACACACACGTTATATATATATCTGTATATACAAACACACTCAACAGATAACCCTTTTCTGCTGCTCCTCCCCTCTGCCTGCCCAAGAACAAAATTGGTACGAAATAACTTTTCCACTGACGCACAAAGGGGACGCTATCAGGTGTCCTTTTGAGTCACAGCTGTCAGAGTGCCAGCAGGACTCTGGGCAGAGAAAACAGATCCGCTTTAAATTTCTCCACTGTTACGTAACTGTGGTTTCAGGGATTACTTGTACTCTTGCGTGAACAAGCCCACCGCTACCTTTTTTCTCCACTGCTGTTGTAACGGCTTTGTCAGCTACCAAAATATTGACACGTTAGACAGAATTGCTCAGGTACCTGCCTGAGTCAAGGGATCTTCCGGAGGTTTGTCCTAGTCAGAGCCAGATGTCTGTCCAGAGGCTGCAGCAGGCTATGGGGTGAACTCTATTCCACCCCAATGGCCCCTTCCACACTTGCAGAAAAATGCACTTTCAATCCACTTTCACAAGTGTTTGCAAGGGGTTTTTGCTATTCCACACAATAAAATCCAGTTGCAAATTGCACTGAAAGTGGATTGAAAGTGCATTATTCTGCATGTGTGGAAGGGGCCAATGTGTTCGGCAACCTTTTTAAGGTCAGGTGACCAGACGTCCCGCTTTTGGCGGGACAGTCCTGCCTTAAACCAATCTGTCCTGCGGGGTTTTTTAATCATCCGACGGTTTTGCCTTCTGAGCGCCCCTCCTTTTCCCCGCCTCTATCACAGGAGCTGCTCTACAGGAAGGCAGTGGCGGCAGCCTTCCTCGCGACGCAGTGCCGCAGGAGCCGCGATTCAGTTTTGGGGCGCTCCCCGGTTTCCCGCCCTGTGACAGGGCGGGAAACAGGGGAGCGCCACAGAAGGCAGTGCGCTCCTGCGGCCCCCCGTCCCGGTTTAAAAAAGTGACAATCTGGTCACCTTATTGTAAGGTCTTTCCCAGGACAGTTTGTTTGGTTCAGTGTGTGTCCCTGGAAGTAACAGGAAGACATCAAATGGTGGGTAATACTTACAACTTTCAATAAAGTCCCACCCCAAACCATGTGATGATGTGGAATGACAGTAGCACACCATGATTTTTTTTTTTACGGGAACCCCTCCTGTAACAATGCCGCTGTATTTACAATGGTAGCGCATATTGATGGTTGGGATTGACCCCACACTATCCCCTCATAGCGTCCTTTAATTTGAGATCACCACGAGCCCTTTCATAAATCCACAAAGAAAGCTTCACTGCTATCCTTTCTGATAGCTAGATTTTTTTAATGTTCTATGGGGAATGTTTTCCCCACTAACTTTGGGATACCCCAGTTCAGTTCTCAATTGGATCTCCTGAAGTTTTAACATCTGTAACCCAAATGATTTCTAATTCATGAGAGAATTAGCGTTACAGTCAGTGGTGGGATCCAAAAATTTTAGTAACAGGTTCCCATGGAGGTGGGATTCAAACTGTGGCGTAGTGCCAGTGGGGCTGGACGGGGCATTCTGGGGGCGAGGCATTCCTGGGCGGGGCTGTGGCAAGGACGCAGCTACTGAGCCGGTCCTTGGGCGGGAAACGAATGCACGCAGGCGCAGGCTGCCACGCACGCCGGTGCACCTCCTGCTAGACTGCTTCAAGTTCTGCGCACTACTGCTGAGAGGAGGGGCGTAACTAAGGCAAAAATCACGTGGCAAAATCACCAATTAGTAACCCCCTCTCGGCACACACAAATAATTAGTAACCTACTCTCAGGAACCTGTGAGAACCTGCTGGATCCCACCTCTGGTTACAGTAGTTAAAAGCTCACATTCATATTGTCTTTAAGCTTCCCGCTCTTTTTGTTTCATGTTCATGGGCAGACTCCCATCTCTGTCTGTCTGTCTCCCTTGTTTCTCTCTCCTGTCTCTCAGTTTTAAAAATCTTACTCTTTTGATTTTAAACTTTCTTATTCTTTCTGCTTATCTTTGTCTTTCTTTGGCTTCCTGGGCTAACTTTGCCATTTCGCCCTCTGCAAAATCTTCGTATTTCTGATATAAAAATTATAAAGTTGCAAGGCCACAATTGAGACATATTCATAGCCAAAAATATGTCTTGCGGGTACACTCGGGAAGTCTGTAGCTGGATGCTGCTGAAACCGCTGCGTTTGCTATTTTGCAAGAACCAGCAGATACTTGCTTATGAGTGAAAGGGCAACAGTGAGCACTGACCTAGGGGTTTGAGGCATATGGAGATGGTTCACCCAACTGGTTAGGCTTTTTGCTGATTATGCTTACTGGACAGAAGATATACGTAGCCCCAGACGTAACCAAGTCAGATGATGCTGAATGTATTCTTTTAAATATATATATATATTGGAATACGCTGATTTGCAACAAGTCAAGATTGTGAGCCTGCGTGGACAGCCGGCCAGGATTGGCCAGAAGTGGTCAGGAGGGTCTGTTCAGAAATGTCTTAAAATGCACTGTATTGCGATGCAGACTTCAGAGAGGTGGTACCCAGGTATTATGCTCTCTCCATGTCCACCTGACATGTCAATAAATCTAGTTTGCTAGTCGCCATCTTTGTCTGGAGTTTTTCATGGTTGGAACCTTCCATAACATTTCCAACTGTTTTGCCCCCAGTTTCTTCAGCCTCTGCCTCAGTAAATTCAGATTAACGCTTGGATTATTCTCTTTAGTCTCTTGAAGAGGCATTATGACAAACTTTTACCTCAGGGTTCACTTTTAGTCTCTTGAAGAGGCATTATGACAAACTTTTACCTCAGGGTTAGTCTCTTGAAGAGGCATTATGACAAACTTTTACCTCAGGGTTCACTTTTAGTCTCTTGAAGAGGCATTATGACAAACTTTTACCTCAGGGTTAGTCTCTTGAAGAGGCATTATGACAAACTTTTACCTCAGGGTTAGTCTCTTGAAGAGGCATTATGACAAACTTTTACCTCAGGGTTCACTTTTAGTCTCTTGAAGAGGCATTATGACAAACTTTTACCTCAGGGTTAGTCTCTTGAAGAGGCATTATGACAAACTTTTACCTCAGGCACTTTGAAACTGAGATTTTCGTTCTCGTTTCCTCTCAGATTTGGAGGTTTTCGTTTCCAGGGCTGCTTTCCCTCCCTTCTCCTCTCCTCCCTATTTTTTGGCTTTCTGTCCAGACCACCAGGGTATGAAGGTGACTGACAAATACTGGAAAACAGGAAGGACTTGACTCTTGTCTGCCATATCACTCAATAACTCAAGCATCACTGAAAAGGTGATCTGAAATGGTTTGTGTCTACTGGATAGACACAGGCTGGGTAACCAAGCACTCTTCCAGTTAATAAAGTCAGTTGGTTGCTCTGGCTTGCATGCTTTTGGGAAGTGAGTTTTTCCGTTGCTTCCCCTCAGAATCACGGGACGTTCACACATCTTCCAGGTTTACCCCCATCTTTCCTGGGATCCTTCCCAAACTGGTTTTGCTGTGATGTTTTGGGAAAGATCGCAACAGACTTGGAGTTATTTCCATGTGACTGGAAAAGTCTGGATGCTCCATATCCTGTCATGAGATATATGTATATATAATAAACAAAAGGCTCATCTTCTAATCAGCAGAAGTTTGCCCAACAGCAAGGCCGGAGATAGTAAGTCTAGACCATAGGTGTCAAACTCGTGCCCCTCCAGATGTTATGGACTACAGTTCCCATCATCCCCTGGATGATGGGAACTGTAGTCCATAACATCTGGAGGGCCACGAGTTTGACACCTATGGTCTAGGGTAAAGTAGCAACAGTTGACCTTTAACATGATTGGTGAGTTCAACTGTGACTCTAGACCAATGAGAGGCTGTTGCCGGGGCAGGGGAAAAGTATCCTTGTTGGATGTATAAGAACCATTACGTTGTATATGCTAAGTTCAGAGTCTGAGTTCAGAGTCTAGTTCAGTGTGTGTTCAACTTTGTTCTTGCTGAAGAGTTCTGTATATCATTATAGTCTTGTATAGCATAGACTTGTGTAACCTTGCAACTGCTAAAGTAAAACCTTCCTATGGAAAGAACATCTTGCATGGAGAGTATTCTTTTCCAAGTGTGCTAGGAGGTTGCAGTGAGTGCAAGAAGACTATAGACCTTCTCATCTTACCAGAGTAGCTCCACGTGGGTACCATTTTCCCTGCTACTGTCTCCCATAGTGTTTATTGCCCCCTTTGTAAACAACCCCCCACAAATGGTTGACATATCATTACCATGTTGCAACGATCTATCAGGTTATCTGAATCTCCGGTTTTCATTATAAATTTGAATAAAAAGCGCTAAGCACTAACAAAATGAAACCTGGGAATTTGGAAAATCTGATAGACATATTGTTTTATAAACTGGGAAGAGACGAACCAGAGGGGTATGTGTAGCACAAAACAACTGTTAGACAACAAAAAGAGATCCCACGGTTTCTTAAAACATGCTTATCTTAAGATGTGTGTCGGAAATCATTTGTGAGAATGAGCACATATCTGTTTTTACAACTCGGTCACTTCTCTACTTCAGTTCTTGGTAATCATTTTCCTCCCTGCTCTAACTGCTAGCCAGATGTCAGGAATTAAATCCAAGCAATTAAATCATTGCCCCTAATCTTGGTTACAGAACCTCCCATCTGTTTTTTTAGTTCTAAAAAGAACACTCAGAAACAATTGTTGCAGGTATGCTAAAGGACGGTTGGCCATCGATCCCACTGTTGTTAAAAGCCTCCTTTTAAATGCACTTATTTCCTTCTTGCTGGAGTAAAAACAGGGTTTTTTTAAAAAGCACTTTTTTTTGTATGTGTGTTGTTGCATTTCTTGTAACCAGATAGCCTCAGTCACTACAGCAACATTTTCCACTTCTTTGCTCCAATTCCAGGTGCAGCGGGGAGAAAGAGCGGAAGCAAAATGCGTGGTTTTCAAAGCAGCCTTTTTTTCTCTCCTTTGCAGTTAATCCGCCAGTTATATTCATGAACAAATAAGGACGGAACAATCATATAGAACATGATGTACTTTTGCCGGCATGGAGAGAGGCAGAGAGTTCCCAGCGGCAAAACTACCACAACTGCGTCATGCTGTGACAGCTTGTTTCCTTAAACACGTGGCTCGCTAGTGTTGTCGTCTCCTCCGTAAGCTAAGAAAATAACTGCCCTTCCTGAAAGCATTACCAAAAGAGAGAATAAATGACATATGAGGTGGTGGTTTGGTGGGAGAGCATCTTCTCAGCTTGTAGAAGGTCCCAAGTTCGATTCCCAGCAGCTCCAGCTGAAAGAGATCTAACTGTAGGCGAGGTGAAAGATCTCTGCCTGTCACTCTGCCTGTCACTCTGGAGAGCAAGACTAAGGAGGATCTTGTTAGATCTCTACAGTTAGATCTCTTTCAGGACTTCCCTTTTGTATGTTCCTGTGGTTATCAGACAACCATCTGTTGACTACAGCACCAATTAGGGGGGGGGGGTCCATCTGACATCGACTAGAAACGGGGCCTTTTCAAACATAACTCCAGCTTTGTGGAATGGGCTTCCTGAAGAGGTGAAGTGGTGTTGTTGTTGTAAATACTCTCAGTCACCCGCTGTATCAGGGTCTCAAGAAACTCTCTGCAACCCTGTCCTATCAAGTTCAGGAGAAACAAATAATCGAACCTAGTGGTCAGAATTCAAAGCAGCTGTATTAATAAAGGGAGCAGAGCAGGTGGTGTTTCCTGCTCTACTCAAAGCAGCATAGAGATGACAGCAGTTTATATTTCCCTGATCTCCCGTGATGCAATGGTCCGGCTCCTCTTTCCATTTGCCGAGGAAATCAGGAGGTGCAACTTTCCGGAATGTCTATTACACACCATAAACCCCTACCCCACATATAGCAAGCCCCCTCCCCACTTATATACATCCCATGATACATCCCACTTATATACATCCCATGTACATGTAGCAAGCCCTCTCCCCACTTTTATACATCAACACCCCTTATTCATACGGGGGTGTAAAAGTTAATATGCATTAGCTAATTATGCTTGCTTCTTTTACGTGACCTCCTGCCCTCTGCTTGCAGTTTATATCTAATCAGCTTTGTGGCTTGTGTTACAACTCACACACTTGTTTTTAGCCTGTTTTTATCATCTGTTTTTATCTTGTGGTTGGGACTTTCTACCACCCCAATGCTGAACAAACGTTAGTCTGTTAAAAACCTTTAACCCTTTTATAACAGTGGGGGGGGGGGGAGGTCTTCTTGGAGATCTTCAGGAGGCATTGTGAGGCCTACCAGCTTGTCAAGACTTTTGAGGGCGGTTGAATGGCCGGTGTCTTTTAAAGGAGAGATTCGGGGTTGGCTATTTTATTTTTGGTTGTAGCAGAACATGTTTTGAACTATTATTGTAAGCTGCTTTGAACCACAAGGAAGGGGGATATGAATGAATGAATAGAAGGCAGCTGCATGCATAGAAATCACTGAGACTCTGACAGCTATGGCTCCAAGAGGTCCCTGGGGTGTCTCAGACCCCTTCTGCACAGCACATGTACAGCAGGTTGCACTTGGGATAAAGTAACCCGCTTTCCTGTTTTTGGTTCACATGCGTCCATCTTTGCTACTTTTTGCCCCTAGACTGACTGTCTCCATCCTTGGGTTTTGCAAACTCCTGCTAACTTAGAAGATGATCTTTTTGTGAACTTTTACTCTCTTTTTTATATATCATGACATATTGGTCTGTGCGAAAGAGGCCTCAATGAGCCTATGCATCTTGTCCAAGTTGTTGTGGCCCAACTTTGAACTGAGGGAACACTGTAGCACCGCCAGGATCTTAGAAGGCCACTTGGTTCTCCCTGATCCTGGCTGACAGCATCCTTCTGGAAACCTCAACAGCCAGTCTGCTGCAGAAATGAACAACCCCTTGGCTAAGCAAGGATCAAGTACAACTCTTGTGCAATTCAAAGAGGGATATTCAATTAAGGAGGGAGTTCCCATCTTTGGCAATGTGATCTCATCCGGTGACACTTAACCTTTAGGGAAATAACAGTAAACAGACTTTAAATATGTTCTTTCCTTTGTTCGTAAGAAATAATATGTAGAACAACAATTGTGCACATAAAACAATAATTAACTTGTAACGCTGGTTGTTGTGGGTTTTCCGGGCTGTGTGGCCGTGGTCTGGTAGATCTTGTTCCTAACATTTCGCCTGCATCTGTGGCCGACATCTTCAGAGGTGTATCACAGAGAGAAGTGTGTTACACACTGTGTCCTAACATTTAACAGTTCAGGCCTGTGGTGCTTAAGCAAACCAGGTTCTCGGTCTTTGCTGACCTCTGTCTAGCCCAGTGATAGCGAACCTATGACATGCATCCCAAAATGATACACCGCAGTGTTTTTAACAACATGCCAGTGTTCACCAACCCCCAACAACACCTATTCTCCCTGTTTGAGTTTAGTTTTTGTAATTATTTGACTTTTTAATATAATACATAGCACCACATATGATTGGACAGTATTTTAAAAAATGACCATGTAGAGAAATGTTTCCCTTCTTTTTGACTGGTGTGCATGTGTGTGTGTGTGTGACATGCCAACAGAGTCAAGGTAGGCATTTTCCAAATTTTGGACATGCTGAGCCCAAAAGGTTTGCCATCACTGGTCTAGCCAAGTCCTTAACAAAGAATAGACTTCCAGCTCTGCCCTGCCTTGATGTGTTATCTGTTCTTTCTTTTCAGGAGTTCCCGTATAGCCAGAGGTGGGATCCAGCAGGTTCTCACAGGTTCCCAAGAGTAGGTTACTAATTATTTGTGTGTGCCGAGAGGGGGTTACTAATTGGTGATTTTGCCACGTGATTTTTGCCTTAGTTACGCCCCTCCTCTCAGCAGTAGCGCGCAGAACTTGAAGCAGTCTAGCAGGAGGTGCACTGGCATGCGTGGCAGCCTGCGCCTGCGTGCATTTGGTTCCTGCCCAAGGACCGGCGCAGCAGCTGCGTCCTTGCCACAGCCCCGCCCAGGAATGCCCGGCCATGCCCCTGTCGTGCCCCGCCCAGCCCCATTGGCGCTACGCCACAGTTTGAATCCCACCACCATGGGAACCTGTTTACTAAAATTTTTGGATCCCACCACTGCGTGTAGCCCTAGAATATTAATATGTAGTTTATAACAAAACTGGAATCCATCTGAGGTGAACTACCTGCAGTTGCAGGCCCTCCAGTCAATCTGGTGTGAGCTCAGAAAATGGCGCCAACAAGGAAGTTCGGGAGGCATGGGAACCACCTTAAAGATCTATGCACAGCAAAAGAAAATGTTTTCAAAAGGTTTTCAGAAAAAGAATTGCTAGCAAACAGGATGCAAATAAAACATTTTGAGGCTGGAAGTAAAACATTTTCGGCTAAAAACTATGCGGAACAGTTCAGAGGAAACATTTTATTTCCTGCCTCAAAACGTTTTATTTTGGTTGGGCAGAAAGAGCCACTGCATTACAGTTCACTTCCAACAGAATGGTCCCTAGAAATATCCCGGTGCTTGACTGTACTGCTTTCATGCCACCTGGCTGCTGCCCCTGCCTCCTCCATTGGCTAGTTGAAAGAGAAACAAAAATCCGTTTCACATTTTTTTTGTTGCGACTTACAGCTTAAATGTTTCAACGTGTTTTGGTGTCTGCCCGTAAATTTAGCTAATCTAGCTGTCCGCCCTTCTGATCACTCCTTGACAGATGATGCGAACTGCACAAACCCTTCAAAGTGGGCATATTATCCTCTGCGACATTATTTGAGGGACGAGTCCAACCGCACAGGCACAAAGCAGGTGTGGACAGCCAGCATCCCCCACTTGATGAGTAGTTCGCCTTAAAGATTCAACAACAGCCCTACAGGATTTGTGGCTCTCAGGTAGGAGGGTTAGTTACCAGAAAGTGCAAGCGCAAAAGCCTCCAGTAACCAAAAATCATTTATTACATCTTTCAAGGCACAATCAGGCACAAGCAAATGTTGAGCAAGTGCAAGTATGTTTTAGGAGATGGCTTGAGATGAACTTTTCACAGAAAAACGTTGAAGCGATCTTTTCAGGAGCTCATCTCTTGTATAAGCAAGGAAGGTCGTTTAAGGTAAGTTCACCTGGCGATTACGTTTGTGTCCCAGTTCCTAGCCTGACTGCTTCTCTTTTTCCACCCTCCTCCCAAAATTTCAAGACTGCTGCTCTTGGCCCCCTTCTCCTCTCTTCTCCTGCTGATTTCCTCCTCAGCTGCTTTCTGTGTGTTGCAGAGGCCACACAGAAGGCGCTACCTTTGAGCAAATAAAAAGCAGGTACACCTACAAATTGTAGAAGCACGCTGGGTGCACAGAAGTTGCTAAAAGGGTGCTATTCCCGCCTTGGAGCAGCAGTGGCGTAGGAGGTTAAGAGCTCGTGTATCTAATCTGGAGGAACCGGGTTTGATTCCCAGCTCTGCCGCCTGAGCTGTGGAGGCTTATCTGGGGAATTCAGATTAGCCTGTGCACTCCCACACACGCCAGCTGGGTGACCTTGGGTTAGTCACAGCTTCTCAGAGCTCTCTCAGCCCCACCCACCTCACAGGGTGTTTGTTGTGGGGGGAAGGGCAAGGAGATTGTAAGCCCCTTTGAGTCTCCTGCAGGAGAGAAAGGGGGGATATAAATCCAAACTCCTCCTCCTCCTCCTCTTCTTCTTCTTCTTCTTGTTTTGAAATGGTTGTGAAAGAGAGCGCGCACTGTTCACCTTCTAACATATGCAAAAAATTAAGGGCATACCAATTATGATTTGCTTGGAGTTCTGGTCTATTTGATAGTTTCAGAGAATATCTGTGTTGTTCTGCAGTAGAAGAATTAGATTAATGTCAGACAGCACCTGTCAAAGACTTGACCTGGTCTGGTCTTTGGGTGGGGTGGCCCTCAATAAGCTTCCAGTCCCATCGGCTTTTTGGGGGGATAACTCTGCAGAAGGGGGCTTCTGAAGTCCCTCCCTTAGCATTGCTGGGTCCGTTGGTTGGATCTCCCCTGAGGTGGAGGTCTTGGGCTGCTCTGCTCTGACCTGGCGAGCCTGGGCCTATTGATCCAATGGCTAATGCCTCAGAGCCAAACTATATATAACTAGCAGGCCCGGCCACGCGTTGCTGTGGCAATTGTCCTTCTCATCACAGTCCGCAACCCACACAGCTGTCCATGCAGGTCCAATGATCCCCAGCATAGCCTTTTGGGGTGGTCAAATGGAATCCCTTTTTCCCTTTTCAATGCACATCGTTATATGGTGCTGTCTTGTTTTTTTAGTATAAGGTAACCCTTCCCATTCCACAACGGAACTGTCCAGAGTGGGAATCCCGCTGTCCATGACGCTGGTTGACATGCACAGTCCTGGCTTGGGTAAGGCAGAACTGGGGCAAGGAGGCTATCCCAGTCAGGCAGCAGAGGCAGGGGGGTGAGGCGCTCAGATCGAGGCCAGCTCCCTGGGTTCTTAAAGGGCCACGTGCAAAAGAAGCGGAGCCGGTAGTGTTGGTTCGCCCTCATCCCGGCGATTTGAAGGTCTGATTACCTGCCTCCAACAGGGAGGGACATCCTGTGAAAATTTGGGGCGATCCGTCCAGCAGCTTCTGAGGGGGACCATCAGGGACAAACACACTGTTAGATTTTTATATAGAGAGATGACGGCCATGCGCTTCCTGCTTGTCCTTGGTGTACTCATTCAGGGCTTCTCTCTCTGAGCCGAGGGAATGCTAGAGGCAGCAGCTGTCAGGAAGAGACCAGCATTTCCAAGACCCAAGAGCAGCACTTGAACTCTGAGCAGAAAGGAGGCCAAAGGCCGTCTGTCCATGACCGGGGACTCTTCCTCTCCTGTCTCCCCTTTTCTGGAGAGAGAGCAGCTAGAAGGGGTCGCTCTGGTCAGCACGTGAAGGGAATGCTCCCAATGAACTTGGGAGAACTTTGCTTGGAGGGGTTGATCATTAACTGGGTTGAGGGCAGAAGAAGAAAGCAAAGGGAGAACGAAGAGGAGCCGGGCCTTGTTTGCTCGGCTTGCATCAGAAACGAGCCGGCTGTTGATTTAGGCTGGAGCCGTTGCACTTCTTTTGATAGCTGAACAGCAGATGAAGAATCATAGATCATGTCCGGCAAGAGGCCGATCCCCTTTGAGTCTCTGCAGAAAACATCCTGTGAGCCTCGCTGAGTTTTTATCACAGGTGGGACAAAAAGATGAAACAACTGAAGCGGTTCAAGGGCAAAGTCGCAAAACTCAGTGCTGGTCAATGGTCATAACTGTCCCCCACCCAAAAGAATTCCTTCTGAGTTTTTTTTTCTTTTGGTCATTAGACCCCCGGTAATCAGTAACTCCATCTCTACTCTTTCGGAACATAACATTGTAGATTTCAGTTCAGGAATAAAGTATCGGCTTGCTAACCACTAGTTGGGGTCTGGAAACTCTTCGGATTAGAAGAAGAAGAAGAGTTTGGATTTATATCCCCCTTTTCTCTCCTGCAGGAGACTCAAAGGGGCTTACAATCTCCTTGCCCTTCCCCCCTCACAACAAACACCCTGTGAGGTGGGTGGGGCTGAGAGAGCTCTGAAAAGCTGTGACTAGCCCAAGGTCACCCAGCTGGCGTGTGTGGGAGTGCACAGGCTAATCTGAATTCCCCAGATAAGCCTCCACAGCTCAGGTGGCAGAGCTGGGAATCAAACCCGGTTCCTCCAGATTAGATACATGAGCTCTTAACCTCCTACGCCACTGCGCCACTACGCTACAACTTGTATCCAGAGTACTGGTCCGCTGGAGAAAATGGCTGCTTTGTAGGGTAACTCTATAGCATTATACTCCACTGAGGAATCTCCCTTCCCCAACTCTGCCCTCCCCAGACTCCACTCCCTAAAACTCCCAACCCGGTTTGCAGTCCTGTTATTGTACTCCCATTATTTTGCAATATCCTCTTCCCATAATGCCCAGGAGTCTGGATAACAATTTCACCTTCTCCCACGACATCTCTTAGACTTAGTTAATTTGACTCTCCCCCCAAGGCAAGACTGATGGTTTCGCGTCAAGATCATGACCTGAATCTAGTACCCCTGTGTTTTTTTTAAAATACATCCTCTTGGATGAAGAGTTCTGCAGAACGTAAAAGCCTGCACAGTGTTCTGAAAAACTTCAGTTGGTCTGAATGAAGGAGATTAGCCTTGACCTGAATAGTCAACACTAGTCCGATCTCATCAGATCTTAGAAGCTAAGCAGGAAGCCCTGTGTGATATTTGGATGGGAGACCACCATGGAAGTCCAGGGTCGTGACACAGAGGCAGGCAATGGCAAACCACCTCTGAATATCTCTTGCCTTGAAAACCCTACAGCAGTGGTGGCGAACCTTTGGCACTCCAGATGTTATGGTCTACAATTCCCATCAGCCCCTGCCAGCATGGCCAATTGGCAATGCTGGCAGGGCTGGTGGGAATTGTAGTCCATAACATCTGGAGTGCCAAAGGTTCGCCACCACGGCCCTACAGGGTTGCCATAAATGGGCTGTGACTTGACAGTACTTGTTTTGTTTTCCTTTGGACCAAGATGCTTACCTGTGTTAATCTGTACCTTAAGGACTGCCCACAGGAAAATAGGAAAATGCTGTGAACAGCGCTAGTCAGTGGGAAATCAAGGGACTCGGAGTGACAGCTGCTGGTGGGGTGTAAATCTTCTGAGGCAACTATTAGATGGATCTAAGAAGGTGTCACTGGGTGTACTGGACCCAGGCAGCTGTGGAACTCTGTCACCCTCTGCCCTTTGGCCATGAGCCTTTCCCAAGAGGATTAAGCATGACTTAGCATTCTACTTGTTGACACAGATCTGCTAACTACAGGAAAACCCACATTTTACAGAACCATAAAGTGGTTTGCCAGTTTTCTATTTGTGCATGACTCCATCTATAGGTATTTGGTTTTACTGCACTTTCTCTGACTCTCCTCCAGAGGATACCTTGATAAGGGCTGATTATGCACAATCCCTCTCCTGCGTGATGGGAGCGAATGTCAGTCGCAGCAAGATTTCTTGTACAGATGTATTTGCTGGAATCCTGCTTTCACTTTCCATTCTCTCCGCAGCAAGCGAGACCACTTCTGGCACAACTTTAATTTGTTCATGCCAGAGCAGAACAGATTTGCACAGATTTGTCCCGGACATCTTCCCTCTGCCCACGGCCAACCTGTGTATCTTCTGCATGAGGCCCTATGTCCCAAAAAAATCTCTACACCTTTACTCAATAAGAAGCTCATGCTGATTATCATTCCTCTTCTCTACTTCATAAATACCCTTGGGAACCTTCCTTGTTCTTTCTGCTCTGCAGCTGTGTGGGTAATCCCTCTTAGAGCTTTACCCATACTTCTTTCTTTGCCACTGTTATGGGGCCTTGGAGTGTACTAGAACCCAGACTGATTACTAGATAGGCTGGGATGATTCACATCTCCCCTGAATTCCATGGGTATTTCTTTGAGGAGGAAGAAGAAGAGTTTGGATTTCTATCCCCCCTTTCTCTCCTGTAGGAGACTCAAAGGGGCTTACAATCTCCTTGCCCTTCCCCCCTCACAACAAACACCCTGTGAGGTGGGTGGGGCTGAGAGAGCTCCAAAAAGCTGTGTCACCCAGCTGGCATGTGTGGGAGTGCACAGATAAGCCCCAGATAAGCCTCCACAGCTCAGGCGGCAGAGCAGGGAATCAAACCCAGTTCCTCCAGATTAGAATGCACCTGCTCTTAACCACTACGCCACTGAGTAATGATTTCTGCTTCCCAATGATCAGTGTAATATTTAATTGACCCAGGGAATTCCTTCTGATTCTATACAAGTGCCGCCGGTTCTTTGCATGAGCCACTTTGTTTTCTGGAACTTGGAGTTCTCTGGGGTTGCACCTGTCAGGAACGGATAAAACCTGTTTGCAAATGATTGAAAGCAAGGCAGAAAAGTGGGATAGAGACACAGGTTATATCTCCTCTGTGAGAGAAAACTCTCTTCTGGCAGGGGTAGAAGCAAAGGCTCTACACCTGCAGACTGGCAGGTAGGCAAGGCAGGGTGGAAATGGCAGCAGAGGCTAAGGACTTGGCACCCTTTTCCGGTGGGCTGCCTGCCTCTCTCTGGGTAAATATATGTGAGAGAACTGCTGATTCAGGATTCAAAATCTCTCAGATGCTTTTAAGTATTTGAAAGTACAGTTATAAGTCCATCCATTCACACACGAAGCATCATGTGTAGGTCTATATGCCACAACTGGTTGGACTTCGCGATTTAAGCATTTTTTTTCTTGCAGTTATTTTCAGATACTGAGAAAAAGGTCAACTGGGCTGGGGGGAAATGCTGAAAGAAATGGGAATACAGTGAGATTCTCGGCCATTACAAAGGGTCGTTACTTATCCATCCCTTTCCAGGATCGGGTTTGTCCACACTGTAAAAATCAAGTGGAGACTCTTGCTCACATTATTCTTGACTGTCCGAGATATGTGGGCATTAGGAATTTCTCTCCCAGGCTGGCCCTAGACAAATCTGAAAGAGACTTTGACAGTTCTGCTGTGGAGCTTCTGTTAAACAACACAGACGTCGTGCTCTTGGAAAAAGTAGCAAAATTTCTTTTACAAGTGACAGAACTTTCTAAGTAATGTATACTGCTATATACAGTCTTCCTGTCTGCGTTTTGAATGTACTCTTGATTTGTATTTCAAAAATGTCTGGCAACGCTCTAGAACCTATTTTTTAAATGCCAAATAAAGGTTGTTGTTGTTGTTGACAGTGAGATTCAGCACTAGGGGGAAGAGGTTGAATTCCTTTTGCCCTTCCCCTGTGCGCTTGCAGCAGTTTACAGCTTTTATCACTTTCTCTTGTTTTCCTGAAACTTGGAAGGAAGGAATCTTTGGGTGAGCAGTGTAATCTTAAAGAACATCTAGTCTATTTATAAGGAGCGTTACACCCTGAAATTTATTTCCCATTGAAAACAATTAGAAGAAATTTGGCAATATTGGCCTAATAGGATGAATTGTTTTACTAACTTAAAAAAAGGGTAATTAAGAAATGTAGTCAAATACAGCTTCAGTTTGGTTGGGATTTTTGTGTAGAGGGGCATACCTGTACTCCATTCTGTGTGTAGATCGCCATTGATCAAGCTTTGGAATTCAAGTTAAGGCATTTGCAGATTTACTCACATTTCAAAACAAAATAAAAACCACCATGTGGTTTGTAAGTTAAGGTAGCGGGTGAATGTTTCTGCCGTTTTGGCCAGTTTTTATATCTAGGCGAGTTCTTCATGCTAAATGACAAATGACATTTATGCTAAATGTCAGACTAATAAAATCCTCATTTTATTGTGAGAATACTCCACCATCGTACTAGAGAGACCAACATATGTAGACAATGTGGGTAGTCTCATGGCAACATGAGAACAGGGCAGCATTGCCTCTAGAGTTGGAGATTTGGATGGTCCGAATCCAAATTTGGACTGAACCCGTGCTGATTCGGACACATTCAGATGAGCAGGATCTGAATCCAAGCCATCTGAATCCCTAGTGTGTGAGATGGGCTCTACCCTTTTGGGGGCCCATAGCATTGAACCGCCTGAAGCAAAGTTCCCGAAACCTGGATGTTGTCATCCAGAGACTCTCCTGAAGATACCCTAAAAGTTTTGTGACTTTACATTCAGAAATGTGCACCCCACAGCCCTCCACCAGGAATTCCCCATTGACAGCAATGCAGAACTCACTGCAGAGCAAAGATTCTTGGGCGAATTTCTGGGGGTGCCTGCAGGGGGTGCATTTTTAGACATATCGGCACCAAAATTCCTGGGTATCATCAGAAGACTGTTCTGATGATGCCCCCCAAGCTTGGTGCAAATTGGATCATGGGGGCCAAAGTTATGGACCCTCAAAAGGGTGGTCCCCATCTCCTTAGCTCCCATTGGGAACAATGGAGATGGGGCACCCACTTTGAGGGTCCATAACTTTGGCCCCCCTTAACCAAACTGCACCAAACATGGGGGGTATCATCAGGACAGTCACCTGATGATACCCTCAAATTTTGGTGCCAATATGTCTAAAAATGCACCCCCTGCAGGCTGAAACATAAAAAACACTAAAAAAATAAAAACGCTGTTCGGCTGCTGATCCGAATTCCATGAATTCGGATCGGACAGCTTGGATTCGGATCCTGCTCATCCGAATCTGCATGGGTTCGGTCCGTCCGAGTCTCCAACTCTAGTATCGACCAACTCTAATTGCCTCCCTTAAAAGCTATGCTGGTCACCTTACTATCTTCCTTTGGGGATGGAATAGAGTAGTTTGAAACATTATGAGTTTCTTCCCCAATTTTCTTCTCTGGGAAGCTTTCTCATTACCCATACTTGCTTGTAGCAACAAGCAAAGAAGAAAACTGACCTGTGACTGTTATTAGAGAATGGTCAATAGTCAGTTCTCTACTATTTTCTCATCTGAGATCTGTATGGTGGTGGTTGTAACAGGAAATGCCCCTCAGATCTCTTGACTGATAGGGGACAAGGGCCCATCCCACCAAGTGGCCAGTGCCACCCATGTTTGTGACACTGGATAGGACAATCTGTGGGATCTTTGCTTGGTGACTGCTCTTAGTGGCACAGCCAGGATAAAACTGACCTCCAGTTCTATGCCGGCAACTTGTGTAAAACAAAAGTCTGTTTATAGAACAATTTTTTTTTACAGAAATAATTTTATTACAAATTTTCATTTTTAACTACACGGTCAAGGAATTACCTCAAAGGCCTTACTGTTCAACTTTTTTTATATTGGCTAGGTTATATGACACAATCAGTTTTAGACATAAACATTCTCAAATATCGGTGTGTTTTATAGAAATTCAATAGAAATCTGCTAAGTGTTTGACATGGGATATTTAATACAAATCTTAAGGCCTTGTACATGTTTTAAAAAATCAAGTCATTCAGTGTATTAGTGCTTAACCCTGAAAATATTAAATACTTAAAAAGGAAGCTCAAGGTATGTCTTGCTGAATTAGTCACAGGGCGACCGGCAGGATTTTAACTAGCTTGGACATCATTTTTTTCCTCAGAGAATTAGATGTTTCACGCTCCCCTTCTGTGAGAGTCGGTACTGGGAAAAAGGAGATCTAAAAATAAACTAAAATTCACTTGCCCAGTCGTTGACATAAATTACTCTTTATTTATCACTGGACATTCTGAATTCCACAGAAAATTGGCTGAACTGCCATTAAAAAAGCCACATAGTACCAGAGGGCAAATGCCTTTTGCGACTGACAGGACGTCTCCTCTTCTTTCCTGCCCATTTCTTAGTGCGATATGCAACCGGCAACTGTTGCGGGTCAGCGCCTTCTACGGCATCACAGGAAATCCAGTCCTCTTCCCCCAGAACTCTTATTTACATTAGTATTACTTTGTACAATGGCCATAAGTACAAAACCAAGAGCTGGAAATCTGAGTGATGTCGGGCAGGGCTTAGGAAAGAAGTAGAAAGTCAACCTGCATATCTGGTAGGCACAAGTGGGAAAGGAGGCATGTTACACACAAGGCAGAGACGCAGCCTTCATAGCACCTTTTGAGGGGATGGAGGGGTTCTGGATTTTGGGTAAGTATCAGTGCATCACTTTCTAGATATAAAATAGTAGGGTGGATCCTACCCCATTCGATAGCTCCACTGAGCAAAGTTTATTTATTAACACATTTATACCCCACCTTTCCTTTTGGCTTAAAGTGGACGCCATCCTCCAATCTGAAGAGACTTCTGCCAACTTAAGTGGTTCTTCCACTGACTGAAAAGCCACTCGGAATTGGAAGAAGGCGCCTCAGGCTGGAAGAAGACGGGTTGGATCCACACCAGCATTTCTTCAAAAGTGCCATCTGAAGCTTATCTTCATTGTATCTTCTTCCTCTTCAGCAAGAAAAGGGCCAAGAAAGCAGAGATTTGATTAGACAGGTTCCTGTAAGGCACTTGACGGTTTTTATACTGGGCAACAAGATTGAAGTCCATAGGATATATGCCTAAGCTTCAACGCTGTTAAAGGAATAGCACCATATTGTGACATTAGCTACAACTGGGAAGTCCTTATGTTCTCCTCATACAAACTTGGCAGCGGCTGACATTGGAGCGGAGCTCCCCTGCTTTCAGTGTGGAAGGAGTTGGTTTTCTGAAAAAGAGAGAGAGAAAAATAGAGACTCTACAATAACCTGTGAAGGAAAATGTCTAAAGGTCTCAAGAGACTGATGGAAGACTTTCAGCCCCATCCAAAGGGGGGGAAGGCCGAAAGGGCTTGAGGGAGCAGTGCAGCCTTGCGCAGGTGCATCTGCCGTCCCCAGGGCACATACACCGGAGAGGGCAGACATACCAGCGGCCACACGTCTCAGAGTCCACTGCTGCAAAACTCAGAAGTTCGGGCTGAGGGACAGGCCAGGGCATTCCTGGGCAAGTGGTGAAATTAGTCAGCTCCCTCCCGGAGTTCAGGGCCACCTGCATGGTGCGCCGGTCCTTGGATGTCTGCCGCCCTTTTGGCAGCATATGTCCTTTATATCCTACAGGGTTTTTGGCAGCAAGGGAGTTTCAGGACTTTTCTGAACTTACTGCGCTGCTGGAAAGCTCTAGTGGGGGTGGTGAGAAGGTGCTGCAGCAGTGCTGCATCCTGCTGCCTCCAGGTTTAGATAGAACTACCTAATGTGAAATGCACCCAGCTACGACAGCCAGATATATGTGACTTTTTAATTATTATTATTATTATTATTATTATTATTATTATTATTATTAGACTTTTATACTGCTCACCCCCAAAGGGCTCTGAGCAGTGTACAACATAAACAACATAACACAACTTAACAACAGAGCACTCTCATTATTTAACTATAAGTACAATATAAATATAGGCTCTAAACATTAAAATAATTAAGGCCATTTAAAACACAGCGTACAAAATAAGCCAGAAACCCCACAATATCTGCCTGGAAGAAATTGGTATGATAGTTAAAAGAAGGAAGGAATAAGGGCCGTATTTGGCCAAACATACAGGAATGAAGTCGTTTGGCACTCTCAGTATCTCAGGGGCTTGCTCTGCTTGGTTGCTTGGGCAAAGAATAAATCCAGCATGGTAGGCAAAATGGTCTGGAAGGTAGCTGTTTGGCATGTATGCTCGGGGCTTACCACCCTGCATTTACTACAGAACAGTTATAGACAGTTCTCAGCATACATGCTGAACAGCAGCCTGCCAGACCATTTACTATAGATCAGGGGTAGATACAGCCCTCAGCATACATGCCGAACAGCAGCCTGCCAGACCATTTACTATAGACCAGGGGTAGATACAGCCCTCAGCATACATGCCGAACAGCAGCCTGCCAAACCAATTACTATAGAACAGGGGTAGATACAGCGCTCAACATACATGCCGAACAGCAGCCTGCCAAACCATTTACTATAGATCCGGGGTAGATACGCCCTCAGCATACATGCTGAACAGCAGCCTGCCAAATCAATTACTATAGAACAGGGGTAGATACAGCCCTCAGCATACATGCTGAACAGCAGCCTGCCGGACCATTTACTATAGATCAGGGGTAGATAGTCCCCAGCATACATGCAGTCTGCTGGACCATTTTATCTACTGTGCTGGACCAATTCTCTGTAAATGCATTTACTTAGATGGGGACTGAGGAACTGGCTTGTTTATCTAGGCAGGCACACTAGGTTATTGAGCACGTCGGACTTACTTGAACATTTCATTCCTCTCAATCGTGGCAAGCCAGAAACTGTAAGCATTTGCATAATAGTTGCAGGTGCCCTTGCCATGGCATTCAATGAATGGCGCACTGCGGAACTCTTCCAAACATGAGCCAGGAGACGCCAGGGCTTGCCCTGAGCCCTCGGCCCCAGCACTTGTATGCTGTGAACAAAGAAGGATATCTGGTTAGAGGGACACAGTGTTGAGTTTGGTTATAGATTGTACTTTTTGTGCAACAGTTCTTTGGGGCAGGTGGCCATCATTGGTATTCTCCAGTTGGGAAATGGAGGCAGATGAACAACAGCATGTAGGAATTGCATTTAATCTGAAGTCACATGAAAACAAACAAAATTATGTCTTTCCCTATTACGTTATGAATAGAATTCATGTTTGGACTGTGACCTGATGGAAAACCCTGGTTTTACCCTCCCTCCCTCCTGATGCAGGCCTTCCCTAGAAACACATTCTGACTTGGGGGCTGCTTGAGTCTGAAATGTGTCCCTACACAAATCTCAACTTGCGAGGTGCCCTTATGGCTCTTGATGCAAGTGGATGAAGCAGGTAGAGACAACCAACAGATCTGCCGACTTCTTTGTACTGCAAGCCTAGCCTTTTGGGAAGGGCAGGAAAGCTTTCGATATTTCTATTTTGTTACAAAGTTAAAGTTATAGTTCTTAAAATACCAGAAGTATCTTTTCAGCTTGGGCAGTAATGTTCTTACAAAGCAGCCAAGTATGCTGCAGGAACTTAAAAAGGAGCGGTAAGAGAAGCGCAGCAATGTAATGAGGCGCCTCTTATCTTTTCCATGTAGCTTCTGCATAAATTCTCAGCAGAGAGGGGGACCCCTATGCCTCCCTCTGCAGTAATTTTCCACTTTATTGTCAATAAATTCTGGTGTTGGCTGCAGCTCAGTTGTCAGGCACAATTCAAAATGCCAGCGCTCACTTTTCAAGCCTTTAAGCAGCTTGGGGATGGGGTACCTGGAGGACTCCCCCCATATCTGTACTGTCCAGCCCATCAGTTAACATCCGCCTCCCAAGCCTGTTCTCTGCACCCTGCTTGCAGAAATGAGGCGGATGGCAAGCAGAGGCAGGGCTTTCTCAGTGGTAACACCCTAATTGTGGAATGCTCTCTCCTTTGAAGTTTACCTTCTGATGCTGCCCCTGCTAGCATTTGGGAACTGGATGAAAATATTTCTAATTTTAACTGAAAACTAAAACCCGAATTTTAACTGAAAACTTGTCCCGCCTTGTTCTTTCCCCCCTACCTGTCTCATGATTTTTTGGCCTGTTTTTCTACACCGTTGGTTATATTGACTGCAGCTTTTATACCAAGGATATAGCTTGGGCCGATAGTATTGCTGGGAGAATGTGTATACACACATACAAACCACCTTGCACAGGCGGGCTATCAGTACTCAGTACTAAATAACAGAAGAAACTTTACTTGACGTTCAAGGTGCCCACCAAACCCTCATTTATGTCTCATTAATGTAATATACTCTTCATAAACATCACACGCATAACAATCATGAAGCACACAATCCTTAGATGCTTCTCATGTCGTAACAATCTAATTAAGCCTAGACACAACTCACATCTTAACAATTCAAAGCTGTAGCATTTGCAACCACAGAACTTAGCACCAAGTCACAGTAGTTTTCTCCACACAAACTGACTTCTTTGAACAGTTTTCTTTCATATTCTGTGGCCGAATCTCACACTGCAAACCATGCTGTGCGCTGGGAACTTGGCACAGTATGAAACCAGATTCATCCTGTTCCCCTTTTGCTCATGAAATGGAAGACTGGCTCAGATCACCTCACAGTGAGAAAACCAGAATTTTGTGACCCTCAAAATCTTTTGGCAATTACAATCTACTGTTTTCTTTAAATTTCAAACCCTGACACTACTTCTCTGTTTGAATAGTTATTCGAAAGGTATTCTGTCAAAGGTTTCCAGTTTTGTGAAAAATTGTTCAAACTGTTATCTCCCTACTCCTGAGGAAACAGGATCAAGCCTCTGATCATTTTCCCAATGAGTTGTTCCTGGACAAAAGTTTGAGAGATAATGTTATCTAGGAACAAAATGTATAATTGTGGAAACCATATTGCTGATGTGTATTGGTTTATTTAGATCTTAGGATTTTCTTAATTTGTATTCTATAAAAATGTTTCTAATAACATTTTTTTAAAAAAGAAACAGGATCGAGAGAAGAAGAAGAGTTTGGATTTATATCCCCCCTTCCTCTCCTGTAGGGAGACTCAAAGGGGCTTACCAGGTCCTTTCCTTTCCCCCCTCCACAACAAACACCCCTTGAGGTGGGTGGGGCTGAGAGAGTTCAGAGAGAACTGTGACTAGCCCAAGATCACCCAGCAGGAATGTTGGAGTGCAGAAACACATCTGGTTCACCAGATAAGATTCTGCCACTCAGGTGGAGGAGTGAAGAATCAAACCCGGTTCTCCAGATTAGAGTGCACCTGCTTTTAACCATTACACCACACTGGGATCTTTCTGACTGAGTGGAATCTTTCTGACAGAGGAACGCACAAAAGGTTCGACTGGTGTCTGATCCTGACACACTGGGCACTCACCATCACAAATGAGTAGCCGATCCAGAGTGACCTCCAGCCATCTGGACAGGGCGGGATTTGAACCGTCTGGCTGTGGACTGCCATCACCATTGCTGGAGCTTCGCACACAGCACATCTGAGAGATGGTTCCAGAAACAATGAAAATGAGATACCCCTGTGAGTCCTTTTCCTCCCACTAGTCTTTGCCATTTCACACACCATAACCCTTACTTGTTGGGCAAAGCCCCACAATTTTTCTATTCAGATATCAATTTACCAACAAGAGAAGAGAGGCGGAGTTTGGATTCATACCCCGCCTTTCTCTCCAGTAAGGAGAATCAAAGCAGCTTACAAACTTCTTTCCCTTCCTCTACCTACAACAGACACCTTGTCAGATAGGTGGGGCTGAAAGAGTTCTGAAAAAACTGTGACTAGCCCATGGTCACCTAGCAGAATTCATGTGGAGGAGCGGAGAAATCCAGATCACCAAATAAGTCTGCCGCTCATGTGGAGGAGTGAGGAATCAAACCCAGTCGTGAATGAGTCTGAATGTTCTGCTTACTAAGCTAAAAGTAGAATTAGATAGCTTTTTATTTCACGCATACAACCAAGCAGCTGAAGGAGAAAAGTATTATCGTGCAGTGTGTGTGTGTGTGTGTGTGTGTGTGGGGGGGAAATAATGCATGGATAACTCATCTCCCTGTTGAAGGAGCTGAAACTCAAGGAAGGTGGAACAAAAACCACCATCCCCTGAGAACATTACTATTGGGTATAAGAATTAACAGCCAGCTATAAAGGAGAAGCATTAGAAAGGCCAGCAAGATTTGGGGGGTATAGGTTTGCTGGTCTCTAAGGTGCCACTGGACTTGTGTCTGGCTCTTCTACTGCTAACACAGCTGTCCATGGAAGTGTTTGAAAGCTGTTTAAGTTCTATTTTCAGGACTGCAACAAATACCAAAAGATCAGCAGCTGGGCCTCTCCTTTGTCCACCCCTTGAGGAAAACAACCTAGCCCTCATCACTCAGGGTGCCACAGCTGAATCACTTGGTTCTTCCCTCTCCACCCCTGACAGACAGAAGACTTGGACTACAGGAGGAAGGAGGAAACAACCAGAGAATGGACCATCCACTTGGCAGCAGTCTGGGAAGCAAGATAGATAGAACCACAATGACCTATCAGGAACTGGGGGTTGGTTAAGATTGCCATTCTCCAGGTGCAGTGTGGAGATCTTCCACAATTAGAGCTCATCTCCAGGAAACAGTTCCCCTGGAGAAAATGGCTGCTTTGGAGGGTGGACCACGTGGCATTATTGCCAGTGGTGGGATCCAAAAATTTTAATAACAGGTTCTGATGGTGGTGGGATTCAAACAGTGGCGCCACCGCACACACGCACCTCCAGTCCCTATTGGGCAGGGAGGTTGCTTTAGTAACCCCTTCTCGGCACTCAGGAAAAATTAGTAACCACTTCTAGAGAAGTGGTGAGAACTGGTTGGATCCCACCTCTGGTTATGCCCCGTGGAGCTGCCTCCCCTTCTCAAATCCTACCCTCCACAGGTTCCTCCCACAAATCTCCAGGAATTTCTCAATCTAGAGTTGGCAACACTAGGTTTGCATGCAACATCACCCTGAACAAAGAAGAAGAAGAGGAGGAGCAGCAGCAGCAGCAGCAGCAGCAGCAGCAGCAGCAGCCACCGCCGCCGCTGCCGCCGCCACAGCAGCTTGGATTTATGCTCTATCTTTATCTCCTGTGAGGAGACTCAAGGTGGCTTACAAGCTCCTTTCCCTTCCTCTCCCCACCACAGATACCTTGTGAGGTAGGTGGGGCTGAGAGAGTTCTGAAGAACTGTGACTAGCCCAAGGTCACCCAGCAGGAATGCGGGAGTGCAGAAACACATCTGGTTCACCAGATAAGCCTCTGTCATTCAGGTGGAAGAGTGGAGAATCAAACCCAGTTCTCCAGATTAGAATCCACCTGCTCTTAACCACTACACCCGTGGTGGCAAACCTTTGGCACTCCAGATGTTATGGACTACAATTCCCATCAGCCCCTGCCAGCATGGACAGAGAGAGGCCCCTTCCGCACCTGCAGAATAATGCACTTTCAATCCATTTTGCAGCTGGATTTTACTATGCGGAATAGCAAAATCCACCTGCAAACAACTGTGGAAGCGGATTGAAAATGCATTATTCTGCATGTGCGGAAGGGGCCAGAGCTCCACAGCATCCTTTTTAATTCTTTATACCAGCATAAGAATTTTAGAGGCAAAAGTATTATCCATCTGCTCACCTGCTGATGAAAGGCTGGATGCTGTCCCCCGTCACAGGAGCCATACTCATTGGCATCGGTTCCGGGGTAGAGAGCCAGTAGGAGTAATCATTCCGGGAGGCAAAATTGCACACGTTGTTAATATTGCAGAACAGGAAAGGCATCGTGCTGAATTTACGCAGACAGCTGCCAGCCGTGCCTGAAAGAGCAAACATATTAGTCGGCTCCATATGTTTCCTGTGACATCCTTGTGACAAATCAAGGCTAGTTCTCGCAATTTCTTTGAAAAGGATTTCGGCAAAGGACGATGATCTCTATAGCTTCACTTTGAGACAGGCAGGAAGGCTCGTGTTGGTTTGGAAACTCGCTCGAGGTTTTCAAAAAGCGCATGTGAACAGGCAGCAGCTGTTTTCCCACTGAGGCAAAAATTCATGCTCAATTTGTACCATCCCACCTGTGACTCAAATTGGTCCTTCCTGGATTCATCTCCATCCCTACCTGCCAGTTTGCCCAGGCCTGCCAGTTTGCCCAGGCTTTTGAGGGGGTTGGAATGGCAGGCATCTTTTAAAGGGGGAGCAACCTGGGATTTGCTGTTTTAGTTTTGCTTTTAACTGAAACTGTTCTAAGCTATTACTGTAAGCTGCCTCGAGGAAAGGCAGGATATGAACGCATTAAATAAATACATACATAAAATTATGCTGTCCAAGATGAAGAGTTGGTTTTCATAACCCGCTTTTCTCTGCTGTGAGCCATTTCAAAGTAGCTTACAAAGTAGGATATAAATGCTTCAATAAATACATAACATTATGTTGTCCAAAGAGAAGAGTTAGTTTTTATAACCCGCTTTTTTCTGCTGTGAGTCATCCCAAAGCAGCTGACAATTGCCTTCTTCCCCCCGCACATGCAGAATAATGCACTTTCAATCCACTTTCACAATTGTTTGAAAGTCCATTTTGCTATTTGCACAGCAAAACCCAGCTGCAAAGTGCACTGAAAGTGGATTCAAAGTGCATGATTTTGCATGTGCGGAAGGGGCCTAAGTGAGGTAGGTGGGGCTGAGAGAGTCCAGAGAGAACTGAGACTAGCCCAAGGCCACTCAGCCAGCTTTATGTGGAAGAGCAGGGGACCGATCCCATTTCTGCATATCCTCTTCTCATGTGGAGCAGCGTGGAATCTCCAGATTAAGAGTCCACCGCTCTTAACCACAACATCATGCTGAATCACTGCTGAGTCACCAAATTATTTGAAATAAATAAAAGAGGAATTAATAACTGTACGAGACTAGTTTTGTAAAATGGGACAGAGCCAGATGCCTCTTGAAGAGCACAGGGGTCCTGTCGACAGCACTTAGGCACCTTCCGCACGTGCAGAATAATGCACTTTCAATCCACTTTCAATGCACTTTGCAGCTGGATTTTACTGTGAGGAATAGCAAAATCCACTTGCAAACAATTGTGGAAGTGGATTGAAAGTGCATTATTCTGCACGTGCGGAAGGGGTCTTACACAACCGATCAGCCTGCTGCAATCTTAACAGAGGAGGCCTTCCCTTCTCCAAGGGAACGGACACTGCAGTAAACTATGCTTTTTGCTAGGCAAGGCAAAACTGGGTTTCTTTTAGGGCCTCTCACCCAAGTCCTGGCCGTGTGCACGCTCGTTCCCTTGCACATAAAGCAAGGAATACCCAAAGTACATGACTCTCGTCCCAGGTGGACACTGGGGCTCTTCCGTCGTCTGACTGTGCCGAGTCACAAGGAAGCCGTGAGCTACAGAGGGAGCGCCCGGTTGACCCATTGGCCCTGGCACGCCTTCTGGGCCAGAGGGGCCAGGAAAACCTCTGGGGCCTGCAACACAACAAGCGCATTTCAAAAATGAGTCGACAGGATCAATAAAAGATACTTAGCTGTCAGACACAGTTGTTGTATATTACTGCACAGGATGTTTTAAACGCTTAAGCAAAGTACCTCGTATCTACATCAGGGGTGTCCAACTCTGGTGCTTCAGATGTTCATGGCCATGCCAGCAGGGGCGGATGGGAACTGTAGCCCATTAATTAATTAAACTTATAGGCCGCCTCATCCCAGAAGGGCTCGAGGCGGCTCACAACATGGCTGTTCCAACGAATAGCAAATCAACAAATCAAATCAACAAATCAACGGATCAGCATATAGAAACTTAATCCCTTAAAACCTATGCAGCAATAGATTAAATAACTAAGTATCTTAAAACGAAAATTATTTTGAACATCTGAAGCACCAGAGTTGGACACTTCTGATCTATATGATCAACAGATTACATATATTCCTTTTACACTAACAAACAGAGGGTAGTTTTCAATTTATTAAGGCCGTTGTAAAGGTCTAGGGATTTTCGCTTTCCTGAAACCAGGATAGCTAATCCTTTCTACTCAGACAAGTTCTAATTGACAGCAGTACCTAAACTTTTACACCAAATTATGGGAATCTGAATGTTTTGATTGGATTCGCCCGTGCCAGCATTTTCACACAGATCTATAGCACAAAAGCAACCCAATGCAAATAATTCGGATTTTTAGCTGTGTAGCCATAGCTTGGCACTGACAGTCGGGCGGTATGACTGCCGGTGCCGTCTCCGTAGTTCCACCCACACAATTTATCGGAGTAGCAGACAGTCCCAGCAATCTTTTTGAGAGTCCAAATATTTTGCAAGCGCCCCTTGCCAATTTAGAAATAGCAACAGGAAAAGATACAGACCCAGCGTAGCAAACAGGAAAACACCCCTTTTATCAGATGTTACCAAGATCTTGAAGAAACAATGAATTGCATGGAAGAGTTCAAATATCTGAGCTCTGCAGGCTGGATCCAGACTATATTGGCCATTTCTACTAATTTCTCCTTCCTGATGCAGAACCCAGTCCTGCAGTTCTTTGGGTCTCCCGTCCCCTGAAGCAGATTTTTGTGGAGGCCCGTGGATTTTTCAGTGAGAGACAGGAAAGTTCCATTCCACCATTGGACAGTTTAGTCAGGATCCAACCCTATATCTGGCACCATTTTTCTTACTAAACCATGGGGAATCTGGTTGGGAGTGGGAGGAGCACACGGGAGTGTTTCTTAACTAAAGCTTGCTACTCAGTCTCTGCGACGAGCCTGCGCAAGCACTGTCCCAAATGTGTGTCTGTACAGAAGGCCACAAGGATGAATGGGGCTTCTCTTGGAAATGGAATAATGGCACCTGGACTTACCTGGAGGGCCAGAAGGACCCGTTTCTCCTTTCTGACCAGGTGTGCCATCAAATCCCGGGACACCAGGGGGACCAGGTACCCCCACAGGCCCTGTTACACCTGTTAAAAACAAAGATATATTATTATCATGAAAGCAAGCCTGGGAGAGCCACGCTTGTTTCAGTAAAACCTGGGTTCTTTTCTCCAATAACTCCAACCAGCTGAGGTCTCAACGATTTTTTATTGAAAAACAGAAATCAAAGAAATAAAACTTAAATGCACGGAGGTTGCTCAACTGGTTACATTCCTTTTGGTTCTTTGTCCCCATTCCGGGAACCCATGGCCCAGAGATGCTTCCCTGACCACGTCTCAAGATGGAATTCAAAACCTTTTGTTTTCCCCTTCTCAGGAAAACTCTGTTCAGGCCACGAGGTAACTTAGGCCTTTGAAGTTTCATCCTGGCACCTTTGTATGGCTTCCTGTCCTCCCTCCAGGAGATCAAAAGGCAAAGATGCTTTTCACAGTCATATGTGACTTCCCTTTACTGTAGCGATAGCATCATTCCATGACACGCCCCTTTTTGAGATGAAGTTTGTAAACTCCATGTTCACATACTTCAGCTTCCTAATAATACCGGTTGAATAATATCACATGTTTCTAGCTAATACTATTTTCCATCACAATTATTATTACTGATTCTGGGAATTACTGGACTTGGAACATGGCACAGGACCTCCTGGGAGGGATGCAGATTTACAGGGAGTTAATGCAAGAGGTGGAAATTCTTCCATTATTCACTTGATTATTTTATTGTCTTGGGGACTGCTCTATTGCGAATTGATGTCGCAGCCAGATCGCCCTCAATCCCAATTGAGTGGCTTAATATTCCAGCTCTCATGATGCTTGTATTTTTTTTAACTTTTTTACCAGCCAATTTTAATCTCCATTGTATAATTTATATATATATGCCATTAAAGGTTTCATCTCTATTGCGAATAGAAGAAACAATTAAGATTGTAAATGGCTTTGAGGCAATGAGAACAAAAGGAAGACCCCCCCCCCCCACGTAAGATGGATTGAGTCAATATAGGAAGTCATTGCCTTCAGCATAAAACACCCGAATAAGGCTGTCAATGACAGGATGTTTTGGAGGTCATTAATTCATACGGTCACCATCAATCGGATGCAACTTAATGACACATACAAACTGTTTGAAGGGCTTTCCGGTTCAAAAGCAGGATCTGAATACAATCAGGAAGAACAATGAAGTCTGATCTGGAGAATCAGGCTTGATTCCTCACTCGACATAAGTGGCAGACATATCTGTTGCACTGTATTTGCTTCCTCACTCTTACACACAGAGCCTGCTGGGAGACCTTGGGCTTGCTGCAGTTCTCTCAGAACTCTTTCATTCTCACCTACCTCCTTACAGGAGAGAACCCTAACCCTAAGGCGCCACCTGAAGCAAAGTTATACCACTATAAGCTCATTTCAACAGACATGGGGCCAAAGTACATGTTCATGTTTTTAATGATTTGGGTCTGGGCTTTCTGGACCAAACTCGGGTTCCCCACTGCCACAGAACAGCTGCAGGGAATGGCTTTTTAAAAAAAAATAAAGAAAAGCTTCAATGGGCTCATAACGCCCATATTGGGGGGGGGAAGGGTTCTTGGCTCCCCCCCACCCCCAGCCTTTTTTCTGTGCAGAAACAGCATTGGGAGGAAAATTATTGTCACATTATTGCTACTTCCAGGGGTACAGAATCCACATGGAGCAGTAAAAATGGGAAAATAACTCCCTCCCAGCTCTTCAAGATAGAAAAAGTTTTGGGGGGATGGGGGGACGGGACCAGCATGGTTAAGTTATTAAGAATGGTTGATTGTAATCTGGAGAACCCAATTCGATTCCCCACTCCTTCACATGAAGCCTGCTGGATGATCTTGGGCCAGTCGCAGTTATCTCAGAACTCTCTCAGCCCCACCTACAGAGGTGGGATCCAGCAGGTTCTCACCAGTTCCCGAGAGTGGGTTACTAATTATTTGTGTGTGCCGAGAGGGGGTTACTAATTGGGTCCGCTTTTCCATCTCCACGCCCTCGCCTCCCCCATACTGCCTTTGAACGTGAAGGTTCCATATAGCAATTGCGACTAATAATGTAACTTCCTGAACTGGGTTAATCCCTTTCAGATACTGCAATTCATTGATTCTCAGCCTTTCATACCTTGTATCTCACCAGTCTCTATCAAAGAACCTGTGTGTTTCACCATTGCTGTGTTCAGATTTGTGAGTTGGGACATTTTCTATAATGTGATGATGATTTAGAAATGACCTGGTGCAAAAAAATTTTTTGGGGTCGTGGTGGGGTGGCTGCCCATGGGGGGGGCATCCAACTCAGGTTTTGCCCAGGGCTCAGGTTTGCCTAGGTACGCCTCTGCCCCCTTTGCTGAGGGGGGGCTGGCGAGGGAACCTGTTACTAAAATTTTTGGATCCCACCACTGCCCTCCTACCTCACAAGGTGTCTGTTGGGGTGGGGAAGGAAGGCGATTTTTAAGCCCCTTTAAGAGTAAAGTTGGGAATAAAAACCATTTCTTTTTCTTACTCTCTTCATAGTGATGGGTTTCAGCACATTTGAGTTCTCTACCTTTTAAAAGCCATTTCTCAAAGCTGTTATGTAGCAGTGGGAAACATGAGCTGGGCTGAGGAACTCATGAAAATCCTGAACGTATAGTTCAGCCTCTAGAAGCGTTGGATTCTATTTAGGCCTATTTAGCATGCTGTGACTCACAACGATATAATTAGCAGGATCTCTTTTGCGGCATGCTAAACCGTGGAAGGATCGTTAGTTCTTTTATGGAACAGACTCCGTATTTTAATTCTCCTCTTAGAACTACCACAGGCTATTACATGCTGCTTAGCAATCCTGTCCAAAAGTCAACACTGACTCAAACGTCCATGTCCTCCCACTGGGAACAAGCCCCCAGGTTTCCATATATGAGGTGCCATGCATGCAAGCAGACATGCGTCCCAGTCACGATAAGATTGTACAAAGACTGTACAGAAATGCCAACCCACACTTGCCTGACAACCAAACTGATTAATGTGCAAAAGCCCAAACCATCCAAAAGAATCCATGTTGCTTACGAAGAACCGTATATACTCAGGTATAAGTCGAGGCACCTCATTTTACCATAAAAAACTGGGAAAACTTATTGACTCAAGTATAAGTCTAGGGTGGGAAATGCAGCAGCTACTGGTAAATTTCAAAAATAAAAAATAGATACGGTTGGGTGCTACTTGGGGGTCTCTGCCACTGACCCCCATCTCACCAATCCCAAGGTCTCTGCCACCGATCTCTCCATCCCGCAGCTTGTCCAGCTCACCCAGGTTGACTGGCTGTCAGCCACTGAGAGCCAGGGGTTGGACGCCGCCGAGAAGAAGGCAGAGGCAGAGAAAGCGGCTGAAAGGGGGAAGGCAGAGAAGAAGGCAGGAGAGAGTGAAGCAGAGAAGGAGGCTGAGAAAGCAGCTGAAAGGGGGGAGGCAGAGAAGAAGGCAGAGGAGAGGGAAGCAGAGAAGGAGGCTGAGAAAGTGGCTGAGGGGGGAGGCAGAGAAGAAGGCAGAGGAGAGGGAAGCAGAAAAGGAGGCTGAGAAAGTGGCTGAGGGGGGAGGCAGAGAAGAAGGCAGAGGAGAGGAAGGCAGAAAGAGTGAGGCTGGCTGACTGAGAGGGGGGAGGCAGAGAAGAAGGCAGAGGAGAGGGAAGCAGAAAAGGAGGCTGAGAAAGTGGCTGAGGGGGGAGGCAGAGAAGAAGGCAGAGGAGAGGGAAGCAGAGAAGGAGGCTGAGAAAGCGGCTGAGGGGGGAGGCAGAGAAGAAGGCAGGAGAGAGTGAAGACGGGAGAGGGGGAATGCCACACAAGAATTAAGTGGGACCCTCACAAAAAATGTGCTGAAAAAGTAGACTTATACACGAGTATATAAGGTATATGAATTATGCATTACACACTGGAGTACCCGTAGTTCAGTGGTAGATCACATAGAAGGTGCCGGCACCAACCCTTGGTATTGCCCGTCAAAAGGGTAACATAGCACATGATGTTATAGATCTCCACCCGAAACCCTGGAGAGCAGCTGTCAGTCAGAAAAAAAACTATCTTGATTTTGCGAGCCTAAGCATTGTGACTTGGCTCCGTTAATTAAAATGGGTCTGGATTGGAGTGGTGCTTGCAGTCTCACTGGAGCAGAGTTAAAACTTCCCTTCCCCTTTTCTTCCCTTCCCCTAACCCCTTTTCGTCCCTTGTCCCTTCCCCTTCTGGCCCTCCCCCACTTCCCCTGCCCCATTCCTTATGTGGATTAGAAAGAGATAGATCTTAGGAATTTGGAGGTGGAGGGGAGGGGGTCCTTTGAGGTTATTTGAGAGGAAGAATGTAGCCCGGTGCAAAATTTGACACACACACACACGGCCATATGGGCAGCCACCGCAACCAAACAACTTTTTTTTTTTTTTGCACCAGGTCATCTCAGAGTCACCATCACATGAATAGAATGAATAGAATAGAATCTTTATTGGCCAAGTGTGATTGGACACACAAGGAATTTGTCTCCGGTGCATATGCTCTCAGTGTACATAAAAGAAAAATACATTATAGAACATGCCCCAACTCACAAATCTGAACACAGCAATGGTCCAGTGTATGGACTGGGGGAAAGGAGGAGGTGTGTGGGTGCGGGTGTGGGTGCGTGTGTGTGATTTTCTTCCCCCCCACGTGACTAAATGGCCACATTTGACCCCATATGTCCCCCTGGGCTGTACACCCCCTGCTGGTGGGGGTATCCGTTCCTATCCACACTACTGGGAAGCCCAAAGACAAGGATGATTTTAAGTACAGATTTTCAAAATGATTGATGTTTTAGTTAGAGATGTGCCGATTATTGAACAGTTTTATTATATTTATAGTAGGTGACGTGCTGAGGCCAGCTTGTTGGGGTAGGGTGAGGTATAAATCTGAAGTGAACTAAAACTAAACGAAAAACACAGAAGCAACATACAGAATGGCTCACGGGCATCATTCTTTTGCTAAGTATACATAGAGCATCTCACCTTGTTGCCCTTTTGGGCCGGGAAGACCAGAAAATCCTTTGGGCCCAGCTGGGCCATTAAGACCTGGTAAACCTGGTTCTCCTTTCAGAAGCTGAGCAGGACCTGGAGGACCAGGTGGCCCTGGAAAACCTGGGAAAACAAAGGAGGCAAATAGCTTGAAAAAAATGGCTACTGACATAGGCCTGAAGTCAAAGCCCATTTGATATAGATCAGGGATCGGGAACCCGGGGCTCCTGAGCCGCAAGCGGCTCTTCGCTGCTTCTCGTGTGGCTCCCGGCGTGGCTGCCCCTTCCCGGGCAAGCCCGGGCAGAAATTAAAGGCAGCGAGGCAAGCAGGTAAGTGGGCGAGCAAGCAAGCGAGTGGGTGGTGGACAGAAGTGAGAGGCTGGCCGGGCGAGAGCGACGGCCCGGCGGTGGCCCGAGCGCCAAATGGCTCTTTGAGTGGAAAAGGTTCCCGACCCCTGATACAGACCCTCAATTGGCGCAACCATTTAAAGCCAGCAGGAATATTTGCAATTCTGACACAGAGTGGTCGGTGCAACAATAAAATGGCTGCTACAAAGCGGCCACCACAAGAGGCAAAGCCATACGCAAAATGGCTGCTGCAGGTTAACTTCAATGATACAGGGCAGACTGTTGGCTGTACCAGCAGCTGCTGCCAAAGCAACATTTAACAAAATCTGCCCAGCCAATCAAATTTCCAATAGTCAATCAGAAGTCTTGCTGAGCAAAAAACCCTCCCTGGCCCCACCCACTTCCTGAAAACACCTAATGGGTGCCAGACAAGGTGTTGGTGGGTATTCTGGTGCCTATGTGCACAGGCTGATGGGAATTGTAGTCTGTGAATATCTGGAGGGCCAGGGTTGGACACCCTGCTCTAGATCAACATTTAATGGTGTGCGTTCAGGGGATGAAATAAGACCATTCCCACTCTGTCAGGTTCAAACAGGGTGTTCATGGCAGAGGCTTCTTGAAGTGCGCTCTAACATTCTTCCCATTTCACCCGCAGCTGCCTTCCTGTTCACAGAAGTTTACAAAGTCTTGCTGTACCTTTAGCACCAGGAGTCCCTTGATCGCCTTGTTCGCCTTTGAGTCCAACGAAGCCTGGAGTACCTTTTGGACCTGAGGAAAGAGGAAATCTTTATTTTTCCCCCATTATTCTACCTTACTCATATTCCTCCCACAATACTAAATAGACAAGCCACAGGCTGATCTCAACTGTACTTCCAACTGTATTTAAATCATGGGACTGTTCAGGGGTAAACTTACTTAAGACTTTGGCATGGGCATCCTGTGTTCCCCTCAGCACCACTGGCAGCCAGAAGCAAGATGAACTGAGTCCACCTCAGGGTGGTGGCACCACAGGAGCTCCTAGGCAGCATGGCAAAGCTGGCCAACGGGGCTCAGCTCAGCTTGTTTCTGGACTGAGGGAAGGTTCTGATTCAGCCAGTGGTGGGATCCAAAAATTTTAGTAACAGGTTCCCATGGTGGTTGGATTCAAACTGTGGTGTAGCGCCAGTGGGGCTGGGCGGGGCACGATGGGGGCGGGGCTGGGCATTCCGGGGGCGAGGCTGTGGCAAGGACGCAGCTTCTGCGCCAGTCCTTGGGCGGGAAACAGATGCATGTGGCGCATGGCACCTGCCACGCACACCCGGTGCACCCTCCTGCCCTAGACTGCTTCAAGGATTCCTGCTTGGCGCTACTGCTGGTGAGGGATGAGGAGGCGTAACTAAGAGCAAAGAAGTGCAGTGGCAAAATCACCAATTAGTAACCCCCTCCCGGCACACACAAATAATTAGTAATCTACTCTCGGGAACCTGTGAGAACCTGCTGGATCCCACCTCTGGATTCAGCCCGTGGATATCAACCAGGGGAGCGAGCTGTGATTATGCCACGAATTTACCATTAGAAGCAATGACAATCACATCATGTTATCCCTGACCTAGATGTCCCAGGCTTGCCTGGATCTTGCCATATCTTGGAAACCAAGCAGGATTGGCTCTGGTTAGTATTTTGGATGGGAGACCACCAAGGAAGTCCAGGATCACTATTTAGGCAACAGCAAACCACCCCTGAACATCCTCAAACATCCTATGGAGTCACCGCAACTTGATGCCACTTTGATATGCATGCACGTAGTTTTAGATTGTTTCCAGCTGCTTAAATTAAGTGAGGAGTAGGACAGAAAAAGATTTATTTTTTTCATTTGTGGAAGGAAAGACTGTCAGCAAGAACCTACGGTTTTGCCCGCTGCTGCTAGTACTACGGCTGATTAGTACTCGTGGAAAGAGACACCACATTTTTGTTCTTTTTTACTGAAATACATACTAGCCGGAATTCTCCCTAGAACAGTGGTTCTCAACCTTCCTAATGCCACGACCCTTTAATACAGTTCCTCATGTTGTGGTGACCCCCAACCATAAAATTATTTGTGTCTCGGTTCCTAAGACCATCGGAAATATGTGTTTTCCGATGGTCTTAGGTGACCCCTGTGAAAGGGTCGTTCGACCCCCAAAGGGGTCGCGACCCACAGGTTGAGAACCACTGCCCTAGAAGCTCAAATGACTAAACTGAGGCTGTCATACTTCAGTCACATTATGAGAAGATAAGAGTCACAGGAAAAGTTAATGTTAGCCAGCGTGGCATAGTGGTTAAGAGCAGGTGGACTCTAATCTGGAGTTTGATTCCCCATTCCTACACATGAGTGCTTGACTCTTATCTGGTGAATCAGATTTGTTTCCCCATTCCTATATTCCAGTTGGGTGACCTTGGGCTAGTCACAGTTCTCTCAGAACTCTCTCAGCCTCACCTACCTCACAAGGTGTCTGTTGTGGAGAGGGGAAGGGAAAAGGAGTTTGTATGCCCCTTTGAGTCTCCTTACAGTAGAGAAAGGTGGGGTATAAATCCAAACTCTTCCTCTCAGTGGTGGGATTCGGCAGGTTCACACCACTTCAGCAGAACCGGTTGTTAAAATGGTGCTTGTAAACAACCAGTTGTTAAACTATTTGAATCCCACCACCGGAACCAGTTGTTAAATTATTTAAATCCTGCCACTGCTTCCTCTCCTTTGATAATGCTAGGAAAAGTTGAAAGCAGCAGAAGAAGAGGAAGACCCAACATGAGATACATTGATTTAATCAAGGAAACCACAGCCCTTAGTTAATGATAGGACATCAATGATGTGGCTGGCCTCCACTCGAGCCAGGGCCTTCACGGCTCTGGCGCCGGCCTGGTGGAACACTCTCCCTCCAGCTGTGCGGGCCCTGCGGGACCTTGGGGATTTCCGCAGGGCCTGTAAGACTGAGTTGTTCCACTGGGCCTTTGGAGAGACCAGCCGCTGAGGGTGCCCCCTCCTCTTTACCCCCATGGGCCCTAATACCATCAGGACCCATTATTTCACATTAGGAGGGTTTTGTAAGGGCGCGGGTGATGTTCTAAGATACGACTGTTGTTTTAATTATATGTATGCTTTACACACACACACACACACACACACACACACACACACACACACACACACACACACTCACCCTGGGAGTTCAGAAGAACAATATCAGGCCATTCATATCTTGAAAGAACTGCTATTCCCACCACTCCAGGCTTGCTTATATATTGTGCCTACCTTGAGGGCCTGGAATTCCAGGGGGTCCCATGTCACCTTTCGAACCTCCAGCTCCAGGAGTGCCAGCATTTCCCTGCACAAAACAAAACAGCAGCCCTCAAATAGTGGCACCTAAGCCCCATCGGAGAAGCATGATGCACTCATAGGTTAGCAGATTCTACAATATACTGCAGTACAGTGCAGACTGTATGTGGATCCTCTCATTTCAAAAGCAACCCAAGGGAGCTCTGCTTGGAAGACAAGATCTGGTATCCACTTGGCAACCTTCAGCCGCACCCAAGGATGCCGAGAGCATAGGAGAATATGCGTGCCAATGAAATCCACATTTTGCTCTTAAAGGCATCGTTCTGACATTCCCATCTGCTTTGTGAAGCTGGTTGTCCAGAGAGCCAGCATGGTGTAGTGGTTAAGAACAGGTGGATTCTAATATGGAGAACCGGGTCTGATTCCCCACTCCTCCACCTGAGTGGCAGAGGCTTATCTGGTGAACCAGATGTGTTTCTGCACTACATTCCTACTGGGTGACCTTGGGCTAGTCCAGGGGTAGGGAACCTTTAACACCCAAAGAGCCATTTGGACCCATTTTCCATGGGAAAAGAAAACACTTGGAGCCGCAAAAATTTTTTGACATTTAAAATAAAGATAATACTATATAGAGAGAGGTTTTTTTACCTTTTACACCGCTCATTCTGAGAAGCGCATGGATGCACCCGCCCTGCTGCCTGCAGGGCGGGCAAGGATGGGGCCGGCGGCTCGGCTCATGGAGCCACAGTGCAAGGGCAGAAGAGCCGCATGTGGCTCTCGAGCCGCAGGCTCACTACCCCTGGGCTAGTCACAGAACTCTCTCAGCCCCACCTACTTCACAAGATGTCTGTTGTGTGGAGAAGGAGGGAAAGGAGCTTGTAAGTCACCTTGAGTCTCCATACAGGAGAGAAAGGTGGGGTATAAATCCAAACTCTTCTTCTTCTTACAGAGGTGGGCTTAGGTGAGCGGAATGTGTGCTCAGCAACAGGGGAAATGCTCAAAATGGCTGCACAGAGAAGGAAGCGGTCATCGTCAAGGTACAAAAGCTTTGCAGCCTGATCCTGACCTGCCCAAGGTCCATTCTACACTGACTAACATCTAATGAAAAGACATGACTACTCTGTGCATGGAATGCTTTTATGGAACATAGTTGCATAGTTTCAAGGACACTAGCAAGAAAAAGAGCATTTATCTTCTGCCAAATCCCCCCCCCCCAAATAATTTATTTTTTCAGTCTGCTGCTAGTATCAAGAAATGACTTGTGCTCTTAGAAATCGACTTACAGGGAGTCCTTGGGATCCTGGATCACCTTTGGCTCCTATCCTTCCAGGTGGCCCCGGCCAACCTGGGCTCCCTTGTTCTCCTTTTGTCCCTGACAGCCCAGGAACTCCTGGAGATCCTTGTGGTCCAGGTAGCCCTAAAAAAGAGTGGATTAATCATTGATCAGCAACACGGAGATGGGGCTTTCATGTTCCCCACTGGCTAGTCCAATGGAAAAAGGAAACAACGGCCCCTGAAATCCAATGGCATATTGCCTCAGGTAAGAGCATTTATTGTTATTACTTGGGAAGCAAAAGGTACCAACTTGAATATTCTGCCTCCAACCAGAGAGGGATTTGACACCAATGGCCTTTTCTGCACACGACTTTTAAAACGTTTCCAGGCAGGAAATGAAATGTTTCCTCCACGGATTTCCGCACTGTTTTTCCCCCTTTTGGTTTCAGAATTATTTTATTTCCAGTCCGAAAAGGTTTCTTCTGAAACTTTTCTTTTGTTTGATATGTTTTCAAGCCATCTTCTGTCACCATGTGATCATTTTGAAAACATTCTATCGTTTCCGCTGCCATTGTCCACGCACCTCTGGGCCCTAGCTCAACTTTCAGAGAGTACCAGCATGGTGTAGTGGTTAAGAGCAGATGGATTCTAATCTGGAGAAGGGAGGTTGATTCCCCACTCCTCCACCTGAGTGACAGACTCTTGGGCTAGTCACAGTTCTCTCAAGACTGCCTCAGCAGCACCTACCTCACAAGGTGTCTGTTGTGGGGAGAGGAAAGGAAAGGGGTTTGTAAGCCCCTTTGAGTCTTTTTACAGGAAACAATGGTTGTTTCCCCACTTACCTCGACCAAAGGTTGCTGCGCGCTACTCACAGCGCACGTCTTTTCTGGCGCGCTCCCGGGCTTCCCCACATCATCAAAAGGTGCCGTTTCGAGGAGCGCAGGAATGATGTGCGCTGAGGGGGCACGACAGCAGCAGCGTCGGGGTGGCTGCGTTGTCGCCGCCCCTGTAGTGGGGAGTGTCGGGGGACCCCGCGCTACTTGGGGAGAGTAGCGCGCAGCAGCAGGTAAGTAGGGAAACGACCAATGACAGGGTATAAAATCCAAACTATTTTTCTTCTTCCTCAGCGCTATTTTTTCCCATCCTTGAGCTGCTCTTTCCCTCTCACTTCTTTATTTCCTGTCATTTTTGGCTGTTTCTCTTCTCTCTGGCAGTTTCTCTCTCCCCTTTGCATTTTCTCTTATGTGCAGGTAAATTAACTCACAAATAAACCCACGATTACATGAACCCGATGATTTTCTTCCTGCAGTTTCTCTTATGTGTGGGCAAATTTACTCATGAGTAAACCTGTGATTACTACAGACCATCTATGAAGTGTTTTATTCTTCAATTAACCCCCCAAAAGAGAAAAAAACTCTCACGGCCACCATGAAACATTTGGAGGGAGGGAGTGCGAACAAGCATTGTGGGTAAAGGAGGGACTGAAAACGTTCTGCAAATGTTTTAGGTGACTTGTGCGGAAAGGGCCACCGTGGATAAAATATTTATTTTTTTCAGAGCTGGCAGTTATTAAAAAAACTTTGATGTCCTTTAAATATTTCCCCTCCATCTTAGGTTAGTCATTTAATTGCAGTGCACAACAATGTTTCCCCTTAAGTTATGATGATGGCAATAAACAAACCAAGACCTAACAGCTGGTGAAATGCCAAAATGACGGATCCCCTTGCCCTCTTAAGCCCACCAGTCTGGAAGAGAAACCACGGGAGAAAGGGGGCAGTGGGTAATAATAACCAACATGCCCTAAAACAAAAGACTCTGCGACGAATTCTATTTGGGATCATGGCAAGCTCACCATGCGTAATGAGCCAATGACACTTGCAAGGCTCATTCCGCACATGCAGAATAATGCACTTTCAAACTGCTTTCAGTGCTCTTTGAAGCTGTGCGGAATAGCAAAATCCACTTGCAAGCAGTTGTGAAAGTGGTTTGAAAACGCATTATTTTGCGTGTGCGGAAGGGGCCTTGGTGAAAAGAAACAAATGCTGCTGGCCTGAGCAGACAATAAACCTTTACATATGATAATCATTACCTATTTAATTTGCCCAGTCTGGGCTTGAAGTTAACAATGGTTCCCTTACCTGGAATCCCTGGCTGACCTTGAGGCCCCCGGTCTCCCTTTGGCCCTTCTGTGACAATGCCCGGCAATCCTGGAAAACCCGGTTGGCCTTGGGGACCCTGTGGACCCACAAATCCCGGATCCCCTTTTGGACCAGGAATCCCTGAACTTCCTGGAGCTCCTGGGAAGCCCACGTCTCCTTTTATTCCTAAGATTTAAAACAACCCTAGTATTAGTTAAACTACATCTATAATAAAGAAGAAAAAGTATCCAGAAGGATAAAATTCACAAAGTTGTCCTAATGAAGCTACTGTTTTACAGCCCTGGCACTGGACATAATACTTTTCATCACGTGAAAACTGCCCTTCACTACACATTTCAGATCTGAAGACACCCATCACTCAGACATACGTCAATTTTCTTTCTGAGGAGAGTTGTGTATACTGGTATGCATATTAACCCCCACACACATGGTGGGGGGTGGAATAACTCACCATTATCATGATACTCACTACCCTCTTCTACTCACATGTTCAGCCTTCCTAGAATGTTTTCTGGATCCATGGCATGGTAATTTCAAGTCTAGACTACTGCAATGCCTTCTACATGGGTTTGCCCTTGAAGACCACTTGGCCACTCCACCTGGGGCAGCGTGGAGGATGCCTGTTCTGTCACTTGACTATCAATTACTTCCTGAGTTTATTTCAAGGTGCTGGTTTTCACCTACAAAACTCTAGGCTTAGGACCCACTGATCTACAGGACCTCTTGATATGCTTCACTGAGCAAAGTCTCATGAAGGTGCTGAGCTACAAAGGGGTAAGAAAAAATGCAGCTTTTACATGAGTTTTCTCTGTTGTGGCCCCTACCAGGTGGAAAGGCCTGGCTGATGAGATTAGGAAACCTCCCATTTTCAATCATTTAACAGAATTTGAAGGGATGTCATGTTGGTGAGGGAGCAAGCTTGTTTTCTGCTGCTCTAGAAACTAGGACCAGGAGTAATGGATTCAAGGTGAAAGAAAAGAGATTTCACCTAAACATCAGAAAAAACTTCCTGACAGTAAGGGGTGTTCGACAGTGGAATGCACTACCTCGGAGTATGGTGGAGTCTCCTTCTTTGGAGGTTTTTTAACAGAGGCTGGATGGCCATCTGTCAGGAGTGTTTTGATTGTGTGTTCCTGCATTGCAGGAGGTTGGTCTTGATGGGCCTTGTGGTACCTTCCAACTCTATGATTCTATGATCCTTTCTCCTTTTTTACTTAACATACTCCACCCTCTTTTTCTGAAGATCCCACCTTCCAGAGTTTGGAGTCCTTGGGCTCTTTCTGTGGACTATTCTTTCTGCCTGATGCCTAAATTCCTGCCTGTTTTCTCTTTGGTCCTTGACATAGCTCCTGACCATTGCGCCTCTGACTTCTAGAACTTGTCGAGACTCACTTTGGGTCATGCCTTGGCTGCCAGGACAACCTGTTCCAATTCCTGCCAAACAACCACTCCAAAAATGTCAGTTCATTTTTTGCTTGTTCCACCAGCATGGGTTTGAAATACATACAATGCACATCTTCCTGTTGGGCAGCTGATAAAATATTTAAAACATATCAAAATTGTAGCTTATTGATAGCACCGGACAGTTCTATGAAGCTACTCTCAACACAATAGCCCCATCTAATCAACATATCCATATTTCAGATGTCCACATTTCTTGCTATGTATTTGGTAATATTGGTTGTACATCCAGTGCTGTTCATATTACCTTTCTCGCCCTTTTCCCCTGGGAGACCAGGAAGTCCTCTGCCTGGAACACCTGTAAGACAAAGGAAGCATATGAGAAAATGCAACCATAGTTAGATGATACGTGAGTGATGTGCCATCAAGTCACTTCCAACTTATGGTAATCTATGAACTGGCCAAGTATCTCTGATTGTCTCTTGCCTTGAAAACCCTACGAGGTCACCATAAGTCAGCTATGACCTTATGAATTAATGACCTCTAAAATGACCTGTCATAAACAGCCTTGCTCTGCTCTTGCAAACTGACTACCTTTATATCATGTTGGGACTTGCTCTTTTCCTGCTACTTTCAACTTTTCCTTGCATTATTGCCTTTTCCAGTGAGTCTTGCCTTCTCATGAAATAACCAAAGTACAATAATCTCAATTTGTTTATTTAGTAATAAATGTTTAAATATTTTATTAAATTGCCATACCACCCCTTCCCTTCAGGTTCAGAGCAGCTTCCAAAATTTTATATGGATGATAAGCACAACCATTATAATTACCTACTATAAATTAAAAGTTTAGTCTTCTTATAGGCAATGCCAAGGTTTAGATGACTGGGAATACCCCATTAGCCTAGGACTGCCTTTCCAAAACACTTCGGTAGAACTATATGAAAACCATCTGGAATTCCACAATGGAGAAAGGTGGGATACACAAATAGTTATTTGACTTGGGTGTTGGGAGAGAGTGGCATGTGCCAAACATACAAGCCAGAGACAGTCAGGAGCCACGTGGCGTAGTGGTTAAGTACTTGGACTGCCACTCACACGATCAGGAGTTCAAGCCCCCTGTGGGTCAGATATCCTGGCAGCTGGCTCATGGTCAACTCAGCCATCCATCCATTCCTTGGTTGGTAAATGAGTACCTAGCATATAGCTAGGGTGAAAAGAATAGCTGGGAAAAGCAATGGCAAACTACCCCACAAAAACGACTTGCCTATGAAATCACTCTTTGCAGTGATACCCCAGGGTCGAACCCGACTAAAGGGGAAACTTTACCTTCAATTGCTCTGAATTGGTGCTGCTTGTCTAGATGCCTTCCCCTTTATTTCCTTGGATAGTGTGACCAGACGTCCCGCTTTTGGTGGGACAGTCCCGCTTTTAACCAATTTGTCCCGCGTCCTGCGGGGTTTTTTAAATGTCCCAATTTTTGGAAGGCTGCCGCACTGCCTTCTGGGGCGCTCCCAGTTCCTACGCTGTGACAGGGCGGGAAACCGGGGAGCACCCCAGAAGGCAGTGCGCTCCTGCGGCCACATGCACGCGTGTCCCGCTTTAAAAAGGTGAAAATCTGGTCACCTTATCCTTGAATAACCTTCCACTCTTTTCCATAGTGACAGGGATAATCCTTGTGTATTATCCTGCTGGACCACCTCTCCCCGCATTGCCCTTAAGATCCCTCTGTTCTTCAGAGGAAAATTTGCTGGTGGTCCCTGGCCTGAAAAATATCTGGCTGGCCACTATGAGGGGCAGGACCTTTATGGCCCTGGCCCCTACCTGGTGGAACAAGCTCCCTAGTGAGATCAGGGCCCTGTGGGACTTGAATGGTTTCTGCAGGGCCTGTGAAATGGAGCTGTTCCACTCCAGTGGTGGCAAACCTTTGGCACTCCAGATGTTATGGACTACAATTCCCATCAGCCCCTGGGAATTGTAGTCCATAACATCTGGAGTGCCAAAGGTTTGCCACCACGGCACTAGGCTTTTACGTCGGGCCAGCTGGATCTGAACAGAAATCAAATTGTTAACGTGGCCTCCCAGGGATGTATAAGGGAATGGGATGGCGCCATCTATTGTTAATTTATTGTTCATGTTTTAATGCTGGTTTTTATGATGAAATGTTTTATAATGATTCTTGTTTTTACATTGTTATTACTGTTGTTCACCGCCCTGAGCCCTGCGAGGAAGGGTGGGTTATATATCGAATTATAAACAAAATAAATAAATTAAATGTATGTAAGTTTTCAGTAATGGTGAAAAAAACTTAGGAAATCGGTGGAGACTAACTGGTTAGAATGCTCAGTCACTCAAAGAATTCAGTCACAGGTGTCAAACTCGCGGCCCTCCAGATGCTGGCGGGGGATGATGGGAACTGTAGTCCATAACATTTGGAGGGCTGCGAGTTTGACACCTAATGCTTCTATACAGGAAGATGGAAGGAAGGAAACTGCTTACCTGGGTCACCCTTGTTTCCAGGGGAGCCTGGAATTCCGTCATAGCCAGCCTGTCCTTTCTCTCCAGGGCTACCAGGAAGGCCCTGGCGCCCAGGGTCACCTGCAAAAGATCAAGACTTTTGTCATTGAGGTCTCAGCATTTCTCTTGCTGTGTAGAAAGAATAACAGCTTCCTCTCTACTTTACAATGCATATATTTATAGGCAGCCATTATCATCACTCCTGGATTGACACTGCATGTGTGAGGTACCTGAATTTCAGAGTTTAACAAAAGGCAATCCTGGGGTCCACTCAGAATATCTATATATATATAAAGCTAACCGTCCGTTTGTTGGTGACGGTCTAACTCGGAAAAGGCTGGACGGATCGCCCCCAAATTTTCACACTGTGTCCCTTCCCTTGGCGAGCAGGTAATGCACCCTTCGCCGGGCTCAGGGAACACACCTGTGTCATGTGAAACTCTAAAAACGGGGCTAGAACTCGGTGCGCATGCGCCGGCCCGTCTGTGTGACGTGAAGGAGACACTGAACACAGCCAAACGGCCCCCACCGGAGGAAGGCGAGAGCGGCTGGCCGCTAGGAGGAACCACAACGCCCACCGTCAGGAGAAGCACAGGCCCAGCCGATGGGCCCCAGTCCCGGCCCCGAGCTCGCTGGAGGCAGAGGCGGAGGCGGAGACGGGGGGAAGAACCAACTGAACGTTCCTGTGCCCCCGGCCTGTTCCTCATGCCGGCCCATGCATTACAACAAGCGGTGGACACTTCCAGGCAGCCACTGCTGGAGGAATACGCGAGCGTGGGGGTGGCGGGAGCAGGCAAGACAGCCGCCGTCGGGAAACGCACGAGGCCAGCTGATTGGGCCCAGTCCTGGCCCAGAGCTGACTGCAGCCAAGGGAGGGGGGCTGAAAAACCTAACAGGTCATGTGCCCCCCACCCTGTCCCTCTCAACGCCCCTGCTCTCCTTGAGCTACAGGAGACGGTGAAGACACCCAGCCGCCCTGCGCCGGATGAAAGCGCCAGCGGAGGCCCGCCAGGAGGAAGCTGCCCTGTGGCCCCCCTTCTAATCTGAGCCACAGCAACGCGTGGCCAGGCCCCGCTAGTTTATTATGAATAAGAAGCAGCTATATCTTGTCAGGATTTTTAAAAAGTATATATCTTATGACTGAAAAAAGATGAGGGTAGCAGAATATATATCAAATGTATTCAATGTACACTTCACTAAACTACAAAGACATAAAAATATAGTCAGTTACCATAAGCTGTAACATAATAGCTTAGCATTAAAATTTGCATATGTATTTATTTCTTGCTATCATTTATTTTTTCTGTAGCCTCGGTATAGCAATTTTGGGTTCCGTCCCTGTATTTTGTCTGCATAGTACACAATAACTTTGTTTCATTGTTGCTTAGAATTAAGATTATAGCAACTCTCCAAACCACTCGCTGCATCAGGTGACATGTCCTCCAGCCCACAAAAGTGTACATTTATTGGATCTTCTCAGAATGCTTGGTACTCTTAGCAAAATACAAAGGCACCGTGTCTTTGCTGGAGAAATGTTTTGGTGAAGACCTTGGCCATAAATTAACTACCCTATATACTTGTGTATAAGTCGAATTTTTCAGAACATTTTTAATGCTGAAAAAGCCTCCCTCGACTTGTATTCGGGTCTTATACTCAAGCATATACGGTATTTGCTGTATGTGCTGTAGCTGAAGCTCTGTGTAAGCCAGGGTCCATTAGGGGGAGCTAAAGAGCTCAGATTTTCCACATAAGGAAGAAAAGGCTCCATTTCCTCAGAACTGTTAAGAGGTCTGGAGCCAGTCAACTTCACAGAGTTCAGGTGTTATGAACTGCATTTGCATATTTCAGGTATGAGAATGTTTGTATTAATTGTTGAGAAGGGGATATTGTGTTTATATTGATTGACTATTAGTTTGTATTTTGGTTTCCTGTTATAAAATGTTATAATGGGTGCTATATAAATATTATTTTCCTCAGAATTGTTAGAGGCCCTTGCTGGAGCCAGTCAACCTCATAGAGTTCAGTTGTTATGAACTGTTTTTGCATAGTTCAGGGCTACCCTTGAAGGCTTGACAATAAGGAGAGAGGGCTTAGCAAAAAACAGCAAAGCTGCAAGTCCATCAACCGTGCCACAGGACACAGCTAGAGAGAACTGTAAAGGACTGAGACCCGGCTAGCCTGTTTTGCACAGCAGGCCAGAACTATTATATGTTGATTACTGTTTCTGTATTGGTTTGCCATATTTCATTGTTATACTGCACCCTATTGTTTATGAAACAGAAAACAGATTTAAAGTTTCTTTAAAGTTTTGTTGTAAGTCTGGTGAATGTTAAGGGTCACAAGGTGGGATCACACTGGCAAAGACTTGAACTCCTTTTCTATTTCTGATAATATCCCTCTTAACATCTAAGTTGGGTTACATTTGGACATACAGATGAGGAGGAGGAATCCAGTTTTGAAGGATTTTAACTCTTGTGTTTTAGCCTGGTTGCTGATTGAGCTAAGGTTTTTGTACTTTAAAAGTTATTGTTGATACCATATTGTTCTTGTTGACCCTTTTTTCCACTTACAGAGCTAGCTTACTGTTTTTATTTGAAATATTCAAAAATATTTAACCTACTGATGCCTCAATTAATGTAATTTTATTGGTATCTATTTTTATTTTTGAAATCTACCAGTAGCTGCTGCATTTCCCACCCTAGACTTATACATGAGTCAATAAGTTTTCCCAGTTTTTTGTGGTAAAATTAGATGCCTCGACTTATATGCGGGTCGACTTATACACGAGTATATACGGTAAACTATTAACAGTCTCTCCTAAGCACCAACAAGGCCAACTGCATCCTCCTGGGTCTGGATTTCCTTTTGTTTTCACAGATATTGAAAAAAGTCTAATTCTCAGCTCTCAACAGATCAAGAGAGGCAACAGCTTCTAAATCCCAACCCACACAGCCTAAGATTATTCTAGACATGCGATGAATTAGAGTAGTCTTGCTGTGTGGTTTGTTTGCAAAATTTCCTAATGAGCCCATTACTAGCTAAGAACCAGCATAGTGTTAAGAGCGGTGGACTCTGATCTGGTGAACTGGATTTGTTACCCCGCTTTTACACAGGAAGCCTGTGTCAGGATGTCTCCTTTCCTGCCATCAAAGGGTAGGGGATAGGTAGGGGGTCTCACACCTGGCTGAGGGGGTATGGTATGTTAATGGGCCTGCTATGTTAATGGACCTTTTTCCTTTCCCTTCGTTTTCCGCCTTCCTCGATGTTTGCAACTGTAGACAAGCAGGAGCAACCCTGGCATCTTCCCAGCGAAAGGGGGCGGCAGGTGGCTGAGGACTATCACTGTGCTGGCCTTGAGATGCTCAACTCCCAAACATCTTTCTTCCGCGCATTATTCTCACATTCCATGGGAAACCGGGAGGGAAGATTTATGGCGGGAACTCCAAGGGGATCAAGGCAACTGTATTTTGGTTATCTGGCAGAACTGGCTTTCTGAAAGCCAGGGACTAGCTGTTAATCAATAAAGAACTTCTGATCCAGCATCCAGAGTCTGCTCATTGACTTCAGTCTCAAGACCTGACGGCCTGCTTGGTGACCTTCAGCCAGTCACAATTCTTCAGGAAGCCTCGCCTTCCTCACAACACGTCTCTTGTGGAGAAAGGAAAGGAGTCTGTAAGTTGCCTTGAGACTCCTTACAGGAGGGAAAGACGAGTGTAAATCCAAACTCTTTTCTATACTTCTGGCACATTGCTCACTCGCAGGGCACTGGACCTAGAAATCACCTGTTGCTTTACAATTGGACCACAGCTGATGCGGCTTCACATTTTTGTGTACCCAGGACACCTCTAGGAGGTAAATCCTTCAGGATAAAGCATTATCTGTGAAGAGGCCTAGCCTAAAGAAACCTTACTGATAATCAGCACAGATAATGCCACGGCTGTTCACAACCTAAAACCGAGGCTCTCTCAGTTTCACAGGAACATGCCAAGTCTGGATAGTTCTTGCGCTGCAGTCTTGGCGAAGAAGATAGGTCTTCTCCACCAAGACTGCAGAACACAGCGAAAAACAGGAACGGACCAACAAGATACGACCCTCCTTTCATACAGTACAGGAGCATTTCTGATATCATTTAAGTGGAATTCCTACCTGTTTGTCCTTTTAAGCCAGGAAAACCAGACAGGCCGGGCAACCCCTTTTCACCCCTTTCTCCTGGTGATCCTGGAACTCCTGGAACACACAAACACACAAGGTTCAGTTTTATTGTTTGAGAATTTGGGAGAGTTCGAGTTTAGTATACAATTTTTTAAAAAACGGCTTTTGGTTGCTTACCTGGAGCCCCTGGAAGACCTGACTGCCCTTTGGAACCTGGAAAACCAGGAATACCTGGAAGTCCTACAAGACCTTTTTCACCTCTCTCCCCAGGTAGGCCTGGAACACCTGACCTTCCTTGTTCTCCCTGAGGGGAAGAAGAATCAATAGCAACATCCATATGACAGTGATAGCAAAACATTCCATTAATTATGTGGCAGGGAAAGAAGAAAAAAATTCACTCAGCGGCAGAGGAGCCAATATAGCAGAGCTCAAACAACCAATCGGAGCTCGGTGTCGGGTCAGTTAAGTACTGATCACTGCATTTTTGACAGTTGGAGGTAGGTTTGGCCAACAGTTGAAGATATGGGGGTGGTGGCCATTGGTGATGGCATGATGTCACTTCTGGGAAAATCTGGAAGTGGTGTCACATCTCTCCAGGAATAGCTGGAAACTCCATGGTTTTACATTGGAGGTTCCAGCAAATCCCTAGAAAGGTGTGACATCATTTCCTGCTGTCACTTCATTTTACTTCATTACTGCTGTCTTAAACACTTTTTTATTCCTGTTGGCCACTTGATTCCCATCAGGCAACAGCTACTGGGAGGTGGGAGATTTGTTGCCCAACGCAGGCAGGCAGAGGCATGGGGGAGGGAGGGAATGGTGGCTGGGGCTACATCTGCTCTGGTCACTGCACTCCCCATCCCCCACTTATCTTAGCTGGCAGGAGCCTGCTGCGGGCTGCCTCTCAAGCAGCCTAGCAGGGCGGGGCTGAGGAGTGCCCAGCAGCAGCCCAGCCAGGTTGTTCCTTCAGCCGGTGGAGGCTCCACTGGCCAAAGGAGCAGCCTGGCAGGGCGGGGTGAAGGGGAGGGATATGGGGGTGATCCTCTGCCCCTGCACATGACCAGTTGGTGTGCGCCCGGGGACATGTGACCCCACATGTCCCCGTGAGCGCTCCGCCTCTGCAGGCAGGCCTATGGCAATCTAGCTGGCGATAAGGAGGTGGAGGTAAAGGTAAACATTTGGTAAACAGGTTAACCTAACAATAGAGATATTTTAAGGACAGTGTAGGGGTCATATTTTTCAATACATTCCCTTATGCTGTCCTGGAACAGGGAGAGGGAATGTTACTGAAGTACAGCTGAGAACCAGGGGTTGTTTGTACTCGTCCGATCCTATGTGTGAAATAGTGGTAAACCACAAAATAAACACAAACAGGTGTGTGGCGTGAAACTGATAACCCAGGAAATAGCGCAGCACACCGGCTGGCTGGTAATATAAACATCAACAATTGTAGTCAAATAAATAGTCTACTATAGTCTCAAAACTCAAATATATCTTATTGACATAAGTTCTTAAACTGTAATACAATTTTACATAACAATGTGCTGAAATGCATCACAAATCCTAAACATAAAGAGGTTTGGTTCATAAGAAGCTAAATTCCTTATTCAGTGTTATATATCTGAAATAGCAGAAAGCAAACCGCAAAAGTCCATAACAGAGTGGGGTGTAGGGATGCACTGCTGACCCAGCAGCACCGTAAGTAGAGCGCCGGCACACCAGCGCTCCTGCGGCCTTCTGGTCGCACCACTCCCCCACCCCTCATCCCCCGATGAGTCACAGGTCATGAACTACCTGGCTCACAACCACCGGGTGTCCCGGACAAAGGGACAATGGCCTTGCCCCCAGGTGAGGATTAGGCCCAGACGCCGATGCTCCTCTCCGCACGTAGCAGCCAGGTGAGATCATGCATCACATGATGATCTCTCAGTCCCCCGCTCTCCCGCTCTCCCGAAGATTCCCCGTTCCAGCCCTTCTACCTGCGCCCCCCCCGCTAGAATCATAATAAAAGGTGCCAGGAGCCAGCATACGGGAGAGTCGCCTGGAACACGGAAACCCGTGCTCCCGTTGCTGGCTCTCCAACCCAGATGAAATCACCGGCGTCTCGTCTCAGTTCTTCACGGGCTTCGACCTCGCGGCCCACGACTACAAGCTGGTGCTTCGAAACCCGGGAATCCCTCGAACCTCCACCCTGCTCACCGTCGCCTGGGAAAGGGGTCAGCGGTACCGAAGTCCAGCTGGATCCGGCGCATCCAGGGACCACCATTTCGGTATCGGCCTCGTCCGGCTGGATCGGCGCATCCAGGGACTCCTCGAAGTCCTACAGGACCACTCTGCGTCCGGACCAGGAACACCCGGTGGAGTATGGGGAGCTTGCAAAAGCAGGGCTTATGACAAGCATCGTTAACGAGCTAAAAGCGTTAGCCCGAAACAGCGGCAGGGTCCCCGTAAAGAGAGGAGCTGCTCAAATTGGTCGAGGAGATTGAAGCTCTAATGTCCCATGGTGGTACCCCGGAGGGGACATAATGAATCTTAAGGAATTGGGGAAAACATCGGGCCACTCTTCGCACAGAGCCTCGTAGCGTCGCCGGTGTCGCTGCTACAGCGACGTGGAGACAATGTTATGTCGCTTCATCAGCCTGCAGACCCTATGGCCCCTCCCTTGCTGTAGAGCCGCCACTCCTTTCAATCTTTCAACTTCAATTTCACCCCCGGAATTTCTCTCTATCCTCTAAATTGGGCGCCTGTCCTCCTTCTGCCCCCCCAATGCTCCCCTGCCTCCTTCAAATTCTCCGGCGGCTCGGCCGCCCCCACCCCTTGCTCCGCCTTCATTTTTTCTGAAGCCATAGCACCTCCCGTCCGGTGCCGCGTAATGGCGCGGGTTTCAAAACCCTACGCAGAGCCGATGACATTAACCACTTCACCTGGCTTGAAAAAAGGAAACCCTGGCCGGAGGAAGGAAACTGATACCCGATGATTCTGGCTTTATGCCCCGTTCCACTTCCACCCGGATACCGAGGGAGGATGGTATTGTTCGGCGGGTTGTCGAAAGTACCATGCCGCTTTGAGCTATAATATATCCTCACCGAGCTCCAAGCATAAGCGATGCCGGGGACGTAGGGAGTCACTCAGCCCGCTATGTGAGAGAGGCATGCTAGAAGCAGCCGCCATGAATCACCTAATGGTTCCGGATGACTGGAAGACCACCTTTCGCATGCTTTTGAGCCCCTGCACAATTTGTGCATCTAGGAAAGCGAGAAGTTCCGCCAGCAGTGTATCGCTTAGGATTACGCCTCGGCTGGCGCCTACACGCCAGCGCAGCTTTACGGCTCGGATGCCTTACCGCCAACCCCAACTAGATCAGATTGTCCTGCCAGAAGGCCACCCTTCACGGTGCGCCTCTGAATGTCGCCTTCACAAAGGCGTTCATCATAGAGTCCCCTAATGCTGGCCAGCCAACCCAGAAGTTTCTCCACCTCATCCGACAGAAACCCCAAAGGCCCTAACGCCGATTTTGTGAACAGGCTCCAGGAGGCGCCTTTAAGGAGCGCAGTAGTAGATGGCGAGGAGGCCCAAAACGAGCTCCTCATGCGCCTACCAGCCAAAGAGAACGCTTCCAACTGAGTGCGTGAGGGCAAATCACGCAGGCCTAGGCAAAGATCCTGAACCTGGCCGACATTACGCTTAAAGGCTTTTGCCAGGACATGGCGGATCCTCCGCCCACCAAGCTAGCCTCCTTGCCGCCAGCACTCTCCACCGCCAGGGGACAGCCCCAAGGTGAGGGTGTTTCTTTAATTGCGGCAGGTCAGGCGACGCTTCCGAAGGGAGTGTAGGCAGCCCGGCGGGGGGGCCTACAACCCCGATGTGGAGGAGGGTCCTCCCCCAAGAGGCGAAGGCCCGAGGCCGCCTTCAAAACCCGATGCCCCCTGTGCCCAGAGAAAGGCTTCCCACTGGAGTTTAGCGACTGCCCGTCCGGGAGAACTTCAGCGCTCGGGCATCTCCCCAGCCCAGGACCAAGGGGAAGGAGTACTCAGAGCAGGCCCTAAACACCCAAGACCCACACCCAAACCACCCCCCCTCTGCGTGGCATCTCAGCTCATGTGCGCACTCCAGCCCATCTCCTTTAAATTCCCCCACGAGGTCCTGGCTTCAGCCCCAACCCCAATATGGCGACCCCATCCCCTATCGGGACCAGCCATTGGGCTGGGTGCTGCCAAAGGCCTCTCGCCCGCTGAGCAGGGATTGTTCATCATCCCTGGAGTCATTGACCTCCGCGCACCAGGGACCTCCATCCATCTCCAAGTTCTGGACAAACATCCCACTTGGGAGTTGCAAACCAGCCGGGACCAGCTTGCGCGCAGCTTGATCCCTTCCCTGCCACCCATCGCTGCCCTTCCGGGCTAAGCCCACGATGCAATAAAGGCCCACTGAGCCCGGCAGCCATCCAGGGAGCATCCAATACCCTGGCCTCATTGGCGGGGCGGTGGAAACACCCATCGAGAAGCTCCGCCCATTATCTGGAGCTTCACTGTGGAAGGGTGTCTGTTCAAGGGGCCTGGTGGACACGGCTGATGTGATTTCCGTCATCCAGAGGCGTTTCCGAAAGTGGCCTGACCAGTGGCCAACCGAGACCCTGTCCCGCACATCTGGGGGGGTGGGGGGGAAAACAAACCGCAGCGAGACGGAGCATCCGCCAGCTCACGGTCCACAGCCCAGGGCTTCGGCCGGCAGCTCACAGTCCGGGCCCCAGCATCGTTCTGGACATATCCATGTCCAATCTCTTGGGAAGGAGGACCTCATGAGCCAGGTCAAAGCACGACTCCTAGTCTGGGATGGATAAACCCATCCCACACAGATCATAGATCCCTAATTGGTGCCCTTCCGAACTCATTCTCCTCCTGAACTTCCGCTTGCGGAAACTACCCCCCTTTTTCTCTGCTTTTCTTTTTCCCTCTATCTTTCCAACCAGCAGAGGCGGGAGGGGCCAATTGGCTGACTGGCCCTCCCCTGGATTAAAAATCTGAGGCCGACGTCCTGGTACCGCGAGCACTGCTACAGGACAGGCCCCAGTTTAAAAAAAGGAGGCTGCCGCCACTATGCCCCTGGAAGCAAACCTGTTTGGCTTGTGGCTACCATCGCCAGGAAATAACGGCCCGAAACCACCCTTATAGGGAGTGGTTTTACGGTGACCAGAAGGGCAGGCCTCTAGATCAAAGGGATGCTGCGCGCATCTTCAAATTCACACACAAACCTGTGTGGGTTGTGGATTGCCCAGCGCCTGGCGGCTGTGCAAGGCCAGGCGTGGCAGCTGGCACCATATAAGGAGGCGGTTTCAGTGACAATTCCCCAAGATAATTCGATTACAAATTCAGCACCATTTCAGCCTCTCAGCGTTAACCACCAAGGTCACGGTAAGTACATTTTCCCCGCAAAGAAAGAACCCCTCCCCTTTTGTGTGTGAAATTTACCCCTAATCGCCTGATTACTTTGTCTCCCGGATGCATCCATCACCCAAAAGCGCATCCAAGCCCTCTTTTGTGTTGCAAATTAAGCATGCATACCCACAATTTCCCCAGGGTCCGCTTGCCCCTCCTTCCTCGAGGATCGGACCCTCGCTTTGACGCACCCTGATGATGCCCTGAAGCCAGCTTCCATCAGGATCGCCTACCCTCTGCCCTTCCTGTCAAACAATTTAAAGAAAGAGGAGTGGACGGCCCCCAGTAGACTGCATTAAAAGCAACCCTTACGCAGGCTGCAAAATAAGCCTGTCGTCCTATATCAAACACTAAACCCAACAAACCTGATTTAACAAACTTGATTTTGACCTCCCGCCATCGGCTCTCCAAGCCCGGCAGGACCCGGCCCCCTCCTATAACCTGGGGAAGGGGGTGTGTTTCAGTCCCTCTTCCTACAGATCTCCGGTGGATCCCGACTCGCCATGACAGGCCAGCCCATGGAATGGCGCCAGGAGGAAATCGACCCCATCCCGGAGATGGAACGAATCTCTCTGGAGGATCCCGCCCAGCTGACCTCGACGTGGGAACGCCGCCACCCGACGCCCAGACGGTCCAAAGATCCGGATGACCTGGGAATGTCAAAGCAACCGCCAGCCAAGCTCAAGAGCTGCTGCGCCAGCAAGGCCACCCCGAGACGCCCGAGAACCTCTGTGCCGCCCTCTTTGCAATCATCACTGCCAACTTTCGATGGCCACCATCGCTTGCCTGCTCTGCTGCCTCCTGCCGGTGGCAGTCGGCCACCCCTGACGAGATTTGACCAGACCAACATCTGGGAGCAATTTGCTGCCGCTGCCAGCGTTTCGTCCTTCTGCCTGGGCCAGTACCTAGGAGTCGGAGGAGCCTGCTAAGCTCCTGCCACCTGCTCCCCCCGTTTACCAAAGCCCCTGGAGACTTCCCTAAGCGGAGTCTGGCTTAAGCTCCCTTTATGAATAAGCTTCATCCATCCAAGTACTCTATGAGCTGCTTGGGACTGGGGACCCGCTGCGTCTACAAACCCTCCCGGGCCGGCGCTCTCTCCCTTGCTAATTGCACCAAGACTGTCGCTAATCCACAAGTCCAACACTACTGCGCCCGCGCATCTCCGCTGTGGCGAGACGAGGAATTTCGACCGGGCCCATTCACCCGGTTGACCAGCTGGAACTTGTGACACGCGCACCAGAGGACATTCCCCTGCCGTTAATGCGGGGAACATCTTGCTCCCGAAGAGTTGGTTTCTGGACTTGCGGGGAGAGAACGCTTTCAACTACATCCCTGCTGCGGCTCTCTGCCGGGACTCTCTGTTGCCTTAGTCGCTTCTCACCATCGATCCTGCTCCTCCCAGGCTCCACCCCAGGAGCCGAGCTCCGCCGCCTTCGCCGCTCCACTCTGCCCCTCGACCCCTCTTGCCGGGAGCTGACATGCGGTTGTTGCCCCTCTCCTGGAAGCCGGGAGTTCGTCTCCCTCGCTGACTTCTCCTCTGAGTGGGAGTCCCCTGGACTACGCTTCTTACAACGCTTAAGACCGATTGGGCCGGCTGGCCTGTGCCCTTCGCTATGAAGTCCATCAACTCTACCTCCCATTGCTCTGGATGCTCTGGCCTCCGAGCAGCAGTGGAACTTTCGCTGCTCAGCGACTCTTAGATAATCGATGCCGCTATTGGATTATTTGTTGTTATTGCATCACCAAAGGTTGTGAGAATGTACATAAGCATATGTTGTTGTTTTAATCTTTCTGATAATTTCCCATTTTGATTCCATAATGAAGGGAGTGCGTGAACTGCAAGATGTTGTAATTCTAATCTGAAGTTATGACGTTTCTACCACCCCACTGGTGGTCAGCCCTCTGGAGCTGGCTACCGGGGGGATGGTTGAGTGCTATTGTACAGCTCTGCATTGGCTTGATTGTGTGCCTCATTGTCGGATCTTGTTTCATTCAATGTATATCTAATATTGCCTGTAACATGTGTAAGAAACCCCTTGACTTTCCCTTACATCGCAACCAAGTCCTAATGTTGCACAAGCAACTCGGCCAGCTTGGCCAAACGGCGGAGGGGACGAGCGTCCCCCTAAATCGCCCCCTAACATTTCGGCCTCCCTTCTAAATGTAAAAAAAAGGAGGCGATGTAGGGATGCACTGCTGACCCAGCAGCACCGTAAGTAGAGCGCCGGCACACGAGCATCCTCACTGCGACTTCTTCTGAGTGCGCGCGCTCCCCACCCTCATCCCCGATGAGTCACAGGTCATGAACTACCTGGCTCACAACCACCGGGTGTCCCGGACAAAGGGACAATGGCCTTGCCCCCAGGTGAGGATTAGGCCCAGACGCCGATGCTCCTCTCCGCACGTAGCAGCCAGGTGAGATCATGCATCACATGATGATCTCTCAGTCCCCCGCTCTCCCGCTCTCCCGGAATTCCCCCCGTTCCGCCCTTCTACACGCCCCCGCTAGAATCATAATAAAAGGTGCCAGGAGCCAGCATGCGGGAGGAAAGTAAAAGCCTGGAACCACGGAAACCAGCGCTCCACGTTGCTGGCGCTCTCTCACCAGATGATAAGAATCGCGGCGTCTCGTCTACGTTCTTACGGCTGACCTCGGCGAAGCCGCGACTACACGAGTAAGGGGTGCCAGCAATATCTTGCCAAAGAGTTTGAGGGCTGCTCCGCAGTGCAGGCAGGTAAAGCCTGCTCCGCTCTGCAGGCAGGTAAAGGCTTTACCTCTGCAGGTAAAGCCTGCCTGGCAAGGGTCCTTCTCACCTCACCCTCCAGCATGAATGGTTTAAAAGTCCCACCTCTACCTGTTTCCTGATAATACTCCTCTCCATTTATGTTATACGTTATAAGTAGGGGTTTTTTTGTTTACTTTTTAAAAAGAAGAATGGCCATCTTATCTCTGTCAATTCACCTGCAAGCTAGCTTATTGGCCATGAACTCGGGTGAGTTTTACAGGAAAACCAAGAGATGAGCCCAGGAGCACCTTAAAGGCAAACAAAGTTTTTCCAGGATATAAGCTTCAATAGATTCTCGTAAGCTAGTATTCTCTGGAAAAACTTTGATCTTGAAGGTGCTACTGAACTTGAGTCTTCAGACCAACACAGCTACTCATGCAAAACTACAGGTAAATCAGAACCAAACATTATTTTTGCTGGAATCTCCAGTGCAGTGGGAAAGGCAGGAAAGTGACACAATTGAGGGGACAGCTTGATGAAGTGAAGTTATTTTAAAAGGGACTCACTCCAGGCAAATGTTCTAAAGCAGGGGTGTCCAATTCTGGTGCTTCAGATGTTCATGGACTACAATTCCCATCAGTCCCTGCTGGCATGGCCAGTTGGGAATTGTAGTCCATGATCATCTGAAGCACCCCTGTTCTAACGCATGCTTCTAAAATGGCATATTTATAACATTCACCACTCTAGCCTTTTCATCTCTACTGTCCAACCTACTGTACACTCATGACCAAAATATCTATAACCGTATTTATTTTGTTTGCCGCTCCCTCAATGATTCCTCCTGCCTAACCCATTCCAACCTCTGCTTTTATGTTCTGTATGTATTTTAATTCTGCTTTTAAAATTGCTTTAATGATGAGAGTTTGAGGGTGTGTGAATGTGAATGGTTTTAAAATGAGGTCCTAGCATGCATGATTTAAATCGTTAGATGCTTTTGTGGCCCTGGTAAGTGCAGAAAGGTGGGATACAAATTTTGTTAAGAACAAAAACAACAAAACAGCAACAGTAACAACACAGCTGTGTGCAAAGTCAACTAGTGCAAATAACTGGTAATAAAGAAACAGCACAAGGGTGTGGGTGTTAAGTCTACTCTGCCCCTTGTTTTTCTCTGCAGCTCTCAGTCCTGTGTTCAGTTTCAGATTCCATGGTGGGTGGGAGCAATTGAGGCAAAGTTTCAGGAGCAACCTGTGAAGGAGGAACATCTTTCCACATTCCTTATTCATCACAAATCACCCCTTCCAAGGACATTTGGCAGCAGAGAAGCAGAGGTTGTATGTTGAGGGTCCCTGAAGTGCCAGTGAATTCCACAGGGTGATAACTGAAGAGCTCTAACAGCCAAGGAAAAAAGAGCAGAGACCAGATTGGCACAGAGGTCGCTGAGAGAGCATGGCACAAAAGAGGCTGAAGGGACTAGGCTTGGATAACAAAGAGGACATGAGAGCCGGGGGCTGAGATCTGGTGGGTGACATCCAAAGCAAGAAGAAACGTGGTTGTTAGGAAGAGGAATGCAGCACCCATGTTTGATTAAAAACAGCCCTGCAAATCTTAATCTTTGGCAGTTAGTCTCTTCTGGAATAAATAAACAATATTCTATACTCTGTTCCACATAAAGATATTAGTAGATTGTATATTCCTCCACCACAGACGAAAACATGCTGGATCTTCTTTGTTGTAGAATGCTGACTGGTCTGAATGCCTGCCTAGCCCTGCTCCCCCCGCCCCCCCAACACATTCGTTTGAAAGTAAAAAATGCATTTGGTTCAACGAACTATACATGCCCTTGTATCCAAGAATCATGTTCGACAATGCACCAAATAATGGTTTTGACAAAGGAAGCATGTCAAAATGAATGATAATTCTCACATTCGTTTGGGACTATATTCTAATGTGGAAGTGTACAATTTTCTCAGCTGCAGCACCTCAACTGACTGTACGAACACCTTCATGTGGAACAGAGTATAGTGTTAAAGAAGCCATTTTAAAAATTGTTTACATCTGCACACATGTTGACTTCTAGTATAGCCCTTTAAAAAAACCCTCATTGGCTTAGCTCAGCATATATTGTCGAAGGCTTTCACGGCCGGAATCACTTGGGTGCTGTGTGGTTTCTGGGCTGTATGGCCGTGTTCTAGCAGCATTCTCTCTTGACGTTTGCAGGCGAAACGTCAGGAGAGAATGCACTGCTAAATTCTGTCATACAGCTCCGCCAGCCACATGCCTTCCTTAGCTTCAGCATGTTCAATTAGGGGGTTCTGCCCATTAAATTAGAAATAAATACATTTAGCAGAGAAGCCTGTCTATCCTTTAGAATGCTGAGTATAACTGAAGGGAGGATCAAGGATACCTTTTCATACCTTTTCACCAGGTGTCCCAGGGATGCCGATTCCGGGAAGTCCAGCCTCTCCTTTCTCCCCTTTGATGCCTTTCTGTCCTGGGAACCCCGGTATGCCCGGATCACCCAGAACACCTGGCACCCCCTTTTCTCCCGAGTGTCCTAAGACAGAAGTTTATAGGATATTAAAATATTTATTTATATTTATTTATTTATTGGGTTTATAGACCGCCCTCCTTCGAAGGGCTCAGGGCGGTGAACAACATATAACAGAGCACAATAATAAATTAAAATCCAATAAATATAAGTTAATATGGCTCTAATAATAAACCCTATCTTATTAAAAATACAACATTATTAAACTTAGCATTAAACTAACATTAAAACAAGATGGCGCCAGCTTCAGTTCACCCAGAGCCCCAGAGGGGGGATGAAGTAGTGGATCCACTTGATGTTACATAATAAAGGAGAGGGAGGAGAAAAGGAGAGGGAGGGGGCCCCTATCAACGGCTAGGCTCCCCTAAGGCCCGGTGGAACAGCTCTGTCTTACAGGCCCTCACGGAACTCAACCAGATCCAGCATGAGCCCGAACTTGGCCTGGTGGGAGAGCGTTCCACCAGAAGCTGAGGGGCCAGAGCTGTAAAGAGCTCTGGCCCAAGTGGAAGAGCTCAACCCATTATCATTGAGGGCCAGGAATCCCACCCATTAGGTTGGCCTCTGCCGAGATGCAGAGACCGATTCTAGGACATATATAGGGTAAGGAGCCGGTCCCACTTGAGTAAATTAGGGTCCCAAGCCGTGTAAGGCCTTAAAGGTTAACACCAACACCTTGAAAATGATTCGGTATTCTATTGGCAACCAGTAGTATATCCTTCGCCACAAATGGATTTTCATCTAAATGTTGTGGGTACTACCAACACAACAGAGCCTAGACACCAACAAAGCTGAAAAGTTAGCATTACCTGGCAGGCCCATTTCTCCCATTGCTCCCTTCAGTCCCGGAGTGCCTGATTCGCCGGGGAATCCTGGAGAGCCAACCTCCCCTTTGCTCCCTGAATGGGGAAGTATTAAGCATTAGATTAAGCCACTGTGATAAAGCTTCTGCTTCTACACATGCAGAATAGATTTAGCCTGTGGTAGCCAGAAGGTACTCTGGGAAGAAATCAGTGCATCATACCTGGTTGGCCAGGTGAACCAGGATCGCCATCTTTCCCTGGCACACCTGTTGTGCCAGGATCCCCTTGAATCCCCTTCTCTCCGATTGCTCCCTGCAGACCTAGAAAGTACAATTTAAATTGGTGGCTCATTTCATCTTTCTCTTCCTATCGCATAAGAAGCTATGCCCCACATAACGGTAGGATAGTTTCACAAGTCAGCTGTCCTGGCCTGCAATAGAAGAGCTCGATTCGAGTCCACTAACTCAGCAGACACCAACAAGATTTTGGGGGTATAAACTGACAAAGGAAGCTTTGACACTCAAAAGTCTACACCCACCCACCCACCCCCACCCCCCAAATTTGATGGTTTCTAAGGTGCTACTGGGCTTGAATAATGTAGGAATCCCTCTGGGCATTCCAGATTCATATTTCCATGTTAAAAGGTTGTGTGGTGAAGGAGGAGGAGGAGGAGGAGGAAGGAGGAGGAGGAGGAGGAGAACGAGGAGGAGGAGGAGCAGGGGGAGGAGGAGGAGAAGAAGGAGGAGGAGGAGGAGGAGGAGGAGAAGAAGGAGAAGAAGGAGAAGAAGAAGAAGAAGAAGAAGAAGAAGAAGAAGAAGAAGAAGAAGAAGAAGAAGAAGAAGAAGAAGAAGAAGAAGAAGAAGAAGAAGAAGAAGAAGAAGAAGAAGAAGAAAAAAGCAGGAGCAGGAGGAGTAGTTTGGATTTATACCCCATTTTTCTCTCCTATAAGGAGATTCAAGGTGGCTTACAAGCTCCTTTCCCTTCCTCTCCCCACAACAGACACCTTGTGAGGTACGTGGGGCTGAAAGTTTCGAAGAATTCTGACTAGCCAAGGTACAGAGGCGTAGCTCCAAGGGGAAGGAGGGTGCGCTATGCACCAGGCACGCGTCCCTGTGGGGGCACGGTGGGGGCATTCCGGGGTGGGATGGGGGGGCGGGCAGAGGATGCACCAGTGCACCCTTGCTACACCTCTGGGAATGTAGGAGTGTGGAAACACATCTGGTTCACTAGATAAGCTGCCACTCTGGTGGAGGAGTGGGGAATCAAACCTGGTTCTCCAGATTAGAATCCACCTGCTCTTAACCACTACACCATGCTGGCAAGTCTTAGTAGTATGAGTATGTATGTTTACTCAGTAGTATGTTTACTCTAAAGTATCTTGGCCCAGGATGCAAAAGTACTCTCATGATCGCTTGATGGCCAGTGAATGCCATCTTCTACAGAGATACTCCAGTCTAAATGCACTGAATTCGTTGGGCTTAGACTAGAGCAACTTTGCATAGAATAGCACTGGTCATTCCCCCTCCAAAACTGGTTATTCAAGGTCATACACCTGTGTTTATTGGCCTGTGCAGCAGGGGCCTAACTGCAGTCAGTGTGAGTAGTTGTTTCCACACATGTGTAAGCCACATTAGAGTCTGCTTTGCCACTAAACACCACCCGAACCCAAGACAAGGGTTCTGCAAGTGACCGTGCTCTGCAGAACACGCTGTTCAGCTTTACAGACCTCTGTCCCCTTGGTCTCCCTTCTGTCCTTTCATGCTCTCCATGTCGACATTATCCATTTTTCCTGGCTCTCCCGGCAGACCAGTTTCACCTTTTTCACCCTTGAATCCAGGGCCACCTCTGAGTCCGGGCACTCCAGGAAAACCAGATTGTCCTGCAACACACATGTGTACCAATTATCAGACACCTGCCCCGCCCCCAAAAGGGCTGCATGCACTGGAGGAAGAGTGATGGGGCACTTTCACAACCCACTAGAAAGCCTGCTATGTATGTATTGTCGAAGGCTTTCACGGCCGGGTTCAACTGGTTGTTGAGGGTTTTCCGGGCTGTGTGGCCGTGGTCTGGTGGATCTTGTTCCTAACGTTTCGCCTGCATCTGTGGCTGGCATCTTCAGAGGTGTATCACAGAGAGAAGTCTGTTACACCTTGTGTCCAGGGAGAAGGGAATGTTTTTGTGGGGTATGTCCTAGGGTGTGGGGAACCAATCAGTAAGTGTTTGAATAGAGCTTGCTATGTCCTATGTCCATGTCCTAGGGCAGGGGTGGGCAACTATGGCCCTCCAGATGTTTGTGGACTACAATTCCCATCAGCCCCTGCCAGCATGGCCAATTGGCTATTCTGGTAGGGGCTGATGGGAATTGTAGTCCCAGGCTGTCTGGAGAGACCCATAATTACCCACCCCTGTCCTAGGAGTAATGGAGAGAACTGTGAGCTATTGAAATGTCACTTCAGCAGGAATGTACAGAGGGGAACCAATCAGTAAGTGTTTGAATAGAACTTGCTATGTCCTATGTCCATGTCCTAGGGTGTGGGGAACCAATCAGTAAGTGTTTGAATAGAACTTGCTATGCAAAGGTGTGGTTGACTGTACTGTATTGTGGGTGGGGGTTTTCAGTCCAGGCAGTGATTCAGGAGTGCAAATGCCTTTGGGGTCATGACAGTCACCAGGAATATATGCACCAACTGAAGAAGAAGCATTTGGATTATTTCCCCCCTTCTCTCCTGTAAGGAGACTCAAAGGAGCTTGTCAACTCCTTCCTTTCTTCTTCCCACAACAGACAACTTGTGAGAAAGGTGGAGCCGGGAGAGTTCTGAGAGAACTGTGACTGGCCCAAGGTCACCCAATAAGCTTTATGGAAACAAATCCAGTTCAATAGATAGGGAGTCTGCTGCTCGTGTGGAGGAGTGGAAAATTAGACGCAGTACTCCAGATTAGAATCCACTGCTCTTAACCACTGTATCATGCAGGTTGGCTTTCCAAAATATCTGTCTTCAAGAGACACTGTGCTGTGCTTTATGTCTTTCTTAACCCCCAGAAAAATGAACGGGGATTGATTTAGGTGTCTTAAGGTTCAAGGGAGAAGAAGAAGAAGAAGAAGAGTTTGGATTTATATCCCCCCTTTCTCTCCTGCAGGAGACTCAAAGGGGCTGACAATCTCCTTGCCCTTCCCCCCTCACAACAAACACCCTGTGAAGTGGGTGGAGCAGAGAGAGCTCCGAGAAGCTGTGACTAGCCCAAGGTCACCCAGCTGGCATGTGTGGGAGTGTACAGGCTAATCTGAATTCCCCAGATAAGCCTCCACAGCTCAGGTGGCAGAGCTGGGAATCAAACCCGGTTCCTCCAGATTAGATACATGAGCTCTTAACCTCCTACGCCACTGCTGCTCCTATGGGACATTGCTTTTGATTATCACTTTCCTTTCCCCCATTCAATAATCAGCAAGCAGCTAAAGTTATCTTTCAGATTTCAAACAAAATTGCAACCTGAATGTTCGTACTGAATTTCAATGTTCAATGGAGCTGCATGTTGCAAGAAAATGCAAAAACGTTAACAATGGAATGATGAGCAATTGTGTTCAGTCGCAGACCTTGGTTCAAACAGCCACTCAGTCGACAAGTAATTCTTACCTTTTTCACCGGGAAGTCCAGAAGATCCTATAGGGCCAGCAGGACCCTGGATGCCAGGGGTTCCCATAACTCCCATTTCTCCTTTGATTCCTAAAACCAAATGGGAATAATTGTTTACATACCTGTGCCTAAACAATGATATTATTCTATTGTCCTCCAATGGCTCCAATGGCCAACCATCTTCCAGGGCCAAGAACCACCTAAATCTCACCCCCATGTCTAAATATTTAAAATGATTCACTCAACTACCATTCAACATTGACTTCCAAACTTCACTTGCTTGAACTGACATTCATCATATAAACTGATGTAAGACAGGCTGTTATGGGTTTTCAGAGGCTGAGCGAGGGGAAACTCCGCCCGGAGAGCACGCACCCTGTGCCCCTGCTGCGGTACCCCCCACCCCGGAATGCCCCCACCATGCCCCTTGCGAAGCATGGCCACACCTCTGCCGCAGCTCTGCCCGGGGCGTCGTGCCCCACCCCTCCCCTACGCCACTATGGGTTTTCAGGCCTCTGTGGAAACATGGCCTGAAGTGGTTTTTGTAACCAGCGTTTTGCCCAGATCTGAGGGCCTTCGGGCCGCATATCACGATGCGGTATGCCTGCCAGCCCGCAATGGTTTTAGCTCCACATTTCACCTGCATCCAGGGGCAGATCTGCCAGAGGGACATGGGGGGATCACATGTACCCGGACGCCACCCATTTGATCATGTGGGGGGTGCAAAATGGCACCCACACATGATCAAGCTGCCACCCTCTCACAGCTCTATTGGAGGCCGTGCCTGCCTTGCTTGAGGTGGGCCTGTGGCAGGCTCCCGGTGCCTGCTGCCCCCCCCCCCCCCATTGCAGGTCATGCCTGCTCAGGAAGGCACGGACTCCAATAGAGGTGGGGGGTGTCTTCTGGGAGGCCGTAAATGGGGCCGGGTGGGGGCATGGTGCAAAATAAGGTCTTGCCCGCGGCGCCATTTTTGGCTGGTACGCCTCCGCCTGCATCTTCAGAGGCATATAACAGTAAAATGTGAGAGAAACACATCTTACCGTGCCATGTCTCTGAATGCCACAAATACAACGTTAGCAGGTAAAACCACCAGATCATGGCTACTGAGCCCAGAAAACCCACAACAGCTTTTGACAATTCATTGATTTAAGGCAATTTGAGGCAAGGTGAAGCATCTTTAAAAATAAATAATCTAGAATGTTTTTCTCAGAAGCACTGGGAAAGGCACAACGAAATTAAGTGACGCTGATAAAAATAAAATCTGTGTTTCATTCTTTTCTCATCAATCCTATCAACTTGTCCATTGTTTCTTTTTCTGTATTGTGCTTTATAATGGATGAGGGTAACTATTGAAGAACATATGCAATCAGATAGTCCAAGTTCCTGCAGCAGTCAGAGTGGTCAAAAAGTATTTTTTAAAGTGCTAACTGGAAACTCAGCATCTGAGGAGACATTATAAACTTCACGCATTCGCCACAGGAACTTGCAGTTATACTACAGCTGCATATTCCTAGTGCTATGGGTGAGAAAACATGCAGCTTGGCCTGATTCAGACCAGGATCACTGTATGGGAGAAGGCAGAATTCATGCTTTCTCTCCTATGCTGTTTTCAGCAGCGGCAGCACTCCAGGGACCGAGGCAGGAGGAAAAGAAACAAAATGGTGCTTGAGGGAATGCTCCAGAACAGTGATGGCAAACCTATGGCACGGGTGCCAGAGGTGGCATTCAGAGCCCACTCTGTGGGCATGGGCAAACAGAGTCTGTCATGGGGGGGGGGGGAATCGCCCCTCCCACACACACATATCTAGGCTGGCCTGGGCTGCTGGGCTCGATTATTAGCATTAAACCAAAGACCTAGTTTTGGGGAAGCAGTGTAGGTAACCCTGTTAAGTGCTGTTAAACCCCACTGGTTTTCATGCGAAGAACTAAAGCACGATCCTTTACCTGGGAGTAAGCTTGGTGGCTTGTAATGGGGCTTGCTTCTGAGTAAATCCTCCTAGAGTCGTGATTCACCCGTTCAAAGAGTTACATGGTTGCTTCAAAGCAAAGCCAACAACTACCACCAAGCTTACTCCCAAGTAACGTACGCCTCAGAGCCAACCGTTTTTTTCTAAACTAAAACCTCAGTATTCAGGTTAAATTGCCGTGTTGGCACTTTGCGATAAATAAGTGGGTTTTGGGTTGCATTCTGGGCACTTGGTCACAAAAAGGTTCGCCATCACATCATCGCTTCAAGATATGTTCCGCCTGGGTCCTATTGCTTACCTAGCCCCGCTCCCCCCATCTGTTTGTAACAATACATTTTGGTATAGATGTTCTTGTATCAGAGTACCATGTTCAGTAGTGCACAAAATAATGGTTTTTGACAAAGGCAGTGCGTAAAAATGGATCATAATTACCATATTTGTTCAGTACTATATTCTAATAATGTGCGCATGTATTGGGTGATTCCCCCTTTCGTTTTGATGCTATTATATTGGTAGTGTTTATTGTATCATTGCATATTCAGCTAGTGTTAGGTATAGTTAGTTTGTGTAGATTTAACTTAGTGGTATGTTATGGTATTTAGATAGTTATTAAGCTAGGCTTTTGTGCTAACAGTTGTAGTTGATATTGAGGGTTAGTTCTTGGGTCTCTGTATGTTACTGAAAAGAAAGTTGCCGCCCACTTTATTATTGTTGTTTATGCTGCTAATGATGTTGTTATTATCAGTACTGTTGCTTCATATAATTCATGATGTTATGTTATGATTATTGATGTTTGTTATGTGATGCTATGATGTTAAATGTTGATGCTTTGTCGTTATAATCCGATGTTGGAAATGTTATATTTATTGTATTGTCGAAGGCTTTCACGGCCGGAATCACTGGGGTGCTGTGTAGTTTCCAGGCTGTATGGCCCTGTTCTAGCAGCATTCTCTCCTGACGTTTCACCTGCCTCTGTGGCTGGCATCTTCAGAGGATCTTGTCTTCAGAAGATCCTCTGAAGATGCCAGCCACAGATTCTGGAAATGATTAACGTCAGGAAAATCACTGCTAGAATTCCCCACCAGCCGTACAACCAAGGAAACCACACAGCACCCCAGTTATATTTATTATAGTTTAGAATGTTGTGTTATAATGCCATGTTATTCATTCTATGTTTATTGATGTTACATTTTCTGCAGGTTGTTATTGAATGTTATGGTTATTGCTACTGTCATTTTGCAGCTGTTGTTCACTGCCCTGAGCCCTTCAGGAGAGGGCGGTGTATAAATCTAATAAACCAAACTAAACTAATATGGACGCATACAATGTTCTCAATCGTTGTACCTCAACTGACCTAACTAACATCTTTATGTGAAACAGAGAACACACCTCTAACAATTCCCAAGTATGCTCTTCTGTGCCATCTTGGATCACAGCCAAGGGGCTCTCACTCCCTTTTGTGGAGTTCTTTTGATGTGAAGGTGTTCCAGAAAGGGGAAGGAAATTCAACACTGCAGAACTGTACACCCTTGCCATTTTCTTCCTCCTCATATCCCCAGGTATCGAAGTGACATGCTGTTTCAACCCATTAATGAGGCAGTAACATAACATGTAATTGTTTATTAGAGGGAAAAGGGAGTACCTGGAAAACCCGGCTGCCCCTCTTTTCCTTGTGGGCCAGGTACACCTGGGAGTCCTTGCAAACCTGGAAGACCAGGTAATCCTTGGCTACCTTTATCTCCTTTTGGCCCTGGCATATCTTGTCCAGGGACACCAATGTAGCCTTTCTCTCCTTTTATTCCTGAAGATCCTGTAATTAAGAGAAAATTATATACAGCAGCTCCTAATACCTCACATTCAACATAGCTGGAGGTACACAGCACTATTGTGCCCAGAGGGAAAAAATCTCATTTTCAAAGCTTTCTTTTTAACCGTTTCCACTTTTGTTCCCCTTCTATCACTTATGTCAGGTTGTTGATTAATGCAAGAAAAGCTCCTATAATGTAACAATTTGCTCAGAGAAATCTGCACTTCCAACACTATGCAATAAAAAATAAAGCAAAGCTATGATTTCCTCAAAACAACTGCCGGCTCATTTACGTTTCAATTTTTTAAAAAAAGAAGAAATCCAGGCCTTTTCACATCAATCCTCCTTCATGGTTACATGATATTCAGAACTAAAGCAAATATTAAGAAATGCAAACCTCCATAGTTTATCAAGAAGAGCTTCATGTGTTGGAAATCCAAACGGATGTACTTGGTTTTAAAGCACTCGTTCTATGCACCTTATTTCAAATGTCAATGAGAACAAACCAACAAATTACCAATTGGTCCCGGAGGTCCACTTTGTCCTAATGGACCTGGAGGGCCAGGTGGACCTATTCCTGGCGCACCAGGAGATCCAGGTAGACCTGGTAATCCGGAGGAACCGGGGTCACCTAAATGGAAAATTGAACAACATTACCCATCCATCCATATATTGACCCGTCAAGTCTGCTTTTTTGTCTTATATAGCCAGTGTTCTCCCCCAAGCAGAATCACACCTTTCTAAGTGCATTGACTTAAACGGTCTTAGATGGGTCTATCTCTGTTTAGGACTGCGCGGTCTTTGAAATGTATAAAAATACAATTCAAAATCAAAGCAACGAAGCCATTAAATCAATGACATTAGTTCTTTCCCAAGTACCCTTTGCTCAAGGTCATCAAGAGGCTTTTGATCTGGGATAGAAACAGCCTAACATATTAGAAACAAATAAGAATTAATATTGATATCCTTTCCCATAAAGCCAATGGTAATGTTCTTTTTTTCAATAAAACAATAATAAGATAGCTATTTTTTTTTCAAGAAGGAAAAGAGAATGTATATCAATGGGGAACCTACGTTCCTTTTTTTTAATGTACTAGCAAAAAACAGTATAAATGGCTTGCAACAACCAGAATTTTTTTTTAATAGATTGGGGACATTTTGATCAATATAAGTGTATAAGGAAAAATAGTTTAATAGTAGAAGAAAAGACAGTACTAACGTAGAGAGGTTAAGAAAACCGATAGAAATTATTTCAGTCTCCTACCTTTTCAAAAAATGTTGCAGCTAAACCTGAAATGTTTTAATTAACCTTTTGACGATTGTAAAATTACGATAGTTGTATGTTTGTACGTGCGTGTTTGTGTTAATTTTTGTAACTATGTGATTATTTAATAAACAATATTAAAAAAGAGGCTTTTGATCACTCACAGTAGGAAAACTATCCCCCAGATGTTCCATGCCACAAAAAAGAGATCAGGGATGGGGTGAGCCAGCTGGCCCCACTCCTAAACTCCACATGGAGGTTAGGGGCAAGGTGAGCTCGGCTGGCTCTGTTTCCAAGCTCCACTTGGAGATTGGGAGCGTGGCGCCCAGGGTTAGTCCCAGGCTCCATTTTATAAAGCTACACCTCTCCCAGTAGGATGTGGGCCTCGGTCCAGATGAGATGCAATTAAGACCTGTCCCTATTGTTACTTTTGCCTGGCACAGCTTGTATCCCTTCGAGGTCCAAGGGTGTTAACATCACAAAGTGTATTTACCATTCACTCTGTATTATCGTGAAATCCATCTATGCCCGTGGTGGCGAACCTTTGGCACTCCAGATGTTATGGACTACAATTCCCATCAGCCCCTGCCAGCATGGCCAATTTGCTCCAATTGGCCATGCTGGCAGGGGCTGATGGGAATTGTAGTCCATAACATCTGGAGTGCCAAAGGTTCGCCACCACTGAATGCTCGCAACTTCATAAAAAAGGGGGTAAGTCCAGTCAACAGACAGGTTGCTACAAATTTCACCTCGTTCACGTTTTTACACAGAAAAATTTACCACAGAACAATGTTAGGCAGTCATACAAAAGAAGTTACCTTGAGAACCTGGCTGCCCGGGCACACCTGGGAGTCCTTTTTCTCCTAGCAAACCAGGTAGCCCTTGATCCCCTTTTGGTCCAGGAAGCCCATCTCGTCCTTTTGGGCCAGGAAATCCTTTCTGTCCTGGGAGACCTACTCCAGCATCACCCTTAAGATATGAATAATAAGTCATTGGTGATAACAGGACCAACCATCGCAACATCAGATAAAAAATTTCATAGCTACATACAGTTCGATGCTAACAAGATGCGAAGATAAATGCAGCTAGAATATTAAAAACTGGCTATCATGTGCAAGCTCCTCCCACCCCTCTTGGACCAATCATTTGCTAAGCTGTTAAAATGTTATAGAGTGATCATGGACATTCCACCTTCAGGGGATTAAGGTGCAAGCAACAAAATTCCAGCAAACTCTGGAATTTCTACTTCAGCAGGATAAACATTTCACACAGAGCTTAGGAAGAGGTGGGGCTACTTGAAGTTATCAAAAAGGGGGAAAGACAGGGAGAACGAGTAGGAAAAAAGTGGTAGATAAGGAGGAACATACAACGGGAGACTAATAATGAAGTGACTTGGGGTAATTATGGATGCAGCAGATAGAAGACAAAGAGAGGATGAAAGGAGAAAATGGAGAAGGAAGCATGAGAAAAAATATCATACAACTCAAGAACAAGAGGGTCAGTGAAGGAGTCAAGGATGTGAAAGAGGCAGGGACTCAATGTCATATATTGATTTAAACTAAAAAAAATCTAAGGCTAAAGATCTCTAATTTTATTTATTTATTTAAAAACAACTTTGATTTCGTTTATTAGATATCTGGCTCCTGAATAACATACCCCTTATTCTCTGTCTTACCTTGGTTGTGAGATATATAGCTTCTGTTTTAATGTTAAAGTTATCCTCTCCCCACACCTCTTTGCCCTAATAATACTAGAAAGGCACAGATATGACCCACCCACTCTTAGGGGAAGGGGAGGGAGAGGGGAGGGGAGGGGAAGGGGTCCAGTCATCTGGTCATGGCCCACTAACCCTGGGGGAAGGGGGAAGGGGGCCATCATGTGGTCGAGGCCCACCCACCCTGTGGGGAGGGGTTGGGGGGAGAGGGGAAGGGAAGGGGACCTGTCATCTGGTTGTGGCCCACCCACCCTGGGGGGAAAGGGAGGGATGGAAAATTTTCCACAATATGAGGAATGCTGGGAAGAACTTTTTTTTCTTTTACTTTATTTCAGATGTATACCCTATCCTACCCTTGTAAACCCAGCTCAATGCGGTGAACAACATGGTTAGAAACATAATATACAAACAGGCATTAAAATATCGAATAACAATATATATCACTATAAAACCTATAATATAGATTCACAGTTTGGTGATATAAAAGAACTTCAGCTTTCCAAGGTCGTTTCCCCACTTACCTGGGTGAGTGGTTGCTGCACGCTACTTCCAGTGTATGTCATTTCTGACGCGCGCCCGGGCTTCCCCATGACCCCACGCTCTGCCAGGAATGTCGCGCGCTGAGGGGGCGCGACAGTGGCAGCATCGGGGCGGCTGCGTTGTCGCCGCCCCTGTAATGGGGAGACCCGGGGGACCCCACGCTACTTGGGGAGAGTAGCGCGCAGCAGCAGGTAAGTGGGGAAACGCTCCAAATTAGGTGTCAGAGGAAACCCCTACAAGGACCTCCTCCCAGTCTAAAACAGGGGTTCCAAACAGATTCTCCCCTTATCTCAGTTTCTAACATGTCAAGGGGGAGACATGGAAACAAGGGAAAGAACGAAAACAAAAGGAAGAAACAGGGATGAAAAGGGAAGGGAGGGGCAAGAAGGGAGAAAGGGAGTGGGAGGGAAAGGGAATTTGGACAAATTGATGTCAAATCCCAGTTAACTTCAATGCTCAGTGGAACATTTCAATTTTTGAGGCCCTGTGGAACTTTTGCTATATTCTGCAGGGCCCTAGCCTCAAGTGGTAGGCCATTCCACCATGTTGGGGCCAGTATCAAAAAAGTCCTGGCCCTAGTCAAAGCCAGCCGGATATCCTTCAGACCGGGGATTTTCAGGTTTGTATTGGAGGAGCAGGGATAATATTGGGAGATGTGGTCCCAAAGATACAAACCAGGCAAGCAGACAAACAGCAGAAACACAACTGCCAGCCTCAGTGTCCAGGCAAGGGTAGTGAGTGTCTAAGCAGTCATCATAGTTGGTCCCAGCAGCTGCCCTTCTCCCAAGTTAGCCCAAGCGGTAACTTACTTTAGGGCCTTGGAAACCTGGTGCACCAGGTACCCCACTGGAACCAGTATCACCCTTTGCACCATCTAGACCAGGTGGGCCCGGCTGTCCTGGAAAACCTGCAAAGCCAAATACAGAATCACTAAAATAATACCACTAATAGATAATGCTAAATGCCCCCCATGATCCCCAAGTGAATAAAATACATTCCAGGGATTGCATTGATTCAAGGTAGGGAGAAAACAAAGGCTGACGATGGCCTAATCTTGGAGATAAACTGAATGCTGTTTCTTCCAGTTGAGATGCAAGCCTATCTTAGCCCTGAATCTGAGTAGTTTGATGCAACCAGCGAAGACTTCACAGAGCAACATTAGCGCTTCTACAGCATGACAGTTGAGGGTCAAACTTAGGGGTGTCCAACTCTGGTGCTTCAGATGTTCATGGACTACAGTTCCCATCAGCCCCTGCTGGAATGGCCTGTTCAGAGGATCCTCTGAAGATGCCAGCCACAGATGCAGGCAAAACGTCAGGAGAAAATGCAACTAGAACAGGGGTGGGCAATTATTTTTTCCATGGGGCCGCATAAGAAACAGAAAATATTGTGGAGGGCCGGGCCAAAAGGCAGGGGGGCGAGGCGCTTTTGAAAGCCCCACAGAAGCTGGCAGCCAAGGCAACCGGCTTCTGTGGGGCTTTTAAAGACGCCTCACTCCCCAGTAAGGCAGGGGGGACAGTCAGGGTCATCCGGCGGGCTGGATGTGGCCCTCGGGCCGTATAATGCCCAGGTCTGTACTAGAACATGGCTGTACAGTCCGGAAACCCCACAACACCCCCGTGATTCCAGCCGTGAACGCCTTCGACAATACATTGAATGTCTCTTCAAATGTCCAACTACTTTTCATGGCATACCTTGAGGGCCAGGAGCACCAGGAAAGCCTATTCCTGCCGGGCCTCTTGTGCCTTTTTCACCTGGTTGGCCAGGTCTTCCTGGGATTCCAGCAACTCCCTTGTCACCTGTGCAGTTCAAAGAGAATAGGTTATGGTTAGCAATGATGCAAGCGGAAACTTGTTGGAGGGGTCAGGGAGATGAGGAGCCACCCTGAACATTCCTCACATGAAAAGGAGGTGCGGTACCTTGGATGCCTGGTAGTCCAGGAGACCCGGGAACACCCGCTGGCCCTGGTGGACCGTGCAAGAAAACGGCCTGTCCAGCTTCACCTTTAGGCCCTGGAAATGCAAGACAAAGATGCAGCAACCAAATATTGATTGATTGATTGATTGATTGATTGATTGATTGATTGATTGATTGATTGATTGATTGATTGATTGATTGATTGATTGGTTGGTTAAACTTATATACCGCCCTCCCCCGAAGGGCTCAGGGCGGTGAACAACAAAACAGGAATAGAGCACATAGACCAAAGACTATAATCCATTAAGTATTAATTAAATTGGCTCTATATAAAATAAAATAGCCCCACCCCATTAAAACGCAGCATACTAAAATCAACATAATAGATGGCACCTACTATCAAATCCCCTAAAAACCAGAAGGAGGGTGGGGGAGCAGCAGGATCCACTGATGTTATAAGGGGCCATCAGCGGCCAGCCTCCCAAAAGGCCCGGCGGAACAGCTCGGTCTTACAGGCCCTGCGGAACTTGTTAAGATCCCGCAGGGCCCTGACAGCTGGAGGGAGAGCGTTCCACCAGGCCGGGGCCAGAGCTGTAAAGGCTCTGGCCCGGGTAGAGGCTAGCCGCATCATTGAGGGGCCAGGGATCACCAGTAAGTTGGCCTCTGCCGAGCGCAGAGACCGATTCGGGACATATGGGGTAAGACGGTCCTGCAGGTACGGAGGTCCGAGGTCGCGCAAGGCCCTAATAGACGCATTTGCTTTCAGAGCAAACCCTTATTCTCTTCTGATGCTTTCCTCTCTTCCATTTTCTGGAAGAAATAGGAGTGGGCCTCTAACTAGACATGACAAAGGACCAGAATATCACAAGTTTGTTTCTCAGACTTCAAAGTAGTTCCATGGGAATGTCAACTCAATGCATGGCAGCTGTAAAAAAGGCAAACTCCATGCTGGGGATCATTAGGAAAGGAATTGATAATAAAACTGCAAAGATTGTCATGCCCTTATATAAAGCAGTGGTGCGACCACACTTGGAGTACTGTGTCCAGTTCTGGTCGCCGCATCTCAAAAAGGATATTGAGGATATAGAAAAAGTGCAGAGAAGGGCAACAAGGATGATTGAGGGACTGGAGCACCTTCCCTATGAGGAGAGGCTGCAGCGTTTGGGACTCTTTAGTTTGGAGAGGAGGCGGCTGAGGGGGGATATGATTGAAGTCTATAAAATTATGCATGGGGTAGAAAATGTTGACAGAGAGAAATTTTTTCTCTTTCTCACAATACTGTCAGGAACCAAGGGGCATTCCATTAGAAAAATGCTGGGGAAGAATTAGGACTCAATAAAAGGAAACATCATTCTTCATGCAACGCAGATTGGTGTTTGGAATATGCTGCCACAGGAGGTGGTGATGGCCACTAACCTGGATAGCTTTAAAAGGGGCTTGGACAGATTTATGGAGGAGAAGTCGATTTATGGCTACCAATCTTGATCCTCCTTGATCTGAGATTGCAAATGCCTTAACAGACCGGGTGATCGGGAGCAACAGCCGCCGAAGGCCATTGCGTTCATATCCTACATGTGAGCTCCCAAAGGCACCTGGTGGGCCACTGCGAGTAGCAGAATGCTGGACTAGATGGACTTTGGTCTGATCCAGCTGGCTTGTTCTTATGTTCTTATGTAAAGCACCTTCATGAAGAGGCCACTATTGCGATTGGGGAAGACATACTGTGCGTCGAGGGGAGTTGCATTTTCTCTCTGTGCATTCTCCTTGATTGATTCATTAGAATTTTATACCCCACTTCCCTCGCAAGCTCAGGGCGGTTACCAACATTTGTGTCATAACAAACACTACATCACAACAATGACTGACACAGACACAGTTGTAATCAACATTGCAGCACACTGTAACTTTTTGTCGCCTTTATACAGCTAATAGCATCTCTTGGGACTGCACAATTGAGATGGGGAAACACCATGGGAAAAACAGAGTTGCACTTACCTGTGACTGTTCATCAAGTGGTCCTCTGTGCAGTCACACACAGGAGACCTTTAACTAGCTTTTTTTTTTTTGGCAGGGGGACCATTAGCCGACCAGAGAGTGCTTCCCTTGTCCTATCACATGCCCTGGCAACAGTTTTTCCCGCCCAGGGTCATGTGACGAAGGGAAGGGATGAACTCTTTCTCCAGTTCTCCCTTCGCCCCCACAGGGAGCCACCTCTTGCGCTAGATTACAGCCCCACAGTGGAGAAAGGAGGGAGAGATGTGTGCCTGTACAGAGGACCACTTGATGAACAGTTACAGGCAAGTGCAGTGCTGTTTTCCATCTTTGTGGGCATGTGCAGTCCCATATGGAAGAATGGCAAGCTATTGTGCTGTGGAGATAGGTGTGGAGCTGTCCACAACACAGAGATCGCAAAAACAGCTTTACCCAGAGTCCTCTGTGCCCAGGCAGCAATGTGCAAAGTGGTAGTAGTAGTAGTAGTAGTAGTAGTAGTAGTAGTAGTAGTAGTAGTAGTAGTAGTAGTAGTAGTAGTAGAAGAAGAAGAAGAAGAAGAAGAAGAAGAAGAAAAAGAAGAGGAGGAGGAGGAGTTGGAATTATATCCCCCCTTTCTCTCCTGTAGGAGACTCAAAGGGGCTTACAATCTCCTTTCCCTTCCCTCCTCACAACAAACACCCTGTGAGGTGGGTGGGGCTGAGAGAGCTCCAAAAAGCTGTGACTAGCCCAAGGTCACCCAGCTGGCATGTGTGGGAGTGCACAGGCTAATATGAATTCCCCGGTTCCTCCAGATCAGAGTGCACCTGCTCTTAGCCACCACGCCACTGCTGCTCAATAAAGGTCAGTGCAGCAGATCACGTAAGGTCCACATAGATCTGAGGGCCATCAAAGTGGCCAGAGCCCTAGTAGAGGGTGCCCTAATAGCAAATAGGCACGGAACCTTAGCCTTGCGATAAGCCAGTTTGATAGGAGAAGTCACCCAGCAAGATAAAGCCAGGGTAGAAACACCAGAACCCTTCCTGAGTCCTCTGAACAGACAAAAAGGGAGGTACCCTTCCTAAAGGATTTGGATTTATCTGTTTAAAACAAAAGGGGCCTGCAAACATCTACAGTGCAAAGCAATTGGGGATCCTTCCTGGAAGCACCATGTCCTGGGATGGGTGGAACCGTGACACCACCTTGACTAGGTGTTCTAGACTAGGTCATAAGACTTCTTTGTCCAGGAAAGAACTGGGTAAAAGGAGGGTCACAATGTCAGGTTCTTAAGTTACTGACTCTGTAAGCAGAGGTGACAGCCACCAGGAAGGCTGTCTTGTGGGACAGGAATTGAATAGGGCATGAAGTTAGTGGCTCAAACCACCCATGAGATGGTTTAAGACCAGTGTCAGGCTTCACTGCAGAACTGGGGGGAACATGTTGTTAAGACCCTTTAGAACAGCCATTCTCAACCAGGGTTCCCTGGTACCCTGGGGTGCGGTGAGCATGTCCCAGGGGTACTGCGGCAACACTACTGCCCCCCCCTCATTTTTGTGGTGTCTCCCACCAGCGCCAGCAAGGACATGGAGCTGGCCCATGGGGCAGGGCCTGCCACAAGGTCAGCAGCCGCCACCACCCCCAGTGCTACCCTTCACTCTGGGAGGGGAAGGTGGGGGTGTGGCAAGCAGGGGCAATGGGAGCAGAAGGTGGAGGGTGGCGGCAGGGATACCATGAGATATGAAGAGTGAGGTCAAGGGTATCCTGACCTCAAAAAGGTTGGGAAACACTGCTTTAGAAACTGCTTTGAAAGGGGAAGAGAAAACAGGGAGCGAGAGCCCACCCCATCATGAAAAGAAGAAATAGCTGCTAAATGAACCTCAATAGAAGAGTTGACCAGGCCACAGCCCTTCAGGGAAAGTAGGTAAGAAAAGATCCTGTCAACCAAGCAAGAATAAGCATCCACTCCATTCGAATCCACCTGAGTGGCAAACCTGGCCCACTTAGCCACATAAGACATCTGGGTACAGGGCTTTCTCGAGGCAATTATACTGCTAAACCTCATCGGGCCAATCAGTCAGGGAGTGATGAGCCAAGCCATGATGTGTAGTGAGGGAACATCATGGTGGAGAATTTGCTGAAAGCTCAGAAGGTCGGCTTAACAGGTAGAGATACGTGTCTCTCTCTAGTCAGGTCCATAAGGGCCAGACCAGACCTCTCTGGATCAAAAGGAGGCTGGCCTCGACCCGGGCCAGGGCCTTTACGGCTGTGGCCCCTGCCTGGTGGAATGCTCTACCACCAGCTGTCCGGGCCCTGCGGGACCTCGGTGAATCCCGCAGGGCCTGTAAGACGGAGCTATTCCACCAGGCTTTTGGAGGGGCTGGCCGCGGTTCTATCGCCCGCCCATTGAAACTGGAACTAAGCTGCCTTTTCTATCTTGGTCGGGCCCTGATCCCATCCTGGGCCCTGCCTTCTCCTCCCTTCTCCTTTGGCCTTTAGACTGGGCACCTGTGTGTGTGTTTTTACACAACCTTTGTTGTTTAATCTGTATTTATTGTTATTAATTGCTGCTGAGTTTTAATGAGTTAGATTTTATGTTATATCGATTTACTGGTCTGGAAACAGTCATGTTGTGAGCTGCCTCGAGCCCTTTGGGGATGAGGCGGCCTATAAATTTAATTAATAATAATAATAATAATAATAATAATAATAATAATAATAATAATAATAATAATAATAATAATCATCATCATCATCATCATCATCATCATCATCATCATCATCATCATCATCGTCATCGTCATCGTCATCATCATTGGCGGCCTTGTCTAACTTGGTCTGTGAAATCACCTTGTGGCAGAGGTGGAAACATGTACATCAGTGGCCCAACCAACTGACCTGAAAAGCACAGCCAGGGAATTCTGGCCTACCCCTCCACTGGTGCAGTACAGGGAGTACTTGGCATTCTTCACTAAAGCAAACAGATCTACGGCCAGCTGTCCCAATGGCTGCAGTTACGTGTCTGCCACCAACCTAACAAGAACATTGTCTTGTTGATTGTACACTAATCCTATTGCCATCCTTGTGAGGAAAGTTCCAAGGGTGTGCTGGTTTTCTGCTGCAAAAATAGATATCATGATGTATAATAAACATTGGGTTTTTTTAAAAAAAGTGATACAAATAGTGCTAATGGTCTTACCTGGAAGTCCAGGTGTGCCAGGGATCCCAGAAAGACCCGTTTCTCCTTTACTGCCAGGTGCCCCTGGAAGCCCCACTCCGGGACTACCAGGGAAGCCCCTCTCTCCACGGGGGCCTGGAAACCCACTTGTTCCTGGAGAACCACGGTCGCCTTTTAAGCCAAGTGTTCCCTGTTTGTAAGGAGGCAGAAAAAAAACCTCTTCTACATCAAAAAGTCCTGTGGCCTCCACACCATACAGATCATTTAATATTCTTCCATTAGTCTAACTCTGACAGCAGATGTCAATACCCATCTTCAGGGGTGGATTGATCCATATGATAAATAAGTTATGAAAAAAGGTTCAGGCAATATTACACTCCTGTTTAGGTAACATTTAGGTGGGACTTCCTGGATGCCTGTAAATTCTGTTTCTGCAGTTGGGTAATTTCAGATCTCTTGCTGGTTATACTTTTCAGTGGCTGTCTCCAGTGGTGGGATCCAAACATTTTAATAACAGGTTCCGATGGTGGTGGGATTCAAACAGTGGTGCCGCAGCACACACGCACCTCCAGTCCCTATTGGGCAGGGAGGTTGCTTTAGTAACCCCTTCTCGGCACTCAGAAAAAATGAGTAACCACTTCTAGAGAAGTGGTGAGAACTGGTTGGATCCCACCTCTGGCTGTCTCCTCAGTACAACGCAAGGAAGAACAACATCTGTTTCTGCATATAGACATATCTGGAATGCTTGCATGGACAGGCACTCTGAGAACCAAGTCATTACTCTTTGTGGGGGAGGGGGGGAGAGAAATGGCAAGAAAAAAACAGGGCATATACTTTCTCCCTGGGAAAGAGTGAAAGATGCCCGGTTCTTATTCTGGGTTGGAAAAGAACATCAGTGAGTCAGAGATAAAAGGTAAAACTCCCCATGACCAATTTCCAACTGAACTGTGAAACCGTGGCCTCTGGTGGTGACAAAGATGTTCTGCAGTTATGAGAAGTCAGAAATTGGGTAAAAGTTGAACGTGACATCAGGGCTAGCCAAATGCCTTCCTGTGCCAGTGCAAACAACTTAAAAATACAAAGTTGCATCCCAAAATGACAAACCACTTTCGAGGAAGTAACACATTTTCTGTTTATTTTGCCTTACTGTATCAGCCTGCTGGTGCAGAATGAAAAAAAAATCTTTCCTTGGGCAAAAACCAAAAAAACCCCCAAACAGTTGCATTTATTTATTTTTCATCTTACTGCATCAATGCCTCAGTGCACAGTAAATTTTCTTTAAAAGGATCCCTTTTCTTTGTAAGAAAATACTGTTCTTCCTTCAAATTTCACTCCCTTCTTGACTGACCCCATGACTTATCGTAACGATTTCCATTTCTTACCCTCCCTTTTTTGCTGCATAGTATACAGAGCAGGATTACACCCGCCCCCTCTGCCTCCTAGTTGTGTGCATTCAGCCCCTTGTCTGTGCATCCAGTCTGTTCAGGCACTACTGCTGTTCGCACAACCAGGATCCTTAGAAAAGCAACATCCCCAGACACACGGGTCCAACCAGTCCACACATACACAAACTCTGCCTCTGTGCCAATGTGGGGTTGAATACGCACAGGAAGGGGCAGCGTTCATTGCTGCAATCTTGCTCTCTGCCTACAAACACACCTATAGAGCCGACAGGGTTCTTGTCTGAGACTCTTTCATTCTCTACAACAGTGTTTTCTCACTCATGTACCCCTTGGTAACTCACTTCCCTAAAATTCTACCCCAATATTAACAAACCCATTACGTAATTATTATTGGACTAGCGGGGCCCGGCCACGCGTTGCTGTGGCAATTGTCCTTCTCATCACAGTCTGCAACCCACACGGATGTCCATGCAGGTCCAATGATCTGCAGCATAGCCTTTTTGGGTGGTCAAATGGAATCCCTCTTTCCCTTTTCAATTCACATCGTTACATGGTGCTGTCTTGTTTTTTTAGTATAAGGTAACCCTTCCCATTCCACAACGGAACTGTCCAGAGTGTGAATCCTGCTGTCCATGAGGCTGGTTGACATGCACAGTCCTGGCTTGGGTAAGGCAGAACTGGGGCAAGGAGGCTATCCCAGTCAGGCAGCAGAGGCCGGGTGGTGAGGCGCTCAGATCGAGGCCAGCTCTCTGGGTTCTTAAAGGGCCATGTCCAAAAGAAGCGGAGCCAGTAGTGTTGGTTCACTCCCACCCTGCGGATTTTCTTAGAAGAAAAAGGCAAACTCCAGCTCGCTTTTAGTAAAAGAGAGCTGTGGTGAATATGGGTGAAGAAGGGGGTAAGTGGTGGTTGGATGTGAGGGAGGGCAGAGTGAGGTGTGTGAGGATGAGCTGGATGTGCATTGTGTGGTAGCAGTGGGTGAGGCACAGAGAGTGAAAGTTACCTGCGTGTGAGGGGGGGAACCCCACCTGACGTCTCACACGGCAAAGTGTGTCTGTGTTTCACTTCCACTTGTATTACCTAACAGTATTACCTATTTACTTTTTTCACTGCTCATCTCTGCCCATCAGCGCGAACATACTAAGCCCTCATACCATCCCCTCAGGCCACAGACAGACAGGCTAAAACAACATTCTATAAGGACAGTTGGAACACAGCCAGCTTTACATAGTCTGGTGTTTGCAGGAAAAAGACATTTTACCTGGCCTGCAGGTATGGACTTTCAAGCACATTTGAAGGTCCTGACATTCGCCCAGAACAGGGGAGGAACATCATGTGAAAATTTCAGCTTATCCGGGTCCAGTCGTTTTGGCGTTAGGGAGTCACCAACAAACGGATGGCCAAAGGCTTTTTCTTTTTTTTTTTTTGAGGAGACATAGATTTGACAGCCTCCCAGAGAGCAGGGCATCGTTGTTTGGCAAACTGTCCTAGCACAGTTCCTGTGTCTGGTTAAAGATCACGTGTTGGATTGTTAGTTTCTTTGGAGTTAGGTTACCTGCCAGTGAGTTGCAGGCCTCCCTTGCCTTTAAAATCATTGGTGCATCACCTGTGTTTTGAAGCAGATTTGTTCCCACTGGATAGCTATAAAGATGCTTCAGGTCTTGTTCTTTGCTGAATTGCTCACTTTCAGGAATGTGAATTACCTGAACCTTTCTCAGGAGGGGTGTACTGCTACTGTCAGAATCTGCACCGCTTCAGGATTTCTGTGTTCAAAGCTTATGTTGTAGAACAGTGGTTCCCAACTTGGGGTACATGTACAGGAATACACACCAAAGGGGTGGAGGGTACACAAAATAATTGAAGGTGACCAGAGGTGTGTGTGTGTTTGTATGTGTGTGTATAGCTTGGTTGCCACTTTAAATGAGAACAGTTATCTTGGTGAAGACATGCCTTTCTTACCTCAGAAATCATAAACAAAAAGTACTTTACTTATACTGATATATATATATATATATATATATATATATATATATATATATATATATATACACACACACACACACACACACACACACACACACACACACACACACACACACACACACACACACACACACACACACACACACACACACACACACACACACACACACACACACACACACACACACACACACACACACATATATACAGTTCATCATTTGGTTACAATTTGGTTACCAATAATAAGCATAGTATTAAACTTTCAGTCAGAGGCTTTTACATACCTTTAGTTAACATAAACCTGAACAACATCTCTCCTCAGTCAGAGAGCTACAGTCTCCAACTGTCACTTTTAGAATGTTCGCTGAGCTCTCCCAGAATTCCGTGCCTGCTGCATGCAGGGCTGTCAAATCTATATATATAAAAAGCTATCAGTGACAGAAGAAGAAGAAGAAGAAGAAGAAGAAGAAGAAGAAGAAGAAGAAGAAGAAGAAGAAGAAGAAGAAGAAGAAGAAGAAGAGGAAGAAGAAGAAGAAGAAGAAGAGGAAGAAGAAGAAGAAGAAGAAGAAGAAGAAGAAGAAGAAGAAGAAGAAGAAGAAGAGGAGGAGGAGGAGGAGTTTGGATTTATATCCCACCTTTCTCTCCTGTAAGGAGACTCAAGGTGGCTTACAAGTTCCTTTCCCTTCATCTTTCCACAACATTGTGAGGTCGGTGGGGCTGAGTTCCCAAGAACTATGACTAGCCCAAGGTCACCCAGCAGGAATGTAGGAGTGCAGAAACACATCTGGATCACCAGATAAGCCCCTGCCATTCAGATGGAGGAGTGGGGAATCAAACCCGGTTCTCCAGATTAGAATCCACCTGCTGTTAACCACTACAACACGCTGGCTCTCTTTAATATTTAAAACTGTTTAAACCTTCTGACTTTAAATATTATTGGGGGAAGGGGAAGCCAGACTGAATGAAAAACCACAGCCGTTCAATCATATGCCTGGTGGAACAGCTCTGTCCTACAAGCCCTGCTGAATCTGCATCAGGTCCCGCAGGGTCGTGGTCTCACTGGACAGAGTAGGAAAAAGTCCTGGCCGGGGGCTAGCTGGACATCTTTTTATCCAGCTTAATACTTTTCCGGTATGGCCATTGCATAGTTCAGCAGAAATAATTCAAGCAGATGTGAGTAGAAATCATTCTCATGCGTAAATATCTGTCATAGGATTTTCAATACTAAAACCAGCGGGCATACATTGAAAATGCTGGGGAGGGGGGAGGGGGGAAGAATTAGGACTAATAAAAGGAAAAATTTCTTCATGCAACGTGTGTTTGGGGTTTGGAATATGCTGCTGCAGGAGGTGATGATGGCCACTAACCTGGATAGCTTTAAAAAGGGCTTGGACAGATTTATGGAGGAGAAGTCGATCTATGGCTATCAATCTTGATCCTCCTTGATCTGAGACTGCAAATGCCTTAGCAGACCAGGTGATTGGGAGCAGCAGCAGCAGAAGGCCATTGCTTTCACATCCTGCACGTGAGCTCCCAAAGGCACCTGGTGGGCCACTGCGAGTAGCAGAGAGCTGGACTAGATGGACTCTGATCTGATCCAGCAAGGCTTTTTCTTATGTTCTAAAGTTCTTTTATTGCAAAACACTCATATGATTGAGAGTCATAAGATGGAATAATGCAACATGACATGCACAAGGTCAAGGATGAACAGAGGATGTATGAACTTGGTTCATCAAGCACAATAATAGTCTTCTATTAATGGACTATAAAGAATGGCAGACAAAACATCAACGGATGTGACATACCGATGCACCTTTAGGGCCTGGAGAGCCTGGCACCCCATCTCGCCCGGGTCTTCCATCGCGGCCAGAAATGCCTGGAGTTCCAGGGAAACCAGGGTTTCCTTTGTCACCCTTCAAATCAGAGTCAAAGAAAACATCTCCGGGTTCTCCTTTAGCTCCTGGGCTTCCAGATAATCCAGGTACTCCAGCAGAACCCTGAAATTACATTCAGTTATGGCATCATCAAACAAAGAATAACGAATAACCAAGTAATATCACTAAAGCTGCAATCTTAAACACACTGACCAGAAAGAAAATCCCACCGAATATAGCAGTGTCTTAGAAATCTTACTTTTGTGTAACATATTTCGGATCCAGCTGTAAAAGTCCAGTGCCAGAACAGTTTCAACTTTTGCCATAGCTACTCCACAACGGCTAAGACGACAAGTAACCCAGATGAAAGTGGTTCAGTTTTCCCAACAATTCTGCAAACGTGGCAGGTAAGCACGTGGCACGCCATTTCTATGGTCACATGTGAACACTCCCTGCTCCTGGTTGTTGTGGGTTACAGACTTCCCTCTGTGATACACCTCTGAAGATGCCAGCCACAGATGCAGGAGAAACGTTAGGAACAAGATCTTCCAGATCACGGCCACACAGCCCAGAAAACCCACAACAACCAGTTGAATCTGGCCGTGAAAGCCTTTGACAATACACTTCCTGCTCCATTTTACGCATTCCCCTGTTGTTGTTTTTTCAGAGTAGGGGAGACATCCAAGCTGTTTGGCTTCCCGCAGGCTGAAACAGTGCCCTCATGACAAAATACAGCTTTTTGCAAAAATTCCACGTCATTTCCAAGACAGTCAGGCTGTCCTAGTGGTCACTGGTGGAATAAAGCTTGAGGGTGCAGCATCCTCATGCTAGGCTGATAAAATGACCTTTAAAGTCCTGTTACACCTTAAAGTCTACCTCCTCACATACAAACTTATCTGCTCACCCAGACCATACTTGTAGAAGGGTGGCACCAAAGCTTTGAAACTCCCAGCCCAGGGAAATTAATCTGTCTCCCTATATCGGGGGATGTTCACCCAACATACCCTCAATAATGGTATTGCCCCTGAATTTTCTAATTAGAAGTGTTTAAGTGACATATTTAATTGCTTAAATGTTTCTATATTTGCTGCTTGTGAATCATGATTGGGTGTAGAGATGGCATAAAGGAAGGAAGGAAGGAAGGAAGGAAGGAAGGAAGGAAGGAAGGAAGGAAGGAAGGAAGGAAGGAAGGAAGGAAGGAAGGAAGGAAGGAAGGAAGGAAGGAAGGAAGGAAGGAAGGAAGGAAGGCAGGAAGGCAGGAAGGCAGGAAGGCAGGAAGGCAGGAAGGCAGGCAGGCAGGCAGGCAGGCAGGCAGGCAGGCAGGCAGGCAGGCAGGCAGGCAGTGGCTTCAGATCATTCGCTGAGACAGTTGTCAAAGATGATGGATGACAAAGATTATTGATGTCGCGGCATTTCAGGTGATAGAGAACTAAAACTCAGTGGTGAGGCATCTGGGGCCATTCACTTACTGCCACTCCAGGTACGCCATCAAATCCAGGAGCACCCCGGTCCCCTTTAGCTCCTGGCGATCCTGGAAAGCCTTTCAAAGAAGAGGGGGAAGAAGTTCATTCGACTGGTAAACGAGAACTGCAGATAATAAAGTCTCTCTTTAGCCTCTGCCCTTGAGACTCAGTTCACAGAAGAAATGCAAAAATATTGGCAGAAGCAATCCAAGTAAACAGCAGGGCAAAAACAGGCAGAAGGAGCTGATGGTCTGTCCAGGCCTTCTCTTTTAACAACATTCTCATGCTAGCTATAACCCAAGGCGAATAAAGTAGGGATAATATGGGAATGCCCATATTATGTCCCTGCAAGATCATAGCACTGAGGTGAAGGGAGGATCTGCTTGACAGGCAGGGCCGGTTTCAGGTTGGGGGGGGGGGGGCTCGGACAGACAGTGCTCAGAGACCGCCTTTCCTCTGCCTCCCCAACAGCACCCCTTCCCACATACCTGCCCATCTGCCTATCTGGCCCTCTATCACTGCTCACCCATGCATCATTCCCCAGTGAGCTCTCCTGCCTCCTGCATCCCCAGCCACATGTTCCCCCTGCAAGCCTTTCCCCAGTGGCACTAGACAGCACATGCGGCCAGGTGGCAGAGCCACTGCATGTGAAAGGAAGGCAGTGGGCCCTCCTGGACGATCTGGGCTTTGGCAAATGCCACACTTTGGGGTATGCCGATGCCAGCCCTGTTCCCACTCCTTCATAAGAAGGCGTTGGTGCTCAAGCGATTAGCAGTGCCGTCCAAAGGCTTCAAAAGGGCACCGTGTCAGCATGGGAATGTTCAATTTTTAGAGCACAGAAGAATAAAAATAAAAGGTCACAGAACGGTGTGGACATTTTGCAATCCCCCGAAATAAAAAAAAATTAGCAAGGACCCAGCAACAGTTAGCCTTAAGAACAAGGCATAGAAGGTGTCCTGGTCTCAGATGTGGCTAGTTCAGTGGTAGGCTGGGGAGCTGGGTCTCCCCGTCCAAGAATTAACCAGGGCTGACCCTGCTTAGCTTCCAAGATATGACCAGATTCAGCTAGCCTGGTCCACCCAGGTCAGGTCACCAGTCTTAGTACGGATCTGCAAGCAACATGGATTCTCGGTATAGGTTTACTCGTTATGAGCCCCGTTCTTCGTTTGTGTTGGGATTGGACTGCAAGAAGAGTTATGCATTGTCGTGGTTCAGCACTTATGCTGCAGCTCAAGAAAGTTTTGCACGTGAGCTTTGAAAAGCGTACAGAGTTTTCTTGAGCCAATATGAGCCTACATCTTAAGAGGCTGTACACCAGTCATCCTGCCATTGGAACGCGGTCCTACAATCCCACTCTTAGTGATCTCAAAAGGGGTCTGTTTTAATCATAAGTCTGATCACTGAGTGAAAGTTTTGTTGGAACGCCATAAGCACACCACCGAGTGTGAGAACCACAATTCAATTTTTGTAGTTCAGTGCAGAAGAAACTTGATGTTCGGGCATTCTTTCAACTGGCAAGTCATTTTCCTGATCTAAGCTAGTGGAGGAATTTGCTAAATTCCTTGGCATGTGTGTTATAGAAAAGGCCAGTTATATTTGAAGCAATTTGATTCATTGCAAAATGGGAAGGTGGGGATGAGCCTTGTTGGACTTTTCCCCTTGCAGCTTAGTGGAGTGTTTAAGAACATAAGAACAAGCCAGCTGGATCAGACCAGAGTCCATCTAGTCCAGCTCTCTGCTACTCACAGTGGCCCACCAGGTGCCTTTGGGAGCTCACATGCAGGATGTGAAAGCAATGGCCTTCTGCGGCTGTTGCTCCCGATCACCTGGTCTGTTAAGGCATTTGCATTTATATAGTATATTGTTTATATTGTGCTTTGGGAGATTCCAGAATATTCTGTTGCAGGGCAGAATATGCATAAGTCAGTGGTGGCGAACCTATGGCACGGGTGCCAGAAGTGGCACTCAGAGCCCTCTCTGTGGGCACGCGCAGAGTGCCCCCCCACACACATCTAGGCTGGCCTGGGCCGCTGGGATCGATTATTAGCATTAAACCTAAGACCTAGTTTTGGGGAAGCAGTGTAGGCAACCCTGTTAAGCGCTTTTAAACCCCACTGATTTTCATGTGAAGAACTAAAGCACGATCCTTTACCTGGGAGTGCGCTTGGTGGCTGTCAATGGGGCTTGCTTATGAGTAAACCCTCCTAAGGTCGTGATTCACCCATTGGAAGAGTAGCACGGTTGCTTCAAAGCAAAGCCACCGACTACCACCAAGCGCACTCCCGAGTAACGCCTCGGAGCCAACCATTTTTTCTAAACTAAAACCTCAGTATTAAATTGCCGTGTTGGCACTTTGCAATAAATAAGTGGGTTTCGGGTTGCAATTTGGGCACTCAATCTCGAAAAGGTTCGCCATCACTGGCATAAGTTCTACGAATTCCCCATTCAACATATTATCTTGGATTGGCAGTTACATGCAATTTTATTCTTCCCCTAATCAGCTCTGAATACTTAATGAATAAGGATGGCACTGTCCAAATCACTGGCGTAATGCCCATTGGGCAAGGTGGGCAGCTGCCCAGGGCATCACCTTGTGGGGGGCATCAAAATGCTGGGTTCGTTTTGGGGTATTTTAGTGGTTTTCCATTTTTGGCCTGCAGGGGGCACAGTTTTTAGGCTAGCAGCACCAAAATTTCAGCGTATCATCAGGAGACTGTCCTTATGCTACCCCCCCAAGTGTGGTGCAGTTTGGTTCAGGGGGTCCAAAGTTATGGACTCCCAAAGGGGGTGCCCCTATCCCCCATTGTTTCCAATGGGATCTAATAGGAGATAGGGGCTACAGTTTTGAGGGTCCATAACTTTGGCCCCCCTGAACCAAACTGCACCAAACTTGGGGGGTATCATTAGGGCAGTCTCCTGATGAGACCCTGAAAGTTTTGAGACTGTGCCTTCAGAAATGTGCCCCCCACAGCCTGCAACCCCCATTGACAGCAATGCAGAAAACTCAATGCAGAACAAAGATTCCAGGGGCAAATTTCTAGGATGTTCCTGCAGGGGGTGCATTTTTGGACGTATCGGCACCAAAATTTCAGGGTATCATCTGGAGATGATGGTACCCCCCAAGTTTGGTGCAGTTTGGTTCAGGGGGGCCAAAGTTATGGACCCTCAAAACTGTAGCCCCCATCTCCTATTAGCTCCCATTGGAAACAATGGGGGGTGGGGCACCCCCTTTGGGAGTCCATAACTTTGGACTCCTTGAACCAAACCTCACCAAACCTGGGGAGTAGCATAAGGACAGTCTCCTGATGATATGCTGAAATTTTGGTGCTGATACATCTAAAAATGCACCCCCTGCAGGCACCAATGTCCTGGTGCAAAAATAATTTGGTCGTGGTGGAGTGGCCGCCCATGTGGGGGGGGGGGCATCCAACTCAGGTTTTGCCCAGGGCTACAGTTTGCCCAGGGCTGCCTCGTTACGCCCCTGGTCCAAATTTTACTGAACGATCATATCCCAGAAATTACTGTCACAGTGGCTACATTTCTTGCAGAAATCGTGGCAGTCAGAAAGTAGATCGCAAAATATTATGAAACAACCTTGTTCTTGGTTTTTTTGCACACAACTCTAACATAACCTGATTTTATTCAGACATTTGTCTGTCATTTGCAATCTAAATGCCAATAAAGTTAAGGAAGGAAGTATTGAGCCTTACCTGGTTCCCCTGGGAGTCCTTGGGGACCCGGTGGTCCAGGAAGGATTGGTACATCACAGGAGATACAACCTTCGCCTCTTTCACCTGCAGGACAAAGTACAGAAATGGTTAAGGGGATTCAGCTCAAGACTTTTTTTAAAAAAAGAACCCTTACGATTGCCACGTAAAGGAAAAGTCCACTTCTCATTTGAAGATTTTGCACCAAAGTGTATAGGAACTATTTTTAGAAAGGTATAAACTCTGTTTAGGATTTTGAGCAGTGTGGGAGAATCAGAGCTGTGTGACCAGTAGGATGACACAAGGAGGCTTTGAGAGCAACTTGTATATCATTTCAGCCAATGATCAATACAAGCCATTCCTCAGTGGGGAGTTTTCCGTGGGGCATAAAGCCAGAAGAGTAATTCCTGTGCACAGCAAATACGAGACATGCCTGGAAATGCAGAACATTCTTTGGTGTTCACTCAGGGCTTGAAGAAAAGTATAGGCTCATTCCGCACATGCAGAATAATGCACTTTCAAACTGCTTTCGGTGCTCTTTGAAGCTGTGCGGAATAGCAAAAGCCACTTGCAAACAGTTGTGAAAGTGGATTGAAAACGCATTATTTTGCGTGTGCGGAAGGGGCCATAGAAAGTTTTGGATTTATATCCCACTTTTCTTAATCATTATGGCTGGTTACTGGACCCTGCCAGAACCACCGGACCTGTGAGTGGCGTAGCAGGAAGCTGCGTAGGGACCTGCAGGGTCAAAGCTGGAGTACTCGCTTGGCAGCCTGGCACTGCCTCGGCCTCAACAGCAAAGAGGAGTGTTGGCAGGAGTTAACATGACAGCCAGGTGCCAGCAGTGTCCAGCTGCTGGGGCAGTGCCCTGTTAAAATACACTGGGAAACAGGAGGCAGCATGGAAGTATGTGTATTATCTCCTTTGGGCTGAGCTTGGCCTGGACTCCTGGATTTGTGTTGATCAGATTGCCCTTGTTGTTGGATTTTACAGCTTGCTTGCATGCAGCAGCATGGAATTCTGGGAGATCTTAGCGAACATTCTAAAAGTGACAGTTGGCTACAGTTGCTCCCTGACTCTTGCAGAGGAAAGAAGATATGTGTTCTGTTAAACCAAAAGCCTCTGACAAAATGTTTAATATTGTAGACTATGCTTGAAACCAAATGATATGTGAATGTATCAAAGTATATAAGTGATACTTTGTTTATGTACATAGTTTATTTCTCAGTTTAAGTAAAGCTCTCCTTGGTTATGATTTCTGAGGTAAAAAGGCTGGTCTTTAGCAAGATAACTGTTCTTATCACAAAATGGCGCACAAAGTTTCTGCTCGTTACTCTACCAACAGGATCATATAGAAATATACTTGTTGACCTTCACTTGTTTGGACTCAATGCTCGTAAGGACTATCAGTGTTGACTTAGGAGTGAACTTGGTCTGTGTGCGTGTGACACCATGGACAGCCATATGACCAATGGTGGGATTCAAATGATTTAACAACCGGTTCTGGTAGTGGGATTCAAATGATTTAACAACTGGTTGTTTACAAGCACCTTTTTAACAACCGGTTCTGTCGAAGTGGTGCGAACCTGCTGAATCCCACCACTGCATATGACTCTGCTACAGACTTTCCAAAAAATAACCTTGGCTCCTTTTTCCTGAAACTCACTTCAGAAATAAATGAAAAGTAGCCTTTTCGGAGGACTGGCAAGGACATAAAAACAGAAAACTCAAAACCAAGGTCAATAGTGTTACCTTTCTCTCCCCTTTCTCCTGAGAAACCGTGCTGACCAGCAGAGCCCGGAGGACCAGGGTCACCAGGGGGGCCAGGTTGACATCCAAGAATTTCATCTGCAATTTGAAAACACGAATGAAGAACTCTGTTCCTAAATGACAAAAGCTCAGTCTTAGGACACTTGTAGCTAAGAGGAATCTGAGTCATCAATGCAGGCAACCACAAGCAGGAATATACAGCAAATCCTCTCTGACTGCAGCCATGCACAGCTGTGAGCCATAATCTCCTCTTCCCTCAGGCAGATTCATGCAGCATTTCAGTCCCATACACAAAACACTACTAAGATCTGCATTTGTATTATGTAAGGTGCAAAGTGGCAGATCACAGGTGATCCCAGTAGCTGCTTCTATGATGGCAGTAGCTGGAAGCTTGCTTCTGCAACTGAAAAATTTCACCCCTGGCTAGGACTGTGCAAAGGGAGAGCGCAGGGAAAGCTCAATGGTAGAGGATCTGCTTTACATGCAGAAGGTCCCAGGTTCAATCCTTGGCATTTGCAACTAATAGAATCAGGAAGTAGATGATGTGAGCGACCTTTTTCAACCTGAGACCTGACAAGCAGCTGCAAGTCAGAGTAGCCCAGACTCAGCCAAGCCCTTCCATTAAACCCACCAGCTTGAGTCCGTCCAGCAAGAGTTGCTCCAGCAGCCCTGCAATCCACTAAGCTACCAAAAACTTTGTTATGGGGAGTCAATCAATTGTCAGGAGCATCTTGGGAGGCAAAGGATAAGAAGCATCTTTCCACTTTCAGAACTGAACTGGGTGCAGATCAGCGCCGTGTTAACAGTATTACAGGCCCCCGGGGCAAAGCAGCGCTTGAGATACATACATATACATACTCGTGCGGTTGCAGAGGTGACCGTGATGCTAAATCAGAGACGAATGCCAATATCCACTAGCTATCATAAAAATTAACATTAATAGTGTTCGTTATCTTTAGTAAAACACACGCCGAACAGGCATTTCCCAATAACAAATATTTATCGTTTAGTATAGTATTTCTTTCTGTATTGACAGCAAGTCACAACATACTTAACTCAGCTTGACCTTTATTGGCATTAAGCCAAAAAGTCAGTACAAAGTTTATCAGATGTTTGGGTTGAAAAAGATTACAAACCGGCACACCTAGGCCAGGTAAGAATAGTCAGGAAATGCTACATTTTGCTATAAGCTGGGGCAATATGGCTGCCAGATATTTTTCCACAGTATCTGTTGTAAATGAGTCTTTGTCTCGCAGAAGAATTTTTATTGTTAACTTCCTTTAGGCTTTGGAGGTCCTTCTCATTTATATATTGTTCCGGTGGAAAGTGTTGATGAACAAACTGTTTGCAATTGAGCAATAAATGTAAAAAGGAATCTGGAGCATTGCCGCCAAATAAGCATAATCGCTGCTGGAACGGGTATCTGTTTGTATCTTCACTTGTAGCATTTGATGGAAAAACATTAAGTCGGGCTGGAGTAAATGCTCATTGATGGAATGGGATGTCTAAAAAAGCTAGGTAAGGCATTGAGCTCTTGTATAAATACGTTAAAGTGAGAAGCACAGATTTTTTTTAGTAGATCCTATGATAGTTTGTCTCTCAAGGTCTTCTAACTTATCAACAACTAGCCTCAGAATGAGCTTTTCTTCCAAGCCAACTAGGAAATTTATATCCAACCCTAAACAAATGAGCTTCTTCGAGTCAAATTTATGCCAGCTGGAAGTAAAGGAGTCACTCTACAGAAAACCACATTGCACTTACCTGAAACTGTTGTTCCTCAAATGGTCTTCTGTGCAGTCCCACTTTGGGGTCTGCACTTGCAAGCTCCTGCGGAGAAAAAGTCCCACCCTACCCCTCCCACCTGGGGTCTCCAGGCAGGGTTCGGGAGGGAGGAGAGCACTCCCTTCAGTTCTCCTACTGCCACCGCAGAACATGTTCACCAGTAGAAGAATTCCTTGCCATTAATAGACATCTAAGGAACAGACCACAGCGGGGTAGGAGGGAGGGATGTGTGCCTGCACAGAAGACCACTTGAAGAACAACAATTACAGGTAAGTGCAACGTTGTTTTATCTCTTTGTGGCCTTCTGTACAGTCCCACATTAGGAAAGTAGCAAGCTCATTTCAACCCGGAAGTAGATGTGAGGCTGTTACTGAAGCACTGACCACCACAAGAAGGCAACGCTAAACAAAGTTCCTTTATTAAACCAGTCACTTAAATGTCCAATACTGCCTCCCCCACATTGGCATTCCTACTAGAGTCCACATCAAGGCAGCTGAAGAAGGCTGAGAACAGGTTGACTGAGTGTGTACTGGGAGAGGGCAGTCCACCTTGGCAATCAAATAGGCTTCGACAATGTCCTGGAAAACCCAGTGGGATAGAGTTTGGGTAGACACTTGGTGTTTTTTGAGGGCTGCTGAAACAGATGAATAGATGATTATCTCTATGAAAGGGGGCTGTCCAGTCCAGGTAAGCTAATAAGCAATGCCTAACATCTAAAGTGTGTAGGGTCCTATCTGATTGTGAGGATGGGTTAGGAAAGAACACCGGGAGAACTATGTCCTGCTCCAGGTGAAAAGAAGATACTACCTTAGGGAGGTGGTCCAGATTGGGTCTGAGGATCACCTTATCCCTGTGTACCTTAACGAATGGGGGATCACACCTGACAGCCTACAAATCACTCACTCTCCCCGTGAGGTGATGGCCACCAGAAAGGCAGTCTTGTAAGAAAGTAACAACTAGTCACAGTTGGCTATCAGCTCAAAAGGTCTCCCCTTAAGGTGGGATAGGACCAGGGACAAACTCCACTGCAGAAGAGGGAACTGAACTGGGGAGGTAAAGGTTTGCTAAACCCTTAAGAAAACATTTATGGAACAGATTCGCAAAAAGCTAGCAACCCTCAAAACCTAAATGGAAAGCCAAGATGGCGACTAAATGAACTTTGACAGAAGAATTAGAGTTCTTTAAGGACAGTAAATAATAAAAAATAACAGGAAGATGGCAAGAGGTGGGGTCAACGTTACGATCTATAGCCCACTGCATTAACCTGAATCACTTGGACTCATACGTGTGTCTAGTGGAAGGCTTACGAGATGAAAGACAGACCTCCTTGATCCTGTCTGGCCACGATTCTACTGCAGGACCGCCAGGCTTCAAAGTGCAGGGAAGGAATATCAAGGTGTAGGATACCTTCCCTGCTGAGGAGGTCCTCCCTTGCTGGAAAGAGGTGAATATTTCCCTTGGCCAGATTGCGAAGCACATGGGACCACAGCTGTCCGGACCGGTGGGGGCGATGACTATCCCAGAGGCCTTATCCACTAGAATTTTTGCCACAACTCTCTGTAGAAGGTTGAAGGAGGGAAAGATGTACAGAAACCTTCCATTCCAGTCAATCAGAAAGATGTCCCCCATCGATTTGTGGTCCAGCCCTGCCCTGGAGCAGAACAGATGACACTGGTCGTTCCAGGGTGAAGTGAACCGATCGACCCCCACTTTTGGAACACCGGCTCTAGATAGTATCAGTTTAAGGCCCAGTCCTGGTCCATGACTAGCTCCCTGCTGAGGGAGTCCACAATGGAATTCAGATGACCTGCAACATGGATAGCCAAGAGATGGACAGTCTATGGCCCAGGACTACAGCAGATGAGCCTCTGTGCAGAGGTGAAGCAAGGTCGTGCCACTCTGCTTGTTTACATAGAATTTTGCAGTGGTGTGGTCTGTGTGGCCACCTGCACTTGTTTCCTGCAGATGATCATTGCAAAAGGAAGAAGAGCATATCTAACTGCACTAAGCTCTGCCAGGTTGATGTGGAAAGATGATTCATCAGGGGACCATAAACCCTGGGTGTGCCGACCCTCACAATGAGCACCCCAGTCCTGTGAACCTCTGGATATCCCAATTGGAATCTCTGAAAGGTACCCCCTGAAGCAAGTTAAATGTGTCTGACCAACACCTAAGCAAGCGGAGTATCAAATGGGGGATAGACAGATGCTTGGACCCCCATGGGGTCAAAGGTGTTGGAGAAACCAATTCTGCAATGGACGAAGATAAAGGTGGGCATGTACCACCACCATTATGGAGGCCATAAGGCCCAACAACTTTTGAATAGATCTGACCCTTTGGAAATAATTTGAAGAGAACCTCTGGACTAGGGATTTTATGGCCAGAGTCCTCTGCAGTCAGGCTCTAGCATGGACACAATCTAACACTGCCCCAATGAAGTCTATTACTTGGACTGGAGTAAAATGTGACTTGTCTAAATTCACCAGAAAGCCAAAGCTGTCCAGGCAGCCAAGGTCATTTTAATGTGGACCATGAGGGATTCTGGGAGGTCCTATACCAGCAATGACCAGGAGTGGGATCATCGGTGACAGGAGGACTTCGCCTCTGACTTTTTCTCATGTTTGGCTCCATGCTCTCTTGGTTTAGAGCGTTTTGAGGCTTTTTTAGCTGGCGGCTTGGAGGAAGCCTGGCCAGGGGCTGAAGACCCGGCAGGTAACGAACATGGAGTCATGAGTGAGGCGACAGGGGGGGATTTGGTCAACACTTCCCCATGAAGCCCTTGGGAGCCAAAGATTTCTCCCACAGCGAGCCCTTCAGGCCTGAAGCTCTATCGGCCTGGGATTGAGGTGTTAGGAGAGTCCAATAGTGGCAAGTAGATGGGATATGGCCTTCCCCGAGGCACAGCAGGCAGTCCTTGTGACCATCTTTTTTTGGTCATTTTTGCTTCTCGAGTGGAGCAATTTTTGAAAACGACTTTTCCTTTGCCAGACATGATGAACAGAAAGAGGATTTACCTCAGAAATATAGCAAGAAGACTAAGAGAAGCAGAGCAAGAGAGCTTGCCACGGTGGGGGGTAGAAGAACTGAGGGGAGTGCTCCTCTTCCCTCCCTATCACGTGAGCTTTTAGGCAGGAAAATCCTGCCTGGAGGCACAGGGTGGGAGCACTCTAGAAGCTTCTAGACTGTTTTTCTCCATAGGAGCTTGATAAAAAACATGGCTGGCCTGCGCAAGCACAGTCCCCAATGAGGGACTGCACAGAAGGCCATGAAGAGGTAACAAGAGTCTTGTTGGTTGAGAATGAAAATGAGTTCTTAACCAATAATGAAATGCTGAAGTCCATGCCTTTGTCTTTAACCTTTGCAGGCCCAGTTCTGAACAGATTAGTGTTCGTTACGTTAATAGGTACGTCCAAGAGCTTTTGAAATATAATCAATGACACCATTGCCTTGGGAAGAGATATGTGTAATCTCCTGCATGGGTATAATGGGGCTGACCATTTAAAATGATTAAATTAAATATACTACAGAGTTCTAATAGGTGTGAGCTTGTATTTATAATCACTTGATCTTTTGAATTTCTGATGGTGGACAAAAATAATGGAACTTTGCAATCAGTATCAAAGTCAAATGCGTCTTTCAGAGAATCATTTTTAGGCCCTATTCTCACGTTTAGATCTCCTGCTAGAATCAGCTTGGCTCTGAAAAACTTGTTATTAAGAAGGGCCATGTAGTTTGTTGATTTAATCCAGCATGAAGTTCTTTCAGATGGATCAGTTACTGAAGGAATCTATATATTTACAAAAATTCTTTCCTTGGATCCAAATTGGATTTGTAAGGCTTGAGCCAAGGGAGAGAAGGGTTTTGGACAGAAAATTCCTAAGTCCAAGGATGACTTTACTAATATACTCCTGCTTTCAGTCTTCCTTTATTAATTTGAAAGTATGTAAAGTATCCTGGAATAAAAACGGCTGTGTCTGTCCAAGTCTCCTGTAGTAAAATAAAATCGTATTCTGAAAGGAAATCTGCAAGATTGCTACCACCAACTTTACTTTTCCATCCTGCTATGTTACCGAATAAGATGTTTTTAATAAAGTCCCTAAAAGGAGACAGTCAATTCTGAACGTCCAATTTTTAAGTGGGTGAAAAATTGAAAGGCAAAGTTTCACCTGTAGTTCCACGAGAAAGGTCTTGATGAGCCAGCACAGAGGTGTTGTGTATAAGGTTTGAGGACTGTGTATTAATGTCATTTATCCTTAAACTGTCTGCTTCTATCAGAGTTTATGATTCTTCCTGAAAATTTTGTCTAGAGTTTTGAGGTACACTTGGTGGTTGGTCTAAATCTGCCAGTTCTTGTGCCCATGTTTTCTTAGCAACCATTAAAACACAAGTCCACTGGAGGGCTTCATAAGATCTCATGTCCAGATCTATTTCCAAAGGTTCCTATCTGCCCCTCAGGCTGCACAGAGTTCATCCTTGAAAAATTCTCAGTGTTAGGTTCCTTGGAATGCAGGTATTGTGAATCAATCTTGTTTGCAAGGGAAGTTATAGAATAATTTGAGGTTAGCGCAAAAAGTTCTACTTGGTTTCTCTCAGTATAGGCGTCTCACTTTTGGACCAACAAATGGAGATGAGTCTTTTCTATTTGGTCTAAAAGAGATTCAAATCGTGCTCATTTGACTGTCACTTCTTTAGTCAATAGTTCAGTAGGCCCATGAGTACTAGGGGCAGAAGGGTTCTTATCTTTGAAATGTTCAGAGAATTGCTCACGAGTCGTTTTTGGCAAGGAGGTAACAGAGTCTTGACGAGGTTGAAGGAATGAGCAGCGGCTTCCCGTTGACATAATTTGTATTTTTGTTAAAACTGTGTCTTTAAAAAGTCTTGAGGCCCAAAATTTTGAATTTCTTAATTTGTCGGTCCCTTATCTTCATTAATAAGGAGGGGGTTCTCCCTTGCCTGAATGTTAAAAATCAGTCTTCTATAGTGTTTCATTGCTGGATGTTAAAGTTGGATGCCTTTTATTTTGCAGTTCTAACGCAGGCTTAATGAATCCCTGACAGATAAACAACATTAGACCATCTATTTTGGTTTAATCTCGATCTTCCTATAGAAATAACCACCTGCTTATTGGATAACATGAAAGCATTCTTGTTTAGAGATAGGGATACACCACTCTTAATTGAGGGGAGCAGGTCAGTTTGCAGCTTACCTCTTGACTTGCCTTGCCTAGTGTCCTTGCAAGGCTCCGTCAGCTGGTTTATTTTTGTTTCCAGTTTTTTAAAGTTGTCGAGCAGAGCGCTCAGCATTTTAGACATTACAATAGCTTCGTTTGAAAAAGTCTCCAACATTGCCGATAATTCGGGTAAAGACTCTGTGTTCAGGTGACAAAGCTCCCCCGCACTATCAGTTTCTGTGGGGGAGGCGTCCTCGTGCGAACGTCCTGGTAGGGAAAATGTATCATTGGCCAAAACTGTAAATATACTGCAGAGTGGAGTTTCAGTTGAAGATAGCTCCAAGAGAGTTACTTCCAGTAAGGACTGGTCTATCTTCAGCTGCTTACTCAACCTGTCGTTATGTGTACCCAGCTAAGAGAGTTGCCCCCAGTGCAAGGTAAACTCTATTTTTCAAAGTCCAATTGTTGTCTGTGTCAGAGAAAGAGCGTCGGGAGACCTTCAAATACCACAACAGTAGAATATAAGGCGAAATCAATATTAAAAGACAGCCAAATAGAGAGAGCTCAGCAGCTGTTGTTAAGTGCTACTTCTGGTCTCCGCTCCTCTTAAATCTCCATATTCTTGCATATTTGTTCCATTTAATCTTATTAATTATATCCTGTGGTGTTCTCTGCATTTTGGGACTTCAATCTAAATCCAGTACTTTGGTCCACTTTGGCTACAACTACCAGAGGAATTGCTCATGGAACTCAACTTGCAAATGCCCCACCTAGTGGGGCTGACTTCTTCATTAATACGTGGAAGGAGCAGAGACAGTCTCTCCCTTCCGCTCTAGTTGGAGGGTCCATAAAGGCGCTGGTGTGGCCCGCTGCTGTGTGGCCATGAGGACTCACTACCCAGCATTTTGTTCTGCCTGGCCTGTCACCATAAACCTCTTGACACGTTTGACAATTTACTGTTATCCCTTCCAACTGACGACTTTCCCTATCATGGTTTCGATACACTGCGGGTCGGCATAAGAAATTGAATGAGAATTTGGGGGGAGTTTTACAGAAATCACAGGCAACGCACGAAGGCCAGCAGAAGACACAGAAAAGTTCAGAAACTCAGAAATGCATGAAATATATCTATAGTATTGTGCAAAATCAACATATTTTATCTTTTAATACCATAAATACACACCATTTCTGTCAGAACATGTGTTTAGATGAGCAAAATCTAAATGACAGCTGGACCCACCTTCTAGCAGGTGCCGTGTGCATAATTAGGCCTGAGTGCACAACATGTACCGTGTGCAAAACCTGATAAAGTAAGGGCACCTGATTGGTACCACATATGTATATAGACAGCACAGACAACAGAGTGATGTGTGCCTGAAAACACCTGTGATCTGGTGAAGAACTTTGTCAGTGGATAGCAATAAATAGAACTGCACTGGTGACTGTGTGTCTGTCAGTTCTTGTCTACATTGCGTCCTGCAAGGTGGTCTACTCTGAGTAAATACGCTGCTTCAACAATTTCTTTTTTAAAAAGAAAAGACAAAGAAAAAATTCAGGTGCGAAGGGAGCGTCAAATTTTTTTACACAGATTTCCAGAATCGTGGGAGGTGCCGTGCCCCCAACCCCAGCGATTTGGAAAGGGTAACTTTAATCTACTGCATATTCTCTGCAGTGCAATCTGGTTTATTCTGTTTGTATCCCATTGTTCTTTCAAACTCATACTTCTGTCCTCACTTTTCGGCCAGCCTTTTGTGTTTGGGGTGGGGTGTTTTTTAAGCATTAGTGGAAAAGGTCTTTGGAGACGGAACGCTCCTCCACTGTCCAGTTCCAAATCAGGAGAGAAAACACCACACTTAGGCCCCTTCCGCACACGCAAAATAATGCGTTTTCAAACCACTTTCACAACTGTTTGCAAGTGGATTTTGCCATTCCGCACAGCTGCAAAGAGCATTGAAAGCAGTTTGAAAGTGCATTATTCTGCATGTGCGGAATGAGCCTTACTGTGGTTTGAAAAGTGGTGAGGAGAAGGCAGGCTTCTCCATACCACAATGGTCATCCCCATTTGTAACCTGAGGTTACATTAAAAAGGTTTGCCAATGAACTAAGCTGAGGAGGCAGGACTACCCTTTCTCCACTCCTGCTGAACCCACAGCATGCCCCCTCCCTGAAATTTTGCTCCTCCAGGGCTGGCATCTCCAGGAACAGTGTTGTGTGTGTGTCTCTGTGTGGGGGGCAGCGGAAGCCGTAAAATGAAATCTGCAGAGGAAAGGAGGAATTGGCAATTCATTTACACCCCCATTTTCTCCCCAACGGTGATCCCAAGTGGCTTCCAACATTCTCAGAGATTCATTTCATCGAACAATAACTTTGTGAGGTAGGGGAGGTCGAAAGGTCACCCAGCCATCTTCCCTAACAGGATACTCTAACATTTTGGTATCATCATCATCATCATCATCATCATCACCATCATCACCATCATCACCATCACCATCACCATCACCATCATCATCATCATCATCATCATCATCATCATCATCATCATCATCATCATCATCATCATCATCATCATCATCATCATCATCATCATCATCATCCCGCACTATCCCCGAAGGGCTCAGGGCGGTGTACAGATAAATCTTATCTTATCTTAGCTCTTTCTGCTTTTATCTTAGCTCTTTCTGCTCACACAAAATTCGTTGTGCATTGTGGGTTGATGGACTTGCCTATGATGCCGGGTGGCCCTGGAGGCCCTGGCAGACCAGGAGGCCCTGGGAGTCCATCTCTTCCTTTTTGTCCAAACAGTGAAAGTCCGGGATGGCCCTGGTCCCCCTTTTCTCCTCTGTCGCCAGGAATCCCAGGAGCCCCTATTACCCCTGGGCTGGGAGGTCCTTAGAAACAAGAACACAGAGAGAAGAAGAGAAGATGAGAACCAGCACAAAAACAGCTTTAAAGTTTAATTTTAATTTAATGTAACTTAATTCTTCGATTTATAAACCACTCTCTCCTGATGAGCAGGGCTCAAAGCAGTGTACAAGCATTTAAGCAATTAAAAATACAATCAGATATACAAATTTAAAACTACAATTCATGCATGCTTCCACATTAGAATATAGTCCTGAACAAAAACAAGAATATTCATTCATTTTTATGCAGTGCCTTTGTCAGAACCATTATTTTGCTGTTTAATGAAACAATGCCAGATTGCATTTTTTACTTTCAAATTGTCAAATGGATAAGCGGGAGAGCAGGGCTAGGTAGACACTAGGACCCAGGTAGAGCATTCTATAACAAAGAAGGTTTAATAAGAATAACAATTTTGAATGTTTCTTTTAAATACATTCACACTTTTTATATTTGAAATTAGGACATAGATATGTAATAGATTAATTAATCTCAGAATTAAGTTTAAAGATAGATTGAAAGGGTTAAATACAAATGTATAAAGCACTTAGGAATGTAACAGTACTATTGAAGTTGATCAAAGAACTTATCCATTAAGGAAGGATTAATGAATAATCAAAGGAAAATTACTCCTGAAGTACAGCAAGGAAGTCTTTTAATTTTGTTGTATAAAATGAGAGTTATAATGTTAGATATTTGTGTGGTATTGTAACCAAATATGGTATAAGTTTTTGTTACATATCTGTGTAAACCACCTCTTCTTTTTAACATTTCAATAAATTTTATTAAAAAACAAAAACAAAGAAGGTCCAGCATGTTGAGTTCTATGGCGGAGGAATATACAACCCTACTAACATCTTTTTCTGAGACAGAGTTTAGCTTGTTCCATGATTGTGGGGCTGCCACTGAAAAAAAGGCCTTTCTTGTGAGCCCACCAGATGAGAGACTTTGATTGGCAGGACACTTTAAGGGGTGCCTCTCCCAATGGGAGCCAGCTCTTTGCTCTGACACTCTGGCATGGCAATCTGCCTGGAATAGCATTGTTGAATTAAAAAAAATGGAATAAAAAGAATAAAATAAAACAATGTAACAGAAGAAAGTGGTATGTGGAACCTCCTTACATCTATGAACATCTAAAATTTACACCGTCAAATATTCTGAAAATATCATATCCACATAACTATTGTGGTCACATATTGCCTCAGACCTATGCAGTCTAAAAAGACATTTCATTCCTTTCTAAATTCTGTAGGTGTTCTTATATCAAAAATGTTAGCTTCGCTATTGTTGCATATTGTTAGTTCATCTATTCTAAAAGATCTAGAGGTTGCTCTGCTTTCTGTTTGGCTTCAAATGCAATCCTAGACGCAGCTACCATATACTGAAACAACTTGTTAGATACTTTCGGCACATTAATTGGCAAAATGTTTAACAACATGCTTTTAGGATCTGATGCAAACTTAACTTTTTTTCACATACATGGTAGAATGTAGAAGCACATGGGGAGCGGCTACATACAAACAGCTTGCCACGTGGGCACCCTCCGAGAGTGTTTGAGTTCAGGAACAATGACACCAAAGTGTTTTCGTGTGAATCTTCCATCACACTGTCAGGCTGCATTCAGAGGCTGCATGTAACAAAGGCCCCTTCCACCCATGCAGAATAATGCACTTTCAATCCACTTTCAATGCACTTTGCAGCTGTGCGGAATAGCAAAATCCACTCGCAAACAATTATGAAAGTGGATACTACAGAGTTATAAAAAGTACGAAGGAGGAGGAGGAGTTTGAATTTATACCCCACCTTTCTCTCCTGTAAGGAGACTCAAGACAGCTTACAAATTCCTTTCCCTTCCTCTCCCTACAACAGACACCTTGTGAGGAAGGTGGGTCTGAGAGAGTTCTGAAAAACAAATATAAGCTCAAGGCCACCCAGCAGCCTTCATGTGGAGGAGTGCGGAAACAAATCTAGTTCACCCAATAACAGTCTGCGGCTCATGTGGAGGAGTGGGGAATCAAACCTGGTTCTCCAGATCAGAGTGCAACACTCTTAACCATTACACCAGGCTGTCTTATTTGACTCTAGCAATATTTTATAGGGAGAGAAATATGGTTCAGAGATGCAGAAGAAGAAGTAGAAGAGTTGGATTTATATCCCCCCTTTCTCTCCTATAGGAGACTCAAAAGGGCTTACAAACTCCTTTCCATTCCCCCCTCACAACAAACACCCTGTGAGGTAGGTGCGGCTGAGAGAGCTCAGAAGAACTGTGACTAGCTCAAGGTCACCCAGCTGGCGTCTGTTGGAGTGTACAGGCTAATCCAGGGGTAGGGAACCTGCGGCTCTCCAGATGTTCAGGAACTACAATTCCCATCAGCCCCTACCAGCATGGCCAATTGGCCATGCTGGTAGGGGCTGATGGGAATTGTAGTTCCTGAACATCTGGAGAGCCGCAGGTTCCCTACCCCTGGACTAATCTGAACTCCCCAGATAAGCCTCCACAGCTCAGGCAGCAGAGCGTGGAATCAAACCCGGTTCCTCCAGATTAGAGCACACCTCCTCTTAACCGCTACACCACTGCTGTTCCTTAATACTAAAGTGACAGTGTGACATTTGTACAGAGGATTGGACACTGTGAATCTTTTCTGCTGGATTTTCCTTCAAGGGAGAAAGACTTCTCTCCATCAAGGGAGAAAGACTTCCTCCTCTCTCTCTCTCTCTCTTTTTTTTTTTTTACAGAGAAAAGCTTATTTTATTGGAGAAAAGTTTTTATTTGTTGAAGGATGCCTTTCCGCTTTGGCAAAAAGGTTGGTGGAAGGGAATCATAGGAGCTAACCCAGTGGCTTCAGAAAAGTGGACAGATGATACAGCAAACTAGGCTGTGACAGAAAAACAGCTCTGGGGTGACCTCCAGAGGGGATTCTTTTTGTTTGACATTGTGTCACAATCACTATGTATTAAATCCTGTTGATGCTGATTGGCCCAAGTTACTATAATCTGAGCATGACCTATGAGACATTCCTCAGCCACAGCTGCTGTTTATCTAGGGAGCAATCACTTTTCACCATCACAGGCTCAAATGCTGAAGGAATATTCGGCTGCAGGAATATTCGGCGGCAGGAATATTCGGCAATTTCAAAACATGACGATCTGCTAGAACGGCCAATTTCCAGGTGTGGCCTGGAGATCTCCAGAAATTACACCTGATCTCTAAAGAAAAATGGCAGCTTTGGAGAGAAATATAGTTCAGAGATGCAGAAATGGCAGTTGTGTTAAAACTAAAAAAAAGTATCCAAGACATTTTAGAATTTGAGCAGAGAGACAAGGTTTCTCCTCAAACAAACCAAATACTTCTCTCTTACCTGGAACACCAGGAATACCTGGGAGCCCTGGAAAACCTACAAAACACAAACACAGGAATGTTTAAAGTGAATCTTCGAATTGGTTCTTTTCAATAACCGCTTGCCTTCATAACATGGAAAAACACAATTACTGGGAAAAGGCATGAAATCAACAATTGTGTGGAACCCAACCAGCAAGGCCCATTAAAGCCGGGCATTAACTGGTAATTTCAGTTTGCAGGAGACTAAATGAAAGGGTGGGATACCTTTGTAACCTTGTTCTCCTTTTTGACCTGGAAATCCCGGAGTGCCTGGATCTCCCTTCTCCCCAAACAGTTCCACTTCATCTGGACCAATAACCTGAACAAAAGGAAAAAGGACAAGTCACAAGGAGCTACCAGCTTCCAACTGATAAGAGCTCTGGGCTTCCTTCTATGTAGACTTTACTTGCTTTGTTTCCTTAGAATTCTGGCAAGGGTACACAGATTGTAATTACAATGCCTCATGGGATTCTGCAGTGGTGTACTGCTAATGGGGACATGGGGTATCCCATGTTGTTTTGTCATGTGGGGGGATAGCTGAGTCACTGTGCCCAACCTCTGCTATGGCACCCCGGCCAGTACCCAGAGGATCTCCCCGTGCTGGGGAGCCATGGGCTCACTCCTGCCCCCCTGGGAGGCCAGGGAGGCCAGGAGCTGGCCTATCGTCATGGCACCTGCATGAGCTGACTGCCGCCAAGCCCCGCCATCCCTGCTGGTTCCCGCAAGTGGGGTGGGCAGTGTGGAGAGCTGGGGGGGCTGGTCATGCCCCATTTAGGCGGCTTTTAGGCCCAGTACGCCACTGGAGTTGTGGGTTTTGGTGGTCTGAGGTGTGGGTTTTCCGGGCTGTGTGATTTTAGTCTGGTAGTTTTTGCTTCTAATGTTTCACCTACATCTATGGTTGGCATTTTTAGAGCCATGTCGTGTGTTTCTCTGTGGCACAGTGTGTAGTGATTGTCCACCTGAGAGAAGGGGGAGGCTGAGGCCTTTATTAAAAATATGTGTAACCAAGGAAATAGCATACCATAGTCATACTTTAGACATATGTACCTTTAAATATAAGGTTTGACTAGGGCTGATAAGAGTAAAATATAAGTTTTATCACCAATCACAGCTGTTGCCCGCAGTGGGGGGAAAATAAGAATGCTGCCAGGCACTTCTATATCACTTGTACAATGGGTTTTACCATAGAGTTTCTGGCCTAGAGCTACCTATTGTCACTTCAGAGTTGTACAATGTACTGAGAAGTGATGTCAATGATATTGCCATTGTCACATGCCCCATGCCCCCCTCCCACCACGTTCCCACCTAGGTTTTACACTTACAGTTCCTGGAAGACCCGGAAGACCAGCTACACCCTTATCTCCCTGAAGAAGAAAACAAAGAAGAAAAACAAAGTCAGTATGAGCTTTCATGAGTCACTCGCTGCCCACTTCTTCAGAAATATGATGGAAAAAATCATTCTGAGAATTCTTATGGGAAAGATTTCGCGAGCAGGGGGTCGAGGCAGAAAGTTTGGTGTGAATTCCCTCATGAACTTTTCCAGTGTAAATTCTCAATGTAAGGGGAAAAGGAAAGACCTGAGGTAGAAAAGTTAGACGAATCTCATCCTAAATCATGTGATTTCCCTCATGAACGTTTCCAGTGTAAATTCTCAATGTAAGGGGAAAAGGGAAGACTTGAGGTGGAAACGTCAGGTGTACCTCTCATCATAAATCGACAGATTAGCAGCTACATATGTTGACAGAGGTCAGAGATTTGAATAGATTCACCAATAAAAGAAAATTAACTGATACTGGGACAAGGTTAGCTCGATAAAGCATGTTAAGAACAGCTCATTAACATTTCTTTAAAAAGGAAGTTCTTTAGAGCCATTAGAGATTATAGTGAGAAAGAAAACCCAAGTCTCTGTTTAAGCCATCTCGTATTGCAGCCAAGAAACACAGGGGAAAGCTACGCAGAGTCAGAGAGCATCAAAGTATATCAGTCCGTCTCCCCCTATCTGCACTCCTGAAAGTGTGCTCCCTGTTGGGCTATGCTCTAGATCACAGGTGTCAAATTCGTGGCCCTCCAGATGTTATGGACTACAGTTCCCATCATCCCCTGCCAGCATCATGCTGGCAGGGGATGATGGGAACTGTAGTCCATAACATCTGGAGGGCCGCAAGTTTGACACCTATGCTCTAGATGGCATCCATTCAAAAGGTCAGGTGAATCTCATCATACATCATGTGAATTCCCTCATGAACCCTTCAAGTGTAAATTCTCGTTTCTACGTTTAAGAGCATACTATAGTTGAGAACACGAGTGCAAAGTCTGCCATTCACCTTACTGCACCCAAAGATTGCCAAGTACTGCCCCTTAAGCGCATTATTAGTGAAATGTAAGTCAAGGCTGAAATTCTGATGAGCTAGTTTTGCTAAACTGTAGTTAGATCAGCAGCTGCCCAGCACATTCCAGTGGCTTGCCAATCTCCAGTTGAGGCCTGGAGATCTGTTGCTATTTTAACTGATCTGCAGACTACAGAGATCCATTCCCCTGGAGCAAATGGCGTCTTTGAAGGACAGACCTATGGCATTATGGTGATGGCCACTAACCTGGATAGCTTTAAAAAGGGCTTGGACACATTTATGGAGGAGAAGTCGATCTCTGGCTACCAATCTTGATCCTCCTTGATCTCAGATTGCAAATGCCTTAGCAGACCAGGTGCTCAGGAGCAGCAGCAGCAGAAGGCCATTGCTTTCACCTCCTGCACGTGAGCTCCCAAAGGCACCTGGTGGGCCATTGCGAGTAGCAGAGAGCTGGACTAGATGGACTCTGGTCTGATCCAGCAGGCTAGTTCTTATGTTCTTATGTTCTTATTATACCAGAAGCGGAGCGCTCACAGGGACAAATGAGGTCACATGTCCCCAGGTGTATGCCAGCTGTTCACATGGGGAGATGGAGAATCACCCCCCACACCCCTCTTCTCAGCCCTGGTAGGCTGCTCCTTCAGCTGACTGAACCTCCACCGGCCGAAGAAGCAGCCTGCTGGGGCTGGGCCAAGGGGCAGCCTGCAGCAGACTCCTGCCAACTAAGGTAAGTGGGGCGCAGGGAGCGGGCGCCCAGAGCTGGTGTTGCTCCAGGCGCCATTTCCCCCTTGCCACGCCTCTGAATTATACTGTGCTGAAGTCCCTCACCAAACTCTGCCCTCCATGGGCTCCATCCACAAAATCTCCAGGCATTTCTCAACCCAAAGCTCACAGCCCCACTTCCCAGCCTCAGCTGCAGAAGACAGAACAAAAGCAAGATTTCTCAACCTGCACTGTATATAGTGGCATTTTAATTGTGGCACTGCTCCCTTCTGCGAGCATTTCACCAACCTTATGTTCAAGGGCTTATGTTTTGTTTCAGGTTGTTTCAGACCTGCAATCAGATGGCTACATGTTTTCAGAATTCTGCAATCCCAGCTCTATTGCACTGTTCCATTAGAGGTCCATGCTGTTGACTGTATTTGACTGACACTGTGTCAGTGATGGTGAACCTCTTTGAGGCCAAGTGCCCAAACTGCAACCCAAAACCCACTTATTTATTGTGAAGTGCCAATTTAACCTGAATACTGAGGTTTTAATTTAGAAAAAAACGGTTGGCTCTAAGGCACACATTACTTGGGAGTAAGCTTGGTGGTAGTTGGTGGCTTTGAAGCAACCATGCAACGCTTTGAATGGGTGAATCATGACGCTAGGAGGGTTTAGAAGCAACCCCCATTGCCAGCAACTGAGCTTACTCCCAGGTAAAGGATTGCACTTTAGTTCTTCCCATGAAAATCAGTGGGGTTTAACAGCACTTAACAGGGTTACCTACACGTTGTGCTCAGCGGCCCAGGCCAGCCTAGATGTGTGTGTGGGTGGGTGGGGGACGATTTTCCACCCCCCACATGACGAACTCTGTGCCCGCGTGCCCACAGAGAGGGCTCTGAGTGCCACCTCTGGCACCCGTGCCATAGGTTCGCCACCACTGCACTATGTAATCCGCCTGGAGTCTGAGTGAAAAAATAAAAGTATGTCTTACCTTCAGGCCCTCTGCACCAGGTAATCCTGGAAATCCAGGCGGGCCACTCGGTCCCTAGGGAGTTAGAATGAAAAATGCCAACAAAAGTACGTTATCAGTGACTACTCCCTATAAGAGAATGAATTTAAATGGCAAACCACCAAATAAACACAGTCTGCCTAGTAAACACTGTGATATGATCTCACCTCACAGATCAGTAATGACCTAATGCTTGCACAGGGGACTATCTTTACTTTTTACCTTCTTCCAATTAAAAAAACTCCTCCAACTCTTTGATTTCTTGTGATACTAAGATGTCTCAAGCCATTGGTAGTTTCAGTTGCCCTTTGATAGCTTTCCAGCGTGGTGTAGTGGTTAAGAGCAGTGGGTTCTAATTTTCATTCTCCACTCCTCCACCTGAGTGGCAGAGGCTTATCTGATGGACCAGATGTGTTTCCCCACTCCTACATTCGTGCTGGATGACCTTGGGCTAGCCACAGTTCTTCGGAGCTCTTTCAGCCCCACCTACCTCATGGGGTGTCTGTTGTGGGAAGAGGAAGGGAAAGGAACTTCTAAGCCACCTTGAGTCTCCTTGCAGGAGAGAAAGGTGGGATATATATTCAAACTCTTCTTTTTCTTCTTCCATATTTTTATTTCATGGGCTGACCAGAACTTCACATTGTGGTTTCTATCCGACTCCATTGTTCAGTCAAGTTGGAAGCCTTGGAGATATCTTCTCCCAGAAGAGGTTCAGAGGTCCTCTTCCATAAATAAGAGGAAGACTCCTGAGCCAGCGGAAGGCTTCCAACTTAGTTGAATGGATGGCAGGATAGAAGAAGAAGAAGAAGAGTTTGGATTTATATCCCCCCTTTCTCTCCTGCAGGAGACTCAAAGGGGCTGACAATCTCCTTGCCCTTCCCCCCTCACAACAAACACCCTGTGAGGTGGGTGGGGCTGAGAGAGCTCCGAGAAGCTGTGACTAGCCCAAGGTCACCCAGCTGGCATGTGTGGGAGTGTACAGGCTAATCTGAATTCCCCAGATAAGCCTCCACAGCTCAGGCGGCAGAGCTGGGAATCAACCCCGGTTCCTCCAGATTAGATACATGAGCTCTTAACCTCCTACGCCACTGCTGCTCTGGATACAGGCCAGCTCATCAATCAATGATTGATTACAGTCATGGAGTAGCAAAATAAAACAGACATTAGCAGAGGGGTTAGATACAGCTCAGTAATCTGCAGGTGGCCATGCTGCAGTAGTATATAACAACCTTACACTTGCTGTACTTTTCTGAGGCCAGAAACGAAATCCCTGAAAGGAGAGGAAAATGTATGGCTTCTGTTTTAAATTTTACAGTTAATATAGAAAAAAAATTAATTCTGTCCTCTTAGAGCAAGAGGATATAATATAATGCAGAAAGGTAAATATTTCACCAACGGTAGGGAACTGCATGGAAGTTCCCTACCTCTACATGGCAGTGGCGTTCCTACCTAGGGACATGGGGTACCCTTTGTCCCCGGGCGCCCCCCATTTGGTCACGTGGGGGGGCGCCAACATTTCAGGGTCGTTTGTATGTTTTTTACATTTTAAAGTGTTTTTTCACGTTCCGGCCTGCAGGGGGCGCATTTTTAAGGCTAGCGGCACCAAAATTTCGGGGTACCACCCAGAGACTGTCCTGATGATACCACCCAAATTTGGTGATGTTTGGTTCAGGGGAAGCAAAGTTATGGACCCCCAAAGGGGGTGCCCCCATCCCCATTGTTTTCAATGGGAGCTAACCTGAGATGGGGGCTACCCATTTGAGGGACAATAACTTTGGTCCTCCTGAACATAACTTCACCAAACTTGGGTGGCATCATAAGAATAGTTAACAGATGATACCCTGAAATTTTGGGGTCACTAGCTGTAAAAATACACCCTTTACAGGCACCCCAAGAAATTTGCCCAAGATTCTTTGTTTTGCAGTGACTTTGCTACATTGTAGCCAATGGGGAATTTCTGAGTGTGTAGGCAGGCTGCACATTTTTGAAGATAGAGGCACCAGACTTTCAGGGTGGCTCCAGGAGGGCATCCTGCTAATTGCATCCAGGTTTGGAGACTTTTGCTTATGGGGGTTCAATTTTATGGGCCCCCCAAAGGCTTATTTTGTTTCCTTGCTCCTGCACATGAAAGCCTGTGGGCTGAGTTCTCCCAGAACTCTCTCAACTCCCCCCTCCAGAAGCAAAGCTCACCAAGCTTGGATGCTATTACTCAAGGTCTCTTGGAGCCACCTTGAAAGTCTGGTGCCTCTATCTTCAAAAATGTGCAGCCAGCGCTTACACACTCAGAAATTCCCAGAATTTGCCAGGCTCTTCAGCAAGAGTTCTGTGGTGGGAAAAATTACTTTCCCCACCATAGACTTCAATGGGGCTATCTGTTATGCCCAGATGGCTCTGTGGTAGAGGTTTCAACAGGAGGCACTGTGGTAGGGATGTTGCTCTGAGTGGGGGCATTTCCTGTAGGGCTGCTGGTGTGAGTCTCCTGAAAGGAACCAGCCAAATTTGCTAAAATGTGTGTGGAAGAGGAAAATGCTGTGGGCACCGAGTTGAAGGTGAACCTGATGCCCACAGCATTCGGCCATCACAGGCAAACTTTAGCAAAGTTGGCTGGTTCCTTTCAGGAGATTCCCACCAGCAGCCCTACAGGAAATAAGTGCCCCCGCCCAGAGAAAAACCACTACCACAGTGCCTCCTGTTGAAACCTCTACCACAGAGCCAGCTGGGCATAACAGAAAGCCCCATTGAAGTCTATGGTGGGAAAAATATTTTTTCCCACCACAGAACATGCACATCATGCAGGCTTGATGGCGGGCAGATTCTGGGGAATTTCTGAGTGTGTAAGCAGTGACCACACATTTTTGAAGACAAAGGCGCCAGACTTTCAAGGTGGCTCCAAGAGGCCTTGAGTAATAGCATCCAAGCTTGGTGAGCTTTGCTTTTGGGGGTGGGTGGGGGCGCTGAGAAGTTCTGAGAGAACTCACCCAGCAGGCTTCATGTGCAGGAGCGGGGAAACAAAATAAGCCTTTGGGGGGTCCATAAAATTGGACAGAAGCAAAGGTCTCTAAGCCTGGATGCAATTAGCAGGATGCCCTCCTGGAGCCACCTTGAAAGTCTGGTGCCTCTATCTTCAAAAAATGTGCAGCCTGCCTCAGAAATTCCTCATTAGCTGCAGTGGAGCAAAGTCACTGCAAAACAAAGAATCTTGGGCAAATTTTTTGGGGTGCCTGGAAGGGATGTATTTTTACAGCTAGTGACACCAAAATTTCAGGGTATCATCTGTTAACTATTCTTATGATGCCACCCAAGTTTGGTGAAGTTATGTTCAGGAGGACCAAAGTTATTGTCCCTCAAATGGGTAGCCCCCATCTCAGGTTAGCTCCCATTGAAAACAATGGGGATGGGGCACCCCCTTTGGGGGTCCATAACTTTGCTTCCCCTGAACCAAACATCACCAAATTTGGGTGGTATCATCAGGACAGTCTCTGGATGGTACCCTGAAATCATGGTGCAGCTAGCTTTAAATGCGCTCCCTGCAGGCCGAAAAAACACCAAAAATAACCCCAAATGCCCAAATTGGTCATGGTGGGGGAGGGTGGCCGCCCATATGCCAGGCCGGGGGGGGGGGGGGCGCCAAACTCAGGTTTTGTCCCCGGGCGCCAGTTTGCCTAGGTACGCCCCTGCTACATGGAAGTAAGTTGACTATGGGAGCTCCCCCTACTGGCGGTCACCTGACCTGCATGGCACAAATATGGTCTGTGCGGTTTACAGGGAACGTTGCTTCCAGCTTAATTTTCCCGTTCTCATCATATTATTCATTTTATAGGAGTCACGTTGCAACTGTAAGAGTTTCTATCACTAAGCTAAGCCTCCAGGATTGGTGATCAAACCTTCTCCATCAGCCACTCAGCAAAGTCCCCGGAGGGGGGAGTCAAGTGGCAAGCAAGCCAATATATGTCTACATGAAATCAATCTGAACAGCTCGAGACTAGTGCTTGAACTGAGTATAGGAAACTGTTTTCCAAAGTTTGCCTCCATGGCTGAATAACAACGGGGGAGATGAAAAACAACAAAAGAATGTAAATTGGAACAGAACCCCCCCCCCCTTTTGAAAACATTATCAAAAAAGAAGGCTTTAAAAAGTATGTAAAGGCAAGACAATATGGGCGACAAAGCGAAATACATACTGTTCTTCCCTTTTCTCCATCCTCTCCGTCCTTCCCAGGCCTTCCCTGTAACAGGAGATGTTTCATTTCATTTGGTCAAAAAAGAATCTATTGCATGACATATTAAGGATACAGAATTAAGCACCAGGCTAAGATCCCCCCCCCCTCCCTTGACAGATGGCAAAAGGCAGCCGAAATGCCACAGCGCCATACGGGGGTATCTTTTCTTCAGATGCTCAAGCGTTGAAGGTTTGGAAGTGGCTTAGTTGTCAAAATAAAGAACCTTCTTTCAATAAAACTTGCAATAAGTTAAACGGCAGGCGCTTCTAGAGACAAGGGGAAAACCCTTAGTGGCAACAGATCTCCATGCACAGGTCATGCCTGCAAACAACGGATGTGCCAAAGTGGAAATCCCAAAGCACCCTTCCACCAACTGTGGGAACTGGATTCACATTAGCCACCACATGTTCTGCTATGCTTATGTAACCCCCATGCTCAGAATGGGTTGACCCAGAAAGGGGTGGAGACTCAAAGCAGCAGGAGGCTGCAGAGCTCATGTAGTTTGGAGGAGACAAGGCTACCAGACTCGGACCTTGATTTGTATAAGCCCTTAACACAGTGGTGGGATCCAAAAATTTTAGTAACAGGTTCCCATGGTAGTGGGATTCAAACTGGCGTAGCGCCAATGGGGCTGGGCGGGGCATGACGGGGCGGGGGCGGGCATTCCGGGGGCGGGGCTGTGGCAAGGACGCAGCCGCTGCTCCGGTCCTTGGGCGGGAAATGAATGCACGCAGGCGCAGGCTGCCAAGCACGCCGGTGCACCTCCTGCTAGACTGCTTCAAGTTCTGCGCGCTACTGCTGAGAGGAGGGGCGTAACTAAGGCAAAAATCACGTGGCAAAATCACCAATTAGTAACCCCCTCTCGGCACACACAAATAATTAGTAACCTACTCCCGGGAACCTGTGAGAACCTGCTGGATCCCACCTCTGCCTTAACACCTTGTTAAGGTAACTGCAATGTTGTTGGGAACTAGTGGGAAGGTAGTTGTTTATTTTTGCTATGTTGTAAATGTTGGAGTTTATTGTTTCAGGGTTTTTGTGGTTGTAATGGGTGAGAGTTCTCCTGGAAACCTTCATCATGTTGAATCCTGTTCATCAAGCCCTTGGAGTCTTCAGGAGCCAACCCACTTGCAAAGAAGAATTGGACTTGGCAATATCAGTAGACTGTAAATATAAGGACTTGGAAATGCAACTGAACAGGACTGTAATGTGTTAAAAGTTAAAACTGTTATTTGTTAAGAAAGTAAACCATTTTGTTTTAAATTTAGTTTCTTTGCAACTCCTTCCAAGTACTGCCCCACAGAACTGGCAAGCTGAGGTTACACTTATACCTCCCAACTCTTAAGAACTGGGGAGAGAGGCGCCTCCCAGCTAATGTCTAATTGGTGCAACAATCTATCAGCACTGTTATTGTAAGAGAGCTCCTGGCCGGCTGGAGTCATTCTATTGATTGTAACGGTTTCTTCCTAGTCCGCCCCCTCCCTTAAATCAATATGTAGAATAAAGTTAAGCGAGCAAATTGCCTTTTGCATGATTACTTCACCCTTCTCCACGGTTCTGAACATGTTGACCAATCTATGTTCCTTCATAGGTCTGCTTAAAATTTACTTTAAAACGTTACTCCGACTTCAGCTGTAGATCTGTATTCTTTATTCAGAGATCATGAGCATCTGTCTGTAACTTTATTTGTGTCAGTGTATACATTGCTTCTATCTCTCTGTCTCTGTATCTCTATCAGTATTGGAGTCTGGGTCACTACTTGTGTCTGTGTGTCACCAATTGAGATGAATCTTTCTCAGGGTCTCGGTGTCCATGTTGCTATCGGTGTCTGTGTCTCAGTATATCTGTATTTGTATAACTGATAGCGGAGTCAGAAGTGATTTATTCCATTTCTGATCTTGCTTTTAAATAAAGATGGAACTATGCTTTATTTCTGTGTAAGTTAGGTAGGAACACACTGTATTAGGTAAAAAGTAGGAATTATAGCTATCCTTTGTATTTGTGTCTGCATGGAACCTCCTTTGCTCAAGGCAGGAGTCCACCCCTGCTCCACCTGGGCATGTCCCTTTCATTTGTAAAACCCTGGATGGACACTGACAAAAGGGACCCCGGAAGAAGTGCCTCCATCTGCCTAATCCCACCAGCAGGCAGATAAGGATGCCATCATCGTTGAGTTTCGTTTCCTGACCCTAAGCACCCAAAGGACTCTTTTGTGCTCTTCCCGCCAGTGCCTACGTCATCGCCTCGCCCTGCCTTCAGCACGAAATTCAAGAAGGGACTGCCCAATGGACTCTAATTGGTTCCCATGTACTTGTAGGTGTATGATTGGTTGTCATGTATTCTGTGAATGAATGGTTGTAGGCTGTCCTGTATTCCCCCGGACTCCCGGTGGGAGAAAGGGTATTTAAGATGTTGTAAAGCTGCTAGGCAGTGCAGTTGCCGTGGTGTGGAGGTGCTGACACGTAGGTCAGCATCTCAATAAAATCTTTTACTATTTTACTATACTCGCTGTGTTGGGTCCTGTTTCTGTTCCTCTGCGCTGCTGGCAGAACTGGGGAAATAAAATCACCCAGGCAGCGTGGTAACATAACAATGAAGTTCCTGATGGCACCATATGTAAATCTTGATGGTATTACCGATGACATTTAATAATACTCTGTGAAAAGCAAAAGCAAACAGATGAATGGATAGCATGCGTACGTACCCTTGGACCGGGTTTCCCAGGTTCTCCTTTCTCTCCTTTGATGCTTAGGCCTGGCGATCCCTTTACAAAAAAGATCAGTATTGATGTTATTCATATTTTGTTAATTTCAAAATTAATTCTAAAACCCCCCAAATTAATCCCCCAGGATGTTTATAACCACACTGTAAAAGAGGCAAACAACAGGCTTGATGTTACTCACTGGGAAGCCCGGCTCTCCCTTGTCACCAGGATCACCCTGTTAAAATCAAAAGATACAGCAGATGAACAAACCACAGTTTTGCATAAGCATAAGCATAAGCATTGTATTGTCATTGTGCACACACAACGAAATTTACAGCAGCATTCCTCGATGCACACAATTTCAGACTCATACCCCATCCTCACTTTCCCCTTCCTCCACCCATCCCTACACAGCCCCAAACACATCAACACGAAGCCACGGAGTTCAGCATAGCCACAGCTCTAGAGTAGAAGCTGTCTCTAAGCCTCTTTGTCCTAGTTTTGATAGACCTGTATCGTCTGCCGGATGGTAACAGTTCAAAAAGAGAGTGTGCTGGATGAGACGGGTCTCTCAGAATATTTTGGGCTTTCTTTAGGCTTCGGGAATTATAGAGTTCTTCCAAGGAGGGGAGAGGGCAGCCGATAATCCTCTGTGCAGTTTGGAGCACCTTCCTATCTGCCACTGTGCAACTGGAGAACCATACACAGATGCAGTAGGTTAAGACACTCTCTACAGCACAGCGGTAAAAGGACACCAGGAGTTTTCCATTCAGTTGTCGTTTCCTTAACAGTCTCAGATAGTACAGTCTTTGTAGGACTTTGTAGGACTTCATTGCACCTTCTACGGTCCCTCCAACCTACACCTGCATACCACAACATACTCTAATCAGGCCATATACTTGGAACAGCTACTAAGTGCTTGATGAGTTTGGGGGAGGATTTTCTGTGAGATCAGGGAAAGAATAAAGCAGAGGATTCTTCTTTCTCTTTAAACAGTAGATGTTCCTTTTGAGATACACCAACATGAAGACATTAAAAAATGGGAAAGAGAAATCTCCAGAATTCTGGAAGTTGTCGGCTGTTTCTAGTCTCAGTTTCCAGCCAACAGTTCTCCATTCCATGATTCCGTGGCTTGTTTACCATCTGCCATCTCTAGATTCTTCTCACTTTCTTCCTTTTCATTCTCTGTTTTCATGCCCAGCCTCTCTTCTCCTTTCCTCTCCTCCCTCCCTCCCTTGCTTCCTTCCCTTCCCTTCCCTTCTTTGACCTGCAGGTTTTGAGTAGTATCAACCAATCCCAACTAGGAATAAGAGGAAGAAAGGAAGAATTCAAGCCACAAAGGGCCTCTCCGCCTTCAGTAGTTCAATACTCCCATCCCTCCACATCTCCCCTGTTCTATTTTCAGCTATCAGATCTATCAGGGCCAAACATGATCCTTAGGATGAACACGTGGGACTCCCTTCTAGCTCCACCTCTCAAACCTCTTATTCCCAACAACCCAATACTGGGCTGGAAGGAAACCTCATGGGCAACAGACATAGGGAAAGAAAAGTAAGAATAATTCAGCTATCTCATTCTCATCATAATTCATCTCATCATCTCATAATTCTCATTCATATACTCCTGTTGATGGTAAAATGAGACGTACAAAATTGCCCCTACTGTGTAAGTGGAGGGCATATAGCTTGAAGTAAAAGGGCTACTTAGAAGCTGGAGGACCTACTTCTGCCCCGCTGTTTTGCACATGTGCAAATGATAACACATTCTACATATACGCAGGCAAAATGGATGGTGAGGTGGAAGGTGTGTGAGCCTGCTTCCTCTTCCTCAGATACTAGGTGGTGTCAGCAGTATGATTCATACCTCACCCCACACCATGACTGCTGAGATGACCGTGGATCAAAAGAACCTCCAGCTTTGAAAATGTCCCAGAGAGAATGATTTACAGAGAGAGAGAGAGAGAGAAGCAGAAGAGAGAGAAATAAAAAGACAGAGAAAGAAATAAAGCAAAAAAGAGAGAGGAAGAGAGAGAGGAAGAAAAAAGAAAGCAGAAGAGAGGGAAAGAGAGAGAAATAAATAAAAAGACAGAGAAAGAAATAAAGCAAAAGAGAGAGAGAGAAAGAGAAAGAAAAAAGAGAGAGAAAGAAAACCCAAATACTATTTATTTTTAGTTTTATGTCCTCATTAATCCTTGTCATCACTTTTGGGCATTATACGATTAATATAATGGTGGAAAGTACAGTCAAATTGCAGCTGATTTATAGTGATCCTGTGAGGTTTTAAATGCAAGAGGCATTTGGAGGTGATCTGCCGCTGCCAGCCTCTGTGTAGAAACCCTGGAACTCCTTGGTGGTCTCCCATCTACATACTAACGAAGGTCAACCCTGCTTAGCTTCTGAGATCTGATGAAATGGAGCCAGCCTGGACCATCCACAACAGGGTGCTACTAATATAGCCAGCAATAAAAGCCACAAACTTACTTTCTCTCCTTGTATGGCTATGGTCCCTTTTTCTTGCTGCTGAGGTGTACCTCCTTGGGGTCCTGGAGGGCCCATGACTCCCCGTTCACCCTAGAGATGCCACAAACAGACAAACAGACACATCAGCAACTAACGTGGCAGGCTACATAGCCAGAAATTCTTCTACTCACTCCAAAATGTACAATTGTTTTTTGAAACTCTTTATAGTCTAGCAAGAGTTGAGACACCAATAATTTGGAAAGGTCAAATTCAACTAGCCCAAGCTCATCCTTTCATTGATCATGATTGTGACCCAAGAAACTCTGACCTTTTAGAATAGTGGCGAAGAATTCAGATTTTTCTGCTTATACTAAATAAAGTTGTTTTGGGGGAGAGTAGCTATGTTAGTCTCCAATAGAAGAGCCAGATTTGAGTCCAGTAACATCTAACAGGCCAACAAGATTTTCATGATACATCTGAAGAAGGGATCTTTGACTCTCAACATTTACGCCCTGAAAATGTTGCTGATCTCTAAAGTGATACTGACTCAAATCCAGCTCTTCTATTGAAGAAACGGCAATTCTTCAGAGAGACCATAAGTATTTTTGGAAGCTTGCAAAATTCTTCATTTCTCTGTAAATTCATATTTTCACAGTTCATGACCAAATAAATGTGTTGGCTACACGTCAAAGACACATGTTGTTTCAACCAAAGAGAATATATAATATTGCCCTATTATAACCAATTTTTATCTGGTTTCCCACTCTTATGGAATGTATGGCTCTCATTGGCAGCTAGATCTCAAAACGAAACTAATGTGTAATGAATTAAGAAATTTGCCTATAGGAGTCGCAAATCAAGCAAAGTTACAGATCTCTGATTATCAGAGGACTTCGAGCATACATGTTGTTTATCAGACAAAGATGGTCAGAACAAAAGTAGAATGACATGTTTCAGGAAGATGGCAAACTGGATGAGTCTACGGTAAAAAAAGAACAAAAAAAGAACAAAAGCAAAAAACCATGGTGCTTGAGGGAAAATATTTATTGTCTATACACCCTGAGCATTTTGTATGAGCCCTGGAGTTGTGTTTTCAGAAAGGAAAGAGAACACTGCATACAGCCTTTGAAGTTACATCCCACCGATAAAGTGCACGCGAAACACGTAGGGGTGTGCAGATAATAAATATTTTCCCTCAAGCACCATAGTTCTTTTTGCATTCCCTTGAAACTGCTGTAGCAAGTAAAAGTGGAAAGTACAGAAAATAACTGACTCACAGAAGGGATGGACATATTTGAACATCTGAAGCAGTCTTATATTGAGCTCATCCATCTAACCCGGTATTACCTACAGCTGGCTGGCAGTAACTTGCATTGTCTTATAGCAAAGAAAAGATCCTTCCAAGATTGTTGGGAACTGAGTTTGAACCTTCTGCATACTAAGCTGAGGAGAAACATTGCAGAGTGTCTTTCAAAAAGCTGGTTGCTAGCCAAACATTCAGGGAACTCCATCAGCCAGAGTAGTTCTTTGAAAACTGAATAGGTGACTTGAGGTAGAGGTCTGGCAAGACTAAGGAGGTGGGCTCACAACACACAGGTGAGTCTCACAAGCACTCCAGCTGTGAGCTCCCAGTTGCCACTACAAGCGTAGGCGGATGGCTTTCAAAAGAACAAACTTACCTTTTCACCTTTGGGTCCTTGGAAACTTAAGCCCATATGGCCCTGGTAACAGAGAGAGGAAGTATTTTGTAAATGAAAGCCCACGTAGGACACGGACGGTTTTATTTCTGGATACAGTCTTGCGATTTGCTTCTCAATAGACAGGTTAATTTACAAAACAAGTCTGGAAACTGAGAGTCTAATTATTACAGCGGAACCTCGGTTTTTGTTGACTTCGGTTTTCGTCGGTTTCGGTTTTCGTCGATTTTTTCAGTGAAAAATTTGTCTCAGTTTTCTTGATTTGCCTCGGTTTTTGTCTATTTTCAGGGGGTTGTGGAGAAAAATCAGAGGTTTGTGGAGAAAAATCACCTGGACAAAGTTGTTGCAGGTCGTATCTGCAACTTGTTTAAGACAAATCTTAAAGAGGCGTCAGAAACAGACCTCTTTGGACAGCTTTCTGGTGTGACATTGGTCCACTGGCTCTGAAGCTGGTCCTAGTGTTATTGTTTGTTACTGTTTTGAGCGTTAAACACTGTGTTTATTCACCAAAAAAATGTGTTTTTGGTATGTTTTTGGGATTAATTGGATTTACATTGATTCGGATTAATTGGATTTACATTGGATTTTCATTGATTAATTGGATTTACATTGATTCCTATGGAAAAGTTTCCCTCGGTTTTCGTTGATTTCAGTTTTCTTTGATTGTTTTCGGACGAATTATCAACGAAAACTGAGGTTCCACTGTATTATGAAAGTAGCGGTAATGGGTGTGGCAACAGTGGGCGGATTGGGAATATGGACAGCCTGTATCATCTGCTCCAGGAGTCCCAACTTTTTTGAACCTGTGGACACCTTCTGGAGTTCTGACACAAAATGGTGGGAACAACAACCCACCCCCAGAGGAGTTTCAAGTGCAGAACAGAAGAGGAACTATATTAAAAACACTCTGGCTAAGAAAAGCATGAGAGAGAATAAAACCAAACTGGAGGCAGCTGCTCTTATGCAAAATCATTTAAATCAAATCTCCAACGTCCTGTTAGAAGCTGTACTGGGGCAAGAGCTCCATCTTGCTCCACCCACTTTCTGAAAACATTTCATGGGCACAGCCTCCATGTTGGGAACCCCTAGTCTGCCGCCATGTTTGCAGGGAGAAAAGAAATATGCGCCAGACCTCAACCTAACGCAGAGCTTTTCAGCCTGTTGGATGATAACTGGCCATTGGGTACATCAAGATTGGTCAGCAGTGGCTGCCACAAAGACAAAACGGTCAACCTCAACCATCTTTATTGCCTAATACCGATACTCTATCACAATCAATACAGCCGACTCTAACAGAATCTCAGGGGTGAGATCTTTCACACAGCCTCCTGACTGGGTTTTTTAAGTGGTGATGCTGGGGATTGAAGCTGGCAGCTTATACATGTCTAACAAATGCTCTCTCTCCCTCCCCCCACCCCGCAAGCCATGATTTCCCTAATCCAGAAATATGTTTTCTTTATATGTAGTTCATTCGTCATTAGAATGACTATTGATGAGATCAGCTAGTCTCCTCAGCCTCAAAAATGAGGTGAGGAAAAACGCAGAATAGCAACGGAGGACCTCTCTTTGGAGAGGCAAAAAGAGAACTGAGGAGTAGTGCCACTTCTCCTGGTCATGTGACTGTTTTGGCGGGAAAGTGTCAGAAGTGCGGCGGAGGTGTGTGTGTTGCTCCTAGTCTGCTAGTAAGCTTTGGAAATCTTTTCCACGGCTGGCTTTCACACACGCAGTCGCCACTGTGGGACTGTACAGAAGCCATGAAGATGAAAAGATGCTCTCCCACTGAGCCATGGTTTTCCTAAGGAAAGAGGTGCCAGAAAAAGCATTTCAAACATCTGCCTCATTGACCGAGTTCATACTTACCTTCTCCCCTGGTATGCCAGGTGGCCCAGGAGGACCCTGCGAAAGAGAACAGTTTATTAATTTTACCTTGTATTAACTCTTTTCAGGTCAGTCACTTCTTTAGCAAAGAGCTACTTAATAAGAGGGATCATAATTTCTATTACATTTTTATTCCAACCTACCTCTGTAGCTCAGGCCCCTTCTGCACATGCAGAATAATGCACTTTCAATCCACTTTCGATGCCCTTTGCAGCTGGATTTTACTGTGTGAAACAGAAAAATCCACTTACAAACAATTGTGAAAGTGGATCGAAAGTGCATTATTCTGCATGTGCGGAAGGGGCCTCAGAGTGACAGGCAACACTCGCCTTACCTCCATTTTATCCTCATCACAACCCTGTGATGGAAAGGTTAGAGCTTAAAGCAGTGGTGGGATCCAAAAATTTTAGTAACAGGTTCCCATCGTGGTGGGATTCAAACAGTAGTGCCAATGGGGCTGGGTGGGGCACGACAGGGACGTGGCCGGGCATTCCAGGGGCGGGGCATTGCTGGGCGGGGCTGTGGCAAGGACGCAGCTGCTGCTCCGGTCCTCGGGCGGGAAACAAATGCATGCAGGCACAGGCTGCCACGCACGCCGGTGCACCTCCTACTAGACTGTTCAAGTTCTGCACGCTACTGCTGAGGAACGGAGGAGGGGCATAACCAAGGTAAAAATCACATGGCAAAATCCCCAATTAGTAACCCCCTCTCGCCACACACAAATAATTAGTAACCTGCTCTTGGGAACCTGTGAGAACCTGCTGGATCCCACCTCTGGCTTAAAGACAAAGACGATATACCTAGTTTTATTGCACAGAAAACAAATGGCAGGTCCATGAAGCCTCTATTTGCCTTGGAGTCATGCCAGGCATGTAGAGGGGATTTGGTCCTTTAGCTTCTGTTCAGTTTTGTTACGCAAAACTAGCTCCTCATTCTGCTCTTAGATTTTAAAGGTCAAAATACAAGTCTTTTAAGCACACATATTTCTACATTTAAAATGCAATGCTAGTGTGGTGTAGTTAAGAAAGGCAGACTCTATTCAGGAGAACCGGGTTTGATTGTCCGCTCTTCCCTATGAAGGCTGCTGGGTGACCTTGGGTCAGTCACAGTTCTCTCAGAACTCTCTCATCCCCACCTACCTCACATGGTGCCTAGTGTTTGGAGAGGGGGAGATGATTTTAAGCCACTTTGAGAGTCCTCAAAGTACAGAGAGTCAGGGTATATAAACCAACTCTTCGTCTGTTAATACCAAACCGTGTCAAATGTGATACCCAAGTTTTGGTAAGTCACTGTATTTGAAACTGGGTTCCATGCCAATTCTCTTTTACCTTCTCTGCACGGTCCCAAGGCAACTTGAGGTTGCCATTTGCATTTTATGGGCAAAATGAGATGTCTATTCTCCAACTTATTTGCTTGTGTCCTGAGAAAGAGTTCCACGTGAGCTTCCTGGGAATTTGAGCCCACTGAATTTCACCCCCCAAACCCCCACAACACCCCAAAGTCTTGGGACTTCCAGCTTCTGGATTCTTGGGGCCCAATGAGAATTAGGACGTATTCATATTTTGCATCACTGTATCACAGCTCCACCTGCTGATCAACGTATTTAAACCCAGGCATGTTTTACAATTAACTGCTGACCACAGTAGCCAGTATTGCAGGATCATTGGGCTCCCAGAGGCCAGAAGGTCACTATTCAAAGGCCTGTCCTAATCTCATAAAGGAGTCACATGCTTACACACCACAGCTCAACCCACAAATTCTCTGCATCATCCACAACAATGGAGAGCTGTGTTGAAATACAGCCCAGTTTTCTGCTACAAGAAAAGTTTAAGGAGACCCGGGCAATATTCTCTAGGGTCAGGAATGTACCGACTTGGCTGGTGTGTCTTCGCTTTCGTTTGTGTTTTGCATTTATGGATTGGGCCTGAGTTCCCTGTGGCTCTCAAATCAGATCTTCTCTTGCTCCAGTTTACCTTTTTTGAGTGGTGGTGGTACGGATTTCCATAATAAACTTCTTTGCCTTTACTTGGAATGTGTCATTGCATTTCCCTTTTAAGCTTGGCATCTATCCAGGGAATTCACAGCCCAGATAAATAGCAAATATGAAAGGGGTTAACCTTCCATCCTAAATTTGTCTGTTCCCGAATGCTGTGTGCACTGCTGTCCAGGGTCCTGAAAGAGTAGCCAGGAGCACCTGGATCAATTAAGAGCAATGTTCTGGCTGGTGGCAGCAGCAATTCCTTCCTTCACTTTGTTGTTGGGGGATTTCAGCTCCCTTTCCCCCTTCATCCCAACCAGGGGACAAAGCCTCTCCTTCAGATATCAGAGCTGACTCCAGGTGGTTTGAGAATGGGTCAAGCCAGAAGTGTCCAACTCTGGCGCTTCAGATGTTCATGAACTACAATTCCCATCACCCCTTTCTGGCATGGCCAATTGGCCCTGCCAGCAGGGACTGATGGGAATCACAGTCCATGAACATCTGAAGCGTCAGAGTTGGGCACCCCGGGCTAAGCATTCTGGTAAGCTGAATGCGTGGAAATAAAAAGGAATACCAGAAGAGAGCCAATTTGGACACAGTCTGTTTGGATCAAAAAGTCAGAGGGAATTTCAGTTGGATTATTTACACTTCTCTTGTAGGAAGGAGCAAATACACACCTTCCTGTCTAATTTGTTGCCACGCTGTTCATGAGCTAACTGACTTTTGTCCTAGCTCTATGTGCATGCTGGCTCCCTTCTTTTTCTCTGCTCTGGTACACCTAGGATCCCTTGACAAACGTAGACTGTCACATCCTTGCTATCATGAATTATAGTTAGCTGCATGCAAATGAGAAAAAGTTGATACTTACTGGTCTTCCTTCGGGTCCGGGGGGTCCACTGGGGCCTTGATGTCCTGGGGGTCCAGCTACTCCCTATTTACAAAGAAGCCATTAAGACAGGAGTTTGTATGTATATAATATTTATTCATTTACCATCAACGACCAGTATAAGAACCTATCTTACAGTCATTCATCAACATCAACATCAATACAATATTTACAATAATTAGTACATTCTATGCCCATGGTGGCGAACCTTTGGCACTCCAGATGTTATGGACTACAATTCCCATCAGCCCCTGCCAGCATGGCCAATTGGCTGATGGGAATTGTAGTCCACAACATCTGGAGTGCCAAAGGTTCACCACCACTGTTCTATGCCAATAAAGGCTTCCTGAAAAATAATGAGTACATAAGAGTTATTCACCATTGTAAGAAGTACCTGTAAAATCCTACTTAAAACTCTAACTTTCAACAAATTAATCTGGGCATTAAAACAGTTTCATGTTTAAAAGGCATCTCGTCCCTTACACCCGACTGCCAGATGTCTCTTTCTATATTTCTATATTCTATAATTACAAATTGAAATGTGATTCTGTGGTCACTGCCTGTTAGCATATAGTCCAGTATTTCTTTGTCATTCAAGCCTGGCAGGCCTGCCAGCACTGAACTAAGAATACCCTCATGAGACTTTTCATAAATGGGGCAGGATTTTGTCTAAAAATATAATGAAATAGAAGTTATATGTGTGTGAAATGTGTGTGTGTGTGTGTGTGTGTGAGTATACATACATACATACATATCGATAGATCATTTATTTAACCATAAAACTTAGAATAAACCAATACCAGTATAATACTAAATGATTAGCATTCAGAGAAGATCTTACTCACATATAATATGTGACTTTAGAACTGGGAAATAAATATAGCAATCTGTTGAAACTTTAAAACCAATTTCTATAAAACCAATCATTATTCTCAAATATAAGCAATATTAAATAGCAAAATATATGATTAAAATTGTAATAAAATCTATCACTTTTATACTAATATAATACAACCAATTTAAATAAAACTATCTCAAATTCAGATAAATAACATTGCATTTCTCTGTTGATTTGGTTAAAACAATATCAGACCCACTTTAATGACAATACAATACATTGTCCCTTATATTCCTGATTTTGAATGCTATCGAAGCAAATTTAGCTACTTCAAGCATATTTGGTCATTGACCATAAATAAAGTCTTCTTCTTCTAGTTACTTTAAGCATGATTTCACAATCTTTGCTAGGGAGCATCATTGCTATTCTTCCTGCCCCAGCCTGGAAAACGGGGCATTATAGGGTTAATAACAATCCTTCCAATGCTATCATACCACTTGCAATCAAATAGAATATGCTCACATGACTTCCGGGATCCATCATTTCATACACATAGACACCATTCAGATAAGATTCCTCTTTATTTACCATAAAGGACCGCTGTGTGTAATCATACATATCTATACACACACACACCTACATATGTGTGAGAGAGTGTGTGTGTGTGTGCTTACGTGTGTATGTATATATTTGCTGTAAAGTTAAAGGTGACTCCTGGTATGGTTTTCCAGGCAAGATGGGGGCAGAGCTAAGGAAAGAACAGGCCTCACTAATGGAAGAAGGGTAACTCCACTCCAAGAAGAAAATAGGGTCATTTGGAGTAACAGGAAGACTCAGCTTCTAGCCCATTAGTGGTCTGGACCACATATGGTTTCCTTCCACACCATACGAAAAGCCCATAAGCCTTCTTCAGCGTCAGACCATTGGCCTATCAAGGTCAGGGGTGTCTGCTCAGACTGGCAGCGGCTCTCCAGGACCTCAGGTAGAAAAAAGTCTTTCACCTGACCTCCCACTTGATCCTTTCTACTGGAGATGCCAGAACGTGAACCAGCAGAGATCAAGAAGATGCTCTACCACTGAACACCTCCCCATAGGGCACTTTCACACTTTCACACATGCAGAATAATGCACTTTCAATCCACTTTGCAGCTGGATTTTACTGTGTAGAATAGCAAAATCCACTTGCAAACCATTGTGAAAGTGGATTGAAAGTGCATTATTCCGCACTTTCGCACATGCAGAATAATGCACTTTCAATCCACTTTCAATGCACTTTGAAGCTGGATTTTCCTGTGCGAAATAGCAAACTCCACTTGCAAACAATTGTGAAAGCGGATTGAAAGTGAATTATTCTGCATGTGCGAAAGTGTATGCACCCTCAAATAAATAGATGGAAGTGCCTTATAATAAGTCAGATCATCAATTGCAGCCCCTTCCAAGTGGCCGGCTGTGGCCGCACCACCCCACCACTCCTACAGAGGCTTCCCAGTGGCATAGGAGGTTTGAAAAGCAAAAAAGAATCCCCACTGCAGAGAAGCAGCCACCAGGCTTAATAGACTTGTGCTGAGAAGCCCTGGCTGCTGGCGTAACACAGAGAACTGTTGGGAGGAAGCTAACGTTGGTTCCTTCCCCAGTCATGCCCCCGCTACACTGGTCCTCCATTCTATGCAAAAGGGTACACAACCAAAGTGAAAAGAAGAAAACTTGTACCAACCAGGCTACAATAATGACTTCAAAATTTTGTTCTCCCACTGGAGTAGCAATTTACTTATAAGTAACCAAAATAATTTCACAACACAATAACCAGATGTTTTGGAAAAACATCTCTCCCACTGGAGTAATGAAAAAAAACAGTTTTATACAGTTTAGAACGGCACAGCAGTATAATCTTAACACAAAAATGACAGCTAGCCAGATTCTAGATAAATAACTGGCCTCGTTATACTTCAAGGCTGTTAAAGGCAGGTCAAGGTTTTTTCAAAAGTACAATAGTGCTGATAATCAAGGAGGACAGCACTCTGCAATTAGTTTATTCTTATGCTTCTCGAAACGCCCTTAACCACAAGACAGAAGCAACCTGGTGGCAGGGGTGCTGGAGCAGCGTCCGGCATGGTGTCCCAGAACTGGGGAGGGTGGCGGCTACCACACACTGATGAAATCACCCCTCCACCTGAGCAGGCGCTCCGAGGAGGGCAACTCGACTAGCACTGTGCCTCGTCGCTGCCATAGGAAGATTTGGGCTGTTAGCCTGGTTCAATATTATCTCTTCTGATTGGCAGCAGTTCTACCATGTTGCATGCAAAGACCTTTCCTAACACCTGATACCTGAACACCTTTTTAACTGGAGGCATCAAGGATCGAGCTTGACACCCTCTTCAGGCAAAGCAGAAGCAAGTCACAACAGTGGGTCCAAACCTGCGTTCCTGCCCTTTGTACGTGAGGTGCCAGTTTCCAGTGAGAGGGATTCCATCATACAGAAAAACTTCCTATGCATATTTTTCTGTGCAATTTGCCCAGAAATGCATTTCAGACCCCGTCTAGGCAATTGCTGTCTTTGGGGCTCTGAATCAACCTCACATCTTATAATAGTAATAAATTCTGCCAACTTTAGAGTGAGTCTTACCGGCAATCCAGGTTGGCCTTGAAATCCTTTTTCACCTTTTAGTATACCACCGGGTAATTGCCCAATAATTTCTCCTGGGTCTCCCTACAAGATGTGAATTAAACAAAAAGATTATGATGACCTGTTTTGGGGGTGCCGTCTGCTTCCCCCTCCCCCCTTAATGTTGACATGTAGGTAGCACCCCTCGTCATAGCACTCATAGGAGGGGAGAGGCGTAAGTAGGCCTGTTTCCTGCAGAGGATACTTTTTGCTGCGGTGGAGAGACAAGGTTACGTATGGCGTGCATGTCTGACTACAAGAAACTGGGGGGAACAATCAAGGGCAAAACCAAGGCCCTTTCCGCACATGCAGAATAATGCACTTTCAGTCCACTTTCAATGCACTTTGCAGCTGGATTTTACTGTGTGGAATAGCAAAATCCATTTGCAAACAATTGTGAAAGTGGATCGAAAGTGCATTATTCTGCATGTGCAGAAGGGGCCTAAGCAAGTACACACAAATTTTTATCTTATTTTATTTGTTTATTTCTTCGACTTCTATACCGCCCACCCCCGGAGAGCTCTGTCAGTGATTTTTGTCAGTGATTCAGCAACACATGAAAAGCAGGGCACATAATGACAGAGGTCCCCAACGTGGGGTCCTGTACATTTCCTATCTAAAGGCAACAATCTGCATGTCGTGAGTCATTCTGTGCTAAGGTCCACACTGCATGGAACAACCAGCAGGAATTAGTTTTAAATTGTCAGGACCTGAGTAAGGTTTACTAACATTATGGTGTTTTTAACATCATCTTCACATTAATATGCTACCAACCATAACGCTTTAAAACATTTTAGAAGTACCTTTATTCCTGGAATTCCTGGAGGCCCCTAGAAAAGAAATGATACGTTTTCTGAAAAAATGCAGATATCAACCACATTTAAAGTCATAGAGCAAATTTTCCATCAAGACAGTTGCTTAACTATTTATTGGTAAAACATACTTTTACGCCATTTTTGCTTTAAATGCAAAAAAATATTTTTTTTTCAAAATTAAACTTTGTTAGGGCACAGAAAGGAAAAGAAATCTAAAATTGTAAGAAGTTTGTCCATCTTACAAATTGATTATTTCAACATTACAATTTTAAAGAATCAGAAAGAGAAAAAGGAAGGAAGATATAAAAGAAAGGAAGAAGTAAAATTAAAAAAATTAAATTAAAAAATTAAAAATTAAAAATTAAAAATTAAAATTAAAAAATTAATTAAAAATTTAAAAATTAATTTAAAAATAAAAATAAATAAATAATTAAATTAAAAAATTCTTACCAGTTTTCCAGCCAGTCCAGGTTGACCTGGGGGACCCAAAGGACCTCTTTCACCCTGATGGAATAAAGAAAAATAACTTCATATTTGTATTCTGTCATGTAAGCGAAGCGTTAAACACCATCAAAATGGTGGCTTGAAGTGTTTACCTTTGTCCCATTGCATCCTGGGATACCAGGAGGACCCTGTGGCCCGTCTCCTCCAGGGATTCCCTGAATTAGGAGAGAAGATGGAATAAGAAAAGAAAAAGTACCACATTAATGGCAGGTGGACATTAGTGCTAAAACCTTGGTGATGTTTCGATTCTGGATCAGTGCAATACATACAGGGAGGCCAGGGTTTCCTGGATAGCCCGCCGGACCTGGTGGCCCCTGAAATTAGGGAAGACAGGACAAGAGTTAAAAATGAGAAGTCAAGAATGAGATGAATCAATAGGGCAAATGTGAATAATACAACCAAGAAAAGACATTGCTGTTAATATGCTTCTATGAAGATTTTGAATTCCATGAAATATTGCAAATTGACAACAGGTTAAAAACATGAATCAATTGGCAGGGGGAAGACTTTGAGCCTCCCAGTTCTGAACTAGAATGCATGGCGAGTATCTAAGAGTTCGTGATACCACATCTGCATCCTTTCTGGGGCTTAGTACTGGTGTTACCAAAAATATAGTCCTCCCAAATGTCCCTTTTCATGTACATCCCCTTGCAATGTCTGGATTGGGCTTTCAGCAAACGATCTGGAACAATTTCTTACGGACAGGAGATAAATCAGCTGACACAGCGGAACCCAATAAGACTGGAAATGGGAGTGGCTATTTCATACCATCCAGTAGTGGGATCCAAAAATTTTAGTAACAGGTTCCCTCGCCAGCCCCCCCCCCCCTCAGCAAAGGGGGCAGAGGCGTACCTAGGCAAACCTGGTGAGACTGGTGAGATAAAAGGTACGAAAGGCTGAGAATCAATGAATTGCAGTACCTGAAAGGGATTAACCCAGTTCAGGGAGTTACATTATTAGTCGCAATTGCTATATGGAACCTTCATGTTCAAAGGCAGTATGCGTCTCGGGGAGGCGAGGGCGTGGAGATGGAAAAGCGGATCCAATTAGTAACCCCCTCTTGGCACACACAAATAATTAGTAACCCACTCTCGGGAACTGGTGAGAACCTGCTGGATCCCACCTCTGATACCATCCCCAAATCACTGTCTCAGGTGTCTTTGGAGAATTTCTTAGCAAGCTGAGCAAAGCTTGAATAAGATGCTCTGCTTGTTGGCCTTCCAAGGTAACTGGCTGGCCACTGTACAAAACAGGATTCTGGAGTAGATGGACTACTGTTCTGATCCAGCAGGGCTCTTCTGATGTTCTTATCTAACTTAAAAGTTTGAGAGCTACCAAATTCTCCTCCACCACAGGTCAAAATAAATCCAGTCAAACTTACTCTTGTTCCTTTTGTCCCTGGTAATCCTGGTTCTCCAGCGTCACCCTGCAAGAAAGAAAGTCGAGGTGAGAACGGGTCTTCCGCTTTAGCACAGCTGGCCTCAAATTAAACCCCTTCAGGTTAATTCTGTTCACTGTAGAAGGAACATGCAGATTGACGAGAAAACAGCTCCCTGATCCGATCCGATCATCTGCCTAAAAATGTTAACAGGTCACTGTTACGCTCCCCCAATCAGCCACTGACTGTTACTAACATTGTAGAAATTGTGGAAGATCCATGGCCAAAGCATCTGCCAGGGTGTCTGGTTTGGTGGTCTTGAATCTTACCTTCTGTCCGGGGGGCCCTGTATGCCCTTCAGGTCCTTGTACTCCAGGAAACCCAACCAAACCTTGTAAACCTGGTAAGCCTCTTTCACCCTGTGAAATTTGAAAAAAAAATCCCATTTAGTAAAACACACGAATGACATCCCTTATCTACATAAAACCACTTTCTTTTATTAGGCAAGAAGAAGTGAATAAAGCACCCAGGAGTCATGAAATTGGCTGTCCATCATTTTGGGCCTCAAAGTATCTTTTACCAACATTTCGATAACTCCTGCATCCAAATTAGCACACAAGAGTTTAAGCCCGTGGTGGCAAACCTTTGGCACTCCAGATGTTATGGACTACAATTCCCATCAGCCCCTGCCAGCATGGCCAATTGGCCTAACCCAATTGGCCATGCTGACTGAAAAGATTGATGGGAATGCGTCAACATCTGGAGTAGGTCTACTGCCATCAGACCAACATACCCCTCCCCTTTTCACTCCTATAAAAAGACTCAAATGGGGCTTACAAACTCCTTTCCCTTCCTCTCCCCACAACAGACATCTTGTGAGGTAGGTGGGACTGAGAGAGTTCTGAGAGAACTGTGACTAGCCCAAGGTCCACCAGCAGGAGTGTAGGAGTGGGGAAACAAATACAGTTCACCAGATAAGAGTCTGCCGCTCATGTGGAGGAGCAGGAAATCAAACCTGGATCTCCAGATTACAGTTCACCTACTCTTAACCACTACACCATGCTGGCTTTCATTGACTGAGTAAGGGGTAAGTAAGAACCATAACGCAGAAACCTGGTCATATTTCCGTTCTCTTCAATAAAAATTAATGCCTGAAGTCTGAAACATACTCACGTGGAAGTGAGTCAAAGCTACTCAGATGGAAGACTTGCAAGGACTTGCAAAGCGAGCAATGTGAGGAACTGAAATAGCCGCACAGGGATTTGTTATTTGCCCCACTACACTAGCCAAAGAGTAGTAAGGGTGGTGTTCTGGTTTTCTTGTTTATACTTTATTTAATCCTAATCAAGATTCTATTATAGGAGAATATGAAACAGAATACTCAGTGTTCTTGCTGCTCTGACAATGATATCTGCCACCTTTCATTCTCCCAATCCAGTTCTTCTAGAGACACTTGTACCATCCTGCAATGGCTTGTACACAGTGGTGGGATCCAAAAATTTTAGTAACAGGTTCCCTCGCCAGCCCCCTCTCAGCAAAGGGGGCAGAGGCGTACCTAGGCAAACCTGAGCCCTGGGCAAAACCTGAGTTGGATGCCCCCCCACGGGCAGCCACACCACCACGACCCCCCAAAATTTTTTTGCACCAGGTCATTTCTAAATCATTATCACATTATAGAAAAATGCCCCAACTCACAAATCTGAACCCAGCAATGGTGAAACACACAGGTTCTTTGATAGAGACTGGTGAGATAAAAGGTACGAAAGGCTGCTTTAGGAATGAGCTGACTGAAAGGTGGACCAAAGAAACAAACACTTCTACCTTGCCCTGGATCTTGTCAGATAAGCAGGATCAGCCATGGTGACTTCTTGGATGGGAGACCACCAAGGATTGCTACGCAGAGGCAGGCAACAGCAAACCACCACTGTTGCCTCTTGCCTTAGAAACCCCACGAGGGATCATCGTAAGTTGACTGTAATCTGGAGACACTTCACACACACGCACAGGCCCCTTCCGCACACGCAAAATAATCGTTTTCAAACCACTTTCCCAACTGTTTGCAAGTGGATTTTGCCATTCCGCACAGCTTCAAAGTGCACTGAAAGCAGTTTGAAAGTGCATTATTCTGCATGTGCGGAATGAGCCACACACACACACACACACTCACACTCACACACACACACACACACACACTCACACACACACACACACACACACACACACACACACACACACACACACACACACACACACACACACACACACACACACCCTCAGTACGTATGTCTGATTTATGCATAAATCTGAAGGTGTTCAAATTGTCCCTTCAAAAATAATGGTGTCACGTTTGGCCCTAAATGTGTGTTCTCTTTCGGATAAGCAACATATTGTGGATATTTTGTGAGAAAGCAACGCAAAAACAATCAAGAGGAAGAGGAGGATGCCAGATAAGGTGACGGACAGCAGAGATCCCAAACAGACTTACACTCTTCTAAACCCATTGAAGTCGATGGGCTTAGAGGAGTGTAGCTCCATTTGGGATCGGGCTGGGACGGTCTTTGCTCTGTCCCGTGGACAGTTTGTCCTTCTGGCAATGAAACAGCAAGTGCATCTGCAAAAAAGCGATGGAAACTCGGAGTGGATCTTGAACATCTGTTCTTGTAGCCAATGGGGATTAAAAGGCTCGGAAAGATACAGAAGGTACCAAAAGAACATTCAACGCTAAAACGCTCAGTCATCCAAGAAAGCACAAGATGTTCAGACAATGGGGGGGCTGGGGTATCTTTCACAACATATGAGTCATAAATTGTTTTTCCATAAAATGGGACTAACGACTTCTTTGTTGTTTTTTTCATCGCCTCATATTTAATGGACAGCAAAGGTCCCGTAACTCTCGGAAACATTTCACTCATTACACATCTGAGCCTGATCAATCCACCGGAAAATTATGAAAACGATCTCTTGCTCATAACGGGATGTTCGCGTCACCCTGCAAACCACACCTGCTTAATAAGCCGAAAAGCATTAAGACATTAGGGCAGAGTTGCTTTGGATGAAGAATGCCTAGAATTCTAAATTCGACCACAGGGTTTGAATGTGTGCTACTGGCAAACTGCTGTGTATGAATCAGGGCCAAGTAACATACTAAAAATAATGTGGAAGGCAGGTGGGAAACACGAAGGGCTTTTCCTCTGTATTCTCTGGAAGTGTCTATGGTTGCACATTTGGTGCGTGGTTGTGGTGGGCGGCATAATGGGGTGTTGTTTCAAAGCGCTGTGAAGATTACAAGGTAGCATTTATGCTTTTTAAAAAAGTTTTTGAATGTCACCTGCCCATTCCTCAAAAGAATCACAAGCATTGGGAATCCTTATTCTTTCACCGTGGTTCTTCTTGGATATATTCTCACAATACTCCAGCAAAGACTTTGATTTGGCAGGGCTACCCTGCGTACCCCAATGCAAGGACATTCTAAGGGGCTGCCCCCAAACCACGGAACTCCCTCCCCTGTGAGTTATGAGGAATATCCTCATTACAAGCCTCGGAGCAGCCTCTAAAAAAACTGCCATCTTTGAAGGCTTTAGAATTTCTACCTCTTTTAAAAGTCACTTTGGCTGTTCTTTTGATATGATTATCAAGTTTTTACTTTTATAAGCCACCTTGAACATTTTATGGAAAGCTGTCCTAGCAAGCTCTTTAATAAATATATGCAGCAGAACTTCACCACTCACTGGTTTGAGACTTGCAATTCCACTTATTTTTGGCCCACCGTTTGATCACCTGGCATGGTCCTCAGCCCCTTTTAATCCCAATCACCCCATCAATATAATCACTAAATGTTACAGGACATTTAGGTTTTTCCTACTGGTAGGAGGCAGCAGAACCCCACCTTCCAGATGTTATGCATTTCCTCATTCAAAGTAATCCTAGGAACAGATCTCCTGTGAATTGTGAGGGTCTACAGGAAATAAATCTGCTTCCTTTGTTTGCAATCCATGACATTTTGTAAGGTTCTGTACAACTATTAAAAAAATGGGCCTGATCTTTGCTGACCGTTGCCAGTCAGCAATTCTTGCCGCTGCTGAGCTGGGTGGTGGGAAAAACATGGGGGAAATGGTGGCAACTGGCATTATCTTGGTGTGATGACATCACTTCCTGTGTGACAGGAAGTGATATCATCACATTGCCAGCAATGCTCTAGCATTCAGGCAAAACTTGGCCAAATACTACTAGGTCACTAGCGATTTCTGGACATGCTGTAAGCGATGTCACAGTGTGACTGGCAACATCCTAACATCACTTCCAAAGGAACCTACAAATGGGAGTCTCCTGCTGATTGCTAGTCTTGGGTTGGCTACCTTATCTGTGCCCTACGGATCCTTCTGGTAGAACAGGGGTCTGCAATCTGTGGCTCTCCAGATGTCCATGGACTACAATTCCCATCAGCCTCTGCCAGCATGGCCAATTGGTTTATCCCCAGATAAGCTAATTGGCCATGCTGGCAGGGGCTGATGGGATTTGTAGTCCATGAACATCTGGAGAGCCGCAGGTTGCAGACCCCTGGGGTAGAACATTCCCTGGGCCATTAGAGCAGAAAACTCCACAGGGCTACTCCCACCCATCATCAGATACTGTACTGTTTTTTAAATATGTTTATTAACAAATATAACACAGTTATTAACAAATATAACACAGTTTACAAAATATAAAATGAAAGATTGAAAAAATACAGAACACAAATTTAAACCAACAAAAGTTGACTTCCGCCATGACTGTTAAGAAGTTACATTTCATCCCTTCAAGAATTTTATTCACTAATGATTTTTGAGTCTAGTTAGAATCTCTCAAAAAGACCTTGGAGAGTTCCGCAGGGCCTGTAAGACCGAGTTGTTCCACCGGGCCTTTGGAGAGACCAGCCGCTGAGGATGCCCCCCCCCCCCCTGCTCTACAGGGGTCCCTACCAACATCAGGACCCACTACTTTGCTCCTGGGAGGGTTGCATATGGGTTTGTGGGACATCGTTTTAGACTGTAACTGTTTTTAAGTTATATGTATGCTTTTATATTTTATTGTTCACCGCCCTGAGCCCTTCGGGGATAGGGCGGTATATCAAATCAAATAATAAACAAACAAACAAACAAACAAACAAAGAAACAAATAAAATAGTCTGGAATCACTCTGACCGCCCAGGTTTCACTTGGCTGGATGCAGTCATATCAGGAGAGACTGGCCTGCTCCTGAGTAATGCTCAGTTGTACTACACATCGGAGGGCTTGCTCTCTGGCAAGATCACCCACCTGCCCATTCACTGTTGGAGTGACCAACTCAGCATCTCTGGACATGGGGGGGGGGCGCTATATCATTCTAAGTGTCTATATGTATCATCACCTTGAATAGGTTGTCTGTCTTCCTGCCTGGCAGGAGGTTGGACTGGGTGGTCCCTGTTGGTCTCTTCCAACTCTATGGTTCTATAATGGCAAATAACCTCCGTTTATCTCTTGCCCTGAAAACCGAGTGGGTCACCATAAATTGGCTGCAACTTGACAGCACTTTCCACACGTTCCTATGTTTTTAGCCACAAGAGGGAGCCCAAGAACAGCTTTGAATATGTTAAATAAAATAATTCTGCTTTCCCATAGCTGACCTTGCTAGATACCATTTATCTAAGACTAAACAACTGTATTTTTATTTCTACTGTTGTCCCAAAACATTTCTGTCTGTGTCATTTAATGTGAGGGCATTTCTTAATTATAAAATAATTTTAAATGCATGTATATGAAGAAATTATTTAAAAGCAAGTGCTTCGTATATTCTTTTGATATTTTTAGGATTCCACTAATTGCATTCAAAGTATTTTCTACTTAACCCTGAAAGAACATGATAACAATCTGGCAGGAAGTTTTGCTACAGACTGAAAAGCCCCCATTCTTCAACTAAAATATCTTAGAGAGACTCCACTGATTCATGAACAAATCTGATGGCTTTTCCAAAGACGTGGCGAAAGAACAAGCAATTTCCACATTCTACAGCTATCAGTCAACTAAGCAAAACTTGACAAACTATTATCGTCAACTGCAGCTATTACAAATAGTCTCTCTGCCAATCCTGTATGTGCATGTAAAGTGCCATCAAGTCACAACAAAAGGGCTGAGACCCCAGCAATGTTAACAACAACAAAAAACAATCTATCTGTTCGGGATCTGCATAATTGGCACCAGGAGAAAAACATATAATTTTTGGAAATCTTAAATGAGCATATATTAAATATTGGAACAAATGTAACGCCAATCCCCAACAGTATAGATATGTGATCCAATGCAACTTAATAAAGTGAATAACAGCTAATCAGTGTCGACTAATCAGCTAACCAGCTAAATGTGCCCATTTTTGTAATGAAGAGATTGCTGGAAAAATATACTCAGGATTCAGGAAAGCTCTCTAATATAAATTAAATTATTCCTGAATGTGATGCAGTTTTGCTATCACACTAGAGAACATACATGTGTTTTCTAGATTTGTTAGGAAAAAACATTGTGAGAGAAGAGAGAAGCTCTCTTTGTACTCCAGCAGTTTGATTCCTGATGTTTGACAATGTCAACAGAAAATAGTTGAGGCATTTCTGTCGGGGCTGATGGGGGACAGTATTCCTGATCAATATAGAACACTTTTCCTTTACTACCTCTAGAATTTATGTTTCTCTCAGACAAACTAAAAATGTCTAAGCTATTGAACAGCCCTCATGTAGAAATTTCTGAAGCAGTTGCTACATTTTTAATCCATGTTCTACATGATATATAAACAATGATCCTGTTTTTGTATTTGGAATGTATGGCTGTTTCTGCACGGCCGAAAACAGCGACGCGATGACGTCGTAAAGTGCGACGCCTCCGAAAAAAAGCGTTTGCACAGACAGGTGGAGCTGCGGGCGTCCAGACCCCCGCAGACATGTGACGGTTACGGTGACTGGGAAGCTATGCGAGCGGGCGTCTGCGCCCACGTTAAGCCTGCGCACTACGTGTCAAGCCAGCGCCAGTCCCGGACGTCATGTCTTCCGCGCAGCAGCGCGATGGTAGCCAATGTGACAGCCCTGATGTCCTGCCCGTCCCCCATCCATCAGTGCCTCCCCTCCCAGCTACTGTCCGTCCCAGTTCATGTTACCCGTGAGGCCAGAGTGTGTATGGGCAGCCACCATCTTCGCACAGGCGACATGGATCTGGGACAGGTGCCTGACCATGCAGGGACATCGCCAGGGACGAACGTGTGCGTGTGTGGGGGGAGGGGACCCAGCTTGGCTGTCTGGCAGTCTCCATTCATGAGGACGGCTCCGTGCCGGCGGTTCGCACGAGTGCGGCGTCGATGCGTCACGAGGGGAAAAAGAACGGTTTAAAGCGTTTTTTGAATACGGCGTCTTCGCGCCGGTTTAGCGTTCCAGCGGCGACGGGCGCGATCTGCAAAGCGAAAGCTCAAATCCGGCTTTCTTGGCGTCGCGAACGCAGCCTCGCTATGACGCTTCTTTTTCCGTTGCCACGACGTCATATTTTGCCCATGCAGAAACAGCCTATGGTACTTCTGGTTTATGCCTAATAAAGGTTTTTGGATTGGATTGGATTGGATAGAACACTTTTCATGGATATGACAACTGCAGCAAGGATTTGGTACGCATACAAATAGTGAGAAGACAAAATTCCAACAAAGACTGGATCCTGAAAGTCACAGCGAATGCAGAGGTGGCAAGGCTGACGGCGGTTATTAGAGACAAGAATACGGACAATTTTCTGAAAGACTGGAAATCCTTTGCAGATTACTTATTGAAAACAAAAGAGAAACAACAGCAGGGTTTGAGATGTAAACGAAAACAGGGTATTGGATTTCGAAAACTTTACAAGAAGGACTAAAAGTGAAAAAATGTAGATATTAATTATAAGCGCGGAGTTAGAATTATGCTTGGATCCTTAGTGAGGTAGCTGGAAGTCATCATATATGTGTGTAGGTGTTTGTGTATGTGAATTCCCCCCCCCCCTTTCCATTTGGTATTATTATTATATGGGGGAGAGGAGGAACTAGATTGGGATTTTTTTCTTTACTTTTCTGTGAATGTGTTATTTAAATGTGTAAAATAAACAAAAATTCTCTAAAAAAAAAACCACCAGAAGATAGTTGCAGGCATTTCCTCTGAGCAGAAAGTGATCAAACCCGAAAAGAGACGGAACAGTGGTGGGATTCAGCCGGTTCACACCACTTCGGCAGAACCAGTTGTTAAAATGGTGCTTGTAAACAACCAGTTGAAATCTTTCCAGGGTTATAGCATTAAACCTGACACAGTGCAAATGAGGAGACAAAAAGTAGAAGCACGGGCCAAGAAGAGGCTTGTGGACAGAGGTCCGCAACTTCGTGATGTTTTGAAAATGGGTGTGCGTTTGGACCCTTATGTCCATTCGTATCCAAACTTTCCAGGGAAAGTTCTATCAAACAAACAGTTGGAGAATTAAAACAAACTAAGGACAAAGTTGAAACTCTTGAAGGGAAGACAGAAACTTTGAATAGAGATTGAGAAAGACAAAGGGACAATTTTAACTCCTTTGGTTCTGGAATTGAGAGAGAAAGAATTCTACTTGAGATTCAGAGCGGTTTCTGAGTCTGCAGATGAAAATAGAAGACAAATGATTATAACTGTCCTGGCATACTTTCTAGGGGTCGCAGAGAAAGATATGGAGACTGAAGTTGATCACGTCTATGGAATGAATTCCAGACATTCTGCAATGAGGAACATCCCAAGAGCTATGCTGGTACAATCTGTAAGGAAGAGGACGAGAGATCTTACCCTACAACAGCCTTTTGTGATTGCAAAGTAATTATGTTGAAAATTGATCCAAGATATCTGATACAGAAATCTTATCAGACTTTTTCAGACCATAAGCCAAAATCCCAATGAAATGTTCTCTGACTTTTGGGTCTGAATCCAACTGGCCAGACCTGGCGATTTTTCTAGCACTGCCAAGTATCTGGGACTCCATGCTCCAACCGGCCTCCTATGCTGTTTTGAAATGCCCATTTCCCACAGGGTATCGAAGGGTGGGGAACGGGCATAATGAGGAAAGCGTGACTCAGAAGTTTGATAGATGCGAAGTCCAAGCAGAGCACAGAACTCACGTCTGCAAGACTTCTGGTGTTGAAACAACTAGAGGGGAAAAGAGTTTTCTCCTGGGATGTGCTCTCCCAGCTAGAACTTTCCATCCAGCATTTCTGACTTATTCATTGCTAGAGCTGTATTGGCAGAACCTTAATAATCAACACTATGGATAATTTGTAAGAAAAAATACACCACGTTCTGGTCTCTGAACATTTGGGCAGGGGTTGAACATGGATGATGAATTCATCTGTCATTATGGGATGCCGTTTCAGCTGCCAAGGCCTTTTCGTATAGACTGGCAAAAGTGAAATGTGTCTGAGAGAGAGGGCTATGTCTGTCTTCTCTCTCGGAATGGTCCCTGTAAGGAATTCAACATGTATGTTCCACTGAAGTCCATCCCTTCCAAAATGTTCAGAAACCAGATCTCTTCTGGAGAATTCAACAAGTTGCATCCACACCAGGAGTGTAGTATAATCTAAGTAACTCCTATAAACATACTCCAGTTGTGACAATCAGCATCAATTAAGTGATATTTTGTTTACTGAGAGCCAGTGTGGTGTAGCGGTTAACAGCAGGTGGACTCTAATCTGGAGAACCAGGTTTGATTCCCCACACCTCCACATGAGTGGCAGACTCCAATCTGGTGAACTGGATTTATTTCTAAACTCCTACACATGAAGCCTGCTGGGTGACCTTGGGCTAGTCACAGAACTCTCTTAGCTCCACCTACCTCAAAAGGTGTCTGTTGTGAGGAGGCCAATTGATTGGAGTTTGTAAACTGCATTGAGATTCCTTGCAGGAGAGAAAGGTGGCCCCTCAATGATGCGGCTGGCCTCCACGCGGGCCAGGGCCTTTACGGCCCTGGCCCCAGCCTGGTGGAACACCCTTCCTCCGAAGCTATTAGGGTTCCCTCACGCGGACCTCAGTGAAGTTCACTTGGCCAGAGGCCTGTAAAAGACGGAGTTGTTCCGCCGGGCCTTTGGAGGGACCAGCCGCTGAAGTGGTGCCCCTCGCTGGCTCTTTACATCTGGGCCTGTCATCTTGGGACTCGTCCTCCTCCTCCAGGGAGAATTTTAAAATATGGGGTTGGCCGGACGCCTCTATTACTGTTATTATTGTTGCTATCGCTGTTTTAAAGGTTTTAGTTGTTTATTTATATCAATATTTCATGCTGTACACCGCCCAGAGCCCTTCGGGGATGGGGCGGTATAAAAGTCCAAACAATAAATAAATAAATAAATAAATAAATATAAATCCAAACTTTTCTTCTTCTATTTGTTTATTCATTTGTTCCCCATTTTTCCCCAGTGAGGACCTAAACCAACCTACAATATTCTCCCATTTTATCCTCACACCCACCCTGTGAGGTAAGTTTTTCTGAGACAATGCCACAGTCCAAAACCACGCAATAACCTTCCATGAGAGAGTGGGGATTTGAACTCGTATCTCCAGTATTCTAGTCGGACGCTAACCACTGGACCACTCTGGCTCTCCACATAGGATGGCAAAGGTTCAGCAGAGCAAAAGGCACACAAACATAACCGTAGAGCTGCACCCTTCTGAATCCATTGACTTTGATGGCGGTGGAAAGCATTGTCAAGTCACAGCTGACTTATGGCAACCCCGTAGGGTTTTCAACGCAAGAGACATTTTGAGGTGGTTTGCCTTTGCCTGCCTCTGTGTGGGCTGAGAGAGTTCTGAGAGAACTGTGACTAGGCCAAGGTCACCCAGCAGGCTTCATGTGCACAGGAGAGGAAACAATTCTGGCTCACCAGATAAAGAGTCTGCTGCTCATGTGGATGAGTGGGCATTCCGGGGGCGGGGCATTCCTGGGCGGGGCTGTGGCAAGGACGCAGCCGCTGCACCGGTCCTTGGGCGGGAAACGAATGCACGCAGGCGCAGGCTGCCACGCATGCCGGTGCACCTCCTGCTAGACTGCGTCAAGTTCTGTGTGCTACTGCTGAGAGGAGGGGCGTAACTAAGGCAAAAATCATGTGGGAAAATCACCAATTAGTAACCCCCTCTCGGCACACACAAATCATTAGTAACCTACTCTTGGGAACCTGTGAGAACCTGCTGGATCCCACCTCTGCCAGGAACACAGGAAGCTGCCTCCTGCTGAGTTAGACCACAGGGCCCTCATAGTGATGAGTATTGTCTACTCAGAGGCCCCTTCCACACCTGCAGAATAATCCATTTTCAATCCACTTTCAGTGTATTTGCAGCTGGATTTTTACAGTGCAGAATAGCAAAACCCACTTGAAAATAATCGTGAAAGTGGATTGAAAGTGAATTATTCTGCAGGTGCAGAAGGGGCCAGACTGGCAGCAGCGCTCCAGGGTCAAACTGAGATCCTTCACACTAACTGCAACTTGATCCTTGCTATGCTCTGTTCCACAGAAAAAATGATAGTATGTTCAGTTGAGCTGAAGCGGTTGAGAAAACTTCCACATTAGAATATCGTCCCGAGCAAATACGAGAATTATCATTCATTCATTCATTCTTATTTATTTATTCATTCATTCCTTCAATTAATTAATTAATTAATTAATTAAATTTATAGGCCGCCTCATCCCCGAAGGGCTCGAGGCGGTTCACAACACGGCTGTTTCCAACAGCAAATTAATACAACATAAAAGTTAACCCATTAAAACTCAGCAGCAATTAATAACAATAAATAAATTAAAACAACAAAATTGTGTAGAACTCATATACACAGGCGGCCGATCTAAAGGCCAATGAAGAAAAGAAAAAAGAAGAAGAAGTAAAAACTGCCTTTGTCAAAACCATTATTTTGTGTGTTACTGAACATGGTATTTTGATGCAAGAGCATTTAAGCCAACATGTATTTTTACTTTCAAACGGATGTGGGGGTATAGGGTATGTAGGCTCTAGGGCCCAGGAGGAGCAATCTACAACAAAGGAGGTCTGGCATGCTTTGTTCTGTAGTAGAGAAAAATATACAATCTACTACCATCTTTATGTGGAACAGCATATAGAGATGCTTGGGACTGAACCTGGGACCTTTTGCATGCCAAGCAGATTCTCTACAGCAAAGGTGTCAAACTCGCAGCCCTCCAGATGTTATGGACTACAGTTCCCAGCATCCCCTGCCAGCATCCCCTGCCAGCATCTACAGGTTGAGCCAGATTCAAGCAGCAATGAGACTCTCTCAAGAAAAAGCCCTTCATCCATTCCCTGCTTGAATTGTGTCTGGCTCACTCCATAGTTACTTCTGATCCTCTCGGCAAACTGGCAGAAGCCCAACCCAGCCTAATTTTGCTGACTCGCTCTTTTGCAGCTGCTGAAATTGTGCCAAGACACAGCACCGTTACAGATCATCTACAGTTTGAAACCCCGCAGGTGGCTACTTTTCCGCTGTCCTGCAATAAAATATTGCCATTAAGACTGTAGATGACAGGCCCCTTCCGCACATGCAGAATAATGCACATTCAATCCACTTTCACAATTGTTTGTAAGTGGATTTTGCTATTCCGCCCAGTAAAACCCAGCTTCAAAGTGCATTGAAAGTGGATTGATTATTCTGCATGTGCAGAAAGGGGCAAGAGTCTCGAAGGCCCCTTCCGCATTGTAGGAGTCGACCTTAGATCGACTTGAGTCTGACCCGAGTCCTCCGCACAGACGTAGCATCGGACTCGTGTCTGACTTGACTCATCCCCCTCTCGCCGTTGAATTTCTGAGCTCGACTGGGGAGTTGAGTCGACTGGCAGACTCGGGTTGCGCTCAAGCCGAAGCCGACGGAGTGCGGAATCTCCGTCGACTCGACTCTGCCATCTAGCCAATCACAGCTAAGTATTTCGCCCATGCGCAGAAGGGGAGACTCGTGGTGGTGCGAAAAGCTTTGGGCATGCGCAGAACGGGGGACTCAGCAACCAATTGGAATGCAGCGGAGGGAGGTGGTCCCGCCCTCTGAGCTCGGCTCCGGAGACACGAGTCGGCTACTGTGCGGAGGAACAGGAGGACTCGAGTTGAGGTATGATTCCGCCGACACGAGTCGAACCTGAGTCGTCTCGTGTGTCCGGAAGGGGCCGAAGATGTCCTTTGTTATTCATTTTATTTCATTCAATTTATACCCTGCCCTCTGCTAACTGCAGTTAGGCTGAGCCGGCACTTTGACACAACACAGCCAAAGTAAGAGAAAACATAACTGCTCAATCTGCAAAGCTGCTTGGCCCTGGGGGAATCGGGATTCTTGACAGCTGTTGAATATGGAAGAATTGGGAAATGTGTAGTTTATGGCCCATTTTCATAACATTTGCAAAACTCCGGTCTTGCGGAACGCTATGAGCACGCGTGGTGTAACAAAGCCCCCGTTCCTAGAAGTGTACCATGAAATATTAAAGAGAGTGGGAAGTCAGCAGAGGAAAGCAGTCGATTGCAGCCACCAATGTTCATCAGTGCCCCCACATCTGTCTTGTCTTTCCACAGGCAACAGTCCAGCCTTCCAGCAGCTGCAGAGGCAAGGTTTTCCACATGCCCCTGGCAATGCGGACTATAAAACTATTATAATGGTTTTGACCAGGGGTCTGCAACCTGTGGCTCTTCAGATGTTCATGGGCTACAATTCCCATCAGCCCCCGCAATTGGTCACCTCTAGGCTGGATTATTGTAACGCTTCCACGCCAGCCTCCGCCTCCTGTCGCGGTGATCCGAAACTGGAAACTCGCTCAAACGGCGCGCAGCCAGACTACTTACAGGAACAGCTAGTTGGGACCGGATTACTCCGGTCCTATACCATCTACACTGGCTGCCCATCGAGTTCCGGGCCATCTTCAAAGTGCTGGTCTTGACCTTTAAGGATATTAGCGACTTTGGGCCTACATATCCAGACGATTGCATATCCCCGTACTTCCGTGAAATAAGGCCCTCCGCTCTACGGAGGAGCGGTTGCTGGAAATCCCTGGCCCAAAAAAGATCCGGCTGGCCTCAACAAGGGCCAGGGCTTTTACTGCCCTGGCCCCTACCTGGTGGAACATGCTCCCTAAGGAGACCAGGGCCCTGCGGGACCTTCAGAGTTTCCGCAGGGCCTGTAAAACGGACCTGTTCCGCCAGGCTTCTGGCCAGCCGGGATGACCATCTGACCCCCATACCATCTTGGTCTCCCGTGGGCGGGAATGGGGTTGGGATAAGTCGCCATCTGTAAATTGTAAATTGTTTAAATTCTATTAATTTAAAATTGTTATAGATTGTTTTATATTTGTATTATGATGTTGATGTACACCGCCCTGAGCCCTTCGGGGGAGGGCGGTTTAAAAATGAAATAAATAAATAAATAAATAAACATCTGGAGAGCTGCAGGTTGCAAAACCCTTGTTTTGACAAAGGCAGCATGTAAACATGAATGCCATGTAAAAATGAATGCTACGCCACTGCCACTGGGAAATGCGTTACCGTGCAATTTGGGTGACTCTGCCAAATTCAAAAGTGGCCACAACTTGATGTTTCACAACTTGCCTGGGCCCAGCAGCCTCCAACACCACCTGTGTGACTTGGCTGGGCCAAGCAATGGTCATCACACAACTTACCTGAGCAACCTGCTACTAATGATTTTTGGGATATACATGAAATCAATAACACTGAAACCCTGACTCACCAACTCTTGCACTGCACCAGATTTGATAACATCAGATCTAAATATACCAACCTACATTTTTTCTTCCAATCTGGGCTGCCTGATCTGACGAGGTTATCTCTATTGTTAAACAACTCGGCCCCCAGTCTTTGTGAAGAGATCGCCAATTTCATTGCGGAGATAACTGAGAGTTCCCAGTAGAATGTATTTGTTGTGCTCCCCGTGGGGCCTTTTATCTATCATGTATCCATGCAACTGTTCCCGATTCATGTAACTTTTTTCTGACTATGCCAATAAAGGCTTATGTATGTATGTATGTATGTATGTATGTATGTATGTATGTATGTATGTATGTATGTATGTATGTATGTATGTATGTATGTATGTATGTATGAATGAATAAATGAATAAATAAATAAATAAATAAATAAATAAACTGAAGACTGGGGGCAAGTAGAAGAAAAGTTGAATGAGCGAAGAAATTAGGGGGAGGATATGTGAGCTACTGGGGGAAAGGAAGAGGAAATAGTGTGAAGAAAGGATAAGGGGAAAATGAGGTGTTTCCCTGCAAGTCTTTGGCCCGCACATGCAGAATAATGCACTTTCAATCCACTTTCAATCCACTTCGCAGTTGGATTTTACTGTGCAGAATAGCAAAAATCCACTTGCAAACAATTGTGGAAGTGGATTGAAAGTGCCTTATTCTGTGTGTGCGGAAAGGGTCTTTCAGCGATTCCTCGTAATTTTTAATAAGTGATTCATGCAGAATAAATTATGTCCAAAGTGACTGAATAAAGAGCAGATAAACTGAGAATGACGAACGCAGTGAGAAAAATCTGGTTATCATTACGCACTAATTGCAGTGATTATATATGTCAGCATTGCCATAAATAGGCACTTGTTTTGCATGCACAGAGCACATTTAATAACTGTGGTTAGCCATTAAAAGATGTTATAATCATTACTCCTATTAATTTACAGCTAATTCTTGTAATTGAGGAATAGTGTTATTGATAGTATCTGTAATGTCCATTTCATGTTTTACATTAGTTCCAGGAGACTAGAATCTGTCCAGGCTTTACATATGCCTATATAAGCTGGCTGGGGAATTACTATGAAGAACTCTACTAGGGCTTGTGTTTTCTTCTTTCTTTCTCCTGTGTGTCCCTCTGCAACACAACTCCTCAGGGCCTCTGCACTGGTGTAAAATCTTTGCCCATTACATCAGAGTAAGTGGCATTTACACCAGCCCAGGGGTCCTTTTGGACACTTCTGAGTTAGCAACCCAAGCATTTAAAACTGTTCTTCAGTATTCTAGCTGTATGCACAATATGCACAGTATTCTAGCTGTATGCACAAGAGCATAGATTTAAGCCAAAACTTCTCAAGGACAGAATTAGCTTATTCATGTTTTACAACTACCTGATTTACACACAATATTTGTGTATGTATTTATCTCAGTATCGCTATTTAAAGACACAGATATATATCCTTCTGTATTACTGTATAGTGTGTTTATGGTTCATTGCTACATAAGCACATAAGAAAGAGCCTGCTGGATCAGACCAGAGTCCATCTAGTCCAGCACTCTGCTACTCGCAGTGGCCCACCAGGTGCCTTTGGGAGCTCACATGCAGGAGGAGAAAGCAATGGCCTTCTGCTGCTGCTGCTGCTCCCGATCACCTGGTCTGTTAAGGCATTTGCAACCTCAGATCAAGAAGGATCAAGATTGGTAGCCAGAGATCGACTTCTCCTCCATAAATCTGTCCAACCCCCTTTTACAGCTATCCAGGTTAGTGGCCATCACCACCTCCTGTGATATATACATATACATCCCTTAAATCAAAAAACCTACAGAGAATGCACTATATTTTAGATCATAAGAGATTTAAACCTGTGTTGTAACAAAATTCCTCTTCTGAACCAAAGGGCAAGCTTCTTCAGTGATCTCTGCCCATAATGAAGAAGAAATCAGACTCTGACGATTTTGGCGCCGCAATCCGATAGTGGACCAAAATAATAATTGCGTACTGCAGAAAGACTTCATGTGGCCACTCGATGGAGCTATTTCAGAAAAGGTTTCCCTACCATGGACAGAAGGACCATGCGGCCCTTGCCGGTTTTCAAGCTTCCAAGCACAATATTTGCAGAGATATAGCTCAAGCTTTTACGACTTTTATTGAAAACAAAAGGGGAAAAAGTCAAGGCTGGAGGCCAAACTACACATTACACATGAGATCCACGGCTGGATTTTCCCAGTGTTTTCTTCAAAACCAAATAGAAGCCACCAGGAAACCCCAAACTGGCCTGGGGCTGTGGCAATGGGGGAGGGGATAAAATTATTATTATTATTATTATTATTATTATTATTATTATTATTATTATTATTATTATTATTGGGTTTATAGACCGCCCTCCCCTGGAGGGCTCAGGTCTATATTTGTAATCTGTTCCCCTCCTGGGCATTTCCCTTAACGAAATTCAACCCCCCAGCATGTGATATTTAGCCACATTATCCATGTTTTTCACCCAGGAAAGATGGAATTCTCTCAGAAGAAACACAAAACTTCCACCCTCAGTTCTAGTCCAACACAGGTGTCTTGCTATTGCCTGCCTCTGCATAGTAACTCTAGAGTTCCCTGGTGGTCTACCATCTAATTACAAACCAGCTTCCAAGATCTCACAAGATAAGGGCATAGAAAACTTAGCAAATCTTTTTTATTCCAGAAAGACGGGTTTAGCTGTTGGCACAGGATGATCAATTTAAAGCTGTACTATCGATGCAGATGGTCTGCCAGTGATGTAGAGATAATGGAGTAGGGCTGCCCCGGGCGCCCGCTATTGGAGTCATGTGGGGGGGCCCAGAAATTTCCCCCACCCTCTCCCCCCTCCTCCTCACCCTGCCCCACCTCACCAGCCAGGCCCCGGTGACCAGAGCAAGCTGTTTTTTCAGCCAGTTGCCTGCTGAAATAAAGTGGGCAGGGGCGGGGCTTTGTGGAGGGGAGGCTCCATGGGCGTATTAATTCCAGTGGTCTAAAGCCAAAAACTTTTATTAGTCTTATGAAGTGGCCTTCAAATAATTCTATTGCTTGTGTATATCGTTTGAATTAATGGTATCCTGTGAATTTTCGCAAGCTCTTTCTGGTGTATGAAGAATTCCAGAAATATTATATAAATACATAAATAATAGCCAAGAGGACTGGCCACAGATCTCAATTACAATTGTAATTTGGTCTTCAGCCAACACTTCTCAAACTTTTAAAACTGGGATTCAATCGCTTCAAAAATTACAATTCCTTTTGGGAACCGCTTCTAAATTTACTCTTACTTTGCAGGACCCACCTGCAAAAAGCTGCTTCCCACACACAATACAAACTGCCAAATTCTCACACCATTTAACACTGAGCAACTTTATATTGTGTTTTTCTTCTCTATAAATGCACTGAACTAGTGAGCAAGAGGCTGCATTTCACAGTCATCTTGCATGTAATGCAAAGGCAAGCCCAAATTTGCCAACAAGCCATCTGCTTTGGGAATCGTCCTGAGTCTTCCTCCGCCCCACAGTAGACTTTCAACACAATCCAGATTCCGAAGGCGGATGGCAATGGCATCACTGCTGTACCACCCCACTGCCTCCAGAGGGCTTTCAGGCAGAGCAGGCAGGCAGAAGAAACAAAAAGACCCCCCCACCGCTTGAAAGCCCTCTATAAGGAAAAATGGAGTTATTACCATTTCAAGAGATTGGCATAAGTCCATCCTTCCCACCATAGTGTTCCCTAAGAGCCAAGAAGGAAGGTCTAGTGGGAACCAGGCTGGCGTCAGGGCTCTTTTGCACATGCAGAATAATGCACTTTCAATTCACTTTCAGTGCACTTTGGAGCTGGATTTTACTATGTGGAATAGCAAAATCCACTTGCAAACAATTGGATTGAGAGTGCCCAGAGTTCCACCTCTGAGAAGGACCCTGGGACATCCCCAGTTGCGCCTAAAAATTAGGCGGCGCAACCAGAGGTGGGATCCAGCAGGTTCTCACCAGTTCCCGAGAGTGGGTTACTAATTATTTGTGTGTGCCGAGAGGGGGTTACTAGTTGGGTCTGCTTTTCTGTTAGAAATTCCAATTAAGGTCCCAAAGAAAATCCTTAGAAGGTCCCACTATTGTTGTTTCCCTATGTGGCTAGTTATGAAAGGTAGAAAGCGGGACAGATTCTCCCTATTGGGCTATTTTAAAAACATGTCTTAGAAAATATGTTAAAGAGTTCCTTGTTTTAAGGAGAATATCCTTCTTTTGATTTCTAGAAACAAAATTAGAGTGTAGAAAGTGTTAAGTGGCCCCTGACGGGCAGGTCAATTAGAGGAGAAGTGGCTGTTTCTGTTGGCTGGACACTAGGACTTGCTATAAAGAGTTCAAAGTATGGATAAGAGAAGAATGCCAGCTGGAAATTAGGAGTTTTGCAGTGAGAGTTTTTTACAGTAACAGAGGAAATTATTAAATACTTGACCCCGGAATGCCACAAAACTCGCCCCATCATGCCCCATACAGTCCCATTTGCGCTTCGTCACTTTCTTGAATTCCACCCTAATGCAGGAACCTGTTGCTAAAGGTGCGGGATCCACTGGGTGCAACTCTGGTAGTGGCGGCCAGTGGTGCATCAAAATCTCAGTCTCTGAGGGCTCACACTTTGGGAGTTGACAGCAGAACCCATGCCTGCTTACTACATCCATTCTGCCCCCAGCTCCTCCAGTCTGGATTGGGCTGTTAGTATTCCCCATTGTTATGTATGGGTGTGAAAGCTGGACAGCAAAGAAAGCTCACAGGAAGAAAATAGATTCTTTTGAAAGGTGGTTTTGGAGGAGAGTTTTACAGATACCGTGGACCACCAAAAAGATAAATCAGCGTTTCCCAAGATAAATAGGCCTAAGACTCTTCCTAGAATTAAAAGGGATAAGCTAGAACTAGTTAAGTGTGTTGAAGGCTTTCACAGCCGGATTCAACTGGTTCTGGTGGGTTTTCTGGGCTGTGTGGCTGTGTGCTTATCAGTGTGTAACAGACTTCCCTCTGTGATACGCCTCTCAAGATGCCAGCCACAGATGCAGGCGAAACGTTAGGAACACGATTCACTAGACCACGGCCACACAGCCCGGAAAGCCCACCAGAACCAGTTGAGGCTGTTATACTTTGCTCACATCATGAAAAGACAAAAGTTGCTAGAAAAGACAATAATACTGAAGAAAATTGAAGGCAACAGGGAAAAAGGAAGACCCAACATGAGATGGAGTGATTCTATAAAGGAAGCCATGTCCCTCAGTTTAAAATGATGATGATGATGATGATGATGATGATGATGAAGAAGAAGAAGAAGAAGAGGAGGAGGAGGAGGAGATTGTGCAGAATAGCAAACTCCACTTGCAAACAATTGTGAAAGTGAATTGAAAGAGAAGAAGAGTTTGGATTTATTTCCCCCCTTTCTCTCCTGTAGGAGACTCAAAGGGGCTTACAATCTCCTTGCCCTTCCCCCCTCACAACAAACACCCTGTGAGGTAGGTGGGGCTGAGAGAGCTCCGAGAAACTGTGAGTAGCCCAAGGTCACCCAGCTGGCGTGTGTGGGAGTGTACAGGCTAATCTGAATTCCCCAGATAAGCCTCCACAGCTCAGGCGGCAGAGCTGGGAATCAAACCCGGTTCCTCCAGATTAGATACCACGGGCTCTGTAACCTCCCTCACGATCCCCTATTCGTTCCATGGGAGTTTGCTATTGGTCGAAAGAGACTTGATAGCACGTCTCTTGATGGCAAGTAAACACACACACACAAGTTAAACCACAAACAAACACAGAATAATGTTTTCCTTCTTTCACCTTTCAAGATTCTTCTACCCTGATCCACTGAGGGAAACTCGTTTGCTTTTACACGTGGATGGCTTTGCAGCTTGAGATCTACCCACTGGGAAAAAGGTCCCAAAAAGTTTGAGATGTCTTGCTTTATTTAGCTCCAGCCCCTTTGGGGTACAGGGACACTGCTCCTAGGTACTCACTAATCCCAGGCATCTACTTCCCCTCTCCCCCCGCTATAGGCAATCAGCACCATCCAATGTAACAGCAAAAAAAATAACCAAAGCACGGTTTAAATAAAATGAAAATTATCCAATGTGATTTTCTTTCAGTTCCACTGTGGATTTAACACGACTACTGAATCCCATATGTTCCGTAAGATCAGCTCAAGGTTACAACCAAATAAACAGCTTTTTACTAGTTGATATGAACCCGGAACCTGGCATTGCCCAACAAAACAACCATCAACCACGGTTAGCTTCTCAGTCTCAAGCCTTATATTGTGAAGGGCCACTGCTTCAGTTATTTAAATCACTTAATAACTAGGGCTGATTCCGCACGGGCCAAAAACAGCAGTGGAACACTCTCCCTCCAGCTGTGCGGGTCCTGCGGGATCTTAATGAGTTCTGCAGGGCCTGCAAGACCGAGCTGTTCCACCAGGCCTTTGGGGAGGCCAGCCGCTGGTGGCCCCCCCTCCTTAACATCAGTGGATCCTACAGCCCCCTCCTCCCCCACCCTTGTTTAGGGGATTTGATAGTAGATCGCCATCTGTTATGTTTGTTATTCAGAAGCTGCATTTTAATGGGTTTGGTTTTTAATGTGTATAGAGCCATAATTGTTTATTTAATTAATTTTGGTATTTATTGACTTATTTTGTGCTCTATCCGTATATCTTGTTCACCGCCCTGAACCCTGGCGGTATACAAATATAATAATAATAATAATAATAATAATAATAATAATAATAATAATAATAATAATAATAATAATAATAATAATAATAATTTTAAAAAGGGTTTAAAATGGTTTAAAAGGGTTTATACTGTTTTCACACCGTTTTCACACCACTGTTTTTGGCCCGTGCGGAATCAGCCTAGGTTACTGTAGTTTTGTTCCGATTCTATCTTACAAAGTCCTTACCTAGTTGGTGCTGTGAGTGTTATATATTTTGTGTTTGCATTATTGATGCTAATAAAAGGATTCATTGTGCGTGTGGTTTAACAATTTAAAAACATATTTACAGCAGACATTCTAAAAGCTAACTGGCCTAGCTTCATATCTAAACTTAGCACAGGACATATTAGGGTAATACGGAAAGAGATGTTGCAAACAGAGACATCCTGATTTGGGATTTTGTCCAAGTCAGGGCTGTTTCTAAGGACAGTTTTTTTTAATGGGCTGACTCTTCCATTCGTGCCTTTTCTTTGCAGTAATTTGTTATCAGGAGCAGCAAGAAAAACAGCAACACAATATGCACTGGATATACTCACTTTCTGCCCCTTTACTCCACTGCAATCACATTTTCCACAGCTGGAACAAGCCTGAAAATTAAGAGGAAAACAAATATTTGAATTTTGCAACCAACATATGGCAAGCTGCCAGTTAGAGAATACATAAGAACATAAGAACAAGCCAGCTGGATCAGACCAGAGTCCATCTAGTCCAGCTCTCTGCTACTCGCAGTGGCCCACCAGGTGCCTTTGGGAGCTCACATGCAGGATGTGAAAGCAATGGCCTTCTGCGGCTGTTGCTCCCGATCACCTGGTCTGTTAAGGCATTTGCAATCTCAGATCAAAGAGGATCAAGATTGGTAGCCGTAAATCGACTTCTCCTCCATAAATCTGTCCAAGCCCCTTTTAAAGCTATCCAGGTTAGTGGCCATCACCACCTCCTGTGGCAGCATATTCCAAACACCAATCACACGTTGCGTGAAGAAGTGTTTCCTTTTATTAGTCCTAATTCTTCCCCCCAGCATTTTCAATGAATGCCCCCGGTTCTAGTATTGTGAGAAAGAGGGAAAAATTTCTCTCTGTCAACATTTTCTACCCCATGCATAATTTTATAGACTTCAATCATATCCGGTGGCCCCTTTCCGCACACACTTTATTCCGCACGGCTTTATTCAATTTTATTATAACACATTCCTCCATCTTCCTGTAGTCATGAGGGTGGGGGGACTGGGAGGGGTCTCAGCAGTGGAATAGCCTATCACACATGCAGAATAATGCACTTTCAATCCACTTTCAGCGCACTTTGCAGCTGGAATTTAATGTGTGGAATAGCAAACAATCGTGAAAGTGCATTAAAAGTGCATTATTCTGCATGTGCGACACTGCCATAAGGCTCGCCCGGTCCCTCCTGCCCCAACTCCAGATGGAGTTTGAGGGCCGGAACCTCATTCAACGCTGAGCTCAGCTTTCAGCTGCCGCTTGCCCCAAAAGCAGACAGTAAAACAGATGGTTATGTGCGCATTTCATCTTGGTTTTATCGGTTTGAAGACCCGTTTTTATTGTGCGCTAGCCGCAATGCCAGTTTTATTTATATTTATTTATTTATATATCAAATTTCTAGACCGCCCACCCCCGAAGGGCTCTGGGCTGTGTACGCTAGGCCAGAAACAGTACTACACACAATAGGCCAAAACAGCAGCACACAGAATAAAATAAATTAAATCAAGTTAAAACAATTTACAACATTCATAAAATAGCAGCAACAATACAATGCAGTACAATACAGCAAGAAAATAGCAGAATCATAGAAATATATAAGTATGTGGCGCCCGAACCCACGGCCGGGCGGGGGAGCAGTGTAGATTAGATGTTATATTGGGCGTGCCGATGATGGAATGGCACGCAACACAGGGGCATCCCAGAGGGGGAATCCGCGGCCGGCCTCACCAAAAGCCCTGTGGAACAAAGCCGTTTTACAGGCCCTGCGGAATTCACCATTGTATTTTATGAACAAATACAATGGGCTCTCAAAAGCTGTTGGACGGAACATCACCCCCTGAGGGGGGCAACTCCTTCGGCCTTTCTTCCCCCTTTGGACCTGCATCACCACCTCTCTCTTCCTCTTCCTCCAGTTCCCAGAGGAACAGCCTGGCTTCTATCTCCCCAACTTCACAATCACCCTTCTAGTCCACCTTCCTTTGCAAAACTGGATCCTGGCTTTGCAAAGAAGGGGGGGGGGAACCAGCAGGGTACCTATAAGTATTGACAAAGTTTTCCCCAAATCCATAAGCACCCCACATTTGCAAAGCTGGATCCAGGCATAGGGGCGGAGCGCTCTCGGAAACATGTGGGGTCACATGTCTCCGGGCGCACGCCAGCTGGTCACACCCCACACCCCTCCTCTCGGTCCCGCCCAGCGCCCTTCAACCTGACCCTGCCAGGAGCAGCTTGGCGGGGCCGGGCCGAGGGGCAGCCCCCGGCAGACTCCTGCTGGCTAAGGTAAATGGAATGTGGGGGGGCACCTGGAGCAGGTGTTGCCCCGAGTGCCATCCCCCCACATGCCTCTGTCCAGGCTTTGCAAAGGGGAGGGAGTTACCAGCTGAACTGAACTCAATTTCTTCCTCCGATTAGGCCACTACGAAATTATGAAGAACTCCAAACCCCATTCTGGTTTTCTCGGCCCCTCCTGGGAACACCTGGAGGGCTTGTGACAACATCAACATTTTTTTTGCCATCTGGTACCAGAGAAGCCGCTTCAAGCGTCTAGGTTTACAGGGGGACGGAAAATGCTGGTGAGGGAAACCTTCCTAAACAAGGGTTGATTTCATAAACAGGAGCGCTCCTGACTTTAATTTAAGGCCTTCTGAAAAGCCAGACGCATGAGTCAAGGAACTCGGACTTTGCCAGTTCTCATGACCTTTTTGGAAGAGGAGAAGTTGCCCCAGCTTTTCGGTCTCCAGTGTCATTCGGGATAATGAAAACACCCCAGATGGCAAAAACAATTTTCCAGAACTTGGCAACTCGGGAGGGTTCTGGCCACAGGGGATCGATTGTGCAAGATCATTTCCCTACACCAAAAAAAACACCCCAAACCCAAATGTATTTGGAATCACAGAGATTGCTGATTGCATGGACTGACTCATCACCTACACACACACACACACACACACACACACACACACACACACACACACACACACACAAAAGTAGGGCACAGATGCAAATGGCATCGGAAGTAGGAAAACAAACTTGAAGAAGGATCTTCATCAACATGAGGGTGGTCACTTGGTCGGCGTTCCATAGGCTGGATCCAACTTTAAGCTCTTGACCTGTGACCAATCTTGGAAGCTGCACAGCCAGAAAAGATCACAGCCAAACTTGTTTCTGACTGCCAGCGGGGATGCATGAGACACAGACACACAAGCTCAGGCGTCATGTGGTATCTGCATGGGCTCATGATGAGGGCTGCTGCTCTGGGTAAGAAGGGAATGACTGCGCAGCATGTGCCAAAGCACAGAGATTTCTTTCCTGGCCAGGCAGCTGCTGAAGGCATTGTTGGGAGGCTTTTCTTTTTTGCATGCGGCATGCTTGTGCTCAGCTTCCAGCCATCTCAGGCAGAACCACCAGATGGACCAGAGAGCAGACCAGGCCTTTCCACCTTAGCCATGTGAATCCCTGTTGTCTCATTCCAACGGGGAGAAGAAATAAGTCTCTGCGACACACTAAGAGTGTACAGTCAATGCAAGTGAAATCTGAAGGGCAACAGGTATATTTACAATATATAATTCTGTCAAGCGGAGTAAGAAGCAGAAATGTGAATTGTGTGGACATTAAATAAGAATAGTTATCTTTCAAAAGACCAGCAGTTTTACCTCAGAAGTTTATAAGCTTGGGGAACCGCAGCGCCCAGTCTGCCACCACCTCCAGCAGCCGCGGCAGGCTATCCCCTGGGGCGCTAGGCATCCGGTACAGAAACTGGATGCTGCTTTTGGATCCGATACAGAAATTGGATCCGATACAGAAATTGGATGCTGCTTTTAAATTGTTTTAATATTTATTGTTTTATCACTGTTGTAAACCGCCCTGAGCCCTTCGGGGGAGGGCGGTATAAAAGTAGAATAATAAATAAAAATAAACAAATAAATAAATAAATAAATAAGCATAAAGAGAACTTTACTTTAACTGAGAGAGAAAAATAAACAGTATATACGTATCAACAAAGTATCACGTATACATTGTTTCATGCACGGCTCATAGTTGTGGTAGTAAGCTTATACAGTATTTTAGTCAAAGGCAATTTTACATAGTATTGGTTAGCAGTACACAGAGAACATCTTTTCTCTCAGTCAGTCAGTTAGTCAGTGAACAGAGGAACACTACCAACGGTTTTAACTGACACATTTAGAATGTTTGTGCAGGTTCCCAGAATTTCTTGCTGCTTGTGCTGCTGCTGCTGCTGCATGCAAACAAGGCTGAGAATTCCAACAAAAACAGCATAGGCTGAGGAACACAGGACCCTGCTCATGTTCAGAGATAGGGTTGCCCAGTCCCCTCTAGCCCCTGTTGGGAGTTAGGGGAGCAGAGTTGCCAGATCCAGATCGGAGATTTGGGGCTGGAGCCTGTAGAGGTCAGGTCCTCGGTGGGTATACCACTGACCTTACCTTCAAAAGCATCCAGATTGGAGATGTGGAGCTCAGACAGAGTTAGGTTGCCTGGTCCCCTTTAGCCCTTGTTTAAGGTGACCAGATGGTCACCTTCCTCACCCGGGACGGGGAGGTGGTCGCGCGCACCCGCATCAGCACATGGGCTTCTGGGGCTCGCGGTTTGCCGCCCTGTGACAGGGCGGCAAACCCAGCCCAGAACTTGATACACCTGCTGCCACAAGCCGAACTCCCCGGGCAGGAGACAGGGAAGTGCCCCACCTTCTGGGGTGCTTCCCTGTCTCCCTACCGAGGCCACTACACCTGGGCAGTGTGCTCCTGCAGCGTGTGAAATGCGCGTCCGCAGGGCTACATTCCTAACGGGACATTCCCTAAAGCCGGGGCCAGCCGGGACACCTCACGCAAAGCGTGAGAAGCGTCCCTTGGCAGACGGATAGTCCACCCTACCCTTGTTGGAGTTAGGGGAGCAGAGTTGCCAGATCCAGATTGGAGATTTGAGTACAATGCCATACAGCCCATCCAAAGCATTCATTTTCTCCAAGATAACTGATCTCTGTATTCTGGAGATGAACTGTAATTCCAGGGGACTCCCCAGGTCCTGTTGGCTAGCATCCATAGTGTATATAACATACATTATGTCATATTTGGCTCCTAAGTATTCCATGTGTGTGTCAGGTCTTCAGACTGAAGTCAATACGCAGACTCTGGATGCTGGATCAGAAGTCTTTATTGATAACAGCTAGTGCCTGGCTTTCAAAAAGCCAGTTCTGCCAGGTTATGAAAATACAGTTGCCTTTATCCCCTCAGAGTTGCTGCCATAAATCCCTGTTTTCATGGAATGTGAGAAAAACAGAAAGAGAAATGTTTGGGAGCTGAGCCTCTCAAGACCAGCACAGTGACAGTTCTCAGCCACCTGCCACCCCACTCCTGCTTGGAAGGCACCAGGATTGCTACTAGTTAGCTACAGTTACAAGCATCAAAGCAAAAGAAAAGAAAAGGGAAAGATCCATTAACATATCAGAAGGTGAAGAAAATTTAATTTCTGCTTTTTAGTTTAATCCTTGATTTGTGTGTTTGATGCACTGTGCTAATATAGATTATGGTAGATTAACAGCAGTGACCACCTGCTCCTTGAATTAGAATTTCACCTTTGCGGTATGTGGGGCTGCCCCAGGAGACTGTTCATCAGCTTTAGTTTTTCCAAACCAGAACAGTGAGGGAGTTTACCAGTTTCAGGGGAGCACATCTCCCCAGTATTTTTTAAAAAAATCTACATTGCCTACCTTTTTACTTTGGGGCACAACTGAAAGCACTGTTCAGTAGTTAAAGGAGTCACACTCCAACCCATAAAACAATTTCTATTTTCAATCCAGTGTCTTGTTATGGCATGTACAGATTGCTCCTTCTCCCAGGAATATTAGTCAACATTTATTCTTGCCCCTATAGCCTAGTTCAGTGGTGTCACATGTATCAGAGTATTGGCTTATAACCAACCACACGTTTTTAGCCTTGTTTGCATGCAGCAGCAGCACAAGCAGCATGGAATTCTGAGAAGCTGCACAAACATTCTGAAGGTGACAGTTAAAAACCGTTGGTAGTTCTGTTGTTCCCTGACTGACTAAGAGAAAAGAGGTTTCTCTGTGTACTGCTAACCAATGCTATGTAAAAGTGCTCTGACTAAAGATACTGTATAAACTTACTATTGCAACCAAATTGTAACAGACGATGAACCGTGAATGTATATACCCATGATGGCGAACCTTTTTGAGACCGAGTGCCCAAATTGCAACCCACTTGTTTATCGCAAAGTGCCAACATGGCAATTTAACCTGAATACTGAGGTTTTAGTTTTTAAAAAAGGTTGGCTCCGAGGCATGCATTACTCGGGAGTAAGCTTGGTGGTAGTTGATGGCTTTGCTTTGAAGCAACCATGCAACTCTTCAAACGGGTGAATCATGCCCCATTGCCAGCAACCGAGCTTACTCTCAGGTAAAGGATCGCGCTTTAGTTCTTTGCATGAAAATCATTGGGATTTATCATCGCTTAACAGGGTTAACTACACTGCTTCCCCAAAACTAGACCTTAGGTTTAATGCTAATTATTGAGCCCAGCGGCCCAGGCTTGCTTAGATGTGTGTGTGTGTGTGTGTGTGTGTGTGTGTGTGTGTGTGACTCTTTTTGCATGTGCCCACAGAGAGGGCTCTGAGTGCCACCTCTGGCACCCGTGCTATAGGTTCGCCACCACTGGTATATACTGTTTATTTTTCTCTCTCAGTTGAAGTAAAGTTCTATTCATGTTTATGAACTTCTGAGGAAAAATGGCTGGTCTTTTTAGAGATAACTGTTATTTAACGTGCCACACAATCCACATTTCTGATCGTTACTCTGCTTGACAGGATTATATATTGTAAATATACCTGTTGCCCTTCAGTTAGATAAAGGATTTCCCACTCCAAGGCATAAAACAATTTCTATTTTCTATCCAATGTCTTGTTATGGCATTTACAGATTGCTCCTTCTCCCAGGAATATTATTCAACAATTATTCTTACCCCTCCAGTCGAGTTCAGTGGTATCATCTGTATCAGGGTATTGGCCTATAACCAACCACACAGTTCCTCTGACAGAATGGAATTTCCATTTCCCTCGATATCCCCCTACCAACAGCAGACACTCCCATTTTATCCCCATGCTGTTCCTGTAGGCCTGCGAACCCCAGGAATAAAATCTGGGGGGGGGGGGGTTGGTGAGCTGCAGCATGAAAGCAAGAAAGACCCAGTCTGCTGGGCTCATGGATGATTGGATGCATGCCAGTCATTCTTCTACCCATGCTTCGTATAAAGGAGTCTATGTTCTTCTGCAGAATGTAATAAATGCCATGCACTAGACTCGCACAAACACAGACAATGCAAAGCTTTAGGTCTTCCAGCATCAGCGGAAGACTCAGCAGATGCTACCAAATTAGGAGGGGTAGCTAATACCCTGGACGACAGGGGAAGGATTCAAAATGATCTGTACAGATTAGAGAGCTGGGCCAAAACTAACAAAATGAATTTCAACAGAGATAAATTTAAGATTCTTCACTTAGGCAGAAAAAAATGAAATGCACAGATATAGGATGGATGACACCTGGCTTGACAACACTACATGTGAAAGGGATCTGGGGGTCTTAGTAGACCACAAACTGAACATGAGTCGGCAGTGTGATGCGGCAGCCAAGAAAACCAATGCAATTCTGGGCTGTATCAATAAGACTAGCGTCTCTAGACCAGTGATGGCAAACCTTTTTGAGACTGAGTGCCCAAACTGCAGCCCAAACCCCACTTATTTATCGCAAAGTGCCAACACAGCAATTTAACCTGAATGCTGAGGTTTTAGTTTAGAAAAAACTGATTGGCTCCCTCTTCTTCTGCCCCCCCCCCGCTCGAGCAGGGGTCAGCCTGATCTAGCCTCCAGCAAGTCCCATGCGCACCACTCTGTGCCTCTCTAGCATCTCTGCCCCTCCCTCTGCAGCCTCCCCTCAGGCAGCAGCCACCTGGAGCACAGGCACCAGGCCCGCCAGCCGAGTCCTCCCTGCTCACTGCGTTGCGTCATGCTCAGTGGCCCAAGCCAGCCTAGATGTGTGTGTGTGGGGGGTGATTTTCTGCCCCCACATGACGAACTCTGTGTGCGTGCCCACAGAGAGGGCTCCGAGTGCCACCTCTGGCACCCGTGTCATAGGTTCGCCATCACTGCTCTAGACTGAGGGACGTAATTGTACCTCTCTATTCTGCATTGGTCCCACCTAACCTAGAGTACTGTGTTCAGTTCTGGGCACTGCAATTTAAGAAGGATATTGACAAGCTGGAACGTGTCCAGAGGAGGGCAACCAAAATGGTAAAAGGCCTGGAATCCATGCCCTACTAAGAGCGACTTAGGGAGCTGGGGATGTTTAACCTGGAGAAGTGAAGGTTAAGGGGACACACGACAGCTACGATTAAATATTTGAAGGGATGTCATGTCGAAGAGGGAGCAAGCTTATTTTCTGCTGCCTCAGAGACTAGGACACGGAGTAATGGATTCATGGTGCAGGAAAAGAGATTCCACCTAAACATTAGGAAGAACTTTCTGTCAGGAGAATGGTGAAGTCTCCTTCTTTGGAGGTTTTTAAACAGAGGCTGGATCATCATATGTCAGGAGTGCTTTGATTGTGTGTTCCTGCGTGGCAGGGGGCTGGACTTGATGGCCCTTGCGGTCTCTTCCAACTCTATGATTCTATGAAGAGTTAAGGTGGCCATCAATCAGATTCCAGTGGAGTCAACCAGCTTCCGGAACTTTCTGCGGATGAGGGCACCTATCTGTGATCTTTTATGCAACTGTTTTTTTGCCTGAACTCCAGTGGCCGAGGCCACCTTCGTTCACTGGATGGCAGGAGGCATTCAATTTCCCAGGGCTGCTTAAGTGGCAATTTTTTTAAACAAGAGAACAATGCAGTGACAGTAGAAAAGGGCCTGCTTTGTTTATTGCAGACTTTCTAGCACTGAGTCCATGGCGCATGGTAGGACAGGAAGCACGTCGGGGCGAGAAATCGTGTCCTGATGCGCTTCCTGTTTGTGTCATGTCAGGGCAAGAAATCTTGTCACAACGTGCTTCCTCTTACCCCGTGTGTACTTCTTGCATGGCTTGGGTAAGGCTGGGGAACGCCGGCAGTGGGTAATGGGCTAAATTCACCTTTTCACTCAAAACTGTGACTTGCAGGGCTTGAGTGCAGAATGGACTTTGGAGAGCCGGATGCTTCTCGGCACCTACTTGGCTTTGGCCACACCACTAAGACACCCAGCATGGTGTAGTGGTTAGAAGCAGCGGCCCCTAATCTGGAGAGCCGGGTTTGATTCCCCACTCCTCCACATGAGCGGCTGACTCTTATCTGGTGAACTGGATTTGCTTTCCCACTCCTATGCATGAAGCCTGCTGGGCGACCTTGGGCCAGTTCTCTCAGAACCCCCTCAGCCCCACCTACCGCACAAGGTGTCTGTTGTGGGGAAGGGAAGGAGTTTGTAAGCTGCTTCTTCTACTGGGGAAGGGCTGTGACTCAGGGTTAGAGCATCTATTTGACTTTTAGAAGGTCCCAAATTCACTCTCTAGTATCTCCAGGTAAAAGGCTCAGGTGCTAGGGTGATGCAAAACACCTCTGCTGAGACCCTGGAGAGCCAGTGCCAGTCTGAGTAGTCCCATGCTGGCAGGGGCTGATGGGAATTGTAGTTCATGAACATGTGGAGAGCCACAGGTTGCAGACCCCTGGAGTAGACAGCACTCACCTTGACGGGCCAGTGATCTGATTTAGTATAAGGCAGTTTCACATGTCTTCATATGTGTGTGTGGCATAGGTGATAACCCGGTCCGTAAGTCCACCCTAGCTTCAGGTAGCCTCCTGCACACGGACAAGCTTCGCGTTTGCTTTCCTTGTCTTCAGAAATCAACTCGCATTGTCAAAGTCAGCTCCCACCTGGAGCACCTGATTCACCCACCAAGCCCATCTCTGACACATGCCTGGCCTCAGTTTGTTCATAATTCAGTCCCTCGCACGGAGATTTTTAAAAGTGTTCTCTCTAAAGCGACTGAAAGGCTTCGTTGTTCGGCTTTTGGCAGGTGGAACGAAGCAATTGTCTGTGGTGGGAACTTTATTTTATAGAGGTTAAGACCTGGTGTAATCTAGGGTGACCATCCATCACGCTTTTCGCGGGACCCTCACGCTTTTGCGTGAGGTGTCCCGCGTCCCGCCGGGCTCCAACAATGTCCCGGTTGGGAATGTGCTCCCTGCTGACGTAGCGGCGCCAGACACTGCTACCCGGCGCTTCCGGGCGGGAGACGAAGGCGCCCAGGGCTTCCCTGTCTCCTGCCCGAAGGCTGCCGAACAAACCGCCAAAAAGAGCAGCGTGCTCCCAGCTGCCTTTTCGCGTGGCCTTCCGGCAGAAGACAGGAAGCGCCCCAGTGCCGGCTAAGAGGCGTCACAATGTCTGCCCGGCTTTGCCCGCCCATAAAAAAGGCAGCGGCGCTCCCCGGGAAGAAATTCGGAAGGGCGTCTGCTTGTATAGCACTTCTAACAGCGCTCCGGGCTGGAGACAGGGCTGTCTCCAGCCGGGGCAGCGGCTTTATGGCAGCAGCAGCAGCAGCTGCCTGCCTTTCCCGGGTCTGGTCACTTTAGTGTAATCACCCAAAGCCAGTGGCCTGCTGCCTTCTCTGTTCTGTGCCAAGAACTTCCTGCATTCAGGAGTAGGAGCCATTTGCATGCTCCACATGCGCTGCCCCCTGCTCTGTCCCTGCTCTGACCCCTCTCCTTCATGCTTACATTCAGTAGCCATTCCCTCTCTCTGATCTTATCATTAGCTCTTTCCTTCATTGACGAAAGATCTGTTGGTAAAAACCCTTCCGCTTCTGAACATTGAATGAAATGTTGAGCCCACGCTGCCTCCATTGCAATTTTAATTCAACCTTTCCTGATTTTATTCCCCCCTACCCGCCCTGGTTGCAGATGGGTGCACATAGGCCAGAGGTGGGATCCAGCAGGTTCTCACAGGTTCCCGAGAGTAGGTTACTAATTATTTGTGTGTGCCGAGGGGGGGCTACTAATTGGTGATTTTGCCACATGATTTTTGCCTTAGATTTTTGCCCCTCCTCTCAGCAGTAGCGCGCAGAACTTGAAGCAGTCTAGCAGGGGGTGCACCAGCGTGCGTGGCAGCCTGCGCCTGCGTGAATTCATTTCCCGCCCAAGGACCGGTGCAGTGAATTCATTTCCCGCCCAAGGACCGGCCATGCCCCCGTCGTGCCCCGCCCAGCCCCATTGGCGCAACGCCACAGTTTGAATCCCACCACCATGGGAATCTGTTACTAAAATTTTTGGATCCCACCACTGACATAGGCCCCTTCCGCACATGCAGAATAATGCACTTTCAATCCACTTTCAATGCACTTTGCAGCTGGATTTTACTGTGCGGAAGAGCAAAATCTACTTGCAAACCATTGTGAAAGTGGATTGACAATGCATTATTCTGCATGTGCGAAAGGCGTCATAATGGTAAATCTGGTCTGTGGCTGCTCAAGTATAACTCTGGCTTGGCACTTAGGGAGACCGGCAGTGCCTACCCATTTCTTTGCACTCAGATGTATGCCTGCGTGGCAGCACCATCTCCACTTTGATATCACAGCCTGGTTGCCCAGAGCGCCCGTGCTGCTCTGTGCTGCCCAAATGGGGATTTCCTCTATGCAATCCTCACAATGACTCCATACTTTAAAAAACTGGTCTGTCAGAAGTCGCTTTTTCCCTTCGCTGCCTAAGTGGAGCTGAAAATTAAACAAGCAATGACAGGCGGCGGCTCTCCGCCCTTGTCTCAACTGGCTAATTGAGAATTTCCTGATCTCATCGCCTCATCTCTTTGCCAAGTACAGCAGCTAAAATGTCATAGGGGGAGAGACCATACTGCAGGGCATTTCAAAATGCAAAGCAACTAGGAAACAGTGGTCCGCTGCCAATGGCAGCTGCCTGCTTGCTCCTTCCACCTGGCCCGCCAATAGGGTATGCCATTCCATGTTACACACTGCCCAATGCTACAACCCTGCTCAAAGGAATTCACAAAACAGCAAGAAAATTCCCTTTCCCTTTTGGCAAACCAACAGAAGTAGATATAGATTTTTTTTCATCCCAGTACTTGGGCCAAAAAGTTGACTACCTCTGCTCGAGAACAAAAACGCCAGCTTCCTGCAGTGGCGTATCTGCAGGGGGAACAGAGGGGGCATACGGCACAAGTTGATTTTCCGCTCACCCCTGCAACATTTTTTTAAAAAGCAATCAGACGTTCTTGAGTTATGTGAATGTTGGTGGGATTATCTCCAGTAGTTTTGTGCACATGGACGGAAAAGCCTATTGGCTACAGGGTCTGTCCACGGAGCAATCCAAAGAAAACATGTCCTGCTGACATGATTTGTTTTAAAAATGATCCATTCATCAAAGAAGACCAGTCCTTGGCTTGGACTCTTGACCAACTGCATACAGAGAGAAGGGCCCTGTTTCTTCCTCTTCAAACCCCTCTCCTGATTTGTACGTACAGGATGTGTGTCAAGGAATACTTGGAACGTGACTCTTGAATGCTGTTGGGCAGTTTTGCATACGTTCAGGTATGTTTTTCTAATGGTTGGGGAAATAAATTCTTAGAGAGCTTTCTTAGAATTTGGATTTATACCCCACCATTCTCTCCTGTCAGGAGACTCAAGGTGGCATACAAACTCCTTTCCCTTCCTCTCCCCACAACAGACACCTGGTGAGTAAGGTGGGGCTGAGCGAGTTCCAAAGAACTGTGACTAGCCCAAAGCCATCTAGCAGGAATGTAAGGCCCTTTCTGCAGGAGCATAATACAGTGACCCAAGGATGGCAAAAACGCTGTCCTGGCTGCCTGGGAGCAACATGAAGCCACTGCTGTTAACCTCGTTCAACGAGCAAGGCTTTTGCAAAGCACCGTCTTCCCGTCGGCGTGGTGCGAACAACACCAGCGGGAAGATGCTGTTTTCCCCCTCCCCTCCCCGTCCTATCCAGCGTTGCTCTGGAGGGCTGCAGAGCCCTGCCTATGCTGTCCTCCAACCCCTGGAGCGACGCTGGATGTGACGGTGAGTGGAGAGGGCGCCCGCAGGCTGAGGGGAAAGTTGGGGCCGCTCACACGCTAGCGTGCGAATGGTCCCCGAGCCTCCACCAGCATAATTCATGCCCGTGGAGGTGCATTTCCGAGCATGTGCGGAAAGGGTCTAAGAGTACGGCAACACATCTGGTTCACCAGATAAGCATCTGCCACTCAGGTGGAGGAGTGGGGAATCAAACCCGGTTCTCCAGATTAGAATCCACCTGCTCTTAACCACTATACTACACTGGCTCTTTGCACATGTACCCACTACAGAGGGCTTATGTTGTGCTACCTTATGCTGGGCATGTAAGCAATTGGACCCTTCCTCCCACTGTGAAGGCATGGGGGCCAAAGACTAGCATGAGAGAACGACGCTGCTCCCCACAAAATGGAAGCCCCTCAGAGGGTTTTGGGATCACTGGTGTGTCAAACCTGGATGGGGTAGCTGTTGGCTGCTGAACTTCTCCCTTAGCTCTAAGTGTGCCTGGCTGGACAATGGGGCTAGCTCCGTGGTGGTGATCCTTTGGCACTCCAGATGTTATGGACTACAATTCCCATCAGTCAATTGGCCATGCTGGCAGGGGCTGATGGGAATTGTAGTCCATAACATCTGGAGGGCCAAAGGTTCGCCACCACTGGGCTAGCTAATCCCCATTGTATCACTGTAAGGCAATTTGCTCATACTCGGTACGCCTGCTCCGCCTCTGGTCATTTACCCAGGGATATAAAACAGAAACACCCACCCCAGCAGTCAATCAGTATCCAAGGCATTCTCTTGGGTCCTGATGACTCATCAAGTCTCTCCTACTCTTTTGTAGGAACCCCAGGAAAGCAATCCGTTCTTTGTCTCCAGCTTTCCTACCGGTTTACCTCATACCACCTGAGGACCCATTTGGAGGTATAAATATTGGTCCTTTGGCCATTCATAGTGTGCGTATTCTGGATCCATGCATGCACCTCCATTCACATGTGGGCTCTTCCCTTTGATCCTAGAAAACACTGGTAATTTTCCTCTCCAGAGCTGCTTTCCTCGGACGTCTCTTCAAGACTGGAAACTATTGCTCATCCAACTTCCTCTCTTTTTCCCTTGGGTTGATCTTGTGCGCTTTATGTTCTGTTCAGTGCTTAAAAGATATTTGTTGTTTTACTAATGTGATCCTTTAACAGATCCATACTTTGATGATACAACTGCCAGCTTGCTTGAGAGTTTTCACTCAGGATTATCCTGGTATAGATAGATTGTTGATCCCTTCCGCACACGCAGAATAAGGCACTTTCAATTCACTTTCAATGCACTTTGCAGCTGGATTTTACCGTGCTTAATAGCAAAATCCACTTCCAAACAATTGTGAAAGTGGATTGACAATGCATTATTTTGCGGAAGGGGGAGCCCTTCTGCACATGCCAAATAATGCACTTCCAATTCGCTTTCGCAATTGTTTGCAAGTGGGGCATTTACCCCCTCTCATTCGCTGACTCCAGCTGATTCCCTGAACTAAAGTGGAGAATGCCTACCCAGGGTTAAGCATAAGCATAGCATAAGCATTTATTGTCATTGTGCACGCACAACGAAAATTTACAGCAGCATTCCTCGATGCACACAATTTCAGACTCATGCCCCATCCTCACTTTCCCCTTCCTCCACCCATCCCTACACAGCCTCAAACACATCAACACGAAGCCACAGAGTTCAGCATCACCACAGCTCTCGAGTAGAAGCTGTCTCTAAGCCTCTTTGTCCTAGTTTTGATAGACCTGTGTCGTCTGCCGGATGGTAACAGTTCAAAAAGAGAGTGTGCTGGATGAGACAGGTCTCTCAGAATATTTTGGGCTTTCTTTAGGCTTCAGGAATGATAGAGTTCTTCCAAGGAGGGGAGAGGGAAGCCGATAATCCTCTGTGCAGTAGTGATAACCCTTTGGAGCGCCTTCCTATCTGCCACTGTGCAACTGGAGAACCATACACAAATGCAGTAGGTTAAGACACTCTCTATAGCACAGCGGTAAAAGGACACCAGGAGTTTTCCATTCAGTTGTTGTTTCCTTAACAGTCTCAGATAGTACAGTCTTTGCTGGGCCTTCTTAACCACCGCGGCAGTCTGTACGCCCCAGGTCAAGTCCTCTTTAATCATAACGCCCAGAAATTTAATATTAATAATAATAATAAGCCTTTATTTGGCATAACAATAATCATAACACAATAATCATAACACAATAAAAAACCTGAGATAAAAGGTATACAAATACAAAGGTTTAAGATAGAATATAAATTATTGATTGTGCATCACCTCCAGTAAAAATTGTGCTACCAATTCACAAGTTTCATTGTCAGAATTGTCCAGAAGGAAAGGAAGTCTACCTGATTCTCCCATTTCACTAGGTATCCTAGAAAGAATATTGGAATATTTTGATCTGATATTAGCAGATTTAGGGCAGCAAAGCAGTTGATGTGCCAATGTTTCAATTTGTTGTTCACCACAAGAGCATACCCTTTCGCTCATTTCCAAGTTGTTAAATCTACCACGCAATAAAGCGGAGGGGAAAACATTGAAGCGAGGAAGTGTGAGGGCTCTTCTCTGCATTGGATTAGTCAAAAAATACAAATAGGGAGCCATCCTGTTTTGACATAGGGGTATTGAAAGATGTAAGGGTGAACAAGTTTTCATAGCAGCCCTAAATAAATTAATCCATTCGCTTTCCAACAATTTTTGTTTTAACAAGAAATTTAAAACTAGCCACCCGCTCTACTTGATCTCCATTTAACAGGTGGGGAGCAAAGGAAAGTGTGTGCCTCTCCCGCCACAGCCACACACACATACTCGGTACGCCTGCTCCGCCTCTGGTCATTCACCCAGGGATATAAAACAGAAACATGACCAAATGCAGGCAGTGTAGCTCAGTTGATGTTCCAGATAAAACAGCGGATTGAACTGCAAGGTCTGAGTCCACAAATCACGGGATCCAGCCCTGTGGGAATGCTACACCCTTGCATGTGAGGCCAATGACACTGAGAGTGAGTCAGGGCACAGGTCACTGTCCCCTCCACCCCCTTCATCTGCCTTCCACGCTGTTATTGCAAAAATCCCTGTACTCCACTTGTCTTCCACCCCTCCGTACTCCTTTCTGGGCTGCGGGCCCATACGGAGCTGCCAATTTTTTGCGGCTTTTTGGAAGGAAGGATCACCTTATGTTGTACTGACATAAAAAGCAGGAGAGCAGTGTCAAGATGACAAAGCCAGGTCTTTCAGCAATGTTATCAACGAAGGGCAACAGGTACCCTGTTTACCTGAATATAAGACATCCCCTGAAAATAAGACGTAGTAGAGGTTTTGCTGAAGTGCGAAATATAAGGCATCCCCCGAAAGTAAGACGTAGCAAAGTTTTTGTTTGGAGGCAACCCCCGACGAACAGAACACAGAAAAATAAGACATCCCCTGAAAATAAGACATAGCGCATCTTTGGGAGCAAAAATTAATATAAGACACTTTTATTTTCGGGGAAACACGGTATATTTAGAATATATAATCCTGTCAAGCAGAGTAACGAGCAGAAATGTGGATTGTGCAGCACGCTAAATTAGAATAGTTTATCTCTCAAAAGACCAGCCGTTTTACCTCAGAAGGTCTTAAACAAAAGGAGAACTTTACTTCAACTGAGAGAGAAAACATATACGGTATATACACATTAACAAAGTATCACATATATATAGTTACATTCACAGCATGTTGTTTGTTACAGTTTTGGTTGTGCTAGTAAGCTTTTTACAGTATCTTTTAGTCAGAGCACTTTTACATAGCAGTGGTTAGCAGTACACAGAGCAACCTCTTTTCTGTCAGTCAGTCAGGGAACAACAGAACTACCAACGGATTTTAACTGCCACCTTCAGAATGTTTGTGCAGCTTCCCAGAATTCCATGCTGCTTGTGCTGCTGCCACATGCAAACAAGGCTGGAAATGGGTGATGTGGTTTCCGGGCTGTATGGCCGTGTTCTAGCAGCATTCTCTCCTGACGTTTCGCCTGCGTCTGTGGCTGGCATCTTCAGAAGATCCTCTGAAGATGCCAGCCACAGACGCAGGCGAAACGTCAGGAGAGAATGCTGCTAGAACACGACCATACAGCCCGGAAACCACACAGCACCCAAGTGATTCCGGCCGTGAAAGCCTTCGACAATACAAGGCTGGAAATTCCAACAATAGGGTTGTCAGCTGTGCCTTGGGAAATTGCTGGAGGTTTGGGAAGGGAGTTCAGTGAGGATGTGATTCAATAGATGTCGCTTTCTGAAGCTGCCAATTTCTTCAGAGGAACTGATCTATGTCGTCCAGAAATAAGTTGCAATTCCAGGAGAACTACAGGACCAGCCCAGAGATTGGCAATGCTGGCTATGGAAGGGATCCCTTTTTAGAAGAGGGACTCAAACAGATCCTTCTGCCACAAACACCCTCCACTGCTGACTCTCATTGAGAGCCAGCGTGGTGTAAAAGTTAAGAGCAGGTGGTTTCTAATCTGGAGAACCGGGTTTGATTCTCCACTCCCCCACCTGAGTGGCAGAGGCTTACCTGGTGAACCAGATGTGTTTCTGCACTACTACATTCCTTGGGCTAGTCACAGTTCTTCAGAACTCTCTCAGACCCACCTATCTCACAAGGTGTCTGTTGTGGGGAGAGAAAGGGAAAGGAGCTTGTAAGCCACCTTGAGTCTCCTTACAGGAGAGAACGGTGGGGTATAAATCCAAACTACTACTACTACTACTACTACTACTACTACTACTACTACTACTACTACTACTACTACTACTACTACTACTACTACTACTACTACTAATCTCTCTGTCCTGGAACAACCTAACCCTAACCATGCCAGCAGGGGCTGGTGGCAATTGCAATCCATGAACATCTGAAGCGCCAGAGTTGGACACCTCTGTTCTAAGCAGCTCCTCTGGCTGCACGCAACCACCCTATTTGCTACTGTGCCATTTCCCTGAGGTCCTGTTTATGCTACCCTCACAAATCTGATATTATCTATCCTGGCTGAAATCTTGTGCCAAAACTGAATCCATCTTTCTTTTTCTTTAAATAGCAAAAGGATGTCTGATGCTGAACATGAGGGAAGCATTTAAAGGAAATCGCATTTCAGTGTTTAACAATTGCCTAAGGTTAAAGGAAACTAATTTGTCAATATTTCCTCTTCTGTTTTCCCCCCCTTCTGTTGACTAGACAGGAAATTGGAAACTTTTCCCTTAAAAGGAAAAAAAAGCACATTTTTAAAATTTATGTTCTTCCAGCTGGGTGTTGCATTCAGTAAATAAAAAACATATTTTATAGCTCTCTGGGAACATTTCTTATGTAACATATTACATAAATGCAACCAATAATGACAGTAACTTTTTAAAGTAATTTGCCCTCTGCGGGATGACAAACTCATACTATTTTTACGATTTTTTCCTGAAAATGCCTCCTTTCCTATGGTAATTTAATGGGTGAGACAAAGACCTAAATGAATATATTAATAGTGCAATCCTAAATAGAGCCATATCTTTCTAAGTCTATTGAAGGGTTTTTTTTCTGTTTGTTTTGGTATCCAAAATATTTATCTATTCTGTACTTTTTATTCTCCAGTAGGAGCTATCCTATGTTTCTTCCTGGCAGGATAAACCGGTGGTCATGATAATGCTTCTAGGAAGTAAATCAAATAAACCTTTAATCGGCATAAAAAATACAGAGTCATGAAGTAAATAATAAGTTATTACATTTTTCAGGATGTGGTAATTAATGTCATTACTACAAGTTGTGTGACAATGGAAGAGGAGACTATCTGCACTGATCTAATTAACAGTTCTGAACAACCATAGAAAATACAGAATACCACAACAGCGGCCAATTAGAAAACAGAGCCAGGGAAATTACAACCATGAATGGCCATTTCCAAGAACTGAGTAATGAAAAGAGAGAGTGCTTAATTATTTTTGCTCTGGTAGAGAGTGCTGTCAAATCACTGCTGACTCATGGCAACCTGCACGGTTTTCAATGCAGGAGGGTTTGGGGGGGGGGGGTTGCCATTGCCTTCCTCTATGCCAGTGATGGCGAACCTTTTTGAGATTGAGTGCCCAAGTTGCAACCCAAACCCCACCTATTTATCGCAAAGTGCCAACCCGGCAATTTAACCTGAATGCTGAGGTTTTAGTTTAGAAAAAACTGGTTGCCTCCCTCTTCCTCCACCCCACCCACTCGAGCAGGGGCCAGCCTGCTCTAGCCTCCAGCAAGTCCCGTGTGCAGCGCTTTGTGCCTCTCTAGCATCTCTGTCTCCTCTGTGCCCCCCCCCCCGGGCAGCAGCCACCCAAAGCACAGGCACCAGGCACGCTAGCCGAATCCTCTCTGCTCACCGTGATGCACGCACATCATGCTCAGTGACCCAGGCCAGCCTAGATGTGTGGGGGGAGGGTGATTTTCCGCCGCTCACACGACGAACTCTGTGTGCGCGTGCCCACAAAGAGGGCTCCGAGTGCCACCTCTGGCACCTGTGCCATAGGTTCGCCATCACTGCTCTATGCAGGCTGAGAGAGTTCTGAGAGAACTGTGACTGGCCCAAGGCCACCCAGCAGGCTTTCTTGTGCAGGAGTAGGGAATGGAACCGGTTCTACAGATCAGAGTTTGCCGTTCTCAACCACTACACCGTGGAGATTATAAACGGCGGTATTTGAAATATTAAGTCAACTCTCTGATCACGAGAAGGCTGGATTGTCCAAAGGAAAGCTGAAACATTGCAGAAAACATATTAATCTCAGGAACAGTGCAAGGAGGGTGAATAAAAGTCCCTGAGGAGGAATGAAAATACATTTTTTTTTAAAAACCCTTGAAAACATATTCTGAACTCCGCATGCACAGTGTTGCAATTGCCTATTGGAAAGAAAAAAAGTGTGGATTTCCTGTGGACAGATCATTGAAAACAGCTGTAATATACATTACATTGTGCTGATTTTTTTTTTAAAAAAAAAAAATCTAACATAGGGTTTCAGGTCACAAGCAAGAGGCAGGGTCTCTGTACCTCTTTGACTGAGCAGAAGAATGCAGTTGACTTCCAGCCAAACCCTACCAGGGCACAAAGATACTGGCAGGTGTAAATGGCCTTGATCTGGAGACCGTCCAGACCACTAAATGCCTCTGGGCAGGCAAGACTTCATGGGAATGAATCAGGCTCTTCAACTGAGACAGCCAACCTCGTACATCTGCAGAATGCAATATTAACCGGCACTTCAGGAAACAAAATGCTGCTACTTCACAAACGGCTATTCTGTGTTTTGCAAAGAATAACACTCACGAGGTCACATATTTCTCTCCTGTGAATCAGTAGATATTAAGGACAAATTAAATGAGACGCTGTCCCCAGGTTTGCCCCAGACACTGTCCCCGGGTTTCTCTGTGGAAAGCTGTTTAACAGTGTTGCTGGACCTCAATTTTGGAAGGGAACACCATGGTGCAGGAGGAAGAGGAATTCCTGACTTTCTCCTGGGTTGTTTTCCTACCCCAAACAGCATTAGGCAAGGGGTATGTCAGCAAATATGTTCCAGTATTGTTATTGATCAAAAAATGATCCATTGTGGAAGGTAGGAAGCCTACACTCTGGTGGTCCCAACCAGTGGTGGGATCCAAAATTTTTAGTAACAGGTTCCGATGGTGGTGGGATTCAAACTGTGGCATAGCGCCAATGGGGCTGGGCGCAAGACGCGATGGGAAGTGGCGAGGCATTCCTGGTGAGGGCATTCCTGGGTGGGGCTGTGGCAAGGACGCACCCGCTGCACCAGTCCTTGGGCGGGAAACGAATGCACGCAGGCACAGGCTGCCATGCACACCAGTGCACCTCCTGCTAGACTGCTTCAAGTTCTGCGCACTACTGCTGAGAGGAGGGGCGTAACTAAGGCAAAAATCACGGGGCAAAATCACCAATTAGTAACCCCCTCTCGGCACACACAAATAATTAGTACCCTACTCTCGGGAACCTGTGAGAACCTGCTGGATCCCACCTCTGGTCCCAACCAAATTTGGTCCCTGCAGCTCTTCTAAGTTGCTTTTCCTGACATTACAAAACAGAGGGCTTGCCCCAAAGGGGATAATGTCTAGTTTGGTCCTTAGGATCCTAGAAAGGTAAGGGTCAGGACGGAACTCACTCATGTTTGGCAACCCATGTGCCCCTCCACAGCCCAGCCACAGTTCTCCTCTGCAAAGTGCAAGGCTGAAAATGAAGAAGAGTTTGTTTTTGTATCCTGCTTTTCTCTACCTTTAAGGAGTCTCAAAGGGGCTTACAATCATCTTCCCTTCCCCTCCCCATAACAGACACCCTGTGAGGTAGATGGGGATGATTTTTCTCTCTTTCTCACAATACTAGAACCAGGGGGCATTCATTGAAAATGCTGGGGGGAAGAATTAGGACTAATAAAAGGAAACACCCTTCCATAACGTGTGATTGAATTGACTGGAATATGCTGCCACAGGAGGTGGTGATGGCCACTAACCTGGATAGCTTTAAAAGGGGCTTGGACAGATTTATGGAGGAGAAGTCGATCTATGGCTACCAATCTTGACCCTCCTTGATCTCAGATTGCAAATGCCTTAGCAGACCAGGTGCTCAGGAGCAGCAGCAGCAGAAGGCCATTGCTTTCACCTCCTGCACGTGAGCTCCCAAAGGCCCCTGGTGGGCCACTGCAAGTAGCAGAGTGCTGGACTAGATGGACTCTGGTCTGATCCAGCAGGCTAGTTCTAAAAAAGAGAGATCTGAGAGAACTCTGAGTAGCCCAAGGTCTAGCCAAGGGGGCCAATACCAGGAGGCAAGGGAGGTAGGAAGGGGATTCCAACTGGGATCCCAGAGTAGAGTAGTAGAGAAGAGTGAAAGTCACAGCAAGACTGCCCAAGAAACCAAATTCACGCAACTCCTTTCATGAAAGTGTTCCTTTTTTTTGTTTTGAGGAAAATGTTTGCGAATTTACGATGACACAAATATACGCATATTGCAGCTTCTCTAATCATGACTCGTAGCCTCACAGACATACCCCTCAAAACAAAACAAAAAAACAACAACACATGCACAAACTTTATTCATCTACTTTTTACACAGAAATCATGCCTGAATGAGCTGCAAGCAGAAGAAACCTCTGTGGGGAACCTTCATGGAGAATCTCTGCTGCGGCACACAAAAGGGCAGGTGCAAATGGCAAAAGTGAAAGTAAGAGGTTTGGGCAGGAGAAATGAAGCGTTTCCTGCCTGCTTTTGTTCGCTCAGCAAGCAGGAAAAGTTGTCAACACAAGTTGAGGAAAAAAGATTGCTCGTTTAGCGATTTTTTTAAAACCTAGGTTGAGAGAAATAAAATGTTTTAAAGACGTTTTGGGGACAGAGCTGCGTGAACGGTTTTTAAAAGGTCCCCAAAAAGTTTTATTTCTGCCGTGCGGAAATCACCACTGAACCATTGTTTTTGAACAGTGCAGCTCGTATGTATAGGAAGAATCTGCATCTCCAAATGAGTCAGGTTTCCCCAGTGCTTTATTCATCTTTGCAGACCTGCCCAAGAGGCCTCGAGAGGTGACTGCTATCCCCTTTACAATTTCCTTTTACAATTTCTTTTATCCAATATATATTTTTATTAAGTAGTTTTATTTTAATATTTATAAGTAGGTTTTTTTGGGGGGGGGTCCCTTTAAGGCATACGGTTAAGAATGTGATCCACATCAGTAAGCAAATTGGGAAAACATCTGTTGCATCAGCCAGTGTGCCAAACGTAACATTTCACAATCAAATGTTCGGAATTCTCTTTTTTAAAGCGAGTTTACAGCTGCGTTGGCTTCAAAAAAAACAGTCTTATGATACAGTTTTGTGTGGCTTCGTTTTACAGAACTGGGATTCGGCCTTCATCGTTTTAAGATGTTTGCGCTCTCCGCAAAGCCAATGTTTATTCGGTTAAAAAGAAACCGGGGGTTGCTTTGTACATTTCGACAACAAACCAATTTAAGACTTGAAAGCAAGATTTATCTTGTTATAATTGTAACCTTTTGCATTTACTCCAAAGTGGGACAGTTTGTACGAGCTGGAACATAATTCAGACATGAACGATCCATCAGGAGGTTTAATCTCATTCCCAGCCACAAACTCACCGGGTGGTCTTCAGCAAAGCCGCCCCCCATTCTCCCCCTCAAATTCAGACCCCCACTACAGTATTCAGAAGATTAACAACAAGAAGAGCTGAGTAATACATGATTTGTGAAGCCTGGATTCAAATCCCCACATTGTCTTGAAGCTCTTTGGATGACCCTGGGCCAGTCACATACTCTCAGCTCTGCCCTTCTTTACAGGACTGTTGTGAGCATACAATGAGGTAGGGAGAAACACACTGAGCTTTCAGCTCCTTCGAAGAACAGCAATATCAAGCTAGCCCAGGGGTCTGCAACCTGTGGCTCTCCAGATGTTCATGGAGTACAATTCCCATCAGCCCCTGCCAGCATGGCCAGCTGGCAGGGGCTGATGGGAACTGTACTTCATGAACATCTGGAGAGCCACAGGTTGCAGACCCCTGAGCTAGCCTGATCTCATAGACCTTAGAGTAGGGGCAGATGGGAATTGTACTCCATGAACACCTGGAGAGCCACAGGTTGCAGACCCCTGAGCTAGCCTGATCTCATAGACCTTAGAGCAGGGGCTGATGGGAATTGCAGTCCATGAACATCTGGAGAGCCACAGGTTGCAGAACCCTGAGCTAGCCTGATCTCATAGACCTTAGAGCAGGGGCAGATGGGAATTGTACTCCATGAACACCTGGAGAGCCACAGGTTGCAGACCCCTGAGCTAGCCTGATCTCATAGACCTTAGAGCAGGGGCTGATGGGAATTGCAGTCCATGAACCTCTGGAGAGCCACAGGTTGCAGACCCCTGAGCTAGCCTGATCTCATAAACCTTAGAGCAGGGGCTGATGGGAATTGTACTCCATGAACATCTGGAGAGCCACAGGTTGCAGACCCCTGAGCTAGCCTGATCTCATAGACCTCAGAGCAGGGGCTGATGGGAATTGCAGTCCATGAACATCTGAAGCACCAGAGTTGGACACCCCCTGCCTTAGAAGCTGGTGAGTATTTGGATTGGGAGACCTCCAAGGAATACCAGAGTCGTAATACTGAGGCAGGAAATGGCAAACCACCTCTGAACGTCTGTTCCCTTGAAAGCCCCACCGGGGTCACCACAAGCCACATGAGACGTGATCGCAAAAGATAAACAAAACAAAAAAATGTATAAAGAGATGGGTAAGTACATAAATGTTAAGTTTCAAGTCATGAAAGAAGATATCCGTCTGTCATCACTAATACTCTATTCGCAACTTTTACACAAAGCGAGCAGGGCCGTTCTGACAACTATTCTACCTGGCACAAATCCTTCTCCGTCTAACATGAGGCTCTCCGGCCTATAGTGTCAGAAGGTCATGAGAACAGCTTGTATAAGCAATCTGCGGGGTCAAACGCATCAGTGGCGGGTTCACTGGCTATAAAAACAGGACAGTTTGTACGCTCCTTTCTTAAATAGCTGCGATGCTTCCAGAATGATGCAAAAATTATGAGACTTCTTTATGGGCTGCGCCAGGGCTGAGAGGGGCTGTCGTCTTTTCCTGTTTTAGATATTTGCCAGATAGGCATCTTTCATGAGAACGACATCATATTTTGCTCAATCCCTTAATGGCAGGAGTGACCGCGCCGGACGTCTCCTGACTTTTTCACTCACCCGCTGGCTAAAATAGGAAACAACACTTGGAAAGACACAGTTCACAGTGATTCTGTGCAGGCAAATCTTAATATGGACCATTAAAAATGCTCCTTAAAATGATATAAAGCAGTTTTTTTTCCTGTTCCTGCAATAAAATCTCTTGGGCTGTTGATCCAGTCATGCCATCGAACAGCAAACTGTGTGGCTCCTGAGCTGTGTGGTATAATAGGGTTGCCTAACCTGGGTTGACAAGTTCCCGAAATAAAATCCCTTGGGTTTTTGATCCCCAGATAAGCCTCCACAGCTCAAGTGGCAGATCGGGGAATCAAACCCAGTTCCTCCAGATTAGAATGCACCTGCTTTTAACCACTACACCACTGCTGCTCCACAGTGCAACACAATGACCAGAGCAAATTGCCCAGAAGGATTCAGCCATCCAACAGCAAACTGTGTGGCTCCTGAGCTGTGTGGTATAATAGAGTTGCCTACCCTGGGGTGAGAAATTCCTGGAGATTTGGGGGAAGAAGCCTAAAGAGGGGAGGGATCTCAGCAGGGGCGTATCTGCCAGAGGAACATGGGGTATTACATGTCCCCGGGCGCATGCAATCTAATCACGTGGGGGGCGCCAGGCCGAGGCCACACTCACCGGCTCCGGGCTCCATTTCCCCTAGATACGCCTGTAGACCTCAGTGGGGAAATAAAGCCATGGAGTCCACCTTAAAAAGCTGCCATTTTCTCCAAAGGAACCAATCTCTGTTGTCTGGAGATCACTCATAAATCCAAGACATCTCCAGGCCCCACCAAGAAGTTACCAACCAAATTTTGGATAATGAAAATAGAACAATGGCACCACCCACAGTTAAGGTAGGAGTCTCTATGGACTCAGGGACCCCCCCCCCCCCGGTATGCATAAAACACAACTGTTCATTAACCAAAAGGAAAAACAATACCCAAAATGGCCCAATGAGAATTGAAGATGCTTCAGGATAACAGAACATTTGGGGAAGAAGGGAGAAAGGGAGTGGGAGGAGAAATGAGCCTCTTATAGCCCCTGAGAGCTGAGGGAATTCTGGTGGTAGGAGTTTATGGGGCAGGATTTCCAAATTGTCCCCCCTTCAGTTCTTTGTCAGTTTACGCTTTGCTTATATTCTAATGTAGAAATTAAAGGTTTGGGAAAGGGACGCAGCTGTTTGAAAAATACTAAATGAGGAAGCCAAAATGTTTTCATCGGGATGTTTTCAAAATTTTAATATTTTTCCAGCCAAAATTTGGAACGGAATTTCAGAACCAAGTTTCACAGTCTGGGCAATTTGCCCTTTTTTAAAAATCAAAAGTAGTGCCTATCTTCAATGTGGATGGTTGGTCAACAGGCCGAGTAATTCTTCAAAATGTCAAGTGCAATTCTGACAAAATAAGAAATTCCAGGGGCGATTACAAGATTCGTGATGATAACTAATTCCCAAATTATGTGGAAGAAGTTAGCAAATGTACATCAACTGTGGTAATAAATAAATAAATAAATAAATAAATAAATAAATAAATAAATAAATAAATAAATAAATTTCTTAGACTTTTATACCGCCCTATCCCTGAGGGGCTCTGGGCGGTGTACAACATGTAAACATAATACAACATAAGATGGCTAAAACCTTTAAAAGCAGCGATAAAAACAATAGAAGCTGAATATGATAAATATAATATAATAAATACCAGTATAAATATGAGTGGCGTCTGGCAACTCCATCTTCAAAGTCCTCTCCCCAAGAGGGAGGGATGGCAAGTCCAGCTGAATGACAAGCGGCCCAGATGTAAGGGGCCAAAAGAAGGGGGGGCACCATCAGCAGCCAGTTCCTCCAAAGGCCCGGCGGAACAGCTCCGTCTTACAGGCCCTGCGGAACTCACCAAGGTCCCGCAGGGCCTGGACAGTTGGAAGGAGAGAGTTCCACCAGGCCAGGGCCAGAGCCGTAAAGGTCCTGGCCCATGTGGAGGCCAGCCGCATCACCAAGGGGCCAGGAACCACTAGTAGATTGGCCTCAACTGATAAAAAATAGAAATGGTAATCTTTCAGAATAAGAATTAGTAAAGTTATAATGTAAACATGAAGTAATTTTACATCTGCAAAATATTTACAAAAATATAAGCCTTGAAGCAGCCAGCCATGTAAGGGAGTCATTTCAGTTACTGTAAAGAAGTGATCCTGTCTACGTAGTTTCCAGAGTGTCTACATATTGATCTGAGACAAAGGAAACCAAATGTATTACATATGATTGGTCAGTTAAAGGACAGTTTATCCAGTGTCACTGGTCTTAGAAATGGTTGCCAGGCAGCAGCTGGTACCAGGGCAAACCTGGAAGTGACATCACACTTCTCCAGGATTCAGAGGAAATTCCATTGTTTTATCATAGAGTTTCCATTGAATCCTAGAGTTGCATGATGTCACTTCTGGGTTCGCCCTAGAAATTATACCACACAATTCAGCAGGGATTTTTTTTCTGCATACTCCACCTTACAGACTATCAAGCAGCAGCTGGGGTCAAGGGCTGCAGCCAGAAGGTCTCCCTCCATAATGGGAGATGTCGCCATCCTAATCTTGGATGGTTACATCTACACATAATTGGATACTGCAGTACCACCATGCTACAGCAATGATTTTCAACTGGATTTTCTAGTGTGACAAGACAAAGAAGCACGTGAATGATTACTATAGCATAACAGAGCAATATCCAATGGTCAGTGGCGTACCTAGGCAAACTGGAGCCCTGGGCAAAACTTGAGTTTGTAGCCCCCATCTCCTATTAGCTCCCATTGGAAACAATGGGGGATGGGGGCACTCCCTTTGGGAGTCCATAACTTTGGACTCCCTAAACCAAACCTCACCAAACTGGGTGATATTATCAGGAGAGTCTCCTGAAAAATCCCTGAAATTTTGATGCTGCTAGCCTAAAACTTGCGCCCTCTGCAGGCCAAAAACGGAAAAACACTGAAAATACAAAAAATCCCACAAACGAACCTGCAGTTTTTGCGCCCCCCACAAGGGGGTGCCCTGGGCAACTGCCCACTTTGCCCAATGGGAGAAACGCCTCTGCCAATGATGCTATTGAGTGATAGGGCCCTTTGTGTACCTCCTCCAGTTCCAGCTGGGTACCAGCTGCTGCCTGGCAACCATTCCATCCTTAAGCTAAGAACCAACTTGGCCCGACAGACTAAAAGATTTAACTTGTTTAACAATCAGCAGAGGTTGCCACATGTGGTAGGGGGGAAAAGAGCTGAAGCAGGTATCTACACAAGCAACCGTCTAAAGAAAAGATGCCTACTACCGATCAGTGGGACAGATCACAGGCATTGTGCCATGGACAGAAACCCATCTGACATGTCTCCAAAGATGGCAGCCACAGATACGGGTGGAGCGTTAAGAGCTAAAGGCACCAGATCATGGTCACACAGCCTGGAAAACTCACAACAACTTATTGATGGGAAGTTTGTGAAACTATTACTATTCAACAGGCGGGAAGAGGAAGTGTGTGAATGTCTTTCTAAGGCTGAGTGGCCTACAAGCTAAATTACAGTAAGAATTCCCATCTTGCTTTCGAAACAAACAACAAAAGCAAAAGGGAAATCTCAGCAATGTGAAATGCTTCATGCAAAATTAATTAGGATGGAAATATATTGGTGACATACACTAGCCATATTTGCAAAAGCCAAGAACTGTTTTGGATCCTGCTTTGGATGCAAAATCATACAATTCCCTTACAACCAGCTGGAATGTTTGCTCAATGCATCCCCCCCCCACTATGAAAAATGCTCCATCTTTATTTGGGCTTCGTTCATTTGAAAACATCTTTCAGTTCAGCTGTGTCCCCCAACTTCCTTTCAACTCCCACACTACCCCCAAATAATAAATATGAATCCCTTAAGTATGCTAGATCACAGCAACCTTGACAAAATTAATGTGCAGCAATGAAATGGAAATGCTACTCTGGCGCACCCCTGTCATGGGGGAGAAAATGCATTATTTATCATTGGTGATGCAGAAGAATCACTGAATAAACTCATACATACATGTGGCCAAACAAAACAGATCTTTCTACAAATACCCCAGGTTTGCAGAAAATCTCTGAAATCTAAACAGACAGACACGGGGGAAGAGGAGTGGGGGTTAAAGCCACTACAAAATGATAGACGCAGAACCTGCAGTTTAAGAAAGGAATGCCCTGAGTTTACTGTAGCTAAAAAAAAAAAACCACATCACTGCCTACCTTCAAGCCTTGGTTTCTGCCAGGAAAAGGCTATTTTGTCATTTCAAGGAGAGCTCATTGGGGCCAGGTCTGGCAGTAACCACTGGCAACTTGACACCATTTGACTTGAATGACTCACCCAGCACTGGCTACTTGCTACTGTTCAACAGCAACCACTCCACAAAAGCCAATGTGGTTTAGTGGTTAGACGTTCAAACTAGGATGAGAGCCAGCGTGGTGTAGTGGTTAAGGGCAGGTGGACTCTAACTAGAGAACCGGGTTTGATTCCCCACTCCTATACACGAGTGGAGGACTCTTATCTGGTGAACTGAATTTATATCCCTGCTCCTCCACATAAAGTCTGCTGGGTGACCTTGGGCAGGTCACAGTTCTCCCAAAACTCTCTCAGCCCCAGATACCTCACAAGGTATCTGTTGTGGGGAGAGGAAGAGAAAGGACTGGGTGTGGTGGGTTTTCCAGGCTGTGTGGCTGTGGTCTGGTGGATCTTGTTCCTAACATTTTGCCTGCATCTGTGGCTGGCATCTTCAGAGGTGTATCATAGAGGGAAGTCTGTTACACACTGTGTCCAGAGAGAAGGGAATGTTTTAGTGGGGTATAATATCCTCTGGTGGGGAACCAATCAGTAAATGTTTGGGTGGAACTTGCTATGCAAACATGTGGTTGATAGTATAGTATTGCAAGTGGGGGTTTTCAGTCCAGGGAGTGATTCACATTTTCATGCCCTGCAGCACCAGCAGCAGTATTGGTCGATACCAGCCAGATTCGTTCCAATTCAGATCTGGACCAGATTTGGATCAATGGGCTCGGATTGGCCGAATTCCAAACCTTGCAGATTCGGACTGCCTCAAATCTGTGGGAACGTCCAAGAATTTTGGATGCGTTTTTATTTTTTTGGTGTTTTTTCACGTTTTGGCCTGCAGGGGCGCATTTTTAGACATATCGGCACCAAAATTTCAGGGTATCATCAGGAGACTGTCCTGATGATACCGCCAAGTTTGGTGTAGTTTGGTTCAGGGGGGCCAAAGTTACGGACCCCCAAAAGGGATACCTGTATTCCCCATTCTTTCCAATGGGAGCTAAGGAGATGGGGCTACCCTTTTGAGGGTCCATAACTTTGGCCCTTCTGAACCAAACTGCACCAAACTTGGGGGGTATTATCAGTCCAGTCACCTGATGATACCCTGAAATTTTGGTGCCGATATGTTTAAAAATGCGCCCCCTGCAGGCACCCCCAGAAATGTACCCAAGATTCTTTGTTCTGCAGTGACTTAGCTGCATTGCTGTCAATGGGGAATTTCTGGTGGAGGGCTGTGGGGTGCACATTTCTGAAGGTACAGTCACAAAACTTTCAGGGTATCTTCAGGAGAGTCTCTGGATGACACCATCCAGGTTTGGGGAACTTTGCTTCAGGGGGCAGTGGGAGATGGGCCCTACCCTTTTTGGGTCCCATAGAATTGAACCCCCTGAAGCAAAGTCCCCCAAACCTGGATGGTCTCCTGATGATACCCTAAAATTTTGGTGCCAAAAATGTGAAAAAAATACCCCCCAAAAAAACGCAGTTCGGCTGCTGATCCGAATCCCATGGATTCGGCTTGGATGGTATTCGGACAGCTTGGATTCGGACCCTACTTGTCTGAATCCATCCGTAACAGTGCAGATTTGGTCCAAACCCAGATTCGGACCATCTGAATCTCCAACCCTAGTGAATGCAAATCCTGTGTTTGGGTGGAGTATATTGTCCATGAACTTCGCATGCCCTTGGCCTTTGCTTCTGGTGTTTTAAAGAACTGATAGCCAAGCTTTGTTAATTTTCAGGGTCTCTTACTCCCTGCTAAGGGGGCAGAAGCAGCAACCTTGGCAAGATGTATCGAGAGGTGTGCTATCTCCCTGGGGCAAAAATCCATGATGTCACAGAGAGGCTGAGAGAACTTGTTAAGCCCACTGACCCTTACCCCTTCCGTTTGATCTGTGTGGGAACAAATGACACAGCAAGATGTAGCTTTCAGGACATCAGAAGGGATTTTGAGGCTCTGGGCAAGAAGCTGAAGGACGTGGATGTACAAGTTGTCATTTCATCTCTACTCCCAGTTGAAGGACATGGCCCATGGAGAGAAAGAAGAACAGTTGATCTCATGACTGAGATGTAATAATTGAGGGGTACAACCTATTCCAGTGCAGCCATTTTTCCAGGGAAAACTTATTTCTGTAATCTGGAGATCAGCTGTAATTCCAGGCCCCAACCAAGGGTGGCAACCCTAGAGTGGATCCACCCCATTGCTGTCCGAGGGTGGATCTCTTTTGTGCGAGGACCTTTATAAAATGACACACACTACTCCATTGCTGGGGTAATAAATTGGCCATAGCCATTTTATTGAGCAGAAGCGGGAGGCTAAGCATGGGTCTGGATCTGGTCATACGGCTACTGCTCAGCAGGGCGGGTGCCCTGTCCTGAGCTTCATTCTACTGTGGGGCTCTGCCGGGTGGATGCTCCTGGCCAGAGATGTTCCCCTTCGGCCCGGTTCGGCAGGGGCGGTCGCCTCTTGCTGCTGTTGCAGTTCCCGAGAGGAAGGCCTAGATCCCTAGCTCCCTTCCCCTTGCCCTTCCAGAGCCATACCCATGTGCCAAACCGCCAAGACTAGGCTATGACAAAACAAGCATGCATTAACATAGAAAATTAGGGAGAGGTGGGTGGGCAAATTGTCACTCGGCAAGCACATGTCCCGGACAAAGGAGGACAAGCTCCTTTAAAGTCTCACTCACCCCTCCTTTCTTCTGGTGATGCTAGCCCTATTCTGACATGGCTCCCCATCCCCTTCCGCCCTTCCCGGGTTTCATCAGCTGGTCTTGCTTCTCCCCAACCCGAGCAGCAACCTCGCCTCGTGGTGATTCACTGGCGTCTTTGTCAACAAGAAACTGTTCAAAATGACTCTTCACCTGAAATCCGTCCTGGGAGCCCTCAAAATTCTCACTGTGCATTTGCAGATGCATGCATTTATGCCACTACTTCGATGCACTGTTATGTTTTAGCAGTATTCAGTCCTGTTATTCTGTCGCAAACTGGTGTTAGCGGTGCTTCATTTGCACTTCCGCATAATTTTTAGCTCCCTTCCCATGGCTGCTCTCTTTCTTTTCTCCCAACTGCATCAGCTGTTTCCCATTTATGGTTTCCAAAGAGAGGATTGTTTAGAAGATATCAAAACAATGCGAGAATGCGTCTGTCCAAACCAACTTCGTTTTACTGCAATGAGGAAGTGCTGAATGTCTTATCCCTGTGAGGTCAAACCATCACATCCTTTCCCCCAGATTTTCTTTCCTTCATTAGGTCTGCTGGAGTACAGAATACCTTTTATGAAATGGGAAACGGTTTGTAGAGGAGACGACTCTTGGCCAAATATGTCTGGCTGAAAGACAAATGCGTATGCAGCTGCATGGAACGTCCCCAAGTAGAATCCTGCTGGGATCCTAAATAAAAGGACACATGCTTGGAACCCTTGCCTATGGTGTTTTAGGCCCATTTTTGTTTCGGCCCACTTGCTGCAAAATACACTCCTCTCCTTATGCAATCTTTTCACGAGCCTTAACCAATGTGGTCCGTACTAGCCTCCTCCGTGGAATCACCTAGAACACACATTACCAACAACGTGATTGATCCTCTTGTTATTTCCTGCACAGTATATTGTAATATTCTTGCAGGGGCGTACCGCCCAAGGGGCCATATGGGGTCAAATGTTCCCAGGCTGCAGCCATTTAGTCACGTGGGGGGGGGGTGAAAAATCACCCCCCACCACCACTCCTTTTATTTTTGCTGTGTGGCATGGACCATTGTTGTGTTGGGGCATGTTCTATAATGTTTGTGAGTTGGGGCATGTTCTATAATGTGATGGTGACTTTGAGATGACCTGGTGCAAAAAAAATCATTATTTGGTCGTGGGAGGGGAGGGTGGCCAGCCATACGGGGGCAGGGGGGGACTCAGATTTTGCACCAGGCTACATTCTTCCTAGATACCCCTCTGCATTCTTCCCACTGATCCTCTTACTTCTGCCCTTGAGTCTCTCCAAGGGATACTAAAGGCAGCCCGCTTGTTTCACAGTTTCCAGTTGATCAAATCATATTACCCCTTCAGCCTGTTCTCTTTGTTGATTTCTTCTACCTTCTCTTCAATTAAAGCATCTGGCACTTACTTCTGAATATCTGCCATGTACTCTACTCTAGCTTCTCTTTTTACGCAATATACTCCTCCTTAAAATCAAAGCCTTTACTCTAAAGATACCAATCTTACCAGTTAGATCTGGGATTATCTAATCAATTCCAGCATGGTGTAGTGGTTAAGAGTAGGTGGACTCTAATCTGGAAATCCGGGATTGATTCCCCACTTCTCCATATTAGCTGTGGACTCTTTATCTGGTGAACTGAATTTGTTTCCCCACTCCTACACATGGAGCCTGCTGCTTGACCTTGGGCTAGTCACAGTTCGCTCAATACTCTCTCAGCTCCACCTGTCTCACAAGATGCCTGTGGTGGAGAGAGGAAGGGGTTTGTAAGCTGCTTTGAGACTCCTGGCAGCTGAGAAAAGTGGGGTTGAAAATTGAAATACAAATTCCTCTTCATCTTCTTCCCTATACATGACCCTTTTCTCTTGTGACTCTTGGTCACTAGAGAGGTCCTTCCATCTAACCAGGGTTGCCCCACCCACTGGGCCTGCTTGGAATAGCAGCAGGACAATTTAAAAAATGGCCAATAGGCCAAAAGTGAGATATCATTTCTGGGGAAACTAGAAAAAAATGTCAGTGCTCTCTAGAAATCGCCAGAAACTCGATGGTTTTACCATATAACATCTGGCATTTTCCTACAGAGGCATCGTTTCAGGGGTTTTCTGGAAGTGATGTCACACCATCGCTGCCTCCCTATTGGCCTAGCAACCCTACACATGACAGCCAACTGTTTTTCTATTACTAGGGTTACCAACACAGCCTTGGCAAATGTTAGGGTAGTGCCTGGAAAAAGTTATATTTGGGGAGGATATATCATCACTTTGGAATGATGATGTAGGAATTTCTCCTGACCTTTACGCTAAAGGCCATAGAGACATGAGGAAATTCCTAGAGTACCCTAATGGAGACCATTTTCTGAGGATGAAGGATTAGCTAACCAAGCCTGTTACTGCACTGAGGCACTCTACACACCCCCTAGCTTCCACAGACTGAGCCTCTTCTACTTGTACTGTTTCTACCTTTGTCTTTAGTTATCAGATTGTAAGCATACATCCAACACTTTCTCAGTTTTTATTTTTTTTGCACAGGATTATTAATAAGAATAATGATCTACCCATTAAAATTCCTTCCACGTCACCCTGCTATATGCTCAGAAACTGGACGCTAGATTTCTCTGGCAAATTTCCAACAAACTGGCAAACATCAGCAACCATTTCTCTGAAACAGCTTCTTCCTCTGAACCCTAGCGATCTTCACATACATTCTCATGGTCTACAACAGATGTCCTCAGACGTGGTGCCCACTGGAACCTTTGCTGGAACCCACCATTTTTAGGAAGTATGTACAGTTAGGTAGGGCTTCTAATTTGACAACTGGAGATTTGATTGGCTGCACAGTTTTTTAAACACTGCTTTGCCAGCAGCTGCCACCACAGCATAAGGATATATACTGTGTTACTGAAGTGAAGCTGCGGCAATCGTTTCGTTGCTGGCTCCACCTCCTGTGGCAGCCATCGAGTGGCAGCCATTTTGTTCCTGCACCCACCACTGCATGTCAGAACTCCAGATGTGCCTACAGGCTCAAAAAAGTTGGGGACCCTGCTCTACAGCATCTCAGTTCACACATCTAGCCCTTCCTGGGGTGGGAAGACGAACCAGTTTTTTAAAGCTATGGAAATGCCTCAGATGTTTCCACAAAGACATACTACAAACATGCTTGGAGGAGTTCCCAGGCCAGGACATATCCCAAGGACCACGTAAACAGACCATGGCATTCCATCACTGATACTAACTGCAAAGACAAATAACTTCAGATAGTCAAGTTTACTCATCTAGAACCAGCTTTGTTACCCTAGTTCAATTTGGTACCTCTAGAGTGAAGGGTTTTGGTTCTACAGAGAAGAATGTACGAATAAGAAGGGAAGCTATACTCTGTCTCAGATAAAGATGTTAGCAAGGTTAGTTGAGGTTTAGCAGTTGGAAAAATTGTATGCTTCCACACTAAAATATAGTCCCAAATATGAGAATTATCATTCATTTTTACACACTGCCTTTGTCAAAACCTTTATTTTGTGCATTAATGGAACTTTGATACAAAAGCATGTATAGTTCATTGTATTTTTACTTTCAAACGGATGTGGAGAACAGGGCCATGGAGGTACCAGGACACAGACAGAACATTCTACAACAAAAAAGGTCCGGCATGTTGAGTTCTGTGAAGGAAGAATATATACACAATTTCTGAGGCAGACTATAGAGATATAGAAGCAAAAATATGACAACTATGCAGAAGGAAATACAAGAAACTGCTCGCTCTCACAGAAAAGGCAAAAACGACTATGATTAATTCATCCAAGGGAATCAGGAGCTTGGGCCGAAGAACCCAAGATTCCCTTTTAAAGCTTCGTCCTCTAGGTCCTGTTGGCCTTGCCCAACAGCTGAGAGACTCTGACTTCATGTCCACTGCCTTGGAAGGACAGCAGCTCCAAGCTAGCTTTGGCAGGCTTTGTCAACTGCCTTAAAACCCAGGCAGAACAAAATTGTTTTGATAACTACACCCCATTAAATTTTACGATGATAATAATTCAAGTTAAACACCTGACAGATGGATCAATCATGTTCCTAGAAATCTTTTTTTTTTGCTTACCCTCTGCATAAACATTCAAAATAACAACATAACAACAACAGAAATTGATCTACGCAATATGCTCTTAAAATTGTTGTCAAAACCAACACCGGGATGCAGTTCTTTTGTAAATGAGTGGTAGGTCTTGAAAAAGGGCTGTAAATCATCCCGAATAGACGAACTGACAATGAACAAATTCATGGGGAAAACTTGGAACAGTAGAATTGGAGATATTTGAACACAAATGATGCCAAGGCCCATTTCCATAACACAATGTAAGACGTAAATACAGCAATCCACCACCCTGCATAAATCACTGGCGTAATGCCCATTGGGCAAGGTGGGCAGCTGCCCAGGGCATCTCCTTGTGGGGGGCATCAAAATGCTGGGTTCGTTTTTGGGTATTTTTAGTGGTTTTCCATTTTTGGCCTGCAGGGGGCGCAGTTTTTAGGCTAGTGGCACCAAAATTTCAGCGTATCATCAGAGGACTGTCCTTATGCTACCCCCCAAGTTTGGTGAGGTTTGGTTCAGGGAGTCCAAAGTTATGGACTCCCAAAGGGGGTGCCCCTATCCCCCATTGTTTCCAATGGGAGCTAATAGGAGATGAGGGCTACAGTTTTGAGGGTCCATAACTTTGGCCCCTCTGAACCAAACTGCACCAAACTTGGGGGGGCATCATTAGGGTAGTCTCCTGATGAGACCCTGAAAGCTTTGAGACTGTGCCTTCAGAAATGTGCCCTCAGTCAAGCACTTCATTGATTAGTAATGTAGAAAATTGTCGCAGAACAAAGATTCTTGGGCAAATTTCGGGATGTTCTTGCAGGGAGTGCATTCTTGGACGTATCATCACCAAAGTTTCAGGGTATCATCTGGAGACTGTCATGATGGCACCCCCAAGGTTTGGTGCAGTTTGGTTCAGGGAGTCCAAAGTTATGGACCCTCAAAAGGGTATCCCCCTTCTCCTTAGCAAAGAATGTGGGATGGGGTACCCCCTTTGAGGGTCCATAACTTTGGACCCCCTAAACCAAACTGCACCAAACATAGGGGATCCCATCAGGACAGTTTCCAGATGATACCCTGAAATTTTGGTGCCAATACATCCAAAAATGCACCCCCTTCAGGAACATCCCAGAAATTTGCCCAAGAATCTTTGTTCTGCATTGAGTTTTCTGTATTGCTGACAATGGGGGTTGCAGGCTGAGGGGGGCACATTTCTGAATACACAGTCTCAAAACTTTCAGGGTCTCATCAGGAGACTGCCCTGATGATACCCCCCAGGTTTGGTGCAGTTTGGTTCAGGGGGGCCAAAGTTATGGACCCTCAAAACTGTAGCCCCCATCTCCTATTAGCTCCCATTGGAAACAATGGGGGATAGGGGCACCCCCTTTGGGAGTCCATAACTTTGGACTCCCTGAACCAAACCTCACCAAACCTGGGGAGTAGCATAAGGACAGTTGATATGCTGAAATTTTGGTGCTGATATGTTTAAAAATGCACCCCCTGTAGGCACCAATGTCCTGGTGCAAAAAAATTTGGTCGTGGTGGAGTGGCCGCCCATGGGGGGGGGCATCCAACTCAGGTTTTGCCCAGGGCTACAGTTTGCCCAGAGCTGCCTCGTTACGCCCCTGGCATAAATACACTAGAAGTTCACATGTGTGTCTGTTACGATGCATGATTGGCACACAACTCATTTTTCAAGACTGTATCTCCAATGCCCTTTCCGCACATGCAGAATAATGCACTTTCAATCCACTTTCACAATTGTTCGCAAGTGGATTTTGCTATTCCGCACAGTAAAATCCAGCTGCAAAGTACATTGAAAGTGGATTGAAAATGTATTATTCTGCATGTCCGGAAGGGGCCTTACAGATCTGCCCAAATGAATATGAGCAGATTTGCTTAACAGGATGGAATTAAAAAATTAATCTTGTTTCCAGGGCATCTTCGAAGTTGTCATTTCAGCTTTGCGAGCAGAAAAACCTGGACCTCAGGTTTGTCAGGTTTAAACTGTAACTCAAAAATATGCTCCTCTCAACAGTTAAATAAAAAAACTGCTACGTTTGAGATCTGGTTCAAAGGAATAAACTTGTGTACAAATAAATTGGGCTTTAAAGGCATTTGGCAAAGTCCATGTCTGCCTGATCCTTGTGCATACAGTTGGGCTTTGTACTGAACAAGAAAATCTTTCCATTAGCCCAGAAGCCGACTCAATTCAGTCACAAGAGGAGCATCATGTAAAGGTCAGGAGTGAAATGCCTCTTCAAGATCCCAAGCAACCTTAAAAATAAAACGCATCTTTAAACTGGAAATGATGTAGAAACACAATATCATCCTTATTCTTCTGAAAGCCTAAAAACAATTCCTCGTTTATACCATACAGAACATGCCCAAAACTAATGCACAAAAAGCACTATTTTTAAAAAACTCAGATCTTAAGGAGTGTTGCTCTCAAAGCACAAATACACTATGTTTTATCTTTAATTTTTTTTTTACATTTTGTCTGTTATTCCTGTTATATGGCAATTCCTGTTGTACAGGAATAAAGGCATCCCTGAATTAATTACACTGGGAAAAGGCACCGTGACTTTCTCTTGATCCTATGCTCTGTGCGGTGCTAGCAGTGTGAGCCAATACAGGGTTATTGCACTCTGTACCCACTGAAATCAATGGGCTTAAACTGCAATAATTCTACACAAGATAACGCTGTTAATATAGGCTAGAACTGGCTAAGCAAAGTTCTCTCATTTAGGCACTAGCATCTGGTCCCATTTCTTGTACTGACCCAGATTATACTTTGACATCCAGAAAAAAAAGTCCTCTTAGCTGCATGATAGACCAGCCATGGCCCAGAAGAGAGCACTTCAAGGATCACTCCAACCACTCGGCTGATGCAAAAGTGAACAGCAAAAGTTCAAAGGTGCTCTTAACAGCAAGAGGTCCAGACAGCTAGGCTTAGTGAGATTTAGATAGCCCATCCAGAGAGGTAATTTTATCAAACAGCGCCCGGGGCTCACCACATACACCCCAGTGGTGACCTGGCCTGATTTCCCCTGGAGTTCAGAACCAGGGCGCAGCTGGGGGGCGTGGCCTTGAAATGCATGCCCAGGAAGTGGCGCCCGGGACTCCAACCCTCCTACGCTCTCTAGCTACGCCACTGTGCCCATCTCCAGGGAACAGAGATCAGTTCCCCTGGAGAAAATGGCTGCTTCAGAAAGTAGACTCTATGGCGTTATACTCTGCTGAGGTCTCATCCTCCCCAAAGCCTGCCCACACCAGGCTCCACACCCAAGATCTCCAGATATTTCCTCACCCACAGCTGACAACCCTACTAAGACGGGTCCCCCAAAGTGTGCCAAAATCAGTCCTATAGCATGTGGAACTGATGCAATCATTTGAATGCTACAACAACAGTATCTCCTACCCACCATTCTTGCTGACTAGGAAACAGGTCAAGGTTGAGTAAAACGGTCACTTCTCCTGAAAATATATATTATAGTTCTAGAGTATTACATCTACTGGTGATGGAAACTGCAGTCAAATCGTAGCTGATTTATGACACCTTTGTAGAGTTTTAAAGGCAAGAGACATTCAGATACGGTTTGCCATTGCCTGCCTCTGCATAGCAACTATCTTGGTGGCAAGAGCCAGTGTGGTGTAGTGGTTAAGAGCAGGTGGACATCTGGAGAACCAGGTTTGTTTCCCCCTCCTCCACCTGAGTGGTAGAGGCTTACCTGGTGAACCAGATGTGTTTCCAGACTCCTACATTCCTTCTGGGTGACCGTGGGCTAGTCACAGTTCTTCGGAACTCTCTCAGCCCCACCTACCACACTTGGGGGCTTTCCCCACTGACAGAGTTGAACTGGTTTCTACCTAGGTTCGTCTCAGTGAATCCCCACTGCCACTGAGCTCAACATTGTTTTGTCTCAGTTCTCCCCCCTCAGAACTGCGACATCCTTGTTGCAGTTATGAACTACACTTTTCTGCCGGAACAAGGTCGATACAGCTTCGAAGCTTCGAAGCGGGGAAGCATCGAAACGACACCTCATCCGTTCAACCAATCACGAGCCGCTTTTGTGGAATGTGCAGAATGGGAGAGTCGTGGCGGGCAGAAAGTGCATGTAACTGTAAACTGTAAAAACTGTAAAAAAAAAAAAGAACACTCCCGTTTCCTGCCGTAACACAAGCACCAATCACAATCAAGGAGCGAAACAGGCACCAAGATGATCAAGCCCACTAGGGGCCAACTCAGTTGCTGTGGGGACAGCCTGGAATCTCCCTCCACTGAAGGGAACCAAGTTGACCTTAGCTCCCTTCTGTAGTGGGGAAAGCCCCAAGGTGTCTGTTGTGGGGAGAGGAAGGGAAAGGAGCTTGTAAGCCACCTTGAGTCTCCTTACAGGAGAGAAAGGTGGGATATAAATCTAAACTCTTCTTCTCCCATCCAAGTACTAACCAGGGCCGACCCTGCCTAGCCTCCGAGATTCAACAAGATCAAACTAGCCTGAGCCATCCCAGCCAGGGTATCAAATCTAGCGGTGTATTTTTTAAAAAAGATCTGCTAGCATGAGGGAATCAAAGTAGGAGAGAGGATCTGGGGAGCACAAGAGGACAGGAATAAATTGTCAGCTTACACAGCACACTAGTCATGTTTCTGGCACCTCAAGGGAAACTTATTTATTATTTATTTATTTATTTGTTCCACTTATATACTGCCCTCCCCCGCGGGGCTCAGGCAGTGACTTAAAGGCAGTGTCCCTATAGGGAAGGGGAATGCATTCCCCCAGGGAAAACAGCAAATGCAATTTGACTGTCTGTGTTTCTAGCAGACGGGATAATTCGGTCTCTTGCTATCTGATGGGGACTTACATCAGTCAAGCTATCTGCCCATTGTTTCTCTAGAATGCGATCTGCCGCCCCAGTGTTTGATTTCCTAGACAGTATCCTGTGTGAACTTTGGAGTCACGTGGCAAACTTGCTGGGCAGTTTCTATTTCTTTCATATGACTTTATTACTAACTGAACAGCCCACGCGGGTATTTCTGAAGAGGTTACCGAATGATTCTGTGTGGCCTGGTGCCACAAACAGTGTTGAAGGAGAACCTGTAGGGACTTTTTAAAAGGGGGATCCTGTTGAGCATCTTCCCTCTGAAACTCTGAAGAGATACTGTGAGAGTTATATATTCAACTGCTGCCGTAATTTTATAGTTTTAAGGCTTTGTATTTTAACTGGGGTTATTCGATTTGTTTTATTGTATTGTTGTTTGTTGTGCACCGCCCTGAGCCCTTTGGGGGTAGGGCAGTTTACCAAATCGTAATAATAATAATAATAATAATAATAATAATAATAATAATAATAATAATAATAATAATAATGGGTGCAGTGCCTAAAGATCTTGAACGGCACTTAAAAACAATTGGCGCTGACAAAATCACCATATGTCAGCTGCAAAAGGCCACCCTACTCGGCTCTGCACGCATTATTCGTCGATACATCACATAGTCCTAGATGCTTGGGAAGTGTCCGACGTGTGATGTAATACAAAATCCAGCATATTGATCTTGTTTGCTGTGTATAACTGTTTTGTATCAATAATAATAATAATAATAATAATAATAATAATAATAATAATAATGAAAAACATCTGGAAAGCCTAAACTTGGACAGAACATCAGTCCACATGCTGCAGAAAGCAGCACTTCTAGGAACTGCACATATTCTACGCAAATACCTCTAATATCCTAGGTCCTTGGGAAGGACTCGATATTCAGAGATGAATTCCAGACACTTGTGCTGTGCTGTTATGTGTATAATAATAATAATAATAATAATAATAATAATAATAATAATAACTTCAGAACTTTTAAAGTTATTGTTGATACCATACTGTTTTTCTTTGAAATAAATATTCCAAAAACATTTTTAATTGGTATCTATTTTTATTTTTGAAATTTACCGGTAACTGCTGCATTTCCCACCCTAGTCTTATACTCGAGTCAATAAGTTTTCCCAGTTTTTTGTGGCAAAGTTAGGTGCCTCGACTTATATTCGGGTCGACTTATATACGGTAATTGATTGGTTGGCTTGTTCATTCTGCTTCTGAAGAGCTCAGGGCCTCTTCTGCACATGCAGAATGATGCATTTTCAATCTACTTTCACAATGGTTTGCAAGTGGCTTTTGCTATTCCACACAGCTGCAAAGTGCACTGACAGAGAACTAAAGTGCATTATTCTGCATGTGCGGAAGGGACCCAGGACAATACATTTATAGTCACCCTGAGTTCTCCTACCGTGTTTCCCCGAATATAAGACAGGGTCTTATATTAATTTTTGCTCCAAAAGATGTGCTATGTCTTATTTTTAGGGGCTGTCTTATTTTTCCGCTCCACAGCTGCATGCTCTGGTGTTCTGTTCGACGGACGTGCTTCCAAACAAAAACTTTGCTATGTCTAACTTTCAGGGGATGCTTTATATTTAGCACTTCAGCAAAACCTCTACTACATCTTATTTTCCGGGGATTTATTTTCAGGGAAACAGGGTAATAGCCATACAAGACAGATTATGCTGACAGATGCTTATTGCCCCATCGTCATCCAGCGCATCTCCTGACTTCAACATCCAAACCAAACACTTCCACTGCTATTTCCCTCCTCTCCATCAAGAACTATTTTCTACAGTCGCTGACGACTAGAAGTGTCGTGTTTATGTTCCCCATTTCTTTGCAAATCCCCCCCCCCCCACCTCCCAGGAAAACGCTGCGGCCCACAATTTCAAAGCTGGGAACAAAAACAACTAGTTTGAAGGCCGTGTCAACTAAAATAAATAAAACAGTTCCTTTTTTTAAAAAAAAAATCATTCATTAGATCTACAGCAGGCCGAGAAGGGACCTGAGCTTAAACTGGAAGTGAGATAAATAGGCTTCCAAGCCTCCAGCTACTGGGCACTCGAATCGCTGACCCATCCCTCGTCTCCCCCTCTGTAATATTTACGCCAGAGTTGAGGTCATTCCACAGCTTGCAGGAAGCTTTAAAGTCTCCCACAGAATTCGCTTTTTGTGATTTAGCAGCTGTGCCTTTTGTCAGATTGTCTGCCGAAAGCCTCATGGGACATCAGCGCCTGGAACTTCATATCTGAGATGTCTAATTTACTAAAAGAGTACATCCTGTGTCCCAAAGTATCACAGAAGGAAGGCAGGCAGGAAGTGCTTGGGAAGTTGACTCAGATCAGGGATTTGTGTGTGTGTGTGTGTTCTCTGTTAAAGAGATTGTTTGCAAAGATGCATTCTTTGAAGGGTGGAATGGCTAAAGGCAGCGGCAATGCAATGTCTGGCTGCAGGGCCACAAGCTGGAGTCATCCCGTGGTCCAAGAGGCAGATGTTTGCATGTGAGGATATCCACAACTCAGAATCCAAATTAGAAACTGAAAAAGCGAAGCCTCTCGCTGACGTTTCAGTGGATGGCGTCCAATTTTAGATGCGTTTTGGCTTTGGGTATAAATGTATGTCTGTATAATGTTCAAAAAACTGCTGCAGTCCAACTTAGTAGGGTTTTTTTGGGGCGGGGGACAGATTTTAAATCTAATAGAAATTGGGTTTTCTCTTAATTACCACATACTTCGAGCATCTTTCTACCATATTTCATCCCTGGTAAATAAAAATAATAATAAACAGTGGCTTACCTAAAAGACAGGACGGTTGGAAAATATCACAGATATAGGGAAGAGAGCATTTGGCTGTTTGTTTGCCCCAACCGTAGAGAACGCTTCCTCTGTTCTTGCCCCGCCATTCAGCTTGCGTTTCCGAACAGTAACCGTGTTTCCCATTTTTGCTTCCAAATCTATTAATTGCTTCCAAATCTATTTATACCTTTCCTTACTGAGAGATGAGTGTGTTACTGGACAGGCAAATTGGTCTGAGGTGAGAAAGGAAACCGATGTAAAGCAAAGTGTCTATAATGTGGTGACGTTGGGTGACCTGGTACACACTGAAACTTCTGCACACACCAAGAAGTTTTAGAAGGTGGTTGGGGCCAGGTGGGGTTCTTGCCGAGCAGGATTTCTGATTGGCTACTGAAGATCTGATCAGATTGTAGATTCATCTGATAATGCAAACCTTTTGGGCAAGCTGCTCAAGTTGCACTAATTAACTGATTTTAGCTCATACGGACATGTACTAGTTTTTAAGAGTGCATATATATATATATGTTGAATATATTGTTGTTCGCCACCCTGAGCTTAACTTGGTTGGGAAAGGCAGGGTATTAGATAGGTAGTATTGGGTATTGGTAGGTAGGTAGGTAGGTAGGTAGGTAGGTAGGTAGGTAGGTAGGTAGGTAGGTAGGTAGGTAGGTAGGTAGGTAGGTAGGTAGGTAGATGGATGGATAGATGGATAGATGGATAGATGGATGGATGGATGGATGGATGGATGGATGGATGGATGGATGGATGGATGGATGGATGGATGGATGGATGGATGGATGGATGGATGGATGGATGGATGGATGGATGGATTAAATAATTGGGGACTGCAACCAAGAAATCAGAAAGTGATTGAGACTGGGAAGGGCAGTCATGAAGGAGCTAGAAAAGATTCTTAAGTGTAAGGATATGTTGCTGGCGACCAAGATCAAGCTAATTCATGCCATAGTATTCCCCGATGCTATGCATGGGTATGAAAGGAAATGAAAACAAAACACAAAAGTCTCCATTTACTGGCAGAAGATGGCAACAAAAAGGGTCAGACAATTTTTTTCTGGGAAGGGGGGGTCCAGAGTTATGGTGCCATGACCAAGAAGGCCCTCTCCCACCCACCTAACTACAGAGGGCAAGGGCACCAGTAGTAATTGGAAGAGTTTCCTAAGAAAGGTGGCCATTCATGTATGCTGGTCCTAGACATACAATGCTTTGAAGGTCAAGACCAGCACTTTTGAGTTGTGACCAGAAACAAACTGGAAGCTAGTGTAGATCGTCAAGACTGGTGTGTTATGGTCCCTATGACTCAACATACTGGGTGCGCCATTTTGTATCAACTGAAGTTTCCAAACACTTCTCAAGGGCAGCCCCACATCCAGCTCATTGCAGTAATCTAATCTAGTTGTAACCAAGGCATGCATCACAATGGCCACCCAGATCTTTTCCATCCAGGAGAGGCTGCAGGTTGCTAACCAATCACATCTGGTAAAAGGCACTCCTGGTCACACTTCATCCAGCAGTGAACCTAGGTCCAACAGTACCGCCAGGCTAAGGACCTACTCCATAACAAGAGACGCCTTAAATCCTGGGTCAGACCTGGGATAATTTGGCACATGCTTAAATCATTCCCATTGAGTTCGCTGAGGCTGCTGGATCTATACACTCACACACGTGTTTATACATGGCTGCTTCAGACAGGTCAGCAGTGTGATGTGGCGGCCAAGAAAGCCAATGTGATTCTGGGCTGTATCAATAGGAGTATAGTGTCTAGATCAAGGGATGTAATCGTACCTCTCTATTCTGCATTGGTTAGACCTCACCTGGAATATTGTGTACAGTTCTGGGCACCACAATTCAAGAAGGATATTGACAAGCTTGAATGGGTCCAGAGGAGGTCAACCAAAATGGTAAAAGGTCTGGAATCCGTGCCCTACGAGGAGAGACTTAGGGAGCTGGGGATGTTTAGTTTGGTGAAGAGAAGGTTAAGGGGTGACATGATAGCCATGTTTAGATATCTGAAGGGATGTCATGTTGGTGAGGGAGCAAGCTTGTTTTCTGCTGCTCCAGAGACTAGGACCAGGAGTAATGGGTTCAAGATGAAGGAAGAGATTCTACCTGAACACCAGAAGAAACTTCCTGACAGTAAGGACTGATTGACACTGAAATGCACCACCTCAGAGTGTGGTGGAGTCTCCTTCTTTGGAGGTTTTTAAAGAGGCTGGATGGCCATCTGACAGGAGTGCTTTGATTGTGTGTTCCTGCATTTCAGGGGGTTGGACTTGATGGCCCTTGGGGCCTCTTCCAAATCTATGGTTCTATGATTTCTAGGTGTAACAGGAATGTGAAGGAACCAAAGTACCTACAATGAGGCCATTTACATCGTGTTTTCATTTTCTGGCTGTCATTCTATCGCTAGAATATACAGATTCAATTTGGTGAGACTTTTCCAAAAGGGGAAGAACTTATCCAAGAAACCAAGTGCACACTGTCGGTCACGTTGCACACATCTCTGATTGCAGGCTAACCGGACAACCCACCACTAATGGTTTTTCTTGCTGTCTGATAACTTTTGCTGCATTGTTCAGGCCCTGTGTGAGATCATTTATTTATGTCTTTTTAAGCATCCCTGTCCACATGCAGGAAATGGAAATGTAAGCAGGGATGCGGGCACTCATCCAGCATGCCATACCTATGATCCACCCATTCCTGCATCCTGTCTTTGGCAACAACTTATTACCTGGAGAGGAAATACTCTTCGGGAAATCTTCAAACTGGGGGAATTGCTCAAGCATGGTTATACCCAGAATTCTCCCATCTGAACACACACTGGGATACTATCTGAAAACTATAGAGAGGAGAAGACGGAGAAGGTGGTGGGTTATGAGAAACGGGTCCACATTCAGGCCACCAGGTTTCAGAAGCCAAGCAGAGTTGGATGAGACACCAACAAGCAGGGCCAGGGTTGCTATGCAGAGAAGAAGAAGGGTTTGGATTTATATCCCCTCTTTCTCTCCTGCAGGAGACTCAAAGGGGCTTACAATCTCCTTGCCCTTCCCCCCTCACAACAAACACCCTGTGAGGTGGGTGGGGCTGAGAGCTCGGAGAAGCTGTGACTAGCCCAAGGTCACCCAGCTGGCATGTGTGGGAGTGCACAGGCTAATCTGAATTCCCCAGATAAGCCTCCACAGCTCAGGCGGCAGAGCGGGGAATCAAACTTGGTTCCTCCAGATTAGAATGCACCTCCTCTTAACCACTACGCCACTGCTGCTCCAGAGCCAAGTAATGGCAAACCACCTCCGCTTGCCTCTCACCTTGAAAATCCTACGGGGTTTCCCTAAGTCAGCTGCGACTTGATGGCACTTTCTCATTACCTGGCAGGCTGAGTGAGATCCCTGGATGAGCACATGGTCCAAACATGGCTGCTGCCTTCACAGCCCAGGCAAGAGGTCTGCTTCCCAGCAGAAGGAGAAAGAGAAGAGACTTTGCCTCTTCATTTCCAGCAATTTATCAGATCCCAGACCCCACCCTCCTTTGACTTGGTCAGGCTGGGTCAAGATATCGTTTCCCCCTTTGTCAGGTAGCACTTCCTGACATCCATCTAGAATGTCTAAGTCCTCCAAATCTATGGTACCTGGTTGGAGGAGGAAAGAAAAAGAAAAGGGAAGGGGGAAGGAGCCATTTCTTCACAGAGAGCATAAGAGACCTGCTGGACCAGAGCCGTGGTCCATCTAGTCCAGCATCCTGTTTCCCACAGTGGCTAGCCAATTGTCCTGGAGCAGCAACGAATAAGGCACAGAGACCAGTCTTATCCTGATGTTGGCTCCAAAGAACTGGCCTTCAGAGGGGGCAGCTCCTTTGAGTCATTAGAACTACTAGTCACTCAGGGGTCCATCCACCAGGAACCTACCCTGTTTCCCCGAATATAAGACATCCCCTAAAAATAAGACATAGTAGAGGTTTTGCTGAAGTGCGAAATATAAGGCATCCCCCGAAAATAAGACATAGCAAAGTTTTTGTTTGGAAGCCTGCCCGACGAACAGAACACAGAAAAAGAAGACATCCCCTGAAAATAAGACATAGCGCATCTTTGGGAGCAAAAATTAATATAAGACACTGTCTTATATTCAGGGAAACACGGTAGTTTCCTCTTAAAGCCATCTATGCATAGGCCATCGCTATAACCTCTGGTAGTCAATTCCACATGTCAATTACTCACTGAGTGAAGAAATACTTCCTTTTGTTCGTCTGGAATATACTGCCTGCCTTGGAGGTGCTGAACTGGGTGGAAAGGTCGCAAAAATAGTTTAAATAGATAAATTAAACAAACTTAACTGGGTTGCTCCCAAACACCATAGGCGGCACTTTCCTTACAATGCGCCCCTCCCCCACCATGTTTCTTTGATTTTCCTGTTGATATTAATAACTCACATATGTGGGGGATGGGGCAGGCTAGACAAATATTCCATGGGCTAATAATTTTGCAGCAATGAGGAAGAGAAGAATTTGGATTTATACCCCACTTTTCACAACTGTGAAGGAGTCACAAAGCAGCTTACAATCTCTTCGTCTCTCCACAACAGACACCTTGTGAGGTAAGTGGGGCTGAGAGAGTTCTGAGAGAACTGTGACTGGCCCAAGGTCCCCCAGCAGGGTTCATTTGTAGGAGCGGGGAAACAAATCTGGTTCACCTCTGCCGCTTATGTGGAGGAGTGGAGAGTCAAGCCCCGTTCTCCAGATTAGAGTCCTCCGGCTCTTAACCACTCCACCACACTCCACTGACTGCAGGACCCCACCCCAGGAGGAGGGAGGCAATTCAAAGCCCAGCATTTAAGCGGGGGGGGGGTGGGGTTTGCTGATTTCCCTCCTCCCCCTTCTGAAAGAGCTTTCTAAAAGGCATTCCCCCCCACTGGCGTAATGCCCATTGGGCAAGGTGGGCAGTTGCCCAGGGCATCACCTTGTGGGGGGCATCAAAATGCTGGGGTCCAGTTTCTTTGGGGGTATTTTAGTGGTTTTCCATTTTTGGCCTGCAGGGGGCGCAGTTTTTAGGCTAGCGGCACCAAAATTTCAGTGTATCATCAAGGCATATTATCAGGAGACTGTCCTTATGCTACCCCCCAGGTTTGGTGAGGTTTGGTTCAGGGAGTCCAACGCTATGGACTCCCAAAGGGGGTTCCCCTATCCCCCATTGTTTCCAATGGGAACTAATAGGAAATGGGGGCTACAGTTTTGAGTGGTCCACAACTTTGGCCCCCCTAAACTCAAACTGCACCCTCAAACTTGGGGGTATCATTAGGGCAGTCTCCTGATGAGACCCTGAAAGTTTTGAGACTGTGCCTTTAGAAATGTGCCCCCTACAGCCTGCAAACCCCATTGACAGCAATGCAGAAAACTCAATGCAGAACAAAGATTCTTGGGCAATTTCTAGGATGTTCCTGCAGGGGGTGTATTTTGATGTATCGGCACCAAAATTTCAGGGTATCATCTGGAGATGATGGCACCCCCAAGGTTTGGTGCAGTTTGGTTCAGGGGGGCCAAAGTTATGGACCCTCAAAACTGTACCCCCCATCTCCTATTAGCTCCCGCTATTGGAAACAATGGGGGATGGGGCACCCCCTTTGGGAGATTCCATAACTTTGGACTCCTTTGAACCAAACCCCTACTCACCAAACATGGGGAGTAGCATAAGGACAGTCTCCTGATAATATGCTGAAATTTTGGTGCTGGTATGTCTAAAAAATGCACTTCCCTTGGTAAGTGCACCCAATGTCCTGGTGCAAAATTATCGGTGGAGTGGTCACCTGCTGTGCATCCAACTCAGGTTTTGCCCAGGGCTACAGTTTGCCCAGGGCTGCCTCGTTACGCCCCTGTTCCCCCCCCTCGTTCACTCCAGATACCAGCAAAAAAAGGGATAAAACACAAAAGCAGTTTTGTGGGGTGGAGTACACGGGTGACAAGGAATGAGGTTCAAATCCCCTCCCCCCTTCTGACCAACTACAATATTGACTATACAGAACTGCTTGACAGGAATTTATTGGCAGGGTCGATTCTGCATCCCCACCTGTGGATTATGACATCTACCAGGTCCCGGGTTTGCTAAGGATGCACTAAAAATCGGAAGTGATGCTTTTAAGTTCACCGATGTCAAAAATAATAACGAGAACGTTTACATTATTTCATGCTGGAGTCAAGATTTATTAGCATTCCACATTCCGAGAACAAATCAACGACAAGCCAAACAAAGGGGTGAGAATTGTGTCCTTCATCCAACAGGTTACAACTACATCAAAGTTATTCAGATCAAGATGTTAATACACACACATGCTCATCCCAACTGATGTGAAAGGTAAAGGTAGTCCCCTGGGCAAGCACCGGTCATTGCTGACCCATGGGGTCATGTCACATCACTCTGCTGGCTCCAAAAAACCAGCAGTAAAACTATAACCTTTAATATATTATATATTATATAATAATATAATATAGTAGTATATCAAACAACCCAAATATCAACAATGGAAAGAGAAGAAGAGTGAAGAAGAGTTTGGATTTATATCCCTCCCCCCTTTCTCTCCTGTAGGAGAATCAAAGGGGCTTACAATCTCCTTGCCCTTCCCCCTTCACAACAAACACCCTGTGAGGTAGGTGGGACTGAGAGAGCTCCAAGAAGCTGTGACTAGCCCAAGGTCACCCAGCTGGCGTGTGTGGGAGTGCACAGGCTAATCTGAATCCCCCAGATAAGCCTCCACAGCTCAAGCGGCGGAGCAGGGAATCAAACCCAGTTCCTCCAGATTAGAATGCACCTGCTCTTAACCACTATGCCACTACTGCTCCTTTCCTATCCATGGATAATATATAACAGACAGAAAAGGGATCTCAGAATATACTACTGATGTGCAAGTGTAACCTCAGCTTGTGGGTTCTGTGGGGCAGTACTTGGAAGGAGTTGCAAAGAACCAATTTTTAAACAACAAAATGGTTTACTTTTCTTTACAATTAACACTTTTAAAACATCAACATTTAACGTTACAATTCAAGGTCCTGTTCAGGTTGCATTTCAAGTCCTTCTATTTACAGTCTACTGATATTGCCAAGTCCAAATTCTTCTTGCAAGTTGGCTGGCTCCTGAAGACTCCAAGGGCTTGATGAACAGGTTGCAACATGATGAAGGTTTCCAGGAGAACTCTCACCCATTACAACCACAAAAGAAAACCCTTAACAAGGTGTTAAGGGCTTATAGAAATCAAGGTCCGAGTCTGGTAGCCTTGCTTCTTCTGCAAAAGAGCTCTTTCAGCCTCTCTCCTGCTCCGAGTCTCCACCCCCTTACTGGGTCAACCCATTCTGGGCCAACCCATTCTGGGCATGGGGGTTACACAAGGATTTTCACTGAAGGGATATTATTCTATACAGAGAGACTCATTATCCTTCGTGTATATTCTGAGATCCCTTTTCTGTCTGTTATATGTTATCCATGTATTATTTTCCATTGTTGATATTTGTGTTACTTGATATAGTTCTTTTTAATCATTTACATTAAAAGTTATAGTTCTATACTGGTGGGTTGGTTTGTTTTTTGAACCAGACAGGGTAATTTTTTTCTTGTTATATCCATACTGTTTCTGGCTCATCCTTTATATTATTGTAATGTCACATCACAACATCTACTAGGCATACACAACATCACGACATCTACTATACCACCCAGAGCCCTCCGGGGATGGGGCGGTATATCAAATTAAATAAATAAATAAATAAATAATAATAATAATAGGCAGACTTTGTTTACTGAGTGGTTGGCATTTGCTTCCACAGGCATCTAAACTTTACCCTCAGCAAGCTGGGAACTCATTTTACCAACCTTGGAAGACTGGGCACTCATTTTGCCAACCTTGGAAGACTTGGTTTACCTGGAGCCAGCTACCTGAAACTGACTTCCTTTGGGATCAAACTCAAGTCATGCTTCCAGTACTGCAACTTACCACTCTGTACCCCAGGGCTCCCCTTAACTAAAGTTACTTCCCAAAAAACATGCTTATGATCAAAACATATAAGATAATTCAATAATTATGCAACAGGGTCTCTGCCATACTTAAAAATGATCTGTAGCTAGCATGGCACTGAATGGAAAGTTATCGCATCCACCAAAAGGCATTACAGATACAGGAGAACTTTAAAATTCTACATTTTATCAACTGCAGGGAATGTTAACGGGAGACAACCTGAAGAACTCTTCTTCAAGCATTCAAGCATTCAGCATTGTAAGGCTCTGCTAAGCATCAGCGGATGGGCCGGTGGCGTAAATAGTTGTCAGCGTCAGCACAGTTACACCCTTCTAAGTCCATAGAAGTCAACGGGCTCGGAAGGGTGTGTAACTGTTTAGGACGGAGCGGTATGTTTCCATAATGGAAACAATGGAAACTATGAGTCTGCAAAAGCTGGCCTTTAAACATGTATAAAGAAGAAAACTTTGGATGCTGCGGCTTCCGAAATATCCTCCTTTGTTTAGTCTGGATCAACAACGAGAACAATGCTTGCAGTAACATGCAATGCTGAAAGTAGCTTGGAACCTAATCATTAGTTCTCTATATCTGTTTGCCCCCAAAAGACCTTTGTTATGGTATCCCTGTTCTCCCAGCATTAACAGAAGACTGCTACTGAAGAATTAGGGGGGGAAGTCGGCCAGGAGATCGTCCACTATGCAACCAGAGGACCCCGGGTTCAATCTCTGGTGAATTGTAGCGAAAAGGATCCCAGGGCACAAGTTCTGGGAAAATTTGCTCTCTGCCTGGGGCCTTCGAGAGCCACTGTCAATCACATAGAAAAGCAGAGAATGTAGTGACCCTATTCAGTGGGGAGAAAAATGGGGCATGAGTAAAGTCAACAAACAAATGCTGATCCAGATGGTCGGCCCTACAGAAGATAAATTCATACGTGAGTGCCTAAGGTAGGGGTCCCCAAACGTATTAGGCCTCCAGGCACCTTTGCAATTCTGAAACAATGCGGTGGCACAAAATAGCTGCCACAAAATGACTTTGGCAGGAGGTAGAGCCATCCTGCCGAAGGCAGCCACAGTTTACTTTGAATCACAGTCAATGCAAGCGTGGTGTAGTGGTTACGAGCAGGTGCACTCTAATTTGGAGAACCGGGTTTGATTCCCCGCTCTGCCGCTTGAATTGTGGAGGTTTATCTGGTGAATCAGATTATCTTACACACTCCAACACATGCCAGCTGGGTGACCTTGGGTGAGTCACCCCCCCACCTCACAGGGTGTTTGTTGTGGGGAGGGGGGGAGGGAAAGGAGATTATAAGCCCCTTTGAGTCTCCTTACAGGAGAGAAAGGGGGGATATAAATCCAAACTTTTCTTCTTCAAACTCCTCTAAATAAGTTTGAACAGTGGTGACAGCTGCGGCCAATGCAACTTTTTAAAAAATCTTCACAGCCAATCAGATCCCCAATGGCAGTCGCCAATCGAAAGCCCCACCTCAGTCTTGTGCACAAATGTATGTTGTTACAGCCACAGACCAAGAAATGATCATTTTTCTTGCCCTCTGTACAATCTGTTATGTAAACATGTACCTTTAAGCATTTAAGCATTTATTGTCATTGTGTACGCACAACAAAATTTACAGCAGAATTCCTCGATGCACACAATTTCAGACTCATACCCCATTCTCACTTTCCCCTTCCTCCACCCATCCCTACACAGCCCCAAACACATCAACATGAAGCCACGGAGTTCAGCATCGCCACAGCTCTAGAGTAGAAGCTGTCTCTAAGCCTCTTTGTCCTAGTTTTGATAGACCTGCATCGTCTGCCGGATGGTAACAGTTCAAAAAGAGAGTGTGCTGGATGAGACGGGTCTCTCAGAATATTTTGGGCTTTCTTTAGGCTTCGGGAATTATAGAGTTCTTCCAAGGAGGGGAGAGGGCAGCCGATAATCCTCTGTGCAGTAGTGATCACCCTTTGGAGCGCCTTCCTATCTGCCACTATGCAACTGGAGAACCATACACAGATGCAGTAGGTTAAGACACTCTCTATAGCACAGCGGTAAAAGGACACCAGGAGTTTTCCATTTAGTTGTTGTTTCCTTAAAAGTCTCAGATAGCACAGTCTTTGCTGGGCCTTCTTAACCACCGCGGCAGTCTGTACACCCCAGGTCAAGTCTGATGGCTTTTTCTGGCTGGCAGCGGCTACCTGCTGGACACAACTCACCTGGCTTGGGCAGGAAATGGAGGGAACAAATTTGATCATTTTAACGGTGGCTTGCAATTAGGGTTATCAACCTCCAGGTGATGGCTGGAGATCCTCTGGGATTACAACTGCTTTCCAGGTGACAGGGATCTGTTCACCTGGAGAAAATGGCCGCTTTGGTCAGTGGACTGTATGGCATTAGACCTCACCGACAACCCCCCCCCCCTTTCTTCAAGCTTCATCCCCCAAATCTCCAGATATTTCCCAACTCAGAGCTGGCAATCCTACTCGAAATACAGAGTGAAGACTGAGGCCTAGTTCTGAAGGTGAGGTGTAAATCCAGGGCTGGCCTGTATGATTTCAGACAAGAGATCACATTAACAAATGGAAACCAAAGATGGAGCTATGCAGCTTATAGCTGCTTCAGTTCTCAGTGGATGCAATTTGGGACAAACTGGAGAGAAGAGACAACCAGTCCTATTATCCCAGAAGCCCTCGGCCTTTTCAAGCCTGCAGGCAGTTTTAGAATTCAGACCCAAGTAGTGACCACAACCACAAAATGGCGGCTAAGGGAAGCAAAATCAACCGCAAAACGCCAGGGAGGTCATGCATAACTCTAACAGTAACTCTTCAATATTTCAGGCAACAGCTCTGCTTAACAGGAAGCCTTCTTAAATACAATATTCTCTTGCAGGGCTGTTGCGGGTTTTCTGGACTGCGTGGCTGCGGCTTGCAGTTTTTGATCCTTAATTTTCAGCCGCATCCATGGCTGTCATGGTAAGATGCATTTCTCTCTGTGGCATAGTGAGGAGTGATTTTTGTAGTGGGGTATATGTTTTGTCCACCTCACAGGTATGTGAGTGGCGGTGAGGCACATCTACATTGGTATTTGCGGTGGCATCTACAATTGCATTTGTAATTGCATTAGTATGTATCTGGGTGGATTGTATTAGCATGTGTCTGGGTGGAGTTCATTTGCAGTTGCATATGAATGTCTCTTGGTTTTGGTGTTTTTGAGTACCGCTAGCCAGGTTTTGTTGATTTTTAGACTGTCATTTCTTTTTGCTGAATCTGTCCCAGTGCTTATGGATTTCAATGGCTTCCTTGTGTAGTCTGACATAGCAGCTGTTGCAAACCCACTGCTTTCCTTCAGTCATGTAGAAAAGGTGCTTGTGCTGTGGTGGCAGATGCTGCTGAAGCAACATTTTTAAAAGTCTTCTCTGCTAATTGGACCTCCTTTGGCCAATCAGAAGCCTTGCTGGGCAAAAGCCCTGCTCACTTGGTGAACGTCAGGAAAGTTGTTGCTAGGCACCATGGTACCCACGGGCATCCTGTTGGAGATTCCTGCACTATCTAATCCACTAGACCAGTGGTCTTCAAACTATGGCCCTCCAGATGTTCAGAGACTACAATTCCCATGAGCCCTACCACTTGGCCATGCTTGCAGGGGCTGATGGGAATTGTAGTCCATGAACATCTGGAGGGTCATAGTTTGAAGACCCCTGCACTAGAGCCATCAGAGTGAGAAGAAATTTTACCCCTATCCCAAAGATGTCCTCAAGTACTCATCCATACAGTACTTTTATCCAAGACCACCCAGAAAGAAAGATAAACCCTCAGTTGCCTCCCCACCTCCATCCAGGTTCAGGTGAGACACCATTGAAGAAGAAGAGTTTGGATTTATATCCCCCCTTTCTCGTCTGTAAGGAGACTCAAAGGGGCTTACAATCTCCTTTCCCTTCTCCTCCCACCCCCCTGCAACAAACACCCTGTGAGGTGGATGGGGCTGAGAGAGCTCCAAAGAATTGTGACTAGCCCAAGGTCACCCAGCTGGCATGTGTTGGAGTGCGGAAGATAATCTGGTTCACCAGATAAGCCTCCACAGCTCAAATGGCAGAGCGGGGAATCAAACCCGGTTCTCCAGATTAGAGTGCACCTGCTCTTAACCACTATACCACACTGGCTCATTGATGGGTGTCCCTTCCTCCACATCTTCAAACAGAGACAAAAAGAACAGAGACTGGGACACTCCAGCAGCTTCCAGCCCCACAACTCTGCTGCTGCTGGAGTCTCTGCTGCTTGGGGGAGTTGGAGGTAAAGATGTTGCCTTCAGCTACTTTTACCGCAAATATTTATGCACTTGTACTACTTATGTTAACAGCAAATCCCCATCCTAGTTTGTCAGAGAAACCCTCCTACCATCCTTTCTGGAGAAAAAAGGGCCTTCTTGCTCTTTCCTGGTATTGCAGAAGGTAGAAGCTAAGGGCTGCCAAGGTTTCCTCACGCACAAAGCTAGCACCAAGAGATAACAGAACCAGAACTCCCCGCCTCCCCGAGTTCTGTGCCATGAGCCATGGTCCTGGGGAAAGGTAAGAACCACACTTCGCTTTGGGCCCCAAGTGGTAACAAGGAAAAGGTGAGGCCTCGAGAAGAACTTCAAGATAAGAACATAAGAAGAGCCCTGCTGAATCAGGCCAGGGGTCCGTCAAGTCCACCGGCCTGTCCAACACAGTGGCCAACCAGTTCCAAGTTCAACAAGAGGACACAGAGGCCAAGACCTTTCTCTGATGCTGCTTCCTGGCACTACTATTCAGATATTGACTGCCTCAGAATCTTGAAGTTCCCTTGAGTTACTGTGACTATGTCATGAACCAGCCTCTGGGTACTTGCCAGGACACAGAGGACTCTGAGGCAGAACCTGAGGACACAGTGCAGCCAGAGTTGGCTGCTCCTGGGGAAGACCAGGCAGCAGAGCCAACACTCAGCCCTTCCCTGCCTGATGACATACAGATGGAGGAGCCTGCAGATCCTCCTAGGGAACCCAGTGATGAGTCAGCTGTGCATAGGAGGCAGAAGCAGAGGCTGCTACGGCAGAAGCAAAGAAGGAGTGCTCGTTTGGCAGCAACATATGGGAGATTAGGAGTCTCTGCATCTGATGAGGATCAACTCCTTGCAGAATCCCAGCCCCTTGAACAAGGCTCTCTATATAAGCCTTGCTGTGAGCTTGCTTCTGCCTGGGTGCAACAAGTGTGTTACCTGTTGCCACTGTGTGCCTGGTTCTTCGTTGATTCCCAGCTGCTTCTCGGTCCACCCATGCCTTGATCGATTGAACTGTGGCCTGACTATGCCTTGCCTGCTGCCTGCCTTGACCCATTGGACTGTGACTTGACCACACTTGTGCTTGCTGCCTGTTTGGCCCTGCGGGGTCAGACCGGGCCACGCCCCTGCCTGCTGACAGCACAGGCTAATAGCCACTGATAGACCTATCCATGAATCTGCCTAGTTCCCCTTTTGTCTGTGCTTGTGAGATCTGACAAGATCAGGCTAGCCTGGGCCATCCAAGTCAGGTGGTCTTCTTTATCTGTTGAGTTGTGTCCAACTCTTGAATACTCTTTAAACCAGTCCCCTCCACGCTTCCCTGTTTGGCACAACTTCTTTCAATTGGTTGACTTTCCTGCCTATGTCCCTCTTAATGGTTTCCAACCAACAAGTCATTGGTTTACCCCGTTTCCATTTACCATTGACCATTCCGAGTAGCATCTCTTTTTCCAGTGAATTTGCCCTCATTCCATGTCCATGTTACACTCAACTAAATCCAGTGGTGATATAAAGCAAGGACCCGTGCATATGGATACCAAAGTAAGCCTCAGTGGAATCCAGTCTCTGAGGTAAGAGTTATGTAGGATCACAGCCCATCACACACAAAGGCCCCTTCCGCACATGCAGAATGATACACTTTCAATCCACTTTCACAACTGTTTGCCAGTGGATTTTGCTATTCCGCACAGCGGCAAAGTGCCTTGAAAGTGGATTAAAAGTACATTATTCTGCGGAAGGAGCCCTTGGGATGTGACTCAAGTTAGAACAAGCAGTATCCCACCAGAACCAGACTTTGGGGTGAAAATCTGGGGTCCCAGCCAATTCTGGATTGCGAAATTTCCAGAGATTTGGAAATGATGTCTGGGGAAGGCTGAATTTGGGGGACGAAGGGAGCTCAGCAGTGAAATCATGCCATAGCACCTCCCTGTTAAAGCTGACATTTCTTTCAGAGGAACTGACCCGAGTTCTAATTCTAGGAGAACCAAGGTGGCACTTGGGGTTGGCAATCACAGAATCCAGCTACATGGGCTCAGCAGTGCCCAATCACAGACACAGCAACAGACGGACAAGTCCCACCCAACTCCCATCCATTCCTATTCCACCACCTTATTATCCCCCACTGAATTCTGGGAACTGTAGTTGTAAGAGCTCCTGATAGTAAATCCAGAACCAGCTGTACAACTGGCAGCAAGTCTATCGCATTCAATGGGATTTAATGATGACTGATTTCAGAAGGATTTGAGCTGATAAACTTCGGCACCCTTATAAAGGCCTAAAATTTACCGGCGGGCTTTTATTCTTTTGAAGCGAAGACAGGACCTTTTTGGCATACCTTGCGCTATTCATCTTTCCTTTTTGAATTATACTATTTTTCCAGGGTGAAACTCACAATGATAGGTTCCAATCCTCGACATAGTTTCTAAGGAGCCCTTCCGCTGAAATTAATGAGATTATAACAATATCCACCTTGAAACCACAGTCACAATTTGCCGTATTCTCCAGAGGGGTCTGATGAACAGCCGCCCCGACAGGCTAAGATCTCTTTTCTGCTGAACAGGCAAAAACTCACATGGGAATCATTTCTTTAATCGTCTTTTTTTTTAAAAAAGCAGAACAAATACTGCAAGCATGAAGCAAGAAACAAGCGATGGCACACCAAACCAAACCAGTCTTCGGGGCATTAAATAGCAATGTGGGCATCAGAGACTCAACCCCTTGATAACTGCACCACCCTTCCCCAAACACTGCCAGAATCTGGGAAATGTTATTAAATTATTATCATGCCCCAGCCCCAAACCCAGCAGCTTCACACCACCCAGGGAGCCCAAACCGACAGGGCCACCTCTGACCATATCCACTGTGGGACGATCACGCCCCACCCCTGAATGTTGCCAAGAGTTGTGCACACACAATGCAAGGTTGATCGCGTTTGTCGCAACTCCTTGAGCCAGGGATGGGTTTAAGGGTGTAGAGAGAAGCCTTTTGGCCCCTTCCGCACATGCAGAAATAATGCACTTTCAATCCACGTTCACAATGGCTCATTCCACACATGCAGAACAATGCACTTTCAAACTGCTTTCAGTGCTCTTTGAAGCTGTGCGGAATGGCAAAACCCACTTGCAAACAGTTGTGAAAGTGGTTTGAAAACGCATTATTTTGCGTGCGGGGAAGGAGTCAATGGTTTGAACGTGGATTTGGGTATCCCGCACAGTGATCCCCAGCTGCAAAGTGGATTGAAAGTGAATTGAAAGGGCATCGTTCTGCCTGTGCGGAAGGGGCCAGGTGAGCCAGCTCTTTTCGCCACGTGCGTCTGGCTCCCGACCCCCACAGCCTGTGTGCCGAGCCCTCCCAACAGGGTCGCCCTTGGCACAAACAGCCACGGCGCCTCGGGAGCAGGAACAAAAAAGTTGCTTGCACAGAGCCCGGTCCATCTTGCTCCCGGGCGTGCTCAGGAATCGCCCAGCGCCTGTCGCTTCCCCACGATCCTGTTACAAAGTTACGGGGAAGGAGAGGTCCTTTTATTTAGGGATCAAGAAAGGAACCCCCCCCCCCCCTCCCAGTCCTCTGCGGGCAGCACGTGCTCCAGCACCTTGGAAGCCCCCCTCCCTCCGCTGCCAGCCTACCCCGGCATGCCAATTGGGGATCGCGGCGCGCCCCCGCTGCAGCGCCGCCACCCACTCCCCAGCTCCCAGTTCCAGGGCGCCCCGTCGAGCCCAGTCTCCCCCGGGCTTTCCCCCCCGCCCTTGCTCGCCAGCTACTCACCGCGGCCGCCTCCGCCGATGGGCTGAACAGGAGCGCAGCCAGCAGGAGCCCCGCGGCCCTCCAAGCGCGCCACCGGCCGCGACCCTCGCCAAGGGTGCCCATGGTCGTCCGGCGGCCCCGATCCCGGCTCTGCGTCTCTCCGGCGGCTCGCCCCGGGCGCCTCTAGAGCCGGCCGGCCGAGCGTGCCGCACAGCCCCCGCGGGTGGGTGGCCGGGTGGGCGGCCGCGGCCCCTCCCTTCCCCGCCCCCCGGCAGGAGGGCGCCGCCGAGCCGGCCTGGCTGGGACGCGCCACTGGCCGGCCGGGGAGACCCGAGCGGCTGCCAGCCTCCTTCCCGGGCCGGGCGAGCTCCAGTGGCCGGTGGGCGCCCGCTGGGCAGGGGAGGGCCGGCTGGCTGCAGGGGGACCCCCCCCGCGCCGTCGGGTGGAGAGAGACATTGCGCGCCTCCGCCCCGCCGGAGCCTCACTGGGGGCTGCCCCGGGTCGCCCCTCCAGAGCCTGGCGAAGATGAGGCTGCCCGCGCCCCCCTGGCGGTAAGTAAGGGGCGCTTCTGCTGCCCGCACGGAGGGGGGCGTCGGATGCCCTCGTGTTTCCTTGGCGCCGCTGATCTCTCCTCGCTTCTCCCCGCAGGCTGGCACTCCTCCTGGTGGGACTGGCCGTGCTCCGGAGCGGGCGAGTGCAAGCAGTAAGTAAACGGGCCTCTTGGGGGGGGGGGAGGGGGGTCTCACCTGCTGGGCCTCCTCTGCACCCCAGAGGCGTCCTGTTAGGGTTCCTTGGGGCCCCCCAGTCTGGAGAGGCCCGCCTGCACCCACTTGATCTGACTCTAGGGGCGCACGCACGCACGCTCCGCTGCTGGCCATTGACTGGGGTGGACCGCTTTCCCTTTCTTGCCCTACCTTGAGCTATAGATCTCACCCTGACCTCTGCAGTGTGGGAGAAGCTTCACCTGTTGAACATCTGCTCGCCTGAAAGGCCCACAAGCGCGGGGTGGGGGAGAAGGGTGATGGGTCTGGTTGTGGAGAAGGTCAGTTGCACCTTCTGGCCAGGGATCTCTTGGCGAATGAGTGTTTTTGCACCGACCACTACGGAATAGTGAACTGAATTTAATTCTCTGCCCCAGAGTGCTTTGGGCCCCCCAGTCTGGAGAAGCCTGCAGTTGCTGCCCATTGGGTGCACGACAAGGAAGCACTTGGTTGACCCTATGCAGGGGAGTAATGCCCATTGGGCAAGGTAGGCAGCTGCCCAGGGCACCATCTTGTGGGGGGCATCAAAATGCAGGGTTCGTTTGGGGGTATTTTTAGTGGTTTTCCATTTTTGGCCTGCAGGGGGCGCAGTTTTTAGGCTAGTGGCACCAAAATTTCGGTGTATCATCAGGAGACTGTCTTTATGCTACCCCCCAAGTTTGGTGAGATTTGGTTCAGGGAGTCCAAAGTTATGGACTCCCAAAGGGGGTGCCCCCATCCCCCATTGTTTCCAATGGGAGCTAATAGGAGATGGGGGCTACAGTTTTGAGGGTCCATAACTTTGGCCCCCCCTGAACCAAACTGCACCATACCTGGGGGGTATCATTAGGGCAGTCTCATGATGAGACCATGAAGGTTTTGAGACTGTGCCTTCAGAAATGTGCCTCCCCAGCCTGCAACCCCCATTGACAGCAATGCAGAAAACTAAATGCAGAACAAAGATTCTTGGGCAAATTTCTGGGATGTACCTGCAGGGGGTGAATTTTTGGACGTATCAGCACCAAAATTTGAGGGTATCATCTGGAGACTGTACCTGATGGCACCCCCCAAGTTTGGTGCAGTTTGGGTCAGGGGGTCCAAAGTTATGGACCCTCAAAAGGGTAGCCCCATCTCCTTAGCAAAGAATGGGGGATGGGGCACCCCCTTTGGGATTCCATAACTTTGGACTCCTAGAACCAAACCTCACCAAACTTGGGGGGTAGCATAAGGACAGTCTCCTGATGATTCGCTGAAATTTTGGTGCTGATATGTCTAAAAATACATCCCCTGCAGGCACCAATGTCCTGGTGCAAAAAAAATTGGTCGTGGTGGAGTGGCCACCCATGGGGGGGAACATCCAACTCAGGTTTTGCCCAGGGCTAGAGTTTGCCTCGTTATGCCCCTGACCCTATGGGTACACAATCTACTGATGGCATTTGGCTGGTGTGGGGAACTTGCCCGTTCTTGCCCTTCTGTACCTTGAGCTCAGCCAGTACAGTGTATCAGACAGACCTCATTCTGACCCCTACATTGTGGGAGAAGCTTCACCTGTTGAACATCCGCTCATCTTGCATTAAAGGCCCGCAAGTTGCGGGAGGGGGGGAAAGGATGGTCGATTTGGTTGTGAGGAAGCCCAGTTGCTCCTTCCGGCCTGGGATCTCTTGGCAACTTGGCGTCTTTGCACCACCCCTATGAAACAGTGAATTGAGTTTAACATTGTGGCCATAGGTCATAATACAGCTATAGAACAGGGACTTCTTTATACATATTGGGGCTCGGGGGCAATTTTTTCACCGAGCGCTTGCGGAATTCACACTGGGGTTGCATCAGTTAAATGAAGCAGATTATCGGGATCATTATGTAAATACCCCTATTTGTCAGTCTTGAGTCTAGTGAATGGCATTCCTTGTGGCAAATGAGGTCCAGTGTTTCCAGATATTAAGGACGGCGATTGTTTCATTTGAATTCTGCCTGCAGACCTTGTGGTTTGGGGCTTGTATGTATCTCCACTTACCGTGCACATTTCTCTAAAAGAAATTTGCGTGGCCTTGAACTGGCTGTGCATGTCCGCTGCAGTGGGCTGATACATGCATAGCTGGGGGGCGGGGGAGTCCCTCTGCAATTCTCCCCCCTCCCTGTTGCCACTGTTGCCGACCACATGACTTGACAACTTGTGTTTGTGTGTCCATGTGTCGGCCAGAAAAAGATTTCTCAGCCTGAGAAAAATTGTGAAAACCCGAGTGGAAAAATGAGTTCTTGTCTTGTAAGGATATAGGGGCAGAATCCTTCTGCAGCCCAGCTTTTTAGATAACTTTGTAGTTTTTCCTGTGAAAATTGTTTAGCGACTTCACTGATAATTCATAGTTCATTTTCCGTCATTTTCTCTGCATCTGTTTCCTTATGTTTGGAAGGGCAATTATAAATGTTTCTCAAGGTTTAGAGAAACCATAGAGGAGAATTGTGATTTGTTTTTTAAAAAAATCTATTGTGGTTTTTAAAAATCTGTTTGAAAATCCCTACACTAATAACTCATCTTGAGAGCCAGTGAGGTATAATGGTTAAGGTTAAATTCCGCACAGGGCAAATATCACAGGAGCAGGATGCAATGCAAACTGGTTTTTCTTGGGGGGCGGGGGGACACTTCGCACAGGTCTCACCCCCAAAACGAGTCTGCCCCATTTTATTTCCCTCAACCCAGGATTTTCGAAAATCACTAAACCAGCGATCCTTTTGCAGAATCCGAATTGAAGCCACTCCTGCATGAACAGCCAGGCAGAAGGTGCTTTATTTCCCTCCCTTCCACCACGCTGTCCACAGTTTGGCCCCTTCCGCACACGCAGAATAATGCATTTTCAAACCACTTTCACAACTGTTTGCCAGTGGGTTTTGCTATTCCGCAAAGCTTCAAAGAGCACTGAAAGCAGTTTGAAAATGCATTATTCTGCATGTGTGGAAGGAGCCTCAGAGGGAATCAGTCTACTGTTGCCTTGCTGCTGCAGAAGGCCCCTTTTTCTTTTTAAAAATTTTTGTGTGTTGCGCATGCGCAGCTACAGAGGTGCAGCCGATCGTATGGTGGGACAATCGGCACGGATTCAGGGGCTCATTTCTGTATGCCTGCGCAGGTACGCATGTGTTGCGGGAAATAAAAAAACAGAAGCGTCTCCGTATGAAGGTGCGAAAGCAACCTGGATTGTTTCCATGGGCTCCAATCGCTGCCTGCACAGCACGCATTTGAACAGGAAAATGGAAAATGGGTTCTTTTATAACAACGGCAACCCTTTATACATTTGCTGTGAGGAATCAACCTAGGATCTGGGAAACCCAGGTGTGAATCCACACCCTGCCATGAAAAGTTGCTGGGTGACCATGTGCCAATCACACGCTCTCAACCTCAACTCTGGCAAGAATTTGAATGGGAGACTTCCAAGGAATACCAGGGTTGTGATGTAGAGGCAGGCAATGGCAAACCACCTCTGAACGCCCCTTGTCTTGAAACTCCTTTGGGGTCATTAAAAGTCAGCTGTGAGTTTAGATAGGCAGGCAGGCAGGCAGGTAGGTGATGGATGGGCGGGCGGACGGACGGACGGACGGACAGACAGACAGATAGATAGATACCTCTTCCACATAGGCCAATAAAAGTGGCTTGGGGACAGGATAAAACCCGTCTGGGGCAGGAACTTTGCATGGTTCCCGCCCTGATCACGGGTCTAACCCGCCCCTAACCCACCCTGAACATGGGTCTAAGCCACCAGCAGCATGGGTTATTTGGTAATCGCATTATCTATGATTCTTTTGTGTTAATGCGCCTCACAGCTGCAGCCTGAGCAAACGGCTGCGGCTATGAGGCGCATCCACACAAATGAATCCGCAAATTGCAATTCTCTTCCCCCTTTCCCCAGCTTCCTTCTTCTGAGCTGGGAAGGGGGAAATGGCTGTTCCATAGCCGGGGGGGGGGGGTCGCTCCTGCTTGCCTGTGCAGCTGGGCTTTGCAGGCAGGCAGGGAAGGAAAGGCAGCCAGGGAGGGAGAAAGGGATGCGCCACCATGCAAACGGTGCCCCATTCGCATGGCTGGCTGTCCACAGGTCGGCCAGCCCTGCGAATGGTTCGGGAGTAGGGATGGGTTCATGTAACCCGCCTCTCAACCGGATTTTTAGCCCATGTGGAAAGGGACAGACAGACAGACAGACAGACAGACAGACAGACAGACATTTGCAGCTTGGAACTTTTTTCTCCGAGGGCTCTTTTATTCTTCCAGTTCAGGGAGCCTGCGCGAATGCAATGTGGCAATCAAATCTGACTCTATTGTGGTACTAGACAAAGGCCCCTTCCACACATGCAGAATAATCCACTTTTAATCCACTTCCACAATTGTTTGCAAGTGGATTTTGCTCTTCCGCACAGCTTCAAAGCACATTGAGAGTGGATTATTCTTCATGTGCAGAAGGGGCCAAAACTCCTTCATTGCTCCCCAGGACATCTCCACATGGCATATCCACACAACAGTTATAGACCATGGCTCAGCCCCAGGTTTGGGAAGGAACAGGCGCATTTCCTGTCTGGGTGTTCTGCACTTCAGGGGTGTCTGATAAAGCTGCAAAACAGTGTGCCAAGACAGTGAGCACCTTGCCAGTTACTTTGAAGACAGGTGTGTGTGTGTGTGTGTGTTCCATTAATATTTCATTCTCTTCTGAGCCTCTCCTCACTCCACACACCATTAATTAGAACTGTACATTTCAGGGTAGGGAAGGAAAGTGCCATGGTGTGACCCAACCTTGTCAGGTCTTGGAAGCTAGGCAAGGCCAGTACTTGAAGACAGCCAGTGCGGTGTAGTGGTTAAGAGCAGTGGACTCTAATCTGGAGAACCAGGTTTGATTCCCCACTCCTCCACATGAGCACCAGACTGAACTGGATTTGTTTCCCTGCTCCTACGCATGCATCCTGCCAGTTTCCACTTAATGTAACCCAAAATTTGATAAATTTGCATATTTAACCGCGATTCTCATATGGCGCAGCTCCTTTAAGACTTAAGTTGGATGTTTGTGGTTGTGACTGCTGATAAGATGGGGCAGAAATCGTAAACCCTTGTGGTATACGTTTGTTGATATGATGTTGTGCCAAACATTTTGAAACGATCATTCTTGAAATAGAAGTTCATTACAAGTTGTGCTTTATTTTCATGATTGGTATTCAATTACCTATAACAAATACAGGTGCTGATTTTTGCATATATATATTAGACCTCCCGCAGTGGAGATTTCCTGTGGGCAAACTGTGGCAGCAAGATAATTTAAAAAAAAACATGTCAGCACAAATGCCAAGGTAGCATTTCCAGGGAAAACCCAGAATTGATATTAAGTAGCTCTAAGAATCACTGTAAAACCTGAAAGTGATGTTTAGTACCTCTAGGAATCTACAGAAACTCTGGGGATTTACTGAGAAGTTTCCAGGAGTTCCTAGAGCTACCCAGTGACATGATGCATGGCTGTGGTATGCTCCCTGTGTCCCCCCACCCCACCTCCCACTTCTTGCCAGACACAGTGTGGCTACCTAACTTCAGCTTAAGGAGCAGCAGTGGCGTAGGAGGTTAAGAGCTCGTGTATCTAATCTGGAGGAACCAGGTTTGATTCCCAGCTCTGCCGCCTGAGCTGTGGAGGCTTATCTGGGGAATTCAGATTAGCCTGTGCACTCCCACACATGCCAGCTGGGTGACCTTGGGCTAGTCACAGCTTCTCGGAGCTCTCTCAGCCCCACCCACCTCACAGGGTGTTTGTTGTGAGGGGGGGAAGGGCAAGGAGATTGTCAGCCCCTTTGAGTCTCCTGCAGGAGAGAAAGAGGGAATATAAATCCAAACTCTTCTTCTTAAATCTGAACACTCTCTGCCTTTGTTCTTTCCCCCCCCCCCAAAAGTGAGTTTACATAAATGTGCTTCCTAAAATATGTGAATGAAAGGGAATACTACACCATTATAATAACATTTAAAGTAGAAACTCCTTCCAGGTTCCCTGTCAGACATTAATGCCATAATAAAAGGATAAATATGCAAACTGTGATGTTTGAGGTCAGCGGGATGGATACTTCCTCATTTCTCATTCTCTGCTCCTCAGATGGTATGTTCTCGCAGGCTTTTCTGACTTATGCTACGTTCCTGCAGTTCTGTTGCTGCAGAAAACTTGAGGCCATGCCAGTTCATCCAACACTGTGAAATATTCTTTGGATCTGCATTTGATAGCATATTTTTCCCTTGCGAGAAAACAGCTATGTACTTCATGTCAAGCCCACTGGAATTATGTAGATTTGTGTAGATTTGTCTCCAGCAAGTAACTGCAGGAGAAAGGAAAACAGCGAAATGCCGGAGCATTATTTGCTGTCCTTCAAAATGTCAGATCATAGATTCTTATAAGCAAAACACAGAAGTGATGTTGAGTAGTTCTAGGAACCTCCAGAAACTCTATGGATTTACCACAAAGTTTCCAGAGGTTCCTAGAGCTCCCCAACATCACTTCCTGGTTTTTCCAGAAGTGATGTCATGATGCGTGTGCTGTCGCATCACAGTCTTTACACGGTGCCGTCCTAATAAGTCTCACTGAGTTCAGTAGGACTGACTGCTTCTTGAATGTGCTTGCAGAGTACCTTAACCACAGATGCCTGTAGCCAGGTCATCACCACTTCAATGGATAGTTCAGCTACCCACCATAACCTTATGTCTCACCTGGGTTCAGCTGCAATTAATTAAGAAGGATTTACACTTGGAACTTCACTGATCAAGATCCAGCCCAAACCGCATCTAAGTCTGAAATTTAGCACATGATGTGATTCCAACCAAAATCATTTTCATCCTTTGGGAATGGGTGGAACATAGCCTTCAAGTCTGATGTTTCCCCTGGTGTCGTGCTGTCTGTTTACACTTCCCTACTTAGCGGGAGGGGTTGCCATGCGGAGGATAAGGAGAACATCTAGTCACAACAAGTCATCCATGCATGAATCATCTTTGAATGAAACGGGGCCATCCTAAATAGAATTTTTGCACTGTGAACTGAGGTGGTTCCCCCCCCCCCCCCCCCCGACGACTCTCTCTTTCACCTCAGATAACCTTGCAAGAAGTTATTTCCAACTTTAACAAATAAATAGTAGAATATTATTAAACACTGTACGGTGGAATTTTATTAAACATTAAAGAGTAGGATTTTATTAAAGGGAATAGGATCAGAGGTACTGTTGTTACTAAGGAAAGAAGGAGTTCTATACACAAGTATGAAGTTCTCAAAGATAATGCAGATTATCTTTGGCTGATGGTTAAGATTTTAGTTGGTCCCAGAGTTCTTAAATACTTTCAGATATGATAGACTTCCAAGATGTTTCACAGATTTAACACAAGCTAGCCCTCAAGAGTTTTATGAGCTGGCTCTGGTGCCGATAAACTATAGGCGGTTTCTGCATGGGCTTCAGCCCGGTAAAACACCATTTTGGCGGGGACCCTTCGCACAGGCGCCGCTGCCAAATCGATGCAGCTGCGCTCTGTTCCCGCCAAAACGGTGTTTTCGAAACTCGCTTGGGGAGCGAGTTTTCCTGCAAACGCTGGCCTCCATTCGCTGCCATGTGAACAGCAGTGGGTGGAAGTCGGCATTTTCCCCTCCCCTCCCCGGCCCCAAACGCCTCCTTCTGCTGGCAGCCGTTGCTCTGTCATCGCTCTGAGGAGGGAAGGGGACACGCACCCGTCGCTCTGGCCATGGGGGTCCATAACTTTGGGGCCCCTGAACCATACTTCACCAAACTTGGGGAGTAACATCAGGACAGTCTCCAGACGATACTCCAAAATTTTGGTGCCACTATCTCAAAACATGTGCCCCTAACAGGCAATCCAAGAAATTTCCCCAGATTCTGTGCTCCGCAGTGACTTCACTCCATTGCAGCCAATGGGAAATTTCTGTGAGAGGGCTGTGGGGTGCACATTTCTCAAGGTAAAGCCACACAACTTTCAGAGCCTCTTCAGGAGAGTCTCTTGATGACACCAGCCAGGTTTGGTAAACTTTGCTTCAGGGGGCGGTGGGAGATGGGCCCTACCCTTTTGGGGGCCCATAACATTCAACCCCCAGAAGCAAAGTTTACCAAACCTGGATGGTGTCATCCAGAGACTCTCCTGAAGATACCCTGAAAGTTTTGTGGCTTTACCTTGAAAAATGTGCACCCCACAGCCCTCCCACAGAAATTTCCTATTGGCTGCAATGGAGCCACTTCAGAGTACAGAATCTCTCAGCTCTCTAGTCTTCCCACCATAGAACTTGAAGAGGCTTACTGTGTTTCACCACCACTCCTGCGCATGAAGCCTGCTCAGTCACTGGACACTGTGTAATAGACTTCTCTCTGTGATATGCCTCTGAAGATGCCAGCCACAGATGCAGGCAACTTGTTAAGAACAAGATCTACCAGACCACAGCCACACAGCCCGGAGAACCCTTCAGAACCTCCACCTCTTAAAATGAAGTCATTCTGCAACACACTTCAAGCAAGGGGCACACTTTGGGCAGAGGGAGGGAAGGTTTTTGTTGGGGACTCGTGAGGGAAGGATTTTTTTCATCGAAGGGTTTTTAAAAAAACAAAACAAGTCTGAGGCCCGATTCGGTAATGGCGCCGGACGCCATTAATTCAGATAGCTGATTTGAATGCCATTGATTCAGACCTGGCTCGGTCCAAATCTGCCTGAATCGGAGGCAAATCGGACCGAATCGTTGATCTGGCCAATCCAAATTGCCAACCCTAGATGTGACATCATCAGGGAGAGCAATGTAGGTGACGTATTTGCAGATGGCACTAAATTATTCAAAATGGTGGAAACCAAGGATTATCAAGAGTTCCAGGAGGATCTCTACAAACTGGGCAAGTGGATACCAACACGGCAAATAAGCTTCAGTGTTGCTATGAGCAGGGTGAGGCACACTGGAACAAAATAAAATCCCAGCCAAGTATTAGCTAATGGGATCTGAACTTGTTGAGACGGAGAGGTGGAAAGACCTTGGGGTGGTAGTGGATAGCTCACTGAAAACATCAATTCAGTGCGCTGCTGCAGTGAAAAAGGCAAATTATATGTTGGGGATGACTATGGACTGAAAATAAAACAGCCAGTATTATAATGTCCCATTAGATTTATGGGTCAGCTTCATTTAGAATGCTGTGTGTGGTTCTGGTCACTATTTCTCAAAAAGGGCATCACAGAGCTGGGAAAAGTACAGAAGAAAGTAACCAAGGTTATCAAGCAGGTAGATCACTTTTCCAATGAATAAAGTCTAAGGAATCGGGGACTTTTCGGTTTAGGAAAGAGATTACTAAGGGCAGACATTTATACAATTATGTACAGGATAGAGCAGGGCAGAGGACCTTTACCCCCTCTCTCACTTGAAGTTGAAAACACCCAATGAAGTTCATGGGAAGTGGACTGAACACAGACAAAAGGGAGTACATCTTTACTCAAAGAGTGACAAAAACATTGAGTTCACTGCCAGAGGAAGTAGTGATGGCCACAGGAACAGGCAGCTTGGAAAGGGGTCTGTCTTTGGCTACGTGTCATGATGATTACAGGAAACCCACCCACCCCATGTTCAAAGGTACTCTACCTCTGAATCACAGTACCGTGAAGCAACATCAGGGGAAGGCTTCAATCTCTGTGCCCTGTTGTTGGACCTTCAAAGGAATTGTTTGGCCGCTGAGTGAGAAAGGATCCTGGACTAAATCGACCAGTGGTCTAATCTCGCAGGGATCTTCTTATGCTTTTTCACCTTTTCTGGAGGAAAGGGATCAATGTAGTATTTCGCAGGAGTACGTGAAACTATTTGTGGTCCTTGTGATACCCTTCTGAGAAACCAAAACGTGCAAATTTTATTCCAAAATGGTTTCCTGTTCTCTGTGAGAGTACCGGGGTCTCCAGAGAACTTTCTGTAACTGCCTGAAATGTTCTGCCCCCAAAGGTCAAGATTCTCTTTTCTGCAGGAAGTGAAACATACATGCCGTACACAATATGACCTACTGTAGAAGTCCTAAAATTAAAAACACATGCCCATCAGTTGGACGTTCCAGAGATTCGGGAATTGAAGCAAACACAATCATGCCAAGTTAGCTCCTCTATCGTGTTCAGGATCTCAGTTTGGTGTTCCTCAGATTCCATGGTCACAAACTATCCAATTGACTGCAAACATAGGAAGCGGATTTTTCAACGAGAAGTGTGAGCAGCGGTTATTGGGTTTTAGGCAGTTGCCGGCTTTAGTATCCGAAAATTTGTAAGCATCAGTTGTTCGAGTGTGTGCCAGTTCCATCTTAGTGCTGACTCTGCAATGCTGGACAAGAGACCTTGAGCCAACTGCCAGGTAGCTATTAGTGCCCAATAGCCTCTATCTAAAATGTAGCATCCGCTACTCAATCAGGATAATTAGTTCCATAAACATGCGAAAAGAAATCAGAGTACTGTGTGTGTCTATGTATAGAGTTACTAAGCATTCTCTTCAGGATTGCTGAGTCTGAACCAAGGAGTGGGCAGAATGGAATGTCTACTTCCCCTTTAGAGTTGGGACCCTGGGGGGTCTGGAGCATGGGAAATCGGCCGTTTTTCCTGGGGTCAACGTCAGCTAAGCTTATGTCTGCTGGCTGTAGACCAAACCATTTTCCTCGTTCTAAGTTTAGACGTTTTAATGGACATGTGTGTTTCAAAAGTCAAGTAGCAATATAAAACCACTTCCTTCACGAAACCAAACACTGAGGGACAGAGTAGGTACAGCTGCCCCGCAGATGGAAAAGGCGAAATATTGCTTTGCGCTTTGACAGAACGACAGACGATACCGCAGCTTTGCAGCCGTCCCGTCAATAAGGTTTGTTCTCAGGTAGAGCCCTTTACATTTTCTGAATAGTTTCTCCCCTGACTCCCCCACACTAGACCCACTGTATTTCACAGTCCCCCTGCAGATACGCAGTGTGGGTCACCTGTTTCACCGGCAAGTACGAACTGTTTTGCTCACAGTTATTCTTTCCACATCACGACTTTCCACATCACGGTTTTAATATTTCACGGGTCGGAATAAGAAATTAAATTGGACTTTTGACGGAGTTTTGCAGAAGCCGCAGATGGCACACAGAGACCAGCAGATGACACAGAACGCTCCCAAACCTCACAGGCACCCTGCTGGCTCCCCACCCACCCACCCACCCCTGCCAAAGCCGGGATTCAGCATTGTAAATGGGGCGGGGAGGCTATGGAGATGAGGAGAACTCTCCCAACCTCACAGGCACTCCGTTGGCTTCCCTCTCCCCTTGCCAAAACCAGGATCCAGCTTTGCAAACTGCGAGGGGTGCCTGTGGAGACGAGAACTCTCCCTATTTTCACAGGCACCCTGCTAGCTCCCTCCCCCTCCCCTTGCCAAAACCAGGATCCAGCTTTGCAAACTGAGAGGGGTGCCTGTGGAGATGAGGAGAACTCTCCCCATTTTCACAGGCACCCTGCTAGCAGCCCCCCCCCCTTGCCAAAGTCAGGATCCAGCTTTGCTAATGGGGGGATGCCTATGGAGGATGGAGAGGGCCAGGCAGAAAAGAAGCAGAAGAACGGATGAAAAAACTTGGTCAAGAGGGTGGAAAGGCAGGAGGGATTGGTAGGCGCTGTTAACCCACCAACAGCTATCTAGAGCCCATTGTATTGTTCAGCGCAATGGGCTTTTCTGCTGGTATGCTATATTTCCTCATCGTATCTTGGTAGGAGCCTGCAGATTGTGTCTAACAAAACTTCATTGAGGGCAGAATAGTTACAGAATAGTTACATCTCTCCCCCAGCACTGGGGTCTTGAGTCACTTATGACCCTTGCCTGCTCTATAACCTCAATGAAACCAACAAGAGATCCTGTCGTGGATCTCCTACCTCATGTGTAGTTTGGTTATCAGAAAAGGAGTAAGGCGAAAATAAAGTACCACACCATCAGTAAGGCCCTTTCCACACGGGGCCAAAAACAGCGGCCCAGGGACGGAAAAACACCGGTCCCTGGGGAGCTGTTCGCACAGGCAGTGCTGCTGCAACGCAGCAGCGCTGTCCTGTGCGGTCCCGGGCGATGTGAAGGCGCCGCTTTCCACCTCCCTTCCTGAGGGAGGTTTTTGGAAAGCGCCGTCTTCCCATCGGCGCGGTGCTGTTTTCCTGTCCCCCTCACGCTGCTTTCCTGTCCCCCCTCACCTCGTCCTGCTTTCCCGTCCCCCCTGCTCACCTTGTCGGTCTGGAGGGTTGCTGAGACCCGCCAATGCTGCCCTCTGACCCCTGGAGGTACGAGAGCAGCATGGGCTGGTCCCTGCAGCCTTCCAGACCAATGCTGGAGAACGAGATGAGTGGGGGCCACCTCTGTGGAGCCACCTCTTCTGCGCTGGCCTCTGTGGGGGCCACTCGCACGCTCCTGTGTGAACGGCCCCCTCCCTTCCACCAGCATAATTTCTGCTGGTGAGAGGTGCCCTTTCCATCTTGCGGAAAGGGCCCAGGAGATTAAAAAATAAGGCCGAGTACACTCTTGTTGAAGGAAGTCTAACAGATTCCCACTGACTAAGCCTTTTGGCGCAACATAGGAGGAATGTTTAGCTGAATAAAAATATATAATTTGTAACGGAGAAGGCACTTTCTCTTTTACAGCAGATTTAGTTTGTAGAAAGGATTGGTAGCTTTGTTTTCATTGCTTATTAAGCCTGGGTGACTCATCCATAAAGTTGTGCTTATAGAGTATGTATTCTGTAGCCCCAGGGTAGCAGTCACATCCATTTGTTGAAAAGGCCATTATGTTTCCTACATCTAAAAGGCTGTATTTGAGCTTGCTGGAATTTGCTTGGTTTTCCTTTCCAGATTTGCATGCTTTGACGTTGTTTGTTCTGAATAACTAGAGGTTGATATATATATTTTTAGAACCGAAAAATGTTCAGTTTTTATATATATATCTATATATAGATATCTATCTATCGATCGATCGATCGATCGATCGATAGAGAGATAGAGATAGAGATAGAGATAGATAGATAGATAGATATAAGATAGATAGATAGATAGATAGATAGATAGATAGATAGATAGATAGATAGATAGATAGATAGATAGATAGATAGATAGATAGATAGATAGATAGATAGATAGATAGATAGATAGATAGATAGATAGATAGATAGATAGATAGATACCCTGTTTCCCCGAATAGAAGGCATTCCCTGAAATTAAGACGTAGTAGAGGTTTTGCTGAAGTGCGAAATATAAGGCATCCCCCGAAAGTAAGACGTAGCAAAGTTTTTGTTTGGAAGCATGCCCGACGAACCGAACATAGAAAAATAAGACATCCCCTGAAAAATAAGACATAGCGCATCTTTGGGAGCAAAAATTAATATAAGACACTGTCTTATTTTCGGGGAAACACGGTATGTATCTACACACGCACACACACACTTCAATTATATGATGATATTCTTGGACCCCAGTAAATTTCTACTATCTACTGATGCTTTTGATTGTATATTTTTGAATTTTTAAAAAAAACTTGGTCATGAAAGTTCAGGCTGGGATGTTGCAATTTCTCATGTCAGGAAGATTCTTGATGACTTTGAGCTTTTTCGCAGATTTATTCCCATGGAGTTTATATTAGCTTAGTTTATATATTTGAGAGGGACACTAAATATTTATTGTGGGATCAGCAGTTCAGTTCTCCTGACATCTGTCTCACTCGCATTGCAGCAATTGGCTCCAATCAGCTGGATAAAATCGGACCAGCTGCATTATTCGCCCTCTTCCCAGATAGCCCAGGGAGAGGGCCAGGTGGGAAAAGAAATGCAGGTGTTCACCTCATTCTCTGAATCTTTTGTTAGAATGGTCTTGGACTCACTTCTAGATGTTCTACTGCAGACCAGCATAGCTTCCCTTCGAAACTGTCTCCGTAGGGATTCTGGTTCTTCAGCCTAAGACTCATCTTTTCACACAAAGCCCATTGCTCAGTTTTCTTTCTATAGGGTCTGTGGACATATTCACATGGATTATCTGCTCCAGGTTCAGTGCTTTTGGAAAGTGTTTTTTTCCCTGCTTCCCCATAGCATCATGGTGCTTCCGTACATTTCCCAGAGATCTTACTAAATAACATTAGAGGGAATAACAACATTAAAGGAACAGAAGTAAAAGGGGAAAAAATATAAAACAAGAGCTTACGCAGACGATATGATATTTTTTATTAAAGAACCAATCGATAACATTCTAACACTATTAAACGAAATTAAAAGTTTCGGTGAAGTGGCAGGCTTCAAAATAAACAAAAACAAATCAAAATTGTTAACCAAAAATTTAACCAAAAAGGAGAACGAAAAACTGGAGTTATTATCAGAATTCAAAATTGAACAAAATATTAAATATTTAGGAATCCAAATAACAGGAAACAACCATAACCTAATTCAAAATAATTACTTTGCCTCTGGAATAAGATCAAACTGGACATGACTAAATGGAATAAAATCAATCTCTCCATACTTGGGAGAATATCAATAATTAAAATGAACATTCTTCCAAAACTCATGTATTTATTCCAAAATATCCCACTAATTGAGACTGACAAACCCCTAACAAGCTGGAATAAAGAGATAAGCAAATTTATATGGAACGGGAAAAAACCCCGTATTAAAAATACAAACATGATTGAAGAAAAAACAAAAGGAGGCTTAGCCGTCCCGGATCTTAAACTCTACCATGACACAAATGCTCTACAATGGATAAGTGACTGGATAAAACTAGAGAATATAAATTTATTAAATTTAGAAAGTTATGGGTGCCCGACTGGATGGCATAACCAAATGTGGCCACAACAAAAAATAAAAATTTCCAAAACTACAGTAATCAAAAACCACCACATTAGGAAAACATTATTAAAAACATGGAGAAAATACCAAAAAATATTCTACAACAAACTACCATTCTGGGTTTCAAGAATGGAATCACTACAATTAAAAGATAACAATTTAGAGGGCAGATGGCCAACATACAAACATTTCACAACTAAAAACAATAATGAAATAATCTTTAAAACTAGAGAACAAATAAGCTTAAGAGATAAAATCTGTAACTGGTACACATACGAACAAATACACAACTTTTTCAAATCTGACAAAAAATACTGGGGAATCACTACTGAAGAAAATGAATTAGATAAAATCCTACTCTACGAAGAGAAGCTATGCAGGATTGGCCATGGTTAGGTCTTGAATGGGAGACCTCCAAGGAAGAGAAGGGTTGTTATACAGAGGCAGGCAATGGCATACCACCTCTGCTCAGCTTTTGGCTTGAAAACCCAATAAGTGGTCACCATAAGTGGGTTGTGACTTGATCATAGAATAGATCATAGAATCATAGAGTTGGAAGAGACCACAATCTCTTTTCCTTCACCTTGAATCCATTACTCCGTGTCCTAGTCTCTGAGGCAGCAGAAAACAAGCTTGCTCCCTCTTTGACATGACATCCCTTCAAATATTTAAACATGGTTATCATGTCACCCCTTAACCTACGCTTCTCCAGACTAAACATCCCCAGCTCCCTAAGCCTCTCTTTGTAGGGCATGGACTCCAGACCCTTTACCATTTTGGTTGCCCTCCTCTGGACCCGCTCCAGCCGGTCAATATCCCTCCTGAACTGCGGTGCCCAGAACTGTACACAGTATTCCAGGTGAGGTCTAACCAACGCAGAATAGAGAGGTACAATTACATCCCTCAGTCTTGACAATATACTCCTATTGATACAACCCAGAATCGCATTGGCTTTCTTGGCTGCCGCATCACACTGCTGACTCATATTTAGTTTATGGTCTCCGAAGACTCCCAGATCTCTTTCGCATGTAGTGTTGTCAAGCCAGGTGTCACCCATCCTATATCTGTGCATTTCATTGATGGTGCTTAAATATTATTATCCAGTCTGTACCATCATCTGGGTCATTGGCAATGTACTGTGGTGGGGGGGGGGGGAGCATGAACAGAAGGAACTGAAGGCTATGGCAAACTGTGTATCTACCAGTTACAACATTTTTATGTAAGAATCTTCCCTATGAAGCTGGAAGGCAGGCAGAGTGACATATGGTGCTCAGGAGTCCATCCATAGAACTAGAGCTGTCGCCATCCAGGTGGGGCCAGGAGATTCCCCACTACTAAGGTTGACACGCAGGCTACACAGATCAGCTTCCCAGAACAAAATGGCTGCTTTGTAGGGTGGACTCTGTAGTATCCCCTGATCTCCCTCCCCAAACCCTGCCCTAGCTCCACCCACAAATCTCCAGAAATATCCCAGCCCAGAGTTGACAGACTTACTGACAGAACAAATAACAAAACTGAAGAGAGGCAGGCAGCCCATACTTAATTTGGGGTTGCAAAGAGAGAGGGGGGGAGGGAGAGAAAAGAAGTAAGAAAAAGTGTTTCGTTATGGAGCTATTGCCTCTAGGTAATCAGATTTTAAACCAGACAAGTGCAGCAGACAAGAAAACAATGCTTTCTTATTTAAATAAATAATTATTGGGCCAAGATGCTTTTACTGTGTGTTTCAGTCTAATTGTGACAAGCTGCTTCTTTGGAAATGTTCATTTTAACTGTTCTCTTAAGTCTTCCAAAAGTTAGAATCTTTATAACTATGTTTATCACGCAGAATAAGAAATGGAAAACAAATTGAAGTTGTCGCTCACTTTAAATTAGTGTTTATTATTATTAATTCTGTGTTGGGTAAAATATAAGAGGTCAAAACAAATGTATCTCTTGTGTCAGGAAATCCTTATCATGTATCATGGTGCTGTACTTTTTTTCCATTTTCCATTTTATTGGGAACATAAGCATATTGATAGTCCCACTGAATTTTTTTTTCTCTTGTCACTAATAAAAACAGCTGGGCGGGGGGAGGGAGGTCACAGCCCAGTTATTTGTTTTCCTTACCAGAATTCAGTCAACCATTTGACCAGTCCTAGTTTGAAACATCTGGTAAACAGATTCCTTTGGAAAATTCCCCATACGACCAACAGAAATAAGAGACCAATTAAAAAATTCCTCTTTATTAATGTGCTTCACTTTATGATGTACATTACTTGAAATGGAAAATTATTACTTGAAATGGAAAATTATGAAATATTTGCGTTATATGTGATAGGCGTTCAGCGTAAAGTATTAAAGACCAAAATCAAATCCTAAAAGCAAAAATGGTTATATTACATCTAATAAGTAAATAACCCTGTAATTTTGATGAGATGCTAAATGGTGCCAGGTGAGAAAAGGTTAGGGAGCCAATCTAATCTCTTGGTCTGTGTGGAGTCAAAACCAAGAGTGTCGTTTGAATCCTACCAGTCATTTGCATGCATACAAGGGGTTGGGAGGAGGACAATTTTTGGCAGTATGGTGTAGTGGTTAAGAGTGGTGGACTCTATAACTATTATTCGTATTGAATTACTTTATTAATTATGTTTGAATTGTAATAGTAATGAATTTACATGACTAACGTACATTTACGTGACTAACGTACATTACAGTTACTGTGTGGAAGGATATATAAAGATATGCTAGATAAAGTAATTGACAGTGTTACGGACTCTGTATTCTTATTCATATAGTTGTAAAATAGTATTCTCAGATTAAATTTCAGAATTTAGAGTAGAAAACCAGGCAAAGCAAGAAAGATAGTTCAAAGGCTCTTTGAAACTCAATGTAGATGAAAACTAAGACACATTTTACTTGTATATTTTTAAGTTTTCTGTTTACAGGCTTTTTGATTACTTTTGACTGTTGTATTTTCTGTTTTGCAATTGCATACATGTTGGTAAATTAATTTAAAAATTTTTTAAAGAGCGTTGGACTCTAATCTGGAGAACCAGGTATGTTTCCCCTTATGCAGCCTGCTGGGTGACCTTGGGCTAGTCACAGTTCTCTCAGAACACTCTCAGCTCCACCTACCTCACAAGGTGTCTGTTGTGGGGAGAGGAAGGGAAAGGAGCTTGTAAGCTATGTTGAGACTCCTGAAAGGTACAGGAAAGCGGGATATAAAAAACCCAACTCTTCTTCTTCCAATCCCCCCTTCCCCAGCAGACCTCTGACTCCCCCATCATGCTTTCCTGGAGAGCCCTTTGACCCCCCCAACCTGGGGTACAGAGGAAGAGAAGTCATGCTCCCCTCATGGAAATACTTCTATCAACAGAGATTTCAAGTGGAATCCAAGCCAACAATTAGTTTTCTGTCTTAAATATTTGTTTGTCCATTTTAGGAAATTTTTCTACCAAAACTTGTGAAATATATAGAAATCTAATAGAAATTTACAGTGCAAATGTCAAAAAAGTGTTTTTTCTAGAATCGAGAAGACTCATCTTGGCCCTGCTGTCTGCCTCCCAAAGCAGAACTTTCCCACTTTTGGGGGTTGGGGGGGGGGGCGGGGAAGGAGCATCTCTTCTGACACCGTTAACAACTGGAGGAAATTCCAGCTTTCTGGTGAACACTTGGCGTGGCTTCTCGGTATGAATGTCCCGCCAGATTTCCACCTTCGCGCAGCTGTGCAGTTGGACAGGGAGCCATAATTCATAAAACCGAACAGAACGGAAGCGCAGAACTGCAACGTGTTCCATTGGCTGGGGCTTCTACGGTCAGCTTCATTAGGCATTTTGGCCGACCATATTTGGTCACAGGATAATCTGGGCGTGTGAAATGGCTGACCTCAGCAAAACTTTCCTCCTCTGAGAATATTGTGACTATCAGCAGCAATATTTGTGTTGTATAAGTGACACCACTCTTGATGAGAGGGCTGACAAAAAAAACCCCACAATCTGGACACTGTTTTATTGAAAGATATTTCCGCGCTGCTTTTTCTTTCACACAAAGACCCCCTTCCGCACATGCAGAATAATGCACTTCCAATCCACTTTCACAAGTGTTTGCGAGTGGGTTTTGCTATTTCGCACAGTAAAACCCAGCTGCAAAGCGCACTGAAAGTGGATTGAAAGTGAATTATTCTGCCTGTGCGGAAGGGGCCAAAGTGGTGCAGAGTGGTGAGCCATGGTACAGCAGCTATAGCTCTGCTCACAACCTGAGTTCGAACCTGCATCTCCTTTTCAGGTAGCCAGCTCAAGGTGGACTCAGCCTTCCATCCTTACAGGGTCCATAAAGTAGCTTGCTGGGAGTAAACTGTAGACAGCAATGGCAAACCACGCTGTAAGCATAGTCTGCCTACCCCTACCCTGTTTCCCTGAATATAAGACATTCCCTGAAAATAAGACGTAGTAGAGGTTTTCCTGAAGTGCTAAATATAAAGCATCCCCCAAAAGTAAGACGTAGCAAAGTTTTTGTTTGGAAGCATGCCCGTCGAACAGAACACCAGAGCATGCAGCTGTGGAGCGGAAAAATAAGACATCCCCTGATAATAACACATAGCGCATTTTTGGGAGCAAAAATTAATATGTCTTATTTTCAGAGAAACACGGTAGTAAACGTTGTGATGTTACATCACCCCATGGATCAATAATAAACTAGGGCTTGCACAAGAGACTACTTTTACCTTTTTTAAAGAACTGCCAAAGGTCATTTTGATTTTTTAAATGTTATTACATTTCAGCAGCACCTAGTTCACATTTATTTATTTATAATTATTTATTTATCTGCATACTTATTACCTGCTCATCACTGAAGTCCCTTGGTGGGAATCAAGGCCAATTTTATGCTGTGTGTTTCTTTTAGCAGGGAGCAGCAGTGGTGTAGGGTAAAGAGCAGGTGTACTCTAATCTGGAGGAACCGGGTTTGATTCCCCACTCTGCTGCTTGAGCTGTGTAGACTTATCTGGGGAACTATATTAGCTTGTGCACTCCAACACACGCCAGCTGGGTGACCTTGGCTAGTCACAGTTCTTCGGAGCTCTCTCAGCCCCACCTACCTCACAGGGTGTTTGTTGTGGGGGGAGGGGGGAAGGGAAAGGAGTTTGTAAGCCCCTTTGAGTCTCTTTACAGGAGAGAAAGCGGGGAAATAAATAATCCTCCTCCTCCTCCTCCTTTTCCTTCTCTGTAATTCCATTGAAATCAGTGGAATTGCAATGGAATTGAATGCATGGGATTGCATTTCCAGCCTCCTAATACAGTTGCTAAAAGGCGTCATGCTGGCACACATGGAGAATATCTTCTAAGAAATTGTCCGTTTACAATAATGCTGTTTAAGGAATTTCAGGCAGAATCCCTGGAACAAAAAAATGTCCTTTGCTACCAACAGCTCTGCAACTAGTGGAGCATTTGAGCACTGCTTGCAAGAAATTGGCTCTTGTCTCTGCACCCTACTAGAGAAATGCTTTCAAACTTACAGGAATGCAAGATAAACTTTTATGGCAGTGCAGTGAGTTGCGGTAAGGAGTAGGGTGGGAAACCAGGGAAACTCCAGCGTGCATGGGAAGATCTCCATGAGTCTTATGGGATTGCAGCCAACATTCAGTGACCTCTGCCTGTCCAAACACACTGTAAACCATCTGCCGGATTCCTCTGGACTTTCCTGTTGCCTGGTGGTATTGGATGTCACCAGCATACAAAGGCGAGTGCATCACACATCCAGAGAATAAAATGGCACCCTGCTAGAACATCAGAGATCAGCTTTTGGATCTAGAATTTGCAAATTTACATCTAGCAGCCAAACGAACCTGCTCTCCAACACAACTCTTAATTCCATTTGAGTAGAGACGTATGGCCTACTGCCTCCATACTTTAACGAACCCACGCGCAAGGAGAGCCCTTACCATTGCGCATTTTAATGTTATGCCCTCTGCCCTATTAAAGAGTAGGTTCAGCAATTTAGAAAAATCTGCAAGGCTATGCAGTTGCAAACTTGATGTGGTTGAAACCCTGACTCACCAACTCTTGCACTGCACCAGATTTGATAACATCAGATCTAAATATACCAACTTACATTTTTTTCTTCCAATCTGGGCTGCCTGATCTGACTAGGTTATCTCTGTTGTTAAACAACTCGGACCCTGGTCTTTCTGAAGAGATCGCCAATTTCATTGCGGAGATAGTTGAGAGTTCTCAGTAGAATGTACTTGTTGTGCTCCCCGTGGGGCCTTTTTATCTGTCATGTATTCATGCATTTGCTCCTGATTTATGTATTTCTTTCTGACTATGCCAATAAAGGCTTATGTATGTAACATCTTGTGTATGCGTATAAAGCAGAGGTGTATCTATGGAAAATGTAGTTCGGTGCAAAATCTGAGTCCCCCCTCCCCCCGTATGGCTGCCCTCCCCCACCACGACCAAACAACGTTTTTGCACCAGGTTTTGAAGTCAGTGTATGGGGGGAGGGAGGAGGGGCGTGGAGGCGATTTCCCACCCCCACGTGCCTAATGGTCACAGCCCGGGGACATTTAACCACATGTGTCCCCTTAGGTGGTACGCCCCTGGTGCCATCAAGTTGCAGCCAATTTATGAGGACTCCAATAAGAAACTTTCAAAGGAAGGGATTAGGCAGCAGTGATTTGCCGTTGCCGCCCTCTGCGGAGTCTCCCTGGGAGGTCTTCCTTCCAAGTACCAACCCTGCTTAACTTCTGAGATCTTTACAAGAATTGGAGATCAGTTCAAAAAGGTTATATTCACAACCCATGTACTGTACAGAACAGCAGAATCAAATATAAGAATCACAATGAAACAATCTATGGCCCATTCTGCACAACACAAACAAAACATTGTGAGGCCGATATATAAAACGTTTCCAGCTGGAATTCTGTACAGCTTTTTCCTCAAAAATTGGAAGACTACGAACGTTTGGTAGTATCCCAGGGAACTCAGAAATTTGCTTGTTGTGATGTGTTATATGGGAGGGTCTTAATCAAAGGTGTTCGGCGACTTTGGCGTTTTGCCGTGGGCATACGTTTTGTCCGGAAAAGAGAGTCCTTTGCTTCCTTGTGCAGCATTTTCGATTGTTTAACTATTATTATTGTTTCAAAGGAGAAGATCTTTTCCCCGCGGCACACTATTTGACCTACATGTACTTCCTGGATTTGATGCCCCCTGCTACTAGCTACTGGGAACATCCAGTCAGTAATGTCTTTCCCAGTTGAGCTTTTCATATGGAGTGTCATTGCGGATCTCACGGAGGGCTCTATTCTCATCAAAAAGATTTTGTGAAAGGAAGTTGTGCTATTAACTATGACACAGTGTTTCTGTTTGTGCTTTTGCAGCTGGGGCTGACTGGGAATTCACTTAAGTTTCTTTGCTGAAAGTTTTTGTTTTTTTATTGTATTTACAAGGTTATTCTTTCTGAGGAGCATGCTGTTTTATGGCTTCCTTAAGCCTGAAAATTATGCTTCAGAATTTTTATTTTTGGTTAGACTCAAATAGGTCTGTTTGTCTAATTTGTTTTGTCTCTTGGTGCGCTTTTAACAAAAATTATTATTAGTTTTAACATTTCTAGGCTGCAGTTTTTTTTCCTGAAGGCAGAGCCTGAAACAGTATACTTAATAAAAATGCTATAAATTAATAAAAACAACAATAATAAAATCCCATCAGCCACAGATTGAGTTCCTAACCATTCATATATCTTCAGATGCGGTCATCTCAGTCTGCCAAACATTTTTCAATGTGTACAAAAAGAGTAGAAGAGGAAGAGAAATTGGATTTATACCCCCCTTTCTCTCCTGTAAATGTAAAGTTTCCCCTTCAGTCGTGTTCGACCCTGGAGTACCACTGCAAGCAGTGATTTTATAGGCAAGCCATTTTTGTGGGGTAGTTTGCCATTGCTTTCCCCGGCTATTCTTTACCCCCTAGCTATGAGCTAGGTACTCATTTACCGACCAAGAAATGGATGGATGGCTGCGTTGACCATGAGCCAACTGCCAGGATATCTGACCCACAGGGAGGCTCGAACTCCTGACCGTGTGAGTGGCAGTGCAAGCACTTAACCACAACATCTTTAAGGAGACTCAAAGGGGCTTACAAAGTCCTTTCCCATCCTCTCCCCAGAACAGACACCTTGTGAGGTAGGTGGGGCTGAGAGAGTCCTGAGAGAACTGTGACTAGCCCAGGGTCACAGGAATGTAGGAGTGGGGAAACAAATCTGGTTCACCAGATCAGAGTCCGCTGCTCATGTGGAGGAGTGGGGAATCAAACCCAGTTCTCCAGATTACAGTCCACTGCTCTGAACTCTTCAAAGGCCGGTCCACATAAAATACATTGCAGCGATTTTCACCAAGGTGACTGAGGGACCGATGACTAAGGCAGAATTCCTGTAGCTACAGTTGGAGAAAAAAATCTTCATCAATAACCCCCAAAACTTTGCTTCAGGGAGATGGGCCCTACCTTTTTGGGTAAACCCTTTGTGGTAAACTTTGCTTCAGGATAAACTTTGTTTACCCTTTTGGGTAAACCTTTTTTGGTAAACTTTGCTTCAGGGAGAGGGGCCCTGCCCTTTTGGGGGCCCATAACATTCAACCCCCAGAAGCAAAGTTTACCAAACCTGGGTGGTGTCATCCAGAGATTCTCCTGAAGATACCCTGAAAGTTTTGTGGCTTTACCTTGAGAAATGTGCACCCCACGGCCCTCCCCCAGAAATTTCCTATTGGCTGCAGTGGAGCCACTTCAGAGCACAGAATCTCCCATCTCTCTAGTCTTCCCACCATAGAACTTGAAGAGGCTTACTGTGTTTCACCACCACTCCTACACATGAAGCCTGCTCAGTCACTGGACACTGTGTAATAGACTTCTCTCTGTGATATACCTCTGAAGATGTCAGCCACAGATGCAGGCAACTTGTTGAGAGCAAGATCTACCAGACTATGGCCACACAGCCTGGAAAACCCTACAGAACCTCCACCTCTTAAAATGAAGCCATTCTGCAGCACACTTCAAGCAAGGGGCACACTTGGGGCAGAGGGAGGGAAGGTTTTATTGGGGACTCGGGAGGAAAGGGTTTGGGCTGTCTGAGGCCCGATTCGATAATGGTGCTGAATCAGACGCCATTGATTTGGATAACGCTGAATCAGACGCCATTGATTCGGACCTGGCTCAGTCTGAATTGGCCCGAATCGGAGGCAATTCGGACCGAATGGTTGATTCGGCCGATCCAAATCGCCAACTCTAATGCAGACAGTCCTTCCAGATAAGGTGATTGTTTCAAAGCAAGTTTTCATCAGTGACTATTATTTGAAGTCAGTGCTTAAAGTAGGCAAAGAACCTCTCATGTAGGTGAAATATCTCCCTTCCGTATAAAAAAATTCACATAGATACAGTTTATACAGCATTTGTACACACAGTGTTTAAATGCAATATTATGTGCAAGCACTTATCCCAAAGGAAATACACACTAAATGCCTAACACTGTTTCTGTGTGTGTTTTGCTGTTCTTCTGGGTTGCCTTCGAATGGGGCAGCCCAATCCAGAGGTGGGTGAGGAGGCCCCCTGTGGAGACAGCATGGCCCTGTGCTGGTTTGGGTACCCATCCTGCCAGCACAAGGGGCAAATTCACTAGTGGGGGTTGTTTACCCCAGTGGGTGGGAGCCACAAATTCTACAGCACCTGAGCCACAAGCTGCTATTTCCACCTAAGTCCACTGGTGCATAATTCTGCACCAGTTTGGCTGCGGGTGTTCCAGGGGCAAGCCAGGGGGTGGAGTCAACCTTAGTCAACTTCCACTGCTCGCCCAGTTCCCATGTGCCAGCAGGGCCAGTCTCAGAGATAAGTCGTGTTTTTGTGGCATATCTGTTATCCCCTATGGGCAGAGGCGTAGCAAAGGGGAAAAGTGCCCGGTGCACTGGTACGTCCTCCGTCCCTGTCACGCCCCCACCTGCCCTGGAACGCCCCTGTCCCGCTCCGGAACACGCCCGGAATGCCCCTGCCATGCCCCTACAGAGGAGCGTGCCTGGTGTGTCATGCTTCTCTGCCCCCTTGGAACTACACCTCTGCCTATGGGGGATTTGTGTGGGGGGGGAGGTTGGGCTTCCTGGGTCACAGGAAAGTCCTTTGGAGAGGGCACAGCATCATTAGAGCGGCACTGTCCACACCTGCCAGTCCGTTCTGAATTGGGCTATTTGTGTTATAATAAAATGGAAGACAACATGTACATTCTTTGGACAAGTACATTAAAGAGAGAAAGCATTTATTATATTGTAAAATGCGAACCTTGACCTGGATGTTCCAGGCTAGCCCAGCCTCTTCAGATGTTGGAAGCTAAGCAGTGTTGATCCTAGTTAGGATACCGATGGCAAACCACCAACGAAGTCCAGAGCTGCTATGCACAGCAGGCAATGGCAAACCACCTCTGAATATCTCTTGCCTTGAAAGTTCTTGAGAGCCACTGTGGTGTAGTAGTGAAGAGCAAGTGGATTCTAATCTGGAGAACCAGGTTTGATTCCCCACTCTTCCACCTGAGTGGCAGAGGCTTATCCAGTGAACCAGATGTGTTTCCGCACTCCTACATTCCCGGTGGGTGACTTTGGGCTACTCACTGTTCTCTCTGAACTCTCTCAGCCCCACCTACCTCCCAAGGGGTCTGTTGTGGGGAGAGGAAGGGAAAGGAGCTTGTAAGTCACCTTGAGTCTCCTTACAGGAGAGAAAGGTGGGATATAAATCCAAACTCTTCTTCTACTATGGGGCTGCTGTAAGTCAGGTTCAGTTTGATGACACTTCCCACCACCAAAATGCAAGAAGTGGAGGGCAATTCGACATTGTGGAGGGCAATTCGACATAGTAAGTGTAATACTCCTCCAAAGCAGTGTTAAGTACCATGAAGCAAAACTTCCCATTCTCCCATTTTCTGCTCGTGCCTGGAATTTTGCAATTTGGGGAGGATGTTTCATCATCCGTCTGCAGATTTCATTGTATCTGAACAGCCAAGAACAGGGTTTTTTTTCCTTTCAAGAAGCTGCAGCTGGGTGGGTGGTCCAGCAAACAAATGGGTGGTGTTGGTAGGAAATTCTAAGGCTTATAGAAGTGTGACTTGCCCTCTGTAGAGTAGTGCATTGGCTTTCCAGGGCCCGGGAACAGGTTGCTCCTGAATTGCTCGGATTTTTGTCCATTCAGCTGTTCGCTCTTTCCAAGAAAGGCTGGGCCTCGTGGCTGTCACCCAAGATCATTAATCTCTGCGACTGGTAATTTACAACTCAATTCCATGGCGTTGTTCTTGAAGACTGGAAATTGTTCTGCGTGTGAGTGCTAGTGCCGTCAAGTCACTTCCGACATACGGCGGACACATGAATTAATGTCCTCCAAAACATCCCATCATTAACAGCCTTGCTCAGATCTTGCGCTTGAAGGCTGCGGCTTCCTGTACTGAGTCAGTTTATTTCATGTTGGGTCATCCTCTTTCCCCCACTGCCTTCAACTTTTCCTAGCGTTTCTGTATTTCCTAGTGACGTTTCTCATATTGTGACCGAAGTACAATAGCCTCAGTTTATTTGTTTTAGAGTCTAGGTAGAATGCATCGATTTGATCTAGAACCTGCTTATTTGTCTTTTTTGTCGATCCGTGGTATCTGAAGAACTCTCCTCTGGTGCTAAATCAACTTTCTTTCTGTCAGCTTTCTCTATCGTCTGACTTTCACACCCATACATATGAATGTGGCATACTATGGCCCTTTCCACATGGGCCATCTACAGCGCCCAAGGGACGGCAAAAACGCCATCCCTAGGGAGCTGTTCGCATGGGGGGCGCAGCTGCATCTCAGCTGCGCCACCCTCACTCCCCCCCAGTGGCGCGAAGCCGCCATTTTCCCACCTCACTCCCCAAGCGAGGTATTTGGAAAACAGTGGCTTACAGCCGCTGCTGTGCGAACAGCAGCAGCTGGAAGGCGCCATCCCCCTTTCCCGAACGACTTACCTTCCCTGCGACCTTCTGGCGCGTCACCCAGGCCTGGGGACACGCCCCCCTGCCCTGCGACTCCAGAGCTGTCACGCAGGGCAGGGGGCGTGTCCCCTGGCCTGGGCAACGCGCCAGAAGGTCGCATCGCCGATCGGGTGGCAAGACTGGCGCTTCGCGCCATCTTCCCTGCCTTTACCGACCGTTCGTATGAGCGGTCCGCTGGGGTGTGTCAGCGCCGTTATCGCCGACACCCCTGGCTGTGGAAGCAGCCTGCCGAATATGAATTATCTTGATCTTCGTCGCCAGCAGCACATCCTTACACTTACGGATCTTTTCTTGTTCCTTCATGGCCGCATCTGGTACCAAAAAAAGGTCCATTTGTGACATGTAAACAACAGTTCTGCATTGTCGAAGGCTTTCACGGCTAGATCCCTTGGTGTTGTGGAACTTGGGCTGTGGCCCATGTTTCAGCATTCCTCTCCTGATGTTTTAGCCTGCATTTTGTGGTACAGCATCTTGAAGGATCTGATGTTGGGAAAAGCAAAGTGGAGTATATATATCTGTTATATATACAGATATATATACTCCACTTGCTTTCCCAACATCAGATCCTCTGAAGATGCCAGCCACAAATGCAGGCGAAACGTCAGGAGAGAATGCTGCTAGAACACGGCCATACAGCCCGGAAACAACACAGCACCCAAACAGTTCTGCAGCTAAGAAGTTTCCATCAGTTCCTTGTTAGTGTCCTGGTCAAATTCAAGGTCCTCTTTAGTTTGGTGAAGAGAAGATTAAGAGGTGACATGATCGCCAAGTTTAGATATTTGAAGGGATGTCATGTTGGTGAGGGAGCACGCTTGATTTCTGCTGCTGCAGAGACTAGGACCAGGAGTAATGGGTTCAAGATGAAGGAAAAGATATTCCACCTAAACATCAGGAAAAACTTCCTGACAGTAAGGGCTGTTCGACAGTGGAACGCACCACCTCGGAGTGTGGCGGGGTCTCCTTTTTTGGAGGTTTTAAAAGAGAGGCTGGATGGGCATCTGTCAGGAGTGCTTTGATTGTGTGTTCCTGCATTGCAGGGGGTTGGACTTGATGGCCCTTAGGGTCTCTTCCAACTCTATGATCCTAGTGCCAATGTTTAAAGTCCTTGCATGACAAAGAGGATGTGCATCTCGATCATGATAACTCCCCCTAGATATTAAGGTCTGGCAGGACAAATCCTTTCAGTCAGATTTAGGAAGACCAGACATTTCTGAAACGGATGCCTGGTTGCATTGGGTTGTTATTCCAGTGTAACATTTTGAGATTATGTGATTTGTATCGGGTCATTCCGGTTGTCTGCAGGGGAACAGAAGAAGAATGCTTTGTCTTTGGAATTCCAGCTCTGTGCTAGTAATTACTGTGATCCGCCCTTCTTGAATAAAACCTTTTGAGTCAATCTATAACTTATGGGAAATATGTACTTCGGAAAATCTAGCTGAAGGATCTTTGGCTCTGCATGTTTGCTGAAGCTCCAAAATGGCCAAGCGGTATCCCCCAAGGAGAGTTGTCAGCCTGACAAGTGCTTAACCTCACAATATTTACAACTAAAACAATGTTTCCTCCCTTCATCAGAATCTTCACTTTTACGTACTTCGCTTTGTTCCAGAAAGATGGACATTTCCTGATTCTCTCTAAGCGGTTGGGCTGGGAGCTGGAAAAGAGAGGAAGCGAAGATTGTTTAGATCTGCCGAAGGAAGTCCTCTGGAATCTCTGTATGTTAGTTATTTATACTTTGATAAGAGCATAGTTGGTGTACGAAACAAACCGCAAGACTCACTGATATCCAGACACGTGCCCTGTGTGCATGTGTGTGTCTGTGTAAGTGTGCGATGACAAATAAACAGAATCTTTGGCAACCTTATTTGGTTTCAAGAAAGAGGCTAGGGGAGATGTCTGAAGTATTCCTTCTGCATTTGGTGTAACCTATAATGAATATCCTATTAGGGGCTTTGCCTGTTCATTTTCGGGTTATATGTAACAAATAGCCATTCCTGGAGCTGCAGTCATGGGCATGTTGCTACTTGGAAACATTTCAGTCCATTTTCCTGAAGGAAATTCTTCAATAATAGTGTTATCTTGTGAACAAATACCGGATCTCCTGGGAGGGTTGGAAGCCCAAATATTTTTAAAGGTGTTTTATGAGCGATCCAGAGGGTTGCCAGTTCTAAATCAGGAAATTCCTGAAGATTTGAGGATAGACCATGGGGAGGGGGAGGTTTTGGGGGGGGGAAGAACCGCAGCAGGATTTAATGCAGTAGAGCAGTGGTTCTCAACCTTTTTTCCCATTCACGTACCCTTTGGCAACCCATTTCCCTAACATTGTACCCCCATATTAGCAAATCCATTATGTAATTTAAAATTTTTGTCTATATTTATTTATTTTTTAGATTTGTACCCCGCCCAGCTTTGAAGGGCTCAGGGTGGTTAGACAACAAAAAACACAATTTAAAACATCAATAAAATCCTTAAAGCATTATTAATACACAGCTACAACTACAATATAACCACTGTTAAAACAGCTAAAAACAAGCAAGATGGCATCTTAACTCAAATATCTACTGGGAGCAGTGGTGGGATCCAAAAATTTTATTAACAGGTTCCCATGGTGGTGGGATTCAAACAGTGGCGTAGCGCCAATGGGGCTGGGCGGGGCACGACGGGGGCGTGGGTGGGTTTTCGGGGGGGGCGGGGCATTAATAATTTCTCTGTTAGTGTAAAAAACTCTTACTATTAAAAAAAAGTTCCTAATTTCCAGCTGGTATCTTTCTGTCCATAATTTAAACTTATTATAGCAAGTCCTATCATCTACCGCCAACAGAAACAACTACTTCTCCTCTAATTGACTGCCTGTCAAATACTTAATACTTTCAAATACTTAATTTTGTTTCTGGAAATCAAAAGAAGGAGACTTTCCTTAAACAAGGAACTTGACCATATTTCTAAAACATGTTTTTAAAACAGCCCAACAGGGAGAATTATCCCGTTTTCCACCTTCGCTAACCAGCCACATAGGAAACAACAGGACTTTATGGTTTTTGGACCTAATGGAATTTCTAACGGAAAAGCGGACCCAATTAGTAACCCCCTCTCGGCACACACAAATAATTAGTAACCCACTCTCGGGAACTGGTGAGAACCTGCTGGATCCCACCTCTGACTGGGAGGCCAACATAACTCCCCCCCCCCCATTGGCAATTGACAGCTCTAAATTTCTCTTACCCTAAGAGAAGTGTAATCTTTGTAACTATGTATAGGATTGTCTGTGGAACTGTGATCTTCAAAGGGCCAGAAACCAAGGACCAGTCTTTGTCAGGGCACATTGTACCTAAAATACCCCCCATCAAATGTTTCTCCAGCCTCTTTTTGACTTTCAAGGAACATTCCATGAACTTACAGCAACGTTTTTATCTTTGGGGTTACAAGGGGGCAACTGAATGTTGATGTAATTGGGTTCTTTTTTGCATGGCAGGCAATTTGCCAGCGATCTCTCTGTCTTCATATCCTGGACGTTTTTTGTAAAGATGGGTTGAGGCAAGAGTGGAGTCCTACCGCTAAAATAAGCAGCTTTGGGGCCACAAGAGCTGTGATCAGAGAGGATCTCTTGCTGTTCATTGAAAGCTAATTGGCAGCCCCCACAACTGCTTTGAAGTTTGGGAGAGGACATTTAACCCTTTCCTCCTCCCCAGTCTTCTTCAGTGGTTCAAATAGGCTGCCTAGCGTGGCAATTTACTGTGTGAGAAGAAAAGAACAAGGCCAAGTGTTGTACCTGTCCTTTTATCCCCTCTCCTGCTGAGGTAATTGTAGGTTCAGGTGGATTATTTAAACCAATAGTTCCCAATCTTTTCCGTATGGTGGCCCACAAGTCCAAATTTACTTGGCATGGTAACCCACTTATTAAAAAAAGCATGCACAAATCCATAAAATTGCAAAACCTGAGACTCATTTTCACAGGCTTCGTGACCCACCTTTGGAGGTCAGAAATGTTGGGAAATTTAAATGATTTAAGAGGCATGGAAGGAGGGAAGGGTTAAAAACACATACTCTCACATTCCCCCAATCTTCAAAGGAGCCACATGGGCCTTAAAAAAGCTGTGAGAGATGCTAATCACAATCCTCTCACACTAGGTCTGGTGTGAACCTTACTGAAATGCATACAGCCAATGGAAGTGCAAGCTGCATAGTCTTTGTTTAGGAACAAAGTTGCATTGCTTTCCATTTTTTTCTAATGTGGTAGTCATAACCGATTAAAGGAAGATGTTTCACAAGGTGAAATTCGTTCGCCATTAAAATAAGCAAAAATGTTAACTCCAGCAGATTGTCTGCGAGAAAATCCCGACCTAATTCCTTCCTATTGAACGCCTCTGAATTTAAAAATGCCTTTAATCTGAGAAATAACGAAAGCAATATGAGGATGTAGAATAAAACGATACTGAACAGGGTTTTTAAAAATTAAAGAAATCTGGACTCACAAGGTACAGTCAGAGTAGCCTCCAGAGATAATTCTAATATTAGAATTATCTCTGGAGGCTATCCTGACTATACCTGTGAATCCAGACTTCTTTAATTTTTAAAAACCCTGTTCAGTATCTTAGCCCTGAGCTCAAAGGCCCCTTCTGCACTTGCAGAATAATGCACTTTCAATCCACTTTCAATCCACTTTGAAGCTGTGCGGAACAGCAAAATCCACTTTCAAACAATTGTGAAAATGGATTGAATGTGCATTATTCTGCATGTGCGGAAGGGGCCAAAGTATAGTTTCAGTCGTCCAGCTGTTGTCCCTCACCCCGCCCCCTTCCACTTTAAACATCTACTTTGCAGAATTATTGTAAAGGTTATTTAATCCTATGCATGAGATCACTGAACCCATATGCTCAGTTTATTTTATGATGGTATTCTGCAGACACAGACCACAAAGTACGTCTTTCGAGGAATTCAGATTTAACCAATTTTACAACAAAGGACATTAAGTGTAGACCTTGTGGGCACTTTTGTACATGCAAAATAATGCACTTTCAATACACTTTCAATACACTTTGCAGCTGGATTTTACTGTGCGATATAGCAAAATCCACTTGCAAAACAATTCTTAAGGTGCACTGAAAGTGAATTGAAGTTGCAATTGTCAAAATATATCTCCAAAAGTAGCTATGAGAATATATGGCTGTGTGTTGGATTCCGCTGATGTGCTATAAGTCTCTTGTCTCAGAGGAGGAGATCTGAAGGAGCCAGTTCTACAATTTCAAATATTCGTTCACATTCTAAGAGTGTTAACATTTTCTGCTGAATTTACACTTATAAATTTGCACTTAGGGTCAGAGGTGGGATCCAGCAGGTTCTCACAGGTTCCCGAGAGTAGGTTTCTAATTATTTGTGTGTGCCGAGAGGGGGTTACTAATTGGTGATTTTGCCACGTGATTTTTGCCTTAGTTATGCCCCTCCTCTCAGCAGTAGTGCGCAGAACTTGAAGCAGTCTAGCAGGAGGTGCACCGGCGTGCATGGCAGTCTGCGCCTGCGTGCATTCGTTTCCTACCCAAGGAATGCCCCGCCCCCGGAATGCCTGGTCACGCCCCCGTCGTGCCCCGCCCAGCCCCATTGGCGCTATGCCACAGTTTGAATCCCACCATCATGGGAACCTGTTACTAAAATTTTTGGATCCCACCACTGCTTAGGGTTGATCTCCCACTTTTACAATTGAACTCCAGTTGATCAAGATCAGTTACCTTGGAGAAAATGGCTGCTTTGGAAGGTGGATTCGATGACATTATATCCTCCACCCTCCCAAATCTCCAGGTATTTCCCAACGCAGTGTTAATAACCCGATTTGCACTGTGTCCTGAAGCCAAGAAAAATATTAATGCTAAATGAATGGGAATGTGTTTCAAGTTGCTGTTGAGGCCTCCTAGAGCATTTTCTAAAGGAAAACCCAAAACATGTAGTTTAAGGTGGCTTCATCACGAGGCTAACGTCTCTTAGCAACATTTGTGTCAAATCTGTGTTTTTTTTAATCTGAATTAGATCAATGTTTAAAAAGAAACATGATAAATTCTGTGTGAAAGTTGACAGTGCAGAAGAGTCTCCATTTGATAGAGTTGAGTGAATTTGAATAGTCAAACCACACTAGTTTAAAAATAGACCTGTCTCAATATCCTCCTCTGCTGAAATCCCATATATGGAAGAATGCCCAGGCTTCCTGATTTCCTGTTGTGTCAATCTAATGATGTCATTTGTTTGGATGACTTTCTGGAGTTAATCAAACCAGGAAAACTGTAGGTATGCAAGCCAAAAAAGAAGAAGATAACTCTAGACATTTAGTGCCTGATATCATCCTTATGTGTTTTATAAATACACCGTTGATGTGGGGAAATATACTCAACTGATATATCTTGATAAATGTTAAATAACTGAAAAATTGATGACTATTACTTTCATTTATTCTACTCCAACAAAACATTGGCTACTATGGTCTCATATAACTGTCTGCATTTGATTTTCTCTTGGTCTGCAATATTCGGCTTATTACTGCAATATTACTGCAATATTCGGCTTATTACTATTGGTATAAATGAAGTAAATATCAGTCTAAATAATGTAAATATTGCTGAATGGGAGAGTTATGAAACTATTGTGGCCAGGAGAACACCTTAAAGGAACTTTTATATTAAATATTTATTCATGTCATTCATTAGGATCCAACATCAGTCAGAACCAACATAATATCACAAGCTGAACACAAACTTATTCACTGATAAACTTGGCCTCCCATAGAGCCAGGCTCTGTTTTAAACCCCTGAAGTCTTGTTCTGAGAAGAATGTACCTTTACGAGGAATATCATTCATAAAATACACAGATGCTTGAAAGACACTAAAGCTCACTATGGCCAATTAGGCACAAGGTGTTTGCTGCGTGGTGAAAGATTTTTTGTACAAATGTACTTCCTCTCGCCTTGCTTTCACTTTCCACTCTCTCTGCAGCAAGAAAATCCACTTATAGCACAATTTTAATTTTGCTTCACTTCCAGAGCAGGACAGATTCACCAGTGGGCACAGCTTTGCTCTGGATCTCTCCCCTCTGCCCGCAGCCAGCCTGCTTAGTCTTTCCCCTCCCTCACCCTGCTTAGCATGCTTCTCCCTCCTCCTCCTCCCTGTTGCTGACTACTTCCTGCTTCTTGTCCTGCCATATCATTTCTATTGCCTGTGGCCTCCCTGTTCCTGAATATCTTGGTCAGTCATATTTATTTACAGTCAACAGACCCATAAAAACAGATTAAAGGAACTAATAATTTAAAACAAGTTTAAAATACATTCTAAAAGTAAGCACAAAATTTAAATTGTTCAGATTAAAACCTAATCAATTAATAACCAACAGTTGGTCTCACAATCCAAGCTAAGGTCAGAAACCTTGATCTTTGGTGCCATAGACAAAGGCGACCGCAAGAGTGATATTGGTACATTTGTCCTCTAGGAAGGTCTTTCCTAAAATTACAGGCAGATAATTTTCCCAACCTGGTATCAGCGGCATTAACCCATCTTGGCGTATCATCTGGTACAATTTGCAAAAATAGCAAAATATGCATCAGATCATGATACGGGCAAAAATCTTTCAGAATATGGAAAACAAAGATGTAGGTAAGGGGGGGTTCCCAGGTTCAACCCCCCCATTACATGTCCAAAGCTCCCCCCTCCACCCCCACCAGCTGGGCTCCCAGCCGACAGTCCCTTCTGCCCTCCCCTCTGGGGAGAAGAGACTGCAGTCCCTGGCCCTGGAGAGCTGCTTTTATAAGCACTGAGGCTGGGGGCTGGGGCTCAGTGGGCAGGGCCATGGCCCCACCCATCCTGGGGGCTTGATCTTGCTGCTCCAAGCCCCGCCCCTGCCCTCATAAAAGCAGCTCTCTGAGGCAGGGGACGGCAGTCTCTTGTGGCCTCCCTGGAGGGGAGGGCAGAAGGGACTGCCATCTCAGCCGGAGGTGGGGGGGCAGAGCCAGGTGGGGGCAGAGCTGGAGCTGGAGTCATCCATCTTGGCGGGAGCTGTCAGAGCAGGGGCTGGCGGGGGTGGAGCTGATGGGGCGGGCCTTGGGGAGATGTGGCAACACTCCCAGGGCCGAGTGTGGCCCTGCCCCCTGAGCCCCCCCCCATGTCATAAAAATGTATACCTACGTCACTGATGGAATACCCAAAAAATGGCCACGTACAACCTCAGAGGGGAGCACATTAAATCTGGCTTTAGCAAATATTACTCTATACTGCAAAACTGATAGATTGTTCAGATAATTAGCTGGACGAGCTGGGTTGTTATAATTCAGTCCCAACAAAAAAGGGGAGCAGAAGGATGATGACTTTAAAAAAATGTAAATAACCATATTGATAAATTGATACGAGTACTAAAAAATGTAAAAATAATAAGACTAGTTGATCAATCCAAACACTTGATTTGCCCCTGCATTTGATCAACAAACTGGGATGACTCCAGCTTTGTAGATTTATGCACAAGCAATCAGTGATTCCGGACCACACCGGGAAAAGCCCGTTGGTCTTGACATTTGAGCTTACGGCACATCGGGAGACTGACGATGGGGAATGTGGGGAGCTTAGCAAACGGCAACTCACATTGTCCTTTGGCAGTTTTGTCCTTTGCACGCCACCATTATTTCCCCCTCACTTCTCGCCATAAAAGACAATCAGCATACAGATGCCGTTTTTAAGACTTTTCGCCTTTGTGTACCTATTTTACGTCAATATATCGATCTGTCAGTAGATTGATAAATTGATATATCAATCTATGGATAAAATGAAAAATTATATTAAAAATTGAAGCATGAAGCATCACATCCCCTCAAGTAAAAAAAACAACTGATGGGTAACGCCTGCTGCAAACAGGATGGTGGGTAATGTGCCCTGAAATGAAGACTCCCCGACCAATTCTGTGGGAACCTCGCAGTTTGTAATTGACCTGTTTAGAAAGCATTATCTCAGATAAAATCATACGCAGTGGGAATAGGGCTTCCCAGTTTTATCAGGTCAGCATCAAGATATTAGCCAAATTTTAGCTGGTCGCCGTTGTTTTCATGAGTTTCAGTTTACGCACCTGAGGAAACGTTGCTGAGGGGAGATGCAGAGGTGGGAGCCAGCAGGTTCTCACAGGTTCCCGAGAGTAGGTTACTAATTATTTGTGTGTGCTGAGAGGGGGTTACTAATTGGTGATTTTGCCACGTGATTTTTGCCTTAGTTATGCCCCTTCGCCGCTCCTCAGCAGTCGCGTGCAGAACTTGAAGCAGTCTAGCAGGAGGTGCACCAGTGTGTGTGGCAGCCTGCACCTGCGTGCATTGGTTTCCTGCCCAAGGACCGGCGCAGTGGCTGCGTCCTTGCCACAGCCCTGCCCAGCAATGCCCCGCCCCCAGAATGCCCAGCCACACCCCCGCCGTACCCCGCCCAGCCCCATTGGCACTACACCACTGTTTGAATCCACCACCATGGGAACCTGTTACTAAAATTTTTGGATCCCACCACTGGGGAGATGCATCCCACCACATTAGTGCTCAATTGTTTGAGCTTCTTGCTTGTAGCCAGAAAGTATGGCCTGGTAGGATCTCAGGATTTCCACTGTAAATGCTTCCTTAAGGGAGGGGAGGATCCTGATCTTCTTGAAAGAGTCAGTCTTGCGAACTTTCCTGAAGAAGCCATTCCTGGACACAGGTGATCGGAGTAATTGTTGTCTTTTTGTTGCTAGGTGCTTAAGTGAATGGTGGTAAGGGAACGGCAGACTTTTTTTGAAAGCTGGATTATCTTGACCCATTCCTATCCAGCTTTGTACTGGATCAGAGAGATGTTTGTGAGATGATGTATCTTCTGATCCACTGACTGGAGTTAGTAATGGCTGGAGGAGGTAGTTGTGAATTTCCTGCATTGTCCAAGGGGTTGGGCAAGATGGCCCTGGAGATCCCCTCCAGTTCTATATGTGTGCAAGAGTGAAGTAGAAGAAAAGTGCTACTTCTAACCTACAATCCTACTTACCTAGGAGTAATAACAATGGACTTATTTCTGAGTGGACCTTTTGTCCAAGAAAGGTGAGCAGCAGTGGCGTAGGAGGTTAAGAGCTCGTGTATCTAATCTGGAGGAACCGGGTTTGATTCCCTGCTCTGCCGCCTGAGCTGTGGAGGCTTATCTGGAGAATTCAGATTAGCCTGTACACTCCCACACACGCCAGCTGGGTGACCTTGGGCTAGTCACAGCTTCTCGGAGCTCTCTCAGCCCCACCTACCTCACAGGGTGTTTGTTGTGAGGGGGGAAGGGCAAAGGAGATTGTAAGCCCCTTTGAGTTTCCTGCAGGAGAGAAAGGGGGATATAAATCCAAACTCTTCTTCTTCTTCTTCTTCTTCTTCTTCTCCTCCTCCTCCTCCTCCTCCTCCTCCTCCTCCTCCTCCTCTTCCTCCTCCTCCTCCTCCTCCATCATTCAAGGTAGACCGTAATCCCCTCCAGGATATTAGCCTTCCTAACTGCCTTCTCTGGATTCCATTTCAACTTGTTCCTCTCAGGCAGGTTCCAGGTGATGGATGAAGGTGGAATTGCCCTGCTCTCAAATCATATTTATCTGTTGAGGAACATAAGTGATGGATGGCTTTTTTGGTGTTATGACTGAGCTGTTTTCCCTCTGGACCTTTTCAGTGTAGTATGGCTTTCTAGTCTTCTGTGATGGATTTTTTATCAATTCTTGAGAGTGCACTGAAGAATTAAATTTCATTTGTAAGTGGAATAGATTTTACTTTGTTGTATGAACTTTACTGTTGGGTCCCTGTGGTGGTTCACTGCTTCAGGAACCTGCGATTGAGGCATCCACATAAAATCTCCATAGATCATATCCTATCGAAGCAGCATTGTGACCTCTGTGCCGACATCAAAATATGTACCCTGCACTCAAGCTAAATGAAGGCCTAGTCTGAAGGCCTAGTCTTACATTCTCATCTTACTGTCTGGAGTTCTCAGCAGTAGCATAACAAGGGGGTGTGAGGGGCACGATGGGGCTGGAGCCCTGGGCATCTCTTCAGCAGGTCACATGGGAGTGTGTTGCCAAGCCAACCTCGTTCAATTGCATCCCGCCCAAACTTCACGCGGAGTTCAGAAGTAGGGGAGCAGTTGAATGCTGAACTGGTCAGTGAGGGCTCACCGCACCTTGCCTTGATGGTGAGCCAGGTCTGAGGGGGGATATGATAGAAGTCTATAAAATTACGCATGGGGTAGAAACAGAGAGACATTTTTCTGTCTTTCTCACAATACTAGAACCAGGGGGCATCCATTGAAAATGCTGCGGGGAAGAATTAGGACTAATAAAAGGAAACATTTTTCCATGCAACGTGTGATTGGTATTTGGAATATGCTGCCACAGGAGGTGGTGATGGCCACTAACCTGGATAGCTTTAAAGGGGGTTTGGATAGATTTATGGAGGAGAAGTCGATCTATGGCTACCAATCTTGATCCTCCTTGATCTCAGATTGCAAATGCCTTAGCAGACCAGGTGCTCAGGAGCAGCAGCAGCAGAAGGCCATTGCTTTCACATCCTGCATGTGAGCTCCCAAAGGCACCTGGTGGGCCACTGCGAGTAGCAGAGTGCTGGACTAGATGGACTCTGGTCTGATCCAGCAGTCTTGTTCTTATGTTCTTATGAGCCTGCAGTTTAAAACTCAACCCAAACCACGCTGATCCCAGGATCAAACTGAGTTGGCCTGACCAGTTCCAGCTTTATACTATTTGCTCCAGTTCTCAGCCAAATGCTTCCCTGAATGATCCCAAAGCACACCCACACCCATGTTCCCTTTCCTTTTGACTGTTTGCCATATAATGCTTTTCCATCCTCATGAGCATTGCCTGTTCAAGGACACGCTGTCCTTCTGCTGGCAGATACGTCCCCTCCAGGACAGTGGTTTTCAGCAAAGTCTTGGCAGGCCAGCCTGGTCTTCTGCTGCTGTTCACACCACCCCACCCTGCTGCTAATTCATGTTCAAACTAATTTCTAGGCAGTTTCAATGACAGAAGTTTGATTCCCCCCACCCCCATTTCCTTTGGGGGTGTTTCTGTCAATTGGAAAAAAATACTGAATTACATGCCTGCTAAAATTGTGTGAACTGGGTTTCAGGTTATCAAAGTTTCACAAAGTCGCGCTAAAAAGACATTGAAAACATCAGTTAGCTAACTTATTTATTGAAATGCAAAATTAGGGTTTTTTTTCCCCCAAGTGCGCTGTAAAAGACAAAAGCAATCATCTTACATTCACATTTGAATTACGTTTATGTCATAAGAACATAAGAACTAGCCTGCTGGATCAGACCAGAGTCCATCTAGTCCAGCATTCTGCTACTCGCAGTGGCCCACCAGGTGCCTTTGGGAGATCACGTGCAGGATGTGAAAGCAATGGCCTGCTGCTCCTGCTGCTCCTGAGCACCTGGTCTGCTAAGGCATTTGCAATCTGTGATCAAAAAGGATCAAGATTGGTAGCCATAGATCAACTTCTCCTCCATAAATCTGTCCAAGCCCTTTTTAAAGCTATCCAGGTTAGTGGCCATCACCACCTCCTGTGGCAGCATATTCCAAACACCAATCACACGTTGCGTGAAGAAGTGTTTCCTTTTATTAGTCCTAATTCTTCCCCCCAGCATTTTCAATGAATGCCCCCTGGTTCTAGTATTGTGAGAAAGAGAGAAAAATTTCTCCCTGTCAACATTTTCTACACCATGCATAATTTTATAGACTTCAATCATATCCCCCCTCAGACGTCTCCTCTGTCCAGTAATAATGTTTGTGGTGTGTACTATAACTTTTTGCAGGGGGGTCATCTTAATTCCAAGGATGTGCTCCTTTTGATCAACTGTGGTAATATTTAAGCATCAAAATCAGTTCAATACACTATGAAACCTTAAGAGCCAAGTGGGTTACAGTAGTGGCTAGCTGTACTCATCAGCCATGCCATCAGCTTAGCTCTAAAGATACTGGTGACCTTTGAGGTCACCGACAGATTCCAGTGGGCTTTGAGCTGCTCCTGTTTTTATTTCAGAGGAATGTGTGGAATCCACAAGTCCACAGGCTTGTGGATTAGCACATTTCGTCGCTTTGAAGATGCCAGATTTTTACAGCACTACCAGGCTGATGTATGAGCAGATATCGTGAGAATCTGGGGTGGAAGGAAGGTGCAGAGAAAGTCGAAGGAATATACTTTTTAGTCTTCCCCTTGTGGATTATTTCTTTCACTGAGTAGATCTCCAAAGCAAGTTTCTGGGCACGGTGTGTCTACTTGCAAACCCAGGGATTTCCCAGCCTGACCAGTTCTGGTGCAGAGACAGTGAAAAGTGCATGATTTAGACCCTGTCCTGGTGCAGAGACAATGGCCCTTTCCCCACTTACCGTTTGCTGCGTGCTACTCTCCCCAAATAGTGCGGGGTCCAGCAGCGCTCCCCACGAGTCCCCCCTGGAATGCCCAGCCACGCCTCCGTCGTGCCCCGCCCAGCCCCATTGGTGCTACGCCACAGTTTGAATCTCACCACCATGGGGACCTGTTACTAAAATTTTTGGATCCCACCACTGGTCTTAGGCGACCCCTGTGAAAGGGTCGTTCGACCCCCAAAGGGGTCCCGACCCACAGGTTGAGAACCGCTGGTCTATTGAGTTAATTCTGAAATTCGAAATTCAAGGCTGTCTCGATCAGCCTCGCATCCCTCAAGCCATCCAAATTTGGCCCTAAGGAGATGCCCATAAAGGAACTCCCTAGATTTCCTTTTCCACGCCTCAGCACAAGATAGTAGTTTATACCTTCTTAATAATCCATTTTCTGCTGTCTGCTGCTTGTAATTTGGCAGAGAGTGAAGGATACCCTCCCTCTCTAGCCGATTGGGTAGAAAATGTTTTTTAAAAAATGTTTCAAATGGAAATGCATTTCCCATTGCAATGAATAAACTCTACTAAGAATAAAGAAAAGGACAAATACGGTTATTAGAGAACAGTACAATCCCAGTGAAATTTGTGTGCACATCACCAGCCAGTGTGGTGTAATGGTTAAGAGCAGGTGTGCTCTAATCTGGAGAACCGGGTTAAGAGCACCTTTAAGAACCGGGTTAAGAATGTTTTTTTTAAAGCACCGGGTTAAGAACTGTTAAGAACAGGTGCACTCTAATCTGGAGAACCAGGTTCGATTCCCCGCCCTGCCACTTGAGCTGTGGAGGCTTATCTGGTGAACTAGATTAGCTTGTGCACTCCATGCCAGCTGGGTGACTTTGGGCTAGTCACAGTTCTTTGGAGCTCTCTCAGCCCCACGCACCTCACAGGGTATTTGTTGTGAGTGGGGAAGGGAAAGGAGTTTGTAAGCCCCTTTGAGTTTCCTGGCAAGAGAGAAAGGGAGGATATAAATCCAACTCTTCTTCTTCTCTTCTAATCTTGACTTTGCCTATTGCCTGATTCTTTCTGTCAGAACTGTGAAAGGACTGAGTTTAGACCATAGATTTGTTTTTGAGCTTCTCACAAACATTAATTTGTTTAAGGCAACTGTTGGATCCTTTAGACCTCTGAATCCTTCTGCTTCACCAAGTTTTGTTGATGGCAACATGAAAATCTCGTGGAAACTTGCAATTGTGATCAACCGGCTTTCAGAGAATTGCCTGTTCTGCCCTGTGTAAGAAATGACGTTGGGTAGAAGATTCATGAGGATTTGCCAAGGAGAGGACATGCAGTCTTTTGCTTTTCAGACAAGATCATTTGATATCTCTGTCTGTGCACAACTTGTATGAGTAATAAGATGTGTTCCTAGTTTGCACAAAGGGAAATCTGGGACATCACCAGTGATTTTACATTCTTTGGGTGGTTTGTACTTAAATGGTAAGTTTTGTCCCCGTCTGTGTGTCGATGGTTTTCATTAAGATGGCTCGACTCTCCAAAGACACCCACCAGGGCTTGTATCGACATTAAAGGGAATCGTCTGCACTCAGGAAAGACTGAATACAGGCTGTATTGTTTGGCTGCTTGCATAGCTGATCACATTTTCAGTGTTTTCCAGTGATGTCTGTTATTTCATAAAATGTAACCTCTTGTTTAGCTTCAAAGGATACCATTTTTGTAGCTTTCATTTTCCATCCCTGTTTGTTACAAGGAAATGTCATCTTGCCTTTGGCACTGGGTTGTTTTTAAAATTATTTCCAAGTTACAGCAGACAAGAGAGTTCTGCTTAAAAGCTTTTGCGGTAGGCATCAACCGCAAATTGCTATGGACCTAACAGAGCTATCCTAAACATTGCTGAAGGCTGGTGTGGTATAGTAGTTACAGTATAGGACTAGGACCTGGGGTGACCGGCTTTGAATCCCTCACTTGATCATGGAGGCCTGCCAGATGACCTTTGTCCCATCAAAAACTCTCAGCCTAACTGACCCTTGCAAAGTTGTTTCTGTGGGGATTGATGGAGGGAGGGGAGGGTGTGTGTGAAAATCTGTTTTGAGTCTTGGATCAAGAAGAAAAGCGGGATCTATGATAGATAGATAGATAGATAGATAGATAGATAGATAGATAGATAGATAGATAGATAGATAGATAGATAGATAGATAGATAGATAGATAGATAGATAGATAGATAGATAGATAGATAGATAGATAGATAGATAGATAGATAGATAGATAGATAGATAGATAGATAGATAGATAGATAGATAGATAGATAGATAGATAGATAATAAGAATTACGTGTATTTTAAGTTGCTTCCAACTCATGGCAACCCTGTGAATCAAAGACCTTCAAAACATCCTGTTGTTAGCAACGGCTGTTTCCGCACAGCAGCGGAAACGAACCTCCACCGGCATAAATTATGCCAGAGGAGGCTCGGGGACTGCTCACACGGTAGTGTGCTAGCAGCCCCAACTTCCTCCCCAGCCGGAGAGGCGGCACCACACGGAGCTGCCGCTCCTTCAGTCCCCTCCACTCACCTCTCCTTTCAGCGTCAGGCTGGAAGGACACGCCCACACTACCCTCCAACCTCCAGGGGTCGAAGGGCAGCTTGGGCATGTCCCTCCAGCCCTCCAGAGTGACACTGGAAGGAGAGGTGAGTGGAGGGGAGGAGGAAAGAGGCGTCTTCCTGCCAGTGTGGTTCACACCACGCTGGCCTGAAGACGCCACTTTTAAAAAACCTCGCGCATCGAGCAAGGTTTAAAAGCGGCACCTTCGCACCGCTTTGGGGGGAGCCAGCAGCGCCTTCTTTGCGAACAGCACCCCAGGGACCGGTTTTTTCCCGTCCCTGGGGCGCTGTTTTTTGGCCGTGTGGAAACGGCCAACCTTGTTCAGGCCTTGCAAACTAAGGGGTATGACTTCCTATATAGAATAAACCCTTTTCATGTTGGGTCTTCCTTCTTTCCTCAAATTACTGTCTTATCTTCTCATAATGGGACCAAAGTACAATAACCTCAGTTTCATCGTCATTGTAAGAATTATACTTAAATCTTTTGAAGTCAGTGGGCTCAGAAAGCTATAACTCCATTGATGACTGCACTATAAACCCTCTAGTATTGTTCCGTTTAGGATTCCTGAATGAAACCCGAAATACTCAACCATTCTTCCTTTGATTTGGGAGTGCTTTATCCATTCCTACACAGGAAGCCTGCTGGGTGACCTTGGGCTAACCACAGTTCTCTCAGAACTCTCTCAGCCCCACCTACCTCACAAGGTGTCTGTTGTGGGGTGTGGAAGGGAAAGGAGTTTGTAAGCCACCTTGAGACTCCTTACAGGAGAGAAAAGCAGGGTGTAAACCCCAAACTCCTCAACTCTTCTGCCTTCATTGCCTCCCCCAGCCACAGACTTGTCAATTGTCAAGTTGTTTAACTATATTTTAAATTTCTGCTTTGTTTTTTCAGGGAGGAAAATCCTATACTGGACCATGTGCTGGAAGAGATTGCAGTGGAGGTTGTGAATGTTTCCCGGAAAAAGGAGCTCGTGTGAGTACCGATGTCTGGTTACACAAAGAATTCTCTTACTTCTTCCCTAATGGCCAGGCCCAAAACCTAGTGAAGTCCACCGGACTTCAAAGCTAGATATATACTGAAAGGGGCATGGCTGCTGTCTGTGTTTTTCTTCAGACATTTAAATTTGAGCAAGACAAATGAATAAGCCTCTTTTGTATTCAGATACAACATAGTATGTTCCCCACCCTGTAAATGCCTATTATACAACATATGTTAGACCATGGGGCCCGCCAACGTCGTTCCTGGTTCCCGCCAAGTATTTTTAAAAAACGGGCGGGATTAGGTGTGGCTCTTACCCAGTAGAGCTTCTGATTGGCTGTGCAGATTTCAAAGTTTCAAACTCTGTATTTTCAAACTCTGTATTTTACAGAGTTTCTGCCCGAAATATTGAAGATTTGCTATTAGAGCTATAGATAGCCTTGTGGTTGGCCACGCCCCCCCCCCCCCCGTAGCAGCCATTCTGTATTTGTGCCCACCACCCTATGTCAGAATTCCACAGGTGCCCACAGGTTCAAAAATGTTGAGGACCCCTCTGTTAGATCTTTTCAGATATTTGGATGTATGTGAATAAAGGGAAGGGTGGAAAACTCCACCGCCCAATTATCATATATGTATAGAGCTGTTTTTCGTACAAAGGATGGTTGTCTCTATGGAATTGGAAACACTGAAAAAGCCAGAGTCCCAGCCGCATGAAGAGAATTTTATGCGTGTTAATGAGTTGCGATAACCCTGTATAGATTAGGGGGAGGGGGAGGGGGAGGTTTCTATTGCAGTCCCCTCCTGGCTTTCATTCATTTGATTTCTTCCTCTCCGGCCACTTCCGCACATGCAGAATAATGCACTTTCAATCCACTTTCAATGCACTTTGCAGCTGGATTTTACTGTGCGGAATAGCAAAATCCCCTTCCAAACAGTTTATTTTTAATTTTATTTATCTTCAAATTTATATACGCCCCTTCCCCTAAGGCAGTGGTGGCGAACCTTTGGCATTCCAGATGTTATAGACTACAATTCCCATCAGCTCCTGCCAGCATGGTCAATTGGCCATAACATCTGGAATGCCAAAGGTTCACCACCACGGCCCTAAGAGCTCCGGGCGGTGAACATCAAAATAAATAACAATATGTGAAACAATTATAAACAATAAATAAATAACATGGGCTCCTTAAGCCATAACATTAAAACCATAAAATACAGCGTTAATATAAAGTTCTCGGCGTCCGACAGTAAAACTTCCAATAAAACCCTCTCAATGAGGGGGAAAATGGTGGGACACGTTGTAACTATGGTCCCAGAATGTAAAAGGACCAAGACAAAGAGGGGCGCACTCAGCAGCCGGCCTCCCCAAAAGCCCGGTGGAACAACTCGGTCTTGCAGGCCCTGCGGAACTCACCAAGATCCCGCAGGGCCTGGACAGATGGATGAAGAGTGTTCCACCAGGGCCCTGGCCCGAGTGGAGGCCAGCCACGTCATCGAGGGGCCAGGGACCACTAGCAAATTGGCCTCTGCTGAACGCAGAGAAAGTGGATTGAAAGTGCATTATTCTGCATGTAGGAAGGGGCCTCCCTTCTCTAGTAGGCTCAGAGTATTTTACAACTTTGAGTTAAAAACAACATGCATCCCAATGAATACTTTAAAACTCCATTCACACACATAACCTTTATTAGGCATAAAAATAAAGATAAAAGTAGAAATAAATGGATATTAAAACAAGATCAAGTTCTCTTCTGTTCTTAAGTATGTGTAGCAATCACTTGCAGAAGAAATTTTGCAATCTTTTCCAGTTTTTTTTTACTTAGAAGCAGGGCAATTCCTGAATGGGTTGAACAAATTAATGCTTTATTAACTGTAGCCTGTAGTAACAAATATCTGATGCTTGCATATTTAGGGCAGAAGAAGATCATATGAGTAAGAGTCTCTACTTGATTTAAACAGGATGACCAGAATTAAAACGCCATTCTCTAAAATATATCTAGATTTCTAATTAGTTCCTTAAAACTATTATAGCCATCAGTCAGTAGATACCTAAAACTCCTGTCCTTCCATTAGATTGTACATTCATTGCCATCTGGATAGGGGCATGGAGCAGAGAGGTTGAAAGGGTCCAGTCGTACTTTCTGTATAAAATCCTTGGCTTGCCCCATTCTATTCCCTATGCAGCCCTGTGCTTAGAAATAGGCCAGCATCGGCTGGAAACTCTGGCCTGGTGCCGTACATTCAAGTTTTGGGCCAGGATTTGTTTTAATCGAGATGAACTGGACTCACTTACATCCCAGGGACACTCCATCCTCCACACAACCCAGTGGTGGGTTAAAATCGAAGCCAAACTTAATGAGTTGGGCATTTCCTTTGGAGGGACCCAAGCTAATGTTAACAGAGCAGGAGGTCTATGGGAGCTATCAAGGAAGGAGGACTTTTGATAGAGAGTTTCAACAGATGCTAGAGGAAGCTAATAAAACCTGTTCCCCGATCTCTCTGGGAATACCTGTGGATAGATTAATTGTAGCCCAGTACCTTTATCTCCTGGTTGAGGCCCGGTGGCGTAGAGCAATCACCTTAGCTAGGTGCAATGCCCTGCCTTCTTCCTTTAGCCTTGGACGCCACCTTGGAATTCCACATAAAGAAAGGAAATGCCCGTGTGACATGGGTTCTGTGGAAACAGTATCTCATATGCTGTTGAATTGTCCTTTTTATGAGATAGGTAGGAAGAAGCACATAATCCCCTTCCTGCATGGAAGTGAAGGCATTACAGATAAACAGAAGGCTATATATCTTTTAAACAGCCACAACTACGAGCTGTTGGAAACGGTGGCTAAATTTTTAAATGGTGTTATTTTAACTCGGCAGAAGTTGTAAAGGCTGTTATTATCTTGCTAAGTCAATCTTAAGCTATTTATATGCCATTAAAGGTATTTGAAATCGAGTGTGACTTTGGGAAGGGCTGTTTGACCAAACTGCCAAAGACATCTCAGTTTACTGTGGCAAGCTCTGTTTCCTACAAAAACACTAGCCCCTTTCCCCAATCCTAAAAACCTGTTCCAGCCTCTGACCCCACAATCCAGCATGTCTTCCTTCTCATGGGTAAGGAACTGCATCCTTGAACTCTATTTGACACTTGCTGCTTATTTTAAAAACGTATCCAGAGTACGTCCTATTAATTAGAATAATACAGTCGCCAAATCAGTAGTGTTTCACGGGGCTTGCAGTGCTGTGGAGATTATTATTATTATTTACTAATAGTACGCTAGTCCTAACAGCTGTAACCATTTGTGCGGTGATTAAAATCGTGTATTCGGCTTGGCAGGAAAACAGGCTTCTCATTTGCCTGGCACTTTAAAAAGTCCTTTGAATGCGCGACTCCCCTCGCAACACCAGTAAGATAAGTGGGACTTCTCAGAGTCATCTAGCCACAAACACTGTCAACTGTGTAGCTGCTTGCCTCATTAATTCATTTAGAAGCTCCAGAAGCAAGAGGAATTGATGGCGTGTTTTGATCTTACCATAGAGAGTGAGAAAATAGGGCCTATTGAAACATTTTCTTTGTAGTTTTCCGAGCGAGTCATCTATCCAACCGCGCTTGAGTTAATCAGCCCTTCGTTGGATAATGGGGGTCTAATAATGAAAAGAGCTCTATTGCAGGAAAGCTGGCGTTCCAATCAGGGCGTTGTGGTGGGATCGCTCCCTTTGACCATTGTGTTAATTAAGATAAAAGGCAGGAGAGTTGATTCACATCGCTAGACTTTCCAGAAGTCATTAAAATACTTGCTCAAATTGTTTTGCTGGTGAAGGAGACCAGTCGTAATTTACGAGCAACATGTGCGTCTCATCAACCGAAGCAAGGAAGCTTCTGTTTTAAGGACTTTGCAGAGGGAATGCAAGATGGATCATGGCTGGAAATATATAAAGGGATTTTTTTTTTTGAAAGTGTACTGCCAACAGTTGATGAAATCTTATAGAAATATATAAACTTGGCTGGTTCCTTTGCTGCTGTTAGCAATCCGAAAGTGGAAATATTTAATAGAAGTGCTCTCTTTATTCTCCTTCATTGAACACAGCTTTTATCTTTTGCTTTCCCTCCCTCCCTCCCTCCCTCCCTCTCGGGCCTTTTCCACACAAATCACCTAAAACGTTTTCAGCCCCCCCCCCCTTTACAACAATGCATGTTTGCACTCAACCTCTTGAAAATAATTCCTGGATGCCATTACATCAGGGATGTCCAACTCTGGCGCTTCAAATGTTTGTGGACTACAATTCCCAATTGGCCATGCCAGCAGGGCCTGATGGGAATTGTAGTCTGTGAACATCTGAAGCGCCAGAGTTGGACACCCCCCACCCCTTACATGATTTTCCCCTTTTATATTTTAGTTCTGTGTGCTTCAATGCTTCGCAGACTTGTGCTTCGTTCTCTACTCCTCGTATACGGGATACTTCGGAGATTGCCCCCGAAAAATAAAAGGGCAAACAAAGAAATGCTGCAGATAAACAGATGAGGGGGAACTGAGTGAGCTCAGAAAACGGTGGCCAAGGGGAAGTTCAGGGAAGCAGAGAAGCGTGGGAAACATCGTCAATACATCGCACAGTATCCGAAGACGTTTTCAAAATGTTTCAGCCAGAGAATCGTTTTAAAAGGGGATTCATTTAAAATGTTTAGAGGCTGGAAATGAAACGTTTTGAGGTAAAAACAATGCAGAACTCCATGGAGGAAATGTTTCATTTGCTTCCTCAAAATGTTTTGTGTGGAAAGAGCCTCTTTCTCTCTCTCTCTCTCAGGGTTGCTAGCCTCAGGGAGGACTAGATCTCCCAGAATTTCAGCTGAACTCCAGTTCTCCTTAAGAAAACAGCTGCTTTGGAGGGTAGACTCTATGGCATTATATCCCACTGGACTCCCTCTTCTCCCACAAATCCTACCCTCCTCAGGCTTCACTCCTCAAAATCTCCAGAAACTGTTCAACTCAGAGTTGCCAGCCCTAGACCTACTGACTCGTATCTTTTTCTGCCTTCATTTCTCATTCATTTACAGCATACTTTTCCTCATTCTAGGTCTTTTCCCTCCCTACCAGTAGGAAAAATAGGGATCACCTGGCATGTCCAATCAGATCCCTTCTAGATTTTAAGAGCGAACCAATGACCTAATTTCTCATGCTGGGTTTGGAGGGTTACTAGGCCATGAGAACAGGAGTCTTGGAGCTGCTCGAATTAGCTTCAGATTGCAAATGGAGGAAGAGGCAAGTTTCTTCGGTCACATCTGGTTTTCTATTGTTGGAAAGCTAAATACATTCTTTCATCCCTGGAACCAAAACTGACATAATACTGCATGTTTGCAGGTGGGCTTGACTCCTCTGAGTGGGTGTTTTTTTTTTTGCTGCAAACCTATTTTTGCTGAAATGTCAAGGGCTTGAAGATTGTCTCAAGTCTTTCATTGGGCCCGATCTAGACATCTGGAAGAATCTTCCAGCTGGTCCATCTAGAGCCCATTTCAACTGACTTCTAGACCCACAGGGAAAATAATTATGGAGGGGATTGAGAAAGGTAGGACAAAGTGGAAGAGTTTTGTTCCCTCGTTTCCTCCCAACTTGCATCCATCTCACCACAAAGCATGCTCTCGAGGTGATCAACCCCTCTGGGAATCATAGCACTGGACCATACTGGATCTTCAGGGACTCCATCCAAGGACAGCCTTGCCAGATGCTGGGCCTCCTAGGAGGGGTGGGGAACTGTCTCAGAGAAAGTGCCCCTGAAGATAATTTCCTCACGCTCCTTTAGGCTTCAAGGGAGAACTTTTCCTCACAACTGAAAGGGTCTGAAATGAGGGAACGGGAATAGGACTTTGAGGATTCGTGCCTGAGGATACATATCATGCAATCCAAATTTACCCCCATGTTTTAAGTTGCACATAGGAAGAAAGCTATCATGCCTCCTGTCCCGGCAAGCTAAGGGTATTCATGTAGGCACGCCAGGGGCACATCTGCCTGGGGACAAGGGGTAACCCATGTCTCCGGGTGCAACTAATCTGGTCATGTGGGAGGTGCAAAACCAGCCCCCCATGTGACCAGATGCCTTCCCCTGTGAAGAGTCTTCAGCCTCCCTCAGACTGGCCCACGCCGTCAAAGAGGACGATGTGGGCGGGGCCGAGGAAGCCTGAAGTCAGACCAGGCTCCCTGTAGTGCAGGCAGGCGGGCAGGCATGCCTCCCCGGGCTCTGTGGGGGGGAGGCGGGGCTCCACAGTGGGCGGCAGCATCACTCCGCCCTCCCAGGTTCCCCGCAGGCAGGCTTCTGCCCTCCCCAGGCCCTGGGATACCCATATTGGAGCGTAAGGAAGAACATAAACTGTGGTTTAGCAGATTTATTTATTTATTTATATTTTATTTTTATCCTGCCCTCTCCCTGTATAATTGGTATGATATAACGTTATAATGTAGTGTAGAACTCAGAGCTTTACCAAGCAGGGCAGACCTACCAAGCTGGCATGGCAAATGGCAGCGTGTCGGCAGTGTCCCCATCACTGATGTCACTTCCTTTGTTCCTAGAAGTGATGTCACACTGTGTTGCTGTCATTTCCAGACTGATATCATTCCCAGGCTGATGTCAGTGTGCCACCAGCCACAGCAACACACTTCTGGCGACATCGTTGCATTGCCAGTGAAGGGACCATGAGGTAAAGTTTTTCACCAGTTGCTGGGGGTGACGGGGCTGGTCACCCTATAAATTCCAGAAAGGATATGGGATCCAGAAAGAAGATCAAGAATAAAAAGCAAAAACATATCTATGTCTATAATTTAAAAGATGCAAAAATGCTTTTTCAGATTCCCTCATTATGCCTCACAGCCAACTCCTGACCAGATTCCTGTCCTCCCAGCTTCCTTTCCCTTCAGCCTTGCCTGAACCCCTAACCCTGCCATCTGCTCAAGCCCTGGAGGGATTAAGCATGGAACCAGTAACCTTTCCTCCTACAGAAGGGGTAGCAGGCAGAATAATCTAAACAGCCTGAGAAAATCTGCTTCAATTTGACCTTATAGCCTGGAAATGAATAGACAAAACACAAAGGCCGAAGGGCCCTCCTGTACTTCACATATCTCGCATTTTTTGATAGAGAAGTAATAATTTTTTTAAAAAGTAGATTATTCTTAATGCATTTTTTAATTCAGCAGTGTAACGATCTGTCTATTCTGATTCTGGAGCGATATGCCATTAGAGAACGAAACGCTGTAAATAATAAAGACAGGAAGCCAAATAAAGAGGGGTGGGGGGAGCTGAAGAATATCCTCCGTTGTTTGTTCTGGACCTCATTCTGGGACTCTCTTGTGTCGCTCGAAAAGGTCAGCCTCCTACTATTAATACACAGGAATTCTTCAAAAATGTTATAAATAACGCGTGAACAAAGGGACTTTAAGATGGCGCAACAAGAACTCTGCTGTGCCCCATGTCATCCCAGGACCATCCAAGATGAAGTTTAGATGGCGGAATTTAGTATGCATTGACACAAGAGACAAGGGCACATTCACACACCAATTAGACAGCCGTGCCAGACATTTAAATATTCATACTGATTTCCGAAATTTCCTTCTTGTCTTCAGATTATCCAAAAGATATCTCGTTGGTGGCATTCGTCCAATTGGCGAATGCTCAGAATTTGAGGGGTTGAATTTCACTTTCTAAATAGCGGTGCGAGAAATCCCAAAGTATTTCATTCTGATTTTGAATATTGGGCTTGTCACACATTTGGCTTGGGATATCATACAGGCCAGTGGTCTCCAACCTATGGCCCTCCAGATGTTCATGGAGTGCAATTCCCACCAGCTCTGCCAATTGGCCATGCTGGCAGGGGTTGATGGGAATCATAGTCCATGAACATCTGGAGGACCATAGGTTGGAGACCCCTGACACAGACAGTCTGAGCTAGAGCTGGAGGGACAAGTCTTGTGGGGGGGGGGGTTTGCTCTTTCTTCACCCCCTTGTGGGATCAAGATAATCAAGGAAAACCACTCTTTTCAAAAACCGTGAGGTAAATCAGCCAAACAAAATGGCAAGGCTAGATTAGAGAGCCAAGCTAGGCCATTTCCCTCCTATAAACAAACACACTCTCCTCCAAAAGTTGGAAACATTTCCATTTTTAAAAGTCATCCACAGTTTAAGAGACAGAAGACAGCTATCAGAACAGCAGTGTGAGAACACTGTCATTTGTATGTATCCCAGTGTGGTTTAGAACAATCTTGAGCATTAAAAAGTGGACTTTTTTTTGACTGTGTAAGGATACTGTATGCAAACCTACAACCCAAGTACAATCCAAATAAAGAGAGATGGCTCGTCCCTGTTTTCAGTGTATTAGATGTATTTTAGTGAGTTTAGACTTTTTGAGCTACCTTGAACTTTTTAAGCTGTTAAAGTAGAACTGAAAAGGTCAAATACATAATGCTGTACATTTGTGTGTGTGTAAATTAATACCAGCCAGCCACACACCCACTCATATTTACCTATCTAACTCTACACAACTCAAATGATAGTGCTTTTAGTAGTTAAGAGATCTAAGTATGGGTACGTAAGAATGCTAGGGATTTAGTTGCTGAGGTCAATTGTCAACAGAGACTGTCCAGTTCTTAAAATACTACTGACAGACAACAATTGACAACGAGCCTTTGGGGAAGGGCGGTCTCTCTCTCAGCCCCACCTACCACACAAGATGTCTGTTGTGGTTAGAGGAAGGGAAAGGTGTTTATAAGCCACTTTGAGAGCCCTTACAGGAGTAAAAGGCAAGGTATAAATTCCAATTCTTCCCTTCTTATATTCATTCTACCAACCTGTTATTTTCTGTGTCTGAGTTAGCAGCCTATTGCCCCAACCACCAAGATCTACCAGTGTAATTTTTCCCCCTCTCCAAAACACTTTTGTGTTTTGCCATCTTTAGAAGCTTCAGAAGCTAGTCTGTGCGTTTTTGACAACATGGTCTCATTTTTGGAGGGGATGCTTTCCTAGTTAAGAAAACATTACAGATTCATATTTAATTGTGGAAGATTAAGCTGCAAGATTATTGTAGGCAAGGTTAATGTTGCAGATTTAATTGAAAACACCTGGCAACAATGAACTTTGCCAAGTGGAAATACATTTTCTGTGGATATGTTTCTGCATTGTAACACACTGTGTTGTGCATTCCTCGTGAATTCTTGGAAGCTAGAAATGTAACCTTCCTTGAAAACTAATTGAAGACCAGTCCAGTCAACGAGAACCCCAACAGAGCCCTGTTGCTTTTATTGGGACCCTTATGCATGTGCCTAAGGCCCCTTCTGCACACGCAAAATAATGCGTTTTCAAACCACTTTCACAACTGTTTGCAAGTGGATTTTGCCATTCCGCACAGCTTCGAAGAGCATTGAAAGCAGTTTGAAAGTGCATTATTCTGCATGTGCGGAATGAGCCTAAGTTTCACCCATTAAAACCGGTGCAATTTGAAAGGAAGTGACTTTTTCTGGAGCACTTTACCAGGTTAGAAGTGACTGCCAAAAAGTACTTGAGAAGTGCAAAATTATTTTAGAACAGAGGTCGCCATGGCCTTCCCTTTGTATCAGAGAATAACTCAGAATTTTTTCATTTTCTTTGATTTTAACTTCATATATGTATTTATAATTCATATATTTATATTTGTAAAAGATACAATGTGTTGATATTATACAACACTATACATCTATTGTATGCATTTCTGAGTTTCTAAACTTTTTCTGTGTCGTCTGCTGGCCTTCGCTTGTTGTCTGCGGCTTTCGCAAAACTTTTTTTTCTTTTTTTATTGCTTTTTATTAGTTTTAAATGACAACAACAACAAAAATAACAACAGAGGAGAGGCAAACAAACAAAAAGCATAATCTCTCTAATGGAGAGACCAATGTCCCTTTTCCAGTCACATTCATACAAATAATACAAACAATAAACATACTTTTCCTCTTAGGAATCGTATAGAGTAACAGTTTTTGTATAGAACCTTTTTGTTGGACCTCCCTTTCTTTAAACTACTACATAATCTGTTTCATAGACATGATGGATCTGTTATGCCAAGATTATTGTTTACACAATTATATATATACTTAATATCTCTCAGAATTGTTTAAATTAAATTCAACTTGTGCAATAATTTCATTACATATAAGTTTGAGAGGTCTAATTACACTATAGTTACATTATACAAAGTTTGAATTTTTATCAGAGTAAACTAATTTTTAACAAACTATGTCATATTGTTGACGGAAAAATTATTTCAGTGGTTTCCATTCTTCTTCTTCATCATCTATTTTTCCTGTCTGGAAAGACAATGAAAGTGAATCCAAGTCCATAAAGACATATATCTTTTCTAACCATTCATCAATAAAAGGTATCTCCAGGGAGATATCCATTTAATTTCTTATGCCAACCCACAATATATCAAAACCACGATGGGTACGGTCGAGCTGTGGAAGAAATAACTATATGGAGCAGCAGTGGCGTAGGAGGTTAAGATAAGGTGACCATCCGTCCCGCTTTTCGCGGGACACTCACGCTTTTGCGTGACGTGTCCCGCGTCCCGTGGGGCTTTAGCAATGTCCCGGTTAGGGAATGTGCTCCTAACGACCACCGCTGCCCACGCGGCCCGCCAGGAGCACACTGCCTTTTGCGGCGGTGCTCCCTGGGCTGGAGACAGGGAAGCGCCCCAGAAGCGGCTGCCGCAGTGCCTTCTGGGGCGTTTCCCTGTCTCCAGCCTGGGGAGCGCGGCTTGTGTGTGTGTGTGTGCGCGCGCGCGCGCCCACCCCGCTTTTCAGTTTTGGAATTCTGGTCACTTTAGGTTAAGAGCTCGTATATCTAATCTGGAGGAACTGGGTTTGATTCCCAGCTCTGCCGCCTGAGCTGTGGAGGCTTATCTGGGGAATTCAGATTAGCCCGTACACTCCCACAAACGCCAGCTGGGTGACCTTGGGCTAGTCACAGCTTCTCAGAGCTCTCTCAGCCCCACCTACCTCTCAGGGTGTTTGTTGTGAGAGGGGAAGGGCAAGGAGATTGTAAGCCCCTTTGAGTCTCCTGCAGGAGAGAAAGGGGGAATATAAATCCAAATTCCTCCTCCTCCTCCTCCTCCTCCTCCTCCTCCTCCTCCTCCTCCTCCTCCTCCTCCTCCTCTTCTTCTTCTTCTTCTTCTTCTTCTTCTTCTTCTATATTATACCAAGTCCTAGGAATCTTAAAATCTTGTCAAGGGATAATGAATACGTATTGATTACGTATCATGTCTTTTTGGAAATGTCTGTTTTTCTTTTTCAGCTGAGTAGCAACTGCAGGAAGTTTTTCTGGTACTGCCCCCCTCCCAACTCTGGTCATGACCGATGCCAGACTTGTTTAGTTCAGGAGGTGACTGCCAGGAACTTGTAGTTCAGGGAGCCGGAGCAGTTAGTAAAAGTACAAAGAGACCTATCAAGCTTGCCTCGTTCAGCTTCTACTTGGAGCGGACAGTCTGGCATGTTCTCATTGTTCTTTTTTGTTTACAATATTTATACATTGTGGAGACCTACAGACAAGGGTAGATCTGTTTTTGAGAGCCAGCGTGGTATAGTCGTTTAGAGCAGGTGGATTCTAATCTGGAAAACAGGGTTTGATTCCGCACTCCTCCACCTGAGTGGTGGAGGCTTGTCTGGTGAACCAGATGCGTTTCTGCACTCCTGCATTCCTGCTGGGTGACCTTGGGCTAGTCACAGTTCTTTGGAACTCTCTCAGCCCCACCTACCTCACAAGGTGTCTAGGGAGAGGAAAGGAGTATGTAAGCCACCTTGAGTCTCTTTACTGGAGAGAAAGGTGGGGTATAAATCCAAACTCTTCTTCTTGTAGGAATCCATCCTTCATCTCCACTCATCTATCCGTCTCCTTTTCAAGATAGATCATTCTTTCATTTAAACTATTGAACATGGCCTCCTTTGGGTCATATTCATCAAAGGAGTCAACAATTTCAGTTGCATTCTAGACAGACTCTCCAGTTGAGGATATCTGCAAAGCTTCTATCGGGTCTTTGTGTCACATGTTCACTTGGTCTTGCCACAATGTTAAACAGAGGTTTGGGCAGAATGCCCTGCGTTTTGCAAGTAATAAGATTGACTCATCCTTCTATTCCATCAATACAAGCTGCCCCTTCTCACTTCAGCCCATCAATCTGCACAACTGTTAGTCCACATGGGTCTCATGACCTGAGGAAGCAACTTTTGTGAGGGAAGTGGGTAAGATTCTCAGACACTGGTACTTTTCCCTTAGTAAACTGTTGAATCCAACCTCCTACCAACAGTAAGAGTTGGACCCAGACTAATTTTTCCTCTCATGAATAGCATTACTGTCAGTGGAACAAAACTTTCCTATCTTGCCTCTCCCACTGTAGCCCACTGATCTCCTCAAAACCAATCTTCTGGGGGACAGGAGCCCCTCAGGAACAGCGTGAGAGACAAATTGGGAGTCTGCTGCAGGAAGATGGAATCGATGGAAACTACCTCACCCCTTCCGTTAACAGAACATTTAGCCTGAATACAACCCATTATATCATCAGTGTTAACAGGCTGTCCTATATCTTCTAGAATGGCAGTTCAAATATCTTGCAAGAGATGGTTGGTGCAGTCAGTAAGAGCCATCCTAGACAAACTGGGGATGAATTCAGTTTCAGAGATGAATTCAGTTACGTGCAGAGGTGAGATGAAGAAGGGTCATGATTGTGCCTTCAGGGGGGGGGGAAACTGAAGGCGTCTGTGAGAATCTGCAGTCTATATCAGAGACGCAACAAGAGTGAGAGATACTTTACTCTTTCCACGCCACCCTTTTTAAAATTCAGAATCTCTCTCCTTCCCCACTGTCCATCCGCCAGTTCCACAGGAAAGAGATTCGTTTCAAAATATGTAAAATAGTGGTTCTCTGTGGTTGCAACCCAGAGGTAGACTTTTGTGGCTCTCCTAGTTGGGTTACAAGGCCAGGAGAGAAAAGGTGGAGCACAGGTGTCAAACTCGCGGCCCTCCAGATGTTATGGAATACAGTTCCCATCATCCCCTGCCAGCTTGATGCTACCTCAAGGTAAGAAAAACGGGCAGCCGAGAAACGACTAGGGCCGCGAGTTTGACACCTATGAGGTGGAGGATCAAATGGAAGAGGAACTTCAAAGGTGAATTTGGGTTTGCCTCTCTGAGCGTCATGTGTGGAATGACCACAAAATGCAGCCTGCTCCTCTCAAGAATACTCTCAATCTAAATGCTTAAAAAATGAAATATAAACCTGTCCATGGGTAACATATGTGAGTTTCTTGTGCATTATGTTGAGAAAGAGGGAAGCTTTGCGTCTGCTTGCAAAAGATAGAGTCAATTTAGAAATCAGTCCCATGTAAATAGTTTTGAGAAGCGGTGGATTGAAAGGACGTCCGATAGACCAGGGGTCTTCAAACTATGGCCCTCCAGATGTTCATGGACTACAATTCCCAGCATGGCCAAGTGGGAGGGCTCATGGGAATTGTAGTCTATGAACATCTGGAGGGCCATAGTTTGAAGACCCCTGCGATAGACCATAATTTTGAGGAATAAATTGAATTTGGGTGCTGTGTGGTTTCCGGGCTGTATGGCCGTGTTCTAGCAACATTCTCTCCTTACGTTTCGCCTGCATCTGTGGCTGGCATCTTCAGAGGAAATAAATTGAATTATTTCCCAATTATTGCCCACCTTACCAGGAGGCAGACAATGTGTTGTGGGCATCATTAGAGGGTTGCACATGATAGGTTTATTTCAAAGATAATTTTCCCCATGAGCAGAAAAGCAGCTTAGGGCAAGGCTACCTCAAGGTAAGAAAAACGGGCAGCCGAGAAACGACTAAGGCATGCCGCCCTCTTCTTGTCTTCAACTTCCAATTGCAGATTTTTACCACAGCTTATATTCTTTATTTTCAAAAGATAGGGCAGGCATCTAATGTGTAATGTGTAAAATCTTGTTCAGTCCTAATGGATGGTAGTTGCTGTAATCATTTGACTTCAGGTATACTCTATCTCAGAAAAAGATGTTAGTAGGGTTATATATGCCTCTGCTGCAGAACTCAACGTGCCAGACCTTTTTTTGTTGTAGAATGCTCCCAGTGCCTACCAGTTTGCAAAAGGCGAGTATTGGGGATAATCGTTCAGTGAACTATAAATGCTCTTGTATCAAGTGTCTTGTTCAATAATGCACAAAATAAAGGTTTTGACAAAGTCAGCCCATAAAAATGAATGATAATTCTCATTTGGGACTATGTTCTAATGCGGAAGCATTCTTGGCCGCTGCACCTCAACTGACTGTACTAACATCTTTATCTGAGATGGAGTGAAATTCAGGAGTTGGTCTGGTGTATTCTACCACAGAATTGGTTGAGAAGTACACCAATATTGGGGGAATCCTGCAAAGTGATATTTACATCTCCTTTTAAACATGATCAGCCGATATGGTTATTTCAACACCGTTTGCAAACAGTCAGAGGCAAAAAGGTTGGAAACAATTGATTTACATGCCAGAGGGGGGGAAAGGCAGGATTCAATTTAAAAATGTTGATTAATCCTGAAGTAAAATATCTATTGGGCGTTTCTTTCCTCATTTATTCCTTCAAACAAGCTGCATAGAGAGGGTCAAACAGGGCCAAACATTCTCTGAGAGTCAGAAATATTTGCAATGGGAAAAAAAATGCATCTGAGCCTGTTTACCAAGGGAAAGGCGTAGCCTGAAATAATCCAGAGGGAGTTGAGCCAAGGAGTCTGATAGATGGTAAGTTGATTGCTGAGGCTGGATAAAATTTATAAATCAGGAAGCTAAGAATAAAACAGGAGGGAAAGAGGATCTCATATTGTCTAGAAAACATTCAAGACCAAAGTAAAATTGGGGAGGGGCAGTGCCTCAGAGGTAGTGCACCAGGTTGGAATGGTGAAGGTCACAGATTTGATTCCCAGCACCTCTAGTTAAAAAACTACTAATAGGTGGTGGAGGGTCGGGGACCGTTTGCACACTAGCATGCGAGCGGCCCCCACTTCGGCCCCCCAATCAGAGAGGCGCCTCTGCACGGAGCCGCCTCTCGGTCAGCCCCCTCCACTGACGTTCATGTCCAGTGTCGCTCTGAAGGGCTGCAGGGACCCACCCACGCTGCCCTCCGACCTCCAGAGCATGGGCAGGTCTCTGCAGTCCTCCAGAGCGATGCTGCACATGAAGGTCAGTGGAGGTGACGGAGAAAGCGGCGTCTTCCCAGCGGTGCACTTCGCACTGCACCGATGGGAAAACGGCGCTTTGCAAAAACCTCGCTCATTGAGCGAGGTTAAAAGTGGTGGGTTCACACCGCTTCTGGGCAACCAGGTTGGTGCTGCTGAGATGCAGCAGTGCCTCCTGTGTGAACAGCAGCCCAGGGACTGAGTTTTTGCTCTCTCGGCCGCAGTGCGGAAAGGGCCTTAGACACTGGACAGCCGCTTTCAGACTAATTTTGATCGACGAAGGGTCTGCTGCAGAATAAAAGCAGCTGCATGCATTCATGTGTAAATATCGAACAGAAATTACTACTACATTGTCCAGCTTCACTTGGTTGGTTCTCAAGGAACCTAATTGAGTTGAAAGGGGCCCTGGTGCATTCACAACGATACTATTGCCCCAGTCCTAGGGCATTCACTTGAAGATGTTAAGAGCATCCCGCTGGCGCATGCGCTGGGATGTGATAGGATAGCCTGGAAGGGCCATTCCTCTGTTGCACCAAGCTGGCCCCCACAAATACGATGCTGTAAATAGAATGTTGGGCGTGGACCTGAGTTCAAATTCCTTGTCACCGATGAAACACGATGTGCGGTCTCTGGCTGACTATCCTTTCTCAGATATAGACCAGTTTACCCTTAAACTGATGCACTGCAGTTTCAGTGGCTACCTTTCATGTGTTTATAGCTTTGAAAGGAAGCCTATTGCAGGCAGTGGGGAAATGGAGTGCTTAACTCTTTCCCCGCTGTTCTCGGATGTTTTCTTTCTTTTCTTTTTTTTAAACTGGAGGCTGCTGCTTTTCTTCAGTGCGACTAACAGAGAATCCGACGGGCCTTCAGCTCACTACTAGAAAAGGGAAGATTGTTGAGGCTGCTCTGTTCTTTGTCTTCCAGCCCAGAATGCAAAGATTTATCGTTGCCCCTTGAAACCTCCCAGCATTTTGAACACTTTTAAAAGCTTATGGTAATCATAGCATCATATTTACCCACCCAAGAAACCTAAGACGCTGAACACTATCTTCTGTTTTGGATTACTTTAATTTCTTGTTGACATATTTAACCATTAAAAAATAATTAATGCAGGTTTCACCCCCCCCCAAAAAAGACACATCAAATAGATGTGTCTCCCCCCCCCCACTAAAACATTCCCTTTTCACTAGACACAGTGTATAACAGACTTTTCTCTGTGATACACCTCTGAAGATGCCCGCCACAGATGCAGGCGAAACATTAGGAACAAGATCCACCAGACCACGGCCACACAGCCCGGAAAGCCCACAACAACCAGTGGAATCCGGCCGTGAAAGCCTTCAACAATACATCAAATAGACCTTCCCAAAGACCACCGCTTTCAGATTTCAATCTTTGGCCATATTTCTCACACACGTTTCAGCTAGAATTGCTTCTGTGCATGGACTGTACATTGCACAGAAAGCATTTCCCTGCCTTTCCATAAGATCTGCAAAGGTTTCCACGTCTGACCTTTGGTATATTTCAGTCTTTCTCTGCTACGGTCTGGGATCAAGCAGGAAAAATCTCTCATGCCCTTTGACTTCATTGATTGAAAGTATGAATGACACATTTTTGGATTATTTCCAGCAGAAGGATTCCGTATAATGCGGAGGTGGGCAAAACCTGTGTTCCCGCGTGATGCAGTAGCGGCGTGTCCTTCATTCCAATTCCCATGCTGCCTGCAAGCGGGTCGTCCTGAGAGATGCCCAGCTCTGCGAAATTAATTTCACTTTAGCCTGAGATGCTTTCCAAGAAAAGAAAAGGAGTTGGACAAAAACCAGATCTGTAGACGCTGTTCTCATATTAAATGGTTATATTCGTTAGAATGACTTGAGCATTACAATCCCCCACTGGGACCCAAATCTCTACTGAGCTAGGAAAAACTAGCTGCAAAGGTTCTTTCTTGCCAGGGTAGGAAGGTGTCTGCATTTTCCCAAATATGGAGTGACTGCAGATGACGCAAATATAGGAAGGAATTTGAGGAATGGGTGTGCGTAGAGACGTGTGGAAATCCCTGAAGCACTGTGAGCTCGAGCTAACCTCCTCTACATTTCTGCTCTGGCTATGATTATGATGTAGTTAAAGCAAACATGAGCCCATGTTTGAGCAGAATCACAGCCCCTTCTCATGCCAGTGAGCCAACTGTGTTGCAGGTCTAAATAGTCTCAGTGCAGTTTGCTTGGGTGGCAAGAGCTGTATAGCTCAACTGGTTGGTAACAGTGCTTGTCAGTTGCATATCTTCCGGATTACACCCCTCCACTAACACATAACCCACCTCACTGACCTCCACGAATTCTGAGCAGGACAACCAGGTACCAGAATAACTGTCGAGAAATGTCTGAGTAGCATCAGTAATTTTTCCAACGTGGACTAGTTATGAGTACTGACTGGCAGGATCTGTAATGTGTGGACGCATAACCCTAATCTTTAGGGTGGCTTGGAACTGACATAGGATAAGTGGAAGAGTTTAATCTACTTGGGATTTCAAAGAATGCATGGTATGCGCACGAATGAAGTTTCAGCAGTAGTTTCAAGGCTAAAAGCAGACTCTTTCAGGTTAATATAGTAACTCATTTACAATAAATAGTACATTTGATAAAAGAACAACTGAACGACTCATATGAGCCACTGTGTCTA